>NW_026294573.1:46211922-47411922 GCF_007827085.1 Peromyscus californicus insignis
TTCAGGTAAGATTGACCAAAATGTGCTAAAATCAGTAGACAAAAACTTGAAGAGAGGAAAAAAAAACTGTATAATTTTGGAATTGTCTTCCCCAAGACACATTCAATAGCCAGAGTCAAAATAATAATAATAACAACAATAATAATAGATAATAACAATAATAATAATAAGTAATAATAGTAACCTAAAAGAAAGCCAGGAGTCAACTGAACTCAATGACAAAAATACAAGACAGATCAAAGCATCACCTCCTCCGTGTGTAACACCATAGTCACAAAGCCTTTTTAAAAAGTCCTTGCCCCTCTTTGCTGCCAGACCTCTGCCATCACCGGTCACCTCACAGCTGTAGCGTCCCCATGTGGCTGAAGCTGATCTCTGACGCCGTGAAGGAACAAATTCACAAACTGGCCAAGAAAGGCCTGACTCCCTCCCAAATAGGTGTGATCCTGAGGGACTCACATGGTGTGGCACAGGTCTGTTTTGTGACTGGTAATAAAATCCTGAGAACCCTTAATTCCAAAGGCCTTGCCCCCATCTCCCTGAGAACCTCTACCATTTGGTTAAGAAAGCGGTCGCTATCTGAAAACATACCCAAGTCAATTAACATGGTAACAGTGGGAGCAGAATGGGGGGAATTGAAGGAATTCTTTGTATTTTTATTTTAATTCCTCTATGTCTAAAATACATTCAAAATGAAGCATTTAAAACTAAGTGGCCATGCTGATTAAATTAGACAGTATTTATATGAGGCAGTGCAACAGCTAATAGCCTGTGCTCTGAATTCAAACCCCAACTGTGTAACTGATTAATTATGTAATTTGGGGCAAGCCGTATTCATCACGCTGTGCCTCTATTTCCTCATTTTTGCAAAGAGTGTCATCGTAATGCCTACTTTATGAGGTGGATATAAGGATTAAACAAGGAATCCTTGAGAGAGGTAACGCAGAGCTTGGCATATGACGACTACCCCATCATGCCCCTCTTTTACTATTTTTGCACAGTACTTTTCCCATGCCAGGCAGCCTTTGGGTTTTATTTGTCAAAAGATGGCCTAATGAGAGATGTCAATCACCTGTTGAGA
This sequence comes from Peromyscus californicus insignis, assembly GCF_007827085.1. Taxonomy (NCBI): domain Eukaryota; kingdom Metazoa; phylum Chordata; class Mammalia; order Rodentia; family Cricetidae; genus Peromyscus; species Peromyscus californicus. The sequence goes on from NW_026294573.1 coordinate 46,213,004, forward strand.
CTGGAAAATGAAAGAATATAGGGGCAAAGGTACACCCTCATGCTGTGCACTCAGAGCACACCAGCTCAAGGACTGAGGAGAGCTGAACTACATCAGGGAATGGAGTCACTCGAGATGGGATGCGATTGGCTGGATCACAGGCTTCCTGTCCATGATGTGCATCCATGTTTCTGATGAGGTTGTGGCGACCGGCCCAATGTTTCTAAATTAATCTTCCTTCCTTCCTTCTTTCCTTCCTTTCTTTTGTCTCAAGAAAATCAAGTGTCTTGACTCTTCATAAGAAAATTCATGATTTCTAAATGTCAGCAGATGATTCATAGGTGGAAACCAGCCTGAGCCAACAGTACCAAAGCCAGACTTGACATGTGAGTGAGTGAGCAAGACACAGTTGATGGTCCCCACTTGAAGTGGTCACCTTCTTAGCAGGTACGATGGGTGCAGTAGCAAGCATGTGGGGGTTTGAGGTCAAGACACCTGCCACAAATCCACTCTGATTTAATGAACATAATCCCTCTCCCCACACGCATGCTTACACACGATCACAATGCAAGTATACACATCACATACATCTGGGAAACTCAGAAATAAAATTAAATGTAAGTTTTAAACTGGAAGTCTCAGAACCATTTATTAAGGCCAAGTCTATTAGGAATAAATACAGATTAAATTCATGCTGTGTCTTCCCCTCTTATCCAGTTCCCTGTGCCTCTAGGCCATTTTCTGAGGAACTACTCCAGTCAAGTGTTCTGGGAAAATGCTTAGAAGATGCAGACGGGTATCTCTGGTGTCTGGACCTCTTCAGTCTTAAGCTCATCACTATACCCTCTCTCCCCTTTCTGTATAGTGTTGGTATCTGGTAGACTCCTAATAAATGATATACAGAATCCACCTCCTCCGGCAAAGGAATTTGAGGCTCACAATACCGCGTGTACTTCAGCTGAGGAGGAAAAAAGATGAGAAGTAAAGCCAGATACCACATGGGGCTGAAACCAGCTCCCAGACCCTGCCAGTTGGTTTTGATTGCTTACCAAGGAAAAACCAAACAAAGAAAGGGGTGGAATTTATTTCAGCAAACAGCTCCTTTCAAAGAAAAAGAACTCAGTTACAATCTGCACACAGTTGCAAACAACCACTTAGTTAAAGAAAACAACATGTTCAAACAGGGTTTGCTGGAGCAGGCGTTTGGTGTCTGCATGTGTGCTTGTGTGTGCACATGTGGGTGTGTGTCTATGTGTGTTCCGAAAGGAAGGCAGGGTAAACATACTTGCATACATCATCGCTATGCCTGTGAACACTTAATAGCTCAGGAGAGTAAAATGAAAGTACTTAAGTACTGGGGGATTTCATGGTGTATTTTGCCAAATACTCCTCAATCAGCAGATGATGGGCACACGTGCCAAAGAGGCTCAGTTCCTCCTTGTTCCCTGGGTCCCCTATTCCTTTCTTCCCTGTTCTCTCCCCACAGTGAGTGCACTGCTTCTTAAAACGCAGATGCATTAAGAAAGGTCGAAGGGGTCAGAACTCTGCATAGTAAATTCCAGAAACAGTAAAGTGAATTTGGGACATTTGGACATAGGGAAAGTCAAACAGGAGTAAAAATATTGGTCAGAGGAAGGTAATAAAGTCTACAGCAGTAACACTGCACGCATTCTCAAATGCATGGAGAATCTAAGGTTGCTGGGAGATCTTAGAAACTATAAGGATATTGCTGACAGCTAACAAGCCTCCACTGAAGCTCTCTCTGTTCCACCATTTCCTGTCTTCCACTTAATCTCACAGCAACTTCCTGCCACAAAGATGGCACCATCAGATGGCACCACAAAGATGGTACCCTAAGTCAGTCATACAGTTCAGAAGCAGAGATGTTGGGGTTCCAATCCAGATCATTGATTCCAATGCCTTGAGGTTTTCAGCCACACCAAAAAAACAGGCCCAGTATGAAACCAAGCATGTATTATGATGCAAAAAAAAAAAAAAAAAAAGAGTATATAAGCCTAGAGTGGTAGCTCACATCTTTTAATCCAAGCGCCTGAGAGGCAGAGGCAGGTACATCTCTGACTTTGAGGCCAGCTTGTTCTATATAATGAGTTCCAGGCTAACCAGATCTACATAGTGAAAACTCTTCTCAAAAAAAGAAAGAAAGAAGAAGAAGAAAGAAAGAAAGAAAGAAAGAAAGAAAGAAAGAAAGAAAGAAAGAGAGAAAGAGAGAAAGAGAGAAAGAAAGAAAGAGAGAGAGGGAGAGAGGGAGGGAGGGAGGGAGGGAGGGAGGGAGGGAGGGAGGAAGGAAGGAAGGAAGGAAGGAAGGAAGGAAGGAAGGAAGGAAGGAAGAAAGGAAAAGAAAGAAAGAAACCAGGGTATATAAAACATTGAAAGAAAAAATGCTCGCCCTGTGTTTCCTGTGTGCCCAGAGTAAGTCAAAGCGCTGAGAATGAAAACGTAAGCCCCTGCCCAGGCATCCACAGTGAGATCAGTGGCAAGTGTGGGAGTCGAGATAAAAAGGCTGCGGCCTGGGAGCTCATGGGAGACCACTGCATTCAAGAGGTCCTAGACAGGTTCATGAAACTGATGGCATGTGAGGTGATCCTGGAAGGGGAGACAGGGTTCTCCATGGGGGACAAGGAGGAAAATACTGTTGTAGAGACAAATGGAGGATTGGAAAGCAACACGGGGCGTGGAAGAAAAAGCATTTGCTGGAACACAGCAAGGCTGGGAGGTGTGACTTGAAAGGTAAAGAAAGATGGATCTAGAAACCTGGAGGACCTTGAACTTGAAGCTGAGAGATTTGAGCTCTGTGTTGTAGGTTATGAGGGTGGGGTAGAGTAGGTTAAAAAAGATACAGGACAATGTATATAATCCTAACAATAGGGAAGTCAGCAAATGGGGAACATGAGATAAAAGGGGACAGCCTTTTAGAGTCTGGTCTGTGTAGGAATTCCTGCTCTGTCACCAGCCATATAGCCTTGGGTTACCCTGAGCCTCTCTGAGTCCCAATATCTTTAGTCATAAATGGACATAAAAACAACAGTCTGTCTCACACGGTTGTTGTGTTAGAGCAGAATGTACCTTTGAATGAGCCTCCAAGGGGCAGATCCTGATTTACATAATGTTTGGTTTCTCTGTGGCTTGACATAATGGATGACAAGGTCATTTCTCCTTTAAAGCTGGTACATGGCTGAAATACACAAGGAATATGTGATACGGAAGGAAGGACACTAGTTTAGTGACAGGTGGGCTAGGCCTCTGGTTCTGATTCCCTTAGCCAATGGAAGAGGCTCACTGACTGACATTAAACTAGATGTGAGCCCTCTGAAATCCCAGGTCCTCTCAGCACATCACTGTTAATCATCAGCAAATAGCTGTGCCTTGTTCCTCCTCAGGAGTTGAACTGTCTGTATTTCCAGAATCGCATGTAACTACAACAGGCCTCACTCTTTTCAATAGGAAAGTGGGGACGAGAATGTTCACTGGATGGGTTAGCCCATTCTCAAGTTGCAACAGCAAATGGGATAATTTGGAGTAATATTTTCCAAACATAAAGGAGCACTAAAATGAGCCCAGACAAGTTCAAATGATTCTACTGAAATCTTGAATTCTGGGGGCTAAAAAGAGTTAAGATTTGAAGTGGCCCCTTGAGCTCTAAGGAGGAATGACAGTGAAATTTTCAGCCCCTGGCCCCTCAACAGTGAAACGCCCTTTACCTTTATGGGCTGGTTCATTGCTACCCTGTGAAAACAGCTAGGGCTGTAAAATCAGGCCAGTTAAATCTACACAATTCTGCTTCCTGCCCCTTCAATTTCACCTCTTTCTCTTTCTTCCCCGGGTAATTAATAGCCTCTCCTGCTTTCTTTCCTCATGGCACAGTTTTTACATTTGTGAATATCATAAAATGTACAATATACGCTGGAAAAAAAATCACCTCATCCTGCGCGTACACTGGCACTTGCACGCGAGCATGCATGTGGCACACCAGCACACCTCTGCCTCCCTACCTACATGCTTACAAAGTAGCTGCTAAGGGAGCATGGTTGATGATGGCACTGAGTAACCTTGATGACCTAACGAGGCATGGCATGCCTTCTTTCCACATGCTGTGGCATAGACGCCCAGGCTTAGGCAAGGGTCAGCAATGAGCAAATGATACCTAGGACCCAGATGCCCTTGAAATATAAGCAACCACAGAGCACTTGTTCACAGGTCTATGAGGGCTCCTGGCTGGGGGCATCCACTGTGTTTCTTCTCCTGTCACCAGGAGCTGGAAATCTCCCATAGATGCTTACTGCCCTCAAAACAGTGTGTTTCTGTTTATTTTTTACTCCTGTTTCTTTGGGACGATGAGAATACCCAAGATGTTTGAAAGAAGAGAGAACCTGAGGCGAAGCTCCCCGAGTTGAAATGTTTCCTGTGCTCCTAAGAACTGTGATGCCTTGTGTGTGTGTCATCATGGGTCACGATGCCACGGTGTGGGGGCTCAGTAGAAATACTTTGGAGATAAGGAACTCCTGCCACTGCACGCTTCAGGGAGGAACACAGATGAGCTGCTGTCATTCTTAAGGGTGATGAGTGAGTGCCAGGAGACACAGAGCCTGTTCCCTGACTCTGCCACCAGCCAGTAACCCTCACATCGGATTTCACCTTCTGGAGGCTCGATCTCATCACACCTTCATTCACAAAGCTTCTATCATGCCTTAGTCAAATAGAAGGGCAGATACTACCTTTGAATGCATGCTCATGGATTATACAAATGATATAATTTCATCATTGCACTGAAGGATCTTCTCCTATGTCCACTGTTAGTCCATATTGTTGGCCGAGACAGTAATTTTGTGTTCTCTAGGTTCTGAATATTAAGTTATTTCTAATTTCCACTTCCCTGCTTTAGAAGAGACACACACGGCAAACTACTACAATCCTTTGTAGGACAGAATACTAAAACAGCATATGACAAACAAAAATGAGAGCAGAAGGAAAATGTTAAAAATTTCCAGGATTAATATGTACTTGTGTTCGCCCAAGTCACCCTGGCTGCCGTTTTCTGCTCACTCACCTCTACGTGAGGGTTGAAATAAAGATGTAACTGCCCTTGGGAGATTAGATGCCACTACTCTGGGAAGGTTTCAGCAACCCATACCCTGTCAAGAACAACAGCAGCAGTTTTCCTGCTGGCTGCTTTTGAAATGGAAGGAAGAAACTGAAACCAAAAGTCTAATGTTGGGGCTGAAAAGATGGCTCGCTAGGCAAGTGCACTTGCTATTCTTGTCAAGGACCAAAGTTCGGTTCCCAGCACCTACAACAGGAAGCTCGCCACAGCCTGTAACTCCAACTCCAAGGGATTAGATACCTTCCTCTGGCACCTGTGGTTCTGAATATCACATGCACACATAAACACAAATATAAATAATGGTTTAAAGTCTAATTGCATGGGGATGAGTGGGAAGGAAAGAACAAACAGATCACACCCAGATGGCCAAAGTCAAGGGACTTAGCTTTGCAGACATACCAGACACTACAGTCAATGTTTTATGGCCACTGTTAACAGGTAGACCCTGCCCATGGCTGTACCTGAGGAGGTACCATCTCCTCTGCATGTCACTAGAAAATTAAGCCCAAGTCCTTCTGACTGAATTTTTATCACCTCCCTTTTCCCACCACGAGGATCGCCTTTGCACTCCTGAACTCTACTGAATGTTAAGAATACTCCTGCTGAGAACATTCACCCGAGAAATACCAGCTAGCTACCTTTTTGCACAGCATGAGAACTATGGTGATCCTCACTGCCTCAGGAGCTAGGTGCAAGAATGCTACCTTGGATAGGAAGGGACAAAGGTAGCAGAGGTGTGAATCAGATTTAGGTGACTTTCCAGTGTGCTGTGTTAAGCCCCTTAGAGTTCTCTCCCCACCTGGGTTCTTCGCCTCCTCTTCCTTTTTCTTCTTGAATTTGCCTCCACGAAGCACTTCTACTTGGTGCGGGGCTAAGGCTTCACAGGTAGGTTCTCTCATCTCCCGAGCTCTTTTTCTTTCCTTTCTCTCCTCTGCTGCATCAGAACTTGAGATTCTGCTCTATCCCAGGGTGCCTCCAAAACAGAGGTGGGAGGTAGGTACCGAAAGGGCAGCCCAGTCATCCTTCTTCCCCTTCCCATGAAACTCCTGGTCCATAGCCAGCCCCTGGGGGCACGTAAAACACAAAGCAGTTGTAACAAAGGTGTTCTCTGTCTGGGGTGAAGGGAGAGGATTGCTAGTGGTACCCAGGAGGAACTGTTCTCCTTAGATGTGCATACGACATGGGACAACTCTAGCAATTAATGAAAACCAGACCTTGGTTATAAAGACATCCACTGAAACAGAGGCTATATAGCAATAGAGAAGAATTTTCCACACAGATGGGAATGTTCTTTCTGCTCTGTTTAGAACTGCATCCACTGGGACTTTGTGTAGTAGAGCAGGTAGGCTGTGGCTAAGGCAACTGGATGTTTCATTTGATTTAGTTTGAACTAAACAAGTTTTAAATTGCCACTCGTGGATGAGATGGAGAAAAATGTAAACTTTTCCTTGATGAGTGACTTTATCTGTCATTTCATCTCTCTGACCCTGCAATCACCCATCTGCAAAGTAGCCACAGCCCTGCCACCTTGCATCTTGATTGGACTGACAAAGGAAAAGAGAGGCTGACACTAAGTTGATGAATGCCAGCTCCAAACTCTGCACCCCATAAGGACCCAAGCGTCAAATCTGAAAATTAGAATGATGTCATAGTCTAAAAGAGATGCATATTAAAAGTCCACGACTGGATATTACTCTGGAATCAATTCCCTATGACGGCCATGTTCACTCGGCCTTCACTGTTTGCCAAGAGTGTCCTGGAAGCAAACAAGGGCTGACAGGATCGTACCCTCAGCTTCCCGACCTGTCCCTCACTGCAGTCCAGACCTGAGAAGAAAGGAAAAAGTAGACCGGATAACCAGCACTCATCTCTCTATCCCAGACTGAAGACACATCCTGCCACCATGCCTTCCCCACCATGGTGGACTGCACCCTCAAACTGCTAGCCAAGAGACTTTATCACTCCAGTCGCCTTGGCTAGTGTTCTGTCACAGCAGTAAGAAGGCTCCCTAGTGCGTCCTGTAAGCATCTCAAGTGAAATGAATTCAGAAGCAAGTAGTCCCCTCTCACACACTGTTCCCCTTCAGTGCTCTCTACCTCACAGAAGAGCAGTGCCATCTACCCATGGAACCACGAGACATCGAGAACTAGAACCACCGAGTTCAGCCATTGTGAGCCACCCTCCAGCTTCCTACTGAGCCCTCCCCATAAAGCCTTGGGTTTGGAACATCTTCTTATCACTTACCTCTCACTCACTGACCTTGCCAATAATTCAGACTGTATCTTCCATGGGCTTGGTGTTGTTAATTCAAGAACCTTTGAGAAGAGTTATTGTTCCTTAGACTGTGATGCCTGCAGAGGACAAGGGACACATTCTATCTATAATGTATTCCTGCTGTTCAGAGGTCTGACAAAATGACGCTCATTTGTGTCTTTTCTGTTTTCACTGCCACATGGTCACATAAGCTGTGACTAACCACATTTATCCTTCTTCACTGGACTGCAAGCCATGGCTTTATCCTTGCTATCACATCATACTCACATCCTGATACACAAGAGCTTTCAGGAGACTGTGAATGAATGAAGAAATGATGCCATAAATTAATGAATGAAGAACAAAGAGACAGAGGAAACAATGTAGTTCTTTCCACCAGGCAGCCCCAAAGAAGCCCCTTCCAGCAGAAGTCTAAGAAAATTTTCTCCACCGCCCCCATCATAACCCAGGCAGGACTCAAGAAGACACTTGAGGAGCAGCCTAATGTTCAGTGAGAAATTCTCACCAACAATCAACAACCAGTTTGACTTCCATAATTCCCATCCTTTCTCCTCTCTCCATCGTTCTCACGTCCCATCTTACCCATTATTTTGATAACGACTTCAAATGCCAAGTTTTGCTATTCAGGGCACTATGGAAATGTGTTTTCCTCATCAGTTCTAATGAAATAGTTTCCACTGTCTGTTTCCCTTGCAGATAGCGATCACAGCCCGGGCACAATAAAAAGAAAGCCCAAACTTTGACCGATTTAGAATCTAAAACACGTCCTTGGAAAGCAACACCCTCGGGGATTCTATCATCACCATTCTGGACTTGGCCTGGCTGTTACTGTTGAATACGAGGTATTTGGAATGATCCGTTTCTGAGCTGACTTCCCGATTCTGTCCTCCGAGTCTTCCCAGAAGGCCAAAAGAAAAAGGCTTTGAAGAATGGCACTCCCTTAAGACCTCCAGTGGAGTGTTCCCAGGGTCTGGCAATAGGATTGAAATGGCCCTATCTGCTTTCACTACCTCCTCTGGCTATCCCCTTTCATCTCTGATTACATTGTTGCCTGGGCACTGGACTGTCTCAGGTTGGCTGATGGCATCTTCAGGTCAAAACGTGGTCCCACCACCACACAAGATAAATGACTTTGGACAAAAGTTTTACCTATTGCCTTCAGTATCCCATTTATGAAGCAATTGTACTAACCTGTGCTTCAGAGTATACGGTGAGATTAAGTTACATAATACACCAGATGCCCATGGGAACAGATTCTAGGCCCATAGGAGGAGTGTGTGTCATGCATCCTTCTTCTCAGTATATGATTTCTCTGAGTTCTTATATCTCTACAACCATGTGAGCATAGAGTTCATAGCTGGGATGGCCTTGAGAGATTGCCAAGTGAAATTCCCATTTCAGATGCTTCTGCCCATGCCCACACCAACACACTATCCAAAGAAACACACTACACAAAGAAACACACACAAGCCACATATATTTGTGTATTATGTACACAAACCACATATATATGCCACACATATTATATGGATAGCATACTATACACACATCATATACATCAGAAACACATACCATACTACACAATATGCAAAATACTACATGCACCATATACACAGATACTACACATACAATTCAGTTCAACACACATACACACATCTCGGGGGTGGGGGTGGCATTTGGCCATCTGCCAATTAAAATTCCAAGGGTGACCTGTGCCCACTGCCCTTTGTTGTGATCTGGCCTTCCGAAAGAGGAAACAGCTCCTGTGCTCAGTCCAAAGGGGTTGGGAGGAAATGCTTCAGGAAACATAAAGAAAGGGGATGTGCTGTTCTTTTAAAGCTTTGATCTTTGCAGAGACCCTATTTTCAATCCTTGCCGAGAGAAATCAGCAGTGACATACCTGGATCGTTCACCCAGGATCGGGCACCATTTGGCACGCACTTGCAGGATGAATTCTGGCCATACAGCAGACCTCTGTGCATGCAGTCTGGGGCAATGGAGCAGTTGCCCTTGCCAACCTCTGCCACCACTTCAGTTTTGCTCACTAGCTATAGAGAGAAACTGTGCTTCACCCTGGCACCAACCAGGCACTGACGGACCAAGTCATCTCGTGTCTACCTTGCTGTGTTTTACTAACAAAGGTCTCAAAAAATCACTGCTGAGCCTCCATGGATCTGCCTTCCATTCCATTCACCTATAAATATGGCTAATACCTGTGGGGTTAAGGTTTGACACCTCCCAGAAGCCTACTGTCAATCAAGGGTCCATGTGATGCTTGGCGCTCTCAGCTCCAAACCAATTCAGTAACAGCTTTGGTACTCAAAATGCAGAGATTTATACAGAGACCAAACCAGCTGTTCCCTGCCAGCCTATGTTTGGTCTTTTCATTTACAGGATTCAACTTCATCATTCCCTTACAGAGCCATGTATCATCAGGGTAGGGCACAGCCACCCCAATCCCAGAGATGTGAGGAGGTGATAGGTTCTATGAAGTCAGGCAAGTAGAATTTCAATGACTTCATTAAAAAGGAAGGCTGTCTCCTTTGCCATGGCTGAGTTGTGTAGCTAATAATTAAAATACAGATCTTAATGCTTTAGACACTATAAAGGAAACATGTATATTAATAGCAGGACTAGGACTCCAGAGTCCAAATCTATGGTGGTATTGTGTTCCCCAAAATATTGTGCACCCAAATAAACTTATCTGGGGTCAGAGACAGAACAGCCACTAGATACAAAGGCTAGAAAATGGTGGCACTCACACCTTTAATCCTAGCACTCCAGAGGTAGAAATCCCTCAGGATCTCTGTGAGTTCAAGGCCACATTGGAAACGGCCAGGCATGGTGACACACGCCTTTAATCCCAGAAAGCGAGCCTTTAATCCCAGGGAGTGGTGGTAGAAAGCAGAAAGGTATGTAAGGCGTGAAGACCAGAAACTAGAAGCATTTGGCTGGTTAAGCTTTCAGGCTTCTAGCAGCAGTTCAGCTGAGATTTATTCTGGATGAGGACTCAAAGGCTTCCAGTCTGAGGAAACAGGATCAGCTGAGAAGTTGGCCAGGTGAGGTTAGCTGTGGCTTGTTCTGTCTCTCTCATCTTCCAGTGTTCACCCCAATAACTGGCTCAGGTTTGATTTTATTAATAAGATTCTTTAAGATTCATGCTACACAAATCTGTCTTTGTCTTTGACAGGACTGCCCTATGGAATCGGCATGCTCTAGCCCCTTGTTCTACTTGATGCTGGGTCAGCTAGCCTCCGAGCAGCTTTCTCTCTCTAGTTCATGTGGTTAGCTGCTAAAGTGTGTACAAGTTCACCGTGTCATTAGTCATTCATAGAGACCTGAAAGATTATCATTTTTGTTTCCTAAATATGGAAGTTATGGATCAGATAAGTATCTCATTAAATATCTCACAGCCTATAGTGGCAGAGGCAGAGTGGGGAGACTGTTCCATGCTCAGGACACCATACTGGCCTGCCTCCAGCCATCCCACATATGTCTGCAACTCGATAATGGTAGACTTCTGGTGGATGGTTTGAGGCTTTCTGTTAAACATGACAGAAAAGAACAGGGAGGTACCTTGTAGGTGTAAGACTGACTTCAGAACTTTCCACATGTTGATACTGGCTGGTCTCTGACTTCAGTTCATCTTAAGTTTCAGATGTTTCTCAAGGTAGCCATCCCTTACACCCTTGACTTAGGGTCCCATGTTACTACAGCATCTTGTTCTTTTTACTTAGTAATACAATACTCAAAATAAGTTCCCCAATTATTCTTTCTATGGCTGAGTTCTGAGCCTCCTGAAGGTTGGGAGGATGGTCAGTTAGTACAGCTTCTAGCACTGGAATGAAAGATCGCTCTGCTTCTTAGGAAAGTCTCTTCAGATATAGAGTATCAGGCCATCAGTCAGAAAGAAACCTCCCAGAGTTAGCCAGAAGGACAGACAAAAACACACCCACAAAAAGGATCAACAGTCATCAGTCCAATTCTCTTACTCAGCTGAGCGATCCACGATTGTGCATCAGGTACAGACCAAAAGACAGGAAGAGAGGGCCTGGAGCTTTGTTCCATCATGATGAGTCACATGCTCTGGGGCATCTGGGCAAGGAGGTCAGGAGGACAAAGTTCCCAGCTCTCTTCAGAGCTTTAATTAGAAAAGGTGACTCTAAAATTGAGAAACGCTGCCCTTCTTCCACATCAGGAAGATGGAAAAGGTGTTGAGAGGTGCTAAGGGCTGTGAATGGATTCTGTGACAGGACATGGCAGGGGAATATGAAGGAGGACATGCTCTGTTACATGTAGAAAAGCCACAGGATAATCAGGAAGGCCAACGAAATGCTAACAGGCAAAAATGAAGTGAGGAAAATATAAATTAAAATGTGACAGTTGAACAGAAAAAACAAAATTGAAATAGACTATGGGGGAAGGGCGGAGGGGAAGAGCAATGAAAGTGATATCTTGATAGAGGGAGCCATTATGGGGTTAGGGAGAAACCTGGTGCTAGGGAAATTCCCAGGAATCCACAGGGATGACCCTAGTTAAGACTCCTAGCAATAGTGGAGAGTGCCTGAACTGGCCTACCCCGGTAATCAGATTGGTGACTACCCTAATTGTCATCACAGAACCTTCATCCAGTGGTGGGGGAAGTAGGGGGAATTGGTAGGAAGGGGGGGGCAATGTGGTTGATATGTAAAACGAAAAAATTAATAAATAAAAAAGAAATAGACTCTGAAGGTTCATTTTGTAGCATTCACTAGTTGATAGATCATGACTGTTGTGGTGCCCTATTGGCATGCTTTCTAGTTATTAGCTACTTTTACAACTTTGATCTCCTTTGAGTCTCATAAAAAGGTATGTTAGATGGATTAGGAAACAAATTCAGAAGTCACCTGCCTAGTCATGCATCTTGGGGCAGCTGGCCTGGACCTGAAGCTCATGTCTCTTGATCATCATCTCCAAGCTCCTCACAGAGCATCAGGCCATTACAGACCAGTGTTTGGCTATGGATTGACCTCACCTCCATTTCTCCTGGACCAAGTTGTCTTGGATCTTGTTTATATACTCATTCAACAAACATTCACAGTTTTGCGTTTCCCAGAAGAGTGATCTAGCCTTCCCATTAGCACCAGGAGTCTGACAATGGTGACAGCAGCTACTGCGCACAAGTGACACTGTGTGTCACAGCTGGCTCCATCACCACAAGGCAGATGTACTTGTCAGCTTTACCATTTGTCCTGATTACTAAAGAAATCCCACAGTCATTGAAAAAACACCCAAATAGTAAATACTAAAAAGGATAAGCTCCCCTACACTTTACTACAGGATACTTCTTTATCATAATAGAATAAAATATGGTCCTTGTTGATTGACAGGCATGGAGCAAGATACCCTTATTATACAGCATCTCATTTCATGCTGAGGATAACCCAATCAAATGCTGTTACTATCTCCACTCTATAGCTGAGGAAACTGAATCTACCAGAAAGAAACTCTTCTAAGTTCACAGAACTAGTAACCTGAAGGGGAATAATTCTGGTCAGAGCCTGACACACCTACCCAAACCCTCTCTACAACACAGATCTCTTTCCAATGCATGTTGTAATCCTGATTGTTCAAGATGATTTGTTGTCTCCTGTTCTCCAATTCTACCTTGGGTCCACTACAAGAGTGAAAGGGCCAATCTGAAATCATTTTGGAAAGTCAAGGTCATGGGCAAGTTTCAGTGGATTCTTTCTTGCATGTTTGCTGAGTCAGAAGTCCTCAGGAAGCATATGACCAAAGTCAGGAAACTTGAATCTTGAGTTAGCCCCTTGCTCTTGGGTGCACTGCTTACCCACCTAGGCTCCTGGGCAAGCATCCCTCCTTTCTGTCTGTTTCCTCATCTTCTGAGCATTGGGTAATCTCTGAGGGCCTTCCAGCTCTGATCCGCACTCTCTCTCTCATGACATCCTGGAATGTGGATGGACTTATTTCATAAGGTCAGTTGGTAAAATAATAATAATAAAGTATTCAAAGTCCTGCTCAGAAAAATAGCATTTGGGGGAAAAGGTCAGAGTGTGTCCTTTCTTTTTTTTTTTTTTTTTTTTTTTTTTTTTTTTTTTTTTTTTTTTTTGGTTTTTCGAGACAGGGTTTCTCTGTGTAGCTTTGCGCCTTTCCTGGAACTCGCTTTGGAGACCAGGCTGGCCTCGAACTCACAGAGATCCGCCTGGCTCTGCCTCCCGAGTGCTGGGATTAAAGGCGTGCGCCACCACCGCCCGGCGAGTGTGTCCTTTCTTGTGGTAATAGTAGCAAATGATCATAAACATTGTGACTGAAAACAACAGAAACTCCTCTGGAGGCAAGACATTAGAATCAAGGTGTCAGCAGGGCTCTGCCGCTCCAGACACTGAGGAGAACTGCTCCTTGTCTCTTTCAGTCTCTGGTGGATAATGACATTCTTGGACTATTTGTGAGAGACCCAATCAGCTTCGGGTGTCTGGTAACCATATTGCTTCCTCCTCCTCCTCCTCTTCTGTATTACACATCCCTTTGCTGCTTTATTTCTTTTTATTGTATATGGTATGTGTGTGTATGAACGCATTATGTGTATGTGTATATTGTGTGTGTGTGTGTGTGTGTGTGTACTAACAGATGTGTGTTTCTGTATGTGTGTATGGTGTGTGTGTGTATGTGTGTACTAACATGTGTCTGTGTGTATGTGTATGGTGTGTGTGTGTGTGTATGTGTGTACTAACATGTATTTGTGTATGTGTGTATGGTGTGTGTGTATGTGTATTCATCTGTGCAGGCTTACACTGCATGAATACATGGAGTCCAGAGGAAGATGCCAGTTTCCTTCCTCGAGAGCAGTCTGCCTCGTACAGCTCTGGGAACCTAAAGCCCATCATTCCAATGAGACCAGTGAGCCCCCAAATCCCCGTATCTTAACCACCCAATGATAGGGTTGCAGGCACACACACACACACACACACACACACACACACACACACACACACAGCCATGCCCACCTCTAATGTGGGTGCTGGGGATTTAAACTCAGGTTCTCAGGCTTACACAGCAAATACTCTTTCCCACTGAGCCATCTTCTCAATCCTTCTGCTGCTCTTTATGAGGATATTTGAAATTATATTTAGGGCTCACACGATAACTCATGACATCTCCATCACAATCTGCCTCACATAATCACATTTCTAATGGCCACTGACCAAATACAGTAGCATTTAGAGCAGCAGTTCTCAACCTGAGGGGTGCGAACTCTTTGGAGGTTGGACGACCCTTTCACAGGGGCCACCTAAGATCATCGGAAATATCAGGTATTTATATTACGATTCATAACAATAGCAAAATTACAGTTATGAAGTAACAACAAAAATAATTTTGTGGTTGGAGTCACCACAACATGAGGAACTGTATTAAAGGGTCACAGCATTAGGAAGGTTGAGACCCACTGATTCAGAGGCTCTGGGGATGAGGTATCAGTGTCTTTGAAGATTTATTCAGCCTATTAAGGAGTACCACTGTACTTGCTTTGAGATGATGTTCAAAGTACTGTTTCAAGGACATCAGCATGCACATTGAAAGTCACACCCCTGCACTCCAGATCAAAAACATCAACCCACCATAGATGGGCCAACAGATGATCCATTTTATGACACTATTGATCATAAAATCGAGCTCACTAGGGCCAGAATTCTTCCCTGACCCACCCAATTTCCTGAAATACTTTTCATTATTAATTTGAAGGAAATGAAAGATACTTTGTTGCCATCACGTTGTGAATGTGCTCTTTGCACTAGCTTGGACTGTCTCATCTTATTGCTTTCATTTAAAAAATCCGCTGTTTGATATATGTCCTTAAAAATCAAAGAACAGGGAATAGTATATAGCCCAAGGACAGCAATCTTTAGGCTTAATACACCATCCCCCAGCTTTTTTGTAGAGAGTGCTTGCTTAGCATTCTTGAAGGCCTCAACCCTATAACCAGTACTGAAAGAGACACGCGCACAGATTTCCACCTTCTAAGAAATCCCTCAGGAACCCCACAGGTAAGAAGACATCATTCTATGTGCCAGCTTCAGTTCTATGATTGCTCTGCCTTGCTCAGATGCTGAGGTTAGCCCCTCCCAGCCACTTAAGCTCTCTTTCAATTTAAAATAATCTTGGAAAGTGTTTTAACTCTGCTTCTGAACTGTGAGCTCTGAGATGGGAGGGAACTGTCATGAAGGACGTAACGGCTGATTTATGAAGGTACATGTTCCCTCCAGCCCCCAGCAACATTACTGTGAATCATGGGAATTATTCATGTTTCACAGATGAAAAAAAAATGCTTAGTGAAGTAAAGCAACTTGTCTCAAAGCTGTACAGTCAGGACCCTCACCTTTTCTAAACCTAAAACCCATGCTTTTTTCCCAAATCACATAGCCTAGCTCATCTCTAGCCTGTAGATCAGTATCTAGAATGTGGGAAGCTGGTGAAGCAGATGGATAAAAGGGGGGAGGTATTGGAAGTGTGAAAAAAAAACAAACAGACTTCCACCCTGCATGTGCTGTATCACTCCTGGACAGCTGGAAAACACAATGGTCAGGTGTGACAGGGGACAACAGACGATGACTGAGGAAACGGTGGCACCTAAAACAAATGGCAAAGCTCTACAGCACCCAAAACAATGTCCCTAGAGAAGGTTTCCTTTGATCCCCACAAAACATCTCAGAAGCGGGAAGTGTAAGAAGCAGGAAGTGTAAATTTGCTAAGAGAAAGACAAGCTAAATTGTTCCTTGACTAAGTGGTACAGCTAGGGTGGGAGCCAAGTCAGAAGACTTGGTCTATCACTTTACCAATCATGTAGTGCCACTCTCCACCCCATGGACTTTCCTGTAGGCTGAAAATCCCTTACCTACAGCCTGCTCATGGGTTTTGAAGCCAGCCATGACAGCCATGAAGCCATGACAGGGGTCTAAGAAACTGACTTCATTTGTTATATTTACCATCCTTTTCGGTGAAGAGACAAAAGTAGGAACCCCAAGAAAATAATGAGCTCTCCAAGAGGATGAAAACTAAATGGTTGTCATCACAGCTTTTGGGGGAATACTTAAGGATTTTTTTTCCAATGGCATCTATAAGTAAACTCCTCTGTGTGTGTGTGTGTGTGTGTGTGTGTGTGTGTGTGTGTGTGTGTGACTAATACCCACGACATAAGAGAACATTATTCAGTACATGTATGATATTCTTGAAAGGCTTAAATGCTAGATCTGATGAACTGTCCTCTTATCCTCTTGCTGTGGAACAGTAAGTCAATCATCCTATATGATGGTTTTAAAGATGAAGGTAGG
Source organism: Peromyscus californicus insignis (assembly GCF_007827085.1). Classification (NCBI taxonomy): domain Eukaryota; kingdom Metazoa; phylum Chordata; class Mammalia; order Rodentia; family Cricetidae; genus Peromyscus; species Peromyscus californicus. Next base: position 46,229,702 of record NW_026294573.1, read on the forward strand.
TACCATAAAAATGTCTTCCATAGAGCCAAGACAATATCATTACTCAATGTATTCAACTGATACATGTGCAGGCTTGTTCTTGGAAGCATAAATGACTCTCTTGCACGTCTCAACAACTCTAGAAGGTCTCAAGTCATAAGTTAATTAAATGCATCTGGAAAGTTCATGTATGGCACAAGCTTTGTGGGGGCAAGGATATTTCTCTTAGTAATACACAATTCCCAATGTAAATTATACTATCTATTATAGACTACATCATGGTCTATAAACTATTGAGATGGCTAAGAATCAGCAATACATCAAAGTAAGACTACAATAGTAGGTAATTATGATCTTTACTTCCAGGTATAGAAAGAAATGGTGAAAGAATCTTTTGGCTCCAATTGTGGAACACATAAGAATGATGTCATCTACTCCCAGAAAATCAAGCTTAAAAATTCTGTGTACCAAATTCTGTTACCTTGTGTTTTATCATGTACATGATGGCCAAGCTTTGTTTTGCCTGTTGATTCTCTTTTTCCCATATGAATGTGTCAGTCTCACGCTCTCTGAGCAACTCCCTCTTGGAGTCTCATAGTATGTCCTTCAGGGTGGCTTATCCTATTCCTAGGATCCCAGGTTGGTCATGTGACCCAGACCAACCCAATAAGAGTTCAACAACTTCCTCACTACATGATGGGTCCAGAGATGAGCACTTGGCAGGTAGTCCCAAGAGGATGGCAGGGGCAGATTTATCTTCCAGTTAAAATGGCTAAACTGTTAAGATGCTTTCTTGGAGATGCCATGGGCCATCTTGCTATCACAAGTGCTCTCTGGAAAATAAAGCCAGTCAGAGAAAAGCAGCTAGAGAAGTTAGAGGCACAAGATCTTAAATATAGTTTTATAGCCATGATATTAAGCTGAGCCACACTATGAAGCAAGCTAATGCATCTCCCCTTCATTTCCATAAGCCAGTTTTAATGGGTTTCTCTTTCTAATAACAAAGACTCATGTCCAAAAGAAAAACTACATGAAAGACACCATAAATTTAAGGAAAAAAATGATAGAAGAAAAATATTAAAATGGAGAAATTCTATCTTTTATTTGTGTTGTTTTGTAGGATTACCTTCATGTTTCCCAGGCAACAAACCATATTACCTGAGAGTAAAGTCAGTGTTCTATGAGCACTTATGAGTGCCCTGGTGGGGCACTGCTGGACTCTGATATGGATATGCCCCAGGCTACCAATTGACCCTGAAGGGCTGGATTACTTAGCAATACCCTTATAGCAGGCCATTGGGTTTCCCTTCAAAGAACAAAACTTCTCTCCTTGGGTCTGGCATAAAGAACAGTGTGACTTGGAGTGCTTTTATTGAAAGTGGATTAAAGGTCAAAGGTGCATTTCCCTTACACTCATATTTGTGCCAAGGGCAGAAGTGGTTCCTTGTTGTTTTAGTTAGAGTGTCTATTGCTATGACAAAACACTAGAACCATGACAACTCTTATGAAGGAAAACATTTAATTGGGGCTAGCTTATAGTTTCAGAGGTTTAGTCCATTATCATCATGGCAGGTGGCATGCTGGCAGACATGGTGTTGGAGAAGGAGCTGAGTTTCCATCCAAACTTCCCTCAATGATGGACTGTGACCTAGGAAAATGAAATAAACCCTTTCTTCCCCAGTTGCTTCTTCTTATGGCATTTGTCACAGCAACAGAATGAAATTAGAACAGAATTACTCTATTATCTGTCTCTGAAGGACTGCTTTACCATGCTGGAGTCTCCTTGAAGTACCCACGGGAGTTAAGCCAATGTGAGATGTAGCAAAGGCAAGGGTGTATATGATGTACAGTAATTACCAACTCTCTGAGCCTCATTTTGCTCTGTTAAAACCAGAGCATCAGCATCTTACTCAAAGACAATGTGAGAACTGAGAAAGTGGATGCTAAAGTACCTTAATAAGGCCCTGTGCATTGCGTGGACACAGCAAATATGGGTTTCTTTCTCTCTCCTCCCTGCTCCTTGCCATTGAGCAATGATAGATTGTGGAGCAGGGTGGAATGAGGCAGACACACTGTTAAGTCAGACAGTTCAGATGCGTGCCTCAGACCTGCCATTTATCGTCTGTAAGACCTTAAAGACAGTTTTTCCCTGACTCTGAACCATTTTAAGTTCATAGCACAAACTACACTGGGATGTTCAGAAAAACGTCTGAGTCGTTTTCAGTTCTATGTTCACATCTGATATATCTGGGGAACACAATTGACTTTAACTTCTCAAAAAGCATTTTCTGTGGTTTGTTGTTGCTGCTCCAGCAGGCCCTTTCCTTCTTGCTACCTGGTAGTGAGAGCTGAACTTATAAAAGCAACCTACTGGAAAGGACCACACACACACACACACACACACACACACACACACACACACACACCACTACCACCACCACCACCAGTCCAGAAGAGACAAAGAAACCAGATACAAGCTGTAAGGGAAAAATCTGAACTCTTCTAGGTAGAAACATCAGAATGCTATCAGGTCCTTTATCAGAAATCCTCTCAGCTATGAAAGCATGGAACAATATTTTTGAGCTCAAAAAGTAAGTGCCAAGTGAAATTGCTATATCTAGCAGCGCTCTCTTTCAAAATTAGGGGTTCGAAGATAAGCACAAACTGAGGCATCTCATGACCACCAAGACTGAACTGCAAAAGACACTTAAAGGAATCCTATGCACAGAGGAGGAGGAAAGATCATCCCAATAATAAAACACAACAAAGAATAAAGGCCACAGGGCTGGAGTGATCACTCAGCAGTTGAAAGTGTTTGCTGCTCTCCCAGAAGTCCTGTGCTCAGTCCCCAGCCCTACAGAGAGAGGTTAGCAGTTCATCTGTAACTCCAGAGGGTCAAATGTCCTCTATTGGCCTCTGTGGAATCCCACAAGCACATGATCTGCATGCACAGAGACATACGTATATACAAATTAATTTAAAAATAATAAAATAAATCTGTTAAAAAAATAATAAGGCTAGCACATGACTTTAATCACAACATTAGGAAAGTAGAGGCAGAATTCTGTGAGTTCAAGGCCATCCTGGTCTACATAGCAGGTTCCAGGTCAGCCCCCTAGGGATACATAGTAAGAGTGTACAAAAGAAGAAAGAAAGTTTAGGAAAAGAGAGCTAGGAAGGAATGTATCATGTCAAACACAGTAAATCAACAGACAGCAGATGTTAACAAGGGTGAAAAACAAAATCAATCAAACAAATAAACAAACAAACAATGATCCAACCAACCAGCAAAACAACCAACAAAGCTATAGAAATTAGCTAACACTGTTTAGTAATGACCTTAAATATCAATGGTCTCAACTCACCAATAGATGTTACTGGCAGAAAGTATTAAAAATTAGATCAGACCTTCTGCTATCTCTATGTAACACACCTTCCTGGTAAGGACACCCACAGACAGGGATTCAAAGGATGAAAATCAAGTGAATAGAAATTGAAAAGATGGTATAGCTGTTCTGATATTCGATAAAGTAGATTTCAAGCCAAAACTGATCAGGAGAGATTACAAGTGCCACAGCATTAATAAAAGGAGTCATTTATCAAGGGGGTACATCACTTGTAAATGTGTATGCACCAAATGCTGAGACGACCAATTTTATAAAATGAACATTAATGGACTGAAGAGGCTGAACAGGTCTTGATAAAATAATAGTGGATGGTTTCAGCACCCCACTTTCATCTCTATGTATGCCATGCAAACTAACTTAATGAAGAACCTGAATTAAACTGTACCTACCATAGAGCAAACAGAACGAACTAATATCTACAAATATTTCATCCAACAGAAACAGAATATACACTCTCCTCAGCAGTCCATAGAATCTTCCCTAAAGAGAGCACGCTCTACGCCATGAATAAAGTCTTACCAAATATAAGGAATCAAAATAATCCTGGATAGAAATCAACAGCAAAAAGACAAGAGGGACTATATGAACAAATGGAAACTGAGCAGCACACCCTTTGGTGACTAATGTGTCACTAGAGAAATCCAAGAGGAGAAGGTAAAGGTCCTGGAATCAAATAAAAGTGAAAGCCTAACTTACCAAAGTGCATGGGATATCGCTAAGAAAGCTCCAAGAGGAAAGTATTATAGCTGTGAGTGTCCACATTTAAAAAACCAGAAAGATCCTAAGTAAGCAAACAAGGGCACTCCAAACCAAAAAAAAAAAAACAGTAGATGGCAAGAAATAATAAAGATCAGGGCAGAAATCAATGGAACAGAGACTACAAGAATAGATTTGGTTGAACAAGGAAAGAGTTAGTCCTTTGGAAAAAAACAGAGTAACAAACAACTAGCCAAATTAATCAAAAGAAAAAGGACCCCAAATAATAAAATTGTAGATGAAAATTAGGGCGTTACCACAGTTTCTAATGAAATACAAAGAAATATTAATGAGTACTTTGAAACTTACATTTTAAAAATTGAAAAAAAATCTAGAATAAATTAATAAATTCCTACATAAATATGACCTACCAAATTAAATCAAAAAGCTACAAATAATTTAAACAAGTCCATCTTGATCAATAAGATTGAAGTAGTAATAAAGATTCCTAACCAAAAAGTTAAGGATCAAGTGGGCCCATTGCATAATTCCACCAAAGCTTTAAATAAAAGCTAATACCAATTGCTCCTCAAACTGTTTCATAAAATAAAAAGGTAAAGAATAGCACCACATGCATTCTACAAAGCCAGTATTAGCCTGATGCCAAAACTAGATATGAAAGAAAGAAGGAAGGAAGGAAGGAAGGAAGGAAGGAAGGAAGGAAGGAGAGAGAGAGAGAGAGAGAGAGAGAGAGAGAGAGAGAGAGAGAGAGAGAGAAAGAAAGAAAGAAAGAAGAAAGAAAGAAAGAAAGAAAGAAAGAAAGAAAGAAAAAGGAAGGAAGGAAGGAAGGAAGGAAGGAAGGAAGGAAGGAAGGAAGGAAGAAAGCTACATACCAGTTTCTTCCTTGAATATAAATGTAAAATTTCTCCACAAAATTCGTGCAAAAAGAATTGAAGAGTACATCAGAAGAGCATATACCTGACTAAGTTGACATTTTTCCAGAGATGCATAGTAGAGCCCATGTGGCTCTAAATGCTCAAATAATCCTCAGCAAAAAGAGAAACGCTGGAGGAACAACCCAATCCCAAATTATATTACAGAATCATACTAACAAAAACAGCATGGTGCTGTCTCATATAGACCAATGGACTGGGATAAAGGACCCAGAAATAAACTCATAGTCACAGTCACCTAATTTTCCAACAAAGCCATTTGTAGTGGATCATTTGAATGAGAAATGTGCTCCACAGGCTTGTGTGTTTAAACACTTGTCTCCAGTGGATGGCACTGTTTGGGAAAGTTATAGGGATGTGCAGCCTTGCTTAAGGAAGTACTTCAGGAGGTGTGGGTTTTGAGAGTTTCTAGCCCTCCTTCCATTTGAACAAGTGTTTGTAGTTAAGATATTTTCATCAGCTTAGAGGCAGCACCTGAATCTACTGACATTTTAACTATCTTCTACTGCCCCATGGCCTGCAGTCAGAGCCCCACCACTCAGGCAGTGACCTGGTGGGACTTCTTGTCCCGCCAGCATCAACTTGGTTGCTGCCACCAAATGTAGTTTTTAACTATATCTCTATTGTTCTATTTACCAATAAAGACTCAGTAGTCAGAAGTTGGGGTGAAAACCTACCAGCTCAGAGAGGCTGAGAAGCAATCACGTGACCTTCCTTTTTGGCCAGAGACCCAGCAAGAGAGAATTTCTCCACTCTTCCCAACCAAAATGAACCATGAAACTCAAGTCCCTCCCTACTCCTTCCTGTGCGTCTCTCTATCCATCTCCCTGGCTCCTCTGTACTCTCTATGGCTAATTCCCATCAACTAGTTGCTGGCTCCGCCCCTTGATCCAAGGTTGATTTTACTAACAGTCTCAGGGGTTCACAGTTCAAACAAGCATCCCGCAACATTAAGATGCATCTCTCAGCTTCCTGTTCCAGGTGTCAATTGTTATGCCTGCCCCACCATGATAGACTCTTATCCCTCTGGGACCATAAGCCCTAAGTAAACTCTTCCTTTTATAAATTGCCTTGGTCATGGTGTTTATTGCAAGTAGCAAGAAAGTAACTAGTATACTATTAAAAACATATATTTGAGGAAAGACAGACCTTAGAAAATTGTGTTGAGAAAATATATAGAAAAATGAAACTACATCTCTATCTCTCACTCACCACAGAAATCAAACAAAAATGAATCAAAAACCTTAATGTAATATTCTAAATGTAAACTGCTACAAAAAACAAGCAAACAAAAAACCCATGGGTAAAACACTTGAAGATGCGGGAAAAGGCAAAGATTTTCTGAACAGGACTTCAAAAGCAGGGGAAAGAGTCCTAAGCATTGGTAAAGTTACAAGAAATTAAGAAGCTTCTAAACAACAAAGGAAACAATTGCCAAAGTGAAGACACAGACTATATAGAATGAGAAAAAAAAGTCTCCAACAACTACACCTCAGACAAGGGGTTAATGCCCAGGGTATACAATTAACTACAAAAACCAAGAACCAGAGAAAATCAAACCATCCAATCAGTGGGTGAGGTAATGACCTGAATAGATAGTTCTCAGAAGAAGAAATAAAATGGCCAAAAAACAAACAAAACCAAAAATACTTAAAAGTGCTCAACATCCTTAGCCAGAAGGAAGGCTTTTCAGAACTACTTTCAGATTCCATCTCATCCAAGTCTGAGGAATATCATAAAAAAAAATAATAATAATAGCAAATGCTGATAAGAATGCAGGGAGAATGGAACCCTACTCACTGCTGTAGGAAAACGAATCTGGTGCAGCCACTGCAGAGATCAGTACAGAGCAGTGGTTCTCAACCTTCCTAATGCTGTGACCCTGTAATACAGTTCTTCATGTTGTGGTGAGCCCCAACCATAAAATTATTTCATTGCTACTTCATAGCTGTAATTTTGCTCATGTTACAAATTGTAATGTAAATATTTGATATGCAACCTCAAAAGGGTTGCAACCCACATGCTGAGAACCACTGATAAAGATTCCCACCCCCCAAGAATCTGAAACTGTTACTGCAACACAACCTAGCTGCACTATCTTGGAGAATACACCCACAGAACTCTAACTCAACATGCCAGAAACACACACATCCATGTTTATAGCTGTACCACTCATCACTGACATGACACAGAATCAGCCTCAATGTCCATCCATAAAAAAATGGAGCAAGAAGATGTGATGTGAATGAAATTTTGTACAATTATAAAGAAAAGTGGAATAGTCCCATTTGTAGGAAAATGGATGCAAGTTGAAAGTGTTGTGTTAAAAGAAATAAGTCAGACTTCGAAGTGCAAATACCATGCCTTTTCATATATGTGAAACCTAAACCACACACACACACACACACATAAATATTGCTTAAAAGGTTTTCAAATACTGGAAAAAGATTGATCTTCATGACCTTGAATTTCACAATAGATACTTAGATATGAAACTGAAGACAGGTGCAATGAAACTGTAAAATGGATTAGACATCATCAAATTTTAAAGCTTATCCATAGTCAAGAACATTAGACAAGAAAGTGAAAAGCCAACCTTGAGAAAATTATTTGCAAAAGACAAATCTCATAAATGCTTTGCATCCACAATATCTCAGCTCATGTTAAAAAGGGGAAATAAATACCAAGACATATCGTTAAAGATGGTCACGTGAATGTCCACGAAACACATAAGAAAATGATCAATATCATTAGTCACTAGGGAAAATACCCAAACCACACTGAAGTAACCACTTCACACCCACTGGGAAGAATATAATAATTTTATTTTGAAAATGAAGAAAAGAACAAGTATTGGTCAGGATGTGGGAAAATTGGAATTCTTGTACACTGTTATTAGGAGTGTAAGATGATTTGCCACTACAGAAAATAGTTTGGCAGTTACCCAAAAAGTTGAACAGAAAATTACCATCACAACCCCACTATTCTATACTTTAGATTCTACCCAGAAGAACTGGGTGTAGGTATGCACACATGTACAGACTCTTATCTCTGTAATAGCTCCAAAGGGGAAGCACTCCAAATACCCTCCAACAGATAAAAGGATAAGCAAAATATGTATGTACAAAGTGGGTATGTGTGTGTATGTATATGTATATATATACAATAGGTCATTCCTCAGCCATAAACAGAAATGAAGTACTGATACCTGTCCCAACTGAACAAACCTTAAAATATTATGTGATGAAGCCAGACCAAAAAAAAAATGCTTCCTATTATATGGCTCTGTGCAGATGAAATATCTAGATATGTAAATCTACAGAGAATAAGTGGAGATCCATTGTTACTAAGGCTAGGGGAAAGAGGAGAAGATGCTTAATAGGTCCAACATTTTACTTGCAGTGATGGAAACTGTTTGCGGGCTGCAGTTAAGTAACATTGTAGATATATTAAACACCACTGTAGATTCATAGTAGAATGGTTAGCTTTGTTATGTGGCATTCACCCAAATGCATTATTTTCAAGTAGATATCTATCACTTTAAAGATATTCAAAGCGGGGCCATCAAAGACTCATCCTATGTCTACATTTCTTTTTAAACATATACTAGGAGGCTGGAGAGATGGCTCAGTGATCAAGAATGCTTGTTGCTCTTCCAGAGGACCTGTGTTCTGTAGCTGAAGTTTTCCTATGTCCTGCCTGGCCCACAGTCAGGACAATCTCTCTTACCCACCAGTCCCACAGCCGCTCAGACCCAAGTAAACACACAGAGGTTTTTATTATTTATGAACTGTATGGCCATTAGCTCAAGCTTAATACTGATTAGCTCTTATGTTTAAATTAACCCATAATTCTTATCTATGCTTAGCCATGTGGCTTGGTACCTTTTTTCAGTTCTGCCTTTGCATCTTGCTTCCTCTATGTGTGACTGATGACTCCTGACTCAGCCTTCCTGTTCCCAGAATTCTCCTGTCTGCTTATCCCACCTATACTTCCTGCCTGGCTACTGGCCAATCAGCATTTTATTTACCAACCAACCAGAGCAACACATTCACAGCATACAGAGCAACATCACCAATCATTTCCCCTTTTCTTTCTATTTAAAACAAAGGTTTTAACTTCAACATAGTAAAATTACTTATAACAAAACAGTTATCAAGCAAGAATTACAGTTATAATATCTAGGCTATTTGTATTTGGCAAAATTAAAGAAAATATTATATCTATCCTGTATTCATGAGTCTAAAGTTTCATATCTAATTTATCTTTTATCATAACCAAGGAAAATAGTAACTATCTAGTCTTCTACTACATCAAGGACCTCAGAAGAACATAATATTACCTAAGTAAATAGGAAGAGCATTGTAAACAACTTCCAAAAATCTAGAATGACAGAGACAGCTGCCTGCCTGGTCAGTTATCCAAAGTCCTTCTGCAATGTTGGGGCATCCATTCTTCAGCCTACAGGCCTAGAGTCTTTCAGTTGCTTCTCTCTGTGTCCTGTAGAATGTCTGGCAGTTTCCTCTGCGAAGCAGGAACCTAAAAGACGATTTTGCCTTGCAAAGTTCAGTGATCACCTTCCTATGGGTCCTGCATGTCCAGTCAATACAACATTTTGTCAAGCAGTTCAGGCAAGAACAGTTTCTTGTCCAAATGGCTATTTTTGCCAAGAAGAAGACAAACTCCATATGGAGTGTCTTCGATGCCCATCTTTCTCTCTGAGTAATTCGGTGCTGTGAGGAGCAGACATGTCTCACTGTCCAGAAAATCTAAGTTTTTAAACCATTTTAAATGCCATATTCTGTAGGTTTTTGAAGTGTTTGAAGATTACCTACCTAATTGAATTATATCTATATATACATAGAAAACATAACATGACTATAAATTTGATTATCATAGAAGACTCATTATTAATCTGTATTTCTTAATTATCCTTTACAATTTAAATGACCTGCACAAACATAATATCTTAAACAAGAGTAGAAATATTCATACAGAATAACAAAATTAAATTTCTATCAATAAACTAAAATTCATAGCAATGTAAAACATTTTAAACAAGTTGTTGCTCTTTAAAAGTAGGTTCATTAATCTATACTTTTATCCTATCATATCTATATTCTACATTTCTATACTATATTCCCATTTCTTCTTTTAGAAAGAGATTGACTATGACCAATAACAATTTGCAACCAACAATCTAAACAAAGACAAACATCCATAATCCATTTTGAAGGAAGGTAGGCATCATTTTCTAGGCTACTTCTTGCTGATAAAGGGCACTCGTAATCTTATGGAGACACAAAGAAAATTTTAGGATTATGGTCAAGTCCTGACTGGAGTAGTCTGTGGGGCTGTATTCTCTGAGTCGGTTGCCTTAAAGTTGATTTTAGATGTTGGATTATCTGTGCTATGCTATCATCAGAGACCTTTCAGGGGGTCTTGGCTGGTCAAACCTGATGTATCTTAATCTGGAACAAATCCTTAGCCTCTTGCTTCCTGTGGAAGCAAAAGGAGAGCCTCCTTTCCAAAGCAACATATCCTTAGATCCAAATTTTGAAGTCAAGATACCTTTAAAATATACATATTGGTTTAACTGAGAGGCCTTTACAATCGAATGTCTTTCTGCATTTAAAAATTCCGAAGACAACATAATCCAGATTCTCTGTGTAATATCCATCTTTATGTGGCTTACTTTTTATGTTACCTTTACTGTCTCTTTAAAGACTTTACTTTTTAAAACTATTTTTATATAACTATCTATATTCATTTTCTTCTCTCTTCCAAGCCTACATACATTTTTACACATACTGTAAACCATTTAAAGTCTTGTTCCATCTGAATCTGCCTTATTGTGAATCTATTGCTTTAAACTTCAGCATTACTAGGATTGAAATGGCAGCTTTGGCTGCTGGCTCCACCCACCTCAGCTCTCTAACATTGTGGAACTACATTTCCCACCAGCTTTGGGGGAACCATGCTCACTGCTGGACTCTAGGAGGAAGTGGGTCTATGCTTCCATCCAGCAGCATGTAGCCCAGAAACCTCCTTTTTTTTTTTTTTTTTTTTTTTTTGTACTAGCAAAAGCTATATTCACCACGCAGCATACTATGCAGCTTGGAGATACCTCTGCGTACCATGGCAGGGATCTGCAGCCATGTCGCAGGTCAAGCCTGCATGTTGCGTTGTCTCGCCACCCATGAGACATGAAGCAGGAAAGTTCTGTTAGTAATATAGGTTAGGATAGAAAGTGAATCAGGTACAATTTGGACTTACCAAAATAAAATAGATAGTGGAATATTTTTCTCTGAGTTTGTCAAATGCAAATGGACTAGACATTGTTGATGTATTTATTGCTTGTATATATTGTATATAGTTATTGTACTTATTGTATATAGTTTTTTCTTATATTAGTTATAACTTTTTAATTATTTTTTATTTTTATTAGGAAAAAAAGGGGAAATGTGGTGATATTTTATTTGTATATTAATAAATAAAGTTTGCCTGGAGATCAGAGGTCATAGCCAGCCATAAACAGAAGTCAGGCGGTGGTAGCACATGCCCTTAATCTGATTACAAGGCAGGCAGAGTCTCTATATGTTCAAGGACACAGCCAAGCATGGTGACACATGCCTTTAATCCCAGTACCAACCATAGAGACCTGGAGGTCTGTATAGACAGGCATTGATGAGGAAGTGAGGTGGCTGGGCTAAGAGCCAATGAGAAGGCAGAACAGCAAGGCAATAAAGGCGCAGGTTAGACAAGAAGAAGCTGGTTCTCTTGGGAAGCTATGGTGGCGGCAGTGTGGTGAGCTAAAGTTAGTTTGGTGGCTATCACTATCACTCTGATCTTTACGGCTTTCACCCCTGTATTTGACTCTGTGTTTCTTATTTAATAAGACTATTCAGAAATTCATCAACAGTGTTCAGTTCCCAGCACCCATGTTGAGTAGCTCATAACTGCCTGTAACTCCAGCTCCAAGAGATTCAACACCTTCTTCTGGCCTCCACAGGTATCTGCACTCATGTGCATGTATACATGAATACACATAAATAAAAATAAAATAAATATTTTAAAATTTATCTATTAGTAATCTTGTACATCTTTAAATAAGCTAGTAATTATGTTAATCAATTAATAACTAATTAATTTTTCTTGGAAAATGTATTATTGTAAGAGACACAGAGATGAAGCCATAGAAATGTTTAAACAACAAACATAGTAAATTCATTGCCAGTGACATCACCGTTTTATATAAAACTATGAGTGAGTGAAATAAAAAATTAAAACTATCCATAAAATTGTCAAGATAGCATGTAATACTATGACATAATGGAAAACTTTTTCCAAAGTATGTTACTTGTTACTCTGTTTTGCTTATTTTTGTCTCTGCCTCTACTGAAGAATATTTCCTTTTCAAATTAAAACTAGCTAAACTCTATTTAAAGAACACAAGCAACAATATTTATTTCAATACTGAGGCTAAGTCAGCTGGAAAAATAAAGTTGAAAACACTTGTAATAAATTTTTCTATTGCAAAATCACAATGTGATTATAATTTTGAGTTTGTTTATATTTACAGGCTAGAATCTTTCTTAGGATATCTTTTCAGGTTTCAAAGTGTATGCAAAGACATTATTTTACTGGAAAGAATGCTATATGACTGGCAAAATTTGGCCTGGTTGAGTGTATCTTAGTGAGACTTTGACCTATTAAACAAAAAACACAAAGTATCAAATTCAGGAAAATGTCACATAAGGAATTGGTGGCAGAGGTGAGGGATGCCTGAGAAGCCACAGGGCCGACCATGAGGCACTCCAGAAGGCAGCAACAGAAGGAAGTACATCCTTGTCCAGGAACTAGGGTCACTGGGCTGAAAACAGGATGAATTATCCCTAGAGGCCACGGAAGTGATAGGCTTCAGGCTAGATCACTACCCAAGACACAAGGAAAAGATCTGGCTTTTCCCTTCTCCCCAGCCTCCAGTCTCTCACCTAGCTAGATACTAGCTGGTTGCTATAGAAACAGAGGAACCAGACTTCAAGCCCCCAGCCTCCTGCAACATGAAGGCAAGCAGGGAAGAAGGAAGATGGCAAAGGAAGGCAGGAAGGCCGAGACCCTGCACAGAGGGCACAGCTGGTTATCATGGGATGGGTACAGTATCATAGCAATGACACACAATGATTTCTATTACTCACTGTCCTCAGGGATCTATCTACTTTGGGCAACAAGTCATGTAATAATCTTTAGTATGTAATTAATTTACTTGTGACTATTTCCACAGGTAATAAACAACAGCACCTTATAAAGCATTCCATGTTTTCTTGAGGTGAAGAAATGAAATCTTGGAAAGAGGCCATGAACTTGAAACTGCATGCTCCTCAATGTGCCTCTCTACATCAAAGCCCATCACACCATCATGGAGTTCTACCTAGTTTTCTAATAGTTTCTCAAATTCATCCATTTTTCCCACTGAATAGCCTAATCTGAGGCTAATTAATCTCTCATTTGGACTACTACATTGGCTACAAATAATATATTTGTGACCATCCATAATTCTCCAATCCATTTTTTTACGTAGGAAGAGTGGTTGCCTTTCCAAATACAGATATTCTGGTGCTGGCTTATTAAAACTGCCTACAATTTTCCCTGTTACTCTCAAGTTAATGACCAGATGGAATGTAAGAGTTCCAGCAGACCAAACAAATAGCTTACAGAATGGGAGAAAATCTTTCCCAGCTGGACTACAGACAGGGGTTAATATACAGAATTTACAGAGAACTGCAAAAATTAAACACTCAGGAAGAGAACTGCCAGTCAACAAAAATGAACAGACAGTTCTCAAAAGAAGAAACACAGGCAGCCAATAACTACTGTAAAAAGTGGTTAGCATCTCTGGTCACTGGGGAAATGCAAATTAAAACTACTTTACATACCACTTCACTTCACCCCAATCAGAAATGTCTGTTATCAAGATGTCTGATAACAAAGATCAGAGGATGTGGAGAGAGAGGAACTCTTACTCATTGCTGGCGGGGGGTGGGGGGGAGTGCAAATTATAGAAATTGATTTAGAGGTTCCTCAGAAATTAAAAATAGAGCTACCATCTGACCCAGCTATTTTACTTCTGGAAATATACCCACACAACTCCATACCCTACCATAGACAGATTTGCACATTCATGTTTTACTATGGTGAGGCAATCCAACCAACCTAACTGTCCATCAACAGATGGATAGATACAAAAATGAAATATTATTGAACTATAAAGAAAATGCAATAATGAGAATTTCAGGGGGAAAAATGGATAGATTTGGGAAATATAATGATACTAAGCAAGGTGCCCAAAATCAGAAAGGTAAAAAAGCATATGTTCTAGGATATTCTTCTCCTACCCTATAATACGTACAACAAGTGAGTGTGGGGACAGTATAAAATTTAGAAAGGAGAACAAGAGAGGTGAGGAGGAGGAAGGAGGAGATTTTGACAAAAGGTCATGAAAAAATGTTACAAAGCTAATTTTTGTCTAGTTTTAATTCTGTCCTATTTTTTCCTTTTTCTATGGTAGATAAGCGAATTCAACTTCCTGTGTGCTGAAGTAGAAAGAACCATTAAAAAAATTACATGATTGCCAGTGAAAGGGTAAAACCCTAACTGAAGCTCCATTGCCTCAGAATGGCCATTCCAACTGTATAGCATTTCACGGAGGTGTGTAGAGCTTGGGACTGGGTAAGTGACTTCTTTAAATCAGTTATGTGGTCTTCTCATTTGTGACTCAGAATAAAATGAGCTTATGAAAAAAATCAAGACTCATAAAGTTAAGCAATGTCAGACGTGTTTGCTAAATATTCAGAAAAAGCTCACACTAGTGTCTTCCTTGCCTTCAAGGTCATGATTTCTCCTTACTCAATGTCGAGAACATTATCACAGCAAATTCTCATAACACCATACAGACTACATATTATTATTCCCATTTTTCAAAATGAGAGAAACATGTTCAGAGCTAAATGCAGAGATCCCAGCTCTGGAGATGGATATAGTCAAGATTCAAAGCCAGTCTTATGGTATTTCAAGGACAAGACTCGGATGATTCAATCCCCTGTATGACACAGGGACAATAACACACACTTTGGGAGGATTCAGAGAGGTCAGGCATTTGCAGCAGCTGGCACAGTGTCTGTTCTCAGTGAGAAGGAGTTAGCTGCTATGTTTATCATCACCATCCAAACCTCTTGTATAGGTCCAGACCACCACCCGCTACATAATACGTATTCTAAATGATAGCTATTAATTTCACAGTTAAGTATCAGAAATGGTTTCTGCACTTTTATCTGCTTGTTCATAAAGTCACAAGATGCCCTTGTCCTATCTACAGGAAAGATTTCCTTGGTAAAGACCCTTCTGGGTCCACCTAGATGCAACCTGCTCTCTCCTGTCCTGAACTCTCATAGTCCTTGGAATGTAACCTCTCTCCCACCGACACCTCCCCCGGACTCAGGGCAGAATAATATCCCGTCCTTCCTCTGAGGGATGTAAAGCAGCTTAAATAATTAGATATATGGTAAGGTGCTTTGAAAAGAGAGCACAAAACACCATAAGCACCAAGAGAGAATTAATTCATGAAATCACAATTACATGTGTCGTATTTACTCAGCTGTGAGAATGGTATGGAACGTTGAAGTTTGGAGTGTGGTCCAAATCTCTCAAGACCACGGATTTCCTGCAACTCTAGATCAGCCGTGTTCTCTAAGGCGAGGACTGTAAAGCTCCAATCTCTTAGACACGGTGTCAGGAACACTTGCATTTTATTAATTCTTTTTATGCCTCTCTGCTCTCAGACCTCACCTGCATTGTACCCTTTCTTTGGGACACAAATGGTGGAATAAACAGCACACACGACTTCCACTAGCTGAGCTCTGCTGAACTTCTGATTCTGTCACTTCCCAACTGGTTATTTAACTGCCTTTCCCCTTACGAGAATGATGATGCTAATAATTTAGGTTGTGGCACTGAACTAATGAGATAATACTGCCCATGCATTTCTCCACAGGAAGCTTATTGGGTATCTTATTCCATGCCAGGTTACATTATGCAATAGAAATTTTAAAGATTCCCTGGTCAGAAGTGACAAGGAAACTCACAAGTGCTGTTAAATGACCTGACCTTTCCACTCCAATTGTGCTCTACAGCCACAGAAGCAGCAGCCAGGAGCTTGCTAAAGATGCAGAACCACAGACCTACTAAATGCAAACCTGCTTTTCCACAAGACCCTGAGATATTCTGCCCATTCATATTGAGTGACTGAGGCTTGAAGCAGTGCTAGGGAAAGTATGGGTGCTTTGGAACATGCAAACATTATCTAGATGGGTGGGGTTGGTGGGCAGTGACGGACAGCTGGTGTGTTGTATATTAGTCATTCAGTCAAAGGGAAGAAATTTACACAAATGCAAAGAGATGAGCTCACATGGCACCTTCAAAACACCCAAAGCAACTCAGCATTTCAGCAGTGGGTAGTCAGCTGCCCCTGCTGTTCAAACCCAGCTCCTAAGCATGACCTGGGACCTATTCACGTTGGTCCCTACAGAAACATCAACTGGTCTTACACTTAGGTTTTAACTTCAACTGCTTCTGTCTGTCATATGAGTTTCTGATGTACTTCCTGGCAGGGAATTCCAAACGGACTTAGTCAGACTTACTCTCTAATTCATGGTCCCTTTCACAAAGAGATGGAAAGAGAAAGTGACATCCTTTGAAATTAGCTTTTCCTGCATAATGTATAAAATAGTATCGGAACTGTTGTGCTCATGTAAAATTGTATTCTTTAGAGCATTTTATCAATTGGATTTAACTCACTTTACTCTCTTTGTTCTTTATTGATGCATACTTCGCTCTTTTCTATGCATTTTTCCAGAGCTGTTTTGTATTCGTTGAATGTTGTCCAATTGCCCAACCTCCCCAGGTATGGTATGGCTCCTGAAGCCTCTGCACATGTCTACCTTTCCACCACCACTTAACTGCCTAATCCTAGCCTGTAGGTGGAAATAGAAATTTCTCTGAGAAATTCCCTTCTCAGAGAATGTCCCTGTTCTGTTTTTGCTATTCTGTCCTCTGCCTGGAGTTCCCTTATCCTCAGGAGAACCCTCACTCCTCAGTGCAAACACTTGCCATGGCTACCATCTATCTCATCTCTCATTCACTGTCATCTGACCACCAAGAACACTCTCTCATACACCTAACTCCTTGTCTCAAACTCTGTTTTCTAGGGAACTCAATCTGTGACATAATTTATAATTGGTCTTCACATTGATAATCTCATTTTGGCTTTAAACTATCTGGGATTATCTATATCAGTCATACCCAACCCTCCTCTTCATTAGTAATTCATTATTAAATCATCTTAACAATTCATTCAGTGACTATGTATTGAACAACAACTATATCCCAGGCTCCAGGCTATCAGGGTCTGACTTTCGGGTAAGGTCTGGGATTTGATCCTTACCTTTCCAACTCACAAGCTTTTAAACTTCTTTGACCTTTCCAGTCCTTACATCCAGCCTGTGCTGCAAGTCAGAGAACCCATGGGGAGCTCTCTTGACCATGGATAACCTCTGCTTGCACACTCCTATAAAGAGTATATCACTTCTCACAAGGATGTTATTTAGAATATACTTTATCCTCTGTGTGTATGTGTCAGGGTGGGGAGGGGAGAGGAGGTAGCCAGAGGTTAACATCAAATGTCTTCCTCTGTCACTTTCAACCTCACTTTTTGAGACAGGGTCTCCAACTGAACTTGAAGATCATTGATTTGGCAAGATGGCCTTGGCCAACAAGCCCTAGGAATCCTGCTGTCTCCACACACACACCCAACACTGGGATTATAGCTTTGTAAGTGAGTGCCCAGGATCTGAACTCAGGTCTTCCTACTTGCACAGCAAGCGCTACTAACTGGGCTGGGGGAGGCCAGCTCCCACTTTTTAAAGGGGTTCCTATGAGGAGGAGAGAGGAATAAGGAATTTGTAGATAGAAAGATATCGGAGACGAGACAGACAGAAACACAGGATAGCTTCGGGAGGACTCGAAATAAAATCCACCAGCCCCTTCTGTCTCTTCAAAAGAACTTTTTATAACAATGCCAAGGGGTGGGGCAAAAGACCTCCCCCTTGCTAGATCAAAGCACACCACACAGCCAAGTGCAGACTCTTCCAAACACCTGGTAACCACACATGTGGTCAAGTCATCCTCTTATGCAGCCCTGCTAGCTACAGGGAGCTCAGATCTCCTTAGGAAACCTCTGTGAGCCCCTACACTGGGCCATCTCCTACTTTACAATATCGAGCAGAATTCTTCCTGTGTCTACTTCCCAGCACTCTGCTTCTACGACTCTGTGTTCTTTTTCAGAATGTCACCTCCCACTTCCACGTGACATTTGTAGAAGTGCCACATGCAGTAATGGGTGAAACTCAGGGATCATCTCCTACAACTCCTCCATTTAAGAAATAGTTTTAGTGATTTGTCCATGACAAGCTCACATCAGTGAGAACGGCCTGCAATGGAAACCTCCCAGATGCTAGGCCTGTACTCTTTCTATAAAAGCGTGTGGCCCTGATTGATATGTCCACTCCACCGACGAGGCACTTCTGCACATCTCTCCCCGTGTGCATTTCTATCGTGCCTGTTGTTTTAACTGGCAGTTCCTGCTTTGCCAAGATTCTAGACAAAGAAAAAGTAAGAACCTTAATATGCCTCATTAGATCCTCAGATGTTCCTGTTCAGTTACTAAATTACTAAATTATTTTGGTAGTTTCTATTTTTTAAATGCCTGTTTTCATGGAAGGTGAGCAGACTACTCAACTAGTTCACATTCAACATATCCTCTGTGTCAGACATTATAAAGTATTGGGGGTGGGGTGAGGTGTCATGAAATTGATAGAGGTGTGGTCTCTGTTCTAGGGAAGCTCCCAGAAATCCATTTGAAAAGACAAATAAATAGCCAGGGATTAGACATGTGGACTTGGTGTCAGGTGTCCTGGGAGGGAACTGCATCTCTCCCACATATTAATTGTCAACTCTGGACAAGCTATTAGCTTCAACTTTTATCTCATTATTGGTAAAATGAGGATATATGATATGGTATTAGTGTCAGTGTATTCTAGTGATGATTAATGGATCAATGAGTTATAACTACTACCATAATTATTAATCATGTTGTTAATTTAGCAAATGGTCATTGTGTTTGCCCCCAAGAGGTACTCTATTATATGTTGATGGCACGGATATGAACCCTCCAGCTTCCAAATACAGAAGGACAGTCCAGCTGTGAAAGGGGTGATGAATGCAGTCTCCAAATGCCAACACCATTAGGGTCTGCATCAACTAGAAGAAGTTTCTTGGCCAAGTCTTTCTATAAGGCAGCTCAGATCTGTAGACTAAGCTAGTTAAGTAAACTCTAAGAGACAATGTCTACCCTAGTATACTCTTCGATTGTGGTTCCCCACAGATGTTGATTTCCAGTAAGCATGTCACATCCCAAACTCGATTTCCACATCTGCTGCCAGAGAACCCAGCCTCTGATAGTTTTATTTAGCCAAGTCTGAATTTTCCCTCTATTCTCTGGGTTCATGTAGTATACTTCTCTGGTTGCTTTTTCTATGAAATGAAATAGTTACCAGTCTTTGTCTCTTAGAACTATTGTGACCGTCCAAGGAGCTCATCCATGTTCAGCCCTTAGAAGAATGCAAGCATTTGGAAGTGGCAACTGCTAGTATTACCACACCCTGTGCTATATGGGGAGCACAGAGAAGGATCAGGTGTGGCTCTCACCTTCTGGTAAACACCAGGACAGATGTTAGCCAATGACAAAGAGACAAGTGTTTGTGGAGAGAGAGTTGTTATCTAAAGATTTATGATGCAGCTGCAAAATCTGTCTGATGCTGGGACAGTATGGAAAGAACCACTCGGGTACTGCTTCACAACGTAAATAGTACATGTGAGAACGCCACTCGGGTACTACTTCACAATGTAGGCGGTACACGTGAGAATGCTACAAGACTGATTCAAGTCAGGCCATGTGACAGCTAATCTTGGTTGTCCACTTGACTACATCTGGAACCAACTAGAGCCCAAGCAGCTGGGCACGCCTGTGAGGGATGTTCTCAATTGGGTCATTTTAGGTGGGAAGCCACACCCTAAGTCTGGGCCACACCTTCTGGTGGCAGCCCACAGAAAAGGACATGGAAAAAAGAAGCTTTTGCTTTTTGCTGCTTGCCCTCACTCTCACTGGCAAGGTCATCTATCCTGTTGCTAAGACATTCTTTTACTGGTATTAGAACCCCCTTCTTAAAGAGTCCAGGACAGACTGAAGACCAGCTGAGACATGAGCCCCATGGACTGAACAGCAACTGGGCTCTTGGCCTTTCCTTGATAGACCGTCACTGTTGGACTAGCTGGACCACAGCCTGTAAGCCAACCTAATAAATCATACATGCACACATCTGCCACCATGTCCCACTTGCCTCATTTTCTACCCTGACTGATGGTACTGTAACAGTAGCTCACAGTGCCATCCTGGAAGTGCGTCAAGGAGTCTTTCATTCAGCCTTTATGTTCACTGAAAGCAGTTCTCTGGCAGCCCAACCGCTGGTCCCACTCCGTGGTCAGGTAAAGCTCTCCCAAGCTTGCCTCACACCAAGCAAAACAGGACTGTGCTAAGCCAATCGGATTTCCAATTTTCACACAGGAAATTCAAGAATCATTTTGCCTGAACTAATTACAAGGGCTTCTATGCATCTTGAAAATTACAGGAATTTTTCCCATTCACACATTTTTACCAACTGGGACAGCTAAAAACTGAATGTATTACAGCATTGGACCTGAGAGACTTTTCCCATAAATTTCATTTATAATACAAGGAAAAAGACAAAGTTTGATACTTGTGCTTCTAATCCACTCAAAGACAGCAGAAAGACTGTTACTTCTGACTACCACCCACTTGACTTATGTATTTTAATAAAAACAGGCAATGTGCGCATATTCTCTTAACATTCACAGGATATCGTGGGAACTGTAAATTAGGCTAACCATTAACTTCCGTAGGATTGAAACTATCGCATAAAAACAAATGACATATTCAACTTTGGAGGGTTATTTTGGTTTAAAAAATTGAATGAGGAACAAAAAGGAGGAAGGGAGAAAATGTGCTTTTTCTAACTTGTGACAACTTCCATGAAATAGGGAAACTATGTTAAATTACTTATAAGCATAAAATGTGTGCATATTGATTTTTCTCATTGATTTGGTTAAATTTAGAAACAGTGTTTATCCAAGGAAAAAATGCAAAACATCCTAATTTAATTTGCTTTTAATTTTTAAAATATTAAGCCATAAGCTACTTAACTTTAAACATCTTTTGAGGTACTAAGTAAGCTAAAATTTGCAAAAACAAGTATAGTGTTTATTGAATAATAATTCAAACATGAAAATGTTAAAAATGTGTTCATTCTATCACATGACAACTTTTATAAACTAGGGAAATTATTATCCCCAATTTGCATGTGAGAAATAGTGAAAATCCCATAGACTACAGAATATAACAGATATTATAAGCACTATTCAATAAATCATGGTTAAATGAACAAAAAGTACCCCTATGTGGTAGCCATATTTAATGTAAAAAGTTCAAGCTTTCACCCAAAGACCCAATTTCAAATTGTAGGACTGTCACCCTGGTCTGTGTGACCTTTGAGCATGTTTTAGTTTTATATCTCCCACTCCTTGACCATAAGATGCTTGACAGAGTAGAACCAGCATGCTAACATTACCTCAGTTCTGGGTAACCCAGGGTCCCTGTGCACGTGAGGCAGACTAAAGGTCTGTACAGCTATATCCTATCTTTGCTTCTTCCATTACATCCAAGCACTAACTGTAATTCCCTTTCTATAAAGGTTCTACTGCGATGATATGGATCGGAGCCCTACAAAACACTTGTTTCAGAAACATGACCTCAATAGGAACAACCCACATGTGGAGAGAGCTTTTAATCCACCCAAACTCTTGTCTACAACATAATTTATAAAACTCTGTCACATGATCATATGTATTGTAGGACTTAGGGAGGGTAAGAGTGTGCTGAAGTCAACCAGTGAGGTGGCAGTGAACGTGAGACCTGGATCCCATTTCATCTGCCCAGCCACTGGACATTTCTGTTTCCAGTCTAGACTACAGTAGACTTTGCCTGGAACTCCCTGAACCACTTGTTCGCTTACAAATGTTCGCCACACACGTTCTTTTTGTGGTCAAATAAACTAAGAGACAAAGGCTTAAGAGGTCTGGTCTCTCCCTTCCAGAAGTTCACATTCTAGTGTGAAGTAAGGCATTAAAATGTCAAATAGAACCTGCTGTTTCTGTTCTCAGAGAGGTAGGTTTAACAAAGTAAGAAAATCTGGAGCTAATGAGCGCCTCTCAGAAGAGAGGTTCTGGAAGAAAAGGAGGCATCTACCATGTGTGAGGTCTTGGGAGGAGCAGAGAGGATACCTGGGCCCTGGCCAAGGCTACAGACAGCCATAGAGATGGGAGCGGAATGTGAAGCCGGGAGAAATTTCCAGTATGGCACACTTAGTGGTGAGAGGGAGGTCTGTGGGGCTCTAGGGCTTGAGAGCTGTTGGCCCCCCTCCCACTTCGTTTATCCATTGGTTCATTCACTCATTCACTTCATAAGCATTAGTTAGCATTTACTGAGGGATCTGTATTGTGGAATATAGCAACAGGTCCTTTCTTAGAACCCTGCCCCACACCTCTGCTCCTCCCTTCTTCAGAGAGAGAGAGAATCTCTGTTTTGCTGTTAGCTCAGTGAGAACAGTAGACAGCAGTAACTGTTCTGAGTGTAAGAGTTCTGAGTGTAAGAACGTCTCTACATGTCAGAGTCTCTGTGGCCTGATAAAACTGTCCATTAGCTTTTAAAATCACCTACCCCTGGCTCCAGGCAGTTCTCACAGTTTAGAACTCCCCCACAGCTGCCAGCTCCTTTCTAGGCCCTTCGCAAAGCAGTAATTGCCTTCCAATTGGTTTCTGTTTTCTTGTTCATGACTGTGGGAGCATCCCAACACCATCTACCGCACCAGCTGGGTGCCACAGTTTCCCAGTTCCTTCTCAGAACTACAGAAAATCTCTCCCCGGCTCAGGCACAATTTTTTTCCTGGGCAGCCTGCCTTTGACATGTAAAGAAATGCCTAGCTTGAGACAAAAGGTCTTCACTTTTCTCCTATGAATTTGCTCTGGAGAAGCAGAAGATGAAACACCAGCAAAGCACCAAGCTTGGAAATCAGAGGCTGGACTGGCTCTTTGCCCTTCCCTTGCGAATGCTCTATTTACTATGTCAATGCACAGAGAATCTTTGATATCTATCATGTGACCAAATAACCATTCCAACTCTTCTCTTGACTTCAGCCGTGTTGTGTCAGCTTTCTGACAGGTTTCAAGGTCTTCAATCATCAAAGGCAACCAAGGACAAAATTCCCCTTAAAAGAAAGCTTAATGATTGGCTTTGACTGTCTCCTCGCCCTAGTTAGCCATTAATGTTCCTGAAAGCTGATGTTATACTTCTTAGTGGATCAAATTGCAAATGGTGTTTACCTGTGGAAAATCACACATTTAACTCCCATTTTATTAATGAATTCAGATTTTGTAGGGGTAGTTGTTCATTGGAAAGGTCCATTTCTCCCAAATAGCCGTGTGTCCAAGGCTGGTAACTTAAGCTCTTTGACTCTCAGTCTCCCCAACGTAATAATTATGTATGTCATGGAAATATTGTGAAGAATAAATGGAACACATATACATATATACGGTGCATTTTCCCCCTCAATGTTATTCCCTAGTAATTAAAAATGCCTACCATCAGTTAGAGAGTGTTCGGGAGAAACAAAGGGGCAAAAAAAGGGAAGAAAACAAACATAAAAACTAAAATAAAGAAACATTCATTATGAATTTTATTACTTCAACTACTGTAAACTGTGTAGGAATCTGAACTGCAAAGCTACTCATTAAACTGTCTGCTCTTTCCTGTTTAAACAAGGCCCCTCTTGGGTCGCGGCAGCCTGTGCCTTCGCGGGTCTGCATCCAGGAAGGAAGACGTTACTACGGTAACCGTGGAGGCCTTCTCTGGAGGGTCTCTAGGAGAGGCCTCGATCTGGTGCAAGTGACAAACTCCAGCTCCCTTGATAATGAACAGAAAGGTAGCAGCCACGATGGCCCTGCTTGAGCAGAATGAGTGCATTCAGACGTGAAATCCCTTTCAATTGCTCGTTTGTTCTTCTCGGTGGAGAATTCACTTTGTGCTGCTCTTGAAAAATGGCTGATGGAGGCTCAATGGTGTGTAAATAATAAATGTTCCAGAAGGAAAGATATTGTGTGTGTGTGTGTGTGTGTGTATGTGTGTGTGTGTGTGTGTGAGAGAGAGAGAGAGAGAGAGAGAGAGAGAGAGAGAGAGAGACAGAGAGAGAGAGAGAGAGAGAGAGAGAGGGAGAGAGAGGGAGAGAGAATGCTTTGGGAAGACAGGAGTTGTCGGCATCCTGCTATATGGCCTGAAGTTAGAGAATAGCCCAGTAACTTCTTTTTACCACCTGGGAAGTGGGATGTGAGGGAAAAACTGGAGGGAAGATTGGTCAAAGTCATAGAGGAAGGCTTTTGGTACCAAAGCATAACCTATGCTCCCGGTGGACAAGGTTTGAACTGTGTGACTGTGATGCTTGCAAAAGAGTACGGCAAGTCTTCTCAGGAATGGCTGGAAGGAGAAATTGGTGGGAGAGAGAGAGAGAGAAAGAGAGAGAGAGAGAGAGAGAGAGAGAGAGAGAGAGAGAGAGAGAAACCAAGAGTCTGAAAGAGGAGATGGAGCCTAAGCCAAGAATCGAGAGTGAGAAAATATTGCTGTTTCTTTAAAAAAAAATGTGCTATGCTGAATATCTTCCTGCATTCTCCACGACATCTTCACAACCAACTTCTTAGATAGGTGTTGGTACTAGTCACTGAAGGGTAGGTGGAAAAACAGGCTTAGAGAGGTTACTTTTCCACGCAGCTACTAGATGGTCAGGTCAGGATTCAAACCCATGTCAGTTTGACTCCCGAGCCAAGGTTTTCATGAACTACTAGTATGCTGCCTTCCACTGATAAGAATGTGAAGACTAGGAGACAACATTTGGGGTTGGTACCTTGGTGAGGGAGTGGAATGGCATATTCTGTGCTGTCTCCATCTGACTCCTTTCTACTCCTAGTGAGCCTAGTAGTCTTCCCCAGCCTTATCCATGACCAAAGAAGCTTTGTCATTGCTTCTGGATGCTAAGGACTTGGCTCTGACTAGGGTGGGCCAATATGATATTTTCCCAGTGATAAAACCCCACATAACCTCTTAAAACCTAGAGCAGTAAGTTCTACATGAACTAGTCTCTTATAGCTCACTTTTACAGCCTATAAGTTTCTGTGCTCCATAATCATTCTAATCATTCAGAATATTCCTCATTTTGAACATGCAGAGCATGAAGAATTTCTGTCTCAGTCGTTTTCCATAAGGACACACTGACCTTGGGTGTATAAAGCCAAAGTGGCTCCAGTTTAGTGAACACTCTTCCATGGAAAACCTATGGTTGAAGGTGATGGAAAAATTACCTGCCCATAAGGAGATCAGAGTGGTAGGAGCCAAACAGAATGAAGAATGGAGGTCATCCAGAGGCCAAGGCCAAATACCTCACATGTGAGTAGGAACTCTCTAGACTTAATAGCAACATCAAGCGATTGCTAATTGTTATGTGATATTTGTACACTGTGTGAAGATATGTTGCTGTGATTGGTGTAATAAAAGGCTAAACAGCCAATAGCTAGGTATGAGAGATGGGGAGATTTCCATGGAGAGAAAGGAAGAGGAGGAGGAGGAATCCAGATGCAGAGGAGATGCCAGGAAAGATGGAGAGGGAACAGGAGGTGCAAGATGGAAGAGAGGTAAAACCACATGGTGGAATATAGATTTTAAAATGTGGGTTAATTTAAGTTATAAGAACTAGTGGGACAAGCCTAAGCTAAGGCTGAGCTTTCATAATTAATAAGTCTTTGCATTATTTGCGGGCCAGTGGTCCAAAAAGAAACTACTACTACATATGGCATCTTACATAGGGGCTGAAATATACAAACATAGGGCCTGAGAACGCTAAGAAAAGTTCTGGACAAGGAACCAGATGTGCATTCCTTGTCCTGCAGTCCCTCAGCATACAGAGGCACATAGCAGCTGCTGCCTGCAGGCTGGAGCTAGTCACATGCTAAACCAGGCTGACGCAGCAGCTGACATGGCAGGTTAAAATTTGTCTCATGGGTGTCAGAGAATGCTACAGGTGCTTAGTAAAACCAGGTCCAGACACAGAAAACCTCTAAAAAGGTACAGTATGTTATAAAATGTATTTAGATGCTAAAGAAAGGAAAGAAAATGGGTATAGACAGCCATAGGAAAAAAATTTAGTTTAAAAATAAAGAAAGAATAAGGTAATATAAAAAGAATAAGCCATGTAAAGATGGGAAATACACAGAGTGTCTGGATCCTGTATGGTGCTTTGTTGGCTTTGAATTATTTAAATGCTAATGCACAAAAAAAACCAGTATCTGCTGAGAGACATTGGATTATGGAAACTGCTAAATTAAACCAACCTATATATTTTAAGAATGTTTTCACTTCAGAATGGAAGTCAAAAATATGTTGTTCTGGGTAATGGTGGTGCACATTTTTAATCCCAGCACTCAGAAGGCAGAGGCAAGTGGATCTCTGAGTTCAAGGCCAGCCTGGTCTACAGATTGAGTTCCAGGACAGCCAAAGCTACACAGAGAAACCCTTTCTCGAAAACAAAACAAAACAAAAAATGTTGCACTGGGAGAGACGATGCCTTTGTTTCCACAGGAAACTAAAAGTTATGGTTCTCTTCAAAATTAGTAAAGACAAAATTTGGGGGAGAAACCAAGAAAGACTACAGGAGAGGTGACATGTATGCTGATGCCTCTGCCATGGAAACAGCTCTGAGACTGGATGAGACATGATAAATCTTGTTGACTACAGAGTCCTTGTGACTTACTTTTACATGCCATACTTTCATATGGCATGGATAGAGATTTATATTACAGTTTGGTCATGCAGTCCAAATAAACTTATAAAGTTGACAGATGCTTTTTTCCTGCTCAAACATAAAACAAAAAATCATCTTTAACTGACTTGTGCATACTGCAACTCCATACTTGTGTTAATGCAGATATATATGTTACCTTTAAAATTTTATGTGTTTTCGGAGGGGGGGGGGAGGACCAGACACCAATAAAGACAAGTAGCCTAGATGATCCAGACTCTCAGAATTCCTCTGTTGCAGTTTTCTCAAAGTTATACATCCAGAACAACTTGAAAGCTGCTAGCTGAGATGGTCCAGCCTCACAGAATATGCAGCCAAGACTTCAGATAAGCTCTATACTTTCCCATCACACAGAAACTAAACAAGCAAACAAACAAAAAACAATACATCTAACTCTCCCAGGACTTGACCAGCATCCCAATTTTCTCAAGGTCCCCTAAAGATGCCATCACCCCTAGACAACAGGAAGCAGTTTAGAGAACATGGTGCCCATATTCCCAAGAGGTAGGGTAGGTGGGTTTTGGTCATTCAGTGGGGTATGAATGTTTATCATCTAGGAGGACTGATTGTAAATTGTTACTAGTCATGATCAGGAAAAAAAACTAAACAAAGAGATTAGATTCAGGGATCTTGTTCTGAAGAGAAAAAGGGGGATATAGAAATAATAGGATAAAAATGTAGATTGTTGAATCAGCTTTAAACTAAAAAGCAGCTATACATTTGTATGGATTTTTTTACACAAACTTTTTTGATTTGGGATTTTTTTGTACAAATTTAAGGTTATTTTTGTTATTCTGTATATATGATTCTACTCTTGTTTAAGGTATTGTACCTATACAGCTCATTTAACAATTTAATGTAAATTTCTAATTCTTGAAAGCTATTATTATAAACTATTTAAGATAATTAAGAAAGACAGGTTAGTAGTCAACTATAACAATCAAACTGATAGTCATGTTAGGTATGTTTTCAAGGTCAAAAAGAGATATATTTTAGATAGATGATAGATGGTCTTCAAATACTTCAGAGATCTACAGAATATGGCATTTAAGATGTTTTAATAACATAAGGTTTTTCATGATGGTGACACACTGCTCCTGGCAGTACCAATCTACTCCAAAAAAGAATGATGGGCATCAAAGAACCTCCATATAGAGTTTGCTCTCATTGTGGCAAAGTTAGCCACTAAGCAAGAAACTGCCCTTGCCTCGACTGCTGACAGTATACTGTCTAAATTGGACAAGCGGGACATAAAAGAAGGTGACTACCAAACTGCAACTTTGGAGGACAGTCCTCCAAAATTCCTGCTTCACAGAAAAGTCTGTCAGGTATTCTAGGCCTGTAGGCTGAAGATGGATGCCCGACTATGCCAGAGGGACCTTGGGTGACTGTCTAGGCAGCCAGCTATTTCTTACATTTCTATAGTTTTGGAAGTTGTTTGTTCTGCACTTCCTGTTTACTCAGGTAATATTATATCCTTCTTGGATCTCTGATGGGATCGAAGACTAGATAGTATACAGTTTTCCTTGTTACCAAATTCAGAAAAAAAAAAATTACATAAGAGATATGAAGTTTATAAGATTGAGAAACATAAAAACAAATTGTTTACCTAAGAAGATGTTTTAAGGTCCAAAAAGATATTTTTAGGATGGTAATACAATTTATGATAGAAAACAGTTTAAGAATAAAACTATGGACTCACTAAGATAAGCTAGGTAATAAGGTACTTTCTCTGAATTTGCCAAAGCCATACGAACTAAATATTGTGAATGTAATTCTTACTTGATAATTGTTCTTACTGTATATACTTTTACTATGTTAGAGTTAAAACCTTTCTCTTTTTTTAGACAAAAAGGGGGAAGTGTTGTGGGATATTTGTAAACTGTGTGAAGATGTATTGCTGTGATTGGTATAATAAAAGGCTAAACAGCTAATAGCTAGGTGGGAGGTATAGGCCAGATTTCAGGGGGAGAGAAAGGAAGAAGAGGAAGAATCCAGGTGCAGAGGAGACACCAGGAGAGAAGGAGAGGAAACAGGAGGTGCAAGATGGAAGAGAGCTAAAGCCACATGGTAGAACACAGTTAAAAATGTGGGTTAATTTAAGTTATAAGAGATGGTGGGACAAACCTAAGCTAAAGCCAAGCTTTCATAATTAATAATAAGTCTCCATGTCATCATTTGCAGGCTGGTGGTCCAACAAGAAAGTATTACTACAGCTCCTGGAACAGGAAGGTTGGTAAAAAGTTCCTTCTATGTTGTAGGTTGTGTGTATTCAGGAGCATAGAGACTCATATGTTCTGTAAGTCAGCCGATGGCTATGTTCAATTAGTAACTATATGCCAGGTACTGATGCTAAAGAGGACAAAGGAGAGTGCTCTGAGGGATCTATTCGTAGATATTAGTGAATGAAGTGGGTGCAGGGAGATGATGCTGTCATGGAAGTTAGAGAAGGGGTCCCAGTAGAAGTGGGAACTTGAGCAAGTCAAATAGAAAAGATTGGGTAATAGGTGTGGGGCGGGGAATAGCCTGGGGAAATAGTGATGACATAACAAGGAAAATGAATTAAAGCAGGAAGCTAACACCAGAGTGTAGTTTCACCACGTGTTCCAGTAAGACACCGCCTGAGACACCAACGACAAGGTTAGAAAGACAGGGGAGCAGGGTGGTGGGAGACACTTCCCGGAAGATGTGTTTAAGCTGAGTACTGCTTGATTCACAAGGATGCTGTAGATGAAAAATGACCTGAGAATGTGTGCAAGAGAAATAGAACATAAAGAGATCTGGAGAGAAGGAAGAACCTGACTGACTCCTTAGCAGATCAGCAAGCATCCATGTGTTACAGAGACTAGAGAGGAAAGCAAGGATGGAAATGAGGTGTGGATGAGGAAGGGGGTGGAATGCATGATAAATAGTAATACTGCCGTGGTCAATATTCTGGTGCCAAGTCCAAACATGGAGGATGTCAGAATTAGAGATATGGCCTAATGTGGAAACCAGAAACCATTCTATAGAGAAGGAAACTGGAGTCCTTGACAAGGAAGGAAGGTGGCAAGATCACGCATGTGGTGGGCAGTGAGTAAGCATTCATACTGTTCTTCCTGGCTTCTGAAATAATTTTGTGCCCCAGTTATCCAAGGGCTTTCTTGTCACACCAGACTATTACCAAGGTGGTTATCAAGACTGACAGACAACAGCTGAAAATGGTGCCCCACACCCAGAATCCCAGGACTTGGGAGGCAGGGGCAGGTGGATCCCTGAGTCCAAGACTAGACTGATCTATAATGAGTTCCAGGCCAGAGAAGACTACATAGAGAGACCCTGCCTCAAAATGAAAAACTAACGTTGACAGGCAATAATGCACCAGATGCGCTTGCGCTCTCTGGTGTAAATGACAAGAGGTGGGCTTCAAATGTGTTAGTCAGAATGGACCAGTGTAACTGGGGAAAGGTTCCATTGTACTCAAGCATGAGAAACAGGAGCCCACCTGGGCTTGATTTAGCATCAGAACTGACTAAGCCCTTCAGTCTACAAGTTTTTTCTGACCCTCAGCCAATGCCCTTCATTCCTCCTTCCTCCAGAAGGAAGTTCCCGGTGGGATTTGTTACCTGTGGTTCTGGAACCTCACATCTCACAGCCTCCACTTTGCCAACACATCCACACAATCCATTGGTTATAGGCAGGGGCACAGGCATTTCTACTTGGGTTCTTCTCCCATCCCTACATGTTAAGGGCTCATTTCCCCAAACCCTGTGAATCAGATATCCCCTTCAGAGGGCATCTGCTAATGGCAGTGATTGCCACTGATAGGAAGGAGGCTGCAGCAGGTTCTGTGTGGGGAAGGATCTTCAGTACCTTATGTCACTGTCACATGCGTGGGAGAGAAAGGTTACCCTCAGAATATGAATGGGAAAATAAGAGCCAGAAAAGCCAACCAGTTTCTCCACAGTTAGGCTGCCTGTGAATAGTACAATCCTGGACCCAGATTTCCAGCCATGCGCACTACCATTCATCCAACACACTACCTACTCTCTCACACTTAGGACTGGCTTGTATAAACACCAAAGTCATGTCACATGTAACCCAGATGTCCCAGGAGCTTCTGCCACCATCCTGCTGTATGGCCTCAAATTCCTCTGGCCTCTACTTAATTCTGTGTCAAATGGAGAAAGTCATTCCTACCTTGTCTACATTTATGGTGGTGAGAGCGAGAAGAGCCAGAATCCTTGGTGACAGGGGGCAGGGGGGGGGGACGACGACGGGACGGGACACGACACACAAGCAAAGGTGTGCTACCAGGATCTGATTTCTTACGGGTCTAAAACACCATCACTTTGAAACGTCCATCTAAAACACGATCTGTCCTTTGAAATGGGAATATGTTTGTGAAGAGCCTATTAGCAGACAGAGCCAAATTTAGGCTTTCTCTATTTTGTTTAGAACCCTAGATTGACAGAATTTAACCTAGGGACCAAGAAAAGTTACTTTTTTGACTCCAAATGTTGGTGTCGTCTTAGTTTCCTCCAACAGACACAAACACCAACTCCCCAGTGCACTGCATGCTGACACCACCTGGTTGCTGACTACTTTTTCATCTCACCCTCTGTTTGGTACTGAATTATGATTACTTTCTCCTGGATATTCTCATGTTGTGGAATACTGATTAACAGGAAATGGAGAGCTTTCTTTCATCCTTAGGAAATAAAATCAAAATGTTATGGGAAGCCTCTGTCAATCCAGATCATGTCTATGGTCAATCAGCTACAAATTTGCCCAGACTAGCAACTGTAGCTTGAACCTTCCAAACCACATGTACCATCAGGCAGGAGGCTGAGTGATGGGTTTCTTTGGACCCTCCGTCCCATGTGCTCTTCTCCAGGATGACACCATAGCCTTAGTATCAGCCTTTATATCTCCACTCCTGGCCTGCTCATTAACCAGGTCCTCACTTCCACACTGGTGCCAGGATGATCATCTTAAGACAGATCTGTTCAAATCAGCCCTGTTTACTAACTTTCTGTGGCTCCTTATTCCCTAGATAATAAAGCCTGACTTCTGCACTCTGCATCATTTGACAAATCCTTCTGGTACCATTGCGTGGCCATCTCCATCTACTGCATCACAGCATCTATCCTGTCCCATCATCCTAGGAACGGTACTTACCAGCAAGAACCATCTAGTATGGAGGACCCACTGAGTACTTTACTCTGCATACTACTTTCCCATCCATTCTCAGAAAACTCCTGCGAAGTGTCTTAGACATTTCTTATTCAGAGATTTAAAATGTTCAAGGAACGGGACAGGTCGCACAGGAAGACAGAGCTAAGACTCGAACTCAAGTCTGCCTGTGGAATTCGGATGTGCCCCAGCTGGGATCATTGACTGTTCAGACACCCTCATAAAGCTATGGGAGAGTCACAAGACCCTCACCTGACTATCCAGCCACTCCCTCCCATCTGTTGTGTGCACCTTTGCCTTAAATGCATGGTAAGGCCTCAGGGAAGGACTAAGTCTACAGGCCTGGGACACTAGGGGAGAGTGCTCCATCTATTGGGGCTATGGGGCAGCCCTCATCCTGTCTGGGGAAAGGTTTTCCAAATGGTGCCTGTTTGGGGAAAAGCACACACACCCTTGTAAGTAACCCCTTACCTATGGGTCTGTAAGGAACCCAATAAACTCTTTGGTTCCCCAGAGAAAAACTTAAGCAGAATTGTGCTTCGGTTTGTCATTGAGATCTCAGTAGCAGGGGCAGACCAAGGACTGTAGGGATACCCAGACACCAGGAAGACAAAAACTAGGAAAAGGACAGCAGAGAGAAAGCTGTTACAATTAGCCCAATGCCAGACATTGACAGAGACTGAGCAGGACTCATAGTCAGGAGGAGAGGCCGGATCTGGCGGCCGAGTTCCTGGGTCAGTGAATGAAAAGGGTTTGCCCAAGAGAGCTGCAGGACATTGTAACTGGGTACCCAAAGGGCGGCAGGAAGTGTCGTAGTAACACAGTGAAGATGGCTGCCTCCCAAAGAGTGGGGGCGCTACTGCCGGAAGGCGAATGGTGACGACAAATGGTGAGGCTTGTTGACATGAGTTCAAGGGTCAAGAAAGAGTTCAAGGGTCAAGAAAGAGGTGCCAATTTGGAGTCTGTCCTTTAGAAACCATCTGCATAGGAGTGAGATCAGAAGCCAGAAGAAAGTATAAGATGAGGGAACCGGTTAGGGCCAAGGAGGACAGGGGCAAGGTTGGATCCTCTGAGTTATATTTGGAGAAAAGATCCAGGAAAACCCAGAAAAGAAAGGATATATAAAGGAAGCTAAAGGCTTACAATTATTACTGTGTTATGTTGGTTGATGTTAAGAAGCTCCTTGCCCCCTCTAGACTTCCATGTTTCAAATATTAAATTGTGATGCTAATAGCACATTGCACATTGTAAGGATTAGAGATGCGTTGGATCTTTGCTTAGCATTGACGGTCCCTCAGCCAATAGCCACCGTAATGATCAGCAGTGATATTTTTGTCACTGAAGGAGGCCTAGGGTGACAGGTCTCATATGACCAGTCCCAAGCCATCTGCTGGAAACACTGGGTTATCACCTGGGGTTACCAGCCACATCTCTTTCAGCAAAGATAAAAGGAAAAACAAAGGGTCAAACTTCTGTCATCAGCGTCTACAACATGACTTCAAAAGCACAGAAGTGTCTATCGGGTATGGGGCAAGACTAAGCTGTTTTAAACCAGTATCAACACTAAGTCCCCTTCATAGGCATCTGGAAAAACTCACCGAGGGGAAAAGTGCCCATGAGAGGTGGCTGAGACCAAGTTACATGGGACAGGCTGGAGCCAAGAGATAAGAGGTCATTGGTCAACACTCTACTCTGGATCCCCCAGAGCTCCACCTCCTGTAACAGAGGCAGCCCTGGACCCATGCAGAGAGGAAAGGCATGAAGTGTTAGCAGCTGCTGTGTTCGGAGGAGCACAAGTCTCAACAGCTGGGCCACTTTGAGCTTTTGGGTAATGTTGAACCGATTGCTTAGTCTTAACGAGCCTCTCCATCCACAAAATGTGGTAAACAGTATCTTTTCCACATGACTTCTTTCAGTGAAATAATACATTATTTAAATATCATAAATAATAGATGCAAAATACCTGGACCTCAGACACAGTTGTCAACGTACGGTGGCATCGGCCCCTCTGTGTCACCCAATTACCTACCACAGCCTACTCATTCATGACACTTCTTGCGGCCTTTGCATTTCTTCTCAGCACAGCGATGCCTGTGATGGAGACCAGTAGCCTATCAAACACAAAGCAGCCATGCAGCAAACACACGATTTTACGGATTTGAGATCACTGGGGCAAGGCTCTTAGGCCAGTGGGTCTCAACCTTCTTAATGCTGCTCCTAGCCCAGGAAGGCAGCCTCAGCTTTTTGCTTGAGGCCTTCCCACTGTACTTGTGAGCTTTAAATTGAGGGCAGTTGGTTACCCCAAGGGACACCCCTTATCGCTGATCGCAGTCAAGATCCAAAAGGGACATAGCAATGATGGTTGTCATTTAGCAAGCATTATTTTTACTATATCATCTGTTCCTTTGCTCTGTGCAAAGTAGATGACATTGTTTGCTTTTTCTGAAGGGCAAACTGGTGCAGAGGGGCTGACTAGCTCACACCCAGGAGAAGTGAAACTCAAGAAGAAGCTGGTCTGCGCCTTGGCTTTAGGCCACACTAGAGCTTCTTCTAACTAGTATGACAATGAGCCATAACTACAGTTGGAGAGGTGACCTGAAGTGGGAGGCAGGACATGGAACAAATCCCAACACCTCTCCATCTGAACCTCCTGGCCTGTAAAATGGGCTGAGAACCCACAAGCTGCTACTACCTGGAGTTTCGGGGCGGATCGCATGACAGTTTATAATTGAAACCACTTTGCAAAATTATCAAGTCCCATATAAATATAAGTTATTATTAATTGTTATACCCATTAAATAATTAAATCTCAGCCATAATAATGAAACATAAATTGCTGTTAACGACTATTAATCAAAATGTATGCCGGGGGTAATTATGCCAATTAAGATTCTCAGTAATAATGATAATTAGTACTGATACTGAGCAGTGGCCCATCAGGTGTGGACTGGCATGAAACTGTAAGCGTAAACAGCCCAAATGAAGGCTGAGTACACAGCCAAGCTAATAAAGACAGCCAGACTTGAACTAGACCAGCTAGCCTGGCTCCCTTGGTGAGCGTCCTGCCACACTGAGGTGGAGAGGACTGAGAAACGCCCACACTGTTGGCAAGCATTTGGGTTGCACCTGCCCTGTGGCTGTGTGGCTGTACTTCTGTACTCTGTCCCTTTCAGATGAACCTTCACCCTCTTGAATCATCATGGTCTCACAGCCTTGCCATTCTCTTGTATGCTATCTCCCCACCATATTGCTCATGTCTTCTGACGCCCCAAGATCCTCCAGGCCCCCGTCCAGGCAGACTGAGTTCAATGTTCTTTGTTTTGTTTTTTTTTTTCTGGAATTATTTTGTGTCCCTTCACTTCCTATGGGACTTATTACCCCAGATCAACCACTTACAAGTTGCGCTTCTTTAAGAGGTTACGAGGTTACGTGCCTTTACGCTCCAGTCAACTCTCTAAATAAGGGTGGGTGTCAGCTGCACAGACCTGATAGGATCACTTTGAGTATCAGTAGGATGTGTAAGACTTTGGGGTAAGGCTTGACTAATTGGACCCAACAAAGCACACCATCGCTGTTGCCGTGAGGACACCACCCCCACCCCCCACCCCCACATCAGCCACTCTGCTGCCTCACAGTCCTCTGTCCCCGCCATCTGTGCTCGTCACACAGTTGCTGAACCTTTCATTGTTATTAAAATGGAAATAGATAGAAGGTGCCCTCAGTCTATAAACAACAATAAAATGAACAGTCTAATGGTAAATGAAGACCACATGAGAATAGGAAGAAGCAAAGTGCTAGAGAGGCCCACAGAAATCCACAAAGATACCCCCACAACAGACTGCTGGCAATGGTCGAGAGACAGCCCCAACTGACCTACTCTGGTGATGGGATGGCCAAACACCCTAATTGTCGTGCTAGAAACCCCATCCAACGACTGAGGGATCTGGATGCAGAGATCTATGACTAGGCCCTGGGTGGAGCTCTGGGAGTCCAACTAGCGAGAAAGAGGAGGGTTTATATGAGCGAGAATTGTTGAGACAAAGGTTGGATAAAGCACCAGGGACAAATAGCCAAACGAATGGAAACACATGAACTATGAACCAATGGCTGAGGGGCCCCCAACTGGATCAGGCCCTCTGAATGGGTGAGACAGTTGATTGGCTTGATCTGTTTGGGAGGCATCCAGGCAGTGGGACTGGGTCCTGTGCTCATTGCATGAGTTGGCTGTTTGAAACCTGGGGCCTATGCAGGGTCGCTTGGCTCGGCCTGGGAGGAGGGGACTGGACCTACCTGGACTGAGTCTACCAGGTTGATCTCAGTCCTCAGGGGAGGCTTTGCCCTGGAGGAGGTGGGAATGGTCTAGAGAAATTATTGGTCATGAAATCTGAAGATTTGGTTTAATCATGGTTTCTCTGGTTACTTATTAATTGGTTATTGACTATGAGATCTAAAGATTTGGCTTACTCTATGTTTACATACTTACCCATTAGTTGGTTTTGTGAGAATCCTTTCTCTTTCCTGGGTCTCAGTTTTCTCATCTAGGAAATGGAACTAGTGACCTCTGGCCTGCCTTCTTGACAGGCTGCACTGTGGGGTTGAAATGAGGACACAGATGGTCACTGCTTTGTAAACTGAAAGGCACTAATCAAATACAAGATACTTTTACTGTTATTAGAACCATCTGGAAGTTGTTTGGACTTACAAATTGATAGAATCAGTCAACACTTACTTGACTTACACAGAAAGTGATTGTTAGGGGTATTTTTTTTTTAAGTCGTTAACCCTACACATGTTGCAAATCTTTTTTATCATATTCTCCCCAGCCTGAGAGTTTTCAAGTTCCTGGTCTCTAAACCTGCTTGACAATAGGGATACAAAACAGCTCAAGCTGAAACGGTCCTAAAGACTTTTGGTTTCTGTTTCCCTTAAGGAACTTCTAGAGGCTCGGCTAATTGCTGAGTTATTAGATAGACCTCAGTTCATGGGGCGTCTTGAGGTTTCAGGAACCCACTGAGGTTACTTTAGGGTAATGGGGAGTTCCGAGTAAGATAGCTACTGAATCTTCAAAAACAAAAGAATGATCCAGACAAAAAGAAGCCCTAAAAAACCTTCTGGTTTTGCAGACTTCTCATCAGTAGTCCTTGCTCTCCCCACACAGGAAGTGTGTTCACCATTCTCTCACCTTACTGCACAGAAGACCATCCCAAACCCCAACGATGTAAACCTTCTGCAGGCTGGCTGAGGAGTTCTGTTACGCTGCCTGTGCCATGGCAGGTCCAAAGGCAATTTAAAGTTTTGAGCCTGTTGTTAGACCTGAAATTAACCTATAAGCCCCACCTGCCCAAGGACAGGTAACTTCCTGGGATTTGGGGAGCTGTAGCTCTTCGAAAAAAACAACAAAGACTCATGGGAAATTACAATGGCCTATGGGTTTTAACCATATAAGTTCCACCAACACTTATCTTGAGGCTACTTACCTGGAAAGTTTCTATGTGATGATCCTGGCCAAATTTTGTCTTGGTTAATATTTAAATTTTCAATAAAAGTTTGCTTAAATTTGGCCAAAATGGTGAAACTGGTTTTTCTAGTGTATTTCGGGACTAACACCTGTGACTAATATCAAAACTAGTGTTCTACCAGGGCCAGATTAATATCTTATCAGAACTACATTGATTAATATGTTAAAACTCTGAACTTTTGAAGTCTTAATATAACAATAGTATAGCAAGAGGGAAAGAAATCTGAAACATTTTTCATTTTTCATATACTTAAATCACTTCCTCAAACCTTTACAACTTACTTAAGTTTCTTTTGGACCTGACAGGCCCCTTGGAGCAGCATTCAGCTAGTAGGTCATTGAGAGCTGGGCTCAGAGGACAGGACTGGGACCCCCGGCTTTGTCTTTCTGTGCAGGGTCTTTCACACTCCAGGAACCAGTGTGGGTCTCAGCACATGGCAATGGCTTGCCAAGACAAGAAAAGCAGGAACTACACAACCTCTCAAGGCACAGTCTTGAAATAGTTTCTAAATGAGAAAAAGACATAAAAGACACCAAAATGGAGAAGGAAGACATTAAATTGACTTGATTCACAAATTATATCATAGGAAGAAAATTATAGATTCTAGAGTGGAAAAGATACTAGAGCTAAGTGAGCTTGGCAAGGCTTCAGAAACAAGGTCAAATAAAACAAAGCCCAATTGCTTGTTCATACACTACCAAAGAAAAATCAGAGATTAATTTAAAAACAATCTCCCACAGCATCAAAATGTAGAATATTTTGGAAACAAATTTAAATTTACAAGACTCTTAAATACCAACCTCAGCAAAACCTTGCTGAAAACTGTTGCAGATGCTACAATGATCCTTTGTTGGGTGGCTCAATATTGTTAAAGATTAGCTCTTCACACACTCAACTAGGAAATCTCAATAAAATTACAACAGAAACTTTCAAATAATTGACAAGGGATTATATAATTTATGTAGACATGGAAAAGATCTAGGTTAGACAGGTAAGACAAAATAATCTCTTAAGAAAAAATAAGAGACTGAGGAGATGGCTCAGTGGGTAAGAGCCCTTGTTTTGCAAGCACAAGGATCTAAGTTCAAATCCCCAGCACCCATGTAAACAACCAGCCATGGTCCTGTGTGTGTGTGTGTGTGTGTGTGTGTGTGTGTGTGTGTGTGTGTGTGAGTCTGTGTGTGTGTGAGTGTGTGTGTGTGTGTGTGTGTGTGTGTGTGTGTACCTCCAGCTCTAGTGGAGGGAGATGGCTGGGGCTCACTGGTCACCAGATGAGTTCCAGGTTCGGTGAGAGGCTCTGTCTCAAGGGAATAAGGTGAAGAGTGCTGCAGGAAGACACTTGCCACACTTCACTGGTCTCCATTGGAGCACACAGGCATCAACACTCACGAACACACACAAACTTAAAAGAAAAGGAAATCAGAGGATAACTTCTACTATCCAGTTCAATATTCTTATAAATCTACACAGATCCATTGGCTAACATTGACACTAAGACAGACCAATGAATCATACACATTCTTTTCAACAGAGGTGCAAACTCATACAATCATGAGAGGCTTTCAATGAATGGATGTATATCTGGCGAAATTAAAAAAAAAAAACAACCCACTCCACCCCAATCCATATGCTGACCTGGGAATCATTCAAGATAGACCATCAATCTATATGTAAAATCAAACTTTCTAGAAGAAAATGGATGGAAAGGCCTTTGCAGCCTTGAGTCAAACAGGACTGTGTGAAATCCAACAGCACAGGCAGACTCTGTGGAACATAGTGAACGGCTCACCACAGGAGCCACTCGCTAGTGAAGTCATTGCAGGCAGTCACTTGGGTCTTGGAGAAAAAGTCAAGACTAATGAAAATTCCTGTGTAAAGTCTTTACAGCTCTCTGAAGTCAACTAGACTCATGTGGGCTTTCTGTTATTCCATGGAGCCGGAAAGGGCCTATCTGAATAAACAGTTACTTTTTATTTCCTTTTCTTTCAGGCCCAAATCCAGAATTTGTTGTTGTTTTAACATTTACCACCAACACACACACCCCAGCCACCACCTTCCAGAGTTATTTCTCTGCCTTTGGAGAATTGAGGAATTATTATTCAGGCTTTGAAAACTGCCTCACACCATTATTCCTGCCTCGGCATTTTTGCACAAACTATTTTCCAAACACAGACAAGATACTGAATAATTTAGATTTCAGTGTAACCAGGGTTGGAAGACCTGACTGCCACACACCTCTTGACCCTGATACCTTCTGAAGCTTGGATTCCAGTAAGAAAAATGACTTGGCAGAAGAGCCTGGGGGACAGCTGATATTATAGCCAACCAATACCAAGCCATATCCAAGAAGAAGGGTGATACTATAATTTGAATGGTGAGTGTTCCCCCAAACCTCCATATGTTAAAGGTCTGGTCCTCAAGATGGTGCTCTTGGGGAGTGGGAGAAGCTTTAGGCAGTGGTGATTTGGGGGAGGTCTTTAGGCTTCGGGTGGTATGCCCTCAAAGGGATTGTGAGAACAGGCCTCTTCATCTTCAATGCTTTGCTTGCTAGCTCGGGGCATAAGCAGGTTTGCTCTGCCATATATTCCCCCAAAGCCTGCAGTATACCATTCTTGCCAGATGCTCAACACAATGAAGCCACTATCTGATCGTGGACTGGCATCTCTAAATCTGTAAGTCAAAACAACCCTTTCCTCTTTAACTGTCGCAGGTATTTCATTATCACGATGGTAAGCTGACTGATGCACTTGACCTCTCTTTCTGGTTAGTCATACAGCTAAATACAACCCACACTAGACTCAAAGAAGTGGCTTCTGAATGTTAAAGAGCTAATCACACTTATATTGGTTCATGCCTTGATCCACTCACTGCGCTAAGATTTATTTGTACTCATCATGCAGCAGGTACCATGTGGGGGTGCTGAAGCCTAGTGTTTACCCCAACATGTGAAACAAAGTGCTTCCTACCACAGACCATTTGCACCTGCATCCTTTCTTCCTGGGATAGTTTTCTCACCTGTATGGCCAACTCCTATTCTTCAAAGACGTTGACATGACTTCCTCTGAGAGAGGTTTCCTGTCTCTGAATTGGTTAAGTTTCCTTGTCATGTATTTCCTTAGATCAGCCTTTTATTTTGTCCCTCATTGATGGCTGTTGTTGCATTAAGGAGGGACAAGGTAGAATTTACGTTTGTAGACTAACAATGAATGAACATAAAATAAATGGCGGATGCAGAATGCCTCCTGGAAGCAAAGTCGATGTCATTGGAAGACTTACCTTCTGAAAAGCAGCTTCCAAACTAGGCTCAACGTTCCTGTACTCCTCTGTATTGAAGGCAAAGCGTTACTATGCTGCCGAGTCAATTTTATGACATACACACATCAAGAATGCAATGGGCTAGCTCCTGGGAAGTAGCCAAAGTAGCTACTCTCCAGAGTAGCACTGTTCTCTCCCCAACAAGTTTTCAGTCATCTGCCTGTATTCATATCTTGCTCAAAGTGTCCACTTATTTGGAATGCAATTGCCATGACACCTTCTCCACTGACCAGACACATGCTGTTGGTTTTGTACTTCCATACTATGAGCCCTTTACTCCACTCTGTCTCTCTGATATTCCCCTCATCTGACTCAAATACATCTCAAATGCCATCCAGGTTCTGCGGGTGTTTCCCTGGTAACCGGCCCTTCCTTATCTCCTTCCTGGCCAGGCCCATTCTACATGTTTCTACATGTAGATTGTACCCGAAAGTTTTCCTACTTAGGGTCATGGTTAATATTCTCTGTGTCTGTAGCTCATTAACTCCTCCAGGTCAGAAGTAATACGATGTAGACAAAGCCTGTGATAAACCTTTGCTGAGTTGAATTGCCCTGATGATTCTACTCATGAGACCCACTTGTTTCCCTGCTCCCTGTGATGGCCACTGGGAAAGTGTAGGATGCCAGTTGAAAACCACTGTGAGCTGGGTGGTGGTGGTGGCATGTGCCTTTAATCCCAGCACTCAGGAGGCAGAGGCAGGCGGATCCCTGTGAATTAGAGGCCAGCTCCTGAGTGCCAGGACAGCCAGGACTACATAGAGAAGCCCTGTCAAAATAAAACAACATAAAGGAAGGAAGGACAGAAGGAAGGAAAGAAAAACAGAAGGAAGGAAGGAAAGAAGAAAACCACTGTGCAATAATCATGCTTCACTTGACTCCAACAATTCAATCTACTTATTTGCCAACTACTTTCTGAGCCCTATCATATTTTAGATACAATTACAAGGCTTAAAGACTAGGCATGCAGGAAAAAAAAAACTATCCATGATGGTACAAATGAATAATAAAGAAGTTAGTGCAACACAGAACAGATGCAGTGGCAGAAAAAAACTATGGAAAATTCGAAGTGGTTAGAGGTTGCATTGCAGGCTGGGGAATTAGATGGTACCTTAAGAAATCTATTTCTGAGGTCTGCATCACAAGTCATCACAGGAGCAAACATTCAAGGGAAATAAGAAAGCAAGGAGACACATATACCTGGCTGGCTAGGAAGCATTTCTAAGCAGGAGGAACATACCAGAAGACCCAGTTGTGTAGCAATGTTGGCAATTTAACTTACAGATAATACTTGTCTGCACAGTACAACGAGGTGAATGTTTTCTCCACAAACTCATGATAAAAATCCTAACTACCACCCCGCCATGAGACATTATTAGGAAATGCAGTTTTGGAAGGCAGTTAAGTCATGGGAGTAGAGTCCTCATGGATCAAATTAGTGACCTTCTACCAGGCACATTAGAGCGCTCTCTTGCGACTTACAATAATACAAGGAGCAATTGACTGTCTGCAACTTGAAGGAGGGTCCCCACAAGAATCAGACCATGATGCCGCCCCTGTATGTCATCCAGCTTCGAAAACTCCGAGAAATCAATGTATGCTGCTCAGAGGCCAGCCAGTCTATGGTACTTTGATGCAGCAGCCTTGAGTGACTTCAGACGCTCAGAGCAGTCAGTATATTTTAGGGTCAAGTCTGAGACAAGCGTCAGAGTGTAAGTGAAGGTGAGGTAGTCACAGATGAGCCAAGAGAGGAGGTTGAGAATATATCTTGAAGGTCACTGTAAGGGCTGGTCTTCTCGATTTGTGAGATGGGGATCTATTAGAAAACTTTAAGCCATCGGGTGGAACCAAGTGGCATGCATTTCCAAGTGTTCTGTGTTGAGGAAAGTGTAGAGGTAGAAGAAGAAAATCACAATGATTAGCACAGAAAACACAAGGACGGCTTAGACTGGAGTGGCAGTGTTTTGGGGATGAGGGGTGGGGGGTGTGGGATGTGTTTAGAAAGAAGATGACAGATTAAACGTGGAGTGCAATAAAAGAAGACGCATGAAAGGCAGCTTATTGGGGGTGGGGGCTGAGTGATTTGATGAAAGGAATTATTATTTATTAGAATGGGGATGACTGAGAGAAACAGATCTGGTCCAGGATGCCAGGAATTAGGTTGTGGAAAACTAAGGTTGGAGGTTGTTTCAGTACCTGAGAGACACGACGTTGGCAATTAGAAAGAAGACAGCAGAGTTCACCGAAGGAGCAGAAACAGAAACTGGGAGCTTGTCAGCATACCCGCAGCATTTCAGCCTGCAAGACTAGACGCCATCATCAAAGGGGGTGAGGCCAGGAAGATGGGGCCCTGGGACTGAACCCAGGCACATTCAATTTTAAGAAATCAGCGAGTTTGTGAGAAACTAACACAAAGGAAAAGTGGCCAGTGAGCTGGGAGGAAAGCCAAGGGAGTAAGGTGAATGGCCAAAAGAAAGGATCCACTCCACTCCGTCAACACATGGTCCAAAGAAATGTCGCAGACAACTGACCTTGTATTTAACAATGTAGAAATCCATTGCCTGGGGGACAGGGGGGCTTTGTGAATAATGGAGTGATAGCCTGACAGGAGGAAGGTTTTACAAAGAACAAAGGGGATGGAACTGATGGCCAAGTATAGGCAGGGCTGTTGGTTCACCCATAGCAAGCCCAGTTTGTACCCGGAATCTAGAGTTATAAGGCACTAACTAGTCTGACAGATAATATACATAAAAATTTTAAGCACAGACAACTCATTCCAAGCATCATTAGCTTATGACACCCATTCGTCCACATAGCTGCGCATATCTCCTGTCCAGTATTTTTAATGTCAGTGATGGTGTTGTATGACAAAACTTTTCCTGGGGAGATGCAAAACACATGTCTGCACATCCCAGATGGGGAGCCCACAATAAACCAAAGTATGGATACCACCAAAGTCTAGCTTGCTGAGCCAATGAGTTTTATTGGGCTTACTTACAGGGATATGGGTGAGGGGTTACTTACAGGA
The DNA here is from genome assembly GCF_007827085.1 of Peromyscus californicus insignis. Lineage (NCBI taxonomy): Eukaryota > Metazoa > Chordata > Mammalia > Rodentia > Cricetidae > Peromyscus > Peromyscus californicus. The sequence continues at coordinate 46,273,916 of NW_026294573.1, forward strand.
GAAGAAATGACTCAAAGACAGCTGCATCACCAAAGCCCACCCTAGCACCTCTGACAGCTCACAAAAGCAGGCAATCTGGAGCACACCGCATAGCCTGTAGGCAACTCACTAGGTTGGAGAGTGTCTTTTCCGAGTGACTCAGTTGGTCTAAACATCTTCCAGGTAGCTTTGCTGGTTTTTGTTTCTCTTAGCCACTGGGTCTGGTCTCAGAACCTTTCTTGTAGCTTCGTTTGTTTCAGAGTCTTCTTTAGAGCTCAACTCCACTTGTCTGAGAGGTTTTTGCTTTTTGTTGTTTTGTTTTCTTTTGTAGCTTTTATTGTTTATTCTGGCAGGAAGGGGGCTAGTGAATCTGGTCAGTTTCAGGGACTTCCTGAAGCTATTTTGAGTTGGTTTTTTGTTTTATTTTATTTTATTTTACTTTTCTGTTTAAGGAACTTTCTGTAGGATGAAATGTTTTTTTCTCCGGGGATGCTGTTACACATAACAAATGGTGGAATCCCTTCTGGTCCAGAGTCAAAGCCTAGAGAGCCCTTACTGGGATGATCATTCTCAACTAGGCTGTGCAGAGGAACCCCCTTGCTCCCCAGCAATCTTAATTCAACAAAACTGTGTCTCCCCCAAGAGCAGGGTCAGGAACTAGGACTGTTGCCCTAATCATAAGAGGTCAGCAACAAAACAAGTCAGTCTTGTGAAGCTGAGTAGTCTTTGCTTTGGTAGCATCTCCAGAATTTTTCTCCCTGTCCATCTCTCCATCAATAAGGCCCCTCACAGAGCCATTGTCTCTGCCTTGAACTGTTGAGATTGCTTTCCATGTGCTTTCTCTGCATCTGAACCTAGCTCCTCCCAACCATTTTTTAAAAATGTTATCAACTTATTCTTCTCAGCTGACTCTGTCCTTCTTTTAAATACTTCTGATGTGGCCTATTGGGTTTAGGTTAAAATTCAAATTCATGTTACATTGGTGCTCAAGAGCTGTTCTGTGGATAGGTGGAGGATGGATGAATGGATGGATGGATGGATGGATGGATGGATGGATGGATGGATAGATGGATGGATGGATGGATGAAGGATTGACTCCACTAGGTTAAACAGACATGCAGAGAATGAGCCACAAAGCACTAGGATCTCCAGTAGGTGAGTTTATAAGTCTCATCAGAAAGTGAGGAATTTTCCCCTTTAGAAGTCTCAGTTGACATGTATGTTCTTGAGTACATTCTGCTCATGCCATGAACTGGAGTAAAAAAGACAATGGAAGCAGAGCTTAAGAATGCTTATCTCTCACTTGTCTTCAGTATCTTATCCTGTATCCCAGTCCCACTAGGAAATGGCATTTCCTCACATGCCCCAGGTTTCTACAGGTATTATTTCTTGCCCTGAACTCCATTTCTCTCCTTTATTTTACTAGCTAGGTTCTCCTCATTCTTCCTTCTGATATGAGTCACCTCCCTCTTTAGGAATCCCATCCAGCCTGGGTCAGGGCCTATTACACAACATGTACTTCCCTCACCAGATCCCTTATCACAGGATACTGCAGTTGTCACTCAACATGTCTGTGTTCCCAGCCAACCTGTCAGGACCATCATTTCTCTGTAGTAAAGCCATTTCAAGTCTATTTTGTTAAATAATCAGTCACATGAATTCGTTCTGAAAGGCAGATTGAAATGCCTAAAACCAATGCTAAAATTTCGCAGTTATAGATTTCTCTCTTGAGATGTGACAGCCCAAGGACACCACACGTAACTCCTGTCTTGCCGTGCCACATCCCCACTGCTGGCCATGTGCTTCCTATTGGCCTTGGTGCCTGCAACTTCGGATTCATGTTGAAAGCACATTTGAATCCCTCATCTTTATAGCTCTTCTCTGAGAAAATTACTCAATCTGGCAGTTCTTTTGGCCCCAAGGCTACTTGGCAGATCACAGTGAGCCAGGCCAGATGGGAGGAGAGAATGAACTTCACCATCAAATTGTCCAATGCCTAAAATATGTTGGCTTTGAGATAGTGCAGTTCTTTGTATTGCCTATAATCAGAGGCCTGTGCTCTCCAGTGCATTGCTTATAATCAGAAGACTGTGCTCTTCCCTGGGCCAAGGCAGTGAGGTCTTGGTGTTCCTGGCTGAGCTCAGTCAGTGTCCCACGGTAGAGCTCCCTGCCAGGTGGGTTGTCACAGCTGTGGAATCAGAGACATTGTGCAAGAGGAGCAAGAGGTTTTCCACCTCAGCAAAAGGAAAGGCCTCAGAGAATGAGCTCAGGGCTAGTGGGAGTCAAAAGCGCGGCCAGGGATCCTGAACTCTAGCCCGCGTGGCAGGAAGTAGGACCTTGGTGAATACAAACGATGCAAAGCGCATGAGCAGAAAGGTAAAGGACGATTGTGGTGGGGGACACTTGAGGAACTCCGGTGCTTTCTCACAGCCTGCCACGCACTTCTCACAGAGCTTTCTACAGAGTCAAAGCATTTACCCAGCCTTTGGGCTGAGCATAACTCTTATTTTTTGTTCGCTTTATCTGTGTGTGTGTGTGTGTGTGTGTGTGTGTGTGTGTGTGTGTGTGTGCGCGCGCACTTGTGTAAGCATAGATGCATGTGTGTTTCTGTGCACAGTCCAGACACATGTGTGCCATGGTATACATGAGGAGGTCACAGAACAAGCTCAGTGTTGGTCCTCCCCTCTCCAACTTCCTTTAAGACAGGATCTCATTCGGGTTTTGCTTTTTGGTTTTTGTTTTCTGCTGGATATACCAGGCTACCCAGCCCTTAAACTTTGAGGGATTCTCTTGTTCCTACCTCCCAGCTCCCCTCAGGATCACTGTGATTAGAGGTGTGGATACCCCACATCTGGCTTCATGTATGTTGTGGGGATTCGAACTCAGCTCCTCATTCACATGTAGCAAGTGTTCTCCCCAGTGCAATTTCCCCAGCCCCTAGTCCAACCAGCCCAGAGCCTACTGTTGTCCTCATCCTAGAACTGAGGAAACTGACTTCCAAAGAGACCCACAAGGGATCACGGCAGCTGTTGTGCCCAGGACTATCTTATCCAAAGTCTCTGTTCTGGGTTTCCTGGAACCACCTTCCAGGCTGGGCAACCCTGAGCTGTCCGTCCCTGTCTTCCTCTAGAAAGCCCATGTGCTTTATTTAGCCAATGAGATTGTGCACATCGAGTGACCTTATCAATGATTCAGAACCATGCAGTTGCATGTATTTATTTGATTACTTCTTTATGTCCCATTACATTCCACAATGAGACCACATGTAGCAGAGCGACACTACAGTAACCTGAATAGTTGTAGTTAGAAATACAGAGCAAATTAAATTCTCTGCTTGACAGATCTCCATATATGTCCCATGTGCCAGCCAAACCCAATCATGCTAACTTTGTTGCACGAAACCATCCAACAGCCCTTTGGTATCTCCTGCTGTAGGCCAGGCCTGAGTGCAGTATGTAAATGATGAATGAAGACTCATGTCCTACCTCAAGGATCTCAGGGTCAGCAAGCGACTGTTTAGCACTACATTAAAGAAAAGCAGTCTTTGCGGGAGGAGGGATGCTGTGATAGGACATCTACCTCAGGAAAGGACTCCTCCTTCTGAGCTATTTATGAAAACGCACAGGTCTCCAAGACAAAGTCCAGAGATGAAAGAGCAGATTATGCACACTCTAAGAGAAGGGCATGGGCTGGCCACATTATAGAACCACAAAATGGCTTGGGTGAAGTTGAAAGCCACAGGTAAGAGGCCAGAGATGATGAAGTCCGCCAGAGCTAAAATCACCTCCCTGACTCTGTTTACCATGGTGTTGTGTAAAGGTTTGAAACATTCCATCCTGCAGGAATGCTCCTTTAAGCCACAAGGTAAACAACCCAAAATAGCTTCAGAAAGTCCCTGAAGCTGACCAGATTCACTTCCCAGGAGTACATGAGCCAAGCTGCTGGAAGTCACTCCCAGTACAAATCACCTTGCAAAGAAAACACTGAGACCAGACAAGCTGTCTAGAGAAAGTAGAAACCAACAAAGCTACCTGGAAGCTATTTAGACTAATTGAGTCACTTGGAAAGGATACTTTCCAACCGACTGAGCGGCCCACAGGCTGTGCAGTGTGTTCAGGATTCCCAGCTTTTGTGAGCTTTCAGAGGTGCTAGGGTGAGCTTTGGTGATGCAGCTGTCTTTGAGTCATTTCTTCTCCTGTAAGTAACCCCTCACCCATATCCCTGTAAGTAGCCCCAATAAAACTCATTGGTTCATCAAGTTAGACTTTGGTGGTATCCATACTTTGGTTTGTTGTGGGCTCCCTTTCTGGGATGAGTAGACATGTATTTTGCATCATGACCCAGGAAAAGTCTTGTCACGCAACGTACGGCCCCATTCTATAATGCACTAAAAGATGCTGGGGTTTTCTGGAACCAAGAATGGATGCTTTACTTGGAATATCAGTTTCAACATTGGGAAAATAAGATTCCTTCATCTATAAAACTGGGATACTGATAGTACCTGCCATATAAGGTTTGTGAGACAATTAAATGAGATAATATAGGGTCTGGGGCAATAGCTAAGTGGGTAAGAGCACTTGTTGTTCAAACATGAGAACCAATATCCACGGAACCCATGTTAAAAATAATTAAAACCTGGGCATGGCAGCATGTACCTGTGACCCTTATACTGAGAGACAGACATAAATAGAACCTGGTAGCTCAATAACTAGCTATTCCAATAACAACGGTTAGCTTCATGTTCAGTTAGAGAGCCTGAGTCAATTGAATAAGATAGATAGTGATAGAACACAGACTATCACAGAGAGAGAGAGAGAGAGAGAGAGAGAGAGAGAGAGAGAGAGAGAGAGAGAGAGAAAGATACACACGAAGGACTAGAACAATGTCTCACATAGCAATTATTCAGTATTATCATTACTATGGTTGTCTGGGCACCAGCTTCTAAAACTCCATATACCTTATTTTTCATTTCAGACAGCTGACAAGAAGAAAATTTTGCCTGGTATGAGAATGAACCAGCTGTAGTGACTCAAATCTGTATTCCCAGCTCTTGAGAGGCTGAGCCAAGATCATGAGTTTAAGTCTAGCCTGGGCTACCTAGTGCCATCCTGTCTCATGCAATAATAATGACAAATAATATAACGACAAATAACATCAAAACAAAACCAAGAGTAAGAGTGAGTGAAGCTGCCCATACAGACTATTGGTTAATATTGGTAGGCACCTCAGTTAGCCATTTGTCCTGAGTTTCTGTGGCAAAAGCCAGGAGAAACATATGATCCACACATACCTTAGGAAAGCCAAATCACCAGCTTGGTTCGAAGAGACTGAGTCCCTTGGAAGGGGGATTCATATATTCCACTCCAGGGTTTCGGCACCTGATGAATGAGAATGAGGACATGACCACTCCTGGGTGTTATAGATCAGTGGGGTAGTGCAGCCAGAAGCACCTGGAAAGGTCCAGATTGAACCAGACCAGGATAGGAGAGTGAAGAGGGGAGAATAAGAGGAAGAGAGGGAAGAGAAGAGAGGGCCAGCGGAGGAAGAAGGGCCCAGGAGCAGAGCCAAGAGCAGATCCAAGAGAACCAAGAACCAAGAAAGCATGTGGCCAAAATGGCTGGGGGTTCCACAGCAAAGAGAAGCTGGGGGAAGCGAAGCTCGGGGGCTGGAGAGGTTTAGGGTAGGGGGTGAGGGTGAGAAGTGCTGTGGAGCCAGGACTCAGTAACAGGTACTAGCTGAGAGCCTGCGGCTGCTGTGATATGTTAAAGAGGCACTTCAGTTAGCCATTTGTCCTGGTTTCTTTGCAACCTAACAGTTAATAGGAGGAAAGAACGGAACACAAAAGCCCAGACCCCCCAAGGCTCACCTATCCAATAGAGCACAGTTTCAATTGTGGTTTCCTGGCAGCCGCAGCATAAAGGAGTGCCAGTCCACAGTCGGTTCTCTCAGGACAGCTCTAAGTGGGCTTATTGTCTGGACTCAGTCCTTCACAAGCGACATCATATGAGCAGTAAACTATGCATAGTGGCCCCTCTACAGCCTGAGAGGTGGACAGACTGATAACCCTCACGAAGACTGTGCCCCTCAACAGCACTGTACGGAAGAGTATCTGGGATAGGAGAGGCAGAAACCTAATTACTTCCCAGTGTGAGTCTGAAGAGGACGGAGTCTTGGGTGCTAGTTGGGTAGTTAGATGTTTTTATCCGTATTTAGGGGTAATTTTAAATAACTTCATTTTAAATAACTGATGAGAAAGGCGGAATCCAATCAGGCTCCGATGCCCTCGGTGCCCTCAGCCCTTGCTGGCTGCTCCCTTCACCTTGCTGGGGAACCTCAGGTCTGCTGAGATAGCAAAGGTTGATAGCTCGTGTGACAAGTAACCACATTGGCAGCTCTTGGGAGAAAGGTTGTACTCCTGTGCTTTCTGTCACCAAGAAACAAACGAGACACTGGCGTACAGTCTAAATTGGTCAGGAGCTGCTGACACAAAGCTGCCATTCCTCTCTCCTTCCTCCTTTGCTGATTAAAATCCTCTGAAACCATTGCGCTAAATGGAGTCTCCATTGCAAGCCCTAATCATTTTTCTGTGAACACAAATGCGGCAGAAAATGTGGCCAACTCTGAGGAACACGAAGGCTTCATAGCCTCCCTTCATACCCCAGACTCCTTTTTGTGTGCCTTCAATTGACCTTTAAAACATAAGGTCCATGTGGTATAGAAGAGTCTGATATCTTGTTCATACCCAAGATGGATAACATCACAAGGGCCCAGAATCAAATCCCAGGAGAAAACAGACCCAGAACCCTAGCAGCTCGGTCCTTCCTAGGATCCTCACTTCCAGGAGAACATCCATCACTTGCAGCTCTCAATATATAATACCTTCTATGGAAAAAGAGACTAATTCTGTCCAAACAGCCCTTAATATATAATACCATTTAAGGAAAAAGAGAATGTCCGGGCAGGGGCCACTGGAGCAACCATGTCTCTTAGCTGTCTTTCTCATGAAATAAGTAGAAAGAGACAGGGCCAAAGTGCCTATTTCATCTACTCAGCATCTGTGTGCTGAGCCACCCAATGAATGTTCTGAGCACTTCAGAGGTAGGAGGGGCAAGGACATCAGAATGAGGTGAAAGCTGGTTCAAATCCCATCCTTGCCATTTTGTACTTTACTATTAACAGTCTACTCTCTCTGTATCTCAGATCCATCCTGAAAACTAAAACAAGCAATGCTGGTGGGATGCGGGCACCCTGGGAGAGTCAGGAGAGCTGGACCTGCTGAGGAAAGGTCAACCAGGGGCTCAGCATGCTGAGATGGTGAAGGCGGAAGAACTGATTGGGATTCAAGGCTCGGTTTCACTGCTTACGCTCTCCAGGTCCTGGAGTTTGTACTTAATGCTGCTAACCTCCCATTTGCCCAGGATAGAATGGGTCCAGGATTCCTGTTTTGAATCACTGCTGGGGGAGTGAGAAACACTTTTGCAAAGTATCTGAAACATAGCACATGCTCACAAAGTAGTGCCTGCTGATGTTTCCCAGATGCCTTGCTGGGTACTGGCCATGCACCCTGCCATCAGAGCAAACTAGTTTCTTCTCTCTTTGTGCCCCTCCCTTACCCATTAGCTAGGGTACTATGACCTTCCTGCTTTATCCATAGGAATCATGATAAAAATAATAACAATATAGTCAGGTTGCAATATAGTCAGGCATATTAAGTGTACATTAGTGTACAACACCTGATGTAATCTTAATGATTTTCAGAATAGTGACCTCAAGGTATCATAAACTGATACCTAGGTCATGGAAGTGTTGCCTCACATGACAAAACAGACTTTTCAGTATGATTTGGAAGGAGTTTTGAAGAGGGATGAGTACTCTGAATTCCCTGAGCAGGCTCAGTCTAACCTACAGAAGACCTTGAATGTGCTGGGCAGTGGTGACACATGCCTTTAATCCCAGCATTCAGAAGGCAGAGGCAGGTGGATCTCTGTGAGTTCGAGGCCAGCCTGGTCTACAGAGCAAGATCCAGGACAGGCACCAAAACTACACAGAGAAACCCTGTCTCAAGGAAAAAAAAAACTTGAGTGTGGGAAGTTCCTTTGATGGGAGACAGAAGAGATGAGCCAGAGGCAAAGCGAGGGAGCCGAAGGCGAAGGCGTAGGAAAGGTGTGACGTGTGGCTGACTTTGAAGATGGAAGAACGGAGCCATGATTCAAGTAATAAAAGTGACTTCTGGAAGCTGAAATAACCCTGGCCAATAGTCAAAAGGGAAACAGACGCCTCAGTCCTACAGCTACGTGGGACTGAATTCCATCCCATCAACAGCATGAACAAGCTCGCCAGCAGATTCCTCCCCAGAGGCTCGAAAGAGGAATCCAGAACTAGCAATACCTCCATTTTGGCCACATAAACCTGAAGCAGAGACACAACTGGGACACAGTCCGCCTGGACCTCTGCTCTGCACGACTGTGAGATGAAAATGGGTATTAACTTTAAGGTATTAAATCTGAGTTATTACAATAGCGGTATGTAATAGAAATCCTTCATACAGCATTATAGATTAATAGGCATGATAGTCACAGTTTGCTCATGAGAAATTGAGGCAAAGAATGGTTAAGCTTTCCCCAAGCCCTAGAGCTCCTACCTGGAGGATAAACTTGATCAGTTTGACTCAAAAGTATATTCCTGTAAATAGCCCCTGGCTCATAAGATGTGATCGGTAATACATAGGACATTAGTGAATGGAGAGATAGAGAGCAGAGTGCTGGGTGTGCCCGTGTGCAGGTCACAGAAGAATGTTGTCGCTTGTGCTACACCAGGTGGACCCAATCAGCCATTCCAAGACTAATTCGCCCCACACACCTGAAATCCCCAACTCTTTTGGGAAGCAAAGCCTGGAGGATGGCTGCAAGCTTGAGGCTACCCTGGTCTACCTAGCTGCTTCCCAGCCACCTAGCAATACCCTTCCTTAAAAATCAAGTCTGAGAAGAGAGGCAGCTTGAGCAGGCGCATCACAAGGAGTCACGTGGCCCATGTTCTCTTCTCGCCTTTGTGGTGTGTTTTCTGTTTAGAGTAGAGCCCCAGGAGACAGAAATGAATTAGGAGTAAAGGACCTACATAGTCTGTTGCCGCATGGCGCTAACCGCTGAGTGCTACTGTGCCAGGCAAGGAGAGAAGTTCTTAGAGACAGGGCAACAGCTGAGGCAAGAAACTGTTGTAGAAATTGTGAGGATGTTTCATTGAAGACATGAATGAGGGACCCTGTTGGCTGGGTGAGTGGGAGACTGGGAAAACTCCTAATAAAGGTTACATTTGCATGGACTCAGGCAAGAGGAATAGGCTTGGCCACAAGGATGTGGGAAGAAACAATCTTTGCAAGGTAAATTGCCTAAGGGAATTGCCTGTCAACATCCTTGTGCCTGATTCAGAGAATCACTAGGTACTCAGCGTCATTACCGGAGAGGGTCACAGATACCTCTCCAGCCCTAAACTAGATGAGGCACTAGCCAGTGAGAAGTGACTTCTGTCATTCTCACAAGGAAGACTTTCAAAAGCATTGCCCACCCTCCGTGTGACCAGAGCCTCTACAGACTAGCACTGTCCTGTAGAAATAAAATGCAAGCCATACATCTAATTTTAAACTTTCTAGTAGGCATATTAAAATAAAAGGCAAGTGGACCAGGCAAATTAATTTTTATTAATGTATATAAAACGTATTAGCCCAGTATATTTAAAATGTTTCAATATGTCATCAATAGAAACTAATGAGATATTTGAAATTGTCATTTGGATTGAGTCTGTGATGTGCTCCAAGTGTGTATTTTAAGCTCATAGACGCAGCTTGGAACAGCGCCGCTTTAACTTCTCAGTGGCCACATGTGGCTGCAGTTACTAAGATGAACAGTGCAAATGAAGTGGTAGAGGTCCCAAGGCTTTTGGCTTGTGAGTGACAGGGACTCCCGCCAACACAGAGAACATACAGCATAAGCAAGATGCAAACTTCCCCACACACACCCCCATACCCACACCCCGCAAGCCACTCTGCTTCTGTTTGTTATTGCAGCCTGACTTTCTTGAGCTATACAGCCTTGTAGAATAGAAAGCAAAAGCCAGTGAGCCTGGAAAGCAAGGCAGGAGCAGTAATGAGAGGCCTTTTATGAGATACCCAGGCACTGGATCTCATCCCGGAGGAATGTTAATGGGTTTTATGCCACGGTCGGGTTTAAGAGCTCCCACTGGAGGCAAGGAAAATAAGAAGGGGGCTGGTACAATAGCAGGGCAGTGGCGCTTGCTACAGGAAGAGAGAAGCGCTCATCTAGAAAGCTGTATCTACGGTTCCACATCCACCTGCAGCAGCAGCCGCCTGTTTGAGGTCCAATCAGTAACGTTCATGCAGTCTCCTTCCATTTTCCAACACATCCTTTTCGCTATCGCCACTAGCTGGAAACAGTTGTTACACAGATCCATCGTGACAACAGGTTTCCCCCCTCAAAAGGTATTCTGGCTCCACTTCAAGGTCATTTTCACATTTCAAGGTCATTTTTCAATTATTTTGCTCTCATTCCAGGCCATGCTTCAAACCTTGTAGCTTTTCAAAGAACTCCAGCTAAGATGGAGGTTTTTTTTTTTCTTCCTGCATTTCTCCTCACAAATGATGTAGCACGAAGAAAAGATGGGGAAAAAAAAGCCGATCTTTGGGGGGTTTTTTGTTTTGTTTTGTTTTGTTTTGTTTTGTTTTTAGATAACCCTGTTGCATCCCCAGAGAATGGGATGAGTAGAAAAGGTCAATCCACTTGTAATGATGACACCACATCCAACATGGTCTATGAAACTGATCTATTATACTTTGAGGATGCTAGTTACTTATCTTTTTAATACCTGGGAATGAGGGTAGAGTCAGCTTGAGCCTGTTTTGAGCTTTCTTGTAAAGAATTCTATAAGAAGCATTTCAGTGAAATGAGAGGGTATCAATGAGAGGCTTGTTCAAAAGCTCCTTTGACTCATTTATGCAGGGTCCTCACAGCTTCTGTGGTTTTCAGCTTATGTAATCAGCCTTGGCCTAGAGCGAGTCTCACTAATATAAAGACAGTCCATGCATAGCAGATAGGTATCTGAGCGGGTTGTTAACTATTATGCAATGATGCAGAACACAGACTGGTCCAAGTTCCATCAGCTGCTTGCTGTGTGACCTTAAGAAAAGTCAGCAGATTTCTGAGCCTTGGCTTCCTCATCTCCAATTTGAGGGTGATAATCCCTACATCTCTAGGTGGTTGAGAGGATTGAGTAGGAAAGCCGACATGTTAGCCAATGGTCCATAAACTTCAGTTAAATATTCAGTAATGAACTGCATGGATTTGAAGCCAATATACTTAGGGTAACCGCTCAGCTCCTGCATTTGCTAATTGCATGGTCACGGACAACTGTCACACGTCACTGGTGTAGAGTCTATAAAATAGGATGATACCTCTTGCCCAGATTACACTCAGTGGCGTATTTGACATTTAATTTAGAATCCATGCTCTAGACAGCTGTCTGAGTCAAGGATGAAAGTGCTGGTGGTTTATTTTGGAAGTGACTGCATATGAGGTCATTGTGAGGAAGAAAAGAAGTCCATGGCCCTCGTGTGGTAAGTGTGTTGTTGGGGTGGCACCTCCTCATAATGGCCTGCAAAGAACACTCATGCTGAAATCTTGTGTTGGTTCCTTCTGACTTCTGACTTCTAGAAGGTTTTCATTTAGATATTACACCTCAGGGTACACCATGGAAGAGAGAAGAGAGACGTGGAACTGCCATGCTTATCTTGGTCTCCTTGTGCTCACTGATGCTCGCCCAGTGGAAGCTAACTCTCCTTAGAGCTGTGCTCCTCAGATTCTGCTGTGTGCCCCAGTCTTACCAGATGATCTTGCCGACAACGAGACCCTACTCCAGGAGATCTGAGATGAGACAGAAATGGAGTCTGTGGCTCTTCTCCCTGCTGCCTGCTTCCTGGTCTGATTGAACCGCCAGGTGAATTCACTCTTGGTCAGAACAGAGGATGACTTCAGCTGTTTACTGGGTTCTGTACTCAGAAGTGTATTTCCTCAATTTATATCTTCATAAATTCCTATTACCCACTTAAAAAAAAAGAAAAAAAAAGAAATGGAGTCTGTGATCAGCTTGGTGTAGCATGGCTTTTAACACCTACAGCCCCCTTGGGAATCCACCCTGAGTATCACACAAATGTGACTTCGATAAATATTTCCTTCTCACGCATCACCTTAGTGTAGAATTGTCCCTTGTTCCACACTCATACCTGATTCCATGCTGTGAATGAACTTCTTCCTTCATCATCTTCCCCTTAATGGGACAACTCACTGTCTCCCTCTGCTTTCCTAACTAATGTCTGGCTATCCTGAGCAGTCTCATTATTCCCCATGCTGCCTTGGCTTGATTTGAATAACCATTCTCCCTCTATAGTGTGGAGCTAGAATCTTCCAGCAGCAATCTGTTCAGTGCCTCAAATAGACTTCTTCCTAGCTTCCTGTATATGAAAATTTAGGCAAGAGTAGCCCAAATCCTCCACAGACTTGCCACTAAATCACCAGCCTTGTTAGAATGTGTTCTGAGTCTCAAAAACACCAAGATTATATTCAGACGGGAATACCCTAGTTTCCTCAACACACACACTGGACCTTCCTGGTGTTCAGCATTAGCATTCATTTGAAACAGGGTGTGTTTCCAAGTTTCCCGGATGACTACTGCATGCCAGAAGACACCTTTCAAGACTTCCTCTTCAATAGTGAGACACAAGGACAAAAGGGAGTGGAGGAAATCATCACTGAAGGAGTAAAGGGGTAGAGCTTGGTTTGGACACCATTGGCTGCTCCCAACTTCCTTTGCTCCTACAGCTTGGAGCAGGGGGCTTTCCTTTTGAAAGCCTTTCCTTGCAGCTGGAAGTGGAAGAGCCTCGGCCGACCCTGCTCTTTAAAGCCTAGCTTCACCACTCGCTGTCTGCCAGCCTGAGAAAGTTCTTCAGCTTCGTGGTCACCTGGCTTTCACGACTGTGTCACGAGAATAATAATAGTACTCGCCGCGCGGAGGTTCCAGTGAGGATGAAGTAAGTCCAGCCCTGACGCATTAGCCGTTTACACTTTAATTGTTTAATAGGTACCTGACAGACATTAGTGAACATCCTGCCCGCTGAAACTTCCCTGCTTTACCGCCCACTCACGAAATCACACTGGAATGACAGCGAAAGTACAATGAGAACAGGAGTATATCGTGGATCTGAAAAATAGGTGCCAATTTGATCGGGCGAGTTTCAGTTTAGGGGCAAAGAGACAAGAGGATCCATTCAACAAAATTAAATTAAACCTTTTGCTGCTATATCGGGGTCAGAAATGATAAGTTAAAGGCAGTGTTTGTTTAGAAAGTAAGTATTTTGTAGCTCTCCCCACTACAATGGCCTCAAAGCAATTACAACTCAGGGCAGTGAACGTACCAGCACCTAAGCTGTGGTTTACACATTCCGTTCCTCCCAGAGGAATCCGGGGCGCCTCCTGGAAATGGTTAGTGATTACAGTCTGGAGCAAGAAAGTTCGAAGGACTTTCCATCCCAGGACAGAAGTAGGAAGAGAATCAAAGGCAACTGAGGGTGCAATAAAGGGACTCCAGGTCAGACAAGTCTGTCTGCAGTGCACTGTCCCGCTCTGAGTGTGGAATCCACCACTCATGACACCCACTCGGGAAAGTTTCGGTGCTCTCAAGATTCCCTGACTTCTACTAGAAACCAACTGTGAAATCGGCAGTTAGGAGCAGGTAGGCATGTGTTCTTTTTCTTCCCTCCACATTGAAATATGTTTCAAGGTAATCAGAGGTGCACAGCCTGGGAGCACAATGGCTTTTTGCTGAAGAACTCTAGGTAATAAATGGAGAAGATAAGAGAGCTAAGAACTACGGCAAGTGCCAGTTTTTGAACCTTGATGAAACAACAGACTAGCAGGCCCAGCCACAGATAAAACCATCAGATGAAAGAAAGGTCAAGCAGCTTTTAACCTGTAGATATCAGATGGTCGCCAATGGCACCCTTGACAGTTAGCTTCATTAAAAATGGGACAATCATGCTTTATGTGCCCTGAATTCCCATGCCAAAGGTGAAAAGGAAACACTCCTGGAAAATCAAAACACAACTTGGCCTTGAATCTATTCAAAGCGTTGGAATTAGCGTTCCCTTTAATTAAGCAAGACAGAGCATAAGTCTGAGTAGGGGAAAGGTAGAAATCACGCCACAAGAAAGCAAACTGAGAAATTTAGAATGTGAGCTGTTCTGTGTGGCCTGATTTCTTCAATAAGAAAACAGAATAAAAAAGGCGGATACACAGAAAGACAGTCGGGAGGAAAACCTGTTCCAGATCACCAGAGCCTTAAGAAACACAATAACAAGATAGCACATGTGTGGATCTCATTTAGATCTTAATTTGAACAAACCAACAATAACATCGCAGCGCTGAGCTAATTGAAGGAGTCTGCCTATGGTGTTGAGGAATGAGGGGGGATTGCCTTAGGTGTGAGCATAATCCTCTGGTTAGTTAAGACACTGTCCATACTCCTGTGGGTGAGATGACATGAAATCTGGGATTTGCAGAAGCAGACCACTGGGCAGAACTGGGGGTTGGAAGCTGATGAAGCAAGAGAAACCAAGTCCTGAGGTGTGTGCAGCGAATATGGGGTTAATGCTACTGTTATGTATGAGTACTCACCACTGTCATCACCACAATTATATGTGCACTACAGTGCATGTGTTGGGAGATTTTCATAGTAAATGTGTATAGTTATTGAAAACTTGGACTTCCCAATACGAATGAAGCTCCTGTTTCGTCACCCACCACCACACCATGACATCTTTTGTTAACCTGATGTGTGCTCCATCCCAGAAATGATGGGTGTGCTAATCTATCATTCCTGAGGACAGGGCTTGGGAAGGGAAATAAAGGTATCTTAATCAAGTCGGCCACGGGCAGGTGGTGTTCAGTGTTGATTTACATAGTAAGTGGATCTACCAGAGACTACTGGAAAAGCAGATGCATGGGAATTTCTTCCAAAGCTTTTGATGCAGAGAGTCTGTACGGAGTCTGGGGAAAACTTCATTTTTTTGGTAGAGTATTGAGTGGTTCTGATGTGCGTGGTTTGGACTCTCCAATTGAAGAAACACTTGTTTAGCTGGGCCATATGAAATCATCATGGGTGGTGGTTTCATGGGGGACCCAGGGAATAAGCAAATTCTAGAGACAAATGGGTGATATGTACGCAACCACAGTCTTCCATCTCAGAGGCTTTGATTTCTGAGGTCAAGTAATAAGAATGGATGATTTTGCAAATGGCAGAGCTGGCCAGAATGCAGTGTTTGATTTTGATTGTATTTTCATTTAAATGAAAACTGCTGTGGGAGTCAAAACTAAAGCTTTTGATTACAGACAGTGCAGCCATGGATAAATATAAATCCTCGCTTTCCAGGCAGCTCTGTGCCCGGGATAAGGCACACACAGCACTAACTAGTCTGATTATATAAGACATGTGTTTATAATAAGACTTAAACCAATATGGGCTCCCTCAGAGTCCACTTTATAAAATTGCCTTCTTTCCCATCAGCCATACAGGAATGTGTATTTGTACAGATGATTGGTTGGGGCAATACTGCTTTCATACGATTCCTCCTCTCCTGCTGATATGCTTCTGAGCAAATTTCTAACTTTGCTGCCTGAAGAGCCCAAAACTGCCCACCCTCTGAAGATTTCAAGTAGAGGACAAAAGAGGATATTAATGGTACACCACTAAAGAGATCCTGCCTTGGGTCTTGGGGAGAAAGGTTGACTCCCATCAATACTGTGTTTCAGTTGCTTTTTAACTTCAATGCAAATGTTCCAGGTAAATGTCATGCCTCTGCTTAAAACACTTTTCATCCATGAGTCTGTCTAACCAAGTTCCCTCTACCAATTAAGCTGCAGTTCAAGGACCAGCTCATAAAGACACAGATTATACAGAAGACCCTTCTGTGTTCTCCTGTAAGTAGCCTGAGCTATCTCCAACATAATTTAATAAGCCAACTGAAATGTATTATCCATCCCATCATGACTCATGGCTGTATCGAGATTATCTTACACAAATCTGACAAACCGCATGTTGGACAAGGGCAGTAAACTGAATGGATAGATGGATGGATGGATGAACGACAAGGGCAGTAAACTGAATGGATAGATGGATGGATGGATGAACGACAAGGGCAGTAAACTGAATGGATAGATGGATTGAGGGATGAACAGATGAATTCTTAGCTACTGGATCGAAGTTACTGAAGTCATCTAATCTGAGTAAAATTTGTCCCTGAGTTGAGATACCAGAACCATTTCGAGAAATTTCTAAATCATTTAAGAACTTGAAAAATGCCCTAAGACAAGAGATATATTCAAAAGTCAGTGTTAGAGAGATTCTCAGCAGTTAGGAGTGCTTCCTGCTCTTGCAGAGGAGCCAGGTTGGGTTCCCAGAACACACATGGCAGCTCACAACCTTCTGTAACTCCAGTTCCAGGGGACCTGAAAGCCATCTACTGGCTGCCACAAGCTTCTGTACAGACATTGTGCACACACATACATGCAGGCAAATACTCACACATAAAATAAAACAAATGAATTATTTTTAAAGACAGTTTTTTTTTTTTTTTTTTTGGTTTTTCGAGACAGGGTTTCTCTGTGTAGCTTTGCGCCTTTCCTGGAACTCGCTTTGGAGACCAGGCTGGCCTCGAACTCACAGAGATCCGCCTGGCTCTGCCTCCCGAGTGCTGGGATTAAAGGCGTGCGCCACCACCGCCCGGCTTAAAGACAGTTTTTTAATTAAGCAATTAATAGTGAAATATGAATCTTTTTAAAGATAGTGTCTTTAACTAAGCAACTAATAGTGAATTATGAATCCTTTTTTTAAAGATAGTGTTTTTTAACTAAGCAACTAACAGTAAATTTAGGAAACTCTGTACAAATTAACCTATAACTGATTACTACACAACTTAGGAACATTTTCAAAAATGGATTGAACAGGATAGATATAGACGTTTGAATTACAGATGCTCCCAGACTCTCCTCTTGAAGAATTTGACAAATTCTGCATAGTGTCCATGAGACAGGAAAAGATTAGCAAGAAGGCTATATCACCTGGGCACCTTTGAGTTGATCAATTAAAAACTTACTATCCAGCTCATTCATTCATTCAACAGATGACCATGGAGCACTTTCTTTGTACCTTCTCAGTAGAAGGTCGATATACAGAAAATGGTAACAATGCAAGGAGTTCCACCAATGGACAGAATCCTCAGCGGGAGGCCTAGAAAACACAGTCACTAGCAAGCCATGTCAGCAAGTGAGCTTTTGGAAACTGTGGCAGATGACAGAGTCAAGTTGAAAATAGCTCTATCCAAAACATTCAGGGGAAAAAATGAAGAGCTGTGTGTAGCTTTGTTTTCCTGCCTGGCCCACAGTCAGGACAAATCTCTCTCACCTGCCAGTCCCACAGTCACTCAGACCCAACCAAGTAAACACAGAGACTTATATTGGTTACAAACTGTATGGCCGTGGCAGGCTTCTTGCTAACTGTTCTTACAGCTTAAATTAATCCATTTCCATTAATCTATACCTTGCCACATGGCTTGTGGCTTACCGGCATCTTCACATGCTGTTTGTCATCATGGCGGCTGGCAGTGTCTCTCTGACTCAGCCTTCCACTTTCCAGCTTTATTCTCCTCCTTGTCCCGCCTACACTTCCTGCCTAGCCAATGGCCAATCAGTGTTTTATTTATTGACTAATCAGCAACACATTTGCCATACAGAACATCCCACAGCAGCCGTGTTTCGATTTTATATCCTCACTGGCAAGAAAATCATTGAAAACCAGTAGAAAAAAAATGTAATTATTAATGCTGTTTAAATATTGCAGAATCGACTGGGCGCGTGGTTCAGTAACTTACTTAGCAGCACAAAGTACTGGGTTCAATCACCAGCATAGAAAAATGCAATAATTGGGCTTCATATGTTCTGCAAGAAAACAATAAACCTGGTTTAATGGGTCAGTTTAATGAAAGAAAAACACATCCCTAGATTCTCCCAGTTACCATCTTCATGATAGATGCAAATAGAGCATGTCAGTGGCAGTATGAACCTTAGTTAGGCCACGGCTCCACTGTTTACTCAATGTTCATGGTAGGACCTGCCACAGAGAGTGGTAAAGGGTCTCCAGTCCTGAGGCTGCACAGCAGAAAACAAAATGAGACTATTATTTGCTCATCAAGTGTGTGTTGAACAGCTACTCCACTCCTGTGAGAGACCCTGCTATAGAAAGCACTCTGTACCATGCTTACTACACAGTATTTATTCACAGAGAAAAAGCAGCAGCTCCTGCTCTTTAACCCGGCGGTAATTGTGTCAGTTCTCCACCGTGCCTCCAGCCCCAGAAACTACATCTGCTTTTCAAAGCCCTCCCGTAGGAAGGCTCAGCATGGCCTGTTGTAGTCAGCACGTTGTAAAGCCCTTCAGAGAGCTCTTTTCTTATCGAGTGTTACTGAGATTTCCAGCCGCGGAACAAACTCTTAGTTAGGATCCTGTCTGCTGCTGGACTTGGGAGAATCAACTGTTCTCATCCAAGTCAGATTTGTCTCTGACTAGTCCGGCTTCCATTGAAATTCCTCACCTCTGAACTTGTAAGTGTTGTTTGTCTGCAACATGCAACATAGCACTTAATTTTACCATCTTGGAGCTGACAGGTTGCGTAAGAGTGTCTGAAAAACCCTGCTGACAAGCATGGGCTCCTTTGGAATCAGACAGCCGTGGGTCCAAAGCTCTAGTTGTCTGACCTTGTGAATTTTGTTTTTCATAAATTAAATGCAATAAAGTGATGTGTTAATGAGATTGTGTACCACTAAGTGGTGGTGATCCACAGTATCCTCAAAAGTAGCATGCCGTTGGCCTGCCACTGTTTACTAGAAGGTTCTGTGTGTGCATGCATAAGGCAAGCTGTTCCTTCCACTCCTTGACTTTTTTCTTCCCAAAGGTCTGAAGTCTGCCCTCTGGAGGTGCAATAAGTCTGTTTACTTCCTTGTTTCCTCTGTCTGAGCTCTTCAGAGTTGAAGATAGTAATTATGTCCTGTCGTTTATCAGCCACCAGCATTTGGAGTCTTAAAATCAGGCAAGTTTCAGGGTAACCAAAACAGTGGGTGACCTTATCTCCCTCTCTGTTCACTGAATACTCCCCAAGGTCTTCAAGCATTGCGTTTCTAACACATTGCACCAGCCCCTCAGTATCCTATTCGCTTTGCTCATAGACACTGTCATTCAGCAGATGGCAAAGAAAAATTAATGCTGTGTCACGGATGTGGGGAAAGAAGCACTTAGAGATGGTTTTCTCTTGTAATGTGACATAGGTTCTTCCCACACCACACATCCCAAGTGATCTCTGCAATCATTCTCCCTAACTCATGGGACACTATATAGGAGGCCCAGTTGTTTATTTATCCCACATATCTTCATTCTCTGCTCTCAATCCTCTTTCTCAACTAGGCTTTCATTTCAATGTGTAAAAATTAAATGAGGATTTATGTCATTGTTCAACACGTAGCTGACTCTTTTATGAATTTCTAATCGTTCTTTGAGAATTTCATACAGCATGTTTTGATCAAATTTACACACTCTGGACTCTTCTTCCCGGATCTATTCCCCCCTTCCGATCCATTCAACTTTGTATCTTTGGGATTTTTGTTTTTTAGCTCATCAGGACCAATTTGTGCTTCCCACATATTCCAGTGGCTTTCCCCTGGAGCATGGTTGACTTACCAGGGTACGTTCTTAGAGAAAACTCTCTCTCTCCCAGCAACTGTCAATGTCCAGCAACTCCTCAGCTGTGGTGGAACTTCCTGCTCAATTCCCCTCTCCGTGCTTGGCTTTGGTCCGGCTTGGACTTGCAAGGTCTTGTGTAGGCTGTCAGAACCACCGTGCGTCCATACTTGCAGCTGTCCTTGCTGAGTCCAGAAGACGGTTCCCTTAGAGTCATCCACCACCCCTGGCTCTCCTGCTCTCTTCACCTGCTCTTCTGAAATGAGCCCTGAGCTTTGGCAAGGGAGGATGTGATAGAGCTGTCCTGTTTAGGGCTGAGCAGTCTTCAATTTCTTATTCACTGCACTTTGGCCAGTTGTGGGTCTTTGCTAATTACCATCTACTGAAAAATTGAAATTTCTCTGATGAAGGTTGAAAGATGCACTCTTCTTTAGGTATAATAATAATTCACAAGGAATCAGTTTACTATTATCTCTCTTTAGCAGACTAATAGTAACAGGTTCTTCCCTAGGGCCCATAACCTGTCTAGCTATAGGTTTCAAGCCTAACAATTGTCCCAGGTTTGGGTTTCATCTTATGAAGCAGGCCTGAGATCCAACCAGAAAGTGGTTGGTTACTCCCATGCATGTGCCACTACTGCACCAGAGGACATGTCTTGCCTTGTGTGGCTGATGTTATGTATGTATTTTAAGATTTGCATAAATTATATTATTCAGCAAACTTTGTAATGCCCTTCATTTTAAACTAAATATTACTAATAAGATCTGTCTGTCATGTGATCATCTAGTTCAGTGGTTGGCAACCTTCCTAATGCTGCAAGCCTTTAATACAGTTCCTCATGTTGCGGTGACCCCCAGCCATAACATTATTTTTATTGCTACTTCATAACTGTAATTTTGCTACTATTATGAATTGTAGTATAAATATCTGACATCCAGACTATCTGATATGCGACCGCTGTGAAAAAGTCGTTCAACTCCCAAAGGGGTCATAACCCACAGGTTAAGACCCACTGATCTAGTCCTTTGCTTTTAAATGCTGTGTAGTGTATTCTTGAGATTCCTTCAACTTCGTTTTATACACCCAGCTTCTCAATGATGTCACACAGATGGCTTTTTCATCTTGGGATGCTGGACAGAG
Organism: Peromyscus californicus insignis; assembly: GCF_007827085.1. NCBI lineage: Eukaryota > Metazoa > Chordata > Mammalia > Rodentia > Cricetidae > Peromyscus > Peromyscus californicus. The sequence goes on from NW_026294573.1 coordinate 46,294,879, forward strand.
CATTGTGATGAGGATTGCCATTCACATCCCGTTTGTGAAATGTTATGTGACATAAATTGAATTTGTCAAATTTTCCTAACTGTACCCAAATGAAGGTAACTTGTTATTTTTAAACTATTAGAAGGAAGAAGGATCCAGTCTGATTGTTCAACAACAATTCCTAGATCCACACAACACCAAGCAATCAATCATGGTCTCTGTCACCAGAAGGGACTGAAGAGATCTAGAAATCAAACAGCTTGTAGAATATTATTTTAACTATGTAAAGATGTGTTACATTTGTTTGTGCTAGTGTTGATTTAACTGTGTGAAGGTGTGTTACATTTGTTTGTGCTAATGTTGATTTAACTGTGTGAAGGTGTGTTACATTTGCTTGTGCTAATGTTGATTTAACTGTGTGAAGGTGTGTTACATTTGTTTGTGCTAATGTTGATTTAAGTGTGTGAAGGTGTGTTACATTTGTTTGTGCTAATGTTGATTTAAGTGTGTGAAGGTGTGTTACATTTGTTTGTGCTAATGTTGATTTAACTGTGTGAAGGTGTGTTACATTTGCTTGTGCTGCATTTGTTTAACTATGTAAAGATGTGCGGCCTCTGCTTCACCTTGTCTGCCTAAGGCACCTGATTGGTCTAATAAAGAGCTGAACGGTCAATAAGTAGTCAGAGAAAGGATGGGTAGGACCAGCAGGCAAAGAGAATAGAAGGAGAAATCTAGGCTCAAGAGAGAGAAGGGGAAGAGAATGAGGGAGAAAGAGAGGAACATACTTGAGGCCAGAAGCCAGGCAACCGCCAGACAGACAGGAGAAGCAGCAAAGTAGGACATGCAGAAAGAAAGAAAGGTAAAAAGCCCCAAGGCAAAATATAAATGAAGAGAAACAGGTTAAGTTATAATTGCTAGCAAGAAATGAGCCTAAGCTAGGGCCAAGCATTCATAACTAATAACAAGTCTCCATGTCATGATTTGGGAGCTAGTTGGTGGCCCAAAAGAAAACTAGCAAAGAGATGACCAATGACCGGTTTCTTGGCACTCTCTGAAGTAGATTCAGATCTCAAGACCCTCTGATATATCTTCTGAAAAATAAATTGCAGAATTATAAGTCTTTGTGACCATGCACAGGAGCAAACCGGCAGAAACCACAAAGGAAAGCTCTTGGTCTTGTTTGTGGTAAGTACTTCTAGCTTCCAAAGATCACCTTCGTGCATCTGCACAGAGGAAAATAGGGCATCCATGGAACCTGAGAAACAAGGAAACATCTGGAAAACACAGATGTTTACCATTTATCTCCTGTGGTGCATTTAAACAGAAGGAAGTTGGGTGAACCCATTGCTTTAATTTACCAGCAAGCAGAGTGGGACTATGGAAATATGAACATATACAAACTTAACTAGCCCAGGAAATGCCACATTGCTCTTAAGAATAACCATGCAGGTCAAACCCACAGTGGAGGTAGGCCCTCTTCCTTACTTTCATTTCCATAACACAGATACTGTGGTTTGTCCAAGTATCCTCCAACATCATGTGTTAATGATTCAGTCTCTCCAGAGTGGTGTTGGTAGGAGACAATGTAACCTGTAAAAGGCGGGCCCAGCAAGAGGCCCTTATGACACTGTCCCCACCTTATTCCAGTTGTTTCCCGGATGAAGAGGTGAGCAGTTTTTCTCGGCTGGAGATTTCCATTATGGTGTGATGCCCACAGGTGCAAAGCTGTGCGGCCAACTGGTCATAGGCTAAAACCTCCAAAACTGTGACCCAACATAAGTATTTCCTGTTGTAAGTTAATTACCTCTCAGGTTCACTATAGCAATAGAAATCTAATACAACACAGTACCACCTGGCTTTTTAAATTTTGCCAGCTTAGTCACAGGGAAACTGAAGTTTTGTTTTGTTTTGTGAGATCCTGACATGATCTTCTGCCAAACCAATTCTCCTCAAGACAATATTTCCATTTCACTCGTAACCTCTGGATTTGACACTTGTCTCCTTCATAGATGGCCTAATGATCCATCCATCTAGAATATTTTAAAATCTGTATTGTTCTAACTTTTTAGATTTTTCCTTTGAACTTTGGAAGGACAGAAACAAGAAGCCACTTTCGGTTTTCATGTGGAGAGCCGAGACTGAGAGGAATGTACGTGACTCACTCTGAGGCCCCAGGCAGCAGGTGGAAGAGGCTGGATTGCAGAAGTATCTAAAACGCGGGACACACATCACACTCTATAAGCTTGCTAAGTGCTGGACACCAGATCTAAGCCAGACTCCCTTCAGTTCAGAGATAATATGCTCAGAACTATCCCTCTTCGGGCCTTTCATAAAAAGCTTAAAGAAGAGACATGTGGCATGCTGAAAAAATTTTAAGACCTTTGCAAGCATCATTAAAATGATGACTTTGTCATTAAAAATGTTTGGAGGGTTCAGGGAGATGGCTCAGCAGGTTAAGCCTTTCCATGCACGCATGAGAATCAAGGTTCAGATGCCTGGAACCCACATAAAGGCCAGGTGGGTGTAGTAATCTGTAGTAATCTGCATGTAATCCTAGTGTGTGGGACTGTCTGGAGCAAGCTGGCTAGCCATGCTAGTCGAAATAGCAGGATTTAACTTCAGTAAGAGACCCTGCTTCGATCTTGCTCCGGACTTCCCTTTTGCAACACTGGTGAGTGCCCTTCTTAGCCCCAGACCCCATCCCTGGGCACCAGCCACTCCAGGGAAGACCTGCCCAACTTGGCCCCAGGTTCTGGCCACCGGGCAGGTTCCCTGCTAGCCCCACCGGGAAGGATCCCCTTCTCCAAGACCCCTGGCAGACCCTGCAGTCTCCACGCCCTGCCCCCACGCCCATCCGCCTGAGCCCCAAGCCTCTTCCTGAGACTTAGAGGCCGTCCCCCAGCTCCCATCTTGCTCCAGACTTCCCGTTTGCAACACTGGTGAGTGCCCTTCCTTGCCCTGGACCCCATCCCTGGGCACCAGCCACTCCAGGGAAGACCTGCCCAACTTGGCCCCAGGTTCTGGCCACCGGGCAGGTTCCCTGCTAGCCCCACCGGGAAGGATCCCCTTCTCCAAGACCCCTGGCAGACCCTGCAGTCTCCACGCCCTGCCCCCACGCCCATCCGCCTGAGCCCCAAGCCTCTTCCTGAGACTTAGAGGCCGTCCCCCAGCTCCCATCTTGCTCCAGACTTCCCTTTTGGAACACTGGTCTGTCTGAACCAAGTGTGCGGATAAGGCCAAGAACGAACCACAAGGAGATGGGCAGACGTCAAGGCAGAAACATATACAACAAAATGAATAGCAATACAGCATCACCAGGCCCTAGCCCTCCTCCAACACCTAGACCTGAACATCAGAAATTGGAAGAAGCAGAAGAAAACAGCCTTATGAATGACATCATGAAGAAGCTAGAGGCTTGTGTAGAGGAAAAGACAAAAAAATGTGAAGAACGCTGTAAACAACTAGAGGAAAGGGCAAACAAATTAGAAGAAATCAATAAAGTCCTGGAAGAAAACAATAAAATACTGAGAGAAAATCAAGAAAAATCAATGAAACAAATGAAGGAAACAGTCCAAGACCTGAAAAGGGAAATAGAAAAAATGAAGAAGACACAAACAGAGGGAATGCTGGAAATAGAAAATCTGAGAAAACGATTGGGAACTTCAGATGCAAGTATAATCAACAGAATGCAAGAGATGGAAGAGAGGATCTCTAGTGTTGAAGATACAGTAGAAGAAATACATTCATCAGTCAAAGAAAACACTAAAGCCAACAAAGTCATGAACCAAAATGTCCAAGAAATTTGGGACACCATGAAAAGACCAAACCTAAGAATAATAGGGGTCGAAGAAGGAGAAGAATACCAACTCAAGGGCACAGAAAATATATTCAACAAGATTATAGAAGAAAACTTTTCCAACTTAAAGAAGGAAATGCCTATGAAGATACAAGAAGCTTATAGAACACCAAACAGACTAGACCCCCAAAAAAAGTCCCCTCGCCACATACTAGTTAAACAACTAAACGTACAGAATAAAGAAAGAATATTAAGAGCAGCAAAGGAAAAAGGCCAAGTGACATATAAAGGCAAACCCATCAGAATAACACCCTATTTCTCAATGGAGACTTTGAAAGCCAGAAGAACCTGGACAGATGTAATGCAGACACTAAGAGACCATGGATGTCAGCCTAGACTAATATACCCAGCAAAACTTTCAATCACCATAGATGGAGTGAACAAGACATTCCATGACAAAGCCAGATTTAAACAATACTTATCCACAAACCCAGCCCTACAGAAAGCACTAGAAGGAAAATTCCAACCTAAGGAAGTCAGATACACCCTCGAAAACACAGGCAACAGATAAAGCCACAGCAGTAAACCCCAACATATAGAAGTACCCACACATCACCACCAAAAAATAACAGGAATGAACAATCACTGGTCATTAATTTCCCTCAATATCAATGGACTTAATTCACCTATAAAAAGACATAGGCTTACAGAATGGATACGAAAGCAGGACCCATCTTTCTGCTGCATACAAGAAACACATCTCAAATTCAAAGATAGACACTACCTAAAAATAAAAGGCTGGGAAAAGACTTTCCAATCAAACGGTCTTAAGAAACAAGCGGGTGTAGCCATCCTGATATCCAGCAAAATAGACTTCAAACTAAAATCAATCAAAAGAGATCAAGAAGGGCATTACATACTCATCACAGGAAAGATCCACCAAGATGAAGTCTCAATTCTGAATATTTATGCCCCAAACACAAGGTCACCCACATATGTAAAGGAAACATTACTAAAGCTTAAATCACATATAAAACCCCACACATTAATAGTGGGAGACCTCAACACCCCACTTTCACCACTGGACAGATCTCCCAAATTGAAACTTAACAGAGAAATAAAGGACTTAACTGATGTCATGACTCAAATGGACTTAATCGATATCTACAGAACATTCCATCCTAACAAAAAAGAATATACCTTCTTCTCAGCACCCCATGGAACCTTCTCTAAAATTGACCACATACTTGGCCACAAAACAAATCTAAACAGATACAAAACAATTGGAATAACCTCCTGTGTTCTATCAGACCACCAAGTTGGATTTCAACAACAACAAAAACTACAGAAAACCTGCAATCTCATGGAAACTGAATAATACCCAACTGAATCACCAATGGGTTAAGGAAGAAATAAAGAAAGAAATTAAAGACTTCCTAGAGATCAATGAAAATGAAGACACCATATATCCAAATTTATGGGACACTATGAAAGCAGTACTAAGAGGGAAATTCATAGCACTAAATGCCCACATAAATAAGTTGGAGAAATCTTACACTAGAGACTTAACAGCATACCTGAAAGCTCTAGAACAAGAAGAAGCACAGTCTCCCAGGAAAAATAGACGCCAGGAAATTATCAAAGTGAGAGCTGAAATCAATAAAATAGAAACAAAGAGAACAATACAAAAAATTAATGAAACAAAGAGTTGGTTCTTTGAGAAAATCAACAAGATAGACAAGCCCTTATCCAAACTAACCAAAAGACAGAGAGAGAGCATCCAAATCAACAAAATCAGAAATGAAAAGGGGGACATAACAACAGACATTGAGGAAATCCAGAGAATCATCAGGTCATACTTCAAAAACCTCTATTCGACAAAACTGGAAAACCTAAAAGAAATGGATAACTTTCTGGATAGGTACCACATACCTAAGTTAAATCAAGACCAGATAAACTATTTAAATAGTCCAATAACCCCTAACGAAATAGAAACAGTCATTAAAAGTCTCCCAACCAAAAAAAGCCCAGGACCAGATGGTTTCAGCGCAGAATTCTACCAGATCTTCAAAGAAGAGTTAATACCAATACTCTCTAAATTGTTCCACACAATAGAAACAGAAGGAACATTACCAAACTCCTTCTACGAGGCTACAATTACCCTAATTCCTAAACCAAACAAGGATACAACAAAGAAAGAGAACTACAGACCGATCTCCCTCATGAACATTGATGCAAAAATACTCAATAAAATACTGGCAAACAGACTCCAAGAACACATCAAAACAATTATCCACCATGATCAAGTAGGATTCATTCCAGGGATGCAAGGGTGGTTCAACATACGAAAGTCCGTCAATGTAATACACCATATAAACAAACTCAAAGAAAAAAAACATATGATCATCTCACTGGACGCAGAAAAGGCATTTGACAAAATCCAACACCCCTTCATGATAAAGGTATTGGAGCGATCAGGAATACAGGGAACATACCTAAACATAATAAAGGCAATTTACAGCAAGCCAACAGCCAACATCAAATTAAATGGAGAGAAACTCAAAGCAATTCCACTAAAATCAGGAACGAGGCAAGGCTGTCCACTCTCCCCATACTTATTCAACATAGTACTTGAAGTTCTAGCCAGAGCAATAAGACAACATAAGGAGATTAAGGGGATACAAATTGGAAAGGAAGAAGTCAAGCTTTCCCTATTTGCAGATGACATGATAGTATACTTGAGCGACCCCAAAGATTCCACCAAGGAACTGATACAGCTTATAAACACCTTCAGCAACATAGCAGGATACAAGATCAACTCAAAAAAATCAGTAGCCCTCCTATATACAATGGACAAAGAAGCAGAGAAGGAAATCAGAGATACATCACCCTTTACTATAGCCACAAATGACATAAAATACCTTGGGGTAACACTAACCAAGCAAGTGAAGGACCTATATGACAAGAACTTTAAGTCCCTGAAAAAAGAAATTGAAGAAGATGTCAGAAAATGGAAAGATCTCCCATGCTCATGGATAGGCAGGACTAACATAGTAAAAATGGCAATCTTACCAAAAGCAATCTACAGATTCAATGCAATTCCCATCAAAATACCAACACAATTCTTCACAGACCTGGAAAGAATAATACTCAACTTCATATGGAAAAACAAAAAACCCAGGATAGCCAAAGGAATCCTGTACAATAACACAACTTCTGGAGGCATCACGATCCCTGACTTCAAGCTCTACTATAGAGCTACAGTAATAAAAACAGCTTGGTACTGGCATAAAAACCGACATGTGGACCAATGGAATCGAATTGAAGACCCTGACATTAATCCACACACCTATGAACATATAATTTTTGACAAAGAAACCAAAAGTGCACAATGGAAAAAAGAAAGCATCTTCAACAAATGGTGCTGGCAAAACTGGATATCAACATGTAGAAGGCTGCAAATAGATCCATATCTATCACCGTGCACAAAACTTAAGTCCAAGTGGATCAAGGACCTCAACATAAATCCAGCTACTCTGAACCTGCTAGAAGAGAAAGTAGGAAGTAGTCTTGAACGCATTGGCATAGGAGACTACTTCCTAAATAGAACACCAGTAGCACAGACTCTGAGAGAAACAATCAATCAATGGGACCTCTTGAAACTGAGAAGCTTTTGTAGAGCAAAGGATATGGTCAACAAGGCAAAGCGACAGCCTACAGAATGGGAAAAGATCTTCACCAACCCCACATCTGACAAAGGACTGATATCCAGAATATATAAGGAATTCAAGAAATTAGACATCAAAATGCCCAACAGTCCAATTAAGAAATGGGCTATAGAACTAAACAGAGAATTCTCAACAGAGGAAACTCAAATGGCCGAAAGACATTTAAGGAATTGCTCAACATCCCTAATCATCAGGGAAATGCAAATCAAAACAACTCTGAGATACCACCTTACGCCTGTCAGAATGGCTAAGATCAAAAACACTGAAGACACCTTATGCTGGAGAGGATGTAGAGCTAGGGGAACTCTCCTCCACTGCTGGTGGGAATGCAAGCTTGTACAACCACTTTGGAAATCAATATGGCGCTTTCTTAGAAAATTGGGAATCAATCTCCCCCAAGATCCAGCTATACCACTCTTGGGCATATACCCAAGGAATGCTCAACCACACCATAAGAGTACTTGTTCAGCTATGTTCATATCAGCATTGTTTGTAATAGCCAGAACATGGAAACAACCCAGATGCCCTTCAACTGAAGAATGGATAAACAAAATGTGGTACATATACACAATGGAATACTACTCAGCAGAGAAAAACAATGGCATCATGAGGTTTGCAAACAAATGGATGGATCTAGAAAAAATCATCCTGAGTGAGGTAACCCAGACTCAGAAAGACAAACATGGTATGTACTCACTCATAGCAGGATACTAGACATGAAACAAGGATGACTTGTCTGCTACTCACATCACCAGGGAGGCTACCTGGAAAACAGGACCCCAAGAAAGACACAGGGATCGCCCAATGACAGAGAAATGGAATGAGATCTACATGAACAGCCTGGACATGAGTGGGGGTAATGAAAGGCGAGGGTTGAGGGAAAGAGAGCTTGGGGGAGCAGGAGATCCCAGCTGGATCAACAACAGAGAGGGAGAACAAGGAATAGGAGACCATGGTAAATGAAGACCACATGAGAATAGGAAGAAGCAAAGTGCTAGAGAGGCCCACAGAAATCCACAAAGATACCCACACAATAGACTGCTGGCAATGGTCGAGAGACAGCCCGATCTGACCTACTCTGGTGATGGGATGGCCAAACACCCTAATTGTTGTGCTAGAAACCTCATCCAACTACTGAGGGATCTGGATGCAGAGATCCATGACTAGGCCCCGGGTGGATCTCTGGGAGTCCAATTAGCGAGAATGAGGAGGGTTTATATGAGCGAGAATTGTTGAGACCAAGGTTGGATAAAGCACAGGGACAAATAGCCAAATGAATGGAAACATATGAACTATGAAACAATGCCTGAGGGGGTCCCACTGGATCAGGCCCTCTGAATGGGTGAGACAGTTGATTGGCTTGATCTGTTTGGGAGGCATCCAGGCAGTGGGACCAGATCTTGTGCTCATTGCATGAGTTGGCTGTTTGAAACCTGGGGCCTATGCAGGATTGTTTGGCTCGGCCTGGGAGGAGGGGACTAGACCTACCTGGACTGAGTCTACCAGGTTGACCTCAGTCTGTGGGGAAGGCTTTGCCCTGGAGGAGATGGGAATGGGGGGGCGGGGTTGGGGGGAAGGTGAGGGGGACGGGAGGGGGGAGAACAAGGGAATCCGTGGCTGATATGTAGAACTGAATTGTATTGCAAAATAAATTAAAAAAAAAAAAAGAGACCCTGCTTCATTATATAAAGTGAAGAACAAGTGAGAAAGACACACATGCACATTCATGTGCACCACACACAGGTAAACATGTATAGATACACACACCACTCGCATATACAAGCAAATAAATAAACATAAAGAACGGCTTACTACGGGAAGACAATGTGCTGTGACTTCCATAGCCTTTCACCTGCCACTCACGGCGAGTCCCCGCCTACCGGGCTTCCTCTCTTCTTCCAGTTTCCTATCCAAGTGTTTTGTACATCCTGCCCTGCAAAGAGAGATGGAAGTGTGTACTTTGTGGCTTCTTTTGACTCCTGTCCACATAGACTAGAAACACAAAGTGAGCACATAGCGCCGTTGATATGATTGCTTTATGATGGATGTGTCACGAAGGCGCAAAGGAAACGGAAGGAAAAACAAAAACACAAACACCTGGAGGAATCTGGAAAGTTTTGCTGAAGGAGGGGTCTGCAACCGACTCTAGGCAAACAAGAACAGCTTGCCAGAGGGGACCAGTGCAGGAAGGTTCTGGTAGGAACCGGAAACAGAAGGACAATGGGAGAAAGGAGTAGAAAACCCTTCTTCTGGATCCATGACCCATCTTCTTCCCAGATATTAGTCAATTAAGAGACTTTTTAAAACAAACTGAGGTCTCTGAGCTCCTCTCTGTAGAATATTCTTTAAAAATAAATAAACCTGTCTTGTTCTCCCTAACCATTCAATAGTACAGCAATGATTAACCAGTGTTTCCTAGTGTTTCCTCAAACTCTGCAGTGATAAGATTTCTCTGTGGCTTTTGTTTGAGATGCAGAGTCCCTGTGTGCTGTTTATTCAGTGGAACTGGGAGGAAGCCAGAGACTCATCATTTAATAGGGGCCCCCAGGAGAGTCTCATCTTTAGAAAAGCCTGGCAAAGGGAGGGCTCGGACCCTGAGTCCAGCCCTCCTCCCAAGCTCTGTGCAGAGGAGGTAGATTCCAGGCCTGGGCCAGCCTGCTGATCAGTTAACAATTAAACTGTGTGAGCTACTACCCTGGCTTATGCCAGAAGACCTTTCTTTAGGGAATGTGACTTTACAGACTACTCCAGGCCCCTCCCCTGCGTTCCCATCTGCCCCCTCAATCCAGAAAGGTAGATAATTTTCTATGTGCTAGAGATACAAAAACTGATGAACGAGCGCTTTATGAACGAGCAGTTCGCAGTTCAGGAAAGTTGTGGACAATTAGCTGGTAAATAGCAGGGTTGGAATTTGAAGCAAATGCTCTGGAATCCAAACATTTGCCATCATCTTGGCCTCTGGGAAGGTATCTTAGACTCTGTTCTTTCAGAATGAGCCTGTACCATGTCTAGCTGTGGCTGACTTCTGCAAGCATCTGCCCAGGAGCTCACCCATTTTGCAATGACCTTGCACTGACCTCCAGTCCCCCACCCCACCTGCTTCACCCTAAGCAGCCATCCTGTTTGTGTTTTGCCACTCTGTTGCAATGTTCCACCCGGATTATTTGTAGCTATAACAAGCAAGGCCCCGCCAACCTCTGGCATTAAAAGAAGCATGAGCCTTCATTCCTGAGGTAATGAGACCATTTTTTCCAGGTTCCTTCCTCTAAAGTTCATGAACTTAATAAAAAATAAAATAAGACCAGCTCTCTTACGGTCCCAGATCAGTGCAGCAGGAAGCCAGAGCTGACTGGGGAAGGGCTGTGCCCGGAGGAAGAAGGGAGACAAGAGCCACGCCTTTACCTTCCAGCTCCGATCCTCAGAAAGCTTCTGATGGAGGCTCTGAGCAGCTGCCAAGCTTCCTAGGTACCCCCTCCCAGGAGACCATCAATAAGGTCACAGGAGCAAGATGGACCTTGATAAAACGCCATTTTCATTTCTTCTCTCTCTTGAAATGGACTTCTAGGAAAAGCTGACAGCTGGTTCTCCAAAGTAATGAGGAATTCAAACCCCCCCCCCAGCTCTTATGCACCTCAAGCATCTTGAGTAGAATAAATGATCCAGGAGATGAGGGAATGCAGGCAACTCTGCTTCTGCTTCCTTGTTCTCTTGCTTCTGGATGTCGAGTTCATGGTCAGTGTTTCTGTAGCTGCCCAGTGCACAGATTGCCTACAGTGGTTCTTGTCCCCATCCAAGTGATTCCTTCTTGGAGACACTCAAAGTCCATTATGCTACCCTAGCACCCCAACTCTTGGCAGTTCACTACTGATGGAAGTCTTGTTTAAAAAATACATTCGATAGTACTTCATTGCCAAGAGTATACTGGCTAATGCAACAAGATTTTACAGTGGAGGGCACAGATATATATATATATATATATATATATATAATATCAAGGTTGGGTAGAGATCGTACCTGAGGAGCAAAGTGAGAGCTGGGAACTGGGAAGTTACTAAGAATAAGTACTGTAAGTGAAGGGAGAGAGGCTAACTGAATATTCGGTATAGCCAAACATTAACTGGGGATCTGGGGAGAGAAATTGGTAAGATGTTGGAGGTGATCAGACATGGAGGAGTTGATGGTAGGTTCTTATGAAACTGACTCAGCAGGATTCCTGCTAAAACCAGATTTACATGGAGCTATACAGACAGACTGAAAGAAAGTTGAGGAGCCTGGCTGAAGTTCAGTCAAGCAAAGTCTCTTTGCCAGGCTGTACTGGCCCCTCCAAAGACAGTATTTCCCACCGTTGTCTTTCTTGACTCCAAGACTCACCCCTGCTTCCTGCCATGGGCTGTCTCATCTCCTTCCACATCCAGTCTGTGTGGTCCTCTCACCAATTCTCTCACCAATCTCACCAATTTGGTTTTTCACCACTTCTCTCTCTACTTTGGTGGCCGTACTGTCAAGACAAAAACAGAAACCAAAAGCACTTAGCTGTCTGTCTACATCTCAAGGTCAGGATGAGGACCACGGACCAGAAGAATCGCAACTGCCTAGATAGCTGTGTAACACACTTGGGGATTCTGTAGACATCATTACCAACCAAGCCCATGTTTGCCATCAAGCAGGCCTGCATTCGAATCCCAGCAATTCCTCTAATTGCTGTGTGCCCCAAGACAAGTCTGTCATCTGCGAAATAAAGGCAGAAAAATAGCAAGCTCTTCTGGACATGGAGAAGATTTAGAAACAAACATGTCAACAGCCTATTAGTGGCACTGTGCTTTCCCTAAATGAAAATGGCATGTCTGGGCTGCAGGTCCTTCTCTTGTTGCCCACAGTCTAGGTGGTTTTGAATTGGGAGCTTCACGCAGTGGAATCAGAGGAGCGCTCTTGACGACAGGTTTAAGACCTGCTAGGCTCCCAAAACCCATGCAATTGCCTCCTAATTCTCAGCTAAGACCACTGAAAAGATGGCAAAGAGATTCCGGAAATAACAATCAGGAGCTCCCAAAGCCTGGGAGGTTTTGTGCAAGGGAGAGACAACGTGTCGAAGGCCTGAGCTCAGTGCTGCCAGGCCCTGGGACCCCACCCTAGCTGTGGTGGCAGTGTTGAGGAGAAGTGTGCTGCATTTCCTATGAATTAAGCCATGGGGCCAAGAGAACAATGTCCTCATTGATGGAGAAAGGTCGCTGGAATTCCAAGGACACTTGGAGCCTTTCACTGGGCTGAGCAGAGATGCCTAATATTAATCCTACGTAATATGAGTCCATGACAACCCTCTCTCCAATGTGCTGGCTGGTGGCTCAATTGGCCATTCACTGTGACTCAGTGCATCCACAAGGAAGTGCTTCAGAGGGGAGTGAGTGCTGGATCCCTGTCTCCCTGCACCCTGCCCCTCACTCTGATCCAAAGGTCTCCTGAGCTCTATTAGCACAGACCTTTATGAACCTGGGGGAAAGTGCTTCACTCCACTGAAGGCTTAAGGTTTTGAGTGGCCCTAATTTAAGCCCAGAGCATCCTTCTTTATTTATCACAGTCCTGGAGAGCAGAATGGAACAATCAGTGCAGGCTGTTTCTGCTGCCCTACCCAATGGTGGCTCTGGACTAGGCATGGAATAGCCACCCCCTTCACGCTCACTTTAGAGTGGTCCTCTAAAGTCCGTTCATTTATTCAGCAAATTTTAAGTGAGTATTTCTCTATTTCAGGTGCTGCAATGAAGGATAAAAAGATAGAGCCGTTCTTACCCCTTAAACCGCTAATAGACTTGAGAAAGCCAAACTGTGACCTAATTCCTTACCTGTAAGTGTAATGAATGCTTTTCAGGGGAAGGGGGGGTCAGCACGCGATGAAGACTCGTAGGCAACCTTGTAACCTGTCAGGAGAATTTGTAGTTCTTTGGAGACATTGGCATTTCTGTTGAGATTGCATAAACGGCTCAGAGTTAGAGTGGGAAGAAGAAGGAACTTGGAAGGACCTCACTCAAAATGGGCCACAACGGGGAGTAGGGGAACGGGGGGAACAGTTGATCTAGAAGCTGGTTTGAGATTCGAAGGCCACCCCTTCCACTCTTCACCTTCCATGTGCAGTTTTCAGACCCTCCTCAGCTTTGTGATAGGCTACCACAGTGCTACGAGGGAGGTGATGCCCCTCACTAGCCACTAGAGGCCCAGTGGAGGCAAAGCTGCCCAAGGGCCCTCTTGTCAAGCATGGAACCCACACCAATTCTCTCACCAGTTTGATGATTGTGATCAAGGGAATCACACTGAATGGGGAATGATTACGGTCCATGCCTTTGGTCCTATGGTACACCACCAATAACGTGGCCAAAGGAAGCAGAATTATGCCACCCCTTTCTTTACCCTCGCTGGAGGGAAGTCATCTTCAAGACATCTGAGTGAGTGAACCCTCTTGCGTCTCAGAGTTCTCATTCCTGGCTTGGATTAGAACCCCCTCCCAGAAGGGAGAATGTCTTCAGACTGAGTTTGGAGGAAGCATGGCGAACGAGAGCATTGACCCAACCGTTTGTACATGTCTGAAAGGGAGAAACAAGTAGAAATCGGTGGAAGGCTCGACACTGAGAACAAGTAATGAAGCAGATGCAGTGATCACAGAGGAAGTTGGAGATAGCAGCAGTCACATGGGCAGAGCTCATCACAGCAGACGGATCGTTCCCCCCGGCAGCCTGTGTAGAAAGCCATGTGTTGGGGGTTGAGTTACTTCCCGGGATTCAATAGAATGTGCACAACTTTCTTTGGCAATGACTTAACATGTGCAGATGATGTGTCTTCAGAGGTGAAGGACTTAAATGTCACAAGAGTACAGAGGAGGGTCACCTCCTGTCTCAGCCTGTGGCCATTCTGAAAGGCTGAGTCCATTCGGGGCCAGGAACAGGGAAGACTGGGTGGATGCAGGACATATTCAAATATGCTATAGTTTGTACCTTGAAGGTACCAGAAAGGCCCACGTGAAAGTCTTAGTCCCCATAATGGCACTAGTGAGAGATAACAGAACTCTGAGAGGTGGGGCCTAGTGAGAGGAACTTCGGTAACTGGGGGTATGTCCCCCAAGCGTCTGTGGAACCCAGTCCCTTCTTTATTCTTTCGCTCTTTGACCATGAAAGGAGAGGTTTTTCTGTGCTGTGTTCCTGTCATGATGGTGCTACCTCACTGTAGACCCAAAGCAGCAGAGCCAGCAGACTGTGACCCAAAAGGCCATGACTGTGAGGGAGAACAGAATTTTCCACATACATTATCTCAGGTGTCTGTCAAGGTGACAGACAGCTGACCAGCAATAGCAGAGTGCCTTTTGACCTGGTGTCAACTCTGGGGCCATCTGCCTGGGACCAAAGCAGGCCCTACTGCTGTGCTGTGTGAGCAGGGGGGGGGGGGGGGGGCAAGTTCGCCTGCCTTGCTGAGCTTCGTTCCTGTCTCTAGGGTGAGACCAGGGACAGTGGCTGTGTTACAGGCTTGATTTGAGAATCTGTGTAGTGTGTTAACTGTGCAAAGTGCTTAGGCCAGTACCTGTGTGTGGCACGTGCTATAAATATATAAAACAAATATAAATGTTAGTCATGATCAGAGGAGTGTTTCTTTCTTTTGTTTTTGTTTTTGTTTTTGTTTTTGTTTTTGTTTTTGTTTTTCGAGACAGGGTTTCTCTGTGTAGCTTTGCGCCTCTCCTGGAACTCACTTGGTAGCCCAGGCTGGCCTCGAACTCACAGAGATCCGCCTGGCTCTGCCTCCCGAGTGCTGGGATTAAAGGCGTGCGCCACCACCGCCCGGCGTCTTTTTTTATATAAGTAAAATGTTATATAAAATTGCTTTTCTTTTGGAGGAATAGCAAGGTTACTGACAAAATTATCAAAAGCTACAGAATTGACTATGACCTCTCCCCCTCCACACGTTAGCTCCCCAATTGTTAGCATGTTGCACTAATACAACACATTTGTTACAATTAACCTTAGCCCGTATTGACATGCATCTTGACTAAAGTCCATTCCTCATATTAGGATTCATTCTTTGCATTGTGCACTCTGTAGATTTTGACAGCTGTGTATGGGATATCGGTCATGACAGTGTCATCTAGAATAGTTTTACCGCCCCTTACTCTAGTCTCTTATCCCCTCCCACCCAACCACAGCCGGCCACTGATGTTTTTACTGACCTAATTGTGTGTCTGCTAGGACAGATGTCATTTTCTGAGAAGCCTGTGGCAGGGCATGCAGCCTAGCAGCCTGGCTTCCTTGGCTTAGCAATGTATTTACATCCCACCCCAGTCCCATCTTCCATTGCTTAGGTTTTGATGAGGGATAGGCATCCTCCTGCAAAGCTGAACAGGGGTTCTCTAAGGAAGATGGACAAAGGATCTCCCTGCCTTTTGTTCCTAGGCTCTGAGAGCTCTGCACCCGCCAGTAAGACAGCTAGCCTCTAATTGTGGCCCTTTTAAAATACAAATACTCCAAGATCCCAGTAGGTGTTTCAGGCCTAGACCCAGGGCATTTTCCAGCGGAGCTAGCCTAAAGGGCAACCGTCCCCAAGCTTCTCACTGAGAGATGGGGATCAAGAGAGCTGAAGTCTGAAGGGTGCATTCAGAAACAATGACAGGACATTCCTCTCCCTTGTCATTTAGCCGCACGCTCAAATAGGTGCAGTGACCATACTTTATGAAGGAAGAACAGCCACAAAAATTAAAACACAGATTTCAACAAATGCTCTTGTTAATTCATCCAGGAACATTCACCGTTTGGCCATATTTAATTTTTAATGATAACCTTTACCAAAAAATAGCAGTTAAAGATCATCAGAACTTTTCATTTATCAACACATGTTTACTGAGCACCTAAGCAATGGAAGAGAGTGTGCACGTGAAAAAGTAGTATGACGTCAATATAAAGCAGATGCATGCCACTGCCTAGCATGATCAAGAAAAGCTCCTCAAAATAATGACATTGATGCGGGGGGGGGGGGGCGGAGGATGACATTCGCAGGGACATGACACTCTAGACAGGAGCTGATATGGTGGCAATGGGACTTTGTTCTAGAAAGAGCAAGCAGCTCTGCCTGGCTCGGAAGAGGCCATCCTTCAGAGTGGAAGAGGGGGCTGAACACTCCTTGTTCTGGTAAGTTTCAAACCTGGGACAAGTGGCCGAGGTGCCTCTTTAATGTTAAACGTCTCAAAGCAAACCTGGCCTCTAGGTTCTCCCAGCATCCCTCAGTCCCTGCCTGTTATAGGGTATGGCTGGGTACTCCACCCTCTACCCTGAACTCTCCAGCTCAGGGACTGGGCTGCCCTTCCCCCAGAGGCTCTTCCATATATAATCCAGACATTTTGGCTACCCATCCTTTTTGTAGCTTTGGCCTCCTGGCTGCTGCACCTGGTTCCACTCTCTCCTCTCCCCCCCCCCAATATGGCCAAGCTCAGTCTGGTCACGTCCACTCTGGACTATCCCAGATGTCCCTGTCCCTGCCTCTACCTATACTCCCCCTTTTATCTACAATAAACTTTCTCCTCCACGGTGCCTAGGAGCAGCCATGTCCCTCTTTTCCTCTTTATTTCGTTTTTTTTTTTTTTTCCATTGAAGTTCTATGGCCAGAAACTACAGCCTGCAAGGACATGGGGTTGGGCATTGAACAGGACAGACTTAGGTTTGCCCCTCCTCCTACCAGGCCCAGCCTTTCCTGTAGTGTAACTCCCTGAACCCTTGTCCAAATTCCCTGTGTTAAGTTCTTAGAGCATTCAAGGACTTCCTGCTTCCGCCCTGAGTCCTTGGCTGTGGCTATCTTCATTGTCCCCCTGAAGGAACAACTTTGCTCTCGTCCCTGAAGGTCAGACAATAGAATTCTTGTGAGAGGTTCTTCTCTGGCATGAGACAAGGCAAACTTGCTGCAGCCTGAGAAGTAGAGGGCAGGGCCGCCTTTCCTTCCCGGAAATCCAGCTTGCCTGCACACTGCCTCCCCGCACGGCTGCCCTGCTCACCGCCCTGCACTGCGAGGTCTGCTTACCCAGCAGCTCCTCCACAGCCCTGACAGCCAACATGGGCCTTGAGGACTTCCCACATTAAGGCCCAGATTCTTGGGTGATGCAGCAATGTTGTCAAGCAGCTTCCCTATGTTTTCCAAATCAAGAAAGGCTCGGGTCTACAGAGACGACATTCAAACGAATACTAGTCAGCAAACAGGCTCCTGTCAGCAGAGTCAGGAGCGTGTGTGCAGTCTTGACTGTTTGGACTGACTCATCAGTCCTTTAATATCTGTCTCTCCTCTGGCTGCCTTCACACACACACACACACACACACACACACACACACAAACACACGAGTGGGGGCACTTGGCCCTCTTATTACCTATGCTCCATTACCTACCTGTTCCTCATCTTTCCTGACCTTCCACGCCTCCGTTAATTCTCACACCATCACTGACCTCAGTACTACAATGGCACCTATGGCAGTGTGAAAAGACCAACAACTTTAAATCGGAGAGGACTCAAATGACAGCTCTAGCAACTATTGTACCTCTTTGTGGAAAACACTACTCTCTTTCCTCATTCCGCTCACCCCAAACACAGAGATTAAAAGAGAAAAGAAAGAGGTATATTGTGGACTAAAGGCTACAGTTCATCGGTAACTTAGAACAGTGGCTACAGCAGAGTGTCGTCTTAGGGTATTTCTTGGGTCTTTGCTTAGCAAATTAAATTCAGCTACATTCCAGCAAGTACAGAGTCAGACTGCCCATAAAGACCACTGAGAGATGGCAGAAAGAGCAAGGACTCCTGCCTAGATCCTTAGGAGGCATTTTATTACAAAGAATTGAAGCCCCAACCCCGTTTAGCTTGAGTGGAAAGATAAAGAAAATGTATTGGTTTAAGAAACCTAGTTACTACATCCCTCTAATTGTATTCTTCCTCTCTTCCTTTTATTAGTGAATCTCTCCACATGACCCAAATGTAAGAGTTGTGTCTTCCGTGCACACTACAGACTGGATTTCCCAGCATTCTTGCATCTAGGAGTGGCCATACGATAGACCATGAATGAAGTAGGTGAAGACAATCTCAGGTCACTTTCCAAAGGGGAAAGAGGAGGAGGAAGAGGAGGAGAGAGAGGAGAAAGGCTGCTATCATGCTTTCTTTTGCTCTTCCCTTTGTCTAAGAATGGCTTGATAATTTCTTTTAACCTAGATATGGAAGCCACATGTTTCATATGGCAAACTCCTAGAGTGTTGTGTGAGGGTAAATGAACATCTGTTTGATTGAGGTCCTTTTATTGACGCGCCTATTACAGGAGACTAGCTAGCCTCCAACTCATTTCAGAAGCGATTTCCTCCAGCAGTTTTCCACAATGTCAGTAAGACTCTGGTTTCCTTCAGTGCCCTTCCTGGCCCACTTCTGATGACGTCTACCTTCCTCTAAGACTCTAACTATGCCCCTTCCCACCTGGTCCTTGTGTCCCCAGCCAGCGCTCATCCCATACCCCAAACAATTTCAGGAGCAGTAACAACGCTTTCCGCAGTAAATACACATCTCAAATTATTACACTCCTTATAGAGTGCACTGTTATTTCTATTAGCATCAAAAATTACCACTAAGGGGACTGAGATAGCCAGTACATTTAAAAGGGTGCTGTTTGCTCAGTTTCTTCTTCAAATGTCTCATTTAGTTTGAACCATTTAGTTGCAATTCATGCTCTAATACCCAAAGTTTGTCCTTCTGGGGCCATTTCAGGATCTTTTATGAGAGGCAGGAACCTGGTTCACAATGTCCCATCAAGACGCACAATGGAGTAAGAGTAAGACAGTTCCCCAGAATGAAACTGAGTCCCATTAGGAAGTAGAAATCAATACTGGGAAGCTAAACAATGGCAAATATCTACTCTATCACCTATGTGTCCAGACTTGTAACTTCAGCCAAAAAAATACTGTCCCCTGCCAAAAAAAAAATGCTGTCCCCTGCCCAACAGGCCTGAGACTGGAGAAGCAAGCAAGCTGTCTAAGGTATAAAATTTAAGGAGACAGGGTCTCATATGCTGACCCTGTACTTAAGGGATCCTGAAAACATCCTTAAATTTTGCTCGCTGTGTGACTGGTTTGCCTTTCCTAATCCTGACCCTTGACCAGAAGTCCATGTATCATCCCTGAGCCAACCAAGACTGTCCATAGGCTTTGAAAGTTCAGCATGGTTAAGACTGAACCAGCACTCTTCCATTCCCTGGTCTCATCCTTTCAGGCTTCCTGTCACAGTCACTGCTCGGGCCAGAGTCCTGGAATCATAGTGGACTTGGCCCTCCTCGCCCTCTGTGTCTGAGCTACTCAGCAGCATCCCAATAAGTATCACTCAGACATTAAGCCACCAGCATCGTTTCCCTTGACATCAGCACACAATCTGTCTTTCTAGTTCCCATCTTTCTGCCCTCTGTTTTGTCCTTAACACAACCAGAATGATCTTTCCAAGCATGATTTATAACACATTCCTTCATAATGAGCCCACCTACCTCAGGCCTTCCTTATTACAACCAGACCTATGCCACGCTCCAATTGCAGTGATCATCTCCTGTGCCACTCTCCAGCTGTAGAGATCTATGCCACACTCCAGCTGTAGAGATCTGGTGCCACACTCCAGCTGTAGAGATCTATGCCACACTCCAGCTGTAGAGATCTGTTCTACACTCCAGCTGTAGAGATCTTCTATGCCACACTCCAGCTGTAGAGATCTATGCCACACTCCAGCTGTAGAGATCTGTGCCTCACTCCAGCTATAGAGATCTTCTATGCCACACTCCAGCTGTAGAGATCTATGCCACACTCCAGCTGTAGAGATCTGTGCCACACTCCAGCTGTAGAGATCTGTGCCTCACTCCAGTTGTAAAGATCTGTGTGCCACACTCCAGCTGTAGAGATCTTCTATGCCACACTCCAGCTCTAAAGATATGTGTGCCACACTCCAGCTCTAGAGATCTATGCCACACTCCAGCTGTAGAGATCTGTGCCACACGCCAGCTCTAGAGATCTTCTATGCCACACTCCAGCTGTAGAGATCTGTACCACACTCCAGCTCTAGAGATCTGTGCCTCACTCCAGCTGTAGAGATCTTCTATGCCACACTCCAGCTGTAGAGATCTATGCCACACTCCAGCTGTAGAGATCTGTGCCACACTCCAGCTCTAGAGATCTTCTATGCCACACTCCAGCTGTAGAGATCTGTGTGCCACACTCCAGCTCTAGAGATCTTCTATGCCACACTCCAGCTGTAGAGATCTGTGCCACACTCCAGCTGTAGAGATCTTCTATGCCACACTCCAGCTGTAGCGCTCTTCTCATGGTTACTCAGCCCCTCCATGTCTCCAGGTCTTCTCAACATGCTTTTCCCACATCCACACCCACAACCAATGTATTCTTCAGGTAACAATTTAAGCTTCATCTCCTCAAAGAAGAGCCCACAGCCCATGTCCCCACAACACCAAATTATACTTTTACAACACTTAGAAAGGACTGGAAACATGGCTCATCAGACACAAGTATTTGCTGTGCAAGTGTGGGGACCTGAGTTCAAATCCTCGAGTCCCATGTGAAAAGCCAGGCATAGCCATAAGCCCTTCTATAACTCCAGAGCTTAGGTTGGGGGAGATAAGAAGATCACTGGGACTTACTGATCACCAGCCTAGCTTCAGCTTCAGTGAGAGACCCTGTCTCAAGATAATATGGCAGTGAGTGATAGAGCAGGACACACTACCCATTGTGCTCATGCACCAACATATACACCACACCCACACACAAACACACACACACACTAAATTTTTAAAACTACTCATCAGATTTTTTTAAATGCTTGTTTACTGTGTTTGTTAATGTCAACTTGATGAGATCTAGAATCATCCTGGAAGTGAGCCTCAGGGCATGCCTATAAATTACCTTGATTAGGTTAATTGAAGTGGAAGATCTGCCTACTGTGGGTAGCACCATTCCCTGGGCTGGGCCTGGACTGTATAACAGGAGAAAGTGAGGTAAACCAGGTTGATAGTATAGCTCAGAAGTTGGGTGCTTGCCCAGCATATGTAAGGCCTTGGGTTAGTTCTGAGCACTGCAAAAACAAACAAGAACAACTTACAAATATTTTATCAGTCATTGGTTGATTGTGAGTCACGTAAAATTGTATTAAAACTTTTAATGAACTTATTTCCATTTTAGATAGCATAGCATGAATATATTTAAGTAATGAACTTTAATGAAAAGGAGAGAGGGGATGAGAATCAGATAAGCATCAGCACTCTTCATGTTCTGCTTCATGACTGCAGATGTGACCAGCTGCCTCCAGCTCCCACTGCTGTGACTCCTGGCCAGGATGAATTGTAACCTCCAGCCATGAGCCAAAACAAATGCATTCTATTTGAAGTTGCTCTTTTTATTTTATTTTTTTAGATTTATTTTGTTATTTTTTTTAACTTGTGTGTCTCTATGTGTTTGTGTGGGGTGGAGACATATGAGTGCAGGTGCCCTCAGAGGACAAAGGTGTTAGATCCCCTGGATCAAGAGTTACAGGCAGTTGTGAGCTGCCCAGTGTGGGTGCTGGGAACCAAACACGGATCCTCTGCAAGATCAGAATGCACTCTTAACCACCGAGCCATCTCTCCAGCCCCTAAAGTTGTTTTCATCAGAGTATTTTCTATTTTTTCAAAACAACAGGAAAAGTAGCTAAAACACTGTCTTCTCTGGCTGCTTACAAGCTCACTAAGTTGCTTCTCTCAAATTTGATGAACATTTAGAGTAAAAATCAGCCCTATAACATCCCCCCATAGTACCCCTCTGTTATTCATTCATTCAGCAGGTATATTCTACTAAGCACATGCCAGGACTTTGCTAAGCTTTGAAACTGCAGGGACTACGGAGGCAGAACCCTCAGCATCCAGTGTCCTAAGTATGCCCTCCAGGTTTTGAAGAGACTTTGACACCCTCACCTGTGAAAGGAGCATCTCTGTTACAACCTGTGTCTCTGGCAACTTCATGTCCCTTGCTGACCCATTCTGTATTTCAGCTACTGCTTGGATGGGTCCCTTCATGCAAGGTCAGAATCACCATGTACTGCTGCTATCAGTGTCATGCAGCTCCCCCTTCCATCGTCATGCCCATGACTTTTTCCAGCAGTGTCAAAATGTGTTTGACACCTACGGTAAGCTCAGCCTGGGTGTCCAGGGGCACTCACAACCCCCAGCCTCAGAACAGCTCTACATCAACAGGGTATGCCGCAAATGGTTAGATTCTCACTCCTTCAGGAGACAGAACTAAACTCCCATGGCCACAGCAGTGACCTCAAAAACATACTTGTGTGGTGGTATGGTGTTCCCCAAAACATTGTGCACCCTAATTAACTTATCTGGGGTCAGAGAAAGAACAGCCACTAGATACAAAAGCTAGAAAATGGTGGCACACACGCCTTTAATCCTAGCATTCCAGAGGCAGAAATCCATGTGCTCAAGGATACAGCCAAGCATGGTGACTCACGCCTTTAATCCCAGAAAACAAGCCTTTAATCCCAGGGAGTGGTGGTAGAAAGCAGAAAGGTATATAAGGCGTGAGGACCAGAAACTAGAAGCATTTGGCTGGTTAAGCTTTCAGACTTTCAAGCAGCAGTTCAGCTGAGATTCATTCTGGATGAGGACTCAGAGGCATCCAGTCTGAGGAAACAAGATCAGCTGAGAAGTTGGCCAGGTGAGGTTAGCTGTGACTTGTTCTGTCTCTCTGATCTTCCAGTGTTCACCCCAATACCTGGCTCAGGTTTGTTTTTACTAATAAGACTCTTTAAGATTCATGCTACACACTTGTTCTGTGTTCTTCTTGACTTCCAAATCCTCATTTCAACCTTTGATTGGAAAGGACTCCAAGTTCCCAAGGTTATTGCAAAGACCATGTCTACAGGAGTACGATTCTGGACACATTTTCCAGCACATTCTGTAGTTATTAACATTGCCTTTAGACTCTTGATGGAAATGATTGACCAATGTAACCCAGAAAGATGAGTGCTATCATGGTATGAGATTGAAAATGCAGAATGAAAAGAAAAAGAACCTAAAGGAGAAGGGGTGCTTCGGGGCTGCTTTCTAGAGGAAGTAACTCTGAGACTGAACCTTCACTACAGGCCTACAGGTAGGTCAGAAATAAATTCTCCAGCAAGCGACATGGCAAGAGCAGAAGCATGGGGAGTGTGGCAGAACACGGCTCTCCATAGCAAGAGGAGCAGTTCTACATTATAGGAGAAGGAGCAAGCAAGGACCAATAGCAGCAGTTTGGGGTAACTGGTTAAGGAGCAAGGCAGTCTGGGTTCCCCTGGAGCAGCAGGGGACGGCTTCTCACCATCTGCCTGTGCACCTTCCCTGAGCCTGTTTATTTGCTGTCTGCCTGGCCTTTGGAGTCAAGGTCTAATTCATGGCCCACTACCTTCAGTACCCTGCAGAGAGGGGGAAGAGGAGAGCACCCCTGTCAAGTGCCAGATGTTTCAAGGGCCCAGGGCGCGGTGGGTGCCTTTGGAGATGAAACAGGAAACTCCTCTGGGATGGAAAGCCTGGAGGAGAGGGTTTGCTGAATGGGAGACAAGTAGCTTCAGAAAAGTGGTAGATGGTAAGGAGTGGAGTTGCCGGGTCTGTGTGTCCTTCCATGAGTCCTTTCCCCACACTGGGTCTTTATTTCTCTAGCTCTCTAGTGTCTGGTACCCTTCCAGTGCTGGAGCTCCAGAAATCTGGGACAGCATGTGAACCTCCTGTGGAAAACTGAGAGGGGCTTTGTTAACCTGGAACCAAGAGAGTCGGCACATCTGGATCTCAGGTCTTAAGGGCTCCTGTCTCAGCCCCACCTTGTAGGCATGACAGTTACTGAAGCCTCAATGTGGGCAGTACTTCCAGGTCAAAGCTGGAACAGCTACCCACTACAGAGTGGAGAGAGGGAAGAGGAGGGGAGGGGAGGGGAGGGGAGCGGAGGGGAAGAGAGGGGAGAAGGGAAGGAGAGGGAAGGAGAGAAGGGAAGGGATGGGAAGGAGAGGGAAGGGAAGGGAAAGGGAGGAGAAGGGGGAGGGGAGGGAAGGGGAGGGGAGGGAAGGGGAGGAGAAGGGAGGGAAGGGAAGGGAAGGGAAGTCTTTTCAGTCTCAGGACCTCCTCCAGTCACACCTAATGAACTGCTCAGTGTTCCCCAATGCCCCTTCCTCCTCTCCTGTCTGTGTGCTGTTCATCTACTCAGTGAGCACTTGCTCAGCCCCTTTCTCACCTGGGTTCTGGTTAATGAAGAAGAGACATGGCTTTGCTCCTTCTACACCATCTAGCATTACCTACACCAGTCAGGGACTTGAGCTGGAAAACTGGAGGGAGGAATGGGAGGGGTGCTGTTCTGAGAACAATAGCAGCAGATACTGATACAGCTCTGGAGCTGGAGGAGGCTTCTGTCCAGGAGTGACACACGTCTGTCCTTCTGAGAAGAAAGCCTTCCTGAGCATTCGGGAAGTGATAGTAACTGTGAAGCCCTCTGCAACTCCCCCAGTAAGACCATCATCCTTTCCTCGAAGATCTGTAGCTGTGTTACTGTGGAGACTAATAGTTCCAGGAAAACGATCACCATCTCCCACTGGCCTGTAGTCAGTCTCCCTGCAAACTGGAAACTCCTGAATCTCAGATGCCTGTTACTCATTTTTATGGCTCCATGTCTGTGCTAGATACAAGAGGGTGCTTGGGAAACTTGAGCAAATTCAAATGCAAATCTACTCCAGAATTCAAGGTTTTCTTTTTTGTTTTTGTTTTTATTTTCTAAAGTAAGCTGGCAAACTTGCAATCCCTGCATTCACAAGGCTGAGGTAGAAGGATGGCCCTGAGTACAAGGTCAATCTGAGCTACAGAGTAAGTTCAAGGCCAGCTTGGGCTACAGAGTGACACCCTGTCTCAAAAAAGTGAGGTCCTGGACACTTGAGGTTGATGAGCACACCCATGCATTGCTCCCAGCTCCCGGTCCCGCTGAGGTTCCTGGTCCAGCTGAGGTTCCCAAAGCACTCACCCTTCATCAGAGATGCTCGTACTGAAGTGGGCAGCAGTTAAGTCAGAAACCCACAACCAATCCAAGTGCAAAGTGCTGAGAGTAAGTGATGTTGAAGTGCTCAGCCTTAAGTGGGACAGTTGTTTCACTCCCTTCAGCACCCAGAAAACATCACAGAAGAGGAGGCAGAAAGAACCTAAGACCAACGACGACGAGGGCATATAACAGAAAGATGCATTTGGACATGACCGCCATTGCACTCACGGACTCACTGCAGCTGCGATAGTATGCACAAGACCTGTACAAGATGAAGCCTGTCGACATCACGACTGGCAGAGGTTCCCTGAACCCTCACCTCTCCCTGAAGATGTATTGACAATTGGCAGTTGCTGGAGGGGAAGGGCATCATTTTCCTCAGTGATGTAGCCTTTGCTAAGTTCCCTTTGCTCCAGGAAATAGCCTCCCAGCCTCATGCAGGCAAGAAACTCAAAACTCAGTGGGTCAGAAACAGACAGAAGACATCAGAGCAGAAGGGGGATTGTTGACAAGGGTTTCAGCAGGAGAAGGAAGGGAATCAGAGAGAAATAGAGGCGAAAACAACTACAACCCACTCTATAAATGTACAAAACTACCAAACAAGAAAATTTTAACTGAGATCTTGTCTCAAAAGAAATATAACAATGATGAAAAAACTATCACAAAGAAAAATGGGTACTTATTCACAATTAGCAATACAAATATGCTCTGGCTCCATCTGGATTGTTGATGTTGTTTTCCTAACAAACAAAAACAGAAAACCTCTTCTAGTTAATTTGCATGTGTTTATTTATACTATTAGTAAAAAAAAAAAAATAAGCCTGTATGAAAATTCTAGAGCTGTCGTCAAAGTAACTGATCAGGAAGGGCCTTCTCTCGGTTTTAAGAGTGGTAAAGTTGAGGCATATGGTAGTTTGTGTCCCTATTCATCTCCTGTGCATCCTTTAAGCCCTATCTCAAACATATCCTCATTTATTTTACCAATGATGGACTGTTGGAATTTTCCAGAGGCTATAAAACATATCAGTGGCAAACTAGGAGAAGAACAGGAAGTCTAGCCACCTCTCCTAAATGCTTTCCTCCATGTTAGGCTTATCCAAAGTGCATGGGTGTGATAGTCTGAAAGAAAAATGGCCCCCAAATGGAGTGACACTGTTAGGAAGTATGCCTTTGTTGAAATGGGTCTGGCCTTGTTGGAGGAAGTGTATAACTGTGGAGGTGGACTTTGAGGTCTCATATATGCTCAAGCCACACCCCATGTCCCAGTCTACTTCCTGTTGCCTTCTGAACAAGATGTAGCCAGCATGTCTGCCTGCACAAAACCATGTCCCATCATGACGATAGTAGACTAAACCTCTGAAGCTGTAAGCCACCTCAATTAAATGTTTTTCCTTTATAAGAGCTGCAGTGGTCATGGTGTCTCCTCGAATCAATAGAAAGTGTTATGTCCATCTCTCTTCTGCTGCTGCTCAGCAGAGAAGATCATAATGCCTGAACTCCACGTGGCTATAGAAAATCCTACAATTCATCTGCAGTTTAGAAGCTGATTTATTTTTGCTTTATGAATCATTTGCAACTAATTTAAGCCTTTCTTCCTGAATCTCCAGCAGAGGCAACTGGAAGGAGAAAGGTCTTAACTGGGCTCACAGTTGAGAAGGTACAGTCACCGCAGTGGGCAAGCATGGTAACGGGCGGGCGTGTGAGCAAACCAGTCACCTCAGCTCCGAAATCAGGGAGCAGCGAGATGGATGCTCACACTCCACTTGCTTTCTCCTTTTTATTCAACCAGAGCTCCAGCCCAAAGAATGGTGCCACCCACATTCAGAGTGGTGGGTTCAGCCTCTCTGGAAGGGCCCTCACAGTCACATCCACAGGTTTGTCTGTAAGGTGTGTGTAAATCCTAACAAACTGACCATCGAGATTAACCACTACAACCAGTGGGCGTGCCCTGCTCTCCGTAGTGACTACTCACACTGGTCTTTCCCACCACTCTCTGTGAGGAAGCCAAAGCTACTTGGATTATCACATTTTTCATAGTTTTAAAGAGAGCTCTATTTCCAACCTAAAGAAGAATCCTATTAAAGGAAAAAAGCAGGTGAAATGAAAATAAAATGTCGTTATAGAGAAACAAATGGTCAATGAAGGAACGGGCTTTCACTGAATATTAAGCAATGCAAAGACCATAACCATCAAAGATGTTTTCAGTGGTGCTGAAATTCCTGAAGATTGGGTGCCTTAATCTCTTTTTTGTATCTTCTAGATGTTAGCCAATTAACAGGTGGAATTTTTAATGAAAAAAAAAATCCACTTCCAAGCTCACAAGAATTCCTCTACAAGGCCACCACACCTTGCTAAAAAATTGCATATTGAAAACAAAATGTGGTTTTCACATTTTTGAAGACTAGGAAAGTGTGACTTCAAAAATCTTTACCACGGAGGGGGACAAATAGGAGTGGGGCTCATTTTAATAAAGAAAAAAGAGAGAGAGACTTTACCAAACTCTAGGCAGACATCTTTCTCTTTTGTATAACCAAATGGGTAAGTCCACCTAAGCTGCTGACCTGTTGTCCAAACTGACCAGGGAACTGAGACCCAAGCCTTCTCAACTCCTGGAAAAGCAGAGTCGGCACTACTGAAGTGCGGGGATCCCATAAAAGGTCCAACGGAGAAGAGAGACCGAGGAGGGGAGACAGCAGCCGGTCCGGGGGCATCATGGGCTTGACTTGGACTTGAGTCTACACTTACCCTGAAGCACTTCCTTTGAAAAGAGAAAGGCCAGAGTGAGAGATTGGGGGGGAGGGGGGGCGTGCACTTACACCAGACAAAATGGCTAACTCAGCTGTTGTGGAGCATGAAACTTTCATTCCTGGAAAGGTCTAGATAGGTTCCGTAATCCCATACTGTGAAGGTCTGACGCCTCCCACACACATCCGCAAACTCAGAGGGAGGCACTTCTGACTCAGATATGTATGATGCTCAACATTTATTCTAAAACTACTTAATTTTATTTAGCATGGCACTGAGCCAGACACAAAATCCAGAACCTTGGTTTCCTTCACTGGTAGGACTCAAATCCAGGGCCTTGTACATGCAAGACATGTGCTCTACCATCGAGCTATTTCGAATCTTTAATGATTTCAAGTAATAGGAACACCAGCAGTAGCAGTAATGCCCTTAATCGTGTGTTGGCCACAGTCATACTTACTGATGTTATAGAGGGAGAGATTTCTATCTTAAACACAAGTAACTTCTCACTGAAGGTGAGACCTACTAACTGATGCCCTTTGGAATCTCTCAACCCCCTGACAGTGTCCTAGACTCACACTGTTGGCTTTTCTACCCATTGTTCACTCTGTGATGACCCTTCTTCTTTTCTAGGACAAAAGCAGTTCTTCTCACTTCTGCCAGCAAGGAATCATGACTATTCTTTTATTGTCAATGTTCTCGCAAGCTAATATATTCCAAAATTGTTTACCAGGTGTCTCCCTAAAGCAAAATAGTGAGATTTATGGTGTTGCCATAGAGATGGCTTTTAGGTTTTATTTTGTTTTCACGTTATAATACATATACACAGAAGTTATGCTGCATGGAGTAAGGGACGGTGTGGTGATGTATACCTTGTTTAGTTTACATTAGAAAGTATTTACTTAAATTCAATGTTTTCCTACATAAAAACTGAGGATTATAATGTTATTAGGCTTATAGCATGCTAAAAGAATTGCATTAGCTAAAGCTGGCTGGAGCCAGGAGGATCATGAGTTCAAGGCTAGCCTCACTACATAGGGAGATCCTGTTTTCAAAAACAAAGCAAATGAACAAGGAATTAAATTAGTTAATGCATGTGACAAACTTAGACAATTTTTTCACTTTGGATAAGACTCTGCAAATATTTATCACTCACAATTACTAAAGGTTTTAATGCATTTGCTGTGAGGGCTTCTCCTCACCACAGGATTCATAGCACCCCAATCACCTCAACATGCAGTCAGGAAGACAGGGCCAAGAAGACATACCATTTGACCCTGGGGCTCTTTATTCTGAGACGCTTCCAAGTGGTGATATGTAACTAGAGACTAGATTCAACCAGGCAGCAACAGTGAGCTACAAGTGTGCAATCAGAGTTATGAAACACCGCTCTGAGTTTCAGCCCCAACCCTGGAACTCATCTGCAGTGTGTTTTTGGACAATTGCTCTATTTCTCAGACCTTTGGCTTCCTTCTCTTATAAATTCAATTAAAACTAAAATCTGCCATATGGGTTAAAGGGTTAAGAGATACAGTATGCAGGGGAAAGTAGCATGTGCATCTACTATCTAGTGCTGACTGCAAACAGCAAACACATGCACTTGTGTCCAGATCATCATCCTTCATTCTTAGGCTGGCCCTTATAGTATCCACGCATACCGCCAGCTCCCAATTCTGTATCAATGACGTCTAGAGCAGCCGGCCCATTTCGGTCACCCAGAAACGTATCAGTAGCAATAACCACGTAAGACTTGGACATTTATGTTTAGTTCGTATTACTTTATGTCATTGAGATCATTTCTGTATAAGATATTTTATATCCTACTTTTCCACTTGTCATGATATTACAAGTATGTTCTCACACCCTTAAAGTTTTTATACTTTGGTAGCCACAGAATATTCTACAGTAAAGACCTGTTGTAATCTCTTTCACCACTCCCCTGGTACTGGGCGTTTAACTCGCTTCTAACTCTTGGCTATTATAAGTAACACAGTAATGAATGTTTTTGTCCAGAAGGTTTTGTCCTCATTTTGGATTATTTCCTTGAACTGAATTCCTAGACAGAATTTCTGAGCCAACAACTATGAGCTCACAATGCATATTGCCATATTGCTAGCCAGATTGTTCACATAGCGAAGCCAATGATTGCACTTCCCAGTCTTTTCCCTAAGTTAAACGCCTTCAGAGCCTGGGCCTCCGTCGCCATCACCTCTTCAGCACTGGCACTGTCTTTGCCCCTGTCATATGGAGAAAGCTCTTACAACTCAACCCAAGCTCATCTTTATGTCCTTCTCTCCTGCTTCCCCTCACCTCACTGGCCAGCCACCTGCCCTGCCCACTCCCACCTCAACCCCCCACCCCAACCCCCCCACCCCCACGCGCCCCTGCCCTGGATGCTCCCAGCGACTTCACTCACCCACTCATTCACTCATTCTGCTACTTCACTCTAGGATATCTATGTTAGTCAGTTTTCTGCCCCTGTGACAAAATACCTGAGACAATGATCCTTAAAAAGAGGACATGTTTATTTGGTTTTATGGTTATGGAGGTCTGTGTCCATCAGCAGTTGGCTTACTGCTCTGGGGCTTGTGACAAGACAGCACGTCATGGTAGAAGTATGTGGCAGAAGAAGCTGCTGGTCACATGATTGTTGGCAAAAAGAAAGAGAAGGGACAGAGTCTCAATCTCTCCTTCAGGTGCAAATGGCCTTGGCCTAAATTCTTCCTACTAAGTCCCACTTCCTAAGGGTTCCAATATCACCCCAAAGCACAATAGGGGGGCGTCCTGGCCTTTAATGTCAACCTTTGACCATGCATGCTATACCAATATCTTGGGCATTCTTGGTCATGAGGAACTGGGTCACCTCTTTGAAGACAGGTCTCAAGTGCTGTCATTTCCCTATGGCCCTCTTCATTTCCTTTTTTTCCTGCCCAAGACGGAACTAATGGCTGATAAGCACACTTGACCTTGGTGCCTGCTTGTACAGTAGCAATCAGGAAACCACAGAATAGTGGCTCCCTTGGGTTTGACTAACTCCAGGAAAACTGAGTAAAAGAATGGATTCATGAAGGCATGGCCAGTCCCTAAAGTGTGTGAGGAATAACAGTG
This sequence comes from Peromyscus californicus insignis, assembly GCF_007827085.1. NCBI lineage: Eukaryota > Metazoa > Chordata > Mammalia > Rodentia > Cricetidae > Peromyscus > Peromyscus californicus. The sequence goes on from NW_026294573.1 coordinate 46,326,301, forward strand.
TCCAAGAGCTGGCAAAGCTCTTACCATCCTGTGCCAGAGGGATTGGGGACAGGAGCGTTTGCTGGAGCTCGGATGGAGAGAGTCTGGCAGAGAGGCCCATCTAGAGAGGACTGTGACTCCATCCAATGACAAAATGAACCCAACTAATCGCACAGGGAGAAACTCAGGAGAGTCAATACCTTGATATCATGTCCCCTCTCCACTTTATCTCCTATTACTCTTCCTTTAGTAGAAGCCAGCTTTATCCAGACAGAGAGGAAGCCACAGGTATCTCCCATTCCAGGGACAGAGCCTGGTGGAGAAGGGCTGCAGGTGGATGTGTAGGGCAGAGGGAAGAGTCTGTTCACCACAGCAAAGCTCGCTGCTCTTGGTTATCTATCAGCAGGCAGGCCTCACTGTGTGAGCTGAATATTGTCTCACTCAAAGCTACCTTCTGCACCAAGGCACAGCCATGATGCTGTCCTACTCTGTGCCCTGCACTCCCCACAAACACGAATCTAATGCATTAGAATTAGGAGCACGCCTTTCTGAGCCTAGCGTAGTAATTTCTTGTAGCCACCTCACCCTCCCTGTTCTGCTCCTTCACCGTCCAGCCACGAACAACTTGCTGTTTCCCTCAACAGCACAATCTCTCAAAAAGCTGTGCACTTCATCCCTGAGCGCGCGAGCATGCACACACACACACACACACACACACATGAACCCTGGAAACTTCCTATTCTCATTCTTTGGAGCTCAGGCTGCTTCCACTATGAAACCCTCCCTGCTTCCCCTAGACAGAGCCCCGCCTCTTTCTTCAAAGCCTCCTCTGCAGCTTCTATTGTATGACATTTTATATTACAGATGTTTATAAGTCTGTCTCCACAAATAAACCATCGGCTTCTTTACAGCAGAGACCGTGTCTTACTTCATCTATTTCCCCAGAGCTTAGCGGAGCTTTTGGCACATTACAGAAATGCAGCGTTAAGCTGAAGGGTGAGTCGCTGAATTGAATAGCTATTTGCAGCTAATAGGGACTTCTTTTTGTGCATGGTTTTGCTTTTTATCTGTTGTTATTCTTCATGCACTTCTAGCTCATGGCTTTGTAGCAGAGACAGCTATGTTCTGAGTATTTCAGCACAAGCCGACATGGGCACCACTTTCCTGAGGCAGAACCTCAGCCTAAAGGCAGACATCTTTGGGAGGTCAAGCGTGAGATGATCTGTACAGAGTCTGCCCATCGTACATCCATTTGACAGATGGACCTTGTTAACAGGTAACTTGCCAACAAGCCCTTAGAAGCTCTTGTGCCTGCTTCCTAAATCCATTTTGGAGCAAAATCTATTTTATTAGCTGAAGACAGAGGAGACCAATTCCAAATATTTAGAAAGGCTTAATCTTGCAAATTAGCTAGCTGTCCTCTGGCCACATGGTGGCCACTTGTGTGGGAGGAACGCAGGCCCATTTCAGGACAGACCCTTCTCTGTTTCTTGAAAAAACACAATAAAACACCCTTCCTCTTTCATCCACATCTGGCGGCTGCAAAAACAGTGACCCGTGGAATTCACATTTTCATACTTGACTATGGCAGGCCGGGGTCCAGAGGTTGTTCTTGCTGCAGTCATGAAAGAGCAAAGCCTGTCAGGATAAGCAGGCTTCTGATGGAGTGCTTATTGAAAAAACATACAGGGATTTCAGTTTCCCCAAATTAGAGAGGGCGCTTATGATAAGAATTCCTTTCATTGATTTCTCCTCCTCGGCTTCCCTGCTGTCCGATGGTATAATGAATAGCCCTGAGGTTCCAATTTGTGAAGAATGATCTAGGAAAAATTCCCCAAGGTTGAATAGATCAGGTGATCCTAACTCTCAAATATCCAGCGTTACAAGGAAATCATATTGTACCCTAATAGGGCCACCTTGTGCTAACGGAGCTGACAAAGGACTTTTCTTTGTTACCATTTTAGGCTGGAGATTTCTCAGTACACCCTGTGTGTTGACTGTCTGATCATCCTCCTAGAATTCACGACAATGGCCCAGGCAAGCAGAAGGCGCCTTCAAATTGGAGCCAGAGGGATCCCATGATGAAACCTGGGTCATCAGTTCAAACCAGACTCAGCAAAAAGTCATGGGACAAAGTAGTCGGAGACAAGATAGGGTAATGAAAAAGACACAGTGGACACTGGGAGGGACACTTAAGGAAAGAACTTCTTGGAGGCATTGACATCTCAGTGAATAACTGAAGGCCAAGAAGGTACCAGTGAGAACAAAGAAAGGCACTATAGGGGGCCCATGGGAAGGCCTAAGCAAATCCTGGAGAGAGAGCTCTAGGTGGGCTGGGATAGGGAGGGCACAAGGAGGCTGAGAGGTAGAAAGGTGACTTAGTGCCAGGTGATGAGTTGGGCTAATCCCTCTTCAAAAGCAAGAGACGTTTCAATGGTGAGTCTGGGAGTGGATGACCTGCATGCTTTGTAAAGTCTCCAGATAAGTGTGGCTCCCAGAGTGACCAGAGGTCAGTCTGAACATCGGTGAGCCCAGTCATTCTTCTGGTCCTCAAGCTATTTGAGGACATAGAGAATGTTTTATTTGCCTCTTCAAATCCAAGTCCTCCAGACAGCACCTAATATGGAGCTTGATAAAACATTTGTTGAATGAATTAGTAAGACATCTGTTGAATGAATTAATGACTAAACAAACCAATTTCCACCAATTTTGTAGTAACTCGGGCTAAAATTAGTGTTGAACACAGTTTCTGATCAACATCCACTTTGTGCTTGCCTCTTCTGTAAACATGAAATAGAGAAAGGTGACCCCAAACCTGCTTTCAGTTTGCATGTACCAGCCACCCGAAGCTCTTTCTTCATCTCGTCACCTCATGTGAGGCACGGACTAGCAAGCTTGAGCATCCAAGACTTATCCTGGAAGAAAAGAATGACTGTCACTTCCTCTGCATATTAGGGAATGTCTATTGTTAAACTTAGCGTATGTGTTCTGCCTTGGTGGAAGGCGTGAGCCATGTCTCATGCACCTGGTGTCTCGCTTAGTCAATGTTTGGCAAATGACTAAAGTCACAAAACACATTCAAAGAAAGTGTTTTCTGAAAGGAAATTTTATGTGTGATTTTATGTAAGGAACTGAGTGACTTTTAGCATCCGTTGTTGAGGGTGTCTTCTGTTTCGTTTTTATTAACCTACTTTTGACCTAAGGAAGAATGGCTTGCCAGCATCCTAGGATTGAGTATATAACAAGCCTGTGTTCATTTTGCTTTTACTTTATTTATTTGTTGCTAATAGGACTGAGAAAAAGACCTTTACGATTTTAAAAAAAAAATAGAGATCCAATCCTATCTAGCCAAGGATGAGTTATGAGCTGCATATCTAACTCATTGGATGTCAAATGGTACAATTAGCATTAGATTGTCCAGAAAAATCTCCCACACACCACTGTACTGAACTAAGTGGGAGAAACCTTGAAACTTGAAAATTTGAGCTCTTCCAGTCAGCCTTTGCCAAAGCTGTTATTTACTTATGGATGCAGATATTCAAGTCACCATTGTATTACTGGTAATTTGGGTAATAGTCTCCATTTTCACTTAATTTCTCCCACTTTAGGTGCCTCAAGATGAACTCTTCATCATTTCAATCATAAAGAAACTTGATATGTTAAGTTCATTTACTGTCTCATCCTGTCTTATTAATCACAACTTTACTTAGAATTTTGTTTTGTGACCATTACATAAAATATAATTTTTCACATCAAACAGTACAGGTCTAATTTTAATAGGAAACTTTGATGTTTGTTTGTTTACTTATTTATTTTTGCCGAAAGAGCAGCCAATAGCAAAGATTGGTGGATGTGGTTTGAGTCATTGTCCGTTTCACTTAGTGGTAATGGCTCACCAGCATTCAAGGTGCCCTGGGGGATATTTTGCCATTTTCAACAATATCAATGTGTCATGATGGCCATAGTCACATCCAAATTAAAAGTAAAATGGTCTAAATCAGTTTTTATCTGTCTTAATGAGAAAGATTGAAGGGAGGGGGACAGACTACTACTGGAACAGAATGTGGTGTAGAGAAAGTCCCCCAAACACATGAGGCTGGATCACAAACACTGGGAAGTTATGTTGAACTGGGAGGATGGGGCCAGTGTGGGAAGTGCCTTGAATACTACCACACACAGTGACAGCTGCCATTGCAGGACTCCTGGTGCTTCTGCTCTCTGCTCAGCAGATCCTGACCCCAAAGGAAAAAATGTCAGCTGAGGGTGAGAGAACTGGTTACCCAAGAGACAGGCTAGAACTGGTTCGAGAACTAGCCTTGAGATCCAGCTCATGAGCCAACGCTGGTGGCACACGCCTTTAATGCCAGCACTCAGTGGGCAGAGGCAGACGGATCTTTGTAAGTTTGAGGCCAGCCTGGTCTACAGAGCAAGTTCCAGGACAGCCAGGGCTACACAGAAAAACCTTGTCTGGGGAAAAAAAAAAAGAAAAAAGAGCCCCCTCATGTATACTCTGTATCCTTCCTTACGGGCCTGCCTCAGACGTGAGGCAGAAACCGACAAAGACAAAGGCGGTGAGCACTGGAAATTGGCCAGGCATTACTAGGTCCCAGGTTGAAATGTAATCAAAGTATCTTTATGCACTTGCCTAGCTTCCTGCTATATGCTTGTCCAAGCGTCTCTTGAGCGAGTTACTTCAACTGTCTGAGAATCCATTTTTCTCCTGTAGAAAGAGGACCATTGGTAAGAAGTTCTGAAGGTAACCTAATTCACTTAGTGTTTACCATTGCCAGGCATCCCAAGTACTTAGAGAAATTGACAGATTTATTCCAGGTAACACCCCAATCCTGTAGGCACCTTCTTTACAGAGGACAGAAGTCACTCACTTTAGAGAAGTGAATAAGGAGAAGTGAATAACTGCAAGCAAGGGTCCACCTTTCTGATCCCACTGCTGCCACCACCACCACTGCCACCGCCACCCGCCACCGCCACCGCCGCCGCCGCCGCCGCCGCCGCCGCCACCCCCTCCCCCATCTGCCATGCCCCATACCACTTAACCACATGAGATAGGCTTCTGTACTTAGCACAAAGCCTGCAGAAGCATGCAGAAGTCTGCAAAAGCACCAGGCTAGACGGCTATCGGCATGAATGAACATACACTTTCAAAATATCAGGAATGCATCCTACACTTGGACCTGAGCTACTGTCCCCAACACATGGGAAGTTAGGATTAAAAAATAGCAGAGGCTTTAGAGTATCGAGCAGGAAGGCCTGGGTGCATCCACTGGCCCAGCCAACTGTAAGTCAACTAAGGAAAATGAGATCCTCTGAGGTAGCTGTTCTCAACCTGAGGGTCATGACCCCTTTGGCAAACCTCCATCTCCAAAAAATACTTACATTATGGCTCATAACAGTAGCAAAGCTACAGTTTTGTAATTTTGTGTATTTTGTGGGGTTACTACAACATGAGGAACTGTATTAAAGCATTAGGAAGATTGAGAACCCCTAGAGTCTGGAAGGAAGAATTTGGGATAGCCTGAGGTCTGAGAGCAAGTTGGAGTTCAGTTCTGGCCCCCACATGCCCTGTTAGGGTTTCAGTATAAAATGTGCTTCTAGGGGTCGTGCACTGGGGTTTGGGGAAGTGACTGGATTTTAGGAGGCCTGGCATGTTCAAAGGGTTAGTCCCTCAGTAACGTGGCATTATTAGGATGGTGAATTGAGGAAGTGGGGCCTGGTTAGAGATGAAGGTCACTAGGGATGTGCCTTAGGAAACTGTGTCTTGACTCCTACCTCTCTCCCTCTCCCCCTCTCCCTCTCTTTACTTCCTGTTCACCAAGCAGTACACCAATTTGCCCTTGCTATGATCTTCAGCCTCACCTCAGGCCCACACATGGCACCAGTAGATTCTTTGAAACCTCTAAAAACAATAAGCTGAATTATTCCCCTTTTCAAAACAGTTTTTTTTCAATTATTAGTTATAGTAACATGAAGACTTACTAGTGTATGCTTATAATCCCAGCTCATGAGGTATGAAGGGGAGAGGCCCAGACATTCACCACCAACCCCGTCTGTCTGAGGTCAGTGTAGCCTACATGAGACTCTGTCTAAAATACATATATATAGTTTGACTATACATGTCACTACCTGAGCTCCCAGCCTGGATTCTTTCCCCCACACTGTCCAGTAAAGACCCCAAACTGTGACGTGAACGCTGAAATCACATTGAGCGAGTCCATAGGCACAGTCTCCCTAGTGTCCTCTGCTTGTCCTCTTGGATTTCTTTGAAAGTGACCAAGCCTTCTTATTGTCCGCAGCAGTTCCGAGCAGTCACCGCTGGCCTTTTCCTTGGAACAGAGGTACTCCGGGGACATCTGCTTTGAATGCCCGGATGAGAAGCATTTGAATGGGGCTCAGTGCTCAAGTAGACAGCTGAGAAGCTCCAGCCCCCCTGACATTTTTGACCCCCTATTCAGCCTATTCCTAGAGCCCTAAAACAAGCTCCTCAGGACCATCTCATTTCTCCTCTCCATTTCACCCTTCCTAGCCAGACCAGGGCTTTGGAGACTCCTAAGTTTAGCTGAGATCAACACTTTGCCACTCAGTAGTTGGGCAGCCATTACCAAAAAGTTACTAAATCATGTGACTTATCTGGCCCTTGGTTTCCAACTCTGTAAGATAGGCTTGTGAGATCTTCCTCAATGGCATCAGTGAAATGGCATAAAGAGCCAAGGCTTGTACAATCTATACGTTGTCCATCTTCCCTTTTCATGATAAACCCGCGCAGTGTGTCTCTTGGAGCAAAGTGGAAACATGGGAGAAATTAAAATGCTACCTTATCTTTTTATGGCACTTGAAGTCTTTAAATAACTTCTGCTTAATATCACTTCTGAATCTGTTTACTGATAGGTTTGTGACATTCCATTTCCCAAGTACTTCTTGAAACTTGAGAGTGCCTACCACATAGTGGTGCTCTGTGGATTAAGTAAATTAGTACAGCCGAATCTTTAGAAGAGAGTTGTTTACTGTGATTTATATCACTAGCATTACTGAAAACCAAATGCTCTGACAGGTGTTAAGGACAGAGATAAGAAAAAGACATACCTGCTTCAAGATGGGTTTGAGCACCTTGTTAACTTAATTAAATGTAAAAGAAAAGGAGCCGTGAAAGTCCATTGGCATCCAAAGGATGTCCGATGGTATATGACAGAATGGGGGCTCAAACACACATCTGATGCCCAGCCCCAAGCTCTTGGCATCACAACTCAGATAGTATTGCTTTATCTCAGCTCCCCTTCACACCACTGCATATCTATGATCTTTGAACTTAAACTTCTTTTCTTGGGTTGCCACTCTCAGGTAGAGCTTGAGTTCCGAGGATGGAGAGGAAAAAAATTTTTTTCATATATACACACATGTAAAGAGAAGACAAGGGGAAAAGAAAGGAAGGAAGGAAAAAAAGGAAGGGAGGAAGCTAATTTAAGATACTTTTTCTGGAAACTTAGTAATGTTTAGCCTTTTCCCTGTGTAGTATGCATGTGTTCCTGTTGCATGTGTGTGGTGCAAACGTGTGAGAGAGCGTGTGTGTGAAGGCCCAAGGCTGGCATCTGCAGTCTTCCTTAATTCATCTCTATCTCATTCTTCTGGTTGAATCCAGAGTTCTCTGATAACACTAGTGTAGTCCTTTCTTATTCCAGGTTCCCTATTTCTACCTTTCAAGCAAGAATTACCCATGGGTCACCATGCTTATATGGCTTCTAGGGACCTGGACTCCTGTTGTCGCGCCTGCTCCTTATACAGCAAGGACTTTAGCTGCTGAGCCATCTCCCCAGCCCTCATATACAACATTTCATGGCTCTCATAGTCCTCATTATTAGTCTTTGAAAACCAAGTCTTACAAAAAGAATGATGTATTTCAAAAGTAGTTATGGAATCAATCTAGGACTTAGCCTCTTTTTTATTCATAGCACATAATCTAAAATTCACGTAAAGATGGCTTCTTATATCCATGATAAACTTCCTTAGCAAGTATTTGCTAATTCAAACTTGGATATTCTTTTTCTCCCCCTGGTCAGGCTGTAAATGTAGCAGTACTTTCTGCTGAGCTTCCTTCTTAATTGTATATTCCAAACTTAGGTCATGCCCTTGCTTATAAATGCTACAATCTACAACCAAAGTAGTCAAGTAGCAGCCTCATGCTTTGTTGTTTAAATGTATCTTCTACCACTTTCCCCATTATCACTTCTGCTATTTCTTTAGATTTTTTTTTTTGTACATGTGTGAGTGTTTGTTTTGACTGCATGTGTGTGCACCACGTGTGTGGCTGGTGCCCCTAGAGGTCAGAAGAGGGCATCGGATCCCTGGAGCTAGAGTTACCATGGCTGTGAACCACCTTGTGGTTGCTGAGAACTGAACCTGGGTCCTCTGCAAGAGCAATAAATCCTCTTAACCTCTGAGCCATCTGTCCAGCCCTCCAGTTCATCACTTCTAAATGTAGCCCTCCTTGAGGTTCTAGCGTATGGGCACAGTTCAGCCAAATTCTTTGCAATGATGGCCTTTACCTTCCAAATACATTATTTCCCATAGTTCATGGGCATCCTGGTACCAGCAATACCCCCTGAGGTATACTCACTCTTCCCTGAACTTCTTATCTTCGAAGTATACACCAGAATTGCCTGTCATACTTTGCTTATGGCCTTCTAGCCACTTCCTAGCTTCATCCTCCAAATTCCTCTCACCTATGCCCGTTACCCAATTTCAAAGCCTGGTGTTCATTATTAGTGTCAGCCCTAGCTCTTGGTACCAATTTTCCATATTATTCTGTTTTCCATTACTTTAATAAAACACTAGAGAATGGGTATTTATAAAGAAAATACATTTATATAACCCCCAATTTAAAAGGCAGAAAGTCAAAAACAATATGGCACTGGCTTCAGCAGAGGCCTTACTAGTTGTCAGGCCCTGATGGAGGGTCGCATAGCAGGAATGCATGGGGGAGAGATCACATGGTAAGACTAGATGTCAGAACATAAGGAGAGGTGGCCCATTTGTTTACATGCAGCTAACTCATGGGAACTACCTCAGCAGCTCCCAGTGACCTAAAGGTCTCTCATTACGTCCCATCTCTTTGAGGTTCTATCAGATACCACAACTTCACACCAAGACCAAGCTTCCAACTTATGAAACTTTGAGGAACATACTTTAACTGTATCCAAACCACAACAGAGATTCATGGATTGTAACAAAAAAACCAGCCAACTCAATGAGAATATAAATTATCTTAGCCATTAACTGCGGAAAGCACTATGAAAATTCAATAGACATTCCAAACCATGACTGCTATATATTGCAGCAGTCCTGTTCCTGGATACATACAAGGAACATGGAATCGTTATGTTGATCACCTCCAGGTTTATTACAGCATTGTTTGTGAGAGCCAAGATGTTGAATCTGAGGGCTCGGTGGTTAAGAGCACATACTGCTCTTGCAGAGGGTCTGAGTTCAGTTCCCAGCATCTATGCAGAGTGGCTCACAACTGCCTGTAACTCTAGATCCAGGGGATCCAATTCTTTCTGCCTTCCTTCTGTGTACCAGCACTCACATGCATATACCCCCACAAAGACACACACATCATTAAAAATAGAAATAAATAAAAATATTGAATCTGGCTTTATTTGGGACTCTATTCAACAAATACATGGATAAAGAAATGTATATCATATGTATAACACATATACATATGTATATATGTATACATATACATGTAATATATGTATATACATATGTATAACACATATACATATATATTTGTGTATTGTATATATACCCACGATGGATTTGTTTTGTTTTTTTTGAGACAGGATTTCTCTGTGTAGTTTTGGTGCCTGTCCTGGAATTCACTCTGTAGTCCAAGCTGGCCTTGAACTCACAGAGATCCACCTTGCTCTGCCTCCCGGGTGCTGGGATTAAAGGCGTGTGCCACCACCGCCCGGCACCCACAATGGATTACCTTCTTCCTTAAAAAAGAAAGAAATCCTGCCACTTGTCACAAATGCTGTGCCTCTCCTTTTCTGCTGTCACTCAGCCAGGCTCCATCTGCTGGCTGTTCACCCAGGCAGGAGTCAGAGCCAGTCAGTCCATTATGTCACTCTCACTTCAGAGACCCCTTATCAACCTCTGGCTTCATGGAGGCCCTTACTCTTGTTTTGAAGAAATGAGGGCCTGGCCTGATCCCAGGTCTTCCCCTCTAGGGAGGGATTCTAACTACTCCTCACACTAGAGACCACAGCCTGAACAAGTCCTGTTTTCAAAAACATTGTGTGTGTGTGTGTGTGTGTGTGTGTGTGTGTGTGTGTGTGTGTGTGTGTAGGAAAGAGAAAAACTTTTGGGAGCCGGTTCTCTCCTTCCACCATATGAGTCCTGGAATCAAACTCAGGTCATCAGGCTTGGCAGCCAGAACCTTTACCCACTGGACCTTGTCACCAGCCCACAAATTCTCAGTGATCCTTTTATCTCTTGATCAATCTCCAACATTTTATCTCCTGGATATGGATATAGAACCCAACAACTACAGAATCAGTTGGAAGCTATCTCTTCTGTAAATTATGGTAGTCTTTGACAACACTCCATTTAAGCATCTTGTCAATAAACAAGTTAAGTGTAGTCCCATTTTCCACATTAGCCAGCACACAATGCAGAAATTATTTCCCTAATCTCTCTTCTGTAAACAATTCTTTCCAGATCTTGTCCTATTTTATTCAGATTCCTTTCTCAGTTGGCCTCAGTGGAAAGTGACATCACTCTTCTCCTCCCTCCTGAATCCTTTGTGGTCTGATCCATGTAGGTGACAAAAGCGTACCTTTCATGTAGTAGGTCCTCTTGTGCTTATCTGTGGTTCATGTATTTGAAAAGAGTGTCAAATATAGCTGCCTCATACCCCCAACCCCATTGCATCCACTGTCGATCTTCCTCCAGAAGCCTGCAGCATGCATTCATGCATGGAATTTTGGGCATACATGCCCTGAGCCATCGCTATAGGAGGCAAGGCATTTCTCTGCTCTTATTAAATAAAGAGATGAGTCTTTCCTGAATCCCCACATGCCATGTGCCAACCTGATGGCATCAATTTTCCAAAATAGCCGTGAGGAACAGGTATTCATTCACCACTTTTCCAGATAAGAAAATGGGCTTCCAAGCAGGATAAGTGTGCCCAAAGACCTCTGCATCTCAGTGGTGAAGTTAGACTTGAGTCCCTTTGATTCCCAAACTGATGGCGTATAATGAAAGGAGACATCAATTGCTAGGCAGGAGACAGGGGTTTTATCCAGCCCTGCTGTAATTTGACTGTGGCCTTAGATAATTTCCTGCCCCTGCCTGAATCTCCTCATCTGTCCGTGAAGGAATTGGTTGCAGTGGCCGCGCCTGCCCTTCTGCAGAGCTTGGAGCTACTGAAAGGTGCTTATGTTAGAGCCCGTTTCACATTGGCCTTTCCAGATGTTTTAATCCAGAATTTCCCGTGTGGTAATCAGGCCCATCATGTTATTTCCTGTCTGCACTTCTAACCTCCCTCATTTGGGATCATTTATATCACTTTTTTTATGTTGCTCATGTTTACCGAGGACCTGATTTAGAATCATCTGTAAATTTCATCAAAGGGCAATTATTCACAACCTACCCAGGGAAACGTTATGGGCCAAGTGAAATACCAACGGCAGAGCCTGCTTCCAAATAGCTGTTCTTAAAGTGTCAGCCCTGTCCTGAAAAACCATGACTCTGGGATGGGCAGACCCAGAAAGATGACTTTATAGTCATCTCTTCTGAAGTTCAGATTAGCCATTTGGGAAGCTGGAATAGCCACCCAACCAAATTGGTGGCTGAATATAGCAGTTATATACAACATATTGTAAAGAGCCTGGGTTGACTTCTACCTTCCTGCGGTCACTTTCCCAGGACCTCAAGTAAACAGGGGTCTTTGCTCCTGAACTTAAAAGCCTCTTCCTTCTTTATCTGAATAGCATCCTGTAGGGTTGACACTCTCTAATGCCATCATAGACTTCTTCACACTCCTCAAGAAATAAAATGAAAGAAATAAAGAAGGAAAAGGAACCTCAGGCTGTCTCTAGTGAGTGCTTTGTGGGGAGTTGTTTCACCTTGCTAAGTCTCTTCTTGTTCATCCCATCTAAACCTTTGCTAGGGAATCAGGTGAAATCACACAAGCATAGTGCCAGGTCACATGTAGTACACACTCAATCCATCATATGGGTCTGGATTTGAACCCATGGCTTTTGTTTACCACCTTAGAGACCCTTCTAGAAACTAACTTCTAAATCTTTCAAAAAGAGATAATGATTCTTACCCTTAGTGTGGTAGTGAGAGTCTAGGCAGTGAGTAATGTTAGTGGGACATGTCTAACACACAGAAAGTACTCAGTGTAGGCGAGGACATATCTCACTCTTTCCCTGAGTGTGGGTGTCTGTGTGTCTGTGTGTCTGTGTGTCACATGCGTGTGCATACAACCCAAATTAGGTTAGGAACAGGAAAGTTTTCTGCAGGGAGTTGAGGCAATAACTGAAGCAGAGACCAGAAAAACACAAAGACAAAACAAGTGAGATGTGTGCCTTATTATGGAGGGCTCCTAAGAGTTAAAGTTAAAATGGTTCTGCATAAATAAAAGCTACAAGATGATCACATTTGGTTCATATCAAAATCACTCAGATCCAAAGATGCATTCCTAACGACTGACATTCATTTGAGTTGGATGCTAATCCAATTTATAAAAATTAATCCAAACACGACAAGAAGCTGATCTCATGTATCTTTCCAGAACATTCTACTCCCAGTTGATTTCCTAAGAAGGAAGTTGGTATCATGGACTCTCTGAAACTGAACTAATTTTGCTCACGTCCTTTCATGCATTCATTTGCTCCTAAAACCCAGCACTGGAAGGGCCCTCAGCAAACTTCCTTTTTCCTTCCCATCAAGAAGTCACCATGTTCTATCTGTTCTAGCTTTTTGCTATTTGTTAAGTATTTCTGTTCTAGGTTGCATTCTATTACTGTGGTAAACATCATAACCAAAGGCAGAGAAGGGAGGAAAAGGCTCCTTTGACTTACACCTTCACACCACAGTCTATCTAAGGGAAGTTGAGGCAATAACTGAAGCATAGACCATGGAGGGGTGTTGCTTACTGGCTTGCTCTCCACGGCTTGCTCTGTCTTTCTTCTACAACCCAGGACCACCAGCCCAGGGATGGCACCATTTGCAGAGGGTTAGGTCTTCCCATATCAATCATTAGTCAAGAAAATATCCTACAGAGTTGCCTACAGGCAATCTGAGGGAGGCATCTTCTCCACTGAGGGTTCTCCTCCCAGACAACTCTAGCTTGTGTCAACTTCAAAAAAAAAATAAAAATAAAAATAAAAACACCATGATCCTGTCTCCTCATCACAGCTTCTGCTCCTGTTGAACCTTGATCATTACACCTTAGAATGTTGTCCTCATGTCCCAAATCTTCAGGACTTTATGCTCTCTAGCACATTCAAAATCTGTAGACTGTAGACATCTGTGCGATCCAGCACTCAATGGTGTAACCTTCCAGTGGTTCATCACAGAAGGGATCGCAAAACGCCTAACTAGGCTGCTGGCCCTCGAAGTGTGTTTTGCCCCCTTTCTTTCTCCAGGCATTCTGCTTCTATAATTGCCTTTCCTTTCTGGAAAACACTTATATGCCTGGCATTCCTGAGAGCCCCTATTTGCCCTTCAAGACTGACATAAATATAATTTCCCCCCAAGGCATGGCTTTCCCATGTCTGTACTCTCTCTATTTACACCCTTCTAGAAATGTCTATCTGCATGTCTGTTTTCATCACTATGTTTTAAGTCCCAGCAAGCTAGCGTTGCATCATATCACCTTGGATTCCCATGGTCTCGGAGTGTATATGCATACATTCATAGTCTGGAGTAGTCACAGTGCATCTACTACAGGTGAAGCTCAAAGACCTGAGAACTGAGAGGTTCCACAGCGAACAGGTGACAGTGCATAGGATACTTTTACTGGAGTGTGGTGATGTTGTGTCCCCAATATATTGTACACCTTAATAAATTTATCTGGGGTCAGAGAACAGAACAGCCACTCGATATAGAGGCCAGAAAATGGTGGCACACATGCCTCTAATCCTAGCATTCCAGAGGCAGAGATCCATGTGGATCTTTGTGAGTTCAAAGCCACACTGGAAACAGCCAGGCATGGTAACAAGAGCCTTTAATCCCAGGAAGTGATGGCAGGAAGCCGAAAGGTATTTAAGGTGAGAGGACGAGGAACTAGAGCTGGTTAAGTTTTTAGGCTTCTAGCAGCAGTTCAGCTGAGACCCATTCAGATGAGGACACAGAGGCTTCCAGTTTGAGGAAACAGGATCAACTGAGGAATTGGAAAGGTGAGGTAGCTGTGGCTTATTCTGTTTCTCTGACCTTCCAGCGTTCACCCCAATACCTGGCTCCCAGGTTTGTTTTTATTAATATAACCTTCTAACAATTTGTACTACACTGGAGTCCTAAGAAGAGGTCCCCACTGACATGGGTGGGCAGGAAAGGGAGCTTCCACAGTAGGTACAAATTCCCTGTAAATTTGAAGAAAGTTTAAACCCAGAATTTCATGGTTGTAGTTTGAGGTGGTAGACAGAGCATCCCAAATTCCAGTAAGATCCTAAAACAGACTACATGAATCTTGGAAGTTTTCATTTTTCAGGAAAGAGAGTTGTCTCCAAATGCTAGAGACTTAGAGATTCCTGAAGGGTGAAAAGCTAATGATATTGCTGAGGAAAGTATGAGAAAATTAAGTTAAATTAAATGGAGAATACAGTCAGAAGATTCACTATTGCCCCAATGGGAGCTTTAGCTATAGATAGATGGATAGATGATAGATAGATAGATAGATAGATAGATAGATAGATAGATAGATGATAGGTAGATAGGTAGATACAGATATATGCAGAAGTTTATGAACACCACAGGGATGTAGATACAATTGAAAAGAAAAAAAAGGAAGGACTATCCTAAGCAGAGGTGCTGTTGTGTAGGTTGGAGGAGCCATTTTAGGGTGACTCATTTCAGTTACAAGCAAACAAAGCAAAAGTCCCAGCCACACTCTGGCAAAGCTTCAAGGACACAGTCCTGAAAGTGCCCTAGGGATATGGTAGCACAGGGACCTACACAGGTAAAACCCAGGCAGCGCTGGGACCTTGGCTCCCTCCCGGTGACAGTAGAAGGCGGTCTCCTGAGCGGTGTTGAGTCTAAAATTCAATGAGCATTGTAAAGCTAAAAAATTCTGGAACTTAAGGAAAAGAAAAGAATGGAAGAAAACTATCTAACAGGCATAATAATGATGCCCTCCTACAGTGCCCCACTGAAAGTGTCACATCCTAATTTCAGAACACTGTATTTACCTTACATGATAGTGGAGAGTTTGCACATGGAGGCCCTTGAATGGATCACTGTCGGGAGCAGAGAAAGCCCTCAGTGAATTAAGTCCTTAGTCAGTGTGTGTTGTTCACAGGAACTGGCCATATTATGAACCCCAAAGCCTCAGGTCCATAGAAGAATGGCAAAGCTTTTCCCCTGGAGTAAGCTCAGCGGCATGGCCAAGTCTTCCTCTGGCCCAAATGTGTTTGTTGACAGCATGTGCAGAAAGTATCCACCAGAGCTTTCTACCCATGGATATTTATGGCCTGAAGACTACTCCCCTGCAGAGATGGCTCCTACCAAGATTAGCTAAACCTGGCTCCTTGATCCAGCTGTATACCACAAACACTGCCTCCTGGTTTAGCTGTTTGCAATAACCCTGTGTCTCTGTTCAGTTCTGTCTAGCTTATATAATAAACATGCTAAGGTTCTGGGATGTTGCAGGTTCTTCAACAGAGAGCCCAGAACATCCCATCCCAACTTTCTGTCTGTGTGTCTGTCTTTTTCTTCATTCTCTCAGCACACCAGTCATATCCATCCTTGGAGACAATGCTGGACATGGCAGATCACTAAGAATGAGAAACTTTAATATTAATGTAAATTGCTTGATTTAGACCTTCTATATTGCTTACACATTTCAAAGTGTGCTGTGCACCACACATATATACAAATTTGATTAATAATTAAAAATATAAATACATTTTTCTTTAAGAAGTTGGCCAGTTTCCCCTCTGTGATTAGAGTGAATAGAGTGATATAATGATGAATTTGAAGGTAGAGGAGTAAGACCATTAACCAAGGGCTGTGAACAATCTCCAGAAGCCGGAAGATACAGCAGAGACTTGCCTCAGAGCCACTGGGAAAGGAGCCAGCCCTGATGCTGCCCCGACTTTAGCCTGTGTGGGACATCTTACCTCCAGAATTGTAAGATAAGAAATCTGTGTTGTCCCAAGCTACTAATTCAGTGGTGATATGTTACAGCAACAACAAGAGACTAGACAGTGAAGTCTGATACTCCTCTTCTGAAAACAATTACTCGAGGCTACAGGCTAGAAAAATGAAGGCAGATGCTAGGAAAGAGAAACATCTATGATACATGACAAGTCATCCAGAAACAAAATGTGAGCGCAGGTTAGCTGCCATGCAAAGCATCCAGCAGGAACCCTGCTAAGATTAGAATAGAAAACTTTGAAAAACCAATGAAAACATCTTAGAGGACAAAGAAATTCCTATTGCAGAATTTCCAGGATTAAGAAGTTTGGTGACCTCGAATATTTGCTGAAGGAACAGCTCAGTGTATTTTTAAGAGGTTAACCATTAAGAACTTGGGGAGAAATTAGAAGACAGACAGATAGATAGATAGATAGATAGATAGATAGATAGATAGATAGATAGATAGATAGATAGATGCATATAAATAATATGTACTAAAAAATACATATTTTAAGCAGTTGGTAAAGAACGAACGAGAAGGAAGAACCTATTGGCTGCTGAGAGAAGGGCTATTTCCTTTTATGACCCATACTTGAAGTCACCACTTCGCCCTACATTCAATCACAAGCCTCGTATCTACAGGAAATATTGCTACTCAATTAAAATATCTTAGAAATCCTCTTATGACTGTTTGACCATCTTCTGACCTAACCTACAGACAGTACAGTTACTATTTATCTACAGTTAGGTGCAGAACGTAACTGGTATCAACATTGACAATAGGATACAGATGTCGACCATCAGGAACGAAGAGAGGACCAAAGGAAGAAAATATAGTTCAATGGCGTCTTCTGAGAGGACAGGTCCGTAGAATCTGTCTAAACAAGTAACAGAGTGGAAATTTAAATATGAATATTTTTAATTCAGCAAATATTAATTAGATGACTATACTTGGCATTCTTCCAGTTGTTGGGAATATAAAATTAGGCACAGTCCTTTTTATCCCAGAGTCTTAACATCCTAATGATGCAACAGTACAAGGAACCAAACATTTTCCTTATCTAGTAAGTTAGGTAGTGACCAGTGCTACATAGCAGAGATCAGAAAATTGTTGCTGTGGAGAGCACACAGAGAGAACATGTTTTAGATTTTGCAGGTCATAGGCTTCTGTCTTGATATTTAACTGCACCATTATAATAGGAATGCAGTAATAAGGAACACATAAATGAGTGCATGTGACTATTTGAATAAAACTTTATTTACAAATACAAGTGGTTAGCCCAAACTGACCTCAATGAAAAGAGTTACTACTTTAGAATAGAGGAAGAGAGAAGGCCTCAGAAGGAACCAACATCGGCAGGTTGCTGAGGAGGAAGAAGTAAGCCTTAGATCTTGGAGAAAAGTGCACAGGCAAGAAAAACAAGAAGGAGAGCATGCAAAAAGGGATGGTGGGGCTGGAGCAGGAAGCCAGAGGAGCAGAAGAATAACGGGCAGTCCCAGGGCAAGGTGGGGATGTGGGTTTGGAGAGACAGTGGTTCTCTACCCAGTAGAGTCAGAAGCCCCAAGGCCAGGATACACACTCCAGCAAGATCCCAAAGTAGATCCTCTGCAGACTAAAGTTTGAAACCAGTATGGAGCCCCCTGGGCATCTGAAGCCCCTTGACCTTCCGTCTGGGGCCGGTCGAAAGCTGATTTGATGGAATGACCGGCTGACTGATGAAAGAATGACTTGGAGCACTATTTTGTGACTTCTCTGCAGGAGGGCAAGGAGAGGACATGGAGACAAGGTGGAGGCCTCCAGTAATCCACTTGAAGGGGATGTGGATTTGGAGGGAAGCAAGTTGGCAAGCGCTGGTCAACATCTGGATGTAGTCTGAAGGAGAGCCAGCAGGAGTTTCCTTCCCTTTGGATGTGATGCGAAGGGAGACAGAGGACTGGAGAATTACGGTTTGAGACCTGATCAAGGTCGAAGCTTGCTGAGTGGAGAAGTCTGTGGAGGAACAGACAGAGACGACCAAGGGGAATGGAGCTCAGGACCATGATGTCAGTGTGGAGTACTCTATACATCTGAGAAGTCTGTAGGACACCAAGTGGAATATTAAACAGATGTTGAGGACATGGGTCAAGAGTGTAGGAGGGAGAGTGAGCTGCTAGAAATATAAAGAGTGCCACTGAGATGGCTCAGCAGTGAGAGCAATTATTGTTCTCATAGAGGACCCAGGTTGGGTTACCAGCTCCTATATGGTGCTTACAACCATTTCTAATTCTATTTCTGGAGGATCCAATGCGCTCTTCATGCCTCTTTGACACCAGGCATGCACATGGTACACATATATACATGTGGGCAAAACACTCTTACACATAAAGTAAAATAAATCAATCTAAGGCTGGATAGATGGCTTGGAGTTAAGAGCACTTGTGGCTCTTCCAGACAGTTGGGGCTCCATTTCCAGCACCCACATGGTAGCTACAACCATCTGTAACTCCAGTCCGAGAGAATACCAATCCTCTCTGGTTTCCTCAAGCACTAGGCGTATATACTTGTAGTAAAGGTCCAAACACCCAAATACATAAAAATAAATAAATCTGAAAAAAAAACTGAAAAGAATAATAAATTACATGAACCATGCAGACAGTAAAGAGATTATAGAAGGCAATTATCCCAAATTTTCATTACAAAAAATTGTCTGAGAGATTAAATAATCCATAAAAACTAGGCCTATGATAGTAACCTACTAAAATGAAAAAGTCAAAAACAAAATTATACAAAAAGCCAGTCGCGAAAGTCCAAATATTTTATGGTTCCCCTTTCATGCAGTGTCTTGAACAATCACATTCCCAAAAACAGAAACTGTAGTGTTGGTGGCAGGGTAGGAGAGTGTACCGGTTCTAGAGGTGGAAGATGCTGGCCTCCCGGAAGTGCCAACATCCTGAATGCCGCTGAACAGCATGGCTAAAAGTAGCTAGAAGAGGAAGGTTTAGGTTATGTGTGTATTGCCACAAGAAAGGGGTGTGAATATGTGTGTGTGTGTGTGTGTGTGTGTGTGTGTGCGCGCACATGCGCACGCACATGAGAACCACCGTGTGTGTGTGGAGGCTACAACTTTTGGTAGTCTCACCTCTACAGACGCTAACCACATCTGAATTTTCACAGAGCTGCAGGATTGAAGTCAGGTTATCAGGCTTGCCCAGCCAGCATTGTTATCCAATAACCCGTCTCTCCAACCCACAAGAAAGTTTCTTTAAAAGGTCTTCAAGCTCACAGAGTAAACATTACACACACATAAATAAGTTGTCCTTATGGGACTGGGAATGAGAAAGGAGGGTGAAGTAAGACACATTTTTATTTTATGTTTTTTTCTATATTGTTTGCATTCTTTAATCATATGCACACATTATTTTCCTGTTTAAAAATAAAATGTTTTTGAAGGAATAAGTATGGAAAGGGAGAATTTCAGTCCATGTTTCTGCTTGACTTGTGCTCAAATTCTCAAAACACTATTTTATAGAAACTGATTTCCAAGAAGCCTTCAAAGCTCTCTTTTATTATTATTACTAGAAGCCATTCCCTTGGAATCAGACACTTGTGTTTTTCCGATGGAGCTTGAAGTCAAAGCCTGGAGGGTGGGTGCATTTGGAAGGCCTCTCAGCACAGCCCTGGGCTTTGAACACCGTGCCTTCCAGCCCTCCCCATGCATCCTCGTCCAACTGGCCTCCCATCCAACATAGCCGTCAGACAGCAGGGATTTATGGAAATGCTTGTGGGGGTGCCCAGAGCCTGTTGGAGGATGCCCATTAAGTGAAGCAGACCCACCCACAAAGCAGACCTCATGAAAATCCCAGACTGCAGCTGTTCATTGCCTGGACGCCAACCAATACGCTAAAAAGATGCCAATACGAAGACCTTCATGTCTTACAGAATTCACCAGAAATTTCAGGTTCCAGGCAGGTATTCTAGCTCAGTAGAATTGAAAGGGACCTCAGAAATTATCCTCTTTTATATTGCAGAAAGTGAGGCCCATATACACACAACCACAGAGGGAGCCCAGCAGGGAAACAGTTGTGGCTATAAGGATGCATGGCAAGTTCTAGATTTAAGTCTGAAGGCCTCTTCCAGAATGGGAGGCTCTGGCCTTTGGGGGATGGGGAGCGTGAGGAGGGAGGCAGCAAAGAAAGTGGAAAAAAGTGAAGCAGAGAGTTCTCGTAGCTTTAGTTACATTGGCAGATACAACGCAGCACACTGAGCAAGAAGCCAGGTTTTAGCTGAATCTTTCATGTTCACCATGAAGTCATCCGGGCTCTTTGTTGATGGACTATTTGCATGCTCTGTGCCAGACGTGACTGTAAGTGCTGTGGATGGAGAACCGGAGCAGACAGGCTCTGTCCTTGAAAGACTCACAGTCCAAGAGAGCAGATGGTAACCAAGCTGCTGACAGACACACAAGTCAGCCGCAGCATGAGATGGAGCTTTTCTGATCATTGGGATCCTCACCACAGGCTCGCTGAGTTAGATTCGCTGGGAAGGTCCTAGTAATCTGCATTTTCACAAAAGCCCAAAGTGCATCTTATGAGCAGTCAGCCTCGTTTGTAGAACAACTCAGAGTTTCACTCTAGTTCTGGCTCAAACCAGTGGTATCATCTGCCCCACGAAATGACTTATGGGGCATTCACCTTTACCTGTTCCCTGATTCCTTGAGATATACACTACTCTCCCATGAGGCCTTGGGGTCACTCTGATGTTGTCCAGGTCCTGTGCTGTAGAACACCAGGCAGGGAGCTGATTGCTCACTGACCCCCAGTCCATGCTATAGCAATTTCTCCTCCCAGAGGAAAAGGCCCCATTATTGCTTTGTCCAAACGCTCTTTTTTTAAATTTTCTTTTATTTTTATTTTAATTTGTTTCATTTTACATACCAACCACAGTTCTCCCCCACCCTCCTTGAGCTCCTCCATCCCACCTCCCCATCCACTCCTCAGAGAGGGTAAGGCCTCCCATGAGGAGTCAACAAAGTCTGGCACATCAAGCTGAGGCAGGACCTTCCCCTCTGCGTCAAGACTCAGCAAGGTATCCCACCACAGGGAATAGGCTCCAAAAAGCCAGTCCATGCACCAGCGATAAATCCTGGTCCCATTGCCAGGGACCCCACAAACAGTCCAAGCCACACAACTGTCACCCACATTCAGAGGGCCTATTTCTAGTCCCCTATAGGTTCCCCAGCCGTCAGTCCAGAGTCTGTGAGCTCCCACTAGCTCGGGTCAGCTGTCTCTATGGGTTTCCCCATCATGATCTTGACCCCCCTGCTCATACAATTCTTCCTCCCTCTCTTCAACTGGACTCCAGGTGCTCAGCCCAGGGCCTAGTTGTGGATCTCTGCAACTGCTTCCATCAGGCTCCATAATGACAATTAGGGTAGTCACCAATCTGATTACAAGGGAAGGCCCATTCAGGCACCCTCTCCACTATTGCTAGGAGTCTTAGGTGGAATCATCCTTGTGGATTCCTGAGAATTTCCCTAGCACAGGGTTTCTCCCTAACTCCACGATGACTCCCTCAATAAAGATATCTCTTTCATTGTTCTCCCTCTCTATCCCATTCCCTATTCGACCATCCTGTTCCCTCTTGTTCTCATTCCCATCCCCTCCCTTCTTCCCCCCTCCCAGTTTACCCATGAGATCTTATCTATTTCCACCTCCCAGGGTCATTCATGAGTGTCCCTCTTAAGGTCCTCCTTGTTAGCTATCTTCTCTGGGGTTGTGGATTTTAGCTGGTTATCCTTTGCTTTATATCTAATATCCCCTTATGAGTGAGTACATACCATGTTTGTCTTTCTGGGTCTGGGTTACCTCACTCAGGATGATTTTTTTTCTGGTTCTGTCCATTTGTCTGCAAATTTCATCATTTCATTGTTTTTTTTTTTTGTTTGGTTTGCTTTGGTTTTTGGTTTGGTTTTGTTCAGACACTCTTCAGCCTTAATTCTCTTGAGCTATGTCATCCCAGAGGGAGTACTATTTTTTTCTACGTTATACAAAGTTCCTATATAGACTGTCAGGTCCCAGAGGGCCCCCCTTAACACAGGTGCTTGATGATACTGGGACCTGTTGGCCACTGCCACATCACCTTGCCACTTTAGGCACCTGTCCTCGTTAGGGCAACTATTGCTGTGATGAAGCACCATGACCAAAAGCAGCTTGGAGAGGAAAGGGTTTATTGGGCTTAAGCTTCCTTGTCACTGTTCATCATCAAAGGAAGTCGGGACAGGAACTCAAGCAGGACAGGATCCTGGAGGCAGGAGCTGATGAAGAGGTCATGGAGGAGTGCTGCTTCCTGGCTTGCTCATCATGACTTGCTCAGCCTGCTTCCTTCTAGAACCCAGGACCAGCAGCCCAGGAATGGCCCCACCCACCATGGACTTGGCCCTCCCTCATTAATCACTAATTAAGAAAAGGCCTTACAGGTTTGCCTACAGCCCGATCTTATGGAGGCATTTTCTTAATTGAGACTCCCTCCTCTCAGACGATGTTAGCTTATGTCAAGTTGACATAAAACTAACCAGCACAGCTCCTCACATCTGTTCAGTGCCTATACCAGGCTGGTGTGTTCCTCTTTCCTGGCCGGAGTCCTTGCCCGTCTCTGAAGTCTTGTAATAAAAGATGAGCTTTCCCAAGTATTATTGGCCCCATGCCTAGTACAAGAGGCCACATATCTTGAGATTAAAGCCACGAGCTGGGATCAGATCTGAATTCAATTTCTAATTTTACTCTTCTTTGTGACTTGAACAAATTAATTGTTTTCTGGGTACTGTATATTTAAAAGTTTCTTGTGCACATTTTCCATAGGGTTGAGCAAAAAAAAAATACGTATAAACGTTTGTGACACAGAGTCTAGGCCATACAGAGCCTCTGTTTCCTGCATGAGACTTCATTCGACTTTAGCTGCCCCTCACTACTCTTAGACAGCTATCGTCAACATCCATTTGACAAACAGAGAGAGTGTTGGGAGTAAGATGGAAGAAGTTAATACAGGAGCTGGGGTCCAAACCCGGCTACAACTGTCTAATTCACCTTCTTTCTACTTCAGCCTTTTCATCCAGCCCTTAACCCTTCCCAGAGTTCCAGGCTCAATATGTAAAAAGGATAAGATTTCACCCTCCATTTCCAAAAGCACCTGGGTCAAGCCTCGCCTCACAGTCAGAATAGCCATTGGGCTTCTGATCTCAGTGCCAACTGAAATCTGTTTGTAATTACTGCCCAGAAGGTTGTGTTATGAAGGACTGTAAGGTCAAGTCAGGGTTCACAGAGCATCTTGATTGATTAATGGCATCAGCCATGGGAAAAGGATCCAGGAACGATGGCAGGTCCTAGAGAGCACAACCCACCTTCTTTAGGATTTTGAAGTCTTCTCAAAGCCAAGCACACTTGATAAAAGGGGAGGTCCAGGGGAGTTAAATAAAGCTGTTAAGGACCATTAGCACCTTATTAAGACCTTTTCCCAGATGTAGTCTGAAACAGCCAAAGAATACAGAATGGAGGAACATTTTGGAGAGAAAGCATAGATGTGTTCAGTGGCATTTTACTGAAGGATGAAAAAATCAGTTATGTCTGCCTCCGAGGCTTCATGCCTGCCTCCATCTCCCTGAACCTCCAGGTAGGTGGAGGGAGGCCATTGTGGAATTCTGAAACCTCCTCATGAAGTCCAGGGGGAGCTGACGTGTGACCTTGGGAAATGAATTCAGACTTTCAGACCTGCAGGTGTTTTTGCCCGTGAACTTTAGAAAATAACCTGTGGCCTCCGGTGCATTGTGCTCTGCAGATGTTACCTAAGGCCAAGTACAAAGAGGAGCCATTGAGAACCTCAACAAAAGTAGGCATTTGACAACCTCCATTCCCTGTTCCTCCCTTTTCCCCCTCAAAAGGCATGTTGTGATATATTATTTGTATATGTAATTGTTGTTGAAGTGTAATTTACCAATAGTGGGAGTCATATATTTGGGGTAAATAGTTACATAAGTTTGGGCAAACACATGCCGCCATATAAATAAATACTATCCTGGAGATAAAGCATCCCCATGATAACCAAAAGTCTCATCATGCCCTCTCCAAGCAATCTCCTAACCCTACTCCCAGGCCTTGGCAAGCATGGATCTTATTTCTACCCTTATGCTTTTACTTTTTATTGCAGCCTATTTTAAATGCATAAATCCAAAGAGCAAATAATTCTCCTGAGTTTTTCCTTCACATCCTACTCAAAATAGCTCAGCTCTGATGGCAAGCTCTCTGTTCCAGGAAAATTCTTCATTAAATAAATGAATTCCATGTGCATATTAAAAAGACATTTTGCTTCATATTCCTTCTATTTATAGACAGAGTCCAACCACCAGAGGCCCTGAGTCTGTCAGGGTCTCCCTGTCTTCTTCAGCTCACACCCTCTCTCCTCCCTGCTCTGACCTGAGTGCAGGGATGGCTGCAGTGGGTGGTAGTGGGTAAGTAAGGTGCTGAAAGGGCCCTAAGACTTGTTTTCCTGAGGAGGTACGCTTCCCAGCCTGAGAGGCCAGACTTTGGGATGCTCCACAATGCCTGTGGGCTTTCATAGCTGTGTTATAATTGACAACTAGAATGGGCAATCAAGAGATTAGGACTTCAGATAAGGCTGAATAGAGTTAGGTGGTCCCCAAGGTCCTTTCTGCAGGGAGTCTCACAACACACACAGATCATGGAATAATCTAAGATGATCTTTTGCTCATTTCCATGTACTAGGTTCTGGGTTAGGCATAAAACCTAAACATGAAAAGGTAGAAATGATAATTAGACTTGGTTTCTGTCCACAAAGACCTTACTCTGTAATAAAGACATGGCTGGGCGGGAGATAAATGACTTTGATGGAGGAGATAAAAGCAATGTGGTTTCAATCTAATTTGGTCACTTGCTGATTGTATGACCATGGGTATGTTGTTTCACCTCTCTGGACTTTGATAGTCTCACCTGTTACCTAGAAATTATACCCACTCTCATTCCAGAGGGCTGCAATGAAACTGGATAAAGATTATCCAGCCTAGCTTCTGTCATATTCAGACTAAGAAAGGAATGCTTCCTCCTTATGCCCTGTATTCATTATGTTTTTCCAAAAAAACAGAGCCCATGGGAAACAGATAGATAGATAGATAGATAGATAGATAGATAGATAGATAGATAGGTGATAGATTAGGTAGATATAGAGATAGGTAGATTATAGAATATATAGATAATAGATAGTAGATAGATGATAGATATAGATATATAAATAGATTAGATAGATAGATAGATAGATAGATACATACATACATACATACATACATACATACATACATACATACATACATGATAGATAGAATATGAGGGGGATACTTATTATAAAGAATAGGCTCATGTCATTATGGAGTCTTTAAGTCCCACAGTCTGCAGTCAGCAAGCTGGAACCTCGGGAAAGACAATGGTTCCAGTTCAGTCTGAAAACCAGAGGATCCAGAGCGTCCATGCTGTCAGTCACAGTCTGAACAGCAACCTGAGACCTAAAAAAAAGCCATTTTTTCAGTTTGAGCCTGGAAGCCCGAAGAGAGAATGCCCCGTTCCAGCAGTCAAGCAGGGGGATGCCTGTGGTGGCTTGTGTTCTGTCGACTGTACAGACTAGAGTCGTTTGGAAGAGGGAAGCTCACTTGAAAAAATGCCCCCACCAGACTGGCCTGTGGGCAGGCCTACAGTGTATTTTCTTGATTGATGATTGATGTGGAAGGGCCCGGCTCACTGTGGGTGGTGCCACCTCTGGGCTGCCGGTCCTGGTGTGCATTTAAAAAAAAAATCAAACTGAGCAAGCAAGGAGGAGCGAGCCAGTAGGCAGCGTTCCTTAGTGGCCTCTGCTTCAGTTCGTGCCCGGACTTGCTGGGATGATGGACTATAAACTATAACATGAAGTAAACCCTTTCCTCCCCAGGCTGCTTTCCATCATGGTGTCTCATCACAGCCATAGAAACTCTAAGACAATGCCCTTACTCACATTTGTGCTCTGTTCTTTAGCCAACTGGTCAAGGCCCTTTCACTTTGCTCAATCTATAAGATCAAATATTAACTATGACTCTTAACTGGAACCACCCATATGAACACACCCAGAATAGTGTTTCACCAAGGACCTGGATACTCTATGGTCCTGTCAAAACAGAATACCCTCTAAGAAAGAAATTGGCAATCTAAAGGGAAACTGTACAAAAGAGTGATTTGAGCATGAGAAGGATTAATTGGCTGCAGGGCGTGGAGGGGTAATGCTGAGACTTTCCATAGCTCCACCTGCATCATCTCCTAGGATTCTGTTTCTTCCTGCAGGAGAGTTTTGGGTGGAAGTCATTCACTTCCTAGAGGTCTCAGCTGCACCTCAAGATAGAGTACCTCACTGGGCATGGTGGCGAACTCCTTTAATTCCAGCATTCGGGAGGCAGAGGCAGGCAGATCTCTGTGAGTTCAAGGTCAGCCTGGTCTACAGAGCAAGTTCCAGGACAGCTAGGGATACACAGAGAAACCCTGTCTCAAAAAACAAACAAAAAAAAGAGATAGAGCACCTCACCTTTTCCTTGTATTAGCATCCCTGTCTCCATTCTGCTGGTCTGTAGACTTCATGCAGATTTTGTCAATGACTGATACAGGCTAGGTATATACAACAAGGTTGGGAATCAGGCAACAGTGACCATGCAAATATGAAATCTAATGCAACCTTATCATGCGACAGATAACACAATGGAGGCTGAATACTTGTTTGTTCTTTCCATCAGCATCTGAGTCCCTGCTGTGTCCTGTGACAAATCAAGCCAAATATATACGGAAGCAAGATAGCATATATGCTCAGAAACCTCAGGTGGACATGACAGGGTGAGAAAAACTCCTACTATGTGCAAAGCTCTTTATGTACATCACTTCCCATATATTGCCAGTGTCTGTTTATTCATCCATCCGTTTGTTTAAAGTTATGAATGAGCAGTAAGAGTTCCAATACTGGCTGTTGGTTCCAGAGATTCTCTGATCCCTGGCAAAAGAGGCAGGGTTTTTAATACAGAGTTCATAGTCTAATAGGAAACACAGAGACAGAATAAGACAATTGTGACGTTAACAATCATTGCCAAGTGTAGAGGAATCAAAGCAGAAAGTGAAGATTAACTTCCCGAGGAACAGAAAAGGTTTAGTAGTGTTTGAGCTAAGAATTTAAGGCAAAGTACATGGTGGTTAATCAAAACTGCAGGAGAGCACTGTAAACTCAAGACACTCGTCTTGGGTGATGAAATGGCCGTACAAAGGACTGGGCATGTGGGAGAATATGAACAAACAAAAGCTTTCCTTTTGTGACAAAATCCCCTGTAGTTTGGTGTTGTCAAAATACTACCCTAAAGCGGAATGGGCACCACCGCCCTCTGCGGTCTGCCTCCAGTCCTCTGTCGGACACCCACCTGGTTAAATATCACTGTGGCCAAAAGCCAACAGTCCCCAACAGTCATCACTCAGAAGGCCATGTCCCCTTGGGATGTGATTGCTGAATCCAGGAATGCTGGAAGGCAGGGCACTGTCCTCTACCACCACACACACTTTCTGGCCGTGTGGCCATTTTCCTGGCAATCATTATCACCTATTTTACCAGAGGCACAGGAATCTATCAGACAGCTGCATTGGGGGCCATTGCAACCTCTTCTTTGCTACTAGTAATCGAAACTGGCTTGTTTAGACTCAGTTCCTCTCAGCTCATAATCCTTGTTTTGACTGATGGCTTACTGCCGGCAGGCAGCTTCCTGGGCAGGCAACATAAAACCAGTTAGCCTTCAGAACAATTCAGGGGACATGGACGCTTGTGCTGGTGTTCTCACTTTATAACTGTGGAAACTGAAGCTCAAGAGTGATACACTGATGTTCTCAACCACACAGGGAGGATCAAAATGCATTCCAGCCGGGCGGTGGTGGCGCACGCCTTTAATCCCAGTGCTGGGGAGGCAGAGCCAGGCGGATCTCTGTGAGTTCCAGGCCAGCCTGGGCTACCAAGTGAGTTCCAGGAAAGGCTCAAAGCTTCACAGAGAAACCCTGTCTTGAAAAACCACCACCAAAAAAAAAAAAAAATGCAGTCCAGAGCTCACCAAGCTCAACTTTTCACTCTCTGCCAACACCCTTCTCCAATCAGGAGCGAATACTGCTTAGCTGCCTGTGAAAGGGGTGCCTCTGACAGTGGAGCTAACCTTGCCTGCTGAGTAACAGCACAAAATCTGTATTCAGAGAAACTTGGGTTCAAAGCCAGCAGTGGGGCCCTGGTCTGTGATTCTGCCTGCTCCGTTCTGTGAAGCAGAATGTTGATGCTCCCTGATTTGAAGTTTATCGGAGTAATATGCATATGGAATATAAAGTAGTGGTTGTTAGGTAATAAATTCCTGAGGACAGTATGATGTCAGTTGATTCCTGCCTGTGCAATGTTAGTTGACTTATTTATGAGGAAAAGCATAAGGCAGTGTTAAGTTTCCCCTAATATCACTCACTTGAGAACTCACCAGGAAAAAAAAAGGGGTGATATATTCTCATTTATTCCACTATTCAGAGAAAAGACTGTTTTCCAAGTGAAATCCACCATTTACGGCCTAATAAATGCTGCCCTCATCATTGAACTTTCCTGAAAGCCTCAGAGCTCTTTCAAGGCCCCATGTATGAGCCTGGACCTAAGTCCACCTGCGTCTTGTTCTTGAAATACCTTCTTCTTGTGCTGTCCTCTTAAGATCTTAGGCGAGATGGTGTAGATGTTGTGTTCCAGTTTCCTCTTTGGCTGGATAGCATGGTATAATGTTGGCCTGATGTCACTAGGCTAGTGTTAAATACCAGCTCTGTGATCTAGGACAAGTTATTTCATCCTCTGGACTTAAACGTACACGTGTTAGGTGGTGACAACTTGAGGGCGAATTTCAAAAGGCAAATGAGAAAACTCATATGAATTACTTAATTGAGTACTTTGATAAGGAATATTTATTTGGTTTTGGTGCTGAGGATGGAACCCAGGGCCTTGTGCATGCTGAGCACTTACTCCACTGAGCTACATCCTAGCCATGTGTTCAGTCGCTGCTATGAGTATTTTCTAGCTCACGGGTCCTTTCCTTTCTGGGGTGCTTTTAGACACACCCTGGTCAAGGACGTGTCCTTTTCTGCTGGATAGCTGAGAACTGGGACCTGGGAAGAAAGTGGCTTGGTTCAGGTCACAACTGGTAGAGCCAGGGTCTGAATCCTGAGGCCACAAGGAATGGCTATGCCATGGGGTTGGTCTTCCTTCTAACACCCAGTTCTGCTGTTCCATGGAGTAAAGCTAGGAGATGCTGCTGGGAAGGCTTCAGTCCACATCAGCTGCTCAACAGGCACGTACTAAAGTTAGCCAAGTGTTCAGAAAAGCAGTAGTTCTTGAAGATACATTCAGAACAGAATAGTTTCACACTGACATTGTCAGAGTGGTTAAATTTCCAATCTTTGGACCGAGGTTGGACTTCAACTTAACCCTCTGCCATTAGCAGTCTAGTCCCTGGAGGGATCCTTCATCTCTCTAAGGTTCAGTTTCTTCATACATAAAATGAGGCCATGGTAGTAGTACCTACCACTTCTAAAGCATTTCGTATAATTCAATCACGCAGAAATCTTAAACAAATGCTAACTAGCAGTGTTATCATCGATCCCTCCCTTTAATTGGTGCCTGCTGCTCTTGGGCTTTGAGGGCGGTGGGGAAACAAGTTCCTTTATCTGAACCACAAACCCAGAATCTATGCCAACTCTCCCTTTAGCCCAGTGTTCCTTTTTGCTTAAACAGATCTGCCACACAAGTGAGACAATAGAATGCCTCACCTAGTAGTGACTGACGGGCTCTCTAACAGGCCCGAGCATGGCAGACAAGGTGCTGGCTAGTTTCGCCCTTCCTCCTTCCCTCTCCTTGTTGAGCCATTAGATAGCATTCCTAAAGCTAGCCCCCAAAGTCTTTTCCCTTATTTGGCTATTGACTCATTCCTGAGACTAAACTCCAAGGTCCAGCAATCAAAGTTCATTATTTGGCTCCACGGGCTAAACTGTCCAATCAGGACTACCAACTCATCCCCGCACAGACTTCCCATTTTCTCCTTAAAAAACCACTTCTTCAGAAACACCTGTTGCTGCCTTTACCTGATCCAGAGGCAGCTCCCCCCTCACTCTCCGGAGTAACAAATCTTCTTTGGGCTGAGAATTTGGTGTCGGGGTGTGTTCTATGCCAACTCCGAGGCCCCTTACAGTGATACTTTGGTGAGTCCACAAAAAAAGTGCTCTCTTAAAAAAATCTTTTTTTTTTTAAATTTTAGGTGTATGAGTGCTTTGCCATCATGCGTGTATGTGTGTCACATGTGAACCTCGTGCGCTTGGAGACCAGAAGAGGGGGCTGGACGGCCTGGAACTGGAATTACAGTTGGTTATGAGCTGCCACCTGCGTACTAGGAACTGAATCTGGGTCCTCTTCAAGAGCAGCAAGTGCTCTTAACCACAGAGCCATTTCTGTGGCCCCTGTGAAGACTTCCTTAATGAATATTCTGGATTTAAAAAGAGACTATCTGTGGTAAACAGAGGACTATGGTCTCCTCCCCACTGACCAGTCTCCCTTGAGAGTTGCCGCCAAGCTCCTTTGGGACTTCATGAACGCTGCCTTACTCAACCAGGATGCCTTTCACTTCCTTTCCTTATCACTGTCTCACCTGTGACTCACCCTTCAAGCCTCACAGGAAGTGACACTTATATCCTCATGCCCTAGCAGCACCCTGCATTACTATCCAATAATACCATTCGTGATATCTCTGTAAACGATCCTCTCTATCCAGGTTGTGAGATGTCTGTCTCTCCCGGTAGGACCATAAGCTCCACATGCACGTCTACCATGTTGCTCAACACTGTGTCTCAGGTTTCTAGCAGGCACTAAATGAATGAACGTATTTGACGGGATCTGTACAGCAACTCTGTGAACAAGAAAAGGTCTCATCGTCTCTGTTTTAGAGATGGAGAAATGGAGGTGGAGATGTTAAGAGACGTGACGTGCTCAGTGTCATACAGGGAATCACTGAGTAGGTGAGACTCTCTGCCCATTCAGCTTTCAGCCATTTCATCCTTTGTCTTTACACTTCACCTCTGTGGTTTCTGAACATCGCAAGCTCGGCAGCCAGCCGCCAAGCAGGGCAAGAGGCCATGCTTCTGAACATACGAGGCTTCCCTCTTCCGTCCAAGGGAAGAGACCTCTACAAGGGAAGTTTACCTTCAAATAGATAGAAGAAATAAACATTTGTCTCCAGGTTGGATGGAGCCCATTCTGGCGGCTACTTAGATAAAAGCTCCGAAGCAGTGTCCAGACTGACCCCATCTTTCCATAGCAGGAGAGTCTCAGGCCGTGCTCTGGAGCCTCACAAGGAGGCACACAAGGAATTAGTTCCCAGTCCCCTGGCTCCCAGGCAGCCTGGATGACTGAAACCTGAGAGGCTTCCTGAACTTGGAGGAAAGGTCAGTCACCAAATGCTGCATTGTCCACTGAACACTAATGCACTGCAACCCCAGAGGCTCAGGGACAATGCTGTTCTCTTACGGGCGAGCATTTTACATTATTCAAAGAGCTTCCATGAACAGCTGTGTCTTCCTTTGAACCTACCATTTGTGATGTTGTTTTTTTTAATTAAATTAAATTAAAACTAAAAAGTGTGGAAACAGGAAATGCAGCAGAAATGGTTACTATTATGGGATTTGATACCAGGTGGGTTTCAGTTCCATTTAGGTTACCCAGTAGAATTACCTAACTAGTCACCACAGTGATGCAGATAAAGTACCTGACTCATTCAGTAGTCAGTCTGTGTGAACAGAATGTGAGGCAGAACTCCTGGATCCCATTTCTCGGTGCAGGAGCAGTGAGGCTCACCCCCAAAGATCTTCTCCTCAGTTCATCTCCACAGCTTACCCGCAGCCTGAATAAATATTGTAGAATGAATCCATAAACCAGTGAACCTCTATCCCACTATGGCACCAAGTAACCTTTCTCACTCCCCTGATTCGAAACCTGAATGCTTCTGGAATAACAGGTTGTCATGCTGTGACAAATCATGAACCAGTAGACCTAGAGTGCTTTCCGAGTGGTCGGGTTTAAAGACACATCCTTCCTGAAACACTGAGGAAAGTGAACTAAAGACAGGCTGGCTCTTGATGAATCCCACACACAGCCTGACAGGGTGAATGGCAGCCTCATCAAATCGGCCCTTGGCAGAGGCACTCGGGGAGTTCTTATTTACCAGCCTCTGCAGACCTGTCTGTCTGTCCACAGCAGCTTTGGCCTCTGATTGGGGAAGCCTGAGCCAGGCAACCAGGGGGTCCTGGAGATTGGAGTCAGCTTGCTAAGCTGTCAGCTAGAGAGATGGGGATATTGAATTCATCAGTCATGCTGACAGGGGGTGTGAGTGGGGGCAGGAGCTCCCAGAGTACCGAGGAAACCCTGAGCACAGGGGAGCTGGGAAGAATAACTAGCTAGGTTTTGAGCAGGGTGACCCCTTGAGCCAGATTAACAGTCCACAGATTCCTGGGTTTTGTTTCAAATTGCACTAAATGATGAATGGAAAATGTTGGCCTTTGGTCTTCACTCAACTCTCCTTTTAAAAAGCTACGAACACTTACATACCATTTTTATGATATTTTTATATATTCTTGATGCTGTAGAAGAGTTTGATTTTCAACCATTGGATATTCTGTTACTCTCTGGGAAAGGGGCAAGAAGTTGGAATTTATGTCCCACCTGTTTTATGGCATGCTTGTATGTGCAGCTACCATTTCATTCACTTCTCTGAGAGAGGACAAGAATATTTCCCAAATTATAGACAAAGAAAGAGGAGCAGAGAGAAGACTAGCATGCCCAGTCCTCTCACAAGACAGGGACAGAAGCAGAATTTCAATTGAAAACCAGACAACACTGGAGTGGGGTCAACCTATTCTCTACCCACTGGACCTTGGCTCCAAAAAGCATAAACAAAAAACTAGTTTGGCCTATTGTTCACTTGTTGATATGATTGATAAAACTTCCACTGGTTAATTTTGAGCTGAATTGTTTCCCTCTCTGCATGTTGGCTTAAGTCTTGTTAAGACACCTAACTAACCCTGCAGGTCACTTACCTTAGATCCTTGGTGCCAGAAGGAACATTAGCCTAGTGTATCCCTTTAGGAGTCCCTCACAAAGCCTGCCTAGGCCTGGTCCACACTAGCGGCCATCAAACACCATGTTCTGGATTCTGAGAGCCAGAACAACTTAGAGTTCTTCTTTTTCCAGTTGCAGTGTCTCCCCTATTTGGCATGGAGGGAGGGGTGAGAAGGGAGTTTTTACAGTGGGGGGCCAGAACTGACCTAAGGCCCCTCTAGCTGTGATGCTTCAGGAGGCTGTGGGTCAGCGTGTGTCTCCCCTTCTCCTGTTCCAGCCTGGCTCCCACGTTCAAAGATTGGATGCCATTTTCAGGTTAATGATCCTTAACTACAGATGAGGAAGGGACTCTGGGCTCAATCTATCAGTAGTTGTGTCTTGTGCTAGCTAGTATTTATGTGAACTTGACACAAGCTAGCATCATCTGAGAAGAGGGAACTTCAATTCAAAAATTGCCTCCATAAGATCTGGCTTCAGGCAAGTCTGTTGGGCATTTTTCTTAATTAGTGGTTGATGTGGGAGGGCCCAGCCCACTGTGTGTGGTGTCACTTCTCAGCTGGTGGTCCTGGGTTCTATGGGAAAGTAGCAGCACAAACCACAAGGAGCAAACCATTAAGCAGTACTTCTCCATGGCCTCTGCAACAGCTCCTGCCTCCAGGTTCCTGCCCTGCTTGAGTTCCTGTCCTGACTTCCTTCAATGATGAAGAGTGACGTGGAAGAGTAAGCCAGATAAAGCCTTTCTTGGTCATAGAGTTTTATCACAGCAATAGCAGCCCTGACTAGGACAAATCTCATCTCCATTATCCTTACTTTGTAGTTAATTCTCTGTTTACCTTTGTCCAGTTCATCCTTTCCTTCTTTGTGCCTAAAATGCTGGAAAGTTATTCTTGTCAATAAAGTTGTTTTAGGCAGAGAGAACAATATAAGCACAGGCATGGGTGGTAGAAACAGCCTTGACCTTAAAGACTTGGAGTTAAAGACAAGGGTTCAAGTCCCATGCCCCCAACTTCTGAGCTGGTAACTGTTAACAGATTTATGTAACATTTGTAGGCACAGATACTTCTCTTCTTAGTTATATAATAAGGTGGTAGTGCCTTCCTTATCTGCCCTACATAATGACCACGGGAATTAAAAAAGATAATGAACAATTATTTTCACAGTTTAAAAAAAATAGAATGTACACCACCTTAGTTCATTTTCTGCAGCTGCCCTAAAATATTGGAGGCTGGGTTTTTGTAACAAGATATATTGTGTTCATAGTTTGAGGGTCTAAAGGATTAAGATCAAGGGCCTTCATGTGTCTGACCATTTGCCAGGGCCTTACGCTACATACATGGGAAGGGCAACAGTGTACAGAATCGGTTTGGTGAGATGGGACACCATCTTTTTGCAATACTCCCTGAGAGGAACTAGCCAGGGTCCTGTGAGAACCACATCAATCCCCATGCCCCAACACTGGTCATGGGGCCCTATCTTGTAAAAGCCCCACGTCTTCTCAGATCACTTCACCCAAAACCAGACTTCCAACACACGAGCCTTGGGGAGACACGCTCAACCGCTAGCCAAGCACTACCACCTGCATTCCAAGTGCGGTACGTTTCATCCTAGATGCTGGCTTTCACATGTCTCCGCCTTTAAATGAGAAAGGGACCCAGACACTCACTTTTGTTTCCTTCTGTTGCTGTTTACATGGTAGGAAGTCTGACACCTGGAGGAAGCCCAGAGGGTAGCTCTTGCTCAAACTTTACCTTTTAGTTCAACCAAAGTATTTCCAGATGACACCGTGGAATGGCCTCCACTCACCCCAAATCCCCTTCCTTATTCTTCAGCTATCCCTGGGGAGGAGGCTAACACTTTGCTGATCTTGCACCCAAGCAGCCTAGAACTTGCACTGACAGAGACAGATGTCAGTGGGGTGAAACCAACAAATTAATTTTGCCCGATCACTTAAGCCAGATGTGGCTACACATCTGCAGAGGGAAGAAAAAGGGAGGGTGAACCAGTTTGGCCTGTCCCTGCTGTGCCACAATCCACTCTACTTTTCTGAGGTTATCTATATGCCTCATGAAACCTTTAGGAAATGGTATCTTCAGATTTGAGCATCTCCTAGAAATCATGTCCTACTTTGGGAACAAGACTTACTTAACAATTTCTCATGCAACTGTTCTTGATCTAGAGGCTGTAGCATTGAATTTTCAAAATAACTCTGTGTGATGAGTTTGCTCATCTCAGCTTTTTACATGTGGGAAGTGGCGCTGAGAGAGCTGAAAGCTGATTGTCTAAGCTCTCAAAGTTAACAAGACCAAAACCAGAACAAAGAAGGTATGGGGGCAGCCTCCATGGAACACACGTTTCATCCACTAACCCCCTCCTTTGAGGCTCTAACGGGAAGAAGCATTGGAGGTTGGGATGGATGCAGATGAATTCTAAGGGAGAAAGTGGGAAGAAGTTTGTCTCACAAACTGTGAAGCGTGTGATTCATGGACATGCCCGTTTGACAGAGGTTCAATGGCCTGCAGTAGGCGTCAACCACTGCTCTGGGTGTAGAAACAATATGAATGACCCACTTCCATGAAATGAAGAATAGAGATCAGAAGGAAATCTCTCCACATGGCTAAATAAAGACATCACCCAAAGCTTAGGTGGGGTATTTGGGAACACAGAGAAGCTTGAGGAATGAGAAATGCAGCAAAGGAGAAGTCAGAAAGTCTTCTGGAAGGAGTTGTTACATGAAAAGTCTTAAGAGTCAGGTATAGTTTCACCAATCTACATGAAGTAGAGTCCATAGGAGGATCAGAGTTGAAAGAACACAATGTAATAGAAAAATACAGGGAATCCTAAGACATGGGGTGAGATTATTTGACCTAAAAAAATAGTCAAATATTTTCATTGTCTTAGTAGATAATCATGTAGACAAAGGCTCAGAAGTCCACAATGTTTTGATGTGAGGTAGTTTTCTTCTCTAGGTAGACTGTGTTTCGGCAGATGCACACTTATATACATAAGGGCTGTGCACACAGTTTTAGCCATATCTTGCCCCATCTGGGGAAAATGTTGGTCTTGAAAGAAAAGAGGAACTGGGGGTGAAGGAGGGCACTAAATTCCATGCATCTGCCTTGTTACCTGCTTGTCGTGTGATTAATTACTTTAGCCTAGATTAGGTCCTTTGAAAAACCAGCTTCACTGAGGTAAAATCTGTAGACTAGTAAATGCACAAAATTTAATGGAGTTTATCAAATGCACGTATACTTCTACAACCTCTGCCAATGTAAAGTTGCATTTCCATTACCTCAAATTTACTTACATCCCTTCCAAATCTAACCTCACCCTCCCCACACCATCTCTACCACCTCAACCTTTATAACACCTGACATTCCTTCTGCTAGGACAAATGGGATGATATGTTACATATCCATTGTCTATTTTTGGAATGCTGTTAGGTTCTTCCATATAGTTGAATACTTCAATAGTTCATTCCTTTGCAATGCTGATTAGAATTCCATTGAATGAATGCACCACAGTTTATCTGCTTCCCTGTTGGTAGCTCCTTGGTTTGGGACATCATGATAAAGTGGTTATGGATATTAGTATTCATAACACTTTATGTGGACAGATAACTATTTTCAGTAAAGGTATATGACCAGAATTGCCCACTTGCATGCACAATGAACAGGTGGTCACAGCATTTTCCAGTGTGTTCCACTGGACAGTCTAATCAGCAATCTACAACATTCTCATTCTCAGCTTCTCTACCAACATCTGACATTAATCCTTCCAACGCAGTGAACTCCAATGACGCTTCACTTTACCTTTCCTCTAATTACTAATGATCGAGTCTTTTTAAGCACTACATTGGAAAAACAAACAACAAATTATTATTTACTCCTTGGAGAAGAAGGGTCCATTACTATGGCACAATGATCAAATTTTCATTTTTTTACTCCTGCTGTATCTTCACAAGACACCCTGGTAGAAATTGGAAACACAGGATGATTTGAGAAAAAAATAAGTCTTTGACTAGAGCATGAGGATAGAAGTCCCTCTGAGGCTCTCTGTGCTCCCAGGCATCTGACTCATTTGCACGTCTGTTGGCTCTAGGCTTTGCTTCTCCTTTTATTGAATTGGTAGTAATTGGGTTGAATTGCACCAATTCTTTATTCTACATAAAAGATCTTTGTGAAGTACATATTCCTTGGTGGTTTTCTCTCAGTCTATGACTGGCCTCATCATTTTTTTTTTTAGCAGTATTTATGGAGGAAGAGAAATTTCAATGTTTAGAAAATTCAGCTTATTACTTTTTCCTTTGAAGTCTCATGGTTTTTGTGTCTTAAGAAACCATCATCTGCCATATTGTAAAGATTTTCTCTTGGTTTCTTCTCATTTTATAATTTTAGGTTTTACATTTGGGCTTTTTATTTATCTGGATTACTTACTATGCATGATATAAAGAAAGGATCAAGGTTAATTTTTCTCCACATGAGCATCCAATTATCCCAACATTTGTTGAAAACACTAACTTTTTTCTCTTGAATTACCTTGGCACCTTTACAAAACATTGACTGACCATGGTCATTTCAGGACTCTGTACTTCGTTCCAGTGAAATGTATGTCTTTCCTTATTCCCAAACCACACAATTCATTACATCATAAAATTATATAAAGTTGTCCAATTTTACTCACATTAAAAAAAGAAAGAAAGAAATGTTTTGGCTATTCGAGGTCCCTTGTACTTCCATATATAATTTAAAACTAGCTTGTCAGTCTCTACAAAGGCTATATTTGTTGGTATATTGACTGAAACTCCTGTAGATAGCTGTAGATAAATTGGAGGAAAAGTGATATCTTAATAATTTGAAGTTTTCCATCCTATAAAACTGGAATAATTTCCCATCTATTTATTAATATTGTGGTCTTATTGTCTCAATTTCACACATATTTGACTTGTCAATAATACCATGATTTTAATATAACTATGAATACATTTACTTTTTAATCATTTTAATTTCCAATTTGTATTTGATAGTATGTGAAAAATAATCATTTCAGCTGATTTTTTGTGTTAATCCTAAATTTATCTTTTAGTTCCTCTGTGCATTCCTTATGAATTCCAAGATAATCATGTACTATATGAATACAGATAGTTTATTTTTTGCTGTACAATACATACGTTTTTTTATTTATTTTCCTTGCCTTCTGCTTTGAATAGGAATTCCAATATAAGGCTGAACAGACATGGCAAGGACTGGTATCGGCTTCTCAAAATCTTAGTAAAAATATATCAGTCTCTTATTTTTACATATATTAACTATAATTTTTTAACATAAGCCTTATCTTAGTTTGAAAATCTCAAACAAATATAGACTGAATGGTTTATAAGCAACAATGTTTGTTTCCATAGTCTGGGCTGAAATATGTAAGCATATTTCATTCAAATATGTAAGATAATGTTCTATTGAGAGCCCTCTTCTAATATGTAGGCTCCTGACACAGGTACTAGCATGGGGGCGGGGGTTCCATTGAGGGTCCTCTCCTAATCTAATAGACTCCTGAATTCTCATTGTGTCCTCACAACATGGAAAGAAATTGAACTATCTCTCTAGTCTTTTCTTCCTCCATTAAGAGTATTGTTCTGGAATCTCCTTTACCTTATTCTAAATAGCCACTTCAGTTTGCTTCAGCTTAATGCTTGTATAATTACCTTTAGCAATCTTTAAATATCTGTGTTTTTTATATTTCAAATGTTGTAACAGCATGTAGCTATGTTATGCATTTTTACTTAGTCTGGCAATCTCTGCCTTTAATTGTATAATTTATACCATTTATATTTAATACTATTATTGATTATAGCTAGGTTTAAATCTACCATCTCATTGTTTCTTTTGTTTTGGTTTTATTTTATGCCATACTTTATCTTTTAGTTTTTTAATTTGCTAAGATGATTGAAGTTTTTCTCAAGATTTGTATACATTTATAATAAGTATTTGCAGTTCTTTTTTATATTTTTTTTCTCTTCTCAAGAAGACTTTGTCAAAAGTATTCAGATTTCTATCTGTCCTACACCTCAAAGTTTCTGAATTCTCTTCAGATGACTAAAGTCCTAAGATACTGCTTCCCTACCTTGACCTTCCTTCCTTCCTTTCCTTTTTTCTTCTTTTATTTTTGAGATTATAATATAATTACATCATTTACCCCTTCCCTTCCTCCCTTCAAACAATCCCACATACTCCTTCTTCCTCTCTTTCAAACTCTTTTTTAATTTCTTATACATTTTAATTAAAATGTAATTATATTTCCCCCTTCCCTTTTCCCCTTCCAATCCTTTCCAAGTCCCCACCCTCTAACTTCCTCCATGTCTCCCCTTCTTCTCAAATTGATAGCCCCACTTCTCCAATTATTATTGTTACGTGTGTGTGTGTATATTTATGTGCAAACTTATAAATACAACCTGCTAAGTCTGTTTTTGTTGTCTGTGTGTATATGGTCTCACACAGGTATGAGGTTCATCCCTGGGAGAGGCTCGTCTTCCCTTTCTCAACAGTCATCAGCTGCCTATAGTTCCTGTTCCGGGAGAGTGACCCCATGAGAGACCCCCTGCTTCCATATTAGCACATCTCTATCTTCTTCAAGTGGCCATTTCTATGCAAGACTGTTTCATAGCAGATGTCTTTGAATTCGGGCTCTTACGATCTTTCCTCCCTCTCTTTCATGGTGTTCCTTGATCCGTAAATGCAGAAACTGTGGTATAGATCTGTCTGTTGGGGCTAGACTCCCCCATGACCCCCTAATCTCTGCATTGTGTCCAATTGTGGTTTTATGTGATACTATCCATTTCCTTTATGGATGTCTTGCCCTGCTGGCCATTGTTATGGTTCATAGGTATCACACCTATATAAAACCATTTATTTCTTTCCTCCCTTGCCAGGTTGCATAGTATCTTCTGGTATCATGAAATCTAGACAGTAGGAAGGAGGCTTTCAGGTCAGATCCAGCTCGAGTAATCCAAGCAGCCCTACGTCCTAAGTGTATGGTATCTTCTGTGATAGGGGTTCACCTTCAACCTCTGAGAGGCAACCAAGGGCAGTCGCCATAGTGTCTCTATTGTTTTCATATTTCTTGGACTCCCCTGATCAATCATTCTAAAGCATATTCCTCACACCTGGTACTGGAGTGGTTCTTGTGGGGAACATTTCCATCCCTAGTCACTTAACTTCCATATTTATATGGAAAACCTCTCAAGAGAGTTCATCAGGCAAAAATGAAAACAAGGTGACAAGCTACTAACATATGTCTAGACAAATAACTGAAGGATGTCAAAATAGTAATTATGTGGATATTGTTAATGTAACTTTTTCTCATTTTAAAATTTCTTTAACGGAAAATTGATTATTTTAAGTAAAAGCAGTAATAATTATTATGAATTTATAATAAATCTATAAAGGATAGGTATAAGAGAAGAAACTAAAAGGCTTAAATGATCTTACATCATACTTGAAGTGGCACGATACTTTATGTAGATTATATCAAAGATGCATATTATAAACCCTAATTTAGTCACTAAAAAAAATGAAGTGTTTAGCCAAAAATCCAAAGATGAAAATAAAATGTAATCTTGAAGAAATATTGAAATTAGTTAAACAAAGTAAAACCCACAAACAAACAGAATAAACAAAAAGAGGAAAAGATGAACAAAGAAAAGAGTTTAAATTAAAAATAAACAATATATACCTAAGGCTTGTTCCCTTTAAATTCTTGCCAAATGCCCCAGCTAATTGCATAGGGTTCTCCTGCCTGAGTAGCTGGAGTTTGGCTGTTCCTGGAACCTTCTGTGAGCTGGGAACTGACCCGACTACAAACCCTGTTTGCTCTTTGCCCAGTCATGTGTGGTTTTATTCCATGCATGCATGATTTCTTAACTTGGTTAAGATGTAAGCTCTGCGCATTATGAGAACCTTTTGTTTCCTTCCTTATGTAGCTCTGCCCTGAGAATTTCTGCACCCCAGCCTCAGTGCTGCTGGATCCTTTTGGGTCCTCCTTTACTGAACCCACAGTACAGAGCTGTTCTTCGGTCAAATGCTAAAGCAACTTTAGGGCTCACCTTGTTTACAGTTCAGGTTTAGGGTTCTGTTATTTGAAACCCTGTCCTATACTGCTGGCTGCCCAGTGTGGGAAAGCAGTTCTTCCTGTCATTTGTTCTACATGCTGTTTGTTTATGAGAAGGCTAAGTTCCTTCCCTATCACTTCATCCAGGATGAAAATGGGAGTTCCCTTTGCTCTCTTACTCTATCCTCACACAAATGAGTCCAGGATGCTAGAGGCCCTTCCAAGTTTCTTCCTTACCCAAGTCTCTATTCAGTATCTCAGACTTCTGCCTGAGGCTGTTTTTCCCCCTTTAAAGAACATTCTACTCCTTGGGGGCGGGTAGGGTGGTTAAATGTGGTTTGGTTTGGTTATTTTGTGGGTGGGAGGGAGTGCTTTGTTGCTTTTTCATTTTGTTGAGACAAGGTTTCAATCTTCAGCCCAGGCTGGAAGTTCACTAAACAGCTAAGGTTGGCCTTGAACACTCACAGTAATGCTCCTGCCTCAGCCTCTCCCGTGCCAGGGTTACAGGTGTAAGTAATCCGACTTACAGCATCTGTTTTTACTTTTATACTTCTAATTCATCCTTTTGTCTAATATAATTGAATGTAGTTAACCCTGCTTTGAGTCACTGTTGACCCCAAGGGTAGACGTCACTCATTTCTACATGCTTAGATCCATGGAAGACTTTGTGCACCACTTACCTGTCTGTCTATGTATCTGTCTGTCTGTTTATCTATCATGTATCTATGTGCTTATCTATCACTTATTTTGTTATTTGTTTACTGATTTATTTTTAAGACAGGGTCTCATGTTGCCTCATGGGCTGTCTTCACACTC
The DNA here is from genome assembly GCF_007827085.1 of Peromyscus californicus insignis. Lineage (NCBI taxonomy): Eukaryota > Metazoa > Chordata > Mammalia > Rodentia > Cricetidae > Peromyscus > Peromyscus californicus. The sequence goes on from NW_026294573.1 coordinate 46,368,782, forward strand.
ACTATGGAACTGAGGATGACCTTCAACTCCTGACCCTCCTGATTCCATCTCCCAAATTCTGAGTTCTCAGGCTTGTACTATCCAGCTGAGTTTCGGTAGTTCTGAGGACTGAACCCTGGGCCTCATGACACTAGGCAAGCATTCTACTAACTTAACCACATTGTCAGCGTTTTTTTAAATGTCTCTGCAACATTGATATTGCCAACTCTTTCCTCCTCCTGGAAACCTTCCTTGCTTGGAGAAGAGAGCACTCATGTTTATGTCTGGTTAAGAGCATGGATTTTCAATCAGAGATTTTGTTCTAAATTCTGCCACCCGTGTAAATATAAGACCTTGAATTATTACATGGCTGCTTTGAGTCTTGTTTTTCTCAGCAAACCTCAGGCCAATGAGAGACCCTGTCTCAAAAAAGCAAGGTTGCTGAGGAGCAACAGGAGAGGTTGACCTCTAACCTCTGTACACATATATACTCTCACATGTACATGGTTATCTACATACACACACATACACACAAAAATATACAAGTATTAAAAAGTATTAAGTGTGACTATTCCACATTATGGAAGTTACATTTAAAAAAGAAGAAGAAGAAAATGAAGTAAGTACAAGGGGTGCCCCTTTCCCTTCTACTCAGTCAGAAACGCACCATGCCAGTCTCTGAAAGCTGTGCACACCACTGGGAGCCTAGCCCTTCCTCCCCTCCCCCAAAACAACCACAGTTCTTATTTTTGTGTTTATCTTCTCCTTACTGATTTTTCTAAGTGTCCCCACATGTGTTTAGTCCTGCAAGCTATGAACTTCATATAAAAAGAATCATACTGGCTGTTCTCTTATGCAACCTTCTTTTTCCACTTAACATTCTGTTCCCGAGGCTCATCCACGCGGCTGCACGACGCTCTGCTTCATTACGTTTTATTGCACTGTCTTTCCATTGTGTGAGTATTCCACGACTGATTTAGCCTCTCTAGTCTTGATGGCTATTCAGGTTGTTTCCAGGTTTGGCTAGGCTAGCCACGCTGCTGTGAGTGTCTTCTGTGTGTCTTCTCTGACTTTCTCTAGAATATATGCCCGGGGCTGGCATGTCTGGGTGAAAGAATTTGCACATCTTTACCAGATGACTGAAAATTATTTCTCAAAATTATTGCATCAGTCTCCACTTCCTGCCTCTTGCATAAATGACCTACTTTAATATCCTTCCCTACAGTTCACAACCTGATTTGCTTTTTACTCCACCCTCTTTCCTTTCGCTTGAGCCATCAACTCTGAGCTGGTGACCACTGGATGTTTACCTCCAGTCCTTATCTTCCTCCTAAGCACCAGGTCCATGTACTCAGTGCTTTATTTAATAATTCTCCCTGATTGTCTTCAGGAAGCATAAGTAACATGCCACTCACTGAGCATACCTTTCCCAGTGAACTGTATACCATCTTTTGCACATCATCAAACAAGACAACAAAAAACAAAGGCCTGCCCTGCGTTTCTTCCTTTCATCCTTTATTTGACTGATCCCCAAAGTCTGTTGGTTCTATGTCCCCAACACCTCAGAAAATCGGTTCCCTTTCTTCCACATGCTTCTGATATTTCTAATGCTCCTCTCTTGGAGCTTGTATCACAACTCCATATCCTCATTCCATGATGATATTTAATCATGATGGATAATCACATGAGACAGACATGGCTTGTGTCTTTGTCATGGTTGACTGCCTGGGTGAGCTTGACCTGTTCTTCCTGAGAGGATGACTGGTAGTTCTACACTGATGGCAGCTCTCCCAGCCTGGATACTTGAGTGAGGAGAGCACAGAACAGCTCACCGCTCCCACAGTCAACATGAAGCATACACAGAGTGAGGCTGTGCTCTGTCAAGTCTTTGGAACTGTAGCTACAGCATTAGGTGGACCGTTCTAACAAACACACCCTGCTTTCCATATTCATGGCTGTTGGGCACAGGCAAGCAGAAAAGACCCAGGAACTTTCCAGTTCCCTTCGAGTTCATTACTATGGAATCTGATTTTTCTTCTTCTTCTTTGCAACTTCCTGAATAAACTCTTATGTTGGCATAAAAATAATAGCATTTGAATCCCTGACTGCAGGGCACGCTGAGTTCTTTCCAGATGGCATTAGTTGAGGCTTTGGCACTTTCTTCCAGAACACAGGCATTCTCTATCTGCACAAAAGACAGCTGTTATCTTCTTTCCAAAGCCATCCAGTCCCAGAATAGAACTGCCTGTGAGAAGGCTAATGTCTTCCTGGCACAGGCCAGTGTCAGCTTTCAAGGGCACCATTTCACATCCAACTGCCAGGGCGACATAAGTGAGACTTGTCTCTAACGCTCAAAGACCTACAGAACTTTGTTTGGAAGGGACCGATCAAGCGGATGCCATGCTATGACACTAACTGGGTGAACGGAAATTAGGCCTGGTGGAACACCATCAAGCGCCAGGCATTTCATGGGTACTGTTTCATTTCATCCTCAGAACCACCTTGTATGTGGGATATTTTTAGTCTAGCTGACAAGTCATTCCAAGAAAATAAATTTAAGTTGAGTAAGTGGCTGACCAAGGTCAGAGTAGAGATTCTGGTGTAAGCCCAGAGCTTAGAACTTCCTGTAAGGTATTTTTTGACTTTACCATGTATTCTTTTTTTCATGACAGGGTTTCTCTGCAAAACAGTCCTGACTATCTTGGAACTCATTCTGTAGACCAGGCTGGCCTCAAACTCACAGAGATCCGTCTGCCTCTGCCTCCCAAGTGCTGGAATTAAAGGTGTGTGCCACCACTGCCCCGCCCATGTATTCTTAACTGTCTCATTTCACTTAGTTTTAAAAAATGAATCAAATGTAGACAACTGAGTTTTCTGCATCTAGACTCAACTATCTAACAAATATTATCTCCTGCTTACTCAGTGTGAACAGCTGTACTGAAGAGAGGAAAGACAAGATATGATAAAGGAGGACAATAAACGCCTGCCCTCAAAGGGCTTATGGTATAGAGTGGTATGCAGTGCTGCGCAGGCAGCTTAATTAAATGTAGTGTGATTAATGCATACATTCACTTATTTCCCAAACACTGAGCTCAGGATTTGGAGCTACAGACACAGACACTGGCTTCCAGGAGCTCACAGTCCAGCTGGAGGAGAAACAAGGAACGTCCATCAAGCAAGGGCCTCCGGGAGAATGTGTCCAGTTCCTCCTCCTGAGTCAACAAAGACTTCACACCTGGCTGCTTCTGGAGATGACTTTTGAAAGAGCAACATGTGACAAGCAGAGGAAGAGCCTTTCCAGCCGGATCAGTGTAAGCAAAGGCCAAAGGGGCAGGGATGTGAATTGTGCCCTGAGGTAGGGACCAGGCCGCCTGTCTAAAAGAATGACTCACAACAGCCCAGAAGACGGGTGGGGAGGCAGCAGCAGTGAGGCCAAGGCTTCGAGGCTTCTTGGAGTAACCAGACAACAGTGTCTGCACGTGGGAATGGCTGGAATATAAAGGACAGGCTGCATCATGAAGGCATGTGAGTGGTTTGCAACCAAGATGGAAATATCTCTTCTGAGCAATAAACAGCTTATGTGTTTTCACACACTGCACACACACACACACACACACACACACACACACACACACACACACACACACACAAAATAACTAAACAGCTTAGTAATGATAAGTCCTTGGTGTTAGCTATTGTAGTTTTAAATTAATGTAGCTTGGGTACTGTAACAAAGATCACAGTTGAGGTGGCTTACAAACAATGAAAATCTACTGCTCATAGATTTGGAGGCTGGAGGTCTGAGGTGAAGGTGCTGGCCCAGGAGGAGTCTGCTGAGGGCGCTCTTCCTCATCTATAATGAGTCCCTTCCTCACTGTGTCACCACATGGTGAAGAGCCAGGGTGAGTGAGAGGGGGACAGGCAAGTTCCCGTCTCTTGGCATGAGGGCACTGACCCCATCCACACAATCCTAATTATCTCTCAAAGGCCCCACTTCCCAATACCAAGTCTGTGGAGGCTAGGGGTTCAATGGGGACTTTGAGGAGACACAAGTATCGAGTCTATATGAATTAATTATGAGTAAGAAATGACATGGCCACATTTGTCATTTCGAAAGCTCACCAAGGCAGGCATATGGGATGTCACTAATGAAGCCCTAGGAATGGTAACTGACAGCTACCCCTGACAGTAACTATGCATGTTAGGTCGGGGCTCCCACTCTGCCTCTGCAGCTCGGCTCTGCCTGTCCACCTCTCACACTCAGTTCACCTTCTGGGAACAGTCTGATAATGAGCTGGTTTTTCCCATCATATTAGGAGTTTCTTGAGGCCGGGGGTTGCATTGATCTCTGTCGTGGGCACTGCCTCAAAGAAACAGTACACTGAAAGACTATATAGATCCATGCCACTGAAGGCCCCAAGGGCTGACCTGCACTGCACCACAGGAAGACTTCCTTTGGGTACATTCTATGTTTGAATTGTAGCCTTACCTGCTCTTAGGCTTATGACATCATACTTCAAGGGTTCCTACTAAGACGGTGGGTGGAAAGCATGGTGTCCATGTGCTCCTGGCTTCCCAGAACCATCTGCATCCCAGCTTCCAGTTTCTTGGCCTTTGCCTTGAAACTGATGACAAATGAAATTTGCAAGTCCATCTAGGAAATTACCTCAACAGCCAAGTCATTTCCTTGGCGCCATTTACATTTCTGAAGTGTGGAGAAGCCGAGTTCCATTTCTTTCCCCACATTCCCTGGGCTGCTGGTAAGTCATTCTCACCCACACAGATGAATGACAATTGACATCACAGCACTGTGCAGTTCTTACTGCTCTAGCTCTCCCTTCCCATTTAATGACTGACTGGGGTTCCTCTGACCACGGCTCGCTCTTCGATACTGACATGTCAGAGCACTGTAGCTCATCTCTGCCACTTGAGATCAGGGACATTGGTTTTTCAAACTCATGGTGTTGGGCTGCACTTCATACAGACACATCCCAGGTGGATCCCTTAGCTGTCCAATGATTTAAGCACATTTTACAGAGCTCTTACACTGTGCTAGGATGGGCACAGAGTGGAAAAGGCATGTGTTCTGTCTTGGAGGGGGCAGGGCATCACACTACTTCCAAGATAAAACAATAGACTAAGATCTGCTTCCTCCACATCAGTAGATAAAGAATATCAGCCAAGGATGGTAGCTCAGGCTTGTAATACCAGCACTCAGAAGCTGAGACAGGAGGATCACACATTCAAAGCCAAACTTGGCTATATAACAAAACTATGGCTCAAAAAATATATATACAGACCACTCATATGCATATATTACACATACCTATATACATCTAGTCTCTGTGTGCCATATATATGTGTGTATGTGTATATATATATATATATATATATATATATATATATATTTATCTTGTACATGTGTGTGTTTACTACAGTTGCTTACTATGAACCAGGTGCTATTGACTTTGAATATTTTCACAAGTTAATTCATTCAATTCTCACAATATTGCCATAAAGTACGAACCTTTGCAATTGCCTCTTTTTTTTTTTTTTTTTTTTTTTTTTTGGTTTTTCGAGACAGGGTTTCTCTGTGTAGCTTTGCGCCTCTCCTGGAACTCACTTGGTAGCCCAGGCTGGCCTCGAACTCACAGAGATCCGCCTGGCTCTGCCTCCCGAGTGCTGGGATTAAAGGCGTGCGCCACCACCGCCCGGCGCAATTGCCTCTTTTTACAAATGAGAAACTGGAGTGCAGACAGCGAAGCCATGTGCTCATGCTCTAATAAGCTTCTAAGTGGAGATCTGAATCAGGCAGTTATACCACAAGGCTCTGTCACTAACCCCTATACTATAATTGCAAACATGTTAACAGTAAAATCCTTCCCAGAAGGGAAGCTCCATGGAAGCCTTGAGATGCAGGCAGAAACACTTCGCTTGCTTGCTTTTTGAGATTCTGTGGTCTGAGCCTAAGACGTTACACTTATTAAGGAAGTGTTCTACTACTGAAGTACATCTCCAACCTGGGCAGAAATACTTCCAGTGAATCCTTTGAGCTGGGATTTTGTAGGCTACTCACAGACAAAGAAAGACAAGTAATGTGGTTTGGTTGGAACAAAGATGTGTTTGTCTTCTGCTAGAGAAACTGTCACACAGAAGAAGGGACACACTCCAGAGGGGGTGTGAAATCCAGCTGGTAGGAGGCACAGGTGCACAGGTGCTGTCTGTGGAAATGGAGTCGCCTGTCCCCTTTCCCTCAGCATGGCCTGCTTCCATGCTCTGGCTGTTCCACTCATCTTAGTGGTAAGGGACATGGGCTCTGGGATGCCAGGGGGATGGATGACTTGCTTCACCTAATGATCCTGGGACCTGAGCAACGTCCTCTCTGTGGTGAAGTCACCTTTAGTACCCATGGCCCAACGTAAAAGCTCTAAATCCCCATTTTTGTTGTCTATGGTTAGAAAACAGAGCACCTGAAAGTCAGCTGGAAGACTCGAAAGCCAAGGAGTCTTGAGGCAGGAGCAGAAATCATATGAAGACCCCTTTAGCCACACACCTGGAGCTGAGGCTATCTCTGAGTGAAAGCCTCAGTCACCCTGCTGATTGCCACACCTACATGAAGCCATCCGGCGTGGTTGCCCATGCTTCCTCACAGGGTGGTGACCAGGTTCCAAGAACTGCCATCCCAGGAGAAACAACTGGAAGCTCCACGGCCTTTGATGGCCTGGCCTCTGAAGTCAAGTAGAATGATTTACAGTCTAGCCATAGAATCAAGAGAAGGAAACCAGACCATTTCAATTGAAAGTATAAACGTCAAGGTTGTGTAGGAGAGAGCAGTGTGGCCAACTGTCTCACAGTGTCTCATCTTCAGCATTCAGAACACTTGCCACAGAAACCAGCCATTTTGCTAGGGAGTTTGTGAAAAGAAAACAGGAATGATCTTAGTCCCACCACTTTTCTGACTCATTTCCCTACAGGTTCTAGTTCCTACAAGATTTCTAAGGAAAAAAGCATCCCCTGAGCTACTCTTCTTAAATATTTTTTTGAAAATTTCATGCAATATATTGTATGAAACATATTCTTTCCTCTCCCCCAGCTCCTCTCAGATCCCCCATCCACAAACCCAACTTCAAGTCTTTATCTCTTAAAAAAAAAAAAAAAAGAAAAACAAAACAGTGTGCGTACTTTTTGTGTTGGCCAACTACTCCTGAGTATGAGGCCTGTCCTGAAGTGTGGTGGGGATAGCCAGTGTCATCCACTGAAGAAAACTGATTTTCCCCCTCGCAGAGCGCATCAATGGCAAATAGCTTCTTGGTTACTGATGGGACTCTGTACCCGCTCTCCGTTCTCCGTACTAGGACTCTGTCTTGTTCGCGTTGTCACGGTCTCTGTGAGTTTATGTGTGTCTCAGCTCTGTTGTGTTTGGAAAATCCTGTCTCATTTAAGTTAACCACCACTTCTGGCTCTTACAATCTTTTCGCCTTCTCTTCTGAACAGATCCCTGAGCCTGGAGGGAAGTGGTATGATAGAGACTGTCGGTTTAGGGCTGAGTACTCCAAAGTCTCTCACTCTCTGTACATTGTCCAGCTGTGGATCTCCATGTTAACTACCATCTACTTTGAGAAGCAGCTGAGTGAGCGAGGCATTGACCTCTGGGAATAACATGGTGTCATTAGAGGTTGTTTTATTGATATGTTCATTTAGTAGGATAATAGTAGTAGGGTTTTCCCTTGGCTCATATCCAAGCCTACTTTTCAAAAATAGTAATCCAAAGATTATTCATACACGATGTGATCGCAAGACATGTAGTGACACACAGTTGCAATCCCAGCATTGGAGGAGCTGAGGCAGGAGAACGGTGAGTGCTGAGATATGTAATAAGACCATAGCACCCAAGAAAATCAATTAAACTAAATAAGTGACCACAAAACAATTGTTTCCCAAGTCCTTCCTCAGTACTTTCAGAGCAAGGCTCCGCCCACTTGGCTCACTTCCTGGGATCTCTCTGCAGCAGTTCACACACGCCCTCCTTGGAGATGCTGTCTTGGATTACCAGGTGAAGCTGTGCCCACCCTCCAGCACACTGTCTGCTACCCCATCCCCGGGGATGCCACCACCTGTTTACTTGTTTATTTCTGGGTCTCGTTCCCACTCCCTCCCTCTGCATGACGAGAACCATCAGAACACAGGCCCTGTTTCTGTTCTCTGGCACACAGCCTGGTGTCTGGCACATAAATCCATTAATATGTCCATTAAATAGTTACTGAGCGAGCAAATGGAATATGGTGCCAAGTGCAGAAACTTGTTTGTTTCATGTTTGCAAGGTCCCAGGTAAGGGGAATAAAGAGATAGATATAGATATAGATATATGTAAAATGTAAAAATTTTTCTCTGCCATCTCTACTTCTTGAACACTTTCTTAACTATTATTCTTTTAAAAAAGTAACAGAGAATAGTACTGTCCGGACTTTGCAAAAATCTAGAAAAAAAATGACTACTTTTTAAAGTACTTCTCCACAGGATTTCAAGTAGTTCAATATGTTTCATTGTAAATTCACTTATGAAATTATTTTCTTTATCATAAGTAAGCTAAAAATATGCAATGAGAATATATAATAAAACATAGCATACAATATTATATTTATACTTTATTATATATTTATTGTTGGATATAAATATATGACATAATATTTATTTAAAATACAAATGTATTTTATGATTTTTATATAAGGTATAATGTTTATAATATGTTTATTATATTTATACAAAATGTAAATGATTTAAAACACTAGTTTATAACATCTATAATTATAATCTTTTCATGATTATAAATTTTATATAAATATATTTATAACATTTATGTAAAGTATAAAGATATATTATAAAAAATGTTATAGTGCCTTAAAAATGTTTGATCTATCCTTTACATATTTGATTTTTTGAAAATTCAAATTTTTGTGTGTGGGGGGAACAGCTATAATATACATCAAAATGACGAAGTATGTACCAAGAAAATATAAATATCAAAAGCACTGAAGTGGCTTATTTGAATGAGGTGAAGGCCATCCATTTGAAAAAACATCAAGCAGAAATAAAATGAAAAAAATCAAAGAAATATATGGAATTTTACCTTCACCTCCTTCATTCCCACATTCTTGTTCTCTGAACAGTGGAGTCAAAAATATGAAGCTTCTATGAGATACATGACATGAATGCATGCTTTTTCATCCAAGACTGTTATGAATCACAATTGCAAAGAAAAGGGGCTGTCTTTTGACATATTGTCTTTCCAGATTGATCTCACCACACACTAGCTCCCTACAGGGAACTGACTTAGGCACGTCGGGCTTGACCCAGCACCTAACGTTTTTCATGGGGCTTAAATTATACTCACCTCACACCAAAAAAGAGGTCTGCTAAGAATCTTTTCAAAAACGGGTGCTTAATTTATATGAGATGGTGTCTAGACATTTATTTTCTGGAAATATTTAACTTGGATAAAACACGTGGCCCCCAAGATGAATGCAGGATTGAAATATTTCACTTGAAGATTTGTTCAAGGAAATGTCTGGTTGAGTGCAGCGGGCTTAAACATCAGAATGTTTTCCTAGGATGGAAAGGTCATCCTGTTGGCTGTGCCCTGGAAGGCCGTCACATCTGAACACCTCTGGTTTCCTAAGCAGCCGTTGCCCTTGTTATAACTACATTTCTGTAGTTATAGATGCATTTATCTAAGTCTGTATGTGATGACTACAGCCTAGACAGTTCCTGGGGTAGAAAAACAGGAGATAGAAATTCTGAAGATTACCTGCAATTTAACTTCAAAATGAAAGCTTTAGCCTCAGTACCATAGGCCAGAGAAGAGGGTCATTTTTCTTTAAAGGACCAAATAAATAATTTAGGCTTCATTGTCCATACACTTTGCTGCAACTAGTGAACTTGGCTATTGTACTGTGGAAGTGACTCAAGACAACACAAGTGGATGCGGCTGTGTTCAAACACCTGTTCACAAAAGCAGATGTTTGCCAACCCATCTCAGACCAGCAGCTTTCCAATTGCTTTAACTGTGATACACACTGAGAAATGAATCGTCCACCTTCACCCAGAGCAAACACATATATGGATCACTGTGTATGTCCACCAAGCAATAACTGACTTTGTAAGGATCACACACCCTAGTATTTTCTATTCTACCCAATTTGATTCTAAGTTGCTTTTCAAATGCTGACACGGCCACCATCTAAATTGATTTCAAGACCCACGGATGGGTCATAACCTCCAGTAAAGAGAACACAATGGGGCTAACTCTATGCTTGTGTATAAAGTGAATAGCGTGCAAACAGCTGAAAGAAGACAAAGGGTCACTGTCCTTCTGCTAATGAATGGAAACGCTTGCCCTGAGTGTCCAGCCTCAGCTGCCTGCTTGCATTTTCACATGATTGGAATCTGATAAAATTGTGACCCAGTAACCACAGATAACAAGCGCCGCTGAGAATGAGTGTAAAATGTCTAGAGGAAGGCTGGAGGACAGGAAGCTAGATGCTTATCTTCATCAAAGGAACAGGAAAAACCAATTTTGTTCTCTTCAGAAAAATGCTGGAAGAAATTTTTCTTTAAATGGAGCCACCATGGGCAAGAAAACAATGAGGGAGAATCTTACAGATGCAGTGCATAGGCCACTGAGAAAGAGCCCGAGGGCTAGGTCCCAGTCTGCTGTGCCACTCTGTCTACCAGCCTTGATGCATGTGATGTCTGATCTTAGTTGTTAAAACACCTGGCAATAAGGCACCTCAACTGAGGAATTGCCTCCATCAGACTGGCCTGTAGGTATCTCTGGGGGGCACCTTTTCAATTGCTAATTGATGGAGGAGGATTTAGCCCACTGTGGGCAGTGGCACCACTGGCCAGCTGAGCCTGGATTGTCTAAGAAAGGTAGCTGAATAGAGCCTGGGAGTGAGCAAGTAAGCAGAGTTCCTTCTTAGTCTCTGCTTTCAGTTCCTGTCTCCAGGTTCCTGCTGGAGGTCCTGCCCTATCTTCTCTCAGTGACAGACTGTGATAAGTGTAAGCCAAATAAATGCTTTGCTCCTCCATCTCAGGTGGGTAGGTCCTTTATCACAGCAAGAAAAGGCAGGCTAGGACAACCAAGCATCCCTCCCCCTGGGCTTCTGCTCTCTGCCCTGCAAGCTGTGCAAACTTGGGTGAGCGTCTGCTCCTGGAAGTCTCAGATGCCTCAGTCACAAAGTCAGGTGGTAAGGCTGCCCATCCCAGCAGACTGAGATGCTGGTTAAACAAGTTAATAAACTGAAGCGCATCAGTGTCCAGCCTGAAACCAGAGCTCACTGCCTAGCACTTGCTAGAGAGAGATGAAACTCACTGGCTAGTACTTATGGCTATTGTGCCCATCTTTTTCATCTTGAAAAGTTTCAAACAAAAAATCTTTAACAGTGAAGCTGAGTGATCCTATTATTTTCCCCAAACTTAGATTTTTGCCAACTGTTAGTACAACCTATCTGTATACCTCTCTCTCTCTCTCTCTCTCTCTCTCTCTCTCTCTCTCTCTCTCTCCACCATATACATATATATATTTAAGAGTAATTTTCCGGGATGGCACCTGTCACCCCAGCACTCAGGAGGAAAAGGCAGGAAGAGGGAGAGTTGGCATTGTTGCCGAAAGAAGAACTCTGTATTCAACACTAAGGACACCGTGACACACAACTCTGGAAACAGACAACAATGGGCTACTTACTCTCTTTTACTCAAAACAGGAGAAACTGTCTTCCACTCATAGCACCATGGCATAATTTCGCCATCTTGATCTTCCCACATTTCTATGTTCGTGACCCTTCATTCAAATGGAAAAGGCCAATGCGTCGAAGGGACAAAAGCCACTCCTTAATGGTAAGTCACCTAAGCACTGCAGAGATTTTCGTGTGTCGCTCACTGAGGATAGGTCACTCAACTAGCCCCAGAGTAGGAATTCCAAAGAAAAGGTGTTTATGGTTCTGCCCAGATCTGGCTTTGGTGGGCTTCACTGGAAAACTTAGGGGTCAGTTCTTGGACAAATAAGCCGCCATTTGCTCACAGAGAACTGCTCTGCTTTGTGCTGCAGGATGAGGAAAGGGGTGAGGAGTGAGTAATAAAATGTATCACCGAAGTATGGCAGAAACAACTAGACATACCTTGCTGCCACAACACTCGTTCCAGAGTAAACGCCAAGAGTCAGGCAGCACCAGTCCCGCGGTCCCTTTATACACATTATATGTATTCTTCCCTATGACATGCTCAGAGGCAGCATGGATCCAAGCCCAGAGTTAGGCGGGCTGCCGAAGGCCATGCTGATCCTAACAGAGCTGGGGTCTAGCTTAGCCTGTCCAAGCCTAGTTTCCACACTCGGTCGCTCTCATGCCTGTGAGTTTGATGAAAATGTGCGAGTAAATGAACCAGCTCTATCTCCATAGGACCTCAGCCTTGCATCCCTCCTGATTCTCTCTGCCTCGTTCCCAGAACTCTGACTCCGCCCCACCGTAGCTCAGACCATTTTCTAAGAAAAACTCTATTAGCTTCCTTTTTACCTGCTCAACCCTTGGGTCAGCTCAACACAGGGCCATGGGCAGGATGGCAAAGGGCTGGACCCATCAGCAGCAGACTACACCTCCCTTTCTCTGCTGCCTCCATGGCCTCAGTGAGAGTCAAGTTAGCCCCGGTGCAGGGAAGACTTTCTCAGCTGGTTAGGTGTCTGCTTGGTAAGATACCCAAATGCATAGGAAGGTTCAAAGGCAGATTTAGCATATTCTCTGAACTCTGCACCTGGATCTGAAGGTGTTCATGCTTTGCAGCATTTGTTTCTGCTCCTGTTGCTGTTGTTGTTTTAAAATATCCTGGTGGGGTTTAGACATCCTCCTTGGAAGCTATCTGAGCTGTCCTGTGTCCAGGAGTTAATACTACCAAGGGGCGTGGTGGGGGGGGGCACTCATTCACCCTGACCCGGCCTATGAAAAGGGGGGGGGTGGGTAGGGATCATTTTAAACATGTGGCATTGTAGTGCATGTTTTTAAAAGTGTCCATGCATGATATTCTGGCTGTGCCTTTCTGGTCTCATTTATTCAACAGAGAGAGTTTTGCTGGGATTCATCCATGATACTAAATAGAGCTCTAGTTTACTCTTTCAATTGCTGTTTCAAGTATCATCTACAAATGACCCATGAATTGATTTACCCAAATTTCTAAAACTGTGATAGTAGTCATTGTTTACTTAGAATCTAGAATCTCCAAGGAGATGGGTTTCTGGGCATGCCTGTAGGGGAGTCTCTCAGCTACATCAATTGTTAGAGGAAGACTTGTCTTAGTTGTAGAAGGGACCAGTCCCTGGAGCCCTGAACTGTACAAAATGGAGAGAGTGAGCTAAATGCAAACAAGTATTCACTCACTGCTCTCAGCTTCCTGCATATGGATGCAATGTGACCAGCCAGTCTCCTGTTCCTGCCGCCCTGACATCCAGGTCTGCGGCCCCGTCTTTCTTGCCCAGATGGACTGACTGTGTCCTTCTAAAACAGCAAGCCAAATCGACTCTTTCTCTCTTCCATTGTTTTTGTCAGAGTGTTTTATCCCAGGAGCAACACAGTAACTAAAACACACACAGTGCTGATATTGATACCTACGGAAGAGTTCTCTTTCTCCTAATGGATCTCTCTCTCTCTCTCTCTCTCTCTCTCTCTCTCTCTCTCTCTCTCTCTCTCTCTCTCTCTCTCTCTCTCTCCTTGTTAGGCATTGCCAATTGTTCCCCCAAACTGATTTTGTCACTGGCCTGGTATGATGGCTCCTATTTCCTCTCATCCTCACCAACAGTTGGGTCTGTCATGTCTGTCCATGTGATGGACAGACATGGTATTTTCTTGTTTTCATCGGTGTTCCCCCACTGGCTAGTAATGCCAAATGTCTTTTCATGAGATTACTGGCTGTTTGAATTGCCTGCTCATAATCTGTCAGCCTTTCCAGCGTTCTTTATCTTTTTCTTATTGACTTGTATGGATTATTTATATATCCTGGATACTAATCTTTTAAAACTCAGATATGTAGTAAATATTGGGAAAGCTTTGTAAACTTCAAAGCAGTATAAAAAAAAACTGCTTTAAACTAGTGTTTCAATCTACTTTTACATCTGTCTTATCACCTAAACCAGAGCCCCCCAAGGACAGAGAATATGGCTTCCTTGTGTTTATTTATCCAGGGTAAGTGTTAATAGGAAGCAGCCTGGAATTATGGGGGAAATTGTGGCTTTGAAAATATAAATGGGGTTAATGCTGCCTGCTCCTCTGAGGAACCCAGGAAGCATGCTCAGCTGTTTCACCTTCCCAAGGCCCTGTTTCCTTTGTTCTAAAATGGGGAAAACAGCTCCCAGGGTTGTGTGAGGAACCCACTAATATACTTCAGGTAAAAGTCCTTGATACAGGCCATAGTGGATGCTAGATTTTCAATGGGTATTAGATGAACAGAAATACTGGTAGGTATTTGGGGAGGGAGGTAAGTTTGAGTGATTGCGTAATAGCTTCCATCTCTTGGGCTCTCGGGGCTGCTCTCCATGACAGTCTTTCTCTGTTGCAGCTGAAGAGGGACCTGGAGAGAAGTTCAGCTTGTGAATGAGGGCACTGAAGTATAAACATTGACCTATCTCATTCTTGTCCTAAAATGCATCCAGTAATGCTTGTTGAACCTGTACCTTGGGCCAGGTCTTTTTGGGCCCTGGGCTCCATCGGTCAAGGAGATGCAGGGAGTTCCTACTTCCAAAGGTCTTGCATCCCACCGAATTACCAAAACAAGAAGCAAGCAGACAAATAAATTGTGGTTTATTTTTCACAACCCATGTCTAGCTCAGACTGAGCCTGTTCTGCACCACAAGGAAGGAGAGAGACAACACTTATGGTTCCAGAATTTTTATTAAATCACCACATCAATCAGTGTTGTAGGACAAGGACTCAGGAGCCTTGTTTCTCCTGACAGCCCCGAGTAGCCGCAGAAGTGGGGTTTATAAGCATAAAAATCACAAACATTTGTTGCCGAGTTACAGTTACAATGTTCACCAATTAGGATTTAGAGATTAGGGGCTTCCTTGAGTGTTCCACCATTGTCAATCGATATACAATGCAAGCCTTTCAGTCCAACCAATCAGATTCATTTGTTCCTTCCATTGTTAGGAACAGCCATGATGTTTCTAGAGAACTAAAGATGCATAACGACTCTTTCTATGATTTAGGGAGGAGGTTGGTCAGCCATTGGAAAGTTCTCAGCTCCCCTAGGGCTTGGGGACCTGAACTTTATTTCACCCAGCAGGTAAAATGGAGTCTGAAGTTAAAATGACAGTACTTAGGCCAAGGTGCTTTTGCCCACACCCTTCAAGACAGCATAAGCCTTACTTACAACATAAGGCAAAGAACTTGTGGGTGGGGGCTTGCAGGATAGAAATCAAGGCAGCCTTTTCAAAGACACGATATTGAAGCCAAAATAAAAAGAGATGGAAGAGAGCAAGCTGACACTTGAGGAGCGCGAGTGCTTCAGAGTGACTAGAGGCAGACCCCATTCCAGTCTGTAGCCGGAACTGAACTCAGGTGACAGCTTTCCCACTCCTGTTAGCCTAACTCATGCCAAGGAAGAAAAACACCATGAGTCCCAAACAGCTGGGAAAGCCATCCTTGTCAGCTGTCCCCACATCATCCTGACTAAGCAGCAGCTAATGGGACAACCTCCAGACCATCTACTCTCCTACCAACCTCTCTTCCATGTCACTGTTCCAGCTCTCCTGCCCCAAGCCTGTAAACTCAGCCAGATAGGCTTAGTTTTGGTTTTTTTGTTTTGTTTTATTTTTTCACTTAAAATCTTTTCACCCCAATAGTCCCCACGCCATCTATAGGTGGGAACTTGTAGACCAGTCTGTATGTATTAGCTGAGAACACCAGAGGATTGAATCAAGCCTGGAAGGGTGCCAGGTTTTCATTAAATCCCTTGTAAAGTGGCAGTACGCTTCTCCAGGGCAGCATCTGCTGAGGAAGCCATCTGGGATCCATATCGCCCTGCTCCAACAAAACGCCAGCAGTGTGAAAAAACTTCTCCCCTCTGCTCTGCAGTGAACTGGAAAAGTAACATTAGTAATCACTTCTGCAGGCTCCATAATGACATAATGGGCATTGGCTGCAGCCTTGAACCGAGGCTGGCAGTCCCCCACCAACAAGCTGGGTGGATCCATAGTGTCCTAAAGAATGTAGGTCATCACTCATGCCCATCTCTCTACCTAAGAAATAACAGATACAGAATTTCCACTCTGAAACAAGGGGGGGAAAAAAGCATTGAATGAATGTCTGCTGCTGCTTCTGCTGCTGCTGCTGAAGATGATGATGATGATAATGATCTTACAATTCAGGTATTGTTGCACTTTTCTTACAGAGGAGGAACCTGAGCCTAGAGGTGCTAGATGGCTGATACACACATAGGCAAGCCACAAACACAGGTAAGAGGCTGTACTGAAAATCAGACCTGTGTCTCATGAACTCCATAACCTGGGAGCATTCCACTGCACCCAAAGAACTCTGAGAGTGGTACACAAACCAGGTGCTCAGTAGCTTATTTTATTTATTTATTTATTTATGTATTTATTTATTTAGCCAACTATAATTCAAAAGTGCATCAAGCAGGACAGGATATACAAGATATCTTCCATACACAAATGCCTGGATCTAAGCAAAGCTGCTAAGTAGTAGTTACTGCCCATGGGTAACTTGAGTCCCTAACTTGCCTTCAGTTTGGCTGAGCTAAAAGGAAGTCCCTTCCCTGCTCAATTCTCCTGTCCTTCTCTCCAAAGCCCAGCCTACTCGAGCTAAAAACAAATACAGCCATACAGCCTGTTCCTGATACCCGACCCCACATCACAAAACAGATGCAACGGCCAGCATCAGTTGCACTAAGAGCATCTCCTGACACTGCTCTTTCCTGTGTCGTCTTCCACTGCAGAACATGAGCAGCCCCATTTAGTCTGAAAGCTAAATATTACTTCTGTCTTGAGCATGCAGGATGTCTGTAGCACCACATAGGGCAAAGAAATGGAGTCTTCTTTTCCTTGAGCTTAGAGAGCTTAGAGAAAACAACGGCTCCTGTCAATACACAAACTCCCAGGCAGGAAGTAGCAGAAAAGAATATAATACAAACAAACAAATTAAAAATAAAAAGACCTGACTGAGCAAGGGCACACTCCTGAACTACCTAATAAGACTAACTCAGGGAGAGAGAAGGAGCAGAAGTAGGAGGAGGAAAGAAAATAAATAAATAATGCCTGAATTTTAGGGCTAGACAGGCTAAGTTTTGAATCTTGGCCTTCATGCCTAGCCCTTGTGTGATGGCAAGACATCTTTCCCTGTCTGAGCATGGTTCTGTGAAAACTAGACCTAATGCCGTCTCATTGAATTACTGTGAAGAGGAGAGGAAACAACATATCCAGAGCCAGGCACATGATAGACATCAGTGGAAACACAGTTACTTTCCTTGACTCTCAGATACATCTCATACGTGGCTGCAACTTCAAAGAAGAAGAGTGTGTGTGTGTGTGTGTGTGTGTGTGTGTGTGTGTGTGTGTGTGTGTGTACGTACGTACGAGTGTGTAAAAGGAACTGCTAGTTTTCTTCTGGAATGATAGTTTTTGATAGTTCAGATATTGGATCATCCAAATGTCTGCCTTTGAGCAACTTCGCTTCTTCCCTAATATAAACACCCACTGATGATTTCCTGCCTCACATCCCACTGAAGCCCGAGAGCACCTGGACAAGGGAGGCAAGTCGTTAAGTCACTTCGTGAGACTCTCCCTTCTGCTAGGGATAGCTGGGTTAGCCAAAAGTTCCGTCTTGAAAAGACTGAGAGGTAACGTGGAAGGTGCTGAGAGTGAAGGAAAACTGCCTTGTGAGTGCTTTAAGCTTGACTGGGATTCACAGAACGTGCCCCTCGCTTCCACATCCACAGTGTAGTCTGTACAGAATGATCCCAGTTGGAATTCTTCTGGCTCGAACACTCGAGCAAATTGCTCATCACCTCTGAATAGGAGCTTCCTGGTTCTGCAGGGAGACTGGAGATAGTAATAACTATATTTGCCTCATGATTAGGGGACTACAAATGAAACCCATGTAGCTACTCGGCTCATTGCCCACCCGAGAGCAGGTGCTTAATAAGCCTTGCTTTAAAACTGCGTCCACAGCAACTGTGTGAAGAGAACCACTGAGCCGCTTTCCTAGATGAGAAAACAGAGATGCAAGGGGGAAAAAAATCCCGTTCAAGCTCCAGCAGCCTGGCTTGCTCTGATAGGATCCACACATGGATTGACTTGACTGTGGAGCCCATTTTCCGTCCAACACACACAGTGCTGCCACGCCATACAGACAAGGGATGGAGATTTTAAATGTGTTTTGCTTCCTTCTGAGTTGCTTCCTCTCTTCTGGCTTGTGTCTTCCTGTCCTGTAGCCCTAGCAGAAGCATCTGGTATGCTGCCAGCCTCCCCCATCCTACCCTTGCTGCCAACTGAGGCTCCCACCCAGCCAAAAAGGCAACTGGGCAACCACATCCCCTCCCCTCCCCACCACTTGCCTTTGAAGTGTGCCTGTCATCTGACCAGGTCTTACTTTAGCTACAAGCTCCAGACTCCCATGCGACCTTGAACCTTGGGTCCCCTATGCCTCAGTGCAGCCATTAGATAAGGAGCTTGTTCTTAGTCTGACTTGAATTTACTAAACACCTACCCTGTGCCAGTCATGTACTTGGCTCAAGACATAGAAATGGTAAAACTTAGGCTATGAACCCACGGAAAAGGAAAAAACCCAATCCAGTTCAGGTGAAGAGTCACCGAGTCCCCACATGGTACCAGATCTTATGGGAGACACTGGCAGGGATGGAGAGAGGCTGAGACAGCAAGATGGCAGTCCTCTGGAAGAGAGCTGATGGGTGGGTGGAACAGTATCCCAGCACATAAATGCCTGGTGGATTTTCATAGCCCCCTCCATGGGTTCCTTACTACGCTTTACATATGAATATTCTCTCTAGTGTTCAGTAGACATTGAGATGGATGCTTGAAGGGCCAAGGAAGGTCCTCGGCTCAAAAACAATCATGGTGATGAAGATTCTAGACTCCAGGTCTGCTTTTTCTCTCAAATGCTGCTATTTTCTTGGCAGTGTGATGGCAGATCCATTTTCTTATTATTACCTCACAGTTGAATAGAGTACAAGGATTTTCCAAATCACATTCCCTCCATTATCTCATCTGAGCATCAAACTCTAATTGGGAAGTGCTTTCTTCGAGACCCTAAGG
Organism: Peromyscus californicus insignis; assembly: GCF_007827085.1. Taxonomy (NCBI): domain Eukaryota; kingdom Metazoa; phylum Chordata; class Mammalia; order Rodentia; family Cricetidae; genus Peromyscus; species Peromyscus californicus. The sequence goes on from NW_026294573.1 coordinate 46,388,091, forward strand.
GTCACAAGACAAGAAGACCAGTGCCAGACCCTGCAAGATTATTTAACTCTGGCAACACCCTGTAAAAAGAGGCTGCATGATTCCTCTCCCCATTCCTATTTAGAGTCCTTGAGGTTCAGGGCAGCTCTCTCAAATTCCCAGCATGACTTCAGAGAAACCCTGAGCTTCCTCTGGGTTCTCACAGCAGCCAGCGCGTCTGTCAGTCAGACAAGTCCATAGTCAGAACAAGCCCTTACTCTCCTCATCAAACCAGGACAGCCTGTCCACCTGTGGAAAGATAAAAACAGCTTTGTAGATGTGCAGTGCTCACGTGGTCCTTTGCGGTGTGACTCCGGGACACTCACCGAGCCTCCCCAGGCTTCAGTTTCCCATTTGCCGTGAAGCAACCATAACCTCTGCTGTCTGTCTGTGTCAGGGGTTCAACAAGAGGCTGGTGAGCTGCGGCACGGAAAGGGGGAAGGCCTTGGGAAGTCAGCAGAGCAGGAGGGTGTCCTTATGAACGGCTCTGTCCATATGTTAGTAGGGAATCAGAAACCCAGGAGACAAATGCCAGTCCCTTTCGGAGTCCTGCCCTGACTTCAAGGAGCCCTAGCAAGGTCTGGGCCCTGAGCTCTGGTGATTTATCTGCCTTCACCTCTTCAGCTAGGCTCCACTTTCAGACCAGAAGGGAGGGACTTTCACAGAGAGAGATGGGCCTCGTCATAAGGTGACAGCAGCTAGGCCAGGAGGACACCAAACACTGAGGCCATAAAGTCTTCAGGTTGCTGTGTCTGGCAGTAATTACACGGCTCCTGTTCATAAATCCTGCTCTTGAGTGTTTTACTGCCCCCTTCCTCCACACACGCAGGCTGAAACCTGTCCTTGGGGCCGGAGGCAGGCTTGCGAAGAGGGGGCGAAGAAAGTGGAGCTGCTTTCTGGGCAGGAAAAGGCAGCAGCCACAGGAAGCAAGTGAGCAGCAAACCCCCTCCCAGGGTCCCCAAAAGGCAGCAAGGCTGTGATTCAGTCTCTAGTTCCTGCTGATTCCAACCCCTTAAGTTTACTAAAGTCACCTCTACCAACTCTGATTTAGCTGGTAATTTATCTGTCTCCCTAGAATGCAGTGACCAATCTCATTGCCAGTGTCTTATCTGTCCTCACATGAGGCCAGCAGACAACCCCCACCCACAGGGGGACAGACAGACAGACTGGAGGCACAGGCTCTCACTCTGCTTTCTAAAGGCTCCCCACAATGGTCCTTGATTCTCCAGGATGAAGTCCACACCCCTCAAGTCAAGGTGCTTCGGGACTTCCTATCACCTGTTCCAGCCTGTTGCTTAGAAATCAGCCAGCCAGCCTCCTCCACCTGGGAGGTTATTGAGCTGTAGAAATGAGCCTTGAGAGTCGTCTTCCTAGAGCTTCTCAAGCGGTGCTGTAGGTCCTTCTGACAAACGCCAGTTCTCAGCTGCAGCTTTAGGTTGCCGAGGTGGGGCCCAGGCAGCTCATTCAAAATGTAGTCTCAGGCAATAGGCTGCATGTTGTGACCGGGAAATGTTCCTGTCCTGCTCTCCTCATACTTTCGAGTGCACAGAACCACCTTGATTTGGACTGTCTTGTTAAAATGCTGGTTCTGATGCTTTTGGTTTGGGTGGAGCTCCAGTAAGTTCTCTGCCACGTCAGTGCTGCTGGTCCTCAGGGCATGCCTTCACAAGCAAAGATCGGCACAACTGTGGATGGCAGATTCCATGCCATCTCCCAGCATGCCTACTTACTACCTCACGATGAACCTTTGTCAATGCTAGACCCTCTGCCTTCCTTTTTCGTTCCATCCCTTTCTTATTTTCCTTCTCCACAGGACAAGTTCACATACAAAGTCAGTGTGCAGAGCCTGTATGCCAGCAAGTCTCTGAAGCTCTCAGGCTGGATGAAAGCCTCCCGCTCCCTTTGCCTCCTTGTAACTTTGCACACACACCCCGTGTGAGAGTTCACACTAGACAATCTCTCGGTCTATCTCTCTGCTTCTGCCTCCTCACTGATGAGGAATAAGACAATCACCTTACCTCTTGCATCTGGGTATTTTTCTTGTCTGTCTTATTTGTTGGTGGTTTGTTTGTTTTTGAGACAGGACATGAACTCATGATCCTCCTGCCTCAGTTTCTCAAGTGATGGGATTACAGGTGTGTGCCATCTGACTTATCTCTCCTTCATGCATCTCTTTATTCAGAGCACCAACATAGCACCTGGCTTAGAGCAGAACAATGGATAGTGAGTGAGTGAGTATGTGAATATTCAACCACTTCTTGGTGGGTAAAGCAGTAAATAAAATATGCACAAGCAGAGGTGTGCCCTCACTAGCACTCCAGTTCCCCCCACAGGCCCCTTACTTCCTGATAGGTTGCTTTTATAGTATCAATAGCAAACTGTTTTCTAAGCCAAACCAACTGCTTAAGCCCAGAAGATGCAATACAGAGATGCTCCCCTTCAACCAGGAACATCATTGGAAGTTCCCAAGAGGCAACATCCAAGCAGCAAGTATACACAGGTACATTTCTCAAATAAGAAGCCCCACTTCCCATCTCCCAAACGAAGGTCTTTCCTTGACCTGTGTGTTCTCCACACTTCACAGATGCTGGCTGTGTAACAAATGCAGTCAGTGGTGGGATGGAAGGTACGTTTGCATCCTCTTGATCCCGGAAGAAACGGGTATGGAAAAAAAACAGGTAAGGACAAGGCGGAGAGACAAGCCATGACTGGAGCACTCACGTGTGTGTGTGTGTGTGTGTGTGTGTGTGTGTGTGTGTGTGTGTGTGTGTAACTGAGGAGGCAGAGATCAGATGAATCTCTGAGTTCCATGACAGCCCGGGCTACACAGAGAAAGCCGGTCTCAAAAACCAAACAAACAAACAAATCCAAACAAGCAATCCCAGGAGCTGCAATTGGGAGACACGAGTTCACACAGCTCTGAGGAGAGAGGGAAAGTCGAGTTTAGGTAGGCAAAAGGCTCTTAAACCATTACACAGTAATTCAGATTATTTGAAGAGAAACTTCTCTTTGCTTTGTCAAGAATGCAAGGGCTACTTGACACCCACTACATGACAAACGGTGAGGGGGAAATACATGAACTGAAGAGCAATGTTCATAAAGCAGGAGTCTAGTGATCTCAGGACGATCATCTCATGGCCTCTGGGCACAATGGCATGGTCCAGTCATTTTGGTCATTCCAGGTGTCTACTTCAGAGAGTGGAGGTGGCCAGTGGTCACTGGGACAGCACTTAAGATGGACATGAATCCTGATCCTTTAAGGGCCTCCTGGCTGAAAGCGATTGCACACTACTTTCACAGTGATTTTCCTTTTTAATTTCACATTGGACATACACAAGCAGGACTGAAGGTCAATGGGAGGAAGTTGAACAGAACCAGGCCAGGTATTTAGATTAGATTAAGTGAACATTAATTAATGAATAGATAGAGTATTTAGATTAGGTTAATTGAACATCTATTATGTGCTAACATCAATGTGGGTACTGAAGACAGAGATGAGAATAAAAAACACAAATTTACTCCACTCTCCTGGAGTTTTCAGTTTCTGGTTCATATGAGTGGTGGGGGAAAAATATAAACAAACAAAAACAAGAAACCAAATAAATAAAAAAATTCATATACTATAATAATTAAGGAACTGAATAGCAAAAAAAAAAAGAATTAGAGCTTCAGCTTTCAAATAGCCAGTGAAGGGCTTTCAGAGGTGGGCATAATTAATGAAGAAAGAAAGAAAGAAAGAAAGAAAGAAAGAAAGAAAGAAAGAAAGAAAGAAAGAAAGAGAAAGGGGAAAATAAAGAAGTAAAGAATTGATTGCCTGGGCAGAGAGAAAACACTGGACAAACCTTGGGGCGGCCTGGGACTCTGCAAACTTGAAAAGCCCAGTCAGATGAAACCTTCGAAAGAAAAAGACAGTAATGTGGTCTGACATGGAACTCATGGGCCGTGGTGACAGCAGAAGGCACTGAGAGGCTCACCAGCAGAGGAGAATTTAGGCCTTGGTTTTTGTTGTTGTTGTTGTTGTTTTCCTTTTTTCCTTCTCAGAATGGTAACCCTATTTCCTTTGTAGAAGGAGTTGGAGGAGATGGAAGATACGCCTTCACCTATGGAGACCATGTAATTATTCTGTTGAGAAGACAATCAAGGCTGAGACCAGCTTGGTTGCAGTTGATGGGTGGAACAGCTGTAAAAGTACCTTGCTCTGGAAAATCTGCACCAGAAGCTCCCAGGTAGAAACATCCCATACGTAAATGGTATGTATGCACACTCACAGTGGAACACCTTGAGGAGGTGATCAGTGAACACAGTGCCTTTCATTTGTGACATATGCATGCCATCTACTGACTTCTGTGCCAGACCCCCAGGCCGATCATCAGTTTGGCTCAAAGCACAAGGAACGTTCCCAGTAGCCATGTGTGGCAGTGTGTACACAGCCATTCCCATGCACTGAAACAGGTAAGGGGAACGTAGGCATTTTCTACCTTGCCATTGTTAGGCCAGTGTTGGGCGACGGTTAAGAATGGGTAATTTTTCAAAACACTGCACATGAACCAAGTTTCCCATCAAGCTGAGCGCCTGAGAAATTTGGATCTGTTGGATACTGGGAAGGAATGTTGCTCCACACACACAAAAAAAGATAGAGTGCTATCCATGTCAAAGAGGATCAGGGCATCACTGGACTCTCAACTGGAAAGCTTCTCTTCTCAGTAGGCGATGATGGACATAGAGACCATAACTGGCCAAAGTACGAAGATTAAGGGACTGCAGAACGCTCAACCCTAAATGGAGCACATGTATCGAACAGCACCCCACAATATGCCCCCCCACACACACACACAAGGCTCAGGGATCACTGTACAAGAGGGGTCCGAAAGAGGGAGTGGATGGCTCAAAGGAAACTGTCTTCTGGACACAGCAGGGCAGCTGTGCAAATGAACTCAGCAGTTGTGAGACAGTGTGCACAAGGCCTGAGCAAGCCCAAAGCAGGCCAAATCCCAGCATGAAGATTCAAGGTAGGCATGAAGTCCTACCCCTATAGCCCCAGATAAGTTGACCACACTCCAGTGGGAGACCACGTATCCAAGAATATTCTAGCAGTACAAATTGGTCTTGACAGGTTAAAAAAATAATCAAAGGACACAAAATTAGATGGGCAGGAAAAAAGGGGGTGGGTTTGTGAATAGTTGGGGAATGAGAGTGAGTGTGTCTATCAAAACATGTACAAACTCTCAAAGAACCAATCAATTTTGATGAGGTGGAAGGGTACACACATGTTTTGCTTCCCTTTATTTTCAGTGCTAAGGAGCCAAGGACTTGGCACATGCTAGGCTAGCACTCTACCACTGAGCTATGCCCCTGACTGTCTTCCTGTTCTTAGATCCTCTGTGATGCTTATTCAAGAAGAGAAAATTGCTACAGTTAGTAGTATTTTAGGGAGGGGATTTTTTCGAGGTCCTTTAGACCATTTGACAAATCCTAATCTTAGGTCTGAACTACCTCCAAGGATGACTTAATCTAAGCCCTTTTTCAGTAGGTGGACAAACGAAGATCCAGAGAAAACAATGGCCTCTCTGGCCTTACAAAGACAAAGCCGTAGATATAAAGCTGTCATACTAGTTCTTGATCTGAGGTCCATTCTCTGTGACAACCCCCCCCCCCCCACCTCTCTAATACGCACATACAGATACACGTAAGATTTACCTCTGGGCTCTAAATCATCAGCCTGGGATTGAAATGGACTTTTGAAAGACTGTAGCATGCATATGTGGAAGGCTTGACTTGCTCAGAATCTTGAATAGTCACCGAAGCTATAATTCTCTGCATTCTTGAGACTAAGAAAGCCATGTCTTCTTCATCTCTGCATCTGCCCACTGAGGAACGCCTCTCGATGAAAGGATGCATCTCTAGCTGTCCTGGGATTGCTCATCACTGTAGAATAAAGCCAAATGATGTCCTGAACAGCTTAGCTTTCTCCCCAGCTCTGGCTGGAGGAGACTCCATGAGTAGTGGGTGGGTGGCAATGACTGTCTCTCCCTTGCAGGTCAATTGCCTTTTGGGTGGTCTTTATGAAGCCATCCATCTTTTACCCTGACAGTCACTGTGCCCCAGTGCCGCTCAGGAGAGAAATCCTTCTTAATTATCAGACCTTTCTTGCTCCCTTGAGATCCTTGAGTGGCATACCAGGAGGGGCTGATGGCGTGTAATCTGGTTCTACCAGCCAGAGAAGCATCTGGTTTGCTCAAACTCAAGGGCCAGCTTGCTGGCTCAGTGTGTCTGGAGGGGCGACTCCAGCAAGCCAGCTGTGTTTTATGTCTCCAGGAAAAGACCTCTGTCCTCCAGCACTTGGAGGGCCTCTAAGTAGTTAATGAGTCAAACCCATGGGGTCAAAGTCAGACCCACAGAACTTAGGTTTCCATGTTGCCTCTCACTGTGAAACCATCGCTTGGTACTGCCATCGATTCTTCTTGCCTGTGCCACTTTGAAATCCTAGTGGGCGTGGTCTCTGTGCAGTTTTCTGTCTACACTCATTTCTTGTTGATCTCTGGAACATTATTTATGTGCTATGCTAGTCAGTTTCATATAACTATAGTTACATACCCAAGACAGCTAAAGAGAGCAGGGCTTCATTTAACCCATCTTTGGGGCGTGGGACTGGAGTGAAAGCATCATGGTGAAGGCTCAGGGGTTGTCCTATGGCCACATCACCTTATTGATGGTACAGACAGGAAGGGTAGGAAGGAGGAAGTGCATCCCTGTCGAGATGTAATGTTCTAAGCAAAAATAGCATAGTTTTGGTGTACCCAATCCGTAAAATGTTAAGTCCCTGTTTGAAACGAGTCAGAAGGACAATATGCTCATGATATATAAAGATGTACTCTGTGACTGGGAAGATAACTCAGGTCCATAAAGTGCTTGACCTGAACACATGAGGATCTGATTTCAATCTCCAGAGACCAGGATTTTTATTGTTGTCTCTAAAGGCTGTGTGTGGTGGTATATTTAGCCCAGCACTGGGAAGGCAGAGACAGGTAGAAACCAGAGACTTGCTGGCCAGTCAGCCTGGCCTACTCCACAATTTCCAGGTCAAGTGAGAGTCTCTGTCTCAAAATAACAAAGAGGGTGGCTTTCTGAAAGACAATACTCTAGTCTACACACACGCACGTTTGTGCAAACATGTCTGTACACACACAAACATGTAGACAGATATGTAAATAAATAAGTAAATACACACTATAATTACAATTGCATCTAAATAGTAGATAAAAATCACCCAAAGCATTCTGCCAGGAGACACACTCAACATTAGCTATGGAAAGGTGCTAGAGATGAATGAATTCCTGTGTTGAATTTTCAGTGGTGGCCACTTCCTAAAGAATGAAAACAAATTAGAAGTAAATGAAGCTACATAAATGGAGCTACATAAGTTTCCCTACTTTCAAATATGGGTGAAAACAGACTTTGCCTCTGGTGTCTTACAAGCACCACTGGGCAACTAAGGCTGGAAAATGCTGAGAATAATACCTGGGTTGTTGTGCTATTTCATAAAAGTTTGTCTCTGCTTTTCTCCTCTGCTCTTCTCATATATTACTTTAAAGAACTTTCTCTTCAACCCTGTTTTGAGTTATTGGTCAGGGATGTCCAAGAGACTCCCAAATTGTACGGCATATCTCTATTGCCTTTCATTGCCCCCAGAGATGGATGGTAAAGTCTGTATCACTGAAGGCATCGTGCACTTCAGATACAGTGTCCAGAGACTTCTGTGCTGGAACTGACCTGTAGTAGGAAGGTTTCTCCATTCCCACCAAGTCCCCACAGTCCTACGGCCCTGCTTACAAAATAATTACTCAGAAGCTTATATTAATTATAACTGCTCAGCCATTAGCTCAGGCTTATTACTGACTAGCTCTTACACTTGAATTAACCCATAATTCTTATCTATGTTTAGCCATATGGCTTTGTACCTTTCCTCAGTTCTGCCTTGTCACTTGCTTCCTCTGTGTCTGGCTGGTGACTCCTGACTCTGCCCTTCCTCTTCCCAGCATTCTCTTCATCTGCTCACCCTGGCTATACTTCCTGCCTGGCTACTGGACAATCAGCATTTTATTTATCAACCAATCAGAGCAACACATATTCACAGTGTACAGAAAGACATCCCACAGCACTGACTTAAATGTTTCCTCCCTAAAAACTAGCTTTCCTGGTACTAGAAGGTGCTGTTCAAGCCTCCAAAGGAGAGAGACAACCAACAGTCAGTCCTACCCAGCTATGAGATCTATGAACTGCGTCAATGACCATCATGGCACTATAACCCTAAGGGTTCAGTAATGGCATACATAACTTGGTAGTAACCAACAGCTCTTTAATTGGACTTAAGACCCCCTCAAAAAGAGAAAAATCATATCTGGTACTAGAAACTTAGCCAGATACCTAGAGCTAGTGAAGTCATGGATCTTGGAGGAGAACCTACAACCATTTCTTTCCTAAGGGATAATCCCTAACTACATTCTAAATGTCTTTATGCCCAGAGATAAATGTAGTCCCCACCCTTCAACAAGGAAACTTCTACTTGCAACAAATGGAGACCATTACAGGAAGCCACAACCAATCCAAATGCAGAGTGGTGGAGCCCAGCCCCAATGGATACATCAACAAAACAACTCCTGAAACCAAGGCTCAAAGAACATTGAAGAAGAGACAGAAAAACTGTAAGAACCAGAGACACAGGGAGTTTGCTGTAGGATTGTGTGTCCTAGAAATGTCAGAAGCTACACCCATAAAGACTCACCAGCATGACCACCTAAACATGAACTAAATAAGGACAACACCAACAGATATGCTAACATGGACAGGGGAAACTCTGGAAGCCTCAACTATACAGAAAGAACTACAGGCAACTGAGGGGTGCTGAAGAGTAGAAGAAACAGTCTTCACCAAGGAAGAGCACACCAATTGGTTATCCAATACCAAATGGTCAGTCCTGAAATCATACATAGAAGTAACATTATACAAGCTCTGTGTGTGTGTATGTGTGTCATCTGTGTTTGTATGTGTGAGTTTAAGTGTGCATGTAATAATAATGAAAAAAGTCTATGAATTTGAAAGAGATCAAGGGGTGTGTGGGAAGGTTGCAAGGGAGAAAACAATGTAATTATATTATAATCTCAAAAAATAAAAGAAAGAATTTTTATTTTATTTATTTATTTATTTATTTATTTATTTATTTATTTTTTGGTTTTTTCGAGACAGGGTTTCTCTGTGTAGCTTTGCGCCTTTCCTGGAACTCGCTTTGGAGACCAGGCTGGCCTTGAACTCACAGAGATCCGCCTGCCTCTGCCTTCCAAGTGCTGGGATTAAAGGCGTGCGCCACCACCGCCCGGCTAAGAAAGAATTTTTAAAAAGAACTTCCTCTTCTTCTTTCTTAGGTCTTATAAACAACCTCTTACATCATCAGCCCCCAAACTCCAATTTATACCTACCCTGACCACAGTTTTCTAAAAACAAAGCAAGTAAACAAAAACTTGCCTGCGTAGCTCACATCCACTGCCAGCCTGTCCTTGCCCAGGGATGGACTCTGGCACTCTTCAGCCCATCATTTTACACTTTGCGATAGGCTCCAAGCTTCCTTATAGTCACAGGTTCACCATGCAGCCCTTTCCATGGTTAAGTACTGGGCTGGAGGTACACCTCAATGGTAGAGCCTCTGCCTAGCATGAGCAAAGCTCTGAGTTCAAATCATTAAAATATAAGAAAAAGTGAATGTGAATCTATTCTGAGCCCCTAAAATAATCATGGGGTGGGCATGTGCTGCTGACATGTGTGGTTACACCTAACCCTCAAACTGCACTGAAGTACCCAAGTCTATGGAGGAGTACAGAAGAGCAGGCTAAGACACGCGACTTTCCCAAAGTCACACAACTAGAAATTTATAGACTAAAGCTTCAGCAACTTTGCCAACCCTGGGGCCTGTCTCCTTCCACCTTCCTCCCCACCTGCCTGCCTCACAGGTACACCCTTCAGTTTGAGACTTCAGACTCACTAGTCCATAGACACATCCTGCTTCCTCCAAGTTGGGTTATTGCCTCCTTCTGGAATGGCCTACCCTCAGTCACACCGCTTCCCTCTGCATCCATGCACACTCACATTCTTGTCTATTTCCTGTGGTCTTGCCTGAATGCCATCCCTGGCCCTTGTGTGACATCTTCCCCTACCCTGCCTCATACACACCTTCACCCTGCATCACAGTCTGGTTTTTATCGGTGGAAACTGTACGGTAGAGAAAGATAGCACAAGTCTCGAGTCTGCTATTGGCTGAAACTTTTGAAAGTTCCTTCTGAGCTTCTAGTTTAACACACACACACACACACACACACACACACACACACACACACACACGCATACGTGCACACGCACATGCATGTGCATACGTATGCACATTCACATGTGCACGTGCGCACAAGCACACACACACACACAGAAGTAATGATAATAAATTAAAATTTTAAAAATATAGGGCCAGGGTTATAGGGCTGGGTATGATGTTGCACACCCTTTAATCCCAGCACTTGGGAGTCAAGCAGGCGGATCTAGGTGAGTTTTAGACCAGCCTGGTCTCCATAGTGAGTTCCAGAACAGCCAGAGCCATATAGTGAGACCCTGTCTCAAAAAAGGTGGAGAGGGGGCAAAGAGACAGCTCAGCAGATAAAAGCCTCTGCTACTCAAGCCTGAAAACCTGAGTTTGATCCTGAATCCCACATAAAAGTGGAAGGAGAGAATCAAACCCCCAAAAGTCCCCTGACTTCCACAGGTGTGTCTTGACATGTGTGTCCACACTCATACGTCGTACACACATACACACACTGTGGTGGTTTGAATGTAATTTACACCCATAAACCCATGAGGAGTGGCACTATTAGGAGATGTGGCTTTGATGGAGTAGGTATAGCCTTGTTGGAGGAAGTGTGTCACTGTGGGGATGGACTTTGAGGTCTCATATACACTCAAGCCACATGTAGTGGCTCAGACCACTTCCTGTTGCCTGCAGAATCAAATTGTAGAACTCAGCTCCTTCTCCAGCACCATGTCTGCCTGCACATCACCATGTCCCACCATGATGACAACAGACTAAACCTCTGAACTGTATACCAGCCCCAATTAAATGTTTTCCTTTATAAGAGTTGCCACAGTCGTGGTGTCTCTCCACAGCAATAGAAACCCTAACTAAGACACAACAATGATAACAATAATTTCTAAACAGAGAAAAAAAGAAAGAAAAATAGTAGAATCATATTTAATGCCAGCACTATTGTGAGAGCAACTGAGCATGCACTGTGTGTGAAAAGCATTTCTCAAATGAGAATGTGAATGAAGACCACTGTTATTAATACTACTATGAACTACTCATACACAGAATGACTACTAACCTCAGGGTAATATGGCCTCAAATTGAAGTTCACATTTGAATATTTGTTTGGGGATCTTTTAATGAAGTAGTGCAGGCAGGATATCAAGGATTGAGGTGTCTGGCTAGAAGGCCAGTCTGTAAGCCATAGACTGACTCTACCTTCAAAGGCTTGTGCTCTAACACTGAGAGCCAGCCACAGGGCAGGTCATCTGGGGCAGCGCAGGGAGGGTGGAGGAAACAGGAAGGCGGTCAGGTTTGCTTGGCTTGAGGAAGCATTTTATGGGAGTGAGGGAGGCTCACATCCCAACTTAATGAAACTTCCCTGTGGGCCTCAGTCTGGCTGTGTGTAAAATGGGATTAATGGGCTGGACATCTTCCGACCGCACTCTTCTCACTCCAAGCCCAGCAGTGTGTCCGGCATATGATAGTGCTCAGCAAGTGTTTCTAGGTTGAGTACCTGAACTCTAATGGTATAAGACCCACTTTAAGACAAGGCCCAGATGTTGCAGCGTGGCTGGGGGTGTTCTTCCAGAGAAAAAAGATCCACCAACTCTAATCAATCAGTAAATGACTCTTCCAGAGCCACGTGCATCACCTTCTCTCCTTTCCCACAAAATCCTGGCCAGGTTTTCTCTGAGACCTTTAACTATCTTAAATAGAGAGCTTTTAATTATTTCTCTGAATCCCTATGCCCAGCTGGATAGAGTGAATAAACCAGCCAGGTCTTTATTTATTTATTTATTTATTTATTTTTTTTTTTTTTTTTTTTTTTTGGTTTTTCGAGACAGGGTTTCTCTGTAGTTTTGCGCCTTTCCTGGAACTCACTTGGTAGACCAGGCTAGCCTCGAACTCACAGAGATCCGCCTGCCTCTGCCTCCCGAGTGCTGGGATTAAAGGCGTGCACCACCACCGCCTGGCCCAGGTCTTTATCTTAACAAGGAGTCTTAGGTTCCAATTCTTCCTTCATGAAAGACCTGACAGCAATAGGAGCGAAGCAATTTAGTTTCTTATTGAACTCCATCATGGGCACAAACTTTGGCTTTGGGATGATTAGGTTTAGAATGGAAGACAGAAAGGAACTAAGAGAGAAGGGAAGGAAGGAAGGAAGGGAGGAAGGAAGGGAATGAGGGAAGGAGGGAGGGAGGGAGGATAGAAGGGGGGAGGGAAGGAGGGAGGAAGGCAGGCAGGCAGGCAGGCTTGTCCTTGTTGAAACTCAACAATGAAGCAGGAAGGATCTTTCTAGGTGAGTATGGCATGGTGATAGAGATAGGTGGAGTCAGAGCTCCATCCTCATGCACTCCAGGCCCTGAGCTAGCTAAGTCACCTGGGGAGCTGCATTGTCATCTGCATGGTATGAACCGGGAAACAGGAGGAACCCTCCTGAGGGACAACCGAGGACTGAGCTCCCCTTTAGGAAATGTTGAAGTCACCTCACTTACTCCCAAGCCTTTGCTCGGTCTGTGACTATACAGCTTCCACCAAATAAGCTACAAAACGTGGTGGACGTCGGCAACATTCTTATATTTATGATTTCCTAGTCTCCCAACTACCACACAAGACAGATACAGAGCCAAATAGTTCTTCCCTCTTTAAGATGAGGCTAGTAGAATTGCATGTCTACAAATAAAAGAATGTTCATAGAGACAGGGAAATTTACATATGTATGCATGTCTACTGGTCAATTTTTTGCACATATTTCTAACTTTTATCAATTTTGTTCTTTGTCATTTCATACCTGTGTATCAAACACTCTAATTACTCCACTTCTTGCCCTCTTTCATCTCCCTCCTACCCTGACTATTCCCACCTTCCAAGTCCCCAGCACATGCCTTTCTTTGTCTTTCTGCTTTGTGTACCACTGAATTTAAACAGGGCTTATCTATATGGTGTGGCTTTAGAACTACCCACCGGAGCTCGGTGGGCTCAGCAATGGATACACAACTGAATTACTGTCCCTCCCCCAGGATCTATCAGTAGCTGATAGAAAGAGTCCCTACTCAGTGAGCCCCTCCACTATCCCTGACTGACTAGTGACAGGCCCAGTCTTGTCTGTACGATGTTTAGCGTGTACATCTGTGTATGTGTCTGTAGTCTCCATTGTGGAACTGTGGGAACTAAGTTTGAATCACCTAACTGTGTGACAATAGATGAATCCCTTAATCCTTTTGAGATCCCAGTTCCTCATTCTCAGGTGGAAATAATCCTATCTCACAGGGTGATTGTAAAGGTAAAACCTGAAAATATGCATAAAAAGGGGCCCTGCAAGTTTCTAATAAGTATTCTTTAATTTTACTACACACCACCCAGGAGTGTACATGTGCACGAACACTAACACCCATGCCTACTTAGAGTACTCAGCAGGGCCCACACTACCTTGTACTCAGACATCTATTTCTAATAAACTAATAATCTCTTCCTAGCTGGCTCATTTGATAAGCATGAGAGTTAAAAGCCACTAGATGAGAAGCAGAAGAGAACACAGGATTTTAAAAATTAGTAGATCAGTCTCTTAATGCTTAAAGAGAGCTATTCATTTCCCTTTTCAAACTGTGCTGTGTGCATAAGTATGTCTATATTTTTATGTAGCTACCAATCACTCAGCAACTCCCAAGCATTGGGCATTTTAGATATTGTTGCTAGTCTACCTGAGGGCCTAGCAACAGGCACTATCTGAGTTCCTGATCATGCCCAGACAGTGAGAGATGACCACGCAATGCCACCAGATTGGGACACAGCCTGGGTGCTGGGAGGAGGGTATATAAGGCCTTCCCCATTATTGAATAAATGAGTCTGCTGTTTGCCTTCACTTGACTCCCCTTGTCTGTGTCACCTCGCCTCCTCACCCCTTCCCCCAGGGAGCAGTTAGGTCCAGCCATATCCTGCTACATATGTTCCAAGTCCTCCAGCACCATGTAAGGTGTAACTATTATCTCCACATCATAGATGAGCTTAAGTAAGGCTCAAAGTCCAGTGCTCTGCTCAAGACTATGTAACAAGCCAATGTAATTTTCTTTCTGTTTGTTCATTATTTTGAGACATGGTCTCACTGTGCTGTCCAAGCTGGCCTGGAACCTACTTAGCCCAGCATGGTTTTGAGCTTCTGATCTTCCCACCTCTACTTCTCAACCGCTGAGATTGCAACTCTGCAGCACCCAGTTGAGTTTATTCTGTCTGGGGATCAAACCCAGGGTTTCACACACACTTGACAAGCACACCTTCTCCAGCTCTAAACAGCATCTCCACTGCCTCTCTGCTGGAACAGACCTACCCACTTTCCTCCTCACGCTAGCCAACACAGTTCCAGGTACCCTGAGATTGCTAGGCAGCATGTGTGGATGCTGGGTGGACACATTTCCTTAGAGCAGAGGACGGTTCAACATCATGTAATGAATGAGGCAGGCTGTATAAGCAATTATGCCACTGTGTTCTTTTAATGATTTATTTTTACTTTTCATCTGATAAAATATAATAATGAATGTATGTATCCATGGATTATAACACACTGTGATGCAGGCATGCATTGTAATTATTTCCTGCTAATTATCATCACCTCACATATTTATTCTTTCAAGTGGTAAGAACTTGAAGCTCTACCCTTTAATATGCAGTATAATTCACAATAGCAGAGATAGGAAAGCCATTTAGGTGCTCATCAGCGATGAATGGACAAAGGAAATGTGGCTTATGTGCACAACGACATAGTGTTTGTGCCTTAAAGGCTAAAACTGAAGCCAGATGGGGTGGCGCACACCTGCCATCCCTCAGGAAGTAAAACTCTTTTGTTCGCAACAACATGAATGAATCTCGAGGACTTCAAGCTAAGAGAATTGTTCTTTCTGGCTTCTTCCCTTACTCCCACATACCCTCCCATAGCTCAGGGAGTTGCCCACAGGTGCTGCAGGAGAATGCCAAGGTCAATGGGGTCCCAGGCACAAGTAGAAACAAAAGGCAGCAGAATTCAGAGTTGAGAGAGAGTCCCAGTGATAGCAGACAAAATAAAATTGATGACCAGGATCACATGATCAAGCAAGCAAAACAGTGGATCTGAAAGCATCATGAACCAACCAGAGTACAGAGAACAGCGCAGAATGAGCCACACCAAGGGCTCAGTGCCTATCGACAAAAAGGAAGTACACCATGAGTTCCCCCCTTTAAAATGGTGCTTGGGATATGACTGGACTTAGCCACCACAGGAGACACACCTTTGGACCAGAGCTGAGAAATGATTGCCTAATTATAAGTTCTATGGATACATATCAAGCAAGCCAGTCATAGTTTAATAATTCAGTCCCGAGTCAGACTTCATGACAAAGGAAATATGATTTGTCCGCCCTTCTGCCTTCCCTGAAGGTTACATGCTGGAAAAGAATCCAAAACTGTCTTTGAAGGACTGCATGGAGTTACTGTACGGTGGTCAGAAACACATCCCGTGAAAATGGTGGGAAGCGTGAGCTGCGGCCGTCTGCAGCATGGGGCTGAGCACACAGAAAAGGACCTGCTGGGGTTGAGTCTCTCATCCCCCTCTCTTTCTCTTCTGCTTCCAGGACAATGGGGCTAAGAGAAGTCAGCCTCCTCCTCTGTGCTCCCCACAAAGGCTGCACCAAATCATCTGAATGGCCACAGCTCAGGCATTGTGGCCAGACAGAAACTGTAGTCTTGCTCTTTGCTCACTTGCCTGCTGGGCTACAGGGAAACAGGAAAATAAGAAAGTACTTTCTTTCTCAGACTGGTCTTAGGAGACACATTCCCGGGAGACTAGGACTTGAAGTTGTAGACCTTCTTTGCACAGCTTTTCACTCATCCATCATCTCTTGTCAGCAAATAAAGTCCCTTGCCCTCTGCCACCTCTCCAACTTCTGTAGAAACACTTCACCTCCACCCACTCACCCAGACACATTGCCTTGCCCTGACTCTTGAATACTCCAATAACACCCCCATCTCAGGGCCTCCATTTCCTCAGGCACCCATGGTTTCCTCCTTAGGGAAGGGGTTTCCTTGACTGGTCACACCAGAGCTTAAATACAAACCTGAAAGCTCCCTTGGACCAGCCCATAACAAGCGACACCACCAGTCTGAGACAACATTGTGAGGTTTCAAAGCTACATCATTCCCTTAGAAGGGTCAATGGGGAAATCACTGTTTGCTTTATAAAGTGAGATGCCCACTTTATCATTATAAAAATAAGACACAAATGAATTTCCCCCATTACCCTATACAACAGCCTAAAAATTGATCATCCAGGATGACCTAAATTAGCTTGGATGCTGGCTAGATGGGGAGACAGTGCCATTTCTAAATGGAGCAGAACATTTGTGCTCAGGTTCCCAGATGCTCCTGCCCAACAGTGCAGGGCACTGCTGAAGAGGCCAGAGGAAAGTCATGAGGAAGTCTCCAGCTGATTCTCTCTAGAACCCTTTGCTAAGGCTAACGACTTGGTAGATTGTGTGGGATCAGTGGGATCACATCACGTCTGAAGAACATGTTGTTGGTATTCTCATGGCTGTGGTTGTGACCCAGAATTCCTTCCCACATAGCCAGGGTGGAGACCAAGGAAAGGGAGCCTCCTTGTCTGAGTATTTATCCCACACGGTTGCACCCAGGCACAAAACATCCACACTAGGTACAGGGTGTTCACAAGCAGTGATGAAATTTCATCTACTGCCTAGGCCCCAGGGGCCCTCCACTATACATTTCATACATGTATGCAGGAAAGGGGACTCATCACATCCCCAGAGAGAGACAGTAACTAAGAAGAAGAAACTGACTGAAAGCCAGAAGATCTGGGTAACTAGAATAAGCTTGACTTCTAAATCAGTTCTTCCCCAGGTATATAACTTTGGTAAATGGTGGGATCCCCCTGAGCCTCAGTTTCCCCTATCTATAAAACAAGGGACTTACATGTGATACACATACATACATGCAGGCGATACACTCACGAAATAAGATAATAAAAATAATAAAGTTAAAGAAGCAAAGGGCTTGACTTTAATGGACAATTCTAGTTTCCTCAACAACAGATGTAATCAAGGGGCCAGGATAACCTGTGCAGGATTACACAAACATGGGAGCCAATAAACAATTCTGTTTAATGAAGAAGAAAGGTCCCATCACCCTATATGCTCTTCTGCTTTCTATTCAGTCCTCTCATACTATCCAAGGGCAGTCAGTCACTGCTCAGAGTTCAGAACCTCTGCTTGATTTTGCTCATTAAACAAATTCATGTCAATGCTATGATCCACTTCCTGTTCTTTGTAGGTGACTTAACTGAATAGTGTTCAGACTTATCAATGGTGTTGCATGAATCAGTGGCTAGCTTGGTTTTATACCTGATAAATATTCCAATATGTGACCATACTTTAAATTGTATTGAAATATATTTCACTGAAGTAATTGTTTGCCTAAATTAAAATGAATAGGTTTTTAAAAAAATAATCTGATAAATTTAGACACTTTAGGAACTCTCTTTTCCCCTTCTCTTTCTGTTTTTCACACTGGAAATTCTCCTGTCCCAGCTTCCCACATTCTAGGTTTATAGACAGACCCCACCATGTCATACTGGAACCTGGTGCCAAAATGTCAATAAATTTTAAAATGCTTCTAGAATCACTGACAACTTCCTTTAAGCCTCTGTCCTCAGTGCCCAGGCCTCCAGCTAGCTACTGACCTAATTTTTAATCCCCATAGCTTTGACTTTCCTATCCTGACCCTATATATAAGCTAGATCATAAGATTTTTTTCCGTCTTATTTTCTTCAATAATTTTTGCTATTTAGAAAATGTACCTATGATAATTTTTTATCCTTTCTTGCTGAATGAAATTTGGAGATTAATACAATTTAGAACTGAGTAGTACTACAAGGTAATATCAAACAGTATTAATTCTCCTGCCTATCAGTGGCCATTTATACCACTTCTGGCTTTGAATAGTCATGAGTAGATCTGTTTTGATAAAGCATCTCTTTCCTCCGGGAGCTCTTGGGAGGAGACATTAGATTATAATACTGTATTAGAAGCAATAGCAGCAGCAAATTCACAAAAATATTTCCACTAGGATGCCTTGGATCAGAAAGTCTCATGTATTCTGAGAATGATCTGATCTGCACATATTTGACTTGCAAAAATTCAGAAACTAGACTCACCTCAGCCTATAAAGTGTGTGCCTTTATTGCAACAGATGCATCCCTTATTTGCTTTTTGCATTAATGATGGTCTTCTACCTTCTTTCATGCCCAACCACTTGACAGTTGCACTTACTAAAGAGTTGTGATGTTTTGAGCCAGCCGCTAGCATTTGCTGAGATGCTGACCAAAGTTCTGGCCACTTTCATTCATTATCCCCAGTGGATTGGTCAGACGCATCTCCCACTTTATACACAAAGACACCGAGGCTCAAAGATGTTAAATGACCAGTCTAAGGGCTTTGTGAGGTCTGTTTCAGCTCCCAAGTCCTCACTCTGCCCAAGGTCATGAGAAGGCAGTGGACTTCCCACAAATACCATGTCTCCTGCTTATCTAATAATAATAATAAATGTCCATGAAGGATGGTCCTATCATTTCTTGCATATCTCCCAGTTCGTCCTTGCCAAGGCTCCAGGTTTAACCCACACAACCTTCTTTGGCTTCTCCTAAAGTCTACATGTTCTGACTTCTCCAAAAGTCAGCATCCAAGGGAAGTTCAGGCAAAGCAGGAAAGCAGGACTTTCCACTCAGCAGAGGACTCCAGTCTTGCCAAGTTCTCCGCAGCCAGGCGCCTGGAGGCGGGCCCTGTGCATTCTATCATTGCATAAGTGTTATTGCAGCCGGTTCCTGGAATCGGAAATATGGCAAACCATTCACCTGGTAGAAAGCCCTTGCCAGGAGCAATGGTTGTTTGGTTAGCTGTGACTTCAGAGTCCTTTCCAGGAGAGTGGCCAGAGAAAAGGTTGATCTAGCAAGGCCCATTTCTTAAGTCAAAGTTACTGTGTTTTTACTATTCTTCAGCAATCCAACCTAGATTTTTCTTCCCAGTAATCTCCCCATCTTGTTCACAAAGGCTGTCCAGGTCCAGGCTTCCCATCTCTAACTTAACTTGCACAAGAGCTTCCTTGATGGCCTCTGAGGCTTCCTGCTTGCCACAGGACCCAGATCTAAGCCAGCCCCCGTACTATACCAGGAAGATATTTCCATCTGCCAGGACCTTCCCAAATGTCAATCATCTGAAAAGAGGCCCACCCTGAATGTCTCCAACAGCTCTAGTGCCTAAAGATTGAGTATTCCTCTAACTATTGGAATGGTTCCCAATGAAAATGTTTCGTTCTATTCTAAAAGAAAATGTTTTAAAACACTTATTTAGATATTGTACCCCTTCTGAGATGGCAAGTTTCTTGAAATAATAAAGGTGTTCTTTTTTTATCTCTATATCCCTAGAACACAGCTCAGAGCCAGGTACACAGTAGTAATTACCCAAGACAAGATTACTGAAGTTCATTGAACTGGGTTAAGACTACACTAGCTCAGTGGTAGATTGCTTGATGATGCTTTGGGTTCAGTCCCCAGCACTTCTGAGAAAAAGTTCTGTGAACTGGTAGTTAGTTAATGGTTAATCAGAGCTCGTGAAGATAATGAGACAGCCAGTGTAACTGGACTTCAGCTGATAAAATTCCAGCCAAAACAGTTTAGCTAGTGTTGGCAGCTTTATCTGAGATGGGCAGAAACAATTTCCATTATAATTTTTCTATTAAAAATGGTTCTTATAACTCTTTATTAATTCATTTTAGACCAGGATTCTAGATTGAGATCCATTAATTTGTTCAACTCACTCTTCTACCCACTAGGAAGTTAATATTCTAATTGCCTCAAGACCCTCATTAGAAGACACATTCAATGAGGTATGACCATACATAAATGGGAATCTTCATCTGATGAGCTTCTAAGATATAACCAGGAAATAAACAGAAATTACTAAATTAGCAGTGAAACAATTTCTGCCCCATGATGTACATTCATATCTATTTAAGATTTTGGTGGTAGACTTTCTGCACTTTCTGCCTCAGGAAATCAAATCTGTATTCTGACATTTAATGGCTCTATGCTATATATCACCTTACCTAACTTACCAAAGTTCCATGGTTTCATATTTTCACATGTAAATTGCAAATGTACGTGTGTATGAGTGTTTCACATATAGACTGATACATTTGAAAAGCACACACACACACACACACACACACACACACACACACACACACACACACACACACACAGAAGCTACAAAATTACTAAAATAAGTTTAATATCTATTTCTCCCCTGCAAGAATAGGTGGCAGTCCCAAGATGATCAGGTGGACAACAAATAACTTTAGATAGTAACTGTCAAACGTCCCTGGGTATATTGGTACCCCTGACCTCTAGCAGAAATAAAGGCAAGACCAGGAATGTCCATGGCCCTGGTTCAGACTTGTGTCCATAAAGTGAAGAAAACTTTGCTGGGAGAAAGTAGCAAGAGGTCCAGTGTCCTCAGAGACCACCCAGGGAGGGCATTTTCCTCATTCCTTTACTAAACTGGACTTTCTCTGCTATTCCACCGGCTCAGAAACCTGGTTTTGTGATCCCAAGAGCTGGTACTTCTCTCCTATGGGCCTTGCAAGGCAAGCGATTTTCCTTATATACTATTATATACTGAGAATAAGAAGCCATGTCATCATAGAAGTAAAGTCTTCATGTTGGCTCAGCTATCACAGCCTCTCCATGGGGCTACTTGGCTTGAGATACCATGTCACATTCTAAAGATCCTCAAGTGACCAAGTATTAGTACAAAAGGAGTTACATGAATAAAGCTTATGTAAGAACCTGAGTAAGAAAGCCTCATGGCCCAGGCATGGTGGTACATGACCCAGGCATGGTGGTACATGGCCCAGGCATGGTGGTACATGGCCTAGGCATGGTGGTACATGACGCAGGCATGGTGGTAAATGCCTGAAATCCCAGCACCTGAGAGAAGTGATAGAAACAGAAGTGTAAGTTTGATCCCCACTTGGGCTACTTAGTAAGACTCTGTGCCCCCAAAACAAACAAAACCCCAGAAATCTAGCTTCATATGATCCCTAATATGCAGCACAGATATGGTACCGAAATGCTCCTCTGTGGTTTTACTGTCCTTATTTCCTCAGGTATAATAGAACAAGTATAAAATCTACAATTGAGGAACTGGGGCCAAAACCAAGCTCAGGGATGAGAAATCCCTCATCTCTTCTCAGATCTCTCCTTATTTGTTAAATGAGAATGAAACTTTAATAAAAAAACCTCACTGGGTAGTGGCAAGGGTCAAACTGGTTTCCAATGTTATCTGACTCATGCAATATGTTCGCTGTTATTTTTGTTATTCTTGTATAAGGTTTGAAAATAAGACAAATATGCCTTTCATTAAGCAGTTTGTAATTGACGCAAACAGGAAAACCACCCTTCAAATATGAGGCGGGTTTTAACACAACCACCACTTGTCTGTCATCTCTTCTAGAATATCCACGTCTCCTTTGCATCTGAAATATTGGTCCCACATTCCCCTAAAGGACCTATCTGCAAAAGCATTTAACTGGATAGATTTTCTGAAGAGGGGAAAGATCCCACTGCCCTTGGGTTACCTTACACATGACTGGAAGCTCCTGTGATATGCAGCTAGGAACTGGGTGGAGCTCTATCCAAAAGCTTGCCAGGCCTTCTGGGCACCAAAGGGAGGTCCCTTGAAGTTGGGGAGATTCCATTGATGAGTAGTTGTAGACATAAGGAGCTAACAACCAGCCTACCCCTGTAGGCAAATGGATTAACTTGCTAGAGGTCCATTCATCACAAGTGGCTCAGATGTGACCCAAAGAACTGAGAAGCCCTGGCAAATCTCCCCCTCTTCTTTATCACGTGGTGGTATACTGTGGAAACCAAAGCAGATATTGTTATTCAGTCTTATCATTAGACTGTCAACCTGACTCTCATGCCTTAGACTTTCTAACGCCTACCTTTTGCTTCAGCAACATAGACATGCTGACTTGGTTGTCATGCCCAGACGATTTCCTGCCAATTTTTGCTCATATTGTCACCTGTTTACCGTTTGGGTGGATGAAAGAGAGCGCAGGGCCTTATATATAAATACGCAGCATTGAGCACAGCATGCAAAGAAAGTCACTTCTCCTTAGTGTTGTGGGGATGGATGAATGACTGTGTGGCTTGAAAAACTAGCAAGTAGAAGCTTGTGTGGTTTTCTTTCGTAGAGATATGCCAGCTGACTCCCTTCGTCTATTCTGGGATGGCCCCAATGGCATGTTTTTTACTGTTGGCAAAACCTGAGGAATCAAAATGAATTTCAGATATTTTAGGTTACATTCCCAGGCACACAGTCAGAGTCCAGAGAAGCCAGCCCCAGGGCTAAGGTATGGGCAGACTAAGGTCTGCAATGTGGATTGAAGCCCTGGCCTTTTCTTTTTTTTTTTTTTTTTTTTTTTTTTGGTTTTTCGAGACAGGGTTTCTCTGTGTAGCTTTGCGCCTTTCCTGGAACTCACTTGGTAGCCCAGGCTGGCCTCGAACTCACAGAGATCCGCCTGGCTCTGCCTCCCGAGTGCTGGGATTAAAGGCGTGCGCCACCACCGCCCGGCCTCTTTTTTTTTTTTCAGACACTGGATTCCTGTATGTGATAAACATAGTTATTCCCCATTTTACCACTGAAGAAGCTGGGTCTCCCACAGGGAATGCAGCTCGCCCAGAACTGCATCACTGATTCATGCATCCTAGGTTCCAGAACCATACCATTGATTCACACATCCCAGGTTTGAGATACCTGGCTGAAGTATCAAAGAGGACTATCAACCGCAATTAATAGAGACCAACAGGATTGTTTGCAGGGGCCAGGGAAGAGAGAACATTTTATCATAAGAATGTAGGCGCTTGGCCTGAAACACACAAAAAGGGAAACATAACTGAGTCCCATCAACAAGACTAGGAATATTTATGTTTAGGACATGCCCAACATTCTGATGATAAAATGCCCTGATAGTTAGCCAGATACTTCTTCAAATGTGACCTTTTGCATTCTCTTCTTTGGAGACTTCTTACAAGTACAAATTCTTACCCTCCACCCCAAACCTACTAAATCAGAAAAACAGAGACCAGGCCCAGAATCTGTGGGTTTTTTTGTTCTTAAGTCCCTCTTGGCAATTTGTGTTCTAGAAGTACTCACTTAGGCATCCCTAGCAATGGGCACAAAGCACAGGAATGAGCCAGACACTGAACTTGGAATGCTTTCAACAAGAGATAGTAGGTTTTTTTTTTTTAATCTAAGATTGAATTCTTTATGTGTATTTGCATGTGCCTGCATGAGTTGATGTGTACCACACGCATGCAGGTGCCCTAGAAGGTCAAAGGGCTTCTGATCCCCTGGAACTGGAGCTACAGGCAACTGTGAGATGTGGTGCCGGGAGCCGAGCAGTGATCTCCTGGGAGAGCAATAGGTGTTCTTAACTACTGGACCATCTTTCCAGCCCCAAAGACAGCTTTTTCATTCTATCTCCCGTTTGTTTCTCTCTCCATTTACTTTAACATGCTTCTGAACCTCCCTTCCTGTCCATTGCAGGCAATGTGCTAGAGGCATTTACCTACATTCTACTATTTTAAGTCAATGACCCAAAGGAAGACTAGTCCCTCACTCCCAGTGATTCCAAACTCCTAGGGGCTGAATGGCATGGGATACATTTTTCTATTCCTGGTCTTATCAACTGTGCTCAACATTAGTGATACAAATGGCAAAGTGGTGGCCAGGACCTCATTACTGTTACCATCGAGGTTAACATAGAAGGGAAAGGAAAAAATTGAAAAGTCAACCCCACCACTGAGCACTAACTATGGATGGTATGCATGCAATGTGCATACAGATAGGTAAGAAATAAGAACAGTCTATTGAGCCAGCATACTGACCAGAATACAAGTGGACGACGGCTGGGAAAGCACGCCCATTCTGGTGCTAACGGCCTTCAGAAATAATATGACTTCCCTTGAACTAGAGGAGACACAGTAAACAGTCAGTCCATCTGCTTTGCAAATTCTCTCCTAAACAAGCCTACACAGAAGATTCCTAGGGCTAAATAGAGCCGGTTCTGTTTTCTTAGAAGGAGAACAATGGAATGTGGAATTTCAGCCCAATGCAGCTGGCCAAGCTGGGTCAGAGAAAAGGCACAGATTACATTCATTAATGTTTTGCAAACCCACCCTGTCCACCCACCTCCTTGCCAGTCTTTACTCCAGTGTGCGAGGAAAAGAGCCCAAAGTTGCTGAAGAGTGATTCGGGCTGGAGTTGATGCTGATCCGGTCGGGTGTGCAGCGAGACTTCCCAGAGGGCCCCAGAAGACTCAGTTGCTGCATTTCTGAGAAGGAGGCATTTGCAGTAGATGCTGCTCCCACTGCTGCTGAGCTGGTGGCTCCTTTCTCTGAGCTACCCTGGAATAAAAGCTGGGCTGTCGCTCTGAGCCACAGGCTTGCTTACAGGAGTTCTTGTAATTAGTCATGAGAGGAAAAGGTGCTGTCAGGTATGGTGCAGGGAGCACCGGGTGATGGCAAGGAGAACTGGACCATGGTCAAGCCTTGGGGGACTCGGCTGGACCTGGCAAACTGAGTCACCTAAACTCCACGGCCTTCAATCTCCTCCACTAAAATGGGGGGTTGAGGGAGGTTTGCACTGTAAATTATCACGGTCTCTTCGGTCCATTCAGCTGCTTTTGGTAGCAAAGGATATCATTATTCATGAGATCAACTCCATCAGGGCATATAATGTGTTTCTTGTGGATTAGTAAAAGATGTTTCTTCCTACTGTCAGGGTACTTGGCTCAGCAAGTATTCACCCCCACAGCTAAGCACCGTCCCATAGTTTTTGGTATCTGTAGGTTTACATGCTTGTGTGTATGCAGGTCAATGTGCACATGTGTGCAAATGCATGTGGAAGTCAGAGGTTGACATCACGTTTCATCAATCACTCTCCACTTTAATTTTTCTGACAGGTCTCTGGACCTGGACCTCACCGATTCCAATAAGCCAACTACTCATTAGACTCCTATCTCTGTCTCCTCAGTGCTGGGGTTACACTATGAGCCACACTTTTTATGTGGGCCCTGGTGGAGTGGGGGGGAGAACCCATGCTCCAGTCCTCACTCAACAAACCCTTCACCGTTGAACCATCTCCCCATGCCCCTTGCATAGCTCTACAAGGCAAAGTGGTACACACGAAAGCTGAGGAGACTATTTGAGTGGGCAGCAACTCATGAATCAAACGGCCCCACATTCCCAGAGGCTTTGGGGGCTTCATTAGTGAGAAGAGTGAGGGTTTTATAGGGTAAATGAGAAAAGCAGAACAAAGAACATTTTTTTATTAAATTTTAAGTAATTGCTTTATTTGGATCTCACAGAAGGAAGTTCAAGACAATGTCGCAAATGCCTGGCCAGCCATTTGGGATTGGCTGAGCTTAAGATCCATTTATTTTCAACTCTGAGTTAGATTTCAGGTTGTTTCCCTAAAACCCAGAGCACACTAGTCACCTAAGTCTAAAGAACTCTCATTTAAATATATGGACCACAGGGAACACTAGTCTTTGTGGTGATCATTGGATAATGGTGCCCCCTTTTAAGAACAGGATAAAGGACTGGAGTATAACCCGGTGGTAACATGTTTGCTTGGCATGTACAAGGGCCTGAGTTTGAGCCTCATCACTACAGGAGAAAGTGTACAATGAGTCTGTCACAGAGACTTCAGTGTGATGTTAACTGGCCTTGCTGAGAGCAAGAGGAAAAGAGAGTAGTCAAGGTTGCAGGGGTCGTTGTTCCAGAGCAGATACAAACAGTAGGCCAAAGTGAGTTCTACCCACCCTTGCTTCTAGGGGAAAATGCAGAGGAGCTTCACAAATGCCCTTCACAAAGGGGCATAGCTAGAAACCTCTGCACCATGAAGAAAATGTATACCTCTTCACAAAACCTGCTCCAGCAACTCCATCCTGCGGTTTACCATATTAAAATCATGCTTTCGGTACGCCCTCATCACTATGCCCAGGACACAGGTCCAGGCGGCATTCCTGAAAATCCAGCCTGCACTAGATGCAAGTGGAAACTAGCTGGTAGCTGCTGAGACCTCACAGCCTCAATATTACCCTACTCTGAACCCACACACCCAACAGCCCCAAGAGATTATGAGCTCAAATGCCTATCCAAAGGAACTTTACTTCCTTTCGAGGCCACCCTAGCACCGTTAGGTCTCAAACAAACCTAGGACAAGTGTCACTCAGTACTTGTGGCTCCTCCCAGCACTCCCCATCCCTAACCTACCCTAAGCCTTTCCTTCCCAGAGGCTGGCCTTCTGCTTGCCCTTCCCTAGCCTGAACTCTATGTAACTCAGCCATTTTGGCTACTCTTGTCTCATGGTCTCTTGGCCCTGGCAGCTCCTCTCTTATACTCTCCCCCTCCTCCTCCTCCTCCTCCTCCTCCTCCTCCTCCTCCTCCTCCTCCTCCTCCTCTCACGGTCCAGTTTAGTCTACCAGCCATGTTCAGCTTGGACTCTTTCCTCTGCCTGCTTTCTCCCTTATAGCTACAATAAAAATCTTCTCCAGACTTTAGTAGTAGTGTCTTCCTCCTTTTATTTCATTTTTTCATTCATGCACCAAGCCTCCCCGTTCCAGTGCTTCTCATACCCCAGTGCACTGACACACACTTCCTCCCCACATTCCACAATGAGCCTTAGTTCAGTCAATAGAGCAAGAGACTCTTAATCTCAGGGTCGTGAGTTCATGCCCCACATTGGGCACTGCTTGTTAAGATCAATCTACATGAATCTGTTTAATGGGTAATTGGGATTTATTAAGATATAAATTGGGAAAATAAACTCACAAATACAGAACCAAGTAAACAGCTGAAGTCATCCTCTGTTCTGTCCGGGAATGAATGCACCTGGCCATCCAGTGTCCGATCACACCGGGAAGAGCAGGGTGATCCCTCCCTTTTTTCTTATAAGACGTCACTGTTCTCAGGCAAGAGGTCACGTATGAAGGCAAGAAGTTAAGAAGTCACGTATGCAGGCAAGAAGTACCTCCTCTTTGAGGCTACATAGCCCAAGGCCATGGGCGGGGCAAATACCACTACAGACATCTGCTGTTCGGCAACGCTGGGTCCTCAGCAGCACTCCGAGGGTTTTTAGTTGCACATCCCTCTCCAAGATTCACTGCAGTGAGGCGTCTGGAATTGCTGCCTTCTAATCAGAGACTTCCTTACTCTTCCAGGGCTCAAAAGAAACCAGAAAGGGACCCAGGAAGCAAAGGTCAGAGCCATCCTGAGGTCAAACAGGTACGTGCCTTGTTCACTGGATGACATTCTGCTCCCTTGACCCTTTATGAAATCAGATTTCTCCAGCAGCAACTTGAGTGGTGTGAAGAGTCAAAGATGCAAGCCTGTAAGAGCAAAGGGCATCAGATCTTTGCAATAGGCTGTGGCCTATTAAACCTCCTGAACCTTCTTTACCAAGAGTCCATATAGTTG
Organism: Peromyscus californicus insignis; assembly: GCF_007827085.1. NCBI lineage: Eukaryota > Metazoa > Chordata > Mammalia > Rodentia > Cricetidae > Peromyscus > Peromyscus californicus. Next base: position 46,416,035 of record NW_026294573.1, read on the forward strand.
AGAAAATAATAGGTCAGTCAGATGTTAAGTAAAAGACCGGATAGTTTATACCTTCCCTGGCAGCCAAGTTCCTCTCCCATAAAAGCTGCGATTGTCTCTTGAATCTTCTCAGCGACATTCTGAGGTCTAGAGAAGCTTGACAACTTTCCAAGACCTTATAGCTACTGTAGAGACCATGGGTAGAAGCAGCTCTCTCTGATTCCCAAGCATCTCCTAAGTCTTATGCTTCCAACATAAGCAATCACACACTCCAATCTCTCTACCTTCAGTGACCTCAAGTTTTTGAAGATGGTGTTTTGTGTCTGTTGGTAATGAAGAGGGTCAACTCAGGGAAGAAGAGACAGGTAGACTTGAATTTGAAGAATGGTTCTCACACAACCCACCTGCTCATGATGGCTAGAAAAACCAGACTCAAATTTGTGGCTCCTCCGGAGCAAATGTGAAGACCGATAACATCTTTGAAGTCTGCTGTCCTAGCATGCCCATGGCTGTTCCCCTTCTTTCTTACTTTCTCTTATACCACGTGATTTCCTGCAAATGTAATTCATCATGTTCTCTTGAAAGTTAGCTGTGTGCAGGTGTTTTATAGAACAGTAGATGATACACAGGGAACTCTCGGATGAGAGGCCAGCCTGTAGACAGGAAAGGGTGGATACTGCTCAGCTTCCCCCTTGTTGGCCCACGACCATAAAAGCCTTCTCATTCTGCAAGTGGAGACCTTCTCGCACTTTACTTATATTTGGATAATGGTTATGGAGGAGCCCTGATACAAGCAGCTGGAATTTGGCTGGGAAAAGGTCAGTCAAGCTGCTGGGACATCCAGGGGTGTTCCCATCTTCAACAAACGTGTACATGGTGCTCTACCAGAAGTACTGAGACATCCCACCCTGTTTCCAGTTCTTCTTGGATTCATTCATTCTTGTTAAACCTGGGACTATAGCCTAGACTCTCGGTGCCACCCCAGGAGCCCTCGGCTGGCTGACCGTGGATGCTAAGAGGCAAACAGAAGAAATAGAAAGACCCGGAAGTGAAGGTGTGAAGGGTGCCTTCGGCACTGCCCTTTCAGATCAGAACAGAGGTCAGCCAAGCCCCCTGGGGGACAGAGAGGGATTTTCAGGCAGAAAAGCCTGTATCTTTCCAGGTCACTGTTAGCATTTCTAAGAAAGATGATTCTCCCTACTATTGGTGAAATTATTAAGGCCACTCCACGTAGTTAAAAGGAGATGTATTTAATGGCGTAACTTACAAATTAAGGGATAGGTAGGTCGCGGGGTCTGGGGAAGGTGTATCGCAGTCCAGCGGTGTTCTCTGGAGCTCTGCTTGGCCCACCTCCACCGTCCAGTGTCCTGGAACCGAGAGAGAGTGCAGCCCATCCAGATCTCAGGTCTCCAGGCGCCTCCCTTGGCCCCGCCTTGTAGGCGTGACAGTTGCCAAAGTCTCAGTGGGGGTTGGAACTTCCAGATCAAAGCTGGAATGGCTACCCACTACACCCTACCCAGGAGTTGGCTGACCATTGTCTTTTGAAGAACAGGTCACAAATCCAAACCCAGAGGCACTGGCCATAGAGAAGATATCATCCAATAGCATTTAGCATTTCCAGCCAACTTGTGGAACTGTCCCCATCATGTAGTAACTGAGATGTTTATGCTGGTGTCATCAAATACTTTTTCTCTCCACTCTTCTTCATTCAAATTATTCCATGCTTACCACACAGTCTAGCTCTGGGTTTCAGGAGGTCCGTCTGCTCTCAGGGAATTAAGATTAAGCTTGTACTTGTGAAAGAGTCCCTGCAAACTTGGTTCACAAGTTAACAAGTTGGTTCTGAGAGCCCTTCAATCTCATGTGCATAGTCTACCCCTGGGACACAGGTACTCTGCCAGGTATGTCTTCCCACAAAGTCGTGTGGAAAGCTAGAAGTCCACAGGATTGTGGAGAACTCAGCACAGGGAGACATAGGAAATCAGGAGACTCTGGTAGCTGAGCTGTTTCGGATCTTTGGCTGGAACAGGACTTATCAAGAAGAGTGCTTTTTCTGCCGGTTCAACTCTATGTCTCCCCAGTTCCTCCTGAAGCTGCTGCCCACACAGCACAAGGGCTGGTAGCGCTGTTGGCAGCAGCTCGCTGACCGGCCTGCTCAGCACAGTCCCTGGAAGGCACTTTGTCAGGCAGAGCCTATGCAGTTGGGCCACTCGAACCAGTACCTGGAGGTACTGAACACCCACTGCTTAGTCAAATTCATACCCACAAGGCCCATGGCTAGGCTCCGCCCACCTCAGACCGGAAATGGAGATGGTCACCTTGGAGGACTAATAGGTCACGAGTTCTCATATTTCAGCACAGCCCATTACTTGAACTGGATCAAGAAATAGGAAGGTAAAACGTTAAGTGTGTGGATTTAGTAACAATAAACAGGCTGGCGGGATACGAATCAGGATTATTTGCACTGCTGGGAAGAATTTGAAACATTATAACTTGGCTTAGGGATGTAGCTCAGTGCTAGAACATTAGCTGGTATGTGCTTGGGTTCAACTCTGGCATTTAAAAAGTAACTTACAGTGTCTCTAGCGGGGAGTGACAGTTTGGCAATACATTAATTTGAAATGTCTTTAACGTCAGAGTACACTTTAAATCATCCATCCTACTTCTAGGAATTTCTTCTGAGGAAGTAAGACATACTCAAAGACCAAACTTGTTTATTTGTAATATTTTATATTAGTGAAAAGCTGCACGTAAGCTAAATATTTGAAACAGAAGATTGGTCAAATAAACAGTATGGTCATATAACAAAATACTATGTAATCTTTGTAAATTATATGGAAATGTATTTATAGGTTTAAAATGTTTCATGATACATACATAGTTCAACAGGAACGCTGGTTGCAAGAACATACCTAGAAAACTCTACCTGGAAGATACACTGCAATGTAAATAAACATAGTTGAGTTTAAGAGCACTTTTTAATCGTTTCATTTTTATTTTACTTGTTTCTCAGTGTTTTCTCATTTGTATACAATAAGTGTACATAATGTACATAATAACAAATAAAATACATTTTGCTTTTCCAGAGGTTGCCTGTGTGGTATTTGCCCAGAAGTGAGTTCAAATCCCAGTTAGACCACTGATATGCAGAGTGACCATTCAGACTGTGCTTCTGCCCAAGCCTGGGTTTCCTTATATGCAAGACCAGGATAGTACTTTCCTCTCAAGGTGGTTATTAAAGGGAAAAGCATAACCAAAGTGTGGCCAGAGCACACACTGAATAACATTTTTTCCTTTCCTTCCTACAAGTATAAAATCACTTCAGCGTAGGAGTTCACAAGTACAATGGTTGAAATGTAAAATGTTTGAAAAATCTGTAGAGGAGCTGAGTGAAGACAGCTCGGTAGTGGAGCACTACCTAGCATGCACAAGGCCCTAGTTTCAATACCCAACAGTAAGAACACTGAACAGAGACTTGTGTTAAATACCCCTGTCTTAATAACTTTAGAGCAGGTCTTACTTAACCTTACCCAGCAGAGAGGCCAACACCCCCACCATGAGTCAGGTTTAAAACACCAGTTGTGTTACCCAACCCCACCAGTAGGTGGGGCCGGTCTCTACCCCGTGCCCACACAGCCAGTCACACCACCTCATTAGACACTGGACACTGAGTATCACTGTCTGGAACACACCCCATCAGAAATTATTACAAACATCCAGGGCTCTCCTCTCTCCTCCCCACACACTCCTCCCTCAAACCACTTCCTGCTGGCAGCTCCCCACACCTTTATCACCACTCCACTCTAGCTTAGAGACTCACTCTTCGGAATTAGACCTCCTCTTCCATAATCTGATTCTCTATCTGCTGTGTCTTTCCCTGGCTTCTCATTCACTCATCCCACTTTATGACTGCCTAGTCAACGTTAAGCCCTGTGCTAGGACCCAGAGAGGAATCACACACAGGCCCTGCTCTGGCAGTCGCCCAGCCTGGAGGAAACAGGCTATCACAGGACACTGCTGTGTTGTAATAATTATTACACTGTAATACCGATACAGGCTAGTTCTCAGCCCTTCCGATATGCGAATCTCCATTTGGCCCTCACAACCTATCTCATGAGCTAGAGTAAAGTCACTTCTGATTGATGAGAAGGTGAAGCGCCGAAACGGTAAGTACTTTGTCTAAGCATAGGCTTTAAATAACCAAAACTGGTTTTGGAAGGACATTTTGCACTCTTAGAAATAACCAAAAAGCCCAGTGTGGTCCGGCAGTCCGAGCACTTAGGAGGTAGAGGCAAGAGAACTGGACATTTAAGGCAAGTCTTAGGTATATGGTGAGTTCAAAGCCAGCCCAGGCTGTATGAGACTGTGACTCAAAAACGTGGGGCTAGAGAGATGGCTTAGTGGTTAAGAGCCCTGTGCTGCTCTTGTAGAGGACCAGGGTTCGGTTCCCAGCGTGTCTTAAAACCATCCCGAACACCAGTTCCAAAGGATCTGGTGCCATCTTTCAGCTCTAATGGGGGCCAGGCACACCCAAAGTACACTTACATATATGCAAGCAAAACAGTCATACACATAAAATAAAGATAAGTATTCTTTAAGTGATTCTTCAAGATACTCAGGGAGTAACGGGGCTTATCACCCAGCCTCATGAGTAGAGTTTGTTCCCAGGACCCACGTAATAGGAGAGAACCAAGTCCTGTAAGTTATCTTCTGACCTCTATATACGCTTTGTGGTATATGCATACATGTACATACATACATGCATGCATATATACATACATGTAATAAAATTAAAAACAACAATGAAACGAAGCTTGATGACTCCAAAGAGCCAAGACTCCAAGGATCATACCTAGTAATGTTTATTATATTATAAATTAGAATTTAGAAATGTTATATGTATTTATTAAATTTTATGTAACTAATCCATTACATGTCAATCTAAATGATATTTATAAATTTAAAAGCTACATAAAAATTCTTGAAAAAAATGACATTGTCTCACATGTTTACAGATATCTTCAATATCTGACTATTTTTTCTTTTTTCTTGTTTGTGCTACAACAGATTGAACTCGGGGCCTTGCACATACTAGGTCAGTGCTCTGCCACTGAGCTACATAGATCCCCAGCCCTGACTCTGACTAATTAGCAAGTAAAAATAGACTCTGGTATCTTATTTTCATTCTCTCTATTGGGATTTCTTATTTGCTTGCAGTATATGAAAAGGTTTGGCCTCACACAGAACTGGAGTTGGAAAGAGAGGGGTGTTTGAACAGACTGCTCATAATTGCAAATATTCCACTTGGATAGTCTACCAAAATGTGACAAGTGCTAGTTTCTTAAAGGCTTGCTGCAGAGTGGAATCTGAAACCAATGGCTGTGGTTTACATGTCCTTTCCAAACTTCATGTTGAAACTTAGCCTTCATTGCCTTAGTATTAAGCAGTGAGGCCTTTAGAGGGGATTGATGGTCTTATAAAAGGACTAGAGGAAAACATCAGGACCTGTTTTGGTCTTTTATGGTAACTTTCCATCACTACAGTGAAAAGTTTGCTATAAATAAATCTTGTGCAATAGGAAAAGGATTGCTTGGGCACAACATTTTGGAAGTTTTAGTTTATCATCTCAGGGTCCCACTGTCTTTCAGTCCATGTTGAGGCAGTATTATCATGGTGGGGAGTGTGTGGCAGAGCAGAGGCAGCACCTCAACCAGGAAAAGAGAGCTGTGCTCCTGCATCCTCTTCAGGGGCCTCCAGTGGCGTAAGACCCCCTGCTAAGCCCCACCTCTTGAAGGTAGGTACCACTACCTCCAGTAGTGCCACAGGCTGGGAATCAAACCTTTAACACGTGGGCCTTCAAAAGACTCTTAAGATCAAAACTGTATCACCCTTCTTCCTTCAGAGTTTCTCTCTTTCTCTCTCTCTGGTGATCTGCCAACTACCCAAGGATAAATAAACACAGTGTGGCTCTAAGCCATTCTGTCAAGGGAAAACAACACTCAGTTAAAGATGTAAAGTTCAGCTCCCACCTCAATCTCTCCGGTTTTTGTCCTCAAGACTGTAATTGTTCTTCAGTAGTCGACTCTTTGTATGAAGTTGCCATTTTTGTCACAGGAATCATTGTGGCAGTTCAGGGTTTGAAAGGCTGTAATAACATTGTAACGGTCCCTGGAGGCAACATTTTCCTACCAGTACATTTTTTTTAAGGATCTGTTTTAAATTATACATAAAATGAGTGTCTGTGTGTAGGTTTGTGCACAAGGGAGTGCAGGTGCCCAAAGAGTCCAGTAGAGGGCATCAGATCATCTGGAACTGGAGTTACAGATGGTTGTGACCCAACACAGTTTCTAGGAACAAAACTCAAGCTCTCTGGTAAAGCAAGAACACACCCTTAACCATCTTTTCAGGACAGTACCAAAGGTAAAACCACTATGTTTTAGTCTGAACCACTTTTGGTTGATTTTATATCACTTCAAACATCACCCCCTCCCCTAAAAAAGTGCAAATAGTGCTGCCTTAGGACTTGTATAAATTGCTGATCAGTAATGGGCTTACGGGAGTTTTCTGGGTCCCTCCAGGAACCACAGGCTATACTGTGAGAATGGCAGTTCTATGTTATCCTATGACCCAGTCTGAATCCAAAACATTTTGTATGAGCTGGTGACCTTGAACAATCCTTTGTCATACTTGTAGTCCTTGAATTCCAAGTCCCAGTTTTGATGGTTCACTAACAATCTCAGATCCACCAAACCAGACCCAGCCTGGACTGATTAAGCCTCAGTTTACCACCACCACCACCATCACCACCATCACCACCCACCCACCCACCCCCACTCCCCCCCCACCCCCCGTGCCAGACATGAGTTGGGAAGGGCATGAGATTTGCCATGCAGAGCCCATGACTTGTACCAGGCAAGGCACTGTCGGGTAACAATTCTCATCATCTCTATTTGTCAGTGAGGAAACTGAGCCTGGGGAGGAGGGACTCCACATAGAGCTGTCCATCCTGAAAGCTCATGCGGCGTGTCATCTTCCTGTCTTTTCCCACACTCCCTTCCTGCCTGTCTGACTTTCCTCCTCCCAACACTCCAGTTGCTGAGGTTCTAGCATGCCTCACCTCCAAAATTTCCTGAAATGAGAAAATTCCCAGCACTGACTGGCCGCTTGAATCTTCCAGTGTCTGAGTTGCTAATGGTCACAAATCACTCAGACTTTGGAAACTCTGAGCCATGTCAGTCCTTGGCACACATAATGGATAAAATTGACAAGCTTTGCTTCTGCTGTTGTGCATAGTTTTGGTGACTAGGTCGCACAGGCTTTCCTCTGGAACACATTTCCAGCTGTAAGTTGGTCATCTCTGTCTGCGCTATACAGAGAGGTCGAGATCCTCTGGACCCCGAGTCTTCCCTGGAAGAGCTGAAGTCACACGGCAATGTGGCAGGATACCAGCAGGATGAGAATCACATCCTAAGACTCAGTTTCAGGAAAGTACAGCCCAAAATAAATCTGAAGACAAAGTAAATAAAGCATTAGGAATATTTTGGGAGAGCAATCCCACAATGCTCCAAAAAAGGGGGGGGGGGCGGGGAGGAGGGGTAGGGGAGGATTGTTCACAGTCTTTGTTGTGTGGTTCTGTCTTCTGATACAACTTGTTAAGTGCTGGTTGCGTATCTGACATTTGTAAAGGCAGGAATGAGCCATGTTTAGGAAAATTACACTGTTTCTTCCGAGGGAAGGGAGTCCTTTAAGCACTGGTTTGAGATAGGGCAGAGAGCTTGATGGGAACGCAAGGCTATGATGATTAAAGCAGGACGGAAGGAGCATGTAATTTGTGCCGAGGGACCTGGAGAGGATCAGCGGAGGAGAACTCCACTGAGTCACACCGAGTCTGCTGGGTAGCCTTGCCTCCACAGAGCTGGAGGGGAGATGCTTGGAATCCTGATCATCTCACGGGATGAAAGAAGATGCTGCTGGAGAAAGTGGCAAAGTGAAGGACTGTATATGTGGCTGAAGGGCAGGGCGTGTGCTTAGCTCGTGCACGACTCTGGGTTCGAGTGCCAAAATAAACAAAAACAAAAACAAGGTTGGAAGGAGATAATGCTCCGACATGAAGTGCTATCTCAATGGGCACTTGTGAGCAAATCAAGCAGACCTATCGTGACTAATGCAATCCTGCATTCCTCATTCATCCAACCAAAATGTAATTAATGTCTATTACCCCCCAGCTAAGTACCGAGGCGATTACAGTGATAAGAAACTGGCTGTTCCTTTAGGATGCTTTCCAGTTAGTGGGAGACATAACGATGAAATAAAGCTATTAAACAGTCTGTTGGGAGAAGAGGTTCTGAGAAAGGCTTCCACATAACAGTGAAAATGGATCTTAGTAGGGCCAGTGAGATGGTTCAGTGGGTTAAGGCACTTGCTGCCTTGCCTAACAACCTGAGTTTGATCTCGGATACATACGATGGCAGCAGGGAACCAATTCCTGCAAGTTGTCCTCTGACCTTCACATGAGGGCCACAGCTCGCTGCACATATGCTCCACGTTAAACAAATACATAAACACATGCATTTAGATGCTGAAAGAAAAAAAAAAGGAAATTGACCTTACTAAAATCCCAGAGAGATAGCTGGAATTTTGACAGATGGAGGTAGATGTTGACTATAACTCCAACAATTTAATCCCAGCACTTGGGAGGCAGAGGCAGGTGGAGCTCTGTGAGTTCAATGCCAGCCTGGTCTACAGAGCGAATGCTAGGCTACCCAGGGCTACACAGTGAGACTCTGTCTCAAGACAAATCAAAACAAAAAGGAAACACTTCAGAGCAGGTGAAACTCATATGGTCTTGATTTAAGTGTGAGAAGCAGTAGCCTGTGGGAACTGACTTAGACAAGCACTTTGAAGCAATGGTGGAAATCTGCTTGGCACGGCTTTTAGGTTCAGAGACAGACCTGGCCTTGAATTCTGCCGTTGCCACTTGGGCAAGTTACTTTAACATCTCAGGGTCAGCTGTACGCATGAAAATTCAACAATATGGCCACCCAAACAAATCCTGAGTAATGACAATACCAGTTAACTTGCCATCTGTGACGGGGCAAGCCTCACAAGGCCTCAACCCTAGATAAAGACTACAGGCAATCAATGGCTGCTGAGAGAATAGGCTCTCTTCAGAGACAAGCTGACTGGCAGGCTATCCAGTCCCAAGTGGTCTGCCCTATGTACATTTACATAACAGCAACACTAAACGGTTTCAGCAGGCTGAATCTTGTATACATATGTATGTGTGTGTATGTAACAACAACTAAAGAAGATGCCAGGAACTTGAGAGTGAGTTGAGGCAGAGGAGTTGGAAAGGGGAGAGAGAAGGGTGGAAATGAAGTAAATACAGTACTCAAGTATAAAATTCTCAAAAGAAAAACATTACCTTGAGGATAGGGAGAGGTTCTGACAGAGAATGAAGTTATCAGAGCACCTGACACAGAACATCTTCTTTCTCTGAGATCAAGTAGGGCATCTCTTGTCCTTCAATTCCCCCAATGTGGACTTCTCTGCAACCCCAAAGCCTTCATCCCAGCTGCTGCCATGTCTCACCTCTGTTATGGGAGGACTCTGGATGTTTATCTCCGCTCCAGTCCAGTCTTTCTGTAACAACTAAAATTGCTTCGAAACCCACAGGGACTCTTGCCTCTATCCTGCTCCAGCCCCCTGCTTGGCTCCCTCATCTTCACATTCATCTGAGTGGCTTCAGGGTCTTGAGTATCCAGCCTGCAGATGCCTGTCAACTGATCCTGCTCCTGCTGCTCCCAGATTCCATGTTTGCCTCTGGGTCTTGGAAGGACCTTCTTCTACCTAGGGTACCACATCACTGCTGACCTTACGTTTCCCTTGCAAGCTAATGCCTCTTCCTCCTGATGCCTTCCAGACATGTTAGGCTTCTAAACTAGGAAGCAAGCCATGACTACCTTCCCTTTCTCACCACAAACAACCAGATTCAGTGCCCCGTTCTGTGCTCTCATGACCCTCTCTCCTTGCATTTCCTCCGTGTAGCACATAATATTACCTTCTACCTCTAATTATCCATCCCAAAGTAGAAACCTTTAGGAGTACATAGTATAGCTTTTATCCATTTTCTGGTCTGAATGAATGCACAGCTGGGCTTGCTGGCACTTGCCTGTAATCCAAGCTACATGGTGAGGCTGAGGCAGGAAGACAGCAAACTAAAGGCCAGTATAACTTAATGAAACCTTGTCTCAAAATACAAAGTGAAAAGAGGGATGAGGGTAGAGCTCAGTAACAGAATGACTGCCTAACGTGGAAGGCCCTAGGTTCAATCCCTAGAATGAGAGAGAGGGGGAGGTGGATGGATGGATTAACGAATGTTTCCCCAATCTTCCAACTAGTGAATGTAGAGACGAGATTACAACCTAAGTCAAAGCAATGGTCCAACTCATAGACTCTCATCATCCTGGTTGAATGAAACCTAATTAAAACCTGAAGTAGAACAACCCTAGAACCCAGCCCTAGAACAACCTCCCCTTCCAGGCCCTCCCACACACATCCTCTATGACATCTCTCTTTAATATGGACTCCCTTTGGGTCAGGAAATTATTTCTCTCTTGAGGACTGAAGGACTCCTTCTGTTGTACAAAACCATTATTGTTTGGGAAAAATTGGCCCCTTTGACTCAGTTGGCATCATTTTGTCATGACAGTGACAAGCAGGGGGGCTTTCCTGGGTCCAGGACTCTGGCAAAAGAGTTGCAGAGTGGGAAACACCTCAGTTCAACAGAAAGTTCCTGGAATTTTGAGCAAATGTGTGTGTGTTTTTTTTCTTAGTCATTCAAATTCATTGAGCTAACCTTCATTCTTTCGTCAATATTTGTGAACTGAAAATACGACAAACTGTCCCCTGTACTGTTCAAAGCCTAGACATTGACCGATGGGACCAGAAACAAAATTTCCTGGGAACAAAAAAATAACACAGATTTCAAAACTGGCTATAGAATGACGGGTTTCTGGTTTTGGAGAGCTCTGCTGTGACGGGAAGAGTACTCTGTCAGCTGAGGAGAAATCTGCCACTTAGCACCATGTGGTCCCAAAGGGTGGAGGAGCTTGAATGCCACAAGGAACAGTAACAATGCCTTGCGTTGAGGGTACATCTAATGGGTCCTCTCTAATCCAGAGCACGAAGAATTTCTACAACCAATTACCAGTTTTGAAAACCATCAACAGAGAAGTTGAAGGACTGCCATTGCTGATGAGGGACCAGTGTCAGGGATGGATTCCCATCCACCCCTCTTTGTTTTGTTCCCCAGGACCCTTAACCCCACCCCGGGGCCCAGCCACTACTGCCTTTCCCTGAGTAACTAAAGATTCCTTGTCCTCTATATCTTCGTCATCTAATCTTTCTCCCCGGGATCTTCTTAAAATATGCAAGTCCGCCGGGCGGTGGTGGCGCACGCCTTTAATCCCAGCACTCGGGAGGCAGAGCCAGGCGGATCTCTGTGAGTTCGAGGCCAGCCTGGTCTCCAAAGCGAGTTCCAGGAAAGGCGCAAAGCTACACAGAGAAACCCTGTCTCGAAAAACCAAAAAAAAAAAAAAAAAAAAAAGGAAAAAAAAATATGCAAGTCCAGTCACATCCATTTTTTACTTACAGCAGGCATTATTCCTGCTTCCTTTCACTGATATTCATTCAGGTCTATCTCTACCCTTGCTCTGGAGGTGAGCCAAGTTCACAAAGTCCGTTCATGTCCTTGGCTCTGTTACAGAAATTGGAATTCAGGTTTTGCATGCTTTTGGTCACTGAGATGAGTTCATGTGAGGAGAGGCCATCAGATGGGCCCCAGCTTGACTTTTCAGGTTGTCGGGATGATGTTCTTTCTCACTCACCCAATCATATGAGTGAGCAATCATGGAAACTGGGATGAGGAATGAAACGTGTCTGCCTTCAGGAGGGTTAGAGCAAGAGGATCCAAGACTCATGGCAGGAGCCCCAAGGGCACCACATCTGAAGCCTCCCCACCTTTCAATCTCATGGTTATAGGGAGCCCATAAACTCTCTTTACTGCACAAGCCAGCGTGGGTTAAGTTTGCTGTAACTCATCACAGGTCTCCTGGGTGACTCAAACGCCTCCTGGAGCTCTCTCAATGGCATCCAGACGCCTACCTTGCTATTAAATACCCACTAAACTCTAAGATCAGTGAGTGCTCAGGGCCAGGGCTGGCTTTTCATTGGCCCTGGTGGTGCTAGCCCCTGCTAACCATCACTCTGGCACACAGCAGGCACTCTGAATTTTTGTTTTGAACAAGTGACCCAGATCTCCTTCTAGCATGTTATCTGTTTCCCCAGTCAGGGGAGTGGGGGCGGAGGTCCCCCTGCATCTTCTGCCAGGTCCACTTCTACATGATCTGTGTTTTGCTAGACACCAGCCTTCTGCAGGCAACTTCCCATCCTCACAGACACTATCATCAGAGAAAGACCAGCAGGTCTAAACATGAGGTTGTCTATGTCCAACAGAGTGCATGACACCCAGGCTCCCAAGAAGGACAGTGGCCAGAAAGGCCCAAGGTGCAGAGCTTAATGAGCCTTCCCAGGTAGAAGCCTGGAGAAGAAGTCGGAATTTTCCACATAACCAGAGGGGGCCTCCAAGCCACTGGGATTTGTGCCGTGAACAGGGAGAATCCCCATGTAGGTCAAAAGAACATTTCACTTCTGCTTATCTGGCCATACGCTCACTCATTGCTGCCTTCAGCTCCTCCCACAGCCCTTTCTTCTACCTGACCCCAGCCAGTCACTGCAAAGTTTTCATGATTTTATTTCTTTGTCTCTGTGCCCCTCTCCAAAATATGAGCTCTCCATGAAAGCAGGACCTTTTGCCAAGAATCCCATGGGGCCTGGAGAGAGCATGTACTGCCCTTGCAGAGGACCCAATTTGACAACTCCAACTCCAACTCCAGGCGATCCAAAATCCTCTTCTGACCTCAGTAGGCACTGCATTCATGTACACACACACACACACACACACACACACACACACACACACACAAGATACAGCCCATGTTTTGGGTGACTCAGTACCCTCTTTAGTAAAGGAACATTTAAATGCAACCTCAGCAGGCTTCCCCCTCTCATACAGACTCATTCCCCTCTCCCACAACCAGCTTTCTGGTTTTTTTTTTTTTTTTTCCTCCACTGTCCCTATCAAAACAAGAGGATCAAATGTGTTTGTTTGTGGTTGCTTGTCTGTTAGCAGAATGTAAATATGCCATTCTGTGTTCAGTCTCCAGGGCGACCACTTCCAAACTGTAAATGGGTGCTGGAGTAGGGAAGTGGGGATTGAATCCCCTAGGCTCTGGAAACAGTGGATTGTGAGGAAGAGAAAAGAAGGGAAGACATTTTTCTGACTTAGAAAGTCTGCCAGGTAAATGAGGTCTCTTCAACAGGGGGAAAGCAGAGTTGATGGTGTTGAAAGCTCTTCAAAACCAGCTGTCTGGTGGAGTCCATATCTGACCTTGGGTGCCTCGACCCCTTATTCAGTTCCCACCTTTCTGAACCACGCAGTTTCCCCACGGCTCACCTGCGTACTTTTATAGTACCAACAGCTTCCCTGTCCAAACCACCTGGGTATTTGAGAGGCCATCCCAGAAACTCCAGGTTTGCTTGTCTTCCCTATGCTTCAATTATGCAGTTTAATGAGACCCCGGCAGCCAAGACCAGCCTGACATTTTAAAAGATTCCCGGTGCCTTTGTGCAGCAGCAGGCCTCTGGCCTCGTTCTCTCAATTATTACCTTAACCATGCCCCGGAGACCTAAGGAGACCGTTTATTTTGACTGGTAGATTGTTAAACTACAGGAGGGGAGCCAGAGCCAGCGCCAGGCTGTGATTTCCATCGCGCCACAGGCCAAAGTCGTGGTGCTGAGAATAGCCAAGGCCACTTCCTGCTGGAGAAGGAAATGGCAGTTTCCTCGACTCCCGGAAATGTGGCTTCCTCTCTGGTGCCTAGCTTAGTGTTCACCCATCAGACAGTCTCTTCCCACCCCAAGCCCCCGGGGACCTGGCTCCAGCGTGTAGAAGACATCCTGTTTCCCTGAGGAAGTGGCCCAGATTGGAGCAACCACCAGGGCGTTTGAGCGGGTGTGAGTAGGTAGCATGGCCGGAAGGGGCTGACAAGGAATGATGCTAATAATGTTATCCAGTAAGAAGGAGCCCCACCCACCCCTTTGTCCTGACCCCAGAGATCTCAGTAAACCTGCCAAAAGTTCTCACAACCTTTGGAGGCCAAGTTCTCCCAATACCTCTTTTTGCTTTTTTCCGTCCATATGTGCTAACTGTACATTTTTGTGGAATACAATGTGACTGTGCCTGTTTGATACGTGTATGCCATATGTAATGATTGAGTCCAGGCAATTACCATCTCCTCCTTAAAAGGTACCATTTCTTTGTATTTGAAGCTTACAAATCCCTGTCTTCGGTATTTTTTAAATGAAATCTACCAGTACAAGGTGTTGTAAACACTAGAATTTATTCTTTCTATCTAACTAGACTTCCAGTACCCTGCGATCTCTTCTTTCAACAATGTTACTGTTCCTGTCTCTTCCCCCAGCCCCCCAAACCAAAGACTCGGTTCCAGAATCTGGAAAGATGGCTCGACGGTTAAGAGCACATGTTGCTTGTTGCAAAAGGCCCACGTTTGGTTCCCAGCACTCACATGGTGGCTCACAACCAACTGTAGCTCCAATACTAGGGGATCTGATGCCCTCTTCTGGCTTCCATGGGTGTAAGATCCTCATGTGGTGCACGGACATACATGCAGGAAAAGCACTTATGAACATTAATTAGTTATGTGGTTAAGAAAACTCAGTCCGTTTCTTATGCTCATTCTACGCATTTCAGGAGTTAAGAATGCTGCCAGGCAGAAGGCTGATGCTGCATCTCAGTGGTAGCCCTGAGTTCAAACTGAGAGGAGAAGGGAAAGGAAGAAGACTGAGAGGATGGGGGGATGGGAGGAGGGGAGGGTGGGAGGGGGGGGATGGGAGGATGAGGGACGGGAAGATGGGGAGATGGGAAGATGGGGAGATGGGAAGATGGGAAGATGGGGGATGGGAGGATGGGAAGATGGGAGAATGGGAGGATGGGAGGATGGGAGGATGGGAGGATGGGGGATGGATTGAACCATATGAGTACATGCTGTGAGTCAGGCATGGTGGTACATATTTGCAACCCCAGCACTTGAGAGTCTCAGGAAGAAAGATCACAGTGAGTTGGAGGCCAGCCTGTGCTACATACTTTATGAGCTCACAGTCAGCCTGCTTACACAGCAAAAACTTGTCTTAAAATACTACCACACAAAAAGATATGGTGGCATATGTGTGAAATCCTCAGGACTCAGAAGGCTAAGTAAGGGAGAAGAGTATAGGTTTGTGTCTACCTGGGGTGTATAGAGACCCTGCCTTTAAAAATGAAAAGTCAAGCCAACAAAAAATGAAAGGGGAAATGCCATCCACATGTCTCATGACTGTCACGCTGACCTTGATCACCTGGCTGAGGAAGTATTACAAGATATTCTAACTGAAATGCCATGCTTTCTTTCTTTCTATGCTATAGTCTCCAGGAGAATGTCTCTATGCACAGTCCACATTACGTTCCAGCTCCTTGGGGGCAGAAGACCTACTAATCGCTTGGAATTTGGTTGCAAGAATGTGAATACATCCCCTTATTGGTTTATTCTGTCTGTTATTGAATTACATCAATATAAACACAGGAGTAATTTTCATATTTTGTATTATAATTCAGTACTACTCTATTTCGTTGTCCAAATTACTCCAGCTTTGGCCATTGATACCCCTTTATGCATTGATTTGACATATTCATAATTGTTTTTCTTTGTCATATATGTACATCCTAGCATCTCCAGTGCAACTTAGGCTTTAAGCTTTATACATCACACACTCAGGAATTCCCTGAAGAAAATCCAACCCTGCACATTGCCTGGCTTCAATGACTTTTCTCATGTCTCTTGCATTCTACAAGCCTGTAACATCAGCACTCAGGGTACAACCTCAGATTCCACTGTCAGCATGCAATGTCGCCTGGCGCCTCTGGGCCAGAATTGCCATAGCCTTTGGGTATTTTGATGGCTGGATATGGGAAAACATTTTCTAGGCAGTCCTTTCCCATCAGGGCATCACTTCAGTTAGCATAGTTATACCCTAGAGCCTATGATGGGAGAAGGGTCTCACCTTCAATATAGTTTTCCTTTTGTCTTAGTACAAAATACTTGGACTCTCTTTAATGACACTAATCTCCATAGCAACTCCATTTTATCCTCACTTGCATTGTCTGACTTTAGCCACTTTCAGGCTCCTTTCTTCACCAAACTACATGATGTTCAGTTTTCTCCACTCTGTTCTTGGCTCTCTTTTCTTAGTGAAAAGCTGACTAAAAGTAACGAGCAACAACCATGCCACAGCCTACATGTTATGCTATCTTGACATCTTCCATGTTTCTATCAGCATACTGGTCCTCAAACTCCCATCAGAATGGCCTATTCATTCCTGCTAGTAACCCTCTAGGGTTTCTCTAGCCTGTATCTCCAAACTTTCCCACCATCTATTTCCCACGGTTGAACACAGCAACGGAACACTTCTCTGATGCCAAGTCTCTGTATCGGTTCCTTTTTCATTGCTCTGACCAAATACCCGACAGGATCAACTTAATGTACGGAGGATTTATTTTGGCTCAGTTTCAGAAGTCATCCACCAGAGAGGGAAAGGCAGTTCAATCCCTGCCTGTGGAAGATTGTGAGAACTCTCACATGGTGTAGACCAGGAGGCAGAAAAGCAGACCAGAATGAGGGGCAGGTGTATCCTTCAAAGGCCAATTCCTAGTAGCCAACTCTGCCAGCCAGATCTCACTTCCTCAAAATATCATCACAAGCTGAAGAGCAGCCATTCAGGACATGGGCCTGTTCTGGGCATTCCAGAGTGAAGCCATAACAAGTACTTGAACACAATTCATTTTGCCTTTCATTTCATAGACTTCATTCATCAACAAAGTTACTTAAGTCAGCAATGTTTTCCTCTGGCCTCTTCACTATGATTTTTACATACATTTAAATAATACTGTGTTGGGGGTGAGGGGTGCTGGAGAGATGACTGAGCAGCTAAGAGCACTGACTGCTCTTCCAGAGGAGACAGGGTAGGTTCCCAGCACATACAAGGCAGTTCACATCCATGCCTAACTCCAGTTCCAGGGGATCTGATGCCCTCTTCTGAACTCTGGGGCACCAGGTAAATACTTGACATGTGCAGACAAAACACTCATACACACAAAATAAACAAATTTAAAAAATATTAAGGATTATATTGTTTTGTCACATTGTATAATAAGTCGTGGGTCTTTTGAATGACTTTTAAAATGTGATACTTTAAGATCAGCTCTGTACTACTTAGTTTAATAAATGCATGCCGTCATGTACACAAACTTACAGCTATACACAATCATTTTGCTACTCTAAAATATCTCCTCTCCAATCTTCTGGAGCCCAGGAAACCGCTGACTCTTTTACTATCCTGTCAGTGTTCCTGTTTCTAGATTAGCCCGTCTATGGGGTGGTGTGGTCTGTGGCCATTTAGATGACATCCCTTTACTTAGCAACACCTACCGCAACCTAGCTTTGTCTTTTCATAACTTGATAGTTCCTTAGGTTTTAAAATTCAGCAAATAACATTTCATTGTACACACAAGTCACAGTTGGTCTCATTGTTTGCTTATTGCAGGACATTTTGTGGAAGTTTTCCCATGGCTTAAAGTATGAAAGTAAAATACTGCAAACACCAGTATGCAGTTTTGCTCGGGTGTGTTTTCAACCAGTTGAGACATACCTGTAAACGCCATTGCTACACCCGCGGTGAGAGTGTACTTAAATAGTTTCGTAAGAAACTGCCATGCTTTTCTTCCTAGCTAAGTGTTAGAAGCACAAATGTCATTCATAAACAGAGCCTGAAAACTCTGGTTTCACGTTGGTGTGGCTTCTGACAGTTGCGGGGCACCTCGTGGTCATGATGACTTGTAACTCCCTGATGACAAATTATGTTGTCCCTCTATCCACATAAGCGTTTGCTTTTCTTATATCTCCTTGATAAGGTATCTATTAAATTGTCTTCTTATCAGCCTGTGTTTTGTAAATATTTTCTCCTGCCCTGTGACTAGTCTTCTGGCTGTCTTAATAGCAACTTCCAGAGAGTAGGTTTAATTGTAGTGAACAATGTCTTCTTCCATGGGTGATGCCTTGGATGGACCTAATAGCTTGTCACCAAACCTTGAGTGACTCTAAATACGCTCTCTTACACAATCACTGCATCACTACTCTTAGGGACAGGATGTTATCACCGTTTTATAGGAGAAAGTTGTCTACCACATTTTTTTTTCCTCTTAAGTATCTTTAAACATGCAAAAGGCACCAAAAGAAAAGGGTAGTTAAACTGGGTGGTGGTGGTGCATGCCTTTAATCCCAGCACTCAAGAGGCAGAGCCAGGTGGATCTCTGTGAGTTTGAGGCCAGCCTGGTGTACAGAGCGAGATCCAGGACAGGACCAAAGCCACACAGAGAAACCCTGTCTCGAAAAACCAAGAGAAAAGAAAAAGGTAGTCAACAGTGGCCTAAGACAGAGACTGAATACCCACGAGCATTTGCCTATCTCTTTGACTCGTAGTTGTATTTGCTGTGACGTGCATAACATGTCATCATCTCTGAAGTACACATTCAGCCCTACCACCAGCCAAACACTGTCATTGTGCCTCCGTCACCACTACTGTTACCACTGTCATCACACCACCACCATTCTCCTCCAGCCACCACCTCTGTCACCACCAGGACACACACACACACACACACACACACACACACACACACACACACACACACCCCAACACCGCTATTGCTCTGATGAAGCAGGTGCTTTATTAGCCAATGTCATGTTTTGGATGGGTTGATGTCACTTCACCCAGCACAGGGACATGCTTCACCAGGAACCTTCCTACCTCAGTTTGGGGAGCGAACTGGACTGACTGCTAGGAAGGTCAAACTTAAGCGCCTGACCAATGTCACATGGCTAACAAGTGCCAGGATTAGTCCGGAACGAGGGACTCTGTAGTCAGTGATCCAGAGAGGTCTGAAGGCTCAGCGCATGTGCTAGGGCCCTCGGCAAAGGCAGCCCCGTGCTCAGGAGGCTGATGTCATTCCCTTTTAAAGAGATACCCTTCTCCCACTTTCCTGGTGACTTAACCTTCCTCCAGCTTCACAGACTCAGCATTCTACAAAATAATTTAGATCCTGGATGTGTCCATCGCTGAAGCCTGCGAGCGTTAGAAGGAATCCACTCTCCGGAGTGTAAAATCCTAGGGGAGATAATCACAGTTTCTTTAAAAGACAAAACACTTTCTATATCAGTTTCTGCTGAAACAGCAATGGACTCAATCCAAGGTATTGGGAGAATTCACAATTATTCCAAATACAGTTACGCAGAAGTGGCTCCCTGGCTGTGAGGCCATTGATTTCTTGGTGTCGTCCTGCCCATGGGGAGGGCCAGGGAGGCCACAGCTCTGCAAGCTCAGCTTCCTGAGAGAAAGAGGTCTTTCTCAGAGGGATGGCCTCTGCCCTCCCATGCCAGCAATGGACTGGCTCCTGGGGAAGGATTGAGAGCTGTAGGCATCTCTGAGAGGGCTGCTTTCAGATCCCTGGGTGGAGAAAAGAGCCCCTCTGCTCCCTGCCACACAAGCAATAAACTTCACCCCATGTCAAGCTTGTACCTACCCCCCCCCCCACGTCAACTCCAGCTTCCTCTTAGGGGTTCAGTGGCTTTAGAAGTATCCCCCGCCACACAACTTCCCTGGAGTCCAAGACCTAAATTTAAGTTCTATTGAACTACTGACTAACTCTGTGACCTTGCTTGACCTCTGAGCAACTTCCTTTCTGTGTGTAAACCAGAAGTAATAGGATTGTAGGGGGGCTGAGCAGGATGCCCCCACCCACCCTCAGTGTCGTTTGAAAGAGATTGGTATTCCAGCAAGAGAAATGACAGAGAGGTGACTGATCTGTAGTGTCGGCACCACAGCTTGCTGCAAGGCCTTCGGATCCTTAGGGTAATGTTTGCTCTCAGATGCACGACAAGCCCTCAGCACTGTGCACACCCAGTCAATACCCATGCCCTTTGCTTCCCTTTTCTTGCAAGGGTTTCAAACTCCCCACCTCCTTTTGCATGCCTCGGTGCCTGAGGCCAGGAGCTTTGTCCCACTTCCTATCTAAGCCCCGAACATCAAGACATCTGCAGAGAAAGCTTCTGGGTGACTGCTGCCATTCACATTTCAAGGACCCCTGAGCGGGGCTCAGAGTCCGACTCTGATCAGCGAGGCTAAGATGGAACTGACAGTTTGGAGGATTAATCAGTCCTCCTACAGAGAGGCCAGGCAACCCATGTAACTAAATCTTCCTAGTGGATTATTCCAGAGCCCAGAGATCACCCACAAGACTGAACGGATACAGCAGAAGTTGGCGCTTTCCAGGCCTTGGTCCAATGAAGGAGCTAAGAGTAGATGGTGCACAGGTGCATGGAATTTGTCTCTCCCTCATGCTTTGTGCTATTTGTAGGGACAGTGAGCTCTCTTGGAAAGAACTTGGGACTTAAACGCTGGGCTGTTCCCAAACTGTGTTGGCTATATGACCTTAGGGAAGTCATTTCATCTCTCTGGGCCTCAGTTTTTTTGAAAGAGAAATAAGGCTCCTTGTATGGCTCACACACAGTTATGCAGCATTCTATATATATATATAATATATATATATTATATATATATATTAAGAGGTATGTCCTCAATGACCCTGAACATGATGCACAAATCTGACTATGCTGACTGGGATGAAGGCTAGGCTCAAATGTCAGGTCAAGCCCATGGTGTTTTCTCCTTTCTGGGTGGTTCACAGTGCCTTGATCGTTTTGTGTTAACGTCACCTCACAACTTCCTCTCAATAACTCAACTGTGGCTTCTCAGAAACAGTGGCTGCTACTATCTATGTTTGTTCTTCCACACTTGGTCACCCCAGTGTTCCTAGAGATGCCTATCAGCCCTAGATCACTTTGTAGCTGGTGTGCCCACCGTGATGATTAACTAGGAAGTCCACCAGTATGTCCCACCTCCTCTCACCCACCTTAGACATCTGTTGGGCAGAGACCAGTTCTGCTGCTGCCGTGCGTATCCTAGGCTTCCAAGCTCCCAGGGTGGGTGTTCAATGAGTGTGTGCAGGAGGTGAGAATACAGATTGGAAAGGGAAAGAATGAAATAGAACCGCCCCCAATAGCAGGCTGTTCTACTCAATCAAGCACTGGGCAGATCTCCCCTAGTCCCCAAACCCCAACCCCAACTCATATTTTAGTCTGTTTTCTGTTCTTTCAACAGAATGACGCAAGCAGTTTAGTTTATAAAGAATAGATATTAATACAGTTCATGGTTCTAGGAGATAGATTATGAGATACCATGGTTTGAATCTAAGCTGTCCCCCACAGCCTCATATTTTGGAAGTTTGATCCTTAGCTTGCATGCCTATTTTGAAGGCCATGGAGACTAGAGGAGGTAGAGCCGGAATGGCAGAGTAGGTCGCTAGGGGTGGGCCTGTAAGATCATACCCGCCTCTAGTTCCATCTTAAGCACTTCATCTGCTAGTCTATGCTCGGTGAGGAGCCTCCAACACATGGCTCTGTTGCCATGAACTCCACCATGCTTTCCCCGCCGTGATGAATGCAAATCCCTCTGAAGCCATATGCTGAAATAAACTCACCTCCTTAGACTGTTCTTTGAGGTGTTTTGTCCCGGCCACAAGGAGAGTAACTGTAAAAGGAGAGGGAGACACTCTGTGACTTCTGCATTAAGACTGGTGAGGAAGAGCCACCACCCCCACCCCCACCCACCCCCACCCCCGCTTCCTTTGTTCTTAGACACATTCTGCTGTGGTGAGCTTCTCTGTCTCTGCCCAGGCTCTTCTCCCACACCTGAAATGCCTTTTCCCAACCTCCAAATCACAATCTTACTCTCGGTGATTCCAACCACCACGGTGCTTGTTGCAAGCAGTTTACTAAGTTGCCTAATTTTTCAAAACGCAGCTAAAGTGTCACCTTACTAACAAAAGACGCAGTTTCCAGCATGCATGCAGAGTAGGTTCAAGGACCCAAGCCCTAGCGTCTAGGCCCCGATTCCAGCATCAACGACCCTCTGCCCTTGGGAAAGTCCCCTTTCATCTCTTAGCCTGTTTGCTCAGCTGTAAACTGGAAATGACTACACCTTCTTGGGGTGGGAAAGGTGGGAAGTGTGTTGGTTGGCAAATGTAAATACCACGGCCAAGCACTTGACACACAAAACCAATGACACAGCTGCATGTGTGGAGCATTAGAGAGAGGTCCCCTCCTCCCGGGGCACCCGATGCTTACTCTTATAGTTGCCATTTTATCTCAATGTCTTCACATCTGTGCATTACCTGTGGCCCCACTAAAAATGCGGGCAACTTGTAGGCAGGAACTCTCTATATGTATTCCAATGTCCCAATACTAGGCCTGTTTGTTGCATGCGTGAATGAATCAGTGAATGGATAGATACACAAACAAATAGAGTGAACCAGTAGACTGGAACTAAGTCACAGGGGCAGAAGTGTGCATTCTGAACCTCACAGGCTGCCTCTATTTATTCCGATTACATGCTGAATTTCACTTTATTCTCCAGATGAATCCATCTGTTATAGAAGGAAAAAAAATATGTGTTTTTCATTATGAGAGAAGATTGGGAAATGAGAGTCTACCTTGCTACAGTTATACCTGTGGTATGACCTTAGGCAGTTGTTTTCCCAACCTAATGTGATGTTAGATTCTATTTCAGTTAGGATGCTTGTAGCTGCAAGAAGGGAAAAGGGATCATCAGTTGCAGCTAGCAACCTGCCACAGTTCCGGAAGGATCTAGAGAGAACAATGTAAACTCTGTACAAAAGACCTGGGGTAACTGCAGCCTCATTGGACAGGGCACAGTGGTGTGCTCTCAGGCTGGTTTCTGGCTGGCTGGCGATGGGACCGCACTTCACTCACCATCCTCAGGGCTAGTACTGAGGGTGGGACTCCCGGGCCAACTGTGGGGAAATGCACCTGAACACAAGACTCATTTATTTGCTCATTCATATATCCAACAACAATTGACCACGGAACCTTGTATGTGCTGTACAGTGCCTGGCACTGAGGAGTCAGAAATCCACTGAAGAACTGTTTCTTCACATTCACAGTGATTTTCAAAATGCACAGGAAGCTGTCTTTTAGGAAAGACTATGTTGACTGAGCGTAACGGTGTATAACTTTAATACCAGCATTCCAAGGGAGGAAGAGGTAAGCAGATCCTTGTGAGTTCAAGTCCAGCCTGGTTTACATAGCAAACTCTAGGCCAGCCAAGGCAACATTGTGAAACCCTGTCTCAAAGGAAAAAAACAAAAGGAAAACTGTTAAATTCTGTAAAGGGATGGGTACAAATGAATGGGATATAGAGACCAACCCAGGCAAGAGTTCTCCGCAACACTGTCAAGATGCTTAAAGATGAACAGAGGAGCCAGCTACGCTCAGAAAGAAGACAGCACGTAAGTAGGTAGGAATCCATAGAAGTATATATCATGTTCTGGAAATCCTTCCCATGGAACACTGACCCTCGGGCAGAGAATCAAGTTTTAAACATTTTCTGCCCATTGATATTGTTTGCTCTTCACATTTGAAATCAAACAAATCTGGATGAGGTCCCAGATCCACTATCTCATGATGGGAACTGCGACCAGGTCCTTCATCTCATTTCTCTCCAGCATCCATCCCATCTGTCCACATCCCTGGCCATCAGTACAAGGACTCGGTGAGATGAGTGTGCAAATATTTCCAACACCACGGCAAGTGGCTGTACAAGAAGGGCAAGAGTGGTTCCTATGTCCACAGTGTTTTTAGATGCTAAGTAGAAGATGGAAGAAACAGGTGGTCCTGGGAGCTTTTAACACAGGAGAAAGGTCACTCTTCAGAGAAGACAGATGGCCACACCATGTGGCTCTGTAGCCTGCCTCCTGTGATTCCCATGATGGTCTGTGCTGGTTTCCTATTCTGGAAAATGGGAAAATGGCCCTCATCTGCTGAGTGCTGAGGATGTGTTGGAGCTCACAGGGGTTTGAGAAGGGTCATATGTCACTGTGTGCACAGTTCTGCCAGGTCAGGCTGCTGGGCCCCATGCTTCTTGTTCAGCGCCGTCTCTATGCCTGCCATTGGGTTGCCCTTCACCTACAGCTTTTTTCCTTTCACCCCCCCATCTTGAATGTTTCCCAGAGGACCCTCTTGAGGACACTAGTCCACAGTGAGCTCATACCCTGGAGATGTCTTCAGGCTGTATCACGTCATGGGATGGCCAATCTCATCTACAGTTTCATGTTCTGTGACTCTCTCTCCTCACTCAGAAAGGGCTATCTGGTCTCCTACTTCCCCTGTGCCTTCACTCTCATGGGGAAGCCTCTGCCCACCCATCCCCACACCCCCATCCCACCCCTACCCCCACCCCCACCTATTTGAAACCTGGCCTCACTCTCATGCAGGAGTCAAGGCCACCTGGGTGGTGCACTCTGCCATGATGATTTCAGTTCCTCAAATGTGTCATGCTGAGGTTCATCTTCCTTTGTCTTGCTCCTTCAAGTCTCAGCTTTATTACTACTCCTTTGACCTCAGCCTCCAACCCCATTTGGGTTCAGTTCATTGCTGTGAGTTCTGTGGCCTGTGACTCTCCCTTCCCCAAAAGCCAGCTCAAATCATGGATGAGATTGGTTGGTCTATGCCTTTCTCTCCCTCGCAATAAATTGCATAAAGCCATGGCTTCTCTTTCACGTTTTAGAGTTCTACCCATCACCCCAGCAGAGTGCTACCCAGGGCAGGAGTAGGAAGACCTACTGCTGCTGCTTGCATGGCTTGGGTCCTGGAATCCTGACTAGGGGTGATGAGGGAATAAAAAAAAAAAAAACCACAGACACACAGAAACGCTGGATCAGGTGGACTGAGCTGTCTGCTGCAGAAGCCACAGTACCCTGGAAGCTCGGTTGGTTTATTATATACAGTTGAACAGGGAGGCAGGTCTATTACAAAAAGCTGAGCATGCAGAGATTCTAGTATACCGCTGAGTCCAGGAGGCAGGTCTAGCTCACCTCAGTAGGACTGGTCTCTGTCGGGGACTAGCCTTCAGGCCGTGAACATCTGGGAAGAGAAAGCTACAGTGGACATTTTCAGCACACACTATCAACATTCACACTCAGATCCTGAGGAAGGCTTTACTATCTCTCTGAGCCTCACTGGGTAAGGGCTTTCACACTCCTATGGGGATGAAGCATGGCCATGTCCATGTCAACAACACGCATTCACTCAGGACTTCACATACTCCCTACAACCTATCAGAAGTCCACCCTACCTTCTCTGTTTTACTATGAACGCAACTCCTAACAGATGTTCAACAAATGTTAGTGCCAATACTACATTATTTCTTTATTGCTACTAGGCATCCAATGCTAAGGTTGTCTCATGCCTGGGCCACTGGGATCAGATACCCAGAGAATAATCAGCTGTCTGTGCTTGGACAAGCCTACTAGGTAATGCTAATGCACCTACAAGTTCAAGGACTTACAGGGCCAGACAAGCCCATTGTCCTTAGAATAGAAAAGATGGGTGGCAAAGTGTTTCCCTTAGCTCCAGAATTCTCCAGAAACACACCCAATGTGAGAGCCTCCCAACATGGAATATTTATTTATTCTTTACTCCAACACAGATTATACTGCACCTGTTGCATAGAGCTGGGAGACAAGATGGTTTATCAATTATCCATCATCTCTTTAACTTACTCCACTGGAAAGTGGAGTACATGCTGGGTGTGTTTCAGGGCTCACTTCAAACCCATCTGAGTTTGAATATGGGCTCCAGTCTTTGCAAGGATAAAAATGAAGGTTGGCAAAGGTTTAGGAGAAAGAAGTAAGAAAATTGTAGAGAATCTCAGGGTCCAGCTCTACCCATAGGAGATGGTGGTCCCTAGGGGCCTCTCTCAGGGTGCACGGCTCCCACCTCTACTCAAGGATCCTGCAGAAGGCGCTCCTAGCTGTGCTGGGAAGGGCATGAGGTGGGGTGCTCAAGCACCAAGCACACGTGTTTCGTATTATATGCAGCATTCTTTGTGGGAGCTCCAGTTTAAAAAAAAAAAAGTGACATGGCCAACCACCCTTCTCAGAAGGAAAGGCTGCAGGAAAGGGGATTTTTGGCTGCTGGCTTTATCAAAAGTCGGAAACAAAGGGAAGATTCTGTGCTTCTTAAGAAGACAAACTTTGTATTTGGGATTTTAACGTTAAGTCTGGAGGGAGGGCGGGAAGATCAGTGGATACCTGAGGAGCCCACCTGGGACTCAAGATAATGGTAGGAAGTATACAATCTCCTCCAGCTCCCCGGTGCCTTTGCTGTGTGACATGAAGGGACCCACCTGCCACACTGAACTTCCGGCTCCTCATTCTCAACTCCAACCTGACAGGGCAACCTGACAGGGCAGACCATATGCAGACATGGGGAAACTGCATCTTGAGACATGCCTGGTTAAAGCATACTAGAGAAAAGGGAAAAGACGGAGGGAAACATTGTTCAAAAAATAATCTAGTGGCATCATACAGTGGGAAGAATATGGATTTGAAGTCTTAAGTCTTAATTGGCTACAAAGCCCACCTTCACCTCTTACTGGCTCTGTGGCCTCATGTAAATTACTTGGCTTCTCTGAAACTTGACTTTCTCATCTGCAAAATAGGGGTGAAAGTAACCGCCCCCCCCCCCCCCAGCAATGAGATAGGGCAATGACCAATCCTGATGCTCTCTTTCAATATCCTTGGTGCATAGATAGAACCGGATATAAGTAACAGCTCCGCCCACCCACCTGGACTCTCAGACTCTGAGAGTCTACCCTCTTTTTCCTCTTCCGACTACCTCCGGCTCCTCATTCTCAACTCCAACCTGACAGGGCAGACCATATGCAGACACAGGGAAACTGCATCGTGAGAGCCCTGCATCAGGGTTCTAGCAGGGCTGCTTGTGGTGCAAACCGATCTGCTTTCCCCTTCGCAAAGACACCAAGGTGAGCCAAGAGTTCCCCATGAAGCAGCGCGGCCCCAGAACTCCTCAGTCAGACACAGGGAAAGTGTCACCACTGTCCCCAGGCTTATTCCCTTGTATGTGTCTTCTTCAATTTCCAGGTCCCCAGAAACCAGTTCCAGTTTCCCTTTCTTCCCAGTTAAGCTCCTTAGGGAGCCAGAAGAGTTTCCCACCCTAGTTCAACCCAGCGGGTGTTGGTGAGGATTCTGACCAGGGACGGAGAGTGGAAACTAATATTTGTAGCCCATCTCCCACTCTCCAGCTCCTCCTCGGCACAACTTTCAAATGCCATCGTGAGGGCCACGTTCACGGGGCCCTCCTCTGACTCCTCTGAAGATTCAGTGAGGTCCTGCCTCTTGCAACCTGCCTTTCTTCTTTCAGTACATTTTTTTCCCTCATTACTGGGCATCCCACTAAGGGCCCCAAGCCCAGCAAAGCACTCTACCACTGAGTTACATTCCCAGCCTCAGGTAGGTATTTAGTGTCTTTCTTCCCTGGTAAATTTCATGGGGTGGGGGTGCAGTCAAGTATTTCATTTTCTAATATTTCCTTAGCTCCGATCACAGTGCCTGACACAGAGAAACAGCTTAGTAGGTGAATGTTGAATGACTGGGCAGATGAATGAATGAATGAATGAACTAATGAATGCACGGAATAATCATTCTCAAGGCTTTCTATGTGGTAGAGATGACCACTTTCTGGATTTTGAGAAGAAGGCAACTCTTGTGGGCTCCTGTTCCCTTGCACAAGACTGAAAGGCAAAATGCACTTAGCAAGGCAGCACAATTGGTGGTTGAGCTAAGATTTGAACCTAGGTTATCACTGGGCCTCGCTGCTGTCTCTGATTTATTTCACGGTCAGGCTGGAAACACTGTTGACAAAGGCAATTTTTCCAAAATAAAGAAGTGGAATGTGTCTGCCCATAATTCCTTCCCCACCCCCAACACAGCCTGCTCTGTGCCGAGCAAGAGGATTCTGAGAGCTCTGTGCAACCCACGCAAGGCAGCGGGACAGAGACAGGGGCTGCCCTTGTCCCTCTGCTGCCTCCGACTGGCTCCTCCGTGGAGCCCCTCCCGGCCTGTCCCCACTAAGGCAATCCTTGGATAAAAGTCTCAGAACAAAGCCCGCATTTTCCGTCCAAGTAGGGAGGCCACTGCTGGAGAAACAATGGCCTTGCTGCGGATCAAAGGAGCCGGGCCCAAGCTGGGGACAAAAGCTTAGCTTGACAGGGGTGACAACCTGCCCTGCCCCTCCTTTCACAGAGGTCGAAGGAGAGTCTGCAGGCCTCCTTGGAGGCCTACCCCACCTTCTCAGTGCACCTCCCAGCCTCTGGTTTCCTCCCCACGCTCAGAGCACTCAGAGAAGTGCTTAATGGCCGGTGTCCCTCCCTGGGCCTCCTCCTCTTGCTTTCGAGGCTGCTGCCCTTCCCCCACTTTCTCCTCACAGGCCTCTCCTCAGGCTTCATCCTTGGAGATGCCTCCCTTTCACTGTCCCTGACCTTTTCAGTGGGTCGCATCACAGTCCACTGTGCCCATGTGTAGAACTGTCTGCTGCCCTGATTACAGCATTCATCACACCAAATAATCGACCACTACCGGGTTTAATGCCTGCCATTCCCCTAGATGGGGACACTGTCACAATCTTATAAGTGCATCACCTAACTCGAGATGCTGAATGAGGACAGCAAGGAATGGCAGGGAGGAGGCTTTTCAAAATCTGGAAATGCACTTGGCTATCACTCCCCCTGTTGGAACCCCAACTGTCTGGTCTCTCCATCTCTTTCATTTCATTTTACTCAGCTCATATTTTTAAAATGCCACCTTGGTGCTGGGAATGCAGTGACAGCTGAAACAGTAGACTGAGTCTGACTGGTCAAAGATGGACAGGCAGATTCTAATCAACCGTGTGATTTGAAGTTCTGGTACACGTCATGAGGCCACAGCAAGTGAGAGTGCAAAGAGCACATTCCTGGGCTGCAGAGATGGGTCAGTGGTTAAGAAGGAGTGTACTCCTCTTCCAGAGGACCAGAGTTTGGTTCTGGGCACCACGTTGGGCAGCTGACCACCACCTGTAACTCTAGATCCATTGGGATCTGTCACCTCTAACCTCTGCAGGCACCTGTGCATGCATGCACGTACACACACACACACACACACACACACACACACACACACACACACACACACACAATTAAAATAAAATAAAGCCTTTTTAAAAATTAAAAAGAGTGCATGCTGGTATTTTTGCCCAATATGTGCCAAAACCCCAAGTTCCAGGCAGCATCTGGGCTGGGAATGACCCAAGTACCTTCCATGCAGCTAAACTATCCTGTAATGGGGGCAGCTGGTTCAGGCTGAGAAAGAAGTGACTGAGCCATCATTGCAGGAATGAGTCACCTTTAGGGCGGATGAAGACAGAGTGTAGGAAGGCTGAAAGTAGGTAAGGATTGGTAGCATTCAATGGGGTGGGATTGCCTGTAGGCAAGCATTGAAGTTCACCGAAATGTCACCTAAGAACCTGAAAGCCGAGTTAGCAGGATCATCCAGGATGTGTTACCTAGCACTCAAAAGCTGGGAGAGACTTAGTGTTTTGCCCATGGTCGTCCCCATCCTTGCAGTAGGTGGAAATAAGCATGTTTCTTTGATGCCCCAGTTTCAGCCCCGTAGTATCCTGTTAGATGAGAAAAACCCATCTGAATGGTGGGCAATGGTGGCACACACTTTTAATCCCAGTACTCAGGAGGTAGAGGCAGGCGGATCTCTGTGAGTTCAAGGCCATCCTGGGCTATAGAGAGAAACCCTGCCTTGAAATTAGATAGATAGATAGATAGATAGATAGATAGATAGATAGATAGATGACAGATGGATGGATGATGGATAGATAGATAGATAGATAGATAGATAGATAGATAGATAGATAGATGATAGATAGATGATAGATAGATCCCTCTGGGATCAGAGGGTCAAGCAGCTCCCTGTGAAGGGGCTGACATCAGCCACAACACATCATGTGTTCATTCAACAAGCATTTGCGGTTTGCCGAGCACACTCACCGAAGCCATCTCACATCTCAGAACACAGTTCAAAGCCCCAGGTTTCAGAGCCAATGAGCGCTGTGCTCTAGTGGATTTATTAGCTGGTATCCTTGAGCAAGCTGCTTCACTGCCCCTGGCCAGTGTTTCCTCTTCATCACCTGAAGCCAGTGCTCTCTGTCATCAAGGCTGCCGGTAGAACCATGTCTTCTAAGGTTGCCATAGCCGTGTGCCACATCCTGGTGACTTAAGTCCCAGAAATACACATCCTCACAGCCCCAGAGACTGAAGTCTGTGATCAAGGTGGAACACACACACACACACACACACACACACACACACACACACACACACAGACTGTGGTTTTTGTTTTGTTGTTGTTGCTTTGGTTTTGACATTGTTTGTTTGTTTGTTTATTTGTTTGTTTGTTTTCGGGGGTGAGGGGGGGACACAGAATCTCCTTGTGTAGCTCTGGGTGGCTGGGAATTTTGCTAGTAGACCAGACTGACCTTGAACTTACAGAGATCCTACTACCTCTGCCTCCTGAGTGTTGGAACTAAAGGCAAGAGTCAGTCACCCTTTCTTACAAGACACCAGTCACACTGAATTAGGGACAAATGCTGAAATCCTGGAGGTTGGACCCTCAGCACAAAGAGTTGGAGTAGTGGTTCTCAACCTTCCAATGCGGTGACCCTTCGGTACAGTGCCTTGTGTTGTGCTGACCTGAAACCATAAAATTACTTTCATTGCCACTGTAATGATTGTAATGTAAACCTGTTATGCAGGATATCTGATATGTGACCCTTGTGAAAAGGTCATTTCATCCCCACACAAGGGGTCGTGACCCACGGGTTGAAAACTGCTGATTTAGAGGCACCATCATCTGCCTCTAACAGATGGAATTGTCCATCAAAATTTCCAAAGGGGCTGGCGCACAGCAGACCCTGAACAGAGAGGTGGACCGTGTCTTTGACACCGATACCGTGGGGAGGAATTTGGGACTCAGCAGCCCCAGTTCTTGCCCTAGGCGGAAGAGTCTTTGCTTCTAAGCCCTGCCTTGCTGCCTGAATGACCTTGGCAAGATCTTGGTGCATTCTCCATGATAACCAAGGGCATACTGAACCCAGGAAACCCTGCGTTCTTTCCTTTCTCACTAAGTCCTAATGTAAGTTGCCAAATCGGCCATGCCAGGAAGAGCCTGAGAAGGAGGAACCTGACAGTTCTCAGAACCATTTGCCCACCAGGAGCTTCGCTTCCTATCATCACTGCTGACGACAAGCTGGGACAAGTCTCGGACAGTCCCCTTCCCACCCTTCCCCTACTGCCCTTTAGAAAGGGGTACCAGTCGCTGTCTGAGAGGAAGCCAGGGGGGACGCTATCAAAGACCTAACTTTGGAAACTGTGCCCGTGAGGTTCATTTGTCCCCAGATCACCCACTGGTATTTTAGGCCACATGCATTCCTCTGGCCCCCTGCCCTGCCCTGGTATGCTGGGGACAGCTAACCTAGCAGCAACTGGTGGCAAAGTCAGAATACCAGCCTTGAGGTCACTTTCCCATTGTCCTGCTTGCTGGGTAACATATAAGAGAGGTTGTTGGGTGGTTTGGGTTTGTTTGAGGTATTTTTGCTTTTCTTTGGGGTTTTTTGTTGTTATTTGGTTTTGTTGTGTGGGGTTTTTTGTTTTTTGTTTTTGGTTTTTGGTTTTTTTTTTTTTTTAAGATCATATCGGCACATCCAATCCATAGCTTGGGCCCAGGTAGTTCCTAAAGACAAGCTTTAGTTTGATCTTTGTGTTTTTTCTTTGAACCCAGTCAAATCCAGATAGTAACTGAAAGAGATGATTGAGCATTAGATAGATGCCGAAATGGCACTTTGGTACCCCACCCCCACAAAATAATGAATAAACGTACAAATAAAGCATTTGAAAAAGCATTAATTGTCCTTTAGACCAAAGAGGAGTTCCTTGTACCCCTTTATGAGTGCCATATTTGGCATTCATTTTCAAAGCAACTCATGTTCATTATGGGATTGGGAAATGGAAAGACAAACTGTATGTGCATTCACACAGGCGCACAGGCCATGTCCTAGCAGTTAAGATCATCATCACTGGTGCTGGCTTGCTTTGCTTACTTCTTGGGAAACTGGGAGCATGCTAGAGTTAAGGTTTTATATCTCCATTGTTTTAACACAATGTCCCCCTGAAGCATCTGCATAGCATTCTGTTACGCTGGGACGTGCCACCCTTGGCTTACCATCCTGCCGCTGGTAGCTGGCTGAGCCATCCTCCCACCATGGATATCTGCGACTTCTTGTTGTCGATGCCTTTTTTGTTTTATTTAACTTGCCCAGTTTGGCCTGAGTTTTCAGCCGTGCTACTTCTGACATCCATCTCCTCGGTCCGCCTTTTAAAACCCCGTCCTTAGTTTCACATGTTATCATCGTAACACAAGGATGAGAATTAAGTGGAGACTTGTGGTGAGAACTGATGAGTCAAGACACGAGGCCCAGCTGATGAACGCAGAGCTGAAACACAGCCTGCTCGTTTTTGCCTGTTGGTTTTCAGTGCGAGGGGGGGTTGTACTAGAGTCTTGTGTGTGCTAGGCAAGTACTCACCACTGAGCTACATCTCCACCCTTCCTTTTGATTCTGTTATTTGGAGACAGAACCTCCCTAATTTGCCCCGTTTGACGGGAGACTTTTGATTTTTCTGCCTCATCCTCCAGAGCAGGCTGATACTATAGGCATGTACCCACTCTTTTAGGCTCTAAGGCCCTTGCTCTTCCTAACAATCTGTGCTTTGAGTTAGGAGGCAGGTGACAGGAGCAGGTACCGTTCTTCAGCCGGGGACCGAGGCAAAGCTGGAAATGCTCTGCCTTTCAAAGGAAAACTCAGAAAGCAAAAATGTCTCCCAGCTTCTGCCATGCTGACAAATTTGTGGAATGAAAATAAACAGACTTGATGTAGGCAGCCAGAGGGTAGAATTCTAACATCTATATGCAGATTAGAGCAGATTCCCATTCAGCGTAAGAAGCATGTATTATGCTTTGGGTAAGCTCAGGAAGCCGACATACACAGACTTGAGTTTGAATCCTCACTCTGTTGCTTACTGTGTGACCTTGGAAAAGTCACGTGTGTTCTCCATAACTCATTTCCTACATATCCGAAGTATTGCAATTTGATACTTTGATCTGATGATCAGAGACCATGACCACTTAGCATATGAGTTGGTGTGCAAGAGAGCTCACAAAATGGTCATCGTGATTTTTTTTTTAATGATGGGTTGTAGCTGTCTGACCCTGGCTGCGTGGATAATCAAATAACACTGGAAGGCTCATGTGCCCCATAAGTGGAAGAGGCGGACTGAAAACAGTGATCCTTAATGTCTTTTGGGAAAGAGGGGAGGCAGAGTTCGAAGCTGCGAAAGACTTTGTCCCATTGCTTATCTACTGAGCTGTTCCAAGCAGCGCTACTTTGAACAGCCTCTGCTTTATCCACCTTGATTCACCGACAGCCATTTATTTTGTGTCTCGTTCAGCTAGCTCATCAATTAGATGACTCTCCAGGGAACACAGGTACAAAATAAACCGTGCTTCTGATCAAATGGGTGCCATCAGCCTCCACTGCCCTTAACAACAGTCCCTGTAGTTTACAGGGTTCGGGAAGAGAGGCAGCCAGGGTGACAGAAACTCTTGCAGCTCTCGGGCTTAGGATACCATCTGTGGAATTAGCTTTCCTTCCCCAGACATGTCTGCAGTATTTACAGAGTAGGCTGCCTTGTCTCCAGGATGGTTCAGGATCATGAGGGCACTTCCCTGGCCCCCTCACCTCCAGCTGTAGGACATTCGTGGGTTTCAGAGAGTTGGCCATTGGAGTTGGAATGTTAGGAGTGCAGCCTGACACATCTTCCATCAACTTCCTTGAAAAGAAGGATCCCAGAAAGGCAGCCTGCCCTCATCACCTGACCTCATCAGCCCAGCAATTTGGGGTCTTTATCTCTTCATTGATCTCAACCCTGACTGATGCCTGTCACTTGAATGCCCATTACAACAGGCCACACATTCCTCATCCTCACAGCACAGACTCCATTCGTCACTAAAGAATGGACAGAAGTGAATTCAGGGGAGGGGCAGCTTGAAGCAGCTTCACCTCGTAAATTCTGACTGGGTACATCTCATCCAACTTTCCTTTTCCTCCACTGAACATTTTGAATTTGGGTCTCCTGAAAGCAGAGCCCAGCAAATTAAAGCTCTGAAGCCAGACAGCCCAGATTTGGCATTTCTGATATAACATAGAGCCTTGTTATGAACACTGATAAAGTTATCTGTTAGAATAACCACAGGATCGAAGGCAAATTCTCTTTGTCTCTGTGTAACTGTGTCCTCGTCTGGGAGAGGTGACAGCTACAAAAGGTGCGTGGGAAGGAAGCACAATACCTTACACTTCTTTGACCTTACAAACCATGTGTCCTTGGCATATTATTTAATTATTGCACAGTTCAGAGCTACCCGTCGCAAATAAACATAACCATCTTTCAAGGGTGCTGGGTGGAACAGAGATAACACCTGGAGAGCACCTTCTGTGCACTGTCAAGACCTGTTGTTGCTCTCCTTGTTAATAAAAAGCTGATTGGCTGATGGTTAGGCAGGATTTTCAGGGCAGAAAAAATGCTGGGAAGAAGAAGGGCGGAGTCAGAGACAATGCTATGAGATGCAGAGCAAGCAGGATGTAGATGAGGTAAATGATCCTCAGGGCAGAGCCTCGGGGTAGCACATAGATTAATAGAAATGGGTTAATTTAAGTGATAAGAGCTAGCTAAAAACAAGCTTAAGCTATCGGCTAGGCATTTATAATTAATAATAAGCCTCTGCGTGGTTATTTGGGAGCTACTGCTGGAACACGGAGAAATGCCACCTACAGTACCTAAGATGAAAAGCAATGTGACCTCCACTGACAGAGTGATGGCCATCCAAGGTTTCCATGCCAGGAGACATCACCCTCTTTAAAGGGTGACATAGATGGTCACCAGCCAAAGCTGCCCATGCCTAGGCAGACAGTGAGGCAGGCAGTGTGGGTACAACTGATGAGCTTTACCAGTGAGATCAGAACCAGACTGCAGCCCCACAAGCAGCATTACACACTCTTCAACCACTGCCTTCTACCCTCGGCAGCCTGTTTCCCACCCTGGCTCAGGGTTTGATATTCCTCTCAAGCTGAGCTCATGGACAGACTCCCTGTTCTGAGTTTCTATCCCCTCCCCACCTCTCTGCTTTCTCTGGTCATCTACTACCTAAAAGTAGCTGTGTCACATGACCCTTGCTGCCCAAAGTGCATAATGAATCTCTAATATCTCCCAAACAGAGTTTAACTTCCAAGCAATCATGGAGGCTTGTAGAATTTTCCACAGTCCATCCTGGTAAGCAACCACGGCAAAGTAGGAGCTGGAGACCCCAGACTAGGTGACATGCATTCTCATTCAAGGGGCTGGAGATATGACTCAGTGGTTAAGAGCACTGACTGCTCTTCCAGAGGACCCAGGTTCAATTCCCAGCACCCACATGGCAGCTCACAACTTCCAGGGGACCTGGCACCCATGTTGAAACATCAGTGCACACAAAAAATAAACATACACTCTCATTCAAGCCTGAACCATGCCACGTGTCTCAGGAGTACAGGGAAAATTTCCAAGAAAAAAGGAGTTGAGGTGAGGGCTAGTCAGATGACTTAGTGGGTAAAGACTTTTGCCACCAAGGGTGACATCCTAAGTTTGATCCCCAGGACCCACATGGTGGGAGCAGAGAAAAGTGTTGTCCTTTGACATCCACTTGTGCATCATGGTGAGTGTGCAACACCCCCCCCACACACACACACTCATACACACAAAATACAATCATTCTTTTTAGAAAAGAGAGAGAGAGAGAGAGAGAGAGAGAGAGAGAAAAGAAAGAAAGAAAGAAAGAAAGAAAGAAAGAAAGAAAGAAAGAAAGGAAGGAAGGAAGGAAGGAAGGAAGGAAGGAAGGAAGGAAAAAAGAAAGAAAGAAAGAAAGAAAGAAAGAAAGAAAGAAACAAAGAAAGAAACAAAGAAAGAAACAAAGAAAGAAACAAAGAAAGAAACAAAGAAAGAAACAAAGAAAGGAAGGAAGAAAAGACTTAATAATCCTCAGGTACTACAAGACAAAGCATGGCACTGAGCGCATCCACATGTCATTTTGGTTCTTTCCCACAGCAACCTCCCTAAAGGGAGACTCTTACTATCTACACCTTGTAGATGAGACACAGAGCCATGACCAAGCCACACAGGCAGCCTCTGACTGCCCTCCTGCTTGTTCTCTGGGGATGCTGAGCAGGCTCCTCAGGAAGTATGAGGACCCTTTCTATTGTGAGGTTCAAGGCTCTCCCATAACACCGAGGCTGTGGTAGTGAGTGGTACTACGTGTGGCCTCCTCATGCTTGCTCACTCATCATGCTTGCTCACAGGAAAGCCACAGAGACCACAAGGTGCCTGGAAACAGCCTAGATTCGAGCTAGGGAATCATTGTATCACAGCTCTGGGTGGGACATGGTTTGAGCATTTAGCTGATATCTCACAGACTGGAGGGTCAGTCTTGACATGGAATGTTAGGAAACTGATTACACTCATGTGAGGTAGAGCCTTGAGGTCTCTAGGTCATTGAGGTCTGCCTTCAGAGGGGATTGCAAGACCCTTGTCTCTCCCTGGCTCCTCTTGCAATGTCCTCTCCCCTTCTCACATGATTGTGACATCATTTGCTGTTAGCCCCTTCCGGGGGGGGGGGGGGGCAATGGAGGGTAGGGGATGGGGGATGAGAACATAAGGGAATGGGATAGTTGAGCTGGAACATGGAAAGAGAGCAAGGAAAGATATACCATGATAAATGAAGACATCATGGGGATAGGGAGAAACAGGGTGCTGGGGAGGTTCCCAGGAGTCCGCAAGGATGACCCGACCTTAGACTACTAGCAATAGTGGAGAGGGTGCCTATACTGGCCTACTCTAGTAATCAGATTGGTGAATACCCTAACTGTCATTATAGAGCCCTCATCCAGTAACTGATGGAAGCAGATGGAGAAATCCACAGCCAAGCACCAGGCTGAGCTCCAGAAGTCCAGTCGAAGAGAGAGAAGAGAGATTCTATGAGCAAGGGGCATCAGGATCATGATGGGGAAACCTACAGAGACAACCAAACCAAACTAGTGGGAACTCATGAACTGTGGACTAATAGCTGTGTAGCCTCCATGGGACTGAACTAGGCCCTCTACACAGGTGAGACAGTTGTGTAGATTGATCTGCTTAAGGGGCCCCTGGCAACGGGATCAGGATTGGTCCCCGGTGCATGAGCCAGCTTTTGGAGCCCAGTGCCTATAGTGGGACACCTTACTCAGGCTTAGTTCAGGGGGAGGGGCTTGCACCTGCCACAACTGAATGTAAGAGGCTCTGCTGAACTCCCCATGGGAGGCATAGCCTTGGAGGAGGTGGGAATGGGGGGTAGATTAAGGGGGAGAGATGGGGGGGTCAGGAGGGAGGAGAGGGGCATTTGTAGTTGGCATATAAAATGAACAGAAATTTCTTAATAATAAAAAAGAAAGAGAAAAAAATCCCCTTCCACCGAACTAGGAGCTAAATGAACATTTTTTTTCCTCTATGAAGTTAGTCATCCACAATATTTCATTATGATGACGCAATTCTCCAGTACCCTTTTACTTTCCTTTTTAATGATTCTCACTATGTGTTATGGGAGTTCCCTTATGCCTTTTCCTTTGGGAAATTCTGTGAGGGCTTTGGTGAAGGATAAAAAATGTATACAAAGGTAGCCTCTCTAAACAAAATAATTCTTTGAAAAAAAGCCTAGCCGCCATGGAACCATAGAGCAATGATAACTCTGCTTACTTCCATACAAGTTAACACCAAGCTGCTAGAAAATTTAGATACATAACATTGGTTTGATGTTTGAGAATCAAGATTTATGGATTCCTAAGGTCTAATCAGGTTCACAGTAGCATTTGTCTAGCTTTGTCTTTGCTCACTTTTAAGCTGTTCTATAAGGGAATGTCTGGTCCGGAGGAGCCTGCCTGACTCCACTTTTGAAGGCAGGAGCCATTATGCTGTATTTTTAAAAATAAGTTTCTATTTACTGGGAGAGTTGAGTTGCTCTCTGTTTCCTGGAACCTGACCTTCCCCAACCCATGACCTTGTTTTTGAGAATACCCTTACCCTCCCTGACCCTCCGTCCCTAATCACATGGTGACCACATGATTTTTTAAAAGATTTTTTTGTATTTCCTTATTGCCGCATTGTCTTGTCTGTGTAAAACTACTGGTGACTTTACTCCTTAAAAGGGCCCAAGAAATGGACATGGGGCTGCTCTCTTTAACCTGACTTAGGAGGCAGTCACTAGTCAGCTCTTGGGTGCACCCCAATAAAAAATCAAGCTTGCTTCAAGTGTGGCTCAAATTGTGGTAGTGGTCTTATTCTCGCCATTGGGATTAACAATCCCTCAAGAAAGTCCTTTTCCCAAAGTCAGGCATTTAGGTAAATCCCCATTTCCTAAGGGGCTTGAAGAAAGTGCCCTCTTGCTAAAAAGGGAGACAAATTCTCTGGCAAGAGGAACTTGTGGCCCTTCATTAACACATGCCTGCTGCCTATTGTCAAGGTCAATGCTAGCTTCCTCAAACTCTGACCTCAAGCCACACCCCAGCTCCCACGCCCCCTTTCTCCCATTTAAGCCTATGTGTAACTGTAGAGTTTAAAAAGTGTATTCATTCCTTCTTCAATAAAGTGCCGCCCGATTCACCTTCAAATCATGTCTTTCTCCTCCTTCCCTTCGCCAACTCTACACATCCTCTTTGGGACCTGAACTCCACCAATGCAGATACATCTCAGTAAAAGTCTTGAACAGGCTGCTTCTACTACCTAGCTTCAGCTAAGGCTGGCCTCCCTACTCTACATTCCCCAAATGCATTTGTTTCTCAACTCATGTTGTTCCACAGATTAGGAAAGGAAGACTGTAGCATTCATGATGGTAAATATCATACCTAATCAGCTCATTATAATCTCTGCATTCACCGAGTGACTGGAAGAAAAACAGGGCCACATTACCAGGCGGCAGTGCTCACATAGCCCCACTCTCAGGCAAAAGGCACAGTTGAGAAACATTAGCTTGGTACATACACATGGATGAACTCAGGACCTGCTGGCCAGGATTTGTCAAGTCATGTAGCAGCAAGCCTAGGATAAGATTAGTTACACTCCCCTGAGGAGGCAAAGGTTTAATCTTCAAAGGTCTGAATTCAAGTCCCATTCTACCCCAACTCACACTGTATGACCTCACAAGAAGCAACCTTCTTCCTGAGTCGCACACACTCCAAACTGAGATACTCCAACTCAAAAAAAGGAAGTTAAAAAAAAAAAAAAAAAAGAGGAAAGAAGCCCTGATAAGGGGGCAGGTTAGGAGGCAAGGCTGTCCGTTTACTATTGTGTCTACTGCCTGTTCCCGGGATGCTGGATCCTTCTTTGTCCCAGGCTGGTCTACCTGAGCACAAAACACGGCCTCATCAAACTTACCCAAGAGACCAACGGTCAAAGGTCTGTTCAAATGCACATGTCCATGCTGCCCCATTGTTCTAGTTTTAGTGTTGACGCTGTGATAAAATACCCTTCAATACCAAAATCAACTCAGAGAATAAAAGCTTTATGTAGCTTACAGCTCCAGGTCCCAGCCCAACGTTGAGGGAAGTCAAGGTATGAACTTGAAGACTGGCCTGTTTGCTCCTGCACACAGCGTCATCACTTACTAAGGAACGTACTTCACAGCCAAAGAAGTACAGGGCATCCTAGCTTGTTTTTCTTGCTGTGTTTAAACACCATGACCAAACAAAACCTCGGGAGGAAAGGGTTTATTTGTCTTATAGGTTACAGTTCATCAAAAGGGGAAGCCAAAGCAGGAACCTGGAGGCAGGCATGGAGGCATATTATTTACTGGATTGCTCTCCATGGTCTGTCTGTTCAACCTGTTTTTTTACACAACACGGAACCACCTACCCAGGGGTGACACCACCTACAGCGGGCTGGGATCTCCTACGTCAATCATTAATCAAGAAAATGTCCAACAGACTTTCATACAGGCAATCGGATGGAGACATTTTTTCAGTTGAGGTACCTGCCTCTTAGATGACTCTAATGTGTCAAGTTGGGGGGCAAAAAAATCTAATGCGGACAAGCAGGAACTATGATAAATCCTACTTACTAACTGGATGGCAGGTGGGCTTATGCTCAGCTAACTTGCTTGTTTGTTTGCTTGCTTTTAGACATATATTTAATTTATGTGTGAATATTTGCCTACACTTATGCATGTGCACCATGTTCATGCCTGGTGCCCACAGAAGTCTTGAGTGCATCAGATTCCCTGAAACGAAAGCTAGGCAGTTGTTAGTGATCATGTAGGCACTAAGAATTGAACCCATATTCTCTGCAAGAGTAGTAAATGCTCTTCACTGCTGAGCCGTTGCTTCAGCCCCTCAGCTAGCTTTCTTATACAGTTCAGGTCCACCTATTGAAGGATGGTACCACAGGTTAGGCCCTCCTGTATCAATTAACAACCAATAAAATCCACACACACATGCTCACAGGCTAATCTGATTTAGGCAATTCTTCAGCTGGGGCTTTCCTCCGAGAGGACTCTAGGTTGTGTTGAGTTGACAGTTAAAGCAGATGGACATCCACAAAGCTGCTAGATTTGGATCTTTCCACACAGCCCTCGATATCCTACCCATTTCCTATGCTTAATAACTTTTGAGCATCGTCAAATGGCTGCACGGCTCAGTTTGGAGTCTCTCCAAATAGGCCAGGCACCTAGCAGCACAAAGAAAGAACCATATGAGATTTCTAATAATCTACCACCTTTGAGCCTCAAAAACAGTGATTTCGTGTGGTTCAATCTAATTCATTAATGGACTTCCTTTAAACGTCATCCCTCACCTTCACAGTGACAAGATAGTTTCTATTTTAGAATAAGATATGAGGTTCCCAGGGCTTAGGCCACTTGTGTGGAATACATTTGAAATGCCTGATGCACACTGCCTTTCTCTGATTTCAAACAACCCTATTCCTCAGGGGGAGATAGGACAAATGTGTGTCATCTCAGACATCTCTGTATTCTCAGATGGTTCAGCCTCTGACTCCAAAGAGGGCCCTGGACGTCTCTGGAGGCCTGAACTGTGCACAAGTTTCCCAAAGCTTCATTTCTTGTTGAAAACTGAAGTGTTTTTCCTGGAAGGGCTGTTGGAAGGCAGCAGGGCTGCTGATTTGAAGGAAGTGGCTTAAACCTAAGTGTCTTTCTGAATAATTATGCTTACTCCAGGCAGGGAAGGTGTGGCCAAGGGCCAGCCTGCATTAGCTATGACTTTCACGGAGCCTTTGGGCTTGATGCCCCCAGGAGATCTGTGTCCTCAAGTGGCCTGAGGGCTAAAGGGAGTGTCTCTGTCCCCAGAGTCCACAGCTCTGCAGACTGAACCTTGGAGGGACTCTGGGATAGAAAAGAAGACTGAACACAGATTCACGTTTGTGGCTGTCTTAACTGGCAGTGTGGGCCCTAGAGGAAGGAGTGGAGAGGAGGATGGCACTGTCCAAAGGATCTACTACATCATGTCTGTGATCCCTCTGACTCCCCAAGGCACCCTTGGTGTGCTCCTTCTTGTATAGAGACCATAAGTTTTCTCTTTTTGTCTGAAACATATTCTTGCTACGTGTCCTAAACTGGCCTTGAACTTATAACATGCTTGCCTTCTGTCTCTTGAATGCTGGAATTATAGATATGTGCTAGCCTGTCCAGCTGTCATAGTTTTCTAAGTGCAAAAACCAGGACGAAGTTAATACCGTCCCCCATCCTCCCCAGTTCTTTGAGGATCTGAGCCCAAGTCTGTCTGGTTCTAAAGTTCTGGAGTTGATTCCAAGATAGGTGGGAAACAAAGGGAGGGGACTTACATTTGGCCCAGAGTTGTCTTAGGCTTTTCCTTCTCCGATGTTTTTATTTGTTCTGCTTCCTATAGAGAATGTATCATTATACCCATTGAACAGGTAAGAAAATTGAGGTCCAGGCCATCAGGGGTTTGCTTTCCCAGCATCACTCAGGTAGTAAGTAGCAGAATCAGGCTGTAGCCCAGTCTAATATGAGGGTGCCATTCCTGCAGGCCGCTTCTTGAACACTGTACCCCAAAGTCTGAGTCTTTCCCTTACTGTGCAGCTACCCAGTGTGTCACTTGGAGCAAATCAGTTATCTCTCTCCACCCCAGTTCCTCCTTCTATATTATCAAAGGTCTCAATGACCTCTAGAACCCGGTCTTCCTCCTGCTGGGCTTGAAGTATTCTGTTGCTGGCCTTCGAGTTGACTGCAGATATCTTAAGAGATACCAGAGAACTGATATCATTAAGAATAGATGAGGGAGGGCTGGAGGAATGGCAGTGTGTGGTGGCGGGGCAAGAAGTCTGGAAAAAATGCTTGAAGCAACTCGAGTGCAGGGATACAGGCATGGGCTGGGCTCTGGGCTTGCTTCCCAGACATCGCGATTTCTCTCCTCGGCCTGTAACAAACGTTCCCCAGATCCTCACGTGCGCTGTCAGCTCCTCTGTTTCCTCTTCTCTTCCTCCCCTCACTCAGGAATGGGACCCAAGACTGTGCACCTGTGGGCAATCATTCCTCCAGTTCCCCTTGTTCTTTCTTCCAGACCTCTCCTATTGGCAAGAATCCAGGCTCCATGACCCCTTTGCAGAACTCAGTCCTGGGGCACCGGGCAGAGCTCAGTCAAACTCCACTAACCACCAGGAGAAAAGGAACCATGGGGCTGGTCCACTCTATGCCAGGCTATCTTCAATAAAGAAACATACCACAGTCTGGTGTTGTACATAATGATAAGAAAGCAAGACTAAGGCCAAAGTAGCTGCACATATGGAGCTTCTTTGTGTCAGTGCCCTGGCATCTTGGCCTTCATTGTCGTAATCGTTACAACTAAATAAGACAGTTGCTATTCCTGTACCTTTGTAATACAGTTCCTCAGGCGCAGAGTAGAGGAGTAACTCACAGGAACCCACAGAGGGTGGCTGGCAGATTGGGCAGACGAACCTGGGTCTCTTTGACTTGAACGGTTTGGCACTTCGTCTTTAAAATAGGAGGCCTCTGGGACGACTAGATTCTCGCATGTCACCTTGGTCGAGGTGTTTAACTCTCTGAAACTTCTCTTCCGCTTCCATAGAGTAGAGCTGTGTGAGGACCAGAGCAGATGCTAGACCCACCCGTGGTAGTGGACAATGATGTCATACCCGGGGTGGTGGGGGGGGGGCGGGGGGGGGGGGATGGGGGTGGGGGGCAGGAGGGGGGCTTTGATGTGTCAGGCCCAGAGCTGAGTGAGACTCTGCACTGACCAGGACAAAAGGCAGGGATGCAGCATCAGAGGCCACCAGGGCATGTCTGTCTGCACATCCAGAAGCCCTCGTGGTTTTTACAAACCTTGTGTAAATGATTTTTAGGGCTATTGTGTGCAACATGAGGGGCTCATCCACCTTGGGACACTGACTTCCTGATGTCCCCCCTCAGCTCCCTCATTCCTCAGAAGGATGCCTGAACCAACCGGAACTGGATATGAAATTGATTTCAGAACTTGCAACACACTGGACTTTTCTTTCTTTCAACCCTGCAGGAGGGTTGGGCCTGGAAAATCCCAAAGGTGACTCAGAGGGTCAGGGAAAGTGACCAGTGCTGAGGCCGTTGAGAGCCTCTGGGGTCTGTACACGGTACAGGAGCCAGGGCTGAATCACAAGGGAACCCAGTGAGGGGGTCTCAGCTCTGACTGCTATTTAGCCCTGTTAGCAGAGGAGAGGTCTCTGGGCAAGTCTCTTCAACATTGGCGGCCTCATGCTTGAAGTGTGGGTGGTATTCCTCCCCTTGCTCTCACGGAGGCTACTACAAACACAGAAAAAGGGACGTGCAGTCTCATACAGCCCTTCCCTACATAATGGAAGTCATTCAATCCCTATCAGCATTTACTCTATGTCCAAAACTAACAGGGTAGTTCTGGTGAGCTGACTCAGTAGGGAAAAGCCCTTGCTGTGAACTTGACAACATGAACTCAATGCCCAGAACCTACACAAAGGTGAATGGAGAGAATAAAGTTATCCTCTGGCCTCCACACACATACCGTGGCATGCATGTACCCACTCACTTCGTGCATGCACACACACAATAATAGCAACACCAACAAATTATAATTACTGAAATTTTTTTAAAAATGTATTTCAAAACTAACAAGGAAATCATTACCAATGGTGCCTGTGAGGGCCCAAGGGGTGGGGGCAAGATGGAGACACCAGTGCTGTGGGATGTTCTGTATGGCAAACGTGTTGCTGATTAGTCAATAAATAAAACACTGATTGGCCATTGGCTAGGCAGGAAGTGTAGGTGGGACAAGGAGGAGAATAAAGCTGGGAAGTAGAAGGCTGAGTCAGAGAGACACTGCCAGCCGCCACGATGACAAACAGCGTGTGAAGATGCCGGTAAGCCACGAGCCATGTGGCAAGGTATAGATTAATGGAAATGGATTAATTTAAGCTGTAAGAACAGTTAGCAAGAAGCCTGCCATGGCCATACAGTTTGTAACCAATATAAGTCTCTGTGTTTACTTGGTCGGGTCTGACGGCTGTGGGACTGGCAGGTGAGAGAGATTTGTCCTGACTGTGGGCCAGGCAGGAAAACTCAAGCTACA
Source organism: Peromyscus californicus insignis (assembly GCF_007827085.1). Classification (NCBI taxonomy): domain Eukaryota; kingdom Metazoa; phylum Chordata; class Mammalia; order Rodentia; family Cricetidae; genus Peromyscus; species Peromyscus californicus. The sequence continues at coordinate 46,461,019 of NW_026294573.1, forward strand.
CACCAGTGATGGGAGCTGTGGCCTCAGGCGGAGGAGCGGAGATGTTTGTGGTAGCAAAAGAGAAGCAGAGGTAAGAGCCCTGCCGTATTTCTCCCAACCCTCCACCTAATTGTGATGGTCTCAGTGTGATGGTCCCATGGGCTCCATATTTAGATACCTAGTCGTCAGGAAGCAGCACTATTTGAAAAGACTAAGAGGTGGGTGTGGCCTTGTTGAAGTGGGTGTGGCCTTGTTGAAAGAAGTGCGTGACTGAGGATGGACTTTGAGATTTCAAAAGCCCATGCTAGGCCCAGTTCTCTTTCTCTCTGCCTGAACGGCTCCATGCTCCTCTCTATAAAAATGGACTAAACCTCTGAAACTGTAGGGAAGCCCCAGTTTAATGATTTCCTTTATTAGAGCTGCCATGGTCATTTAGTCTCTTCACAGCAGTAGAGCAGTGATCAAGAAACTGGTGCAGGAAACACAAATGCAAATGGCCCCGAAACATACACTGGAAACGGGTGGGGGTCATGAGACATGGATCAGGGAGAGGGAGGAGGATGCTGGGCTCACAGGTGCAATCAGAAGACACTGAAGGAAGGCACTGTGGCGACACTGTCCCCTCTCCACTTTAGAAGGAATGCTCTGAGCACCGCATGGAGGCAAATGAGAGTGTATGAGCCTGGAGTCCAGAAACCAGCAGACGCACACACAGAAAGAGACACACACAGACACAGACACACACAGACACAGACACACACACACACAGACACACACAGACACACACACACACACACACACACACACACACACACACACAGAAGGACTGACCAGCTGATACCACCACCACTGCCACCCACAAAGCAGCAGCAATGGCTGGACTGTGTTTGCCCCGGGCTGTCAGGGGCTCCATTCTCCTCCCTTTTGATTCAGAACCAGCTCACTGCTCCTGAGCATCCTCCTGGTGCTGACACAGGATCATTTCATTCGCATTCTCCCTAGCTCTGTGACCTGGTTGCTGGATAGTTTTATGTCATCTTGACCCAGGCTAGAGTCATCTTAGAGGAGGGAACTCAATTGAGAAACCGTCTCCAAAGATCTGGCTGTCAGGCATCTTCCTCATTAGTGATCACTGGGGAGGACCCAAACACGATTGTGCGTGGTCCCATCCCTAGGCTGGTGGTCCAGGTTCTCTAAGAAAGCAAACTGAGAAAGCCAGTAAGCAACCTCCCTCCATGGTTTCTACATGGTTCCCCGCCCTGCTGAGTTCTTGGCCTGACATCCTTCAGTGATGGACTTTGATGTGAAAGTGTAAGCCAAATAAACCCTTTCCTCTCCAGCTTGCTTTTGATTTTGATCATGGTGTTTCATCATGGCAATAGTTACCCTGACTAAAACATGTGAGCGTTGAATTTTCATCTTACCCAGGAGAAAGGTGAAGGTCAGATGAATTCAGAGACTTATCCAAGGCTCCCACAGCAAGGAGGTAACCCAGCCAGGGTTACTCTACTTTCTGTTGCTAAATACTCAAAATACTAGAGGCTGGGCACGGTTTGTAAAGAAAAGTAGTTTCTACAGCTCACAGTGTTGGAAGCTGAACGTCAAAATAGCATGGCACTGGCTGTTCCGAAAGCTGTCTTATCTGTGTCCCATCTTGGCAAATGGTTGGGTGATAGGGCCACAGATGTAAAGTGAGAATGGAATTTAGGGGCCGGGGCAGAGCTCAGTCCATTCTTTTTATAACAAGCCTCTCTTGAGAACTAACAAAGGTCCTGTGTAAACAACCTTAGGCTCTTTGGAGGGCAATGTCCCAAAGCACCAAACCACCTTGCATTGGGCTCCACGTGTTAAAGGTCCCACCACACTGAGGACCTAGCTTCTGACTCTTGACCTCTTAGGGTCACACAACAGCTGCAGAAGCAAGGCTTTTCAAGTCTGCCAGGCTTTGTCTATCCCAAACTTCATCTTCACTGTGCCTGAAGCCGGCCACCTCCTCTCCCCTCCTTTTGTTTAGCACCTCTGATCAGCTTTCTTTTTTTTTTTAACCTTTGCTCCTCTCCTGGAACTCACTCTGTAGCCCAGGCTGGCCTTGAACTCACAGAGATCCACCTGGCTCTGCCTCCCGAGTGCTGGGATCAGAGGCGTGTGCCACCCCTCCCCCCCCACCATCAGCCTTCTTAATCTTAGACTTTAACCTTGGACCAGTTTTCTGGCCTAAGGCATGTCCAGTGGGGTCCTCGCTAGGCCAGATTGGGTATTAAAGCATCTTTCTCCTTCACAGGAAATCTGGGGCACTTCTGGAGCCAGGAATGCCCGTGCATCTCCCTCCTGCCCAGGGGATACAGTCTGCTGTGGTATGGTGACCCCTGGAACAAGTTGGCACCATACAGTCACCATAACGGCTTAGACTTGCAGACTGACCTTTCTGCCAGGATCTGTTCTCATTGCGTTCTGCAGAGCTGCCACAAAGTAAAGACTATAAGCACCCCCTCTTTACAAAGGAGAGAGTTAGGCTCAGAGAGTTCAATTTCATAATCAAAGGACACAAAGACAGCAAGTGTAGGGCTGGGCAGCAGCCCCAGTGGGTTTAACCTCCTCAGATGCTCTTTGTCTGTACTGGAAAGCCCCAAACAGATCCAATACTGCCCTGATTTTAAACGTGAGGGAGAGGGAGCGGTGGCCTGTCAGACACAGAGGCGAGGCTAGAGCCTGTGGAGCTAAAGCCACAGCTGGGCCAACCTCCTGGCAGTCCAAGTCTTCCTCTCGCCCACCAAACTCTGCCCACAGGCTGAGTTTCTCACTCACAGCTCCAGTGTGCCGGGGTGAGCCCTCCCCTCCAGGAAGCCAATTTGCAGGACCTTCATGGGTCTTGCTGTTGACCTATATTCTTCTAATCCAAACTGGAGCTCAGCCACACTGCAAGCAACTTCTCATCTGAGTCTCAAAGCTTTGGCTAGGAAACAAGCGAAGCCAACCCTCTTTCCAGAGGCAGGAAAGCCCCCAAGGGTCCCATTCCCCAGCTCCCTTCAACCCACAAGAAGTTTGCTCTGAAGCCAATGAAAACTCTTGTCTTTCCTCCCTGCGATCCTCAGTATGACCGCTGGCTAGGGTCACTGTCACCTCCCAACCAAGCCTACCTATATTTACTTATTTATTTTACAGATTAAAAAAAAATGGTTTGGGATGAGAAATTTAGTGTGGGGGAGGCAGTGTGGAACTAATTAAATAGGCAAGAGTGCCCTTAAACTTCTGATCTTCTTACCTCTCCCACCCAAGTGCTGGGTGACAGGTGTGGGCCACCATGTCCAGTGTACACATGCTGGAGAGCCCAGGGTCTTGTACATGCTGTGCCAGGACTCTGCTAACAGAGTTACACCCGCATCCCAAAGGGGAAATACCTTTTCAAAACCGTTCCTTGAACCACTGGGGAAATGGAGGCTTGTGGGGAAAGCAAGCCATGCTCCCAGCTGCACCGTAGGGAGGTCAGAGGTCACCAGAGGCAGGCCGGAAGCCAGGCCTGCCCTGCGAGGTCTAGTTCTTGCAGCACACGCTGCACTTTATTTGTACTGATAAAATATCTTTCCAAAAGTGCTTCATATTATTCTTAAAATTCTGAGCGACTGGGGCCAGGGAGACGATGAGGAAGTAAAACGTCTGTTGTGCAAGCCTGATGACCTGACCTGAAACCTGGAAACCCACATAAAGTAGGAAGGAAAAAATCAACTCCATTGAGTTGTCCTTTACCACCACACACGTGTGTGACACATGCGTGCCTGAATACACACACACACACACACACACACACACACACACACACACACACACACACCATGCCCAGACTTAATGAATAAAGCTTAAAACAAATTCTAAATAACTATAGATGTCTTTTCCAAAACACATCTGTAGAAATAAGAGAAAATAGAGCTGAGAATTACATGCCCCTTTCTTTCGTTACTTAATCTGTTTTATTGCTTAATCTGTTTTCCTCAGAATGTCCTGGCCAAATTCAGTCTTCTCCTTTCGCTTGGAGACTTGAGAGAAGCAAGTTTAGGACACAAAGGTGGGTTCGGTGAGCTGGTGGCCTCAGTGAGCTGGTGTCTGTGAATTGCCTCCATCCACAGATGTTTTTGATCATATTCGCCCACAGCACTGAGAGGTAAAGTCACGCCTGTGGGAGGGAACACATAGCCTGACTATGATGTTACCTGAGAAGAGCATGGTGACCCCCTCACCCCAATGACTAGATCATGGTGACCCCTTACCACTGTAGGCAGAGCTTTCCTGTCCTGCAGTCACTCTCAAATTACCACACAGAGCCTTAATATTAATCATAAATGCTCAGCCAATAGTTCAGGCTTGTTACTAACTAGCTCTTACAACTTAAACCATTTCTGTTAATCTAGGTGCTGCCCAGAGGTCTGTGGCTTTTACCTCTATCCCATTTTGTATGTCCAACTCATTCTCTGGCTGAGTTCTAACTCTACCCTTCCTCATCCCATCATTCTTAGCTTGACTTTCCCATCTAACTTTATCCTGCTCAGCTATTGGCCAGTTAGCTTATTTATTAAACCAATCACAGTGACATACATTCACACAGTGTACAGAAGAATTATTCCACAGCGTACCACAGTGACCAGATCATGGTGACTCCTTACCACAGTGACCAGATCATGATGACCCCTCACCACAGTGACCAGATCATGGTGACCCCTCACCACAGTGAATAGAGTATGGTGACCCCTCACCACAGTGAATAGAGCATGGTGACCCCTCACCACAAGTGACTAGATTATGGTGACCCCTAACCACAGTGAGAGGGTCCCAGGACCAGATCTGGGGACCAGCACACACAAACTGTTGGAGCTCAATGCTGTCTCCTTTCTCCAAGCCTGTTTCCTTGGGCATAAAATGGGTGTCATAGCACTAAGGAGTCTAGCACACTCGAGCTCTCAGTATGTGTAACTGGAAGTTATCTTTGTATTGGCCTCTGGCAGGGACTACATTAAAAAAAAAATGGACTTTCACCGCTGGGGTCTGTTAACTTAATACAGGCGAAAACTGTGTCCGACGGGTTTTTGATAGATTCCAGATGACAAATCCATAGTAGAAGCTAGGTACATTCAGGATTGGCATGCCACTGGCTAATTGAATCACAGGTCTTCTGGGGATCTGCTGGGGAGATGTATGGTTTGTTTCTCTTGGATGTGAGCTGGAGAAGGGTAGGCCTAGAGCTAGTGGGCACCATCTTGCCACAATATGGATACTGAGAAGGAAATCAGAGTTGGGGAAAGGGACCTGGATGAGAGGGACGGGTATAGTACAATGACATGCTTGCCCCCCTTCCTCCAAGTCTTCCCCCAGGGCATTGAAACTGTGTGAGTGGATTCATTCCTTCTGAGAGGACAGTCTATCTAGGTGTCTGTCACTAGCTAGTGAAGGAATCCAGTTACCACAGAGTTGTTGAAAGGGCAGAAGTGAAACTGGGATCCAGTCAGGAGGGTGGAAGGACACACTGGGTGAGGGACATGGGCGCTCCAGCGGGGCTTGCAAGCTCCCATGTCTTTATCCAGACGAGGGATATTGAGACATATCTAGTGCTACTCCTTATGCCCAGAAATGGCAACCAGTGTATTGGGAAATCTACCTAAAGAGTGCAACCAATATGTTCATATGAGTGAGAATCAAGTCTAGAATCACAAACATATAAAAATAGTTATATCTAGAAAGTGAAATTAGAGTGCATTCTTTCACTTTCTACTTCAGACTGTAGTGAATTCATAAAGTTATTCCAACTGGGTATGGTGGTACATAATCCTAGAACCAGGGAGAATGAGGCAGGAGGATCCATCCAGAGTTTGAGGCTAGGCTTATTATAAAGGAAAAACCTGTCTGGAAAGAAGTGTGGGGAGCGTGCGGGGCAGGAGTGGGGGACGGGGAGGGGGGAGGAGAGAGAAAAAGTGAAACAAAGAGAAAAGAAAAAGTTATTTTCAACCAACTTTCATTCTTTGAAAAATGAGGGCAAATGCTATGTTCATTTTAAAGAGCCGGGGTGGGGGTGGGGGTGGGGGTGGGGGTGGGGTGGTGGTGGTGGTGCTGAATCCCATGATGGTAAACTTCAGCATACATTGTGTAATTCCCCACAGTGTTTGATGCCAGGTTCCGAGTGTGCAAATGTAGACGCCTACAGCTAGCAAGTGTACTTCGAGTCTCCAGAGTGTGGCAAGCACTGAATAAGGAAAAGTCCAGCCTCACAGGCATGAGGATCTTCTTTAGATCTAAAGAAATTAGGGCGAACTGAAGTACTCTCACCCTGACTTGAGAACTTTCTTTTATAAACATTTTATCCCCCTGTCCTGAAGAGTCATTCACAGACATTAGACGCATGCCTACATTGGCCATCCCATTTGCTCGATCGGCTTCATTTTCTCTCCTTTACTCTTCAACAAAAACCTCCGTCAGCAGATGGTGTGGTCTCCTCTTCCACGTGAGGAGATCAAGGCTGAGAGTGATGGACTAGGTGACTGGGCCTCCATGTCTGACTTCAAAGCTCACCCTACGCTACTCTACTTTCCCTACGCTGCTGGGGAAGCCTCCCAGCTGACTCAGCCTGAGCTTCTTCTCTGGAAAACAGGGGGTGATGAATGATAAATAATCCTCACCCAAGTTTCCACATTTCTTCCCCCAGGAGCCTCAGTGTCTGGGACTTTCTAAAATTAAGCTGCTCGCTTCCTTTCCTACCTTGAGCCAGTTTTAAATATAGGCCCTCCTATCCATCTTCTGTGTTCTCGGATTTCCTCGGCACCTCGTGGACCGTCAAATCCAGCAGTACTTTTCCTATTGCCCTCTTGACTTCCTTCGAGAATCATGCTGCTTACTCATTTTGGACTCACTGGCTTGTAGATGTGTGTGCCCTTCTTCCCTGATGCAAAGGAGGAGAAGCCCCCAGGGCTTCAGTCCTTGCTGATGGTTGGGCTCTGGGATATCTTGAGGCCTGTACAACCTGGTCTCGAGAGTGAATTTCTTGAAGACGGTGAGATATGGAGAAAGGATAAGCTGTGCACCATTGCAGATATCTGTTGCTTCCTTCTAGCCTATAGGTGACATAGAATACTTTTTTTCCCCAAGCCAAACATAAGGTTTTAATTAAATATTCTCAGTTCTGTCCCCTGGTACTTGAGAGTTTTAAGGCAACTTCAGTTATTAGCGTTATATATTTTATTTATGTATTTTTACATTTTATATTACTATAATTATGTAATTATAATTATGCCTATAATTACATATAGGAATAGTGGAAGCTGCAGGCTTCTGGAGCAATCTCAGCATGACCTCTAGTTACTATGTAACTTTGTATGGTTTCTTCAACTCAAAGTGAGTTTTAAGATCATACTGAGCTGCAGGCGGTGGTGATGCACGCCTTTAATCTCAGCACTCAGGAGGCAAAGGCAGGTGGATCTCTGTGAGTTCGAGGCCAGCCTGGTCTACAGAGTGAGTGCCAGAACAACCAGGGCTGTAACACAGAGAAATCCTGTCTTGGAAAAAAAAAATCATACACTGAGCTCATGGATTAAGTCACTTAAAATAATCCTTGTCCCTTGTGCCCTTGTGAGCAGCAATTTCTGTGAGCTATTTTTATTGTTAAATTGGCATGCAGTGGGCTTTTCTAAATGCCAGGCTCTGTGATAAACTCCTTGCATTCTCTCCCTCATTCACAGTAACATGGCACACATTACCTCCACCATCACCACCACCCTTTGAGCTGGGAGAACGTGATCCACAGAGAGGAGATGAATTGTCTCAAATTCCATAGCTAGTTAACGACAGCGGCTGGGTTAGTGTCAGGCCATCAACGTCATAGCCCCCCTTTCACCCACAGTGAGCTTATCACCCCTGGCTTCCAGCTCCTTTCCCCAAGGAGCCCCCTTGGCTCCTTCCTACCCTGATATCTCAGAGATATATCCACATTAATCTTCGTTTCCTTCTGCTATTTATGTTCTGTTACCTTGCTGATATCATATCACAAGAGTTGATTCATCAGAAATTATGTCTCAGTGGTTATGACCCTAAAGGAAATGTCCCAGAACATTCCGGAACCTCCACCAACCTGTCCCATGACTTATTTCAGTCATGAATGATAGAGTGCTTACCATGGGGCAGAAGGCGGTCTATTGTGGGAATACAAAGGCAAAGGGACCAGGTTAGAAGGCCTATAAGACATGAGCCTCACGGGCCTACTGAATAAGCTGCTGTACATATAGCCTACCATAAACAGGAGGGGTCAGACCAAACTGCTGACAGGCAGAGGCACTGCTATGGAGGCAATGAGCCAAAGACCAAAACCACAGGGGCTACCATTCTCTACAGATAAGAAAAAAGCTGTTCGCGGTGACGGACTCCTAGGTCATCATCCTTGTCCCCAACCTAGCCCTCTTTCACCAAGTTCATTTGTCCCAAGAAAATGCCTTAGATGCTCCTGTCCCCACTGAGCAGAATGCACCTGCCACTGAGAACAAAATTAGTCAACAAAAGTAACAGCAAAAGGTAACGAATATTTACACATATCCTGAAATGCCATTTTCCCCTGAGAACTGCACTTTTTCTCTGTCAAAGCCACTTTCCCTTTAAGACCACGAAGTTTTCTGAGTTAGGAAGGCGGAATGATGATAAATCTACTAAGCACAGCAGTCCCTTCCATCAGCTCTTTAATGAGAAACACGTGGAGGTGGAGGGGACCATGAGGGTGTGGTGGGCAGAGTTCAGGAAGCCCCACCCACTTCTGGTGTACATGGAGATTTGTGGTATATTTCAGACATCCCAGCGTTCCTAGGGGGAGGTGACAGATAGCAGAAGTCCCACTACAGCTGGCAGATGCGGGTCAGCAAAGATAACTGAGGCCTCCTCTGGGGAAAAGCCACAGTCTGGTGTTGCCCTGCTTTCAATGTCACAGCACGCACTTTGTAAGGAGCCATTGTTCCATCCTTGGCCTCGGTGCCCACAAGACCTATCATGTGTACAAATCATATGAGGCTACAGTATCTCAACACAGATCTAAGGGCTGGTGGTAGAGTGCTTACTTAGAATTCATAAAGCCCTGAGTTCAAACTCCAGCCCAGCATAAAAACCAGGTGTGGGACACACCTGTAATCCCAGCACTTAGGAAGTGGAGGCAGAAAGATCAGAAGTACAAGGTCATCCTCGGCTTCAACCTGAGTTCAAGGCCAGCCTGGAATACAGGAGCCCTTGCTTCAAAACAAACAAACCAACAAAACTGATCTAAAATTGAAGGTACTTGCTTAACCTCCTAAGCTTGCTCCCACTTTTGTGTTCTCAGTAAAAGACAATAATAATCACCCACCATTTAGCTAGGGAAAAAAAAAGTCAGGGTTTTCATTCTATCTGTCATTTCCATATGCAGATGATAAGCAAAGGCAACTGTCTGTGCTGAGAAACGTCTCCCCAGCGTCACTTTCAGACCAGGAGCACGTGCTCAGACCTCCTCACCTCTCCCTTGGCTTTCTCATCGCTGTGGTCTGCTCCCCCTGCCCGCCCACCTCCTCCACCTACGGACACGATCTACCCCCTCTACCTATGGACAATGACCTTCCTGCAAACCCACCTGCTTGCACAGCCCACTATTCCATCGACTGCCTTTTGCTTCAGACCTGTCCATACTCCTTATTGGGGAGCACAAGACCCTGAATAACCAACCTGTCTGCCCCCCATTTTTCTCCCCAGCACCTCTGAAGGCTGATGATACCTATACAGTGCCATCACCCATCAGTCGCTTCCTCACATTCTTCTCTGTCCCTGAGACTCTTCTTCCTTCACTGTCTATCATCTTCTTGAGGAAGTTTTGGCCGACCTCCATCCTTCCCCACACTCCATAGTCATCTATTGCTGCCCTGGGTGGCCAGAGTGGCAGTCACCTGTGCATGTGACATCCTTCTTCTCATTTGGTTCTTGTCTCAAGGACTAACACTGTTTTATCTCTGCATCACCCACTATTAGCCAAAGCCCAGGCCCAGTGGGAGAGGAAGAACTGAATAACTATAGAATGAATGGATGGATGGATGGATGGACAGACGGATGGATGGATGGATGGATGGATGGATGGATGGATGGATGAATGAGTACTTGATGTATCTGATGGGCTTTTGAGGAAAAGTGGGGAGCCAAGGAGGACTTCAGGTTTGGAGACACAGTGAGTGGTGAGATGTAGATGCCTTTTATAAGCATATGAAATGCATAAAAAGCAAAGGTTTGGGAGCAGGTGGCTGCCTTGAAAAGGAGGAGACATTCGGAAGGCACGGGGTCCCTGTGTATCCCTTCAGTTTGAAACAGAGCTCATTGGAGTTTCGTCAAAAGGAGAAACCTTCAGTCATAGGGTCTAGAATGAGGAAAACAGTGTCCGGCAGCTGGGAACGCTGGCATTAAAGGCTGAACAGAGAGGACAGTTCCATGTGAAAGACGGAGAGGAGCAGAGGAAAGCACATTCTGAGAAGAACTTCTGGTTTCTCCACAAGTGGCAGGCACAGACACCCGTGAGAGAGTAGGCAAGGCCCTTAGTCACCTAGCCCCTGTCTGCCCCCAGGAGATGCAAGCCTGTCTACAGAGCTCAGGTCCTCTGCATATCCCACACCATTTCACCTCCTCATACCTTTGCTCAGCCGCTCCATCTGCTTTCAGGGTCCACATACAGGCATCCCCAAACTCTCATTATCCGTTCAATGACCTCTTGAGCTTATCCTCCTGAAAATCCTTCTTAGCCTGCCTTGCCCACTAGGCCTCCACACTTTCATGAACTTGGCTCTTATACATCGTCTGTATTATATTTTTCTTCCCATGTCTGTCTTCCAGGCAAATCTGAGGTTGGCTTATTTACCTCTACAGTGTCAAGACTAGACCCAAGGTCTGGCATCAAGCCAAAAGTATATGTTACTTACTGGCAAAGAAAGAATGAAGGACTTTGTACACTGATATCCCTCAGCATGAGTCAACACAAGCATAAACCTACGAAGGTTAGTGGAAGTTTCTCCTCTACTGGGTTTTGGTTAAGTGAGGTTCCTTTGGAGATGCTTGGCTTAACATTATACAGGATATGGAAAGGACTGTTGTCCTAGCCTACGTGAGCCCCTCACTGAGGATGAAATGAACTATTCTCAGTGGGAGGGATCATCTTCGGAGGTGGGTTATATACAAACATCCATTTGTGTTGAGGCTGCCAAATTGCCTTCCCCTTGCCCTCACTACACGAAGGGTGTCTCATAAATGCTAAATAATCATAATGACCATACTCAAGGGGATGTCAGTGGCCATAAAAGCAAGTTTTTATGGATGCTTCCCGAGTCTCCTGGTGGGTGGTTAGAAACTGCGTAGGCCTGATGGCCGGAGGTCTACATACAGGCTGCATCTGAGAGACCTATAAGCTTGGGTGGCAAGAAGGCACTCCAATCACGAGCAGGAACGCCCAACCACTGATTGATAGTGGAAGGCCACCCACACTGTGCCTTCTGGAATCTGTTGGTGAGTCATGGGCCAAAGGATTATGTCTTCAATCTGGGCCATTGGACCTGATATTGAGGCATTTCCTGCTCACAACTTAGGGGAGTTGTCTTGAGTGAGGGTGATGACCTCTAAATCCAAGATACAACTAAATGAGAGAAAAGGCCTCATCTCATTTACCCCTCTGGAGGTGGCTTCCCAGGCCATTTGCATCTGAGTCTGCATTCTCTGGAACCCGGGTATATATTCACTCTGCCACTTCCCCATTGCATTTCTTCATTCTGTGGCCACTAATTGAGCACCTGTGCTGGAGGCTAGGTGTATAAAGGTCAAGAAGAAATGAATCCCACTTTACCCGAATCAATAATAGAGAGGTAACTATTCCTTTGTGATATGCTATATATATATTAGAGGTGAACACAAAAGGATGAGCAGGTGACCAGAGGCATGGCATTTGCACAGTTTTGAAGAGTCAGTAGAATCCCATCAGGCAGGTAAGTACAAGGGAAGAAACCCATGCCAGGTATGAGAGGCTGGGGAAGTGTGAGGCATGCTGAAAGCCTCTAACTGCACTATTCCAGGGGCACCACTCATGCTATGTGCCTGGGGAAGTTTGCAATGGCACATGTTGGGACCATGTGTCCTTGACAGTCCTCATCAGGAGTCTTGGACTCTATTCCTGGTTGTGCTTAGTGACTAGCTGTATGACCTTGGACCACCCTCCTCACATTTCTCAGCTTCCTCGAGCGGCGAATCAAGAACCTGGGCTGGATATCTTCCAGATGCAAGCTTCCCTCTAGAGTCGTCTGTGAGTCTCTGAGTCTAGGAGGAGTTGAAGGACTTGTAAAAAGCCCCCTCTTCTTGATTTACACAAGATGGTTAGTTATTGATGCATAGAACATTAGAACGAAAAGGGCTGTTTAATTCCAGTGATTCATTTTCCAGAAGCAGAAGCTGAGGTCCAGAGAGAGTAAACAATTTACTCAAAGATACACAAGTCAAAGGAGGACCCAGACGAGGGTCAAGACCAAAATATTCTTTCCTTGACAGGCATGGAACACACCTTTAATTTCAGCATTTGGGAAGCAGATCTTTGCAAGTTCAAAGCCAGCTTGGGCTACATAAAATTTTTAAAAGGTGTTCTTTCCCCTAAGCAAGTAGTTATCAGATTTGGCTATGTCTCCCTCTGAAGGGCGTAACCCCAGTGGCCTAAGTTTTAAGCCTATGAACAAAGGCAGGTTGGAGACAGACTCAGCATCCTTCTGTGGAATAGGACACTGGCTAATGAAGGCTTCAACGATTTTTTTCCCTGACTGTGACCATCCTGTTTCCCAGTGCATGCAGTTGACAAGCCTGGGGATAAGGGACTGGTACTTCTTTGAAATACGACAGTCTAAGCAATTTTCCACATAAGCAGGTTAAACCTCTGGACATACTCAAGTCACTTTAAACATAACCAGAATAGTCAGAGCACCACCCACTCCCCAAGGCACCCAAATGAACATTCCACGTGTAACTAACTATTTCCTTTGCCCCTTTCTGCCTTTCTCTGACTCCAGCTAAAAAACAAGGCCATCCCTATCTCGACGTCACGGCCACACCCTTTCTCACCTGGCCACTCAGTTAGTCATCAATTGCCTTCCTTCCACTCTCTCCCCTTGACAACTTTGACCCTCCCCTGCTCAGGGCATCCCACACCTACCAGCTAGAGCCTGGACTCTTCACCCTGACTTACCATGCCGTTTTCAGTTTTCTCCTACTTCTCATCACTGCTCATCCCCCAGGCACTCACATGCCACAAGAACTCACTGCTATTATTCACAGTTCAACAGATGCATTGCACTCCTTCAGGCCCGCATACTCTTGCTAGGGTTGTTTTCTGTCCTAGGAATACTTCTTCATCCTCAAATCTATCTATCCAGGACATCCTTTCTGCATTTGTCTGCTTGGGCGGCCATAACAAATCCCCAGTCTAGGTGATTTAAAAATAGACAGTTAGCTGGACATTGGTGGCACATGCCTTTAAACCCAGCACTGGGGAGGCAGAAGCATGTGAAACTCTATGAGTTTGAGGCCAACCTGGTCTAGAGAGTGAGTTTGAGGACAGCCAAAGCTACACAGAGAAACCCTGTCTTGAAAAAACAAACAAACAAACAACAACAACAACAAAACCCCAGACATTTCTTTTCTCTCTAAGTCCATGGTTGCCATCTGAGCAAAACCGGTTTCTTGTGAGCGTTCTCAACTGGCTCATGGCAGCTGCCTCCTCTGTACCCTCTCGTGCTCTCCCCTCTCTAGGACTACATATACGACATGTTTGGGGCTTCTTCCTTTACTTTCAGTGGGATTAAGGATCACACTTTAAATATCATTTAACTTGAACTATCTAAAACCTCTATTGGCAAATACAGTTTGGCATTGTGAACTGGGGCAGAGGTGTGTGTGTAGAGGGATTTTTTTGTTTTGTTTTGTTTTTTGTTTTGTTTTTTGGTGGTTTTTGTTGTTGTTGTTGTTGTTATTGTTTTGAGACAGAGTTTCTTTGTGTAGCTTTGGAGCCTGTCCTAGAACTCACTCTGTAGACCAGGCTGGCCTTGAACTCACAGAGATCCACCTGCCTCTGCCTCCTGAGTGCTGGGGAGGGAATCTTAAGCCATCACTCCTCTGCTATAGCTTTTTCACTCTATGTGTTAAGATTATATATTTTCACATCTGTTTTCTCCACTGGTTTCTGCGGGCCTTAAGCTATCTCTGCCCCTAAAGTTTGCTGACATCTGCTCCAACTTTTGTGAGACCCCCCAAAGTTGCAATGGTGAGCCCTCATTAAGAAAATTATTAAAAATTATTATGAAATGAATAATTTAATGTGAATTAGGGACCCGTGCAATAAGGCACCCTGGAGTTTCAGTTTCAGATCCTCACAATTCTGCCACTTGGCTTCAAGCTGATGAGCAATTAACATTTCCTAAGACCAGCAGCCCATTTTCCATTGTTTCTGTTTTTCCTCACTCCCCAAGTAGTTAACAAATAACGTCAGTCTTGCCTGAGAAGAAGAATAAAAGAAAACATTTCAGAGCAATACTAGCCATGTACCCTGCTAACCGACAATCTTTCCATAGGTTTACAGGAATCAGAATCACCCAGGAACTCCTGTTCCCAGTGGACAACATGAAAACTACATCAAGAGAATCGATCACTCTGTTCTTTCTTGGCCCATGTTGCCACCAAAGGGCATATGGATGCCCAGGATCTAGGTCATAACCTGTGATCACATTGGTGTCCAAGGGCTGTGCCACCACCAGGACGAAGCTGATTTTAGTGGCCAGTGTTGTCACCTGGGGCATGGTATTGTCCAGACCAGGGCTGCTGCCTAGGGCCATGTATGGGTCCGTGGCCCTCCCACAGCCAGGGTCTGTGTTGATGTCTGTAGCTCCTGAGACCATCAAAGGCCATGCCAATGCCTTTGGTTTCTGGTCTGTCACTTAGGGCCATCTTGGTGTCTAAGGGCCATGCTGCTGCAGGGGCCATGCCAATCCAAGTGATCTGCACTGCCACCTAGGACCATGGTGACATCTGGGCCTAGGCTGTTGCCTAGAACCATGTCTGAGTCTGTGGTCCTACCACAGCCAGGGTCTGTATTGATGTCCACGGCCCATATTGCCACCAAAGACCACACAGATACCCGGGGGCTGGGTCATAACCTGTGGCCATGAAGGTGTCCGAGGGCCCTGCTGCCACCAGAGCCATGCTGATCTGAGTGGCCTGTGCTGTCATCCAGGGTCATGGTGTCTTCCAGGCCAGGGCCATGTCTGGGTCTGTGGCCCTGCAGCAGCCGAGGTCTGAGGTGATGCTCATGCTTCCTGTTACCACTGAGGGCTCTGCAGATGCCCTGGGGTCTGGTCAGTCACCTGAGACCATGTTGGTACCCGAGGGTCATACTGATCTGGGTGGCCTGTGCTGACACTGGGCTCATAGGGATGTCCAGGCCCAAGCTACTGCCAAGGCCTTATCTGGGTCTATGGTCCTACAGCAGCTGAGGTCTGTGATGATACCCATGGCCTGTGTGAACACAGGAGGTCATTGGAACCATACTGTGCTGCCCCACCCTTCACTGGCCCTGTGGTCAGAGATGCAGATGAGGCACCCTGAGGGCGTGAGAGCAGGAGAGCTAACCCACCGGCTTGCCTGCTATGGGGTGGTGTAGGTGAGAGAAAGATGCCCTCCCCGCTCCGCCCCTTGCTACCTGTGGCAGGTGAGAGAGCTGCCTCCGGGGTCATGAGATCGAGAGAACTAGCCCTGCCCCTCACCAGGTGCAGCACACAAGAAAGTGGGCCCTGTACCCTGCCTGGGGAGCACATTAGAGCTGACCCTGTGGCAGACACAGATGAGCCAGCCCTGAGGGCAGGAGAGCGGGCGAACTGACGCAGCCCTCCCTGCATATGTCTCTTACAGCAATTGGGAGAGAGGGCCATGCACCTTGCCTGGGCAAAACAGTAGAACTGGCCTGGGTGGTGTGAGTGTGGGTGACCTAGATCTGAGGACCTGAGAGCAGGACTGGCCCTGCTCCTTGCTGCAGGAGGCATTGGGTGAGCTCGATGAGGCAGTGTTGGAGAGCTCGCCCGGGTAGTGACGATGAGGGAAAGCTGGTGGGCTGACCAACCCAGCTACCACCCAGGCCCAGAACCAAGGCTATGAGTTGGCCTACCTCAACATCCACCTCACCTATGAACTTTTGGAGTATGTGAAGGGGACGAACCTACAGATCCAAAACAGCAGGATCTCCACGACACAGGACAATAACAGGATATCCATGAGGAGCCCCAGTGGTGCAGCAGAAGCCAGAGGCTTCGAGCCAGAACAATGACTCATGGCAGTGAACACTTACAAGCAAAGATGAATGGACTAAAAGGTACACTGTATGACTCAATGAGCCACACTATAGCTTCCATGACAAGCTTTTTCTCCTTTTTTTTCTTTTTTGTTTTGTTTTGTTTTTTTCTTTTAAATGTGGTTGTTTTCTTGGGGGGGGGGGGCGGATTGCAAGGGCAGAGAGTGGATGCATTCGAAAGGCCAGGGAGATAAGTGGGATGGGAATGCATGATGTGAAATCCACAACAAGTCAATAAAAGTTAAAAAGAAAAAAATTGATCACTCTAAGAATTAATGACCACTCCAGTGCCATCTGGCTATGGCTAAAATTTAGCTCCCTAGAAACTCAAGACCCCTGGCAAGGTAGAATTGGGGTGGCAGCCTTCCATCTCCCTGCTTCTGTTCAGCTCTTTTCTTCACCTGTCTCTCAATCTCTTTGGCTTCGTCCAGCAGCGGTGGAGCCCGACCTTTCACAGTGACAGGTTCAGAAAAGTCGTAAACACAATGAGAAGCCTGGATGTCTACAGAATGGATCTTAATCCAGTTTCTCCTCTGAGAGAAGATGAGACCACTTTGGGTAGCCAGCTTTGACATCTGTACTTCCAAGTTTCTGGGCTTCTGCTACCTACCTGCAGGGTTTCAGTTGTTCTAAAGGTAACTGGGAATATATCCAATATTTGTTTCCCAGCTTATTGCCTCTGCTCTCTATAGCAATCTGAACCAGTGAAGAAGAAGGCTTTACTTCCTGGTGGCCAGGCTAGGGCCTCATGATGCCTACTCCACAATTTGTGCGCAGAAAGAGCAAGAAGCTTCCTAGAAGTACAAGGCATGGTGTCCATGGTGGTTTAGTGATCACCATTGTACTATTAATAAATCTTTGCCAAAAGAATAGGAAGGGCAAAGGAAATGCAAAGCTTAGAAGAAATAAAAACCATTGTTGGCTAGACTCTCTAGAGGAAAGCAATTCAAAATTCCCTATGGTCCTAAATGCTTATAAGGAAAGAATAATAAAATACCTTTAAAGGAAGAAAGAGAAACACACACACACACACACACAAACACACACACACACACACACACACGCCCACAGAAACCCCTTCTGGCAATCAGAAGAGTAAAACACAGGAAAGCCCTAGGCATTTGGGAGGACTTCCCAATGACCCAGGCAGCACATTTATCTACTGCTTAACACTCCCTTCTTCTCCAAGGACTGGGGAGCTGCTCGGCTCTGAGGGCCCCTGGTCAACTGTTCAAGAGTGGTGCTGTCACCAAACAACCCCAAATCATGTCAAGCTTCAGGCCCTTCCAGCTTGAGGCTGAAAAGCCAGTCCTCCAATGGAGCTTGAACTGTTCACCCCAATCAATTAAGAACAATCCCATCACGAACCCCAAATAAGTTTGCTTGGCCTGACCTTGGCAATTTAGTTAAAGAAACATCGCTCCTCTTGAAAGGATCTATCATGTTTTAATGGCTCACACCGGGGTGGAGGAATTCAGAGTAGGGCTGTCTCATAGTCCTGGAAGGCCAGAAGGAGCTCAGGACTCAGAGCCCATCCTTCATTACTGATGAGCAAATCAAGGTTCAGGGACACTTTTCTCAAGATCCTAACTTCGTTATTACACTGTTTAAAAGAATCCCTTACGCTGGTCTGGCTTCCTACACAATGCATTGCGTTCTTCCCCTTGAGGGTGTTGGTGGTTGACTGATGGGCTTCAGCAGGAACTTGGCCAGTTTCAATTTCACTTCCTATATGCTGTGTAACTAGTGACTTCATCTTCCTGAGCCTTGACCCTACCCTTTCAGGTGATACAATGGTGGTATCTACATCTCCGCCGGTCTCCAAGATAAAGTGAAATGGCGCTAACTTTAAGTTGCCACTTTCAATATTTAATAAGCCTTCCTTCTTTCCTTCCTTCCTTCCTTCCTTCCTTCCTTCCTTCCTTCCTTCCTTCCCTCCCTCCCTCCTTCCTTGCCCACTCCTTTATTCCTAAGTACTGAATAGGAAATTCTGGCAATGCACACACGGCAAAGGAATCTCACCCAAAGGAAGCTAATCTCCAAATATGCTTCAGTTTTCTTGTCTATGAAACAAGGAGGGAACAGAGGGTTTCTCCAGGTGTACCCCAACCCATTCACTTCCCTGCAGCCACAGATCTTGACGATATCCAATACAGATTACTAAGCACCCCATCTCCATCAGATCCTCAGCCACCCTGCCCAATACGCAGATGTACTGTTCTGTCCCCAAGAGACCTGTAGAAATCTGCAGTAAAGGCCAGGGGGAAACACCCACAGCAAGCATGAAATGTATGTAAATAATTAAAGCACTCAGGAGTCAGCTAGAGAAGGGGACTGTGGCCACATCAGGGGCCAGCAAAGAGAGAACTAGAGGGGGAAACCCAAGGCATTCTGCAGTTCTTGATTAAAACAAGCAAAAACGTTAAAAGGAAGTAGAAGTTTGCTTAGGGCAAAACATTTCTGGGGATGAAGTCCTCCGAAGACTCGCGTAGCAACTATTGATTTACTCTGGGTGTTGGAGACAGTTAGCTTGTTAGGGAAAATATAGTGTAAAATTGAGGGTGGAGACGGGGAGGAATGAAGAGGGGGAGAAAGAAGGTGGAGAAGAAAGGAAGGAATGGGGAGGGGGAATATATGGGAAGAACTGAAGGAAACAGCCTCCAGGTCCCACTTCTAAATCCTATTCTCAGCTCTGTGGCTGAGAATATTCCATGAATGAAGACAAGAGGAGAGGGGAGGAGAGAGGAGGGAGGAGAGGAGAGGCAGGCAAGGAGAGATAAAGCAGGGGAGAGGAAAAGGGAAGGGAGAAGGAGGGAAGATACTCCAGAGGACCGTAGATAGCCAGAAGAAGAAATGTCTGCCAAATGGGAAAGAACAAGATCCCACACCAGGGTCTACAGGCAGCTGTGTCTGACTGCAACGATATCCCGTCACGATATTCTCATCACCAGCCAGGCATCATGGGAGCATAAACTCAAAGAGCCAAGGGCCCTTCCAGGGGCTCAACAAGTCCCAACAGTCTGTGGGTATATCTGCACAAGATTAACTTCTCCTATTGACCATGTTACCGGGGACAAATCACCTGCTGTCTCTGTGTCCAGAGTAGCTTTTTCTGCCAAATGGGCCCATCATCACTTCACCAATAAAGGAGACTGAATTATCTCGACCCTGGAGCTGCTGTTCAGCTTGAAGTCATTGGATTCTATGCACACCCCACAATTTTCTACCTGGAATACACTCTAGGAAAGCAGCTTTCCCAAGCCTCCGATAAAGCTTGGTCTCAGCAGTAGAATTTCTGTGGATTTCTTTTCTATCTAGAATTAACTAGAATTTTTAATTGGTCATAAGACTATCCTACTAAAGAGATTGGCAGGGGACAGGGGACTGGGGGCTTCCCTTAGTGATAGATAGGTGTGGTCATAGGACCAGCTTATGGGATTTAAAAATAATGTGTTCTACCTGTCCCTGACCTGAAAGAAAGTGGTGAGTTCTCCCTTTCTTGCTTCCTGGTGGGTAGAATAGACTCAATGGCAGGAGTGACTTCTTGGCCCTCAAGAATGCAGAGCAAGAGAAAAGGACATAGCTATCAATAATTGTGGTGCTGTCGTTTCAGTTATGACCCACTTGAGCTGAGAAGGAACAAATTCCTTTCTTGTTCATGTCACTGTCTCCTAAAAAACACACCTCCTTTTAAGGAAAAATAATTCACAAATTTTCCACTTTGGAAAATACACAACATGGAAATCTTAATGCTAATTTTCTCCATGTTTTCACAGTGTTGCTGTGGGAATACATGTGGATTCAAATGGGGCTACAGAAACTTCATGGTGGGGTGAGGGTTGACCAGATAGACAATCCAGATTACGTTCACACTGAATGGGGAGGGGGCAGGCAATCCCTTCAACATAAGCATAAACTTTAAAATGTCTCCAAACTTTTCCTTTTTCCTTCTCTGAACCTGGGCCAGAAGAACTGGGTTGAAGAAAGAATGGCATCCAATCATTTCAAACTGAGTTCCTCTATGCCTCAGGAGCAGTGCTGGCAGTGTCAGAAGCCTAGAGAGAATGAGGAAGGACAAAGAGACGGAATGAGCCACACCGCATGTTCCCAGTCTTGTCTCTACCATAGTACCCAGCTTGTTCTAGTTTACAAGGTTGAGGAATACCAAGAACTCTCTTGTTGAAGTTGATCAGTTCCAATCTCCGGATTAACAGGAAAAGGAACTCTGATTTAGAAAGGGGTTGTGGTTTGCCCAAAGTCACACAGCCAAGGGCTAGCCTTTTCCCCAAGCCTAGATCCCAGCTTCTGCCACCATATCTGACCTACTGATCTAGCAAACCTAGCTTCTGCTGGGACCCATGTGAGAGGTACTCCTGAAACTGCAGGAAATCTTGTCCTCTAGATGGAACTCGCCCTTTGTTCATGGCTCCAGGTCCGAGTCACTCTTTTCACCCAGAAGAGTCTTGGACCACAGCAGCACCATGGCCTGGAGATGATGTGATCAGCTCCCAATCAGGCCCAGGAAGTTGTGG
Source organism: Peromyscus californicus insignis (assembly GCF_007827085.1). NCBI lineage: Eukaryota > Metazoa > Chordata > Mammalia > Rodentia > Cricetidae > Peromyscus > Peromyscus californicus. The sequence continues at coordinate 46,481,917 of NW_026294573.1, forward strand.
CCCAATAGACTTTTCAGCTAACCCATCATCCCCTTTAGCATCAACAAGAAGGGCCAGGCAGGTCTCTGGTGACAGGGATGAGACCCAAATTCTGAGGCACTGGAGTTAGTTACTTACTCAGGATTAAGGTGACTATCAACATAAACCTGCTCTTCCCAGTTTCCACAGTAGTTCTGCATGCATGCTCTCATTTGGAGGCTCACACAGTGTTAGAGAGAAAACGGGACAGAAACCAGTACATTTTTCTGCTAGATTAACATGAAACTGGAGGCGCATCAGGATCACAGTAGATGGGGACCTCTTCAAGGGAGGGAATTTTACTAGTTTGATTCCCTAGGACTCCATGGTATTTCTAATACTTCACTTGGAATGGTGCCCAATAAATCCCTGCTTAATGAGTGACTAAGAAATGGTATCTGCCAACTTTCCTAACCTTGCCTGTCTTAGCCTGGTTTGGATTGCTATCAGTAAAACACCTCTGACTGGGCACTTCCTAAAGAAAGGTTATCTGGTTCACTGTGGTGGTGACTGAGAAGTTCAGGGTGATGGAGCTAGGATGCCTGGCATGTGGTGAGGGTCCCAGGCTGCATGTTAACATGATGGAGGGTATCACACGGTGAGACCAGGGTGAGGCCGCCCGCTCAAGGCTCTGCTCCCTTTCTTCAAAGCCATTAATACCACCACAGGGGTCCCTTCTTCAGGACTTCATCAAACCCTCAGCAGCTTCACCTTCTAATGCCATTAACATGAACCTGGGAGTTGTTTTCACAACATCCAGACCTTTACGGGATACCTGGGAACCATAGCATCATCTTTATTCAAGTCCTTAATGTACTTCTCAGTCTGCATTCTGGTCATGTTGGAACAGGCACAACTGCGCATGTGCAGGGAACTTTTGCCCAACCCTGTGAAGCTTGTGCATTCTCTTCCGGTAGTCACAGGTGTATTCTTCCCCCTTGGCCTTGTATCGCTCCTTTATATCTCAGTCTTGACATTCAAGGCTACAGTCTGTTCAGTAGACAGGAATCATTAGCCTAGGGAAAAACCTAAAGGTGAAAAGAATTCATCTGAGCTCAGCTTATCAAGCAAGGCCTCTGGGGCTGCAGTTGGTACAGAAAAAGCAGTGACTGGTTTGTTTGTTTGTTTGTTTGTTTATTTGTTTGTTTATTTGTTTGTTTGTTTTTCCTAAACAGCGTCTTCTGGTCAGGATCACCTGGTTGGCCTGAAACTTGCCTCAAAAGTCCTGGTTGTCCTCAAACTCACAGGGATCCACCCACCTCTGACTTGTGAGTACTGGGATTAAAGGTGGACACCTTGATGCTCAACCTACAGGTAACTTTTTAAGTGTTCATAAGGACTCTACAAGGGCTAACTATGGTCCTAGCGGTGAACCTTGGTTTAGACCCCAGCACAGGCTAGCATCTACACATAATCCTTTGGTTTGACTGTTTCCCTGCTGAGGCTGAGTTCTTCCACAGCAGGGCCCTGTTGTCAGAAGTGCTTCATCCCACAGGCTCACAGGAGTCGACAAATGTTTACAGAGTGACAAAGTGAACCAGTGATGACTGAGGCCTAGGCAAAAGTAACTTTTCCAGAGTCACACAGCCAGTAAGCCGCAAGCCTGGCTTGAACCCCTGACCTCGTGGAATGTCATCAGTCCTCCGTGGTAGGTCTCCTTCGACATGTTCCTCCTAGAAGCCAAGCCCGCAGAAACACCTTGTCAGTGTCGAAGACAAGCCAGAAGAATTTCATTCATTTTGATCACTCTCGTGTATCTCATTTGCCAGGTCACTGAGGGTTGCTGGCACACAGGAATATTTGGGGAGATTCATTTTTGCACCTTCGATTCCTAATTCTGCCTGCTCACCACTCTTCATCTGACTTCAGGGGTGTTAGCCAAGCTCATGAAGCCCCAGATTTTCACAGCAGCTCTTGACCCAGGGTCACCCCTTCCACTCTGCCCCTGCAAAACTACAGTGGCTTTACCAAGCAGCTTCTCGATAAAGCAATTTACACTGTGACCTTTTGGGATGACAACCAGAACCCCTCATGACATGCTCCACAGGAGAAAATGGGGAGGGGTAGGAAATGACCACATGGACAAAAAGGAGACCCATGTTCTGATCCCTGCCTTGCCACGCACTCAGGTAGGCACAATCACAGGTAATTCCTTATTGCAGAAACGAGGTCTTACCAACACTGGACTTGACCTGCACAGGCCAAGACTCTGAAGTTAGGCCTGCCTGACTTTGGAATATTTGAAAGGATTGTGTGTGTGTGTGTGTGTGTGTGTGTGTGTGTGTGTGTGTGTGTGTGTGTGTGTGGTGTGTGTATATGTGTGTGGTGTGTATGGTATGTGTGGTAAGTGTAAGGATTCTGTCCTTAATTACGTCATCAGCCTGTGACGGCGTCCCAGCATAAAAAGTGGGTGGGTCCTCTGTGCATCCCTCTCTTTCCTTTCCGCTCCTTCCTTCCTTCTTCTCTCCCTCTCTCTCTCCCCACTCTTCTCTTTCTGCTCTCTTTCCTTCCGTGTCTCTCTCTCTCTCTCCCTCTCTCTCCACCCCCCTCTCTCCCAATAAAGCTCTGGAAAGGTAACTATGGCTAGTGACTCTCCTCCAGCACTTTCTTCCGTTGGCATGGCCGCCGTGGGTGGCGGCCAGCCACAAGGAACAGTGCCAAAGCATTTAACCAACAGTATGTATGATATATGTGTGCTCATGTGGTGTGTGTGCATGTGTGTGGACGGGTATGTGTGTGCTGTGTGTGTGTGGTGTGGTGGGGTACGTGTGTGTGTGTGTGTGTGTGTGTGTGTGTGTGTGTGTGTGTGTAGTCTCTGTGTGTGTGTGTAGTGTGTGTGTATTTGTGTATCCACCTAAAATGGGAGCTATGTTCAATAGAGAAGCATGGTCTCCAATGTCAGCCCTACCATTCTCTTACTTGGACTGTCAGCGAATCGCTGGGCATCGACACCCAGTTCTTCAGGTGTGTGGTGATATTTTATTTGTGCTGAAATGTAGTGATATTTTATTTGTATGTTAATAGATAAAGTTTGCCTGTAAATCAGAGGACATAGATAGCCAGCCATAGACAGAAGTCAGGCAGTGGTAGCACATGCCCTTAATCCCATCACATCCAGGCAGATTCTCTGTGTGTTCAAGGACACAGCCAAGCGTGGTGACACATGCCTTTAATCCCAGTACCAACCATAGAGACCTGGAGGTCTGTACAGACAGGAAGTGAGGTGGCTGGGCTAAGAGCCAATGAGAAGGCAGAACAACAAGGCAATAAAGGCGCAGGTTAGACAGGAAGAAATTGGTTCTCTTGGGAAGCTATGGCAGCGTGGTGAGCTAAGGTTAGCTGGTGGGTCTCACTATTTCTCTGATCTCTAAGACTTTCACCCCTGTATTTGGCTCTGTGTTTCTTATTTAATAAGACTGTTTAGAAATTCGTCTACACAGGTGAATCTGAGACTCCAGATTTCTGCCCTGAGTGTTAGCAACCCCTTGCTTTGTGATCTTAGATCCTACTCTCTGCAATCCCCCACCTCCTTTCTTCTGTATCCTTAGCATTATAGCAGAGCAGGAACGCACAAGATCAAACATGCAGTTTAATCTTGGGAAAGCTGCTTCTCCTCACCTCTGCTTTCTCCTCTGTAAATAGTGTCCGTTTGGTTGACTCGGTCCCACAAAAGAATCTAAAGTACTCACAAGGCCCATTGTTAAGCGCTAAGAACGAACTTGCTTAATAGGTGTGACCATTATTGGTAAGAAAAAGAAACTGTATTCCTTATTCTTTCACAATTTCACATGTATATATAAAAGGTACTTTGATCATATGCATCCACATTTCCTCCTCTTAACCTTTTCCAACTCCTGCTGAACCTCTTCTCCACAAGTTCCGTGTGTGTGTGTGTGTGTGTGTGTGTGTGTGTGTGTGTGTGTGTGTGTGTGAGAGAGAGAGAGAGAGAGAGAGAGAGAGAGAGAGAGAGAGAGACCGTGGCTGTGGCTGCGTTTAATTAGGGTTGCCTGCATGAGTGGAAGGGGGGTTATTTACTTAAGCGAAGGCAGTTTTTAAAAATACTGAAAGTGAAGTCTTAATGAAGTAGCAAAAACCCAGGCTGGCCTCAGACAAAAGAGCAGTGCACCTGAGGCCTGAGCTTCAGCCCAGTCTCACGACTCTCAGGCTGTGATTTTTAAGTAGTTACCCTCACTGTGTCGTCTCCATTTATTTCTTAGTAGAATGAAGGGGTGAGCATCCCCAAGAGCCTTCTAGTTCCTACAGTCCGTGGGTACCAGGACCTCTGCCCCTTTGCACCTGTTCCTTCTGGAGCCGAATCACTTGTGTCTCAGCCTCATTTTCTGTGGCTAGGGAAATTTGATTTCCCTAGTGTATTTCTCCCAATCATATAGACACACACCTTACTACTTCGAGCAATCATTAGCTTGTCTTGCTATCTCCCTACGCACCACACTGGGCGTTTCTAGAGGAAATGGCATGGAAAGACTGATATAAAATGTTAAGAGTTAGGAAGGCAGATGGGGTCCATTTTGATGTCTGCCCCCCCTACTATTTTGTTGATGTTGGATAAGCCACTTCAGGCCTCCAAGTCTCGATTGCTGCGTCTAAAAAGAGACAGCGATATCTGAATCTCGGGGCTATGAGGATGAACATTCATCCAATTGCTGGAACAGAAACAGGAAAGGGCTGGAAGTTTGCCTGTCTTTCCGGAAACGTAAGGTGTGGCTGAAAGGAAGAAGGAACTACAACGTTGGTGGAGTGCAGGCGATGAGGGTCGGTCCACTTGGAAATGTCAAACTCCAGGGACCAGGCCTGCCGCATGGATAAACTATCAGCGGCGCAAAGATACCCTCCTGGAAGCCCGGACTGATGGAAGCCCCTAGCTGTTCCCATGGCATTCGGCGGAGCCTGTTCCGCCCACCCATGGGGCGGTCTCTGCGGCCCGCCATCCTCAAACTGCGGGGAGGGAGGAGCTGAGGATCCGATGCAAAACTCCCTCAGCTGTGATCACACACCCTGGACAAAACCACGGCTACAAAAGCAGTCTGCATTTGTACTCTAAAGTCACGTGGCCTGGACTGAGAAGCCCAAAATGAAGTTCAAACAGTTGAGGACAACGAAGGCCTCTCTGCCCACCTGGCAGGACATAGGCTTAGGACAGACAGGCACCCAGGGCCAGGGGAGGAGCCTTGACATGCCAGGGATCCTTGCGGTTCTCCTGATTCTTGATTTGCGGGGGGGGGGGGGTGGGGGGGGGTGGGGGGGGTGGGGGGGTGGGGGGGGTGGGGGGGGGGGGTGGGTCCCCCTAGGTAAACCCCGGTGGAAGCGAGAAGAAAGCCAAGGCATCAGGAACTGCCCATAGCTCTAGGTCTTTTTACACAGTAAGAAGGGCCACCTGAGGCTGTTGCAAGAGAAAAGGGAAAGTCAGACTATGCTCTTGGGGGAATATGTGTTTGTTGAAACTGACAATAAAGAAATTAGTGCCCTCCCCAGGGCCTCAGAAATGGCCCTGTCACCTCCCCATTCCACCCTTCTATCGCAGCTTCAGGTCCACCCTTGCCCACAATCCAATGGGTATAAATGTCTGTCACACTCAAAGCTGGTCAGTCCAGTTTCTCTGTCCACCCTCACCTGAACCTGAAGGGTGACATGAGACAGAAGACAAACGGATTTACTGACTATTACCAATAAATTCTCCACAGCACAGAGGAGTAGGTCCTAACTCTGCCTAATAGTACGACTTTCCAAGGGTTCTCTCTTGCTCTACAGTATTACACGATCTTCTTTGTTCTCAGCCTCAAAAATCCTCATCCTCCTTGCTCATCTTGCTCCTGTTTTATTACAGAAATAGATGCAATTAAGCCAGAACTTTTGAAAAATCTTCCCTACCCCCCCCAAAAAAAAAGAAAAAGAAAAAGAAAAATCTTCCCTACCCACCCTATACCTAGACTCCAGCAAGCTCCGCCTTCCTCTGGAGCAATCTTGACATTATTTTCCTGGGTGGGATATCATAGGATTCTTAGGCATCTCTAGGCCATTTTGCTCAGTAAACAGATATTCTCTCTTTTCTTCGATCTTTAAAAGTAGATTGAAACAAGAACAAAACCAAGCCAAAAATGTCTCTTTCGGCTCTCGATCTCTTCGTTTGTCCAGTGACCTCCCAGTTCTCAATTCCTATGTTCCCAACAACCACAACCAAAAAGAACTGTCCATGTCAACAATATCCACCTATCTGAAGAGTGGGGGAAATCTGCAAAAATGGAGCACCCAACACATTCTTAAATTGTGTGAAACCTCCGTTATTAGATTAAGTTGTTGCAAAGAATGCAATGAATGCCAACTGTGAGCACCAGGATTTCAAACAGACTGGTTTTCAAAACATTGCTGGTCCACAACGTGGCTAGCACCATTCTAGGACATGAGGCAATAACACAGAATGAGAAAACTTGGTCTGTGTTTCTGCACACCTTATCTAGGAAGTAAGAGAAAAAAAAACAGTAAATAAAGACCAGTAGGAAAAATGCTGGGGTGACTAGAGAGCCAGTCTTATGGGCTTAGTCTCGCACTGTGTTAGAACACAAGCCATGTTCTCCTGCCCTTCACCATACAGACCTCAGGAACTCAGCAGGGGTGGGAGTTTCTTTCCACCTGCAAGTAAGCAAGCAGCTCCGAGGCACCACTGGGAGTCCTCTAACTGAATTCAATCTGGGCACTGTCTTCCAGCTCCCAGTGCCAGATCCCATGGGTGGAGGGCTTAGTACCCAAGACTGTCTACTTGAAGCCCCAGTGCCAACTCAGGCTTCCAGACCTCCTGATGGACAAGTTATGTACGATCACTGTTCCCATAGCTACCTCTCTGGTTTGATTAACCTGTCAAGTGGCTCATAGAGCTCAGAATAACAGTTACAGTCTTCTCTGGGCATACATCCTTCATGAGCCTCCAGTGTTCAGCAATCTGAAGGCCCTCAAGGCATGTCCTCTGGTTTGTTTTATGGAGGCCTTATTGCACAGTGTGACAGAAACAGAGACAGCCCTGTCCAGATGTGACTGGACATGAAGAATACCGTCTTATATTAAGAAGCAGAGTGGGTAGACCTTGCAAGTCCTGGCTATTTGAGCAATCTTCTGGGCCTCGTGCAGGATTCCTCCTTTCATAGTACGGCATAAAATCCATCTAGATTGAGGATGGTAGGTCGTATGGGCTGATGCCAGATTAGGTTGGTGTGCATATATGTCCTTGTACATGTCGAGACCAGACTTTCAATGTTTTCCTCAATCACAGTCTTCAATTCAGAATCCACTTTATTTTTTGAGGCAGAGTCTCTCGCTCAAGCTGGAGCTCACTGACTGGCTAGACTGAATGGCCAGAGAGCTCCAGGTACCCTGTCTCTGCACACCAGCACTGGGGCTGCAAACACTACTGCACCTGGCTTTTTACATCAACATTGGGGATTTGAACTTAGATTCTCATCTAGTTTGCTTTCTGTTGCTATGATTTAAAAAAAAAAAAAAAAAAAAAAGCATCCTAGCCAACAGCAACTTGGGGAGGGCAGGGTTTATTTCATCATACATTTTATAGCCCACCATCAGGGGAAGCCAAGTCAGAAACTCAAGCAGGCTAGGAACCTGGATGCAAGACTGAAGCAAAGGTCATGGAGGAACCATGCTTACTGACTTGCTCTCCATGGCTTGCTCAATTACTTGCTGGGCTTCTTATACAACCCAATATCACTTGCCCAGGGATAGCACAGCCCACAGTGAGCTCCTCCCACCCAACACACACACACATACCCCAATCATTAATCAAGATAATGCCCCCACAGGCATGCCTGCAGAGTAATCTGATGGAAGCATTTTCTCAATTGAGGTTCCCACTTCTTAGGTGACCCTACCTTGTGTCAAGTTGATGGAACAAAACGAACACTGCTTTATGCTAAAAGATCAAAGAGCTGCTCTTGCAGAAGGGTGAGGTAAGCTGAGAGCTTAGTGACAAGAAGGAGCAAGAGCTGGAAGGACACAGGGAAGAGCATTCCAAGTAGAGGAACATTCCAAGCCCCGAGGAAGAAAATGTAGATCAAAGCAGGTCATTGTCACTATTTTGGCAAACCAAGTCCAGGAGAGATACAGGGATTTGTCAGTCTCCCACACAGGGAGTTAGGTTGGGGTTGAACAGAGTAAGAAAGTAGTTATCATGTGCATGGCATTTTCTGACAGGGATCAGAACAGTGAGGTCCTCTGCTCTACAGAAAAGCAGTGGTCTTACTGAATATGACCCCCAAACAAGCCCACCCTCCTCACCCTTCACTGCCTGTCTCAGTCATGTGTCTCACCCACATCACGCGGGGCTTCCGCCCACCATCTCCAGGTGTTGAGTCCTGATGTTTATCTCCAGCACAGATGTCTGTTGTAACCATCTCCTGCCTGTTGACTCTGGAAGTCTGCCTCCAGCCCAGATGTCTATACTGAGCCAGAGCATCTAACCACCCACTAGAACAAAAGCTCTGCTCTGTTGTATACATGGTTGTGTGTCCAAGCCAGACATTTTGGGAGAATGCTGTAGATGTTCAATAAACCGGTATTGAATCAGTGAATTATACAACTACATATGCAACTTTAATTTACCAGACCTGTCTACCTTAATGCCCCATAAATAGCTCAAATTCATGTCCAAAGCGGAACTTAAGCTCTTGATTTCTTCCAAACTGCAGTTACCCTGTATTCTCTCCCTCTAAGATTAGGACACACTCTTAAGACTGATAAGGTTAGAAGTGTGGGGACTATGCTTCTGGGTTCCCCTATATCCACAGAGGAAGAAGTCTTCCCAGTTTTAATTCTTCCCATTTCTAGAATCCATATCTACTTTGCAGTCCTTTGCTGTGTTTGAAATCTCACCACCTTTCATTTGGGCAACGGTCATGTAATCATCTCGTTTATTTCTCTCCCTCCCAACTAAGCCTTGTTTCAATCTGTTCTGCAGGTTTCCTCTCATATTTTTCCTATTACTTAGTAAAATAGACTTGATAAAATAAAGCACACATCTAGAAATTTGGTAAAATTTTACAAGCAACCTACTGTATCACCGAGAAATAAAGAACTTGACAAAAATGAAATTACTAATGCCCATTATGCGAAAGTCAGTACTGTTTGAACTGGGGGGTCGGGGTTCAATTTCTCCTACTATTAATCTGCATAGCTCCCTCTTGCTCTTTTAAAGTAAAACCAATTCACTGTTATGTTTGTTTGCTTTTTTTTAGATTTTGAGACAGAATCTCATGTGGCCTGTGCTGGCCTCCAAGTACATTGTTAAGGCTGGCCTTGATCTCCTGATCATCTTGCCTCTATCTCCCAAGTCCTGCAATTATAGGCATGTACCACCATGTCCAGGTAAATCACTGTATTTAAAGTTTGAATTCTTTTGTAGTTGAATTTCATCATGAGTGCTTTGGAGTATCTTTAAAGACACTCTGAGAAACCATATCTATTGGGGGGAGGGGAGGGATGCCACAGAGCGTGTGTGGAGGTCAGGGACAGCTTTTGAGAGTTGGTTCTTCCACTTGGTGGAGGCAGCAGGGTCTTGCCTGTTTCTGCTGCAGTGCTGTGGGTGCCAAGTTGGCTGGCCCAGGAACTTCTGGCCAATTCTGCTTCTGTCCCTCATCTCACTTTTAGAGTGCTGGGATCCAGAGGAGGACCACTGTGTCTTCCGGGCTCTAGGGTTGAACCTGAGTAGGCAGATTTGCATGGCAAGTACTTTTAAGAGCTGAGCCATCTTCCCAGGCCTTTCCTTTATCTTTAAATATCGAATATCTCCACTTTAAAATATATCAGCTGAGCATAATCATAATTTATCTGATCATTTTTCAATTACTTAGCATGTAGTTTTGTTATTATGAACAGACTTCAATGTATGTTCTTGTACATACATAATTTTGTTTATGATTATCCCTTTGAAAATTTCCTACATTTAAAATTATTACTTTATACTATAAGGATTCTTGATGTATTTGTCAAGATACAAATCAAGTCGTGTTATTCTCCTTTAAAAAAAATCTCTAAAGATAAATTGTGGACAACAGTTCAGACTCCTGAGGTAGGGTATTCTGCAGACTTGTCCTCAGTTTACCTCTCTGACTTCAGCTCCTGTTCCTGCATATAAGCCCCTTCTTCAGCCATATCAATAAAAAGCCCATAGGCTGGGCCAGAGCTTTGGGCCTGATTGTGTTTGTCTAGAAATCTGTGCTTCTGCTGCATTTTCTGCCATCTAGATGACTCTATTTGCTTTGGAATTTTTCGTTTTGTTTTGGTTTGGTTTGGTTTTTGGTTTTTCGAGACAGGGTTTCTCTTTAGCTTTTGGAGCTTGTCCTGGAACTCGCTCTGTAGACCAGGCTGGCCTTGAACTCACAGAGATCTGCCTGCCTCTGCATCCCAAGTGCTGAGATTAAAGGTGTGTACCACCACAGCCCAGCTTGCTTTGAAATTTAACAGTAAGTCTCATTTATGTAAAATATATAATATGTCTTCCATTTAAGTGTTTGTTGTGAGTCAGACTTGGCTTAAAAAATCATGTCACTTTAATCACAATGTTTTTACATAAGGCATGCCATATCTGATATCCAGCTGACAAAATAAATACAACTAATGAGTAGCTTCCATGATACATGGCCAATCAGAAATTTAAGGATTTTTTTTGTCTTGTTTTGTTTTAATGCTAAGCTCACATTCTTTATCATTATCAGTTGCTTCCTATATAACCTTCCTATCATTTGGATTACTCCTCTTTGGGTTTTCTGAAACATCTTGGCCTTTGTCTTTCTCTTTGTCTACTGTTTCAACTGCAGTTGCCTGGCTGCCAGAGCGGTGTTTAATTCTCAGCACAGAGAGACATTTGCCTGCTGACGGGATGGTGAGTGACAAAGCCCACATTGGTAGCATTTTCACAACTCTGACCTCAGTTTTCCCTCGTTTCCTCTCCTGCCACTGAGCCAATTTCCTTGGGGACTGCCACTCATTTCCTCTGATGCCTTGATTCACGCTGGGATCTCCCCACTGAGCAGTGACTTCATGGTTCAGAAACTTCTCTGCCAATAACTGTAGGCCCCAGACAGCATGCCCCAGAGCAAGCACCAAGAGAACCGGACTGAGAGTGCCCAGAGGAAGTTTCTGTTTGCCCACATCTGCTAGAGAATGAGAGGAAGGGCACCTTAGGCACAGGACGGGTGCTTGGTGGAATGGAAAGAGACCACTGTGCATGGTAAGAACGAGCCTCAAAGAAGGACAAAGAAAAGGAAACATGGCACATGGCATGTGAGTCATATCGATGGGAACCACTGCCCACTGAGGCTGCCCTCGCAATGTGAGACTCATCTACCTCCTCCAAACACTTTGAACCCATAGAAACTTGCCATTTACTGTGTTACTACAGTGGGGTCTACCCTCATAGCAGGTACCTTTCCTAGCAGGAAGTTCTTGACTAAGAACTGCCTGGAACACATATTCCACATTCGATCACCAAAGCACTAGTCGTTTGTCCTTTCTTTCTCCTGTCTAATCTCATTGCAGACATTGCAACATCTTTACAAATGTCACCCACACAGGGGAAGTAGAGTGAACATGCATATCTCCAACCACACATTCAATCATATATATGTGAACATACATAAACCCATATACATATATATGTTAACATACATACATTAACACACCAGCTAGAGGAGGGGTGCCCTCATTCTCTCCATTTAAGCAGTGTTCATCAAATAACAACTGTGGCTTTATCCTAAGAAAAAGAACTGGTATCACTCTCCAGGAAGTTCCCCATCAATAGATGAGATGGTAGACATGTAAGAAGTCAGCTAGAGACAAAGGAAGCAGCAAAGCCATCTACCTTTCTCCTCCTCCAGACAGGTGCTGAGATTCACCTGTCTGGAGGAAAAGAATGGAAAAGAGAAGGCAAAAGCCATGCAGTTTAGGGAAGGCCAGCATGGAGGCCAGCCACATGAGGACAAAGCTGCCACATGGTGTAGCATGAATCTTAAAAGTTCTTATTAATAAAATCAAACCTGAGCCAGGTATTGGGGTGAACTGGAAGATCAGAGAACCAGAACACGCCACAGCTCTCTCACCTCGCTGGATCCCCAGCTGGTCTTGTTTCCTCAGACTGGAGGCCTCTGAATCCTCATCCAGAATGAGTCTCAGCTGAACTGCTGCTAGAAGCCTGAAAGCTTAACCAGCCAAATGCTTAACCAGGCCAAATGCTTCTAGTTTCTGGTCCTCATGCCTTATATATCTTTCTGCCTTCTACCATCACTCCCTGGGATTAAAGGCTCACTCCTTGGGATTAAAGGCGTGTGTCACCATGCCTGGCTGTTTCCAATGTGGCCTTGGACTCACAGAGATCCCAGATGGATTTCTGCCTCTGGAATGCTAGGATTAAAGGTATGAGTGCCACCATTTTCTAGCCTTTGTATCTAGTGGCTGTTCTGTCTCTGACCCCAGATAAGTTTATTAGAGTGCACAATATTTTGGGGAACACAATACCACCACAACATGGTATGGAGGGGGGGATTTAGAGGAAGAGTAAAGAAGCCCAAAGTATGAGAAAAATCATACTTCAGTTCTGCCAGCACCTGAGAGAAAGAGACATAGGAAACAAACGAGAAAAAGGAGGAAGAGAAGAAGAAGGAGGAGGAGGAGGAGGAGGAGGAGGAAGAAGAAGAAGAAGAAGAAGAAGAAGAAGAAGAAGAAGAAGAAGAAGAAGAAGAAAAGGAGAAGAAGAAGAAAAGGAGAAAAAGGAGGAGAAGGAGAAGGAGGAGAAGGAGGAGGAGGAGAAGGAGGAGGAGGAAGAAAGAAGAAAGCAGAAATATGTGTCTCTGAGAAAGAGCAAGCTGAGCCTCAGGACAACTTGTTGGGATGGTACTAGGGGGCTCAAATTTGGGAAGGAAAAGTACAGTATCTCATTCAAGAGATAATCATTCTGCCCATCTCTTTAGCAAAGCTTAAGGTGAGCCCGCCTTCCTAGGTCCCTTAGCCAGCTTGACTGGATTAACTCTTTTCTGTTTTGAGTAGCTTGGAGTGTTAGTTCTCCACTCAGGCCAGAAATTCATCCTCTTGACCAGAAGGAACTAATTTTTCCTAACGGGCCTGTATTGCTGCTGGGTCACACTGATGTGCTTATCTAGGACTTAGAAAGTCATTAGTAAACACTTTAGTCAATGAATACCTGAAATTGTTTGTGTCTGAATCCCAGTTTTCTCCCATGTTAGAGGTGTCAGCTAAGAAAGAGTCTTTACTGAGCCTGTTCGTCCCCACTTCAGAATAATATGTTTTCAGTAACTCCAAAAGCCAAAGACAGCATTTTAAGCTTCTCTGAACTTGAAGCCTGTTTAATTGGTGGTTACTAATGGTCACGTGGCTTGGTTACTCGGCTGCTGGTTAACTGGCTCAACAGGGGCTATGTTGTCCCTGAGAGGAAAGGAAGATGCAGGCAGGGTGAGGCATGCTTTTGACGCAGAGCATCTCAGACTGGTTTCAGTGGGTTCCTCGTGTAATTCTGGTTCATAAAGCTTTGAGGTTACTGATGTCTGACCGGGCATGCATTGAAGTGAGCCTTGTGGAGATACAGTGGGGACAGTGCACACCTCAGCAGAACCCGAAGGCTTATGGGACAAAGCTTATTATACAGATGAGTCCCCTGGGGATTTTACCTATAGGAAGTGTCCTGTTCTGCAGGTTAAGGTTGAGGAGGGTCTTCTACTTCAAAGTTTCTACCATGCTGCTCGGGGATGCAAATACTGTTGCTGTGTGGACCACACTTTGAGAATCAAGGCCAAAGGCCCTGAAGCAGGGCTATTTTTTGAGGACAGTTCAGCACCATTGGAGGAGAAGAGATGAAAGACTCATCATCTCAGGTGTCTTAGATTCTAAAAGCACCAGCTCTTCTCCCTCCCTGACACCGGGAAGTCCTCTTGTCTCTCTGAACCTTTGCTCTTCAGACTTGATATAAGGCTGGAAACGTTAAAATGTTGCTGGCTTGGGCGGTGGGGTGGCCTGAGGGCAGCAAATGGCAGGCTGATCTCAGAGGCAAAGCTAGGAGCTGTGTGATGTGTGTGTGTGTATACACCAGGAATTGAACACAAGGCTTCAGTACGCTAGACAAGTACTGTATCCCTGAAGGCAGGCTGATCTCAGAGGCAAAGCAAGCTAGGAGCTTCATGGGGTGTGTGTGTGTATACACCAGGGATTGAACACAAGGCTTCAGTGTACTAGACAAGTACTGTACCCCTGAGCTATCCTTAGCTCTCTCTCCCCCTTTAATTCAGTACCTGTACCGTTATACTATGTATGTTCCCATCATGGAGTTTTGGGAGCACATAGCTTGAGTTTTATCAGGTCACAGATTGTTCAGGTCCCTGGAATCTGAACCTTGTGTTACAAAGCACAGGGAAATTTAGTAGCAGATGGAATTAAGTTTTCTAATTAGTTGACTTTAGCATAAGGAGATGATTTTAGATGATCCAAGGGTTCAGACAATCACCAAGATGCTACATATGGAAGAGGAACAGAAGAGAACAAGAGAAGACAAAGTGAGGAGGAAGAGGCCCGTAGCCAGGGAATGCAGGTGGTCTCAATGTGGAGGCCCACAGAGGTTTCCTAGCAAGATCTGAGCTCGCTTTATCCAGTAGGGCTGCATTAGAGGATGGCTTGAGCACATGTGTGGTTACCAGGTGATTGGAAAGCGTCTGCACTTGGCTGTGCTAGGGGGGAGGTCTTTTGCTCCACCCCTTGGCATTCCTATAAAAGGCCTTAGATGAGACAGAAGGGGCTGGTGGATAATGATCCAGACCCTCCTGAGGCTATCCTGTGTTTCTGTTTCTCTCCCCTCTATCCTTCTAATATCTCTTGTCTCCCATTTCTCAAGAGTACCCTGTCATAAAATGTGGGAGCCGGTCTCCCAGCTGGGCTCCCACACCTTAAGAAGCTACAAAAGACAGGAGCTCCTCTAAAGAGTCCTGCCCAGGAAGGTAACAGATTTGTGTTGTTTCAACTCCCCAAGGTGTAGTAATTTGTAATTATTTTTACAGCAGCAAAAATAAACTAATGTAAAGCCTGTCCTACAACATACTGGCAGGCTCTTAGACAAGTTACATCATCTGCATTCCACAGCATCCCTCCTTTCTCAAGCTAAGAACTGCTCTGGGATGTAAAAGGACAACCAGGCAGAACAGGCTGGCACACAGATGCACAACACAGGTGAGCTTCCTGCTTCCTTTTTCCTTCTAGGTAGGGGGTTGCCCAGGGCAGGAGAGGGGGAACCCAGGGCCCTTGTCAATATAGCACCCTCCTCCTTTGATATGGGCTGTGGGAAAGAGTCTCCCTTAAGCTCCCCAAGCCCACTTTATCTAGGGAAGTCTCCGTATCTATCTTTGGGGGACCCACAGCTCCCACCTCCCACATGAAAACCCTTGAGAGCACAAAAGCCCTTTTAAGAGGCTGGAAATGAGAGCCAGCCCCCAGCCTCCCTCTGCAAACAGGCTTCAGAGATGAAAGAGCAGCTTCCATATCCTGCCTCTGCAGTGACCATGCTGTCCCATTGAGGCAAGCCCACTCTGAGGCCTGCTCACAATACCTTTCTCTTCCTATCTCCCACAGACCCCCACCCCCACCCCCCAAACAAACATCCCCCAAACAGTCCAGGCATCAGTGCCTTGGTTAGTCATGTTATGAGCTTTTATTGAAAAAGCACATTTAATACACGTTTAGTTTCGCAGATACACGTTTTCACTTTGTATGCCACAAAAATCTTTGAATATTATTCTCTTTACAAAACGGAACCTTACAAAAATACTGACAATTTAATGTTTTTATACAGTTTTTCTCTAGTTGCAGTTATTTCTCTCCTTGTAAAACAACAGCTACCACTGAACTATGATAGTTTTAGTTGAGATTTAAAAAAAAATAACTCAATGCTCCTTTTAAGCAGCTAAAGTCAATAACACAGGTCGAGACACAGTTTATGATCATAGTGGATATAGCTAAAATTGTTTCAGACATAATATCTTACATAGTTAACCTTTAATGTTTTATACATTATTTATATAATATTTATATATAAAATCATAGCTTGCTATATGTTGAAATGAAAGGACAGAGTCTGTGGAAGGACGTGCATGTGGTTGATCCATATGGTTACGTGTAGCCCTTTGAAAGATTTGAAAAGCACTTGTCTTCCTTCTTCCTTTCCTCGGAGGTTCGGCAGAAGGCTCTCTGTCTACTGTCTAGAACGGGACCTTGCTTGGAAGGACACTTGTGGATAGAGGGTGAGGAAAAACTCTCTACGCAGATTTAACCCATGTGTTCCGCCCAGCAGAACCCACCAAAGAACTGTCCCAGGGATCAACCCCGAGACAACAGTGCTTTACACAGCAAGATCAACTCCTGCAAAGGCCTTCTGGCTCCCTATCTTGAAGGGTAGCCTTGCAGGCATGAGACTGTCTGCTACGCTGGCTCTCTGATCCCAAGGAGCCAGAAAAGATGGTTCGTGTCTTCATTCTGCCCTTTCCCTCCTGTCTCTTTACTGAGGCTCGTTTGATCAGCCAAAGGGCTACCATGCCTGTGCTCATCCCTGGCCCTCACCTGACATCCCAGTAGGCACCCAGGAAGGATCTCAAGGGGACAGCAGTAACCGCAGTCTACCATTTCTACGTGTGCAAGTGCCCAGTGACTGATTGATCCTGCAATGGCAGTTCCGCGTCACAGTATGGTGCGCCAGAAGAAGACACCCTCCGTGTCTTCTGAAATTGTGCTATTTCTGAAGTTTACTCTTCCACAAAGGGTCCCCCAATCTCTAAAAGTGAGGGCCTGTGGTTGTTAGCCTGGGGATGGGGGAGAGATGACAGAGGCCTCAGGGTCTGGGGTCTGGATTCGGGATCTGATCACTCTGAGCCAAAGTGCTCATTCCTGGTATTTCAAAGCGCAAAACTTCCTGGAACCAATGTCACAGTAGAGTGGGGCAGGCAGAGGGGTTGATTCGGTGCTGGTTCGAGCCTTGTGTGCTACATAGGAGCTCGAGCTGTTCTCACTGGCTTGGGATTTCTCGGGTCACAAAAGGTGACCACAGCCCCTGCTCAATTATTCTAGTGTTTTGCTCCTGACAAGCCTGTGCTCACTAGAACATGAACACGTAACCAGCTGTGCTGCCGGGACTCAGGACTCTGGCACTGTTGTCTCCACACAGGCCAACAACCTATTTTGGAAGGCCACAAGATAAGGCTTTTGTTTTTTTGTTTGTTTTTTCTTTAAATGTTTTCAAAATCCATTGGGCAAAAAGCTTTTCCCTACATTCTACTGTCTGATGAGATTGGAGAGCAGCAGGAACATGCTGTCAGCAGTCACTTCAGAGGAACCACTGTGGAGCTGCAGCACCTACACCATGTTATGGTGGTTGTTCCTGTCGATAATGTCCACAGGTGACAGGATCTCCTTCCTGATAGCAGGGGCAGGCAGCGAGAGGGTCGTCTTAGTCTTGAAGAGATCAGACACGAAGAAGACCTAGGGTACAAATCGGAGATCCAAATCAGTCAATGCCTAGTGTGGCCCGGGAACAGGCCAAAGGGACAAACAGTTATAGCTCTTTCATCAGGGAAAGGGGGTCAATCAATATCTTTAACTCTCCAAATGGGGCGGGGCATAGAGGTCATATCTTCTAGCAATCACTATGCAGACAGGAAACTGAGGCAATGACTAGCCTGGTCTGTGAAAGAGTAGACCCCACTTATATGGACTTTGAGTCAGTGCTATGAATTTGGAACTTAACATTTCTGATTTCTCAAGGCAAATGTGTTATGAAAGATAAGTTCCCAACCAGGGAAGTACTCATAATTACTCAGTTATTAATCCACACCACTTTCCTTTTTTTACAAAGGAATCCGGAGTGGGGCCAAAAGAGATCAGCCAGTACAAACTCTGATCAGCAGGTGTTGGAGCAAGGAAACAGTGATGACCACATTTTCCTGAAAGCCCCATGATATCGACCATCTGAGCGGGGAGGGGCCGAGGAGTCTTGACACCGAGAGTCAGCAAGGCACTGGAAGGAAAGGTCAGTGGACAAACCTCCTGCTCTCATTCCCAGCATTCTTCCTCCTCCCCAGCATGTGACCTTCCTGCATCTTTCTCATAATGATTGGGAAACATTTACAAAACACCCACTTGCAAGATGGCTCAGACGCGGTTGCTGTCTGAGTGAGCTTTTGATGAAAGAGTCAAGAACCTGATGAGCCTCTCAGGGAGCAAAAGTAAATACACAGACCCAGCCTGAGCTATTCAGCAACAGGAGTTTGTATTAAACACTCCATTGTAAGCGGCAGCTGTCAGTCACGTCATTTAATAGGAGGCACACAACTGGGAGTGAAATACATGAAGATCCTGGCTGGGGACATAGCTCAGTGGTGCTTACCTAGCAGACACAGGTCAGATCTGCAACACACACACACATACACACACACACACACACACGCACGCACGCACGCACGCACGCACGCACGCACGCACGCAGTTTTCTGTGTCCCTCAGCTTTCGGAGCTGAAACTGTTTTGCATTGTCTACACAGCACTGTGACTTCATTCTGATCACTTAATAGGAAGATGAAATTCTTAATAAGAAGTCACCAAACAGTCTCTACAGCCAGGCCCTGGCTACAGTCAGGCTTTGGACTGTTTGCTGAACTGATCTTCACAGTGTTCATTCTGCAGTAGCATAGAAATCACCAGAGAGCTGTAAACATTCTAAGAAAAGGCAGGCGCTGCTGGTCACTTGAAGAGCGGATAGAGTGGCCCCAAGATAAATGTGCAATAGTCCTGCTAGTCAGCACCAAATCCTTTGTACCATTTAATTTAGAGCATATTTTAACAACTCAGCCATTTCTATTTTTTGTTTGTTTGTTTTGTTTTGTTTTTTTTTTGTTGTTGTTGTTGTTTTGTTTAAAAGAGAGTTGGGGAGGCCAGGCTGTTCCTATGCTACTAGAAGAAAATGAAGTATGAGCCCCCAAATGTAAACCCCTTAATAAACACACAGCTTGAGTGTCAGTGAAGGAGCCAAGGAAAAAGTGAAACCTTTACCCCTTTCCTTTTCAAGCTGTGGTACAGGAAGTGTTGTCTTCTAGACAGAGTCAAGCTGGGATGTGTGGGGCAGGCATTAAAAGCTACCTGTTTACCACTTGCTGGAGGCTTGAGGCTCCCCTGCTGGGGAGTCCTTTACACACGAGAGGAAGAGACTGCAAATGCCCCTGGTAGATGTTCGCACACACGTGTTCGCTACCGGTCAATGTGTTCAGCGCCTAAGCTTGTCATTCCTTTTCTTACGTCAAGCCCTCCCCACTCTTCTCCATATCTCCGGCTACACTAGAATGACGTCATCACCCGCCAGGTGCAGAAACAGTAGCCAATTCTCTACCTGAAAATTAGCCTCCTTTCATCTTAGCTGTGTATCCCAGGAAGACAGAACAATGTCTCCGTCACTGGCTCTCCCCTCCACTTCCTTAGCTTCACAGTGAGAATATTCTCAAAGCCTGGCCTTAGAGACCTTCACCCAGATTCCTTCCGTCTACCATGGGCAAATACAGAAAAGAACAGCTCCACCATGCCCCACAAACGCTCATCTCCCAGTCTCATTGGATGGGCTCATATCCACTACATACGAGTATTTGTTTCCTGAATGGTCTTGAGAAGGCCTATCCTGTCTGCAACACAGTTCATGAAGATGTGTCTTCCCTTCATGCTCTGGACTGCAGCATGGTTAGTGGATGAAGGCCTATCCTGTCTGCAGTAAAGTTCATGAAGATGTGTCTTCCCTTCATGCTCTGGACTGCAGCATGGTTAGTGGACCTAGACTAACCCACCCGTTCTCATGTCTGCTAAGATTTGCTTCATGAGGTTAGTTCAGCTCCTTGCATTACACTACAGCACTTAATTTATCTGTGTATACACCGGGTACTCAATACATGTTGGCTGTTGAATTTATCAAATGCTCTCTACTTTCTGGGAAATAAGCACTGTGGCTTTGGACCACAAGTGCATATACAACTGAGCCCTGTGGGAGGTGGGGGCAGGGACACACACTGAAATGGCCACATGTACCCAGCCAAAGGACACAGGGAAAGCTTGAGCCAGACCCAGCAGCATCCTTCCTACAGCCCTACAGCTGCACTTTGCCTTTGGCAAACACTTTTTGGGAATCAGGAAACATGATCTTGTCAAGACTCAAATAGGGTTCAGTCTTCCTGATGCTTGGACAGCAGAATCAAAAAGAGAACCATCAGAGGTGAAAAGGCCTTGGCTTGGAGATGCCCCATTCCCTCCAGAAGATGATTTCCTATCCAGAAAGGGAAGTCAAAGGCCCAGCTTGGGAATGCTCTGCCCAGATTCAGAGCTGTGGCTGGACCACAAGAAACACCCACTCCCAACCCACAGCCCTGTTCCACAGTTCCCTGCTCTCTGAGAAATAAAATCCCAACAAATGAGTAAACAAGACCCCCCAAATAGCCAGCTCCCAACACTGCCCAGAACACTTGCCTTCAAGTTCATTCTGATTCTTGGGATTTTATAAGCTAACAATTTTGAGAAAAAAAGAATGAATGCAATCAACAAACACCTATTAAGCTCCTAGTGTGCAGTAAGCTCTAGAACATAAAAGGCAAGATAGAGAAGACAGAGTTCTTTGCTCTGCAGGAGCTCAGAAGCAATGCAGGAGAGAGCCAGGTAAACCGCTAACCATACATAATACTGTGGTTAAAAAATTACATTATACTTTATTTTGTGTCCATGTGGGTGAACATGTGCACACTACAGCATACACGTGAGGCAATGGACAACACAACTTGCAGTTCTCTCCTCCTGCTATGTGGGTCCTGGGTACCAAACTCAGCCTGTTAGGTGCCTTTATCAACAGAGGATCTCACTGGCTCCAATAATGCTCTGTTTTAAGGACCATAATAGAAGGAAGCACAGAAAATGAAGCATTTAACCCTGACTGAAGGGTTGAGAATAATGGGCTTTAGGACCTGGTGCCAAGGACAGATATTTGAGCTTGGCTTTGAAGACTCAGGTGGGGGAGTTGGCCAGGTGGTGAATGGCAGAAATGTTGTTACAGGCAGGGATCACAGTCTGCAAAGACAGCATGGCAGCATGTTCAGGGATTGAAGGAAGCTCCGTAGGGCTAGGACCGAGAGATCAGTGATGCTGGAGAGAAGAGGGCCCCATCTTTGGGCATATTGAGATATCTTTTGACTCCAGGCATCATTGTGAAGGGAAGCATCACATTGGAAGAATGGGCATTAAAACCAGAGAAGGAGCCAGAGGGCGCAGCATGACTGAAGGCGGCATAGCAGTGTGGAGAAGAGGCAGTGAGGACATGGAGAAGGACATGGATTCTGAGATGCCCAAGAGGGGGCGACAGCTGACAGAGATGGGGGAGTGGTCTTAGGGGGAAGCAGTGGATTTCTTTTAGTTCTGTTTTCAACTCCAAACACCTCAGCACTGGTTACAACACAAGCTGTTAAAATCGAGGTGATTCTGTTGGATGGCTTTCTTCAACCTTCTAATACTTGGGTCCCTAAGGCATTGTCTTGGGGAAGTGATTCTGACCTACTGCTGAGTTTGAACATTGGCCATTCTGTGATCGGATGCAAGGGCGGAAGATGACCCGCTTTGCCCAAACACTCTGGACAATGTCACTCTTCCTCCAGCAGCAAGGCTACACACAAACAAGGTAGTTCTAGGAACCCACTTACATGATGAAGAGATAAGAAGCTCACAGTGTGAGGCCCCCTGAAAGGCCCGCTCACTGTACTGCTGCCCTCGTCCGCCTCATCTAACCAGAGGGACTCATAAAAAGCTTTGCTCTCTAAAGTAGACAGACTAATTTTTCAAATCCAAGTCTTGCCATTATTGGGGACACAGTACCTTCCTCAGGGGGTTACAGGGTACAAATGTGGGATAGTGTCTGATGCCCAGAAAGAAACTAGTCAGTGGCAGCCATCATCACTGGCCGGTGTATTCAATGCCTAGTTATATAAAAATTACTTATTTTCTCTGTTCCTAATGTGGAAAGACAAGAAAGAACTAGAAAAAGTACAATGGCAGGCACAGGGATGAATGTCTGTAATACCAAAACTCCAAAGTCTGAGACAGGAGGATCAAGTTTAAAGCCAGCTTCTGCTGGCTATGTATGTAATAAAACATTGGTGCAAATATCTATATCTATCTATCTATCTATATGTAGAGATAGATAGATAGATAGATAGATAGATAGATAGATAGATAGAAATGACAGACAGCACACATATGAGGCAGATACAGATGCAAGCTGGTTACAGAGCTGAGTGGATGGGAGTTTTCCATACGACAGATAGGATCTACTTGCAAAGGCCTACAATTTCTAGGGCTATTTTGAGGAGTGAGTCAGCATACTGGCAAAAGGCTGTTTTTGATGTCTCATCACGAATCTTCACCTGCTGTGGAGATGCCAGCCACCCCTGGGGCACACAGCCCCATCCTGCTGGGATGTTGCCCAGCACGAGACCACTGAGAGCCAGGCAGGCCAGAAACGGGAAGTCAGTCAGCAACCCGGCTTCTGCCTCCACTGCGGTGGGTGGCTGAGTCAGCAAACCTTGCTAAGGCATTTGGCTCAGAGCATATCGTGGCAGTGAACTCGACTTGCAATGTTCAGGAATCCTTGAGGGTTTCAACTCCTGAGACTATGGAAGTGAGTGAGCTCCTTGAAAGATAGGAATCATACCCACACATGCGGAGACTTTTAGAAGCCCCCACCGAGTCTCTATACCAGCATGGGACAGAAAACATAAAAGCCAGAGAATTTTAGGATCTTAGATGTAGATGAAAACATGAGCTGTCTGTCTGGTCTGGTATTTCACCAAGTGCAGTCCTTAAACCACCTGCTTCAGAATCACCTGGAAGCTTCTCAAGAGAGCAGATGTCTGAGCATCTGGGTGTGGACTGGAGTTTGCACTTTACCAAACATTATGGAAGTCTGTGGTATAGATGAAAGCTAAGAGAACAGTGGTGGACAGTGAAGGAGGGGAATGGGGGGGGGGGGGGCTCAAACTCTCCACCTGCCATCGCCCTGACTGGTGCCCCGCAGCTTGTCTCCTTGACAGACGCTCCTTCATCGGCCCCTGAGAACCTCCAGAGCGGCCCTCACCTTCCATTTGCTTCTCCTACTGCACTGTTAATAACCCTCCATTTTCCTGTTGCAACACAGGCTTTGATGTGTGATCTTCTAAATGCTGTATCATGCCTCTCTTTCCAGACCGTGAGCTACTCCAGGGCAAGGATTATGTTGAGTCATCGGGAGCCCAGAAGTTGCGGCCCAGGATAGAAGCTGGCCACCTTCCAGGTAAGTACAGACACTGGGGCTGCCTCTCTTCTTACACTTTCAGAAGTAGGCCTTGGCCTGGGAACTTCCTTTCAGGTTTCTAGTACACCATACAGAGACATCTCTCAGACTAAGGAGAGGACTTTCTTTGGGGAAGAAAGCCCTGGGAACTGACTCACCCTCATGGTCTAGTACAGTAAGTAAGCGCTGTCTGAGGAAAAATTACCATTGGCAGCCTGGTCTTTTGACTACAGGGGAATTACTCAACTGTAGTCATTGCCTTCTAACCCCAATCAGAGGCTTTCAGCGGCTGCTGGCACAGTGAATCTGCCAGTGTCTGTGTTGAGTGTCACCCTGGTGCATCTGAGAGGGAAGGAGCGTGATGGGGGAGGAGAGTGGTGTGCTGACTGTCACACAGCAGGGTTCTCACCACCCTGCTTCTCTTGCTACACCATTGACCCAGGCTAGGCCACACTCCTGTGCAGTCCAGAATTGAGTGAAGAGCTTCTCTGATCATCTACTGTTACTTAAATAAAATTAAAAAAAAAAATACTGTGATTGGAGAGATGGCAGCAGTTAAAAGCATGCGCTGTTTTTCTGAGGACCTGGGTGCAGTGCTCAGCACCCACATGGCAGCTCACAAATGCCCTCCCGTTCCAGGGGATCTGACACCTTCTTCTGGCCTAAGGCAGAAGGGCACCAGGCACCCATGTAGCACACATAGATACATCCAGGCAAAATACTCATACACAGAAACTAAAATTTAAACAATTAAAACAACAACAACAACAACAATAAAACAAGAGCACTTGGTGTTCTTGTAAAGGACCAGAGTTTGGTTCTCGACACCCACATCAGGCAGGTCACAACTGTCTCTAACTCCAGCTCAAGGGGGATCCAACAGCTCTCTGCCACTGGCATCCCTATGCATGTATATTCCCTCTTATCACTCAAATACTCATAATTAAAAGTAATAAAAATAAATCTTTAAAAAAAAATCTAAAAACTAAACTGCCTTCCCAGAATCACCATAAGTCTTGAATGGAGTAAGAAATGAGAAAATGCCTGGTAGCTGTGATGGACTGTTCAAACCCTACTCAAGTTACTATGATTATGGACCAAGAACACGAAGGAAATTAATCCTACAAAAAGAATGAAGAAGGTTTGGAGAGCTGGGACCCTTCTGAAGGAGAACAGGGCTCTGCTTTGCTGAGAAGCCTCCCAGAAGGTTCCTTAGGTTATCATGAAGCTGGAGTCTGTAAGGACTGACCCAGAAGGCTACTGATCAACAGTGGATGCTGGATCTAACAGGAGCTGGGGCCCAGGAACAGGGTACCACTGGGTAACAGAGAACTGACAAAGGCCATTCTTCCCAGACAACCCCTGATTTTGAAACCAAAAGGAAGCAGGGGTAATGATCACCAAGCTCAGCAGACCGACCATCCCACAAGTTTCCCTGGTCTGCATCTCCAGGGTCAGAAGCT
Organism: Peromyscus californicus insignis; assembly: GCF_007827085.1. NCBI lineage: Eukaryota > Metazoa > Chordata > Mammalia > Rodentia > Cricetidae > Peromyscus > Peromyscus californicus. The sequence goes on from NW_026294573.1 coordinate 46,506,798, forward strand.
ACACTGTGTTCTCTCACTCATCTCCTTGCCTTAGTGGTATTCCTTCTACATAAAGTTCACATCCTCCCCTGCTGTGCCTTACAAGAAATGCCCACTCATCTTTCAGAAGTCACCTCCTCCAAGAGTTCTTCCTAGTCCCCACACACCCTCAGATGTTCATTGTCCCTAACCTTTGTAATCCTGGTTGGTCTACAGTATTGGGTACCACGCTGGCACCTGGGCCTATCGACTGTACTTGCTTATTTCTAAGTCTGCTCCTACTACATCACTGTCGAGCCATTAGCAAGTTACAAGAACAGTTAGGGGATCACCACCAGCATTTTGAAAGATAAACTAGAAACTGGTAGGCATAACCTGCTAACAGGTCAACTAGCAAGCGCCAGGCGCCAGGCTTCTACCTCATCCCTCTCAGCAAAGGAACAAAGAAGATTCTCAATGTACTGTGCAAATTGTGGAGTGCTGTAAAGCTACTGTTAGCATCTCCCGAAGACTTCCTTTCTTGACCACATCCACGTTCCTGCCTACCTGACAGTGGGGAACTAGGGAGCAAGGTCAACTTGGGGCTCTACTCTGGGACGTTTGCAGGGCATGAGACATTAGCTCAGGGATGTGGGTGTCACTTCTTCCTTTCCTCTGGACATGGACAACACTGGAATACATCCGGAGGGAATGGTGGGTATCTCCTACTAGAGGAAGAAGACCTACAAATTCTTGGGGGAAGAAAGCACGCTTACTCAGTGCAGCTGTCTTCACTTCTGAAACAAAACAAGGGACCTGGGATCAATTCTGACTCTGTGTGGACTTGGGCGTGTGCTGGGCTCTCTGCACTGAGCTTCCTCCCACAAGGCTACCGTGGCTGAACTCTTCCTCACACGAGCATTCTTGCCCCTCACTCTTCCCAAGGTCACTGCTCTGGGGCAGAGACAAAGAATGCCCTCGCCCTTCCCTGCATCCTGGAGGAAGACAGCAGGCACAAAAGAGCAATTGCGGGTGGGGGCCACACCCCCAGGAAGAGAACACCAGGAAAGACCGCTGTGTGTTTATAAACCTCGGGAGCAGCTGCTTCCTCTACTGAACCCGCAGCCATGGAGGCCTGCCCTCCACTGACCCCTCCCAGTGCCCCCCTAATTTACCATCTGTTAGAGGGTCAGTAAGGAGGTGACCAGATATGCAAGTTGTCACTAGACAGGAAATGAACTGATGTCCGCCCCTTTGTCCCACTGCCTGGTTGAATCCAGCCAGGTACAGGGTTTGAAGCTTTGGTAGGGGGAGGGGCAGCTGTGTGCAGGTAGGAAGGGCAGGGGCCAGTGTAGCAGCATTTGGCTCTGTTTGTCTGTCTGCTCCGTGCACCTGTAGGTCTAATCAAATGAAATGAAAGATAACGCATGTCTGTTTGTCAGCGAATGTCTCCTCTTCTGTGCTCTGGGTGTATGTCGGCTGGAGCCTTCTGCCTTGTTCCTCTGTCCCCAGCCAGCAAAGGTGTGCCTTTGTGTGCTGTCCTGTCTGACTGAGTTCTAGCTTCTAATTGCATCCAAGGCACTGTGGAGCTCTGTTTTAATCGGCTTCCATCGTCTTCCCTTTCTGGAAAGCATTCAGTTAGCGAGCAAACTAAACCCACTCTCCTTGGGCATATCATGTTTGTCTAGACGAGTCTGCTTGCTATGACAAAAGCAGCCTCCAAAGACCTGGATGAAAGTGCTGACTGTCAGGCTGCTGTCCAAGGCTCTTCAGGGCCTGAACCAGGACCAGGGCAACATACTAAACCACGGGGAGACTTAAGGGCGATCACCCAATTTAGGGTACGGCCAGGTAGACTGCACCACCTGAAACAGCCGGCCCAACTTGGTTATACAGACGCTGCCCCACCGAATAAAAGATGGAGAGCTACAGGGCCTCAAAGTTTAATTCACAGATAAAGAATCTAGGATCAGAGGGGAAATCCCACCCAAGGCCACAGCTCATTCATCATTCATGATCTCCCCAGTGCTGATCAAACAACCGATCTACGTCAGCTACCACACCAGGCACCCAGAATAACCACAAGATTGAGCCATGGATTCTGCTATTAAAACATTGGCGATCTAGTTAAGGAGGCAGACACATGAGCAGGTAACTGACAGAAAAGGCCAAAGCCATGGCAGAGCAAAGCACTGGGGGCTGGGGGAACACAAAGAGAAAGTTGGACAGTTCTAGCTTTAGGGACTGGGGAAGGTGTGGGGGGCTGAACACTGGTCCCTCAGGTATCCAGAACCCACTCTCCAGATCTGTAATGATATTATCCCACACCTGACTAAGAAGACTTTGCAGATGAGATTAAGGTAAGGCCATGGAAATGGACACATGATCCTGGGCTATCAATGTAATCAACATACCTGAGGAGGGGCAGGCAGGGGAAGAGGCTATGCCCCAAGGAACACAAGGACGCTATAAAAGACAAGGAAAACTGACCCTCCCTTTGCCCTCTCCATGGAACACAGCCTTTCCACACCTTGATTATAGCTTAGTGAGAGTCATCTTTGATTCCTGATTCCCAGGACTTAAAGAAAACATCTGCGCTGTTTAACAGCTGTATTGTGGATTGGGCTTACTTGTTACAGCAGCTATGGATGACTCATACAAGAGGTTTCACTAGAGATGAAGTGGAAGTGAACTGTGCTCTATCAAAGGGAGTGGGCAGTCATGAAGGGTAAGAGCTCAGTGTTATAAAATAAGAAGTGTGGTATGCCAGGAGGTGAGGGAGTGTTGGGGGCGAGGGAGGTCTTAGAGTGATGGCTTTGTGTCAGATCTGGCTTCTCTGCATCTTCTCTGTGTGTCTTAATCCTTCTTGACTCCTGTATGAAACTGTATGAAAACAGTTGCCACAAACAGTGAGTTCTCCACAAACATTAGCAAACCCACACCTCTGCTCAGGCAACAAGAGGCCTCAGAGGCTTGGAAGTAGAGGTTTTCTGGCAGAGGAGGAAATGGATTCTGAGCATTATGTGGCTTGTGCAGTATTATATGTTCTCTTTCTCTGGAACCTCCTGACTCCGGGAGATGTCTCTGTATGTCAAGAATCTTGATACATAGTAGGACACGCCTTTAAGCTCAGCACTCAGGAGACAGGGGCAGGCAGATCTCTATATGTCTGAGGGAAGCCTGGCCTACATAATGAGTACCAGGCCAACCAGGACTACACAGTGGGATTCTGTCTTAACAACAACAATAAATATCATGGATATACTGTTGTGGAATATTTGTTTACACTGTGAAGATGTGTCTTTGCCAAGGCACCTTCCGATTGGTTTAATAAAGAGCTGAACGGCCAATAGTTGGGCAGGAAGAGGCTAGGCAGGACTTCCTGGGAGAGAGGTGGAGAAATGCCAGCAGATTCAGAGCAAGTTAGACATGCTGGACTGGGGAAAGGTAAAGAGCCACGTGTCAGATCATAGATTAAAAAATATGGGTTAATTAAGTTATAAGAGCTAGTTGGAAATAAGCCTAAGCTAAAGGCCAAGCTTTCACAATAATAAGTTTCCGTGTTGTTATTTGGGGGCTGGTGATCCAAAAACAGTCTGACAAGAAAGCTTGCTACAATATATCCCATCTATAAGTGAGAAGATCACTTGTGTTCCCCAGGATGCACTGATCTTAAGGGACACTTTTGTCATATGGTATAAAGCAGAGCAGAGGTCAGAGGCTACAGCCTAGAACACTAGGGCTCCCTTGCACATGGGAGCTGATAGAGCTGAAACCCTACAAGGCAAATAAATGTCCTCCACCCTCTTGGTGGACCCCGGGCTAGACACCCAGTGTCCTCATCGGACACCCCCTCGAGGGCCAGCATCTCTGACTCAGTGCAGCAGCTGAGGAGCTTCGCGTCTGTCTTTCCTTGTAATCAAAACCAGGACCACACTATCCAGCATCTCTGTGGGAAAGGACACGCTGGCTTCTTTTTTCCCTGCTGAGCTTTCTTCCACTGAGCAACCAGCCACAACTTCCAGAGACTTCTCTGCCCTGGCTGGTCAGATGGTTTAAGCAAACCAAATCTCTCTGCCCTCGCAAGCTAGTGGGACCAGAAGTCCTGGCTGTGCACCAGGTGGAGTTAGATATCAAGAAAAAAATGGTCAATGAGACTGAGTCCCTGCCACCCCATGTTGACAGGTAAAAGGGAATATCTGTCACCTCTTCCCAAACTGTCTACTTGGCGAAAAGAAACTTCCAGACTCAAAAGGCTAACCGGATCAGCCCAAGGCTTGGGAAGGCCCCTACCACACACTGAAATGACACTCTTTAAACAGCTGTCTACACAATTTCTGCCCGAGGTAGCTCTGGCTGGCCCGGTGTCTGGTGCCCTTCCCCCACTACTAAGCACCGAGGGCATGGCTGTGAGTCATTCTCGAAGCAGCTCTTTGGCCTTGGGTGACCCAAGTCAGCTCTCAAAGCCTAAGTTACCCCATCAGTGCAGTGGCCCCATGTGCCTCAAAGAAGTCACAGGGCAAAGTATCCAGAGAGGCGCCAACAAACAGTAGGTGCTTTACAAACCCCGGGTTCAAATTCTCAGCCCACGGTACAGTCACCAAGAGCCAAACAGGATAAAAGTCAAACTCCCAGATTTCCTTCTGGAAAATAAGCCTTCATTCTCCCGGGTTTTGTCTAATTGCCCATGGCCAGTGCTCTGGAGTTGCAGTATAAAAGAGAGGAAGGCCAGGAATGATCCCCACACCTTTTAATTTTTTTAATTGGGGGTAAGGGAGACTCCAATTATGGCGCCCACGCTGAAAGCAGCCCAGCAGCAGGCTCCATGGGCTGCCTGCCCTCCTGCTGAGAGCAAAGCTCAGGAGGGTGCAGTTACCCTGCGGTGCAAACACCCATCCCCCACTGTCATCACAGATTAAAGGGCCAGGCACCAGGGGACACGCTGGAGGGTGACAGCTGCTCTGGGTAACAATTGGCTCTCCTAATTTGCTTTCTCTTCTGGAGGGAAAGACACACACACACACACACACACACACACACACACACACACACACACAGCAAGCACACATTGAAGACAGCCATCAAGACACTAGTCTTCCAGCCAGGCCTCCTGCACCTAAGCAGTCATGCGGGTCAGGTGCTTCTTTCATTATGTCCACTGTGTCTACTTTGAGCATCGGCACACTGACACTGTGCTGCTGACCACACTGTGCCGGGCCTTTGCCAACCTGCTGAGGCCCCATCCATGTGTCCACTGCAGTCCCACTGAAGTCCTCGGAATTGACTTCCTACGGCATTGGGGTGAGCACCTCTAAGAAGAGCCTTAATACCAAAGAGTGTGCACACTCAGCATCTGGAATGTAGGAAAGAGGCAGGAAAGGCAGGGAGGAGGAGGCTCAGGGAGATGGAAAACCCTATCCCACCTTCACAAGAATCAGGATGAAACGTGTAAAAAAAAAAAAAAAAAAAAAAAAAAAAAAGCCATCCATCTGTTTTAGGGGGAACCAATATGTGGCCCACCCCAAGTTCAATCTCGATGGAGTTCTGAAGATCTGCAAGGTCCTAGGCCAGGGGAGGGTTTCTCCTTCAGCAAACCTCTGGTTCTCTAGCCAACACAGACCAAAGTCCCTGGAGATCATAGAAGGGTATAGAATTTCCAAGAAGCAGAGAACAGCACTGACTAACTAGTGTCTACCATAGCTGTGCATGAACAGGCTGTGTCAGGAGATGGTCATGCTACCAGTTACTCACATGTGTGCTTGTGCAACATTCTAGTCTACTGGGATCACACACAGAGTCAGGTGGACAACATCTAAGCTGTCTTCTAATTGCAGCATTCTATAAGCCCAAACTAGGTGCTCACGGAGAAGAGGATTCAAAGACCCTATCAATCGATTCTCATCTACCGATGAGGTGCTGGCTCTTGGGACACTAGGAAGAGAAGAGGAGTGAAGACTCCACAGTTTCAGTCACTGAGCTGGAAACATTTAACAAGCCTCAGTTTGGGGCTTCTGTTTGCAGGCTAAGGCTTGACAAAGGGCTACTTACTATGCAGCAGGCCACCAGAGCTCCTTGGGCAAATCCTGCCAGGACATCGCTGGGATGGTGTTTGTGGTCGGATACACGTGACAGTCCCGTGTAGAAGGCCATCATAAGCAAAGTGAACTGCAGGAGAGGCCGGAGCAGGCGGGCCCCTCGCCAGGTGAAGCGGGCCTGAAGGTATAGCTGAAGGAAAGAGATAAAAGAGATGCTAAATAACTTCTCGTTCATAGACTCTAGAACACCAGGCCAGCATGCTCTACATCTTTGCTAAGGAACTATCTAGACTTGGTGTGATAAACTGTGGATAGAGTATTTAACTTGGACACCATGCCAGCCACTGATCTTTAGTTTTACAGCATAAAAAAAAATGAGTTTATTTAGAGGGATAAGCTAAAGAGTAAGAATAAGATAGTACATATGAATGGTTTTTGCATACTGCTAGTCACACAGCAAGCATTTAATTAACATGACTTTCCTCTTATCTTCTGGATCTACACTACTTAGAGAACAGTAACCAAGGCCTGCAAAGGCTTTGCTTGCTGCAGGATTGATAATGATTTTCTAACACATCTGTGAGTTTTCTCGGGGATTACAGCTGCACAGTCCTTAGGGACCAGCAACCCCCTGCCACAGCAATGAAATACCAAGGAGGCTTTGAGTAAGTTGTCCTGACACTCCCAGCAAGGGGATGTTTCTGCTTTGAAAGAAAGTAACTCTATCCAAGAGACGTTTCCAAGTCATCCGTAGGAACCCGGATTCTGAATCAGCAAAGGAGGAAACATAAACCAGCCAGACAATGCCGGGCAACTTTCAAGGGGAGGTTGACAGATACTGCGCACTGGGTGGGGTGGAAGAGTAACCTGAAGAAAACGTAAGAAAAAGACAAGAAAAGAAAAGGAAAAAAAAAAACCCACCCCAAACACCACCTCTGGCCCAAGGAAAGTTGAAATGACGTCAACTGGGTATTGTCCCCTCCGGAGTTATCTTGCTAGAGTTTCCGCTTTAACCTCTGGGCACAACTTACTTCCCAGGTTCCTGTGGGAACTTGGGAAATGAGGGGGAAGAAGCAAGAGGAACAAGGGGGAACTTCCGACTACAAATCAAAGCAGGGGAGAGGCCAGGGGAAGGGAAGAGCAAAGGGAGGGGCTGCTGCCACACGGCAGACCCGAGGTAGGGGCAGAGGCCAGACCTCCCTTCCAGAGACAATGGGGCACTTTCCTTTTGGTGACCAGGAAGGAGCATGCCAAGGGCCAGGAGGCCTGGCTGAGGCGACGGAGAGAATGGAAGATCCCAGAGGCAGTTGGGCCGTGCAGGGAGCCTTCTCTAGGACAGAATGCTCAACTACTTGGAAAACACAAGGCCACCCATAGAGAACAGCAGGTGGCCCTACCAACATTTTGAACCAGAGTCTACTATTAGGAAATTTAAAAGTACTAAATGAAAAACTAACAAGAGGGTGTACTATTGTTTGCTGTGAAGCAAATTTAAGAAAAATATCAATGGGTTTCTCCTACAACAGCAATAACCAGTTAAAACCTAAAAGAAGCAACAAAATCATCATCCCAAAGGCGAAGACAATTAATACAAATAAATGTACCCCAAACTTCCTTTGTGAAGTAAGAGGCATAAAGGACACTTTGAACAGAGATCTAGAATCTTTGTTTACAAGAACAATGAATGTATAATGTATAAATGAATGTATAAATTCAATTAGCATTTGATGCACATTCTAGAACACCTGGAGAATAAAACTGGAAATTTCATTCTCAAGAAAAAACCCCAAAGAACAGAACCATGGACTGGTAGATGTTACGATGTGTGCTAAGGACAGAGAAATGAGACGTCATCTCCACTCCGTATAGAGTTATGGGTACAGTAAACGTACTAATGTGTCTCACAGACACCATGTAAGTAGGTGGAGGGCAGCTAGTGTCATTGCCACTAGGATGATGGACTTGAACCATCAAGATGGAAGACTCTTTGATGGAAGTTAAGGGAGAATTGTGAGGGCAGAGAGTGCAGTACTTCCAATAGTCCAACCTGGCTGGAGAGGAGACAGTGTGAGGTATAAGGAGAAATAAGGTTGCAGAGGGTCTTGGGGATCAAGCCAGGGAATCTGCCCTTTGTTGGGCAGAGCAATTTCTCTCAAACTGTATTCCACGAATACTAAGGGTGTGACAATAGAGACTGGTGAATGCTCTATACTAAGTCCTTAGTTCTGTCACAACGCTTATAAAATTATTAAAGGGTTTGAATCCTTGGGGGGAAAAGGCCCATTAGCCCGAAATTACTTATTTGAAAGAATATCTACCTATTAGAGGGTGAAGCATTAGAAATTTGAAAAATGGCTTTAAGCAAGGCACCAAGTTGGATAATCTAGATATTTCATGTGGAGTATAGACAGCATTGGGTTACCATAGGCAGTGTAAATGTCATGGTGACTCTAAAAGCTGTTGGCCACTCCCTCCTTGACACCAAAAGATCCTGCCTTTAGCCCAGCATGGTGCCTATAATCCAAGCAGGAAGCACAGACAAGCAGATGGTGAGTTCGAGACCTGCCTGGATTACATAGGGTCTCACTATGGGAGCCAGGATGGAAGTCATGATGGTCTCTCGGTGACCCAAAACAAGTTTCAGGAAAAAGGGACACAGTCTGTGTGCCCACTCAGGCTTGCCTACCTCCAGCTACTCTTGGCAGTGGACAGACGGGTGAATAACAGAAAGGACACAGGTTTTCATCAGAAAGCCCTCATGCCTCAGTTTCCTTTCAGGTGAAGGAGCGCAACAACCATTGTCTTAGAGGCAGAGGTATGGATTAGTGGGCCACACAGATAGAGAGGACATAGCACAGCATACAACTCAGTCAGCGCAAGGTTTTATTCTTTAATCACGCTCTTTAAGCACCTCTAAGATTTTTCAGTTTCCTTCACTGAAAAAGCTACAGACCTCGGAAAGCACTTGTGCAGAATCCCACCCTTCCCCTTGCTTGCTGCCTGCAGACTTAGGTCACAGGCCTTGGAAGCCAGGGTGGGGCAGAGGAAGGGTGGGCTTCCCAACCGGACAAGGCGACATCTCCCCTGCCACTGACTCAGGCTTCAGGCTGGGGCTCCAGAAAAGAAAAATCTCATACTGGAGCGGAACTGGGGAGGAGACAGGCTTCAGAATAGCTCCAGGAAGAGAGGAAGGGAGTGCTTGTGAATGAGAACAGAGTATGGGCCATGGGAAAAGAATTCCTCACACGGACTGGGAATGACAACCAGCAGATGCAACTTGTGCCTCCATATCCATCAGGAATTAGAACACTGCGGAGCAATGGCCTCATGGTCAGGAATGACTCTGATGTCCACAGTGGAGACACCCTTTTGCCTTGACATGATAGTTATTCAATGACTGAGACAATCTTTCCAAAACAAATAAATTACTAAAGAAAGACCTTGTGCAATGACCTTCTACTTAATGGATGCATTTGAAGTTAGTTAGGCAGTGGCAATAGGCTTTGTGGTTGATAGTAGGAGCCACCACACCTACCAGCGCCACCACTAGATGGATGGGATCTCCAGGTGCCTAGCCCAGTCCCCAAGAGCCGACTCGGGACTGCGGTTCAGGCCTCAAGAGGTTCTCTACACATATTCTGGAGCTTAGGGACAGTAAGTAACTCTGGAGGCTCCACTCAATCCCAGTTCACGGTACTGGTCCAAGTTACTCAAGAAGAAGACGTTAAACCCTGCTAATCACAGCGTTGCTTTGCATGCCTCCATCCTGAACCAAAACAGACTCTCCCAGTTATCAGAGAGGGCCTGCAGGAAGAGCTTCAGCAAGGTCCTCAGCACTCAAAAAAAAAAAAAAAAAAAAAAAAAGATGTTTAGGAAAAGAATAAGGAGAGCTGGACAAAACCAGGGTGAGTTACCCTAACCACATCCAAGCTACTGCTGACATCCTGTCCTGCCTGCGTTTGTTTCTCTCTGTGAAGGACTCCGGGCTGAGGAACCCACTCACTGAGCATGAGTGGGACCCTGTGCAAGAGCCCGAGCTCTGGAGCAAGAACAATTGGATTGCATGTGTGCGCCCCAGCTAAGCCGCTCTACTTTTCTGAAGTTCTCTGTTCTCCTACACAGCCCAAGATGTGCTCATTTTTTTTTAAAAAAAGTATTTCTGTTTATTTTCTGTGCATAGGTGTTTTGCCTGCATGTGTGTCTGTGTGAAGGTGTCAGAACTGGAGCTGGAGTTACAGGACAGTTGTGAGCTGCCATGTGGGTGCTGGGAATTGAACCGGGGTCCTCTGGAAGAGCAGCCAGTGCTCTTCATGGCTGAGCCACCTCTCCAGCCCTCAAGATGTGCTCATTTTTAAAAATGTTGCAAGCGTGTGTTGTGTTCAAAAACTGGAAAGACACACACCAATGAAATGCGTTCTGTGACTGAAAATAAGAGTACTAACAATACTCCCGTGTCCTAACGATTTTCCTTGCTGGTACTGAGGTTGCGTTTCCAGTTGTTAAAACAGAACTGCTGGTTGGGGGTGTGAGGAAGATTACAATAAAGGTAAGGAGGCTGCCTCTCCCCCGACCCCTGAAAGAAATGCATATGGAACCTTGGCACCCACATGGGCATCCAGAAACAGAACTCTCTCCCTGGCCCTAGCTTCACAACTGGGGTCCTACAGAATTGGAATTCTAACAAGATCTCCTTATGCCGAGTTTCAGCCTGGTGCTGTCTACCTGGGTCTGAGCCTGGTGTGTGAGCCATGCTCTAAGGCTCCCTAATTCTTGCTAAGTCATTTGTGTTGCCTGCTGTGATTTGCATACTGGAGAAACAGGCCTGTGCGGTCCTCTCCCTTCCTCTTGGGACAGGTGGGTTAATAGTAAAAAGGCAGCTTTCCGGGAGGCTGCATAGGTCACCCACACCCATAGAGAGACACTTTCTCATTCTCTAGTCTCCTCCTGGGCTCCCTACCTGGCCCGGGCTCATGTGCTTGGCAGAATGTCACATGATGTAAACCAGTTTCCCTCTGTAGAGTTATTAAACTGCTTTGAAGACAAAAGATTTTTTTTTTAACTTGACCCTTTCTTCCTTTCCAGAAAATCAAATCTCATTTTTCCATTACTGTCAAGAGAAGGAGAGAAAATGACCATTCTGCCAAGCACTGAGTTAGACACTGGGCTAGAAGCTTAATTACCAGCAACTGCCACAATCATCATGTTAGGTGGACACCAGGGTGCCCATGGCACAGATGAAAAGACTGAGGCAGAAGAGGCCGTGTTGCTCAAGGCACCAGGGAGCTCTGAATTACATGGAAAAATTGCCTTTCCGAGTCTACGATCTAACTCAAGAGCTGCCAGGCTCTGTAGGAAATTACTTATGTACAACGAGTCCCGGTTTTCTGAACTTATCTCTTCAGTCTTCGGAGAAAAGAAGCCATCCCAGGGCGTGATGCAGTTGTCATCTGGGACAAGCTCCAGGATATTTGGAGCTGTAGGCTCCTCCTCTTCACCTGTCTCACGTACTTATAAACACCCACGTCTCAATGGCAGACATACGGCCTGCGTACGTGAGTGGAAGGCACTGGCCTGGAAGTCTCTGAGCTGACTTAATCGGTGGAGTAACAGCCCTTCCTTTCTCTGTGTTCCATCCACTACCAACATGAATCAGGGAGATTCTCAGACTCGGCCACAACTATATGCTTTTATGGTTTTCTCCACAAATTACGAGCATCTTTGGTGTTTCTAGGTGCTCACCTAGGTTCTGGCTCTCAAGTGCTCACAAATGGGTGGATGAACGGACAGATGGAATGGAGTAGAAAGGAAAACCATCTGGTACAGTGGTTTATGCCTCTCTCCCCCTAGAAACAGCAATCATGTCCCTATGAGAGGTTGGAACATGTTCTTCCAGGGATCTGTGGGAATGCCTCATGGGCAGCCCAGACCCTATGCTCTGGGATTTCAAACTTATTGAACAAAACCTCAATGACTAACAACCACAGCCTGGAGAATGTGGCCATCGGAGGTCAGCCACTTCCCTGTTTCCTTGGTACCCACCAAATCCTGTGACATATAAACAGTTCTCACAGGACAACACAGAAAAAGCCAAGGGGTGAAGGGTTCAGTAAAGAGGTAAAAGCCTGTTCCCTGGACCACATGACTCTTAGTAATCTAACAAGTCCATGAGTAAGTAGGATGAAAAGAAAATTATTGGAATAGAAAAGATCATTGCCCTATGACAGTCAAATGGTCTGAGATTCATCCAAACACTCATTCATTCATCAAACATTCACTGCACACTTGCTAAGGATGTGAAGGGGGTTAGGAAGGGCTAGTGATGGTGGATGAGGCTATCTGTCTTAAACAGGGCAGAGTCAGGGAGGGCCTCTCTGAGAATGAGACCTGAGAAAAGACAAAGGGTAAGGCGCTGCCTTCTAATGAGGAGCCTGGATATAGACCCACCGCAGGCTAACGTGCACTGCAGGAGGGAAAGCTGGAGTGCATGATCCCGGAGCTTAGGGATCAACTATCAAGTGTGCACTTCATTCCCTGCTGCCTCTGGCCACCAAGCAGGAAGTGCAGCGCATGCGTCTATGGACTGTGGGTTCCTCCAGCTCCTCCCATTTTCACGGGACCAACGCCACAGGAAGCCTTCCCTGGCTTTGTCTTCATCTATCTACCCCAGCACACCACAATTCCAAACAGACGCTATAACCTACCCATCTCCTAATCTCTTGAGCACAAGGTGCCACATTATCATCACTGTCTTCCTGGGCCTCTGTCTAATGAACTCTTGAAACACCGTGACCACGCCTTACCAAATTCCAACTTCCCACTCCCATCATGGCACTTGGTGCATATCAGCCACTCGCTGAATATTTGCCAAATGCTGAACGGGTGATTTTTCTTGTGGATAATTCCAGGTCTGAAGCATCTCAGGAGCCCTAGAGAGTATCAAGGAATCTGGTCCACAGTGGAGATGCCAGGTGTGCTACATAAATTGGTGTCTGCCCGAGTGTTGGTGTTTTATCCAGGTAACTACATTGTCCTCATACCTCGACCATGGAGGCAAAAGACCAATCCAGATGTAGTCTTCTGGGATGTAGGCCAAGACCCTGAGGTGGGAGGCATGGCGGATGCTTCTATGTGCTCTTTTTGTTTTTATTAGCATCTACATGAGTCTCTAACAAACCTTAACCTCATCCTTAAGCTTCCATGCCCAGAGATAATTTGGTGTTTGGGTCATGGTTTTTCCAAGCCGCCCATTTTGCAAATCCAAACCCAATCTGGAGTGCCCTTCAAAGCTATGGAAGCTGTTGCTGGTGATGGCTGAAGCTGACAGGTCTGCAGTAGGGGATGCCTGGTGTTTCTAGTCAGCCCCTGTCTGTGAACACCATGGCTACATGGACAGAAGTTTGGCCCTCGTGACTTCCCTTCCTCTTTTCCGTCACAGAGAGGACTTTAAACGTCTTCCAAAAAGAAACACTTGGCTGAGTGATAAACAGCACCCACCCACACTCCTTTTTCTTTCATGTGACAGATGGAGGATGTAGGGCCAGCTCAAAAAAGTGGCAACCACTCTATAAGACAGATGCGACAGTCTCCATTTTACAGAGGGGTACACAGAGGCTGTGAAGCATAACCACTCAGAGCTCACAACTAGCCACGGGCACAGCCAGAGCAGAGTCTGCATCTGTCTGATTCCAGAGGCAAAAGCAACCAGCGCTGTGCTCAGCTGGCTCACATATGGTTCTCCCCAGTGCTCCAGGGAAGCTGTGGCTCTCAGGCAGTGAGAAAAAGCTCAGGGTGCATGTGGAGGTAAGCCAGGATCCAGGCCCAACTCCAGCACTTCCGGGAGTCCAACAGAAAAGCCCCGAGGGAGGGCTGAGGGGCTTGCCTGACTGATCACAAGATTTCCACTCTCAGGCAGTGAGCTTCAAACTTCCTTGAGAACGTTTTTGCAAGTGGGACATTGGAAAGACTGGGACTTCTGTGAAATAGTCACACAAAACCAAGTTCTAGAAAAGAACAGAATCAGAACACTGCTCAAATTTTCAGTCTTTTGCTTCTGAGATCATTTAAAGCCAGATAACCTTGGGGCTGGGAGGTAGCAGGGAGAGATCTATGTGTATGAATTTGCATGTGCTGGCGTCTTCAAGAATGGACATTGAATATGTGCACAAGTTCCTAAGATCCTGTGGTGTCTATGTAATCAGTGGTGTGTGTGTGTGTGTGTGTGTGTGTGTGTGTGTGTGTGAGAGAGAGAGAGAGAGAGAGAGAGAGAGAGAGAGAGAGAGAGAGAGAGAGAGAGATAACATACCAGGAGGCAAGGGCTAAGCATGCCTCTCTGTCTCTCTCTTCTCTCATTTCAGCTTCCCTTCCTTCTTTGTCCCAGCAGTAAGAAGGCACTACAATTTTCCCCTCCCTCCGAGAGCTACAAATACATCTTCCATGACAATGCATGCTGCCTCCCTCAGTCATCCTGTTGGCAGACTGCCTTCTGTGACCACAGCTAGTGAGGGGCTGTGGAGTGGAAGGAGCCAGCTTAGGGGAGAGTGTGGAACCACCTAAGCTGTGAAAGCAGATGTGGAGGACAGTTCTCTTCTCCTTCAAGTGAGGTGGGTCAAGAGTTCACATTCCTTCCGCTTTTTTTTCTGAGAAGGTTTTTGTTTTTTTGTTTTTTGGTAGCCAATATAATGAGAAGAGGCAACAGTGCCCCTTGGGGAAGACCACCCTTCACGTGCCTTTCTGTTTTACTGGCTGTACGATGTCCTTATTAACTTCTCAGATTCAAGTCTGTTTCCACAAACAAGATAAATCAAAGCTGAGCCCACAAGCTACAAAGAGATGAGAGTGTTTGTTATGAGCTCTAGGCATAGTGGCTGGCACCCAGCAGGAACCCCAAACCTGCACCCCAAACCTGCAGTCAGCACACACCTGGGCAGCTGCAGAGGACATCCTGCCCGGGGCTGCCTTCAAAAGAACTCAGTATTTTTCTCTTGGAAGAAAATGAAGGAACATGGGGGGATGGGATGGGGGCTGAACACATACAATTCTCCTAAGCACTTTTACAAAATACTGAAATTACATTTGTAAAATTGCTTCCAGCCCTGGTAAAATACACACATGGAACAGAAACCTAAATATCTGCTAAATTATCCTTTCTGAGAGCAAAACAAAAACAAGCAAATGAAGAATGGAGAGGAGTGCCGTTCGTGAATAAATAAGGTCCAGGTCTACTGTTTTTATAGGCTGGGGCCTAGCTTTCAGCACTGCATCCTGGGTAATGGGAAGCCGGAGGCCTCTGAACTTGGAAAGGAGTAGGGAAAAAGCAAAACAAAACAAACTCTGTTTTTTCCAATTCCTAATTATGTTTTTAAAATAAGTTGAAATCAAACTGTTCTTTTTCCAAACAGCTTACACTCTTCGGAGCTATGTCCGACCTCTCTGCACCTTCTCGCTCTGAACTCAACTGGAGCAGCTGAATGCAGGAAGTGCCTTGGCTCGGGGACCTCATTCAAGGGGAGAGGAAAGGCGGGGAAGAGCGTGTTTAACTGACAAAGGAAAGCAGAGTGGCTTGCTGTCCAGCGGGCAGCTGGAGTGAAGGAGGCTGTCCACCTGTACTGTCTAAGCATGTCCGAGGAAGCCAGCCGGGGAAGAGCAACATGCGAATCCAAATCACATCTCCCCCCTCCAAGGCAAACGAACTCAGACACACTTCCTACTGTCTCTGGATCCAGGAAACAGGAATACATATTTTGCACTTTGTGAATTCCTGGACATCAGAAATACTTTGTAAAAGTCAAAATCACTCTCAGCAAGCGAGCTAATGAAGGCCAGTGAGACTGCTCAGAGGGTGAAGGCACTTCCTACTTGACAATGCAAGCAAGCCCAATGATTTGAGTTCAGTCCCTGGAAGCCGGGTAAGGGTGGCAGAGAGAACTGATTCTGGCTGCCATGGGCACGCCATAGCACGTGCAGGCCTCCTCCCATATAAACAACTTAGAATTTTTTGAAGTGATATAACGACGCTTCCTGAAGTTCTTCTATTGGTAAACTACAAAACAAACCCACACAGTGCACAATGTGAAGAGCCAGATCAGAAGCCTTGGGTTTGAATGTCACTGCTGGTGCATTTGTAAATTTTGCAGTTCACTTGGAATCTCTGTGTCTAATAATCCTTTCCTACTACAGAACAGTATCCGTAACGTAAAGGTTATTCTCAAGACCAAAGGAGTCGTGGCTTCCCAGAAAGCAATGCTTGTACCATAAACTAGTACACAAGTATCCTTTATCCTTCTATAATTTCAAAATGGACACAACAGTCCCTATTTAGCAGCAGGGTGAACGGATTTTTATCTAAATAATAGAAAAAGCCTAGAAATGAACAGGACTTCTGCTATGGGAGTGTTGAGCTCTGATGAGATCTAACGTGCCCAGCTTTTTTTCCCCCCCAAGGATTTCACATGAACTATATCCTCAATGATACCAAGGGGGTAAGCTACGGTTGGACACTGCTTCTGTTAGGGGACAGAAACTTACCACCAGATACAGCATAGTAAACATGGAGAAGGAGGCGTGGCCCGAGAAGAAGGACTTCCTGCAAGAACAAGAGAGGACCGTGAAAGGACCATATTCACATCCCCAGTGTTCACTCTTCTGTCTTCCCTTCCCTAGACTCAGAATCTTGTTCATTTTTGCATCCTTGGTAGTGCTTTGATAAATGCCTGGAACGTAGCAGCCATGCATAAATAAACAATGAATGAATGAATGAATGGGTTTAGTAATGCCATATCACAATGATTGATTTACACATCTGTCTTGATCATTTGGCTATGAGTTCTTTCTTTGAGAGCAGGTACTACGCTTTCTTCCTCATCTAAACCAGAGCCCAGCACCGGGGGTGTTCTGAAGGTGCTCTCTAAACCTCACCGTGTCAAGAAGGGCACCTGCTGTGTCGGTGTGGTGGCAGCATCCTACCTGGCCTCCTGGACTTTGCTGTCTTCTCCTCTGCACCTGTAGTTCTGAATGTAGCCCTCGGAGCAGTTGATCTGACTGAAATCAGGGTCACAGACGCTCAGGAAGTGAGGCCGCAGGCGCCCGATGGACACCTTGGCGATGTCTGTGAAGGACTGGCTAATAGCGCAGCCGAAGAGGAAGCAGCCCACTTGCTTATAGAGGGCGGCCACGTAAGGGTTCTGAATGGTAGATCGGGACTTCTCCTTGAGGTAATAGATCCGGTAGAATTCCCCTGTGATGATCTAAAATGAAACGAATAAGGAGTCAGGGAGAGCTGAGACATCCTCAAAGCTGATGCTGCAAAACCGCACTACGGGACAACAGGAGAACATATTCAGTATTTAACTATAGGGTATAATCCACAGAATCCTAATTTCCTACTTAAATAGGAATATATTTAAACAACACAAGAGTAACAAAGTGTGCACATGGCTGTCATTTCCTTCTTTAAAAAGATTCTTACATTGCCATAGTATCTCTGCAACAACAATAAAACCCACCAAGTATAAATACATATATAATATACATA
The DNA here is from genome assembly GCF_007827085.1 of Peromyscus californicus insignis. NCBI lineage: Eukaryota > Metazoa > Chordata > Mammalia > Rodentia > Cricetidae > Peromyscus > Peromyscus californicus. The sequence continues at coordinate 46,524,321 of NW_026294573.1, forward strand.
TGTGTATGAGACTAATATGTACATCAAAAAGGACTCAACTATAGAAAACAAAAGAAAATAAAGGCTCAAGGGCACAATTAAAAGGGACACGTCAGGGACCCCCCGTGAGCAAATCTGAGGGTTCTGGGAGGCGGTGAAGGATTAGTAGTAGTAGTTAAATTCTGGTGAGGGTCCCGCCTTGGTGCTAGCATTGATGAGCATTTCCACAATCCATAGTGAATCCAGGCTCTGCCACCTCCCTCACATCCTTCAGCACTAAACCTCTCAAGCTTCACATGCCTCAGCCTCCTTCCCCCATAAAAGGAGGTGGCTGGCCTTTGCAGAGTCGCTGGTTTATGTGAGATAGCATTGGCAGGAAATGTGCTGGGTCATGGAAAGGGAGACTTTATTATTTTTTATTATTTAACATTTATTTAATTTTCTGAGAATTGAGCCCAAGGCCCCACAGAGAGTGACATCTCTAGCCCTATTTTATTTTTTTACACATACAGTCTTATGAAAACAACAACAACAAAACCACTGGACTAACCTAGGCATAGTGGCATACACCTATAATGCCACTACTCGGAGGCTTAGGCAGGAAGATCAAGAGTTCAAGGCCAGTCTTGGCTCTATAATAAGACTCTGTCTCAAAAACAAACAAAAACAAAGTAACACTGAAATAAAAGCCAACATTCAATACGGTACCTTTAGGTACCTGAACTCCTCAGCTAGGCTTTGTTGTCTCCTTAGGTTTGAAGGGGGCCAAAGGAGGCTGGTTTGCATGTTCTTCCACGATGTACTATATCCCCGCTGCTGAAACTGCCTGGTTTTCCAGTAAGCACGGGCCAGCTGTCACTCCACAAGGTGAATGTGGACAGTGTCTCTCTGTCATTAGACTAAATTGCCTTGGGTGGATGCACAACCGTGCAGCCTGCTCCCCTTGTCTTAACTCCATGGCACAGCTGTGGCCACTTCCTGGTTGCAACCCCAGGCCGGGGACAGTGATGGTCAGCTCATCACTCACCACAAAAAATTCCCTTTCATACTTCCTCCCGTGGAGGATGATGAACCACACTTGCCCTTTCAGTAGGCAGACACATTCACAACCACAAGGGAAGCAATAGATTAGCACATCTGGGGCACTCCTTTGCAGAGGTTCCGTTATTCCTTTACAGTGGGGGTAAGGCATCTAGGCGTGAGTGTAATCCAGGTCCTCAATGGCCTCAAAGTGCAGGGATGGGTGGTGTATAGAATAAACACACCAGCTGGGGCCAAGGACAAGCAGGTGCTGGGGAGGGAACAATGCTGATACAAGAGCCCTGGGTGACGAATGTACTGTATTTTGTAAGTGTCACACTTTCCCCAGCTCATTTTGAGGATGATTCTACAGGACAGGGGTGGTTAAAGGTGGCCCAGTCATGTACTTGCCTAGCTGTTCCCTAAGAAAGCAGAACTAATATTTAACTCCCCATGGGTACTCAGACATGGTCACTGAAGGAACAGACGGATGTCAGGCAGTGGAAGATAGGTCAATCCTCAGAGAAGCACAACTGGAAATGTCCCCTAATCCTTGCCAATGTCCCTCTGATAACCTGCCACAGAGATGAAAAATCTGAGAGATATGGCAAGTCAGATACAAAAGCAGCCATTCTATGCTGATCAGACTAGAGCCCAGATTAACCTGCGCCCAAAAACTGGACCTACGTGCACTCACTCTCTGCCCAATGTTCTTTCCTACCATTCCTGATCCAATTCTCTTTCCAACCTGTTTGAACTTCTACCCTATGGAATCTTACAGGCTAACACCGTCCAGATGTCCATTACCACAATCTTGCTCACTGACTTCTGATTCTTTATTTATAATTCACACTCAGGTGTGTTTACATGGAGAGGGATGGGCACTGAATGAAAAATCAAGTAGCCATGGTTGGAGTCCTCACCTACTGAGTGAATTTGGAATAAGTTCTCTATTTGCAGAATCATGGTTTAGTACTTCAGAACAGTAATGACATTTACCCTCAACGCTGCTGTGCGGGCTTCCTAAGCAAGCAGAGGGAACAGGGAACAGACAACAGGAAGGAAGGTTCCTTGTGAAAAACACCTACAAGCAAGGAGCAGCAGGACCATGGCCCTGGGCACAATGCCTGCCCTTGGATTGCTCCTGAGTTTCCAGGACCAGGCCACTGACTTAGACAAAGACATCCTGGCTCAAGCATCATTCGGTGTAATTTTCTGTTCAGGGTAAGAAAGAACATGTGGGTTTCTACTGCCGATAAGCATCTTTTGCATGGACTGACGGGCTAATTTTAGGCAAGAGTCACTTCTGTGCAGGACACTTTCGGGAGAAAGGGTTTTATGACAATTCAAGGACTCTCTTCAGTCCTAACCTCTCAACTTTCTACAACTCCTATGGTGTGGCCATTTCCAAGAGCTATGAGTGAAGATCCTGGCAGGATGGGAAGAGCAAGAGGGAAAAAGAGATCATATGCTACCTCAAACCCCTGACAGCGTTGGTCCCAGCAGCCATTTCTCACAGTTCCTTTGAACTATTGTTCCATTTGGTCCACAACGCTGTTCAGAAGGCAAGCCCATTATACAGATGGGGACTCTGGGGCTCTGAAGGATGGAGCCTGGTAAATGACAGAGGAGTAAAGCCCACTGTCTCTCAGTTCAAAGATACGGTGTGGGCTACCCAGAGATTAGCTTGTTAGTTCTATTGTTATCAAAATCATTTTCTATGGTGGAGGAGCAGTTGTGTGTCCCCAGGACAGCCGGGCTGAAGCCACTTAGCAGACACAAGGCTCCAGGACCACATGGCTTCTGGAGCCACCCTGACAGATTGCACAGTTAATGAGCAGCAAATTATGTATTTTCTCCATCCCCTCGTACGGAAGGGTCGAGGAGTCGACAACACAGCCATAAATCATCATTATGAACCAGGGGACTCAGCTTCTTGTAATCCTAACCCTTAAAGGCTATTTAATGAAACTTGGGCTGTACCTCTGCAGGAGAGGCGAGGGCTTAAACCGTTCCCTGACATGTTATTCGCCTACTCTGGAGTCTCAGATTTACTGCTTTCGGACTTTATTCATTATTCACAATGTTTTCATTCCTGGGTCATAAAATGAGCACCCCCTTCTCTCCAAAGGCTTGGTCCCCACCCCCAGGGCCCACATTTCTGCCTCAGTCAGCAAGGTTCTGATATGTAAATTTCACTTTGGAGAAAAATGCCTTCCATGTTGATCTCCCTCTGAAGCAGCTTTGAGCAGCAGATCTGGGGGCGATGGCCAGCTGCCAGGCCGGCAGAGAACTCTCCTCTACCTGCCTTTTAAGGCCCTTGGCCCGGAGTCTGGAAACTCATACAGAGGAAAGCATGGCAATTAAGCTACAAGGGGACAGAAAGGGACGGGTCCTGGCCAGCCAGCCAGTGGTTGGGAAGCTGTCTCCAACTGTAAGGGAGAGCCTCTTCCTGCCTTTTGTGGTGAAGAGGAGCCCAGATACCCACGTCTTTTCAGATATGAACTGTTCTGGAGAGGAAATGGAGAGGGACACTAGGCCAGCCTTAGTGGGAAGGACAGGGCATAGTATAGAGAAAGAAGCACCAGGTTGGGAGCCAGGAAGTCTCAGTGTGATCCCATCTATTACTTTCCAGCCAGATGACTTCACCTGTCTGGGCTTAGGTGTCTCCTTATAGAAAACAGCATTAATATCCACCTTGTGAGACTGGCAGGGGACTCCATAGGTGATATGTCAAATGCCTGGCACTTCCAAAGCTTTGGTCTGGTTTGGTTTTTTTTTTTTTTTTCCATCTTCTTCCATGATTAGGAGGGGTTGGGCAATATAATAAAAAAATCAAAGCACTCTTTAAGAATATCTTTTCCAAGAGTTCTTTGCAAAAGAACATTTCAAACTGGATGTAGGGAGCATAACCTGCCAGGGCAGAAGCAGAAAATGCATGCGTGCCGACGCTGGTTTCGATCCTTCCAGGAAAAGAAGAAAAGAAAGAAAGTGCAGAAGGACCCCCTGCCCCGCCCCCCCCCCACCCCCCCCACCCCCCGCTCAGCTGCTGTGTTATTCTAAATGCTCTGCTCTATTTATAAATCACCCCAAGAAAAGTAATATTTTTACACATTACGTCCTAACAATTCCTCTGCTAGAGACTGAGAACCCTCCTCCTGTTGACTCTGAAGAGCTAACGTCCCTATATTCTGTTCGGCTTTAATAATATTTACACAGCATTTTACAGCTTACAAAGCGCTTTTCCCTCCTCCGCGTTGTCTGTTTCTCACAGCACCCCGCGGGTCACTATATGATTACCAAGGCTTTCTAAGTGAGAGTGGTGAAGGCCGCCAGAGAGGCCAGTGAGCCACCCTGAATAAAAAAAGGGGGGGTACTGCTTAACAGCCCCATCGCTGACACCTGGCCTCCTCCTCACTCCTGTGTTCTTCCGGGTGTTACCAAGGAGGCTGTTTCTTTAAAGTCCCAGTGGGTAGCTGGTCCTTATGTCCCAAAGACAGAGGCATATTCTTGTCGTATGCTTGCACTTGTAGCCACCATCCCGAGTTGTTTGTTTTGCCTTACCCCAACCCCTACATCTCATGTGTGTCGGTTAACAAATTCTTTGTGCCCAGAAAAGATTCATTCCACAAACATTTGATGATGGAGAATCATTTTTCTCAGTCCCAAGGCAAAGAAAAAATATAATATACTAGGGTTCTACCTCTCAAGATGGAGTCAGGAACGAAATGGTACTTTCTCTGAAGCCAAAGGTTCCATATACTAAAAGAAACTGGCATATCTTTACTTAAGTATAAGTAAGTGACTGGAAAATTCCCACTCGACTGTCTTCAGCACTTTGCCAGTACAGTGCACGCTGGCTGGGAAAGACCATGAAGACACAGGCATTTCTAAGGCCACCAGTGGTGATTCTGGGCTTTATGGATATGACAACTCTGACCTCTGAGACAGGGATGACCAAGAAGCCAGAGAGAGACCTCAGAAGCCCATTAGGGCTGCAATCAGCATGGCTACCTGTGCCCACAGGCCTCGTGAAGAACATAGTTTCAAGGGCCACTATTTCCCCAGATGGCAGGATCTCACATTCAAAGGCCTCCTTGAAGAGATTCTCTGCTAGTCAGTCCATGCGAGTGTCTCTGGGCAGCTCTCTCCAGAGTGTTGCACACTCCCGAACCCACACTCCTTTTCTATGTTGAATTTGTCAGGCTTCCTTAACATTGTACCGCTGTGCGTTTCTTCCCATTTCTATGCTAACTCTCTCCGTTTCCAGTGTCTCCACATCTGGCTTCTACTCAACAAATGCGAGTCTTCGGTACAGTTGCATCCCCAGCTCTCGGCTGTGATTTTAGCTGCTTCGATAGTTCTGTGAAGATGATCTCCTGAAGGGCAAATGCCCCCCATCAATCCTGTCCCAGTCTTCTGCCAAATCACCCAAGTGGACATAACGCCAGTAGGTCAAACTAGCCAAGTTCAAGATTAAACCTAGCCCTGCCCTTCACCATCAAACTACTTCCCTCACCCCTGTATTTCCGTTCCACGTGTCCCTAAACCTAACTGCAAAGAGCCAGATTCTTTTTTTTTTTTTTTTTTTTTTGGTTTTTCAAGACAGGGTTTCTTTGTGTAGCTTTGCGCCTTTCCTGGAACTCACTCTGTAGACTAGGCTGGCCTCGAACTCACAGAGATCCGCCTGCCTCTGCCTCCAGAGTGCTGGGATTAAAGGCGCGCGCCACCACCGCCCGGCAAGAGCCAGATTCTTAAGGCTTCTCCCTTTTCCTTCTTCCACTGCTATCACCTTCCGTTTGCCCTGCTGTCGCGAGATCCCTCCAGTCACCTTTCCCGTTCCCGTTGTATTGCCACCGTGACGGTTCAGGCTTCATTCTTACCATGGTTAGAAAACTGACCAAGCTAACCTAAAACTTCTTGTCAATCTCTACCAATTAACTGGAGTGTAAATTCCTCAGTCAGAGACCTCGACAGTCCTGCCCCAGTCTCGGTCTACCTGAACTTCGTCAGCGTCCTTGTCCCCGTTCCTCCAGCCAAACAGGTCTGCTCTGCAGCTCCGGCAATCAGACCAGAGTTGCAAAATCTCCTCCATTGTTAACAGAAATCCCTTTCTCCCTGCAAGTCAAGGTCTCTGGTGAAAATCCTGTAGAGCTCAGGTGCCAGCTGGTCTTGGCTTTTTCGCCTCTGCACCTGGAGTAAGTAGGGGCGCTAAACCTGGCTCCTTATGCTAAACCTGGCTCCTTATGCTAAACCTGGCTCCTTATGCTAAACCTGGCTCCTTATGCTAAACCTGGCTCCTCATCCACAAACATGAGGGAGGTGCTGGTTATCAGCAGCTGAGAGTTTTCTGATAATGACACAGGACATACGCTCATTAAAAAGATGATCAAGTCTGTGTGTGTGTGTGTGTGTGTGTGTGTGTGTGTGTGTGTGTGTGTGTGTGTGTGTGTGAAAACAGCCCGAAGTCCTCGACTCCCAGGTACTTCACACCATCTACATTTGGTGACCTCAAAGCTGGAGAAAAATAAAAATTTTCTGTTTATTTCTTAGTCCCAAGTAAAAGGAAACTTTGACATGCATTGTTTTTAAAGCACTCTTGTCCCTAGGGCCCACCACCTTGATTTCTGTTTTTAATTTTTTCTCTAATTCGTTTCCCTCCTTGAGGCTTTAACAGGACGGCTGGTCTTGTGCTTGCCTTGCATCCCCTTTCAACCACATTTTTCAATGGCAAAAATCACACCTTATACATTAGCTTATGGGCCCCAGGGTCTGCCACCAGGACTGTGGTATGAGGGAAAGGCCCACTGAGCATCTACATACACAAAGTAGGTGGTGGCCACCATAGCTGTCGTCACCCTCCTCCTCCTCCTCCTCCTCCTCCTCCTCCTTCTCCTCATCCCTCCTCTTCTTCCTTTTCTCCTATACTGGAGGCTGAGTCTAGGGCCATGGACTTAGCTTGTTCCTCTGTTCAAATCGTTTCACACAAATCACTGCTACACACTCTCACCAGCAGTCACTTGCCCAGTGGCCTGGATGTTTTGTCTTCATACATGTAGCTCTCCAAGACCAAGAACTAAAAGCTTTTATAGCTGACTAAAAGAAAGACGAAGAACACTCTACACAGCACCTAACATACTGGAAATAAAATCAACAAACAAACAAACAACAAGAAAAGAATGTCCATTAGAAGACTTGGGCTTTAAGCAAGTCAGACCTGAATTCGAATTCCCACCTTCACTTTTATTCAGCATAGTAACCTTGTATGAAATCACTTTGCTCTGTAGACTTCAGTGTCCTCGATCACCCCTAACTGGGGAAAATAATGCCTACCTCATATCGCGGCTGAAGAGCACTTAATTAAGATAAGGCAAATTCGTTTCTAGTCCCTCAGCTAGCTCATAAAAGGATCTGACTGTCCCACTACACTCTGACTCCCCCAGAATCTATCCCTCAGACTCATAAGCATTGCTACTTAAGGCAGAGGCTACTGTCACCTTCATGTTAGATACTGTTTGCAAATAGTCATGAACGCTAAGGGCTGTACACAACTAGAGAGGAACTGCTGTGGGCCCCATTCCTTTCCGAACGCAGGAGTGAGCACGGGAGCTGGAGGGAACGAACGAAACCCCAGACAGAGTCAGTCAACGCCCGTGTTTGCTAAATCACAAATAGATGCCCCCTCCCACAAGCCCCCAGGGATAAGAGGGTCTCTGCAGCCATCTGATCAGGGGACAGCATAGCCGAAGGATTAATGTGGCCTCTCTCTGTTGGTGGTCTTGGTAATTGCACAGATGGAGTGGACTGTAAACTGGGGGACTGGGTCTCCCACCAACTCACTGCTGGGCCAGCACGGCTTCACCTTTTTTTTTTTTCCTTCAGTTGAAAACTCAACTAACCTTTAATGAGGAGCAATGTTGGGGAACCTTGTTTTCTTGGCAGAACTCTTGCAGATAAAGGGAGATGGGGTGGGGGTGGGGGAACTAATGAAGTCCAGATGTGGGCCAACTAAAGCCTGATCCTGAATAAACAAGCCCTGGAGGTATTAAGCTCTTCTTCTTGTCTCTCCAGTAAGAAATTTGCATGTGGCACAGAGCATGTCCCCATGTTCCTCATGGAGCGTATTTAAGGCTTCTGGGAAACAAGCAGGATCCTCTGGCATCTCAGGCCCAATGCTTTTGATTTTCTGCCCATGACTGAAAGCATCCTTGGTGATTTTTGTACACTTATATAAAGCACCATAGCCTGCATCTTGAACGAACACTATTAGATCGTATTGGATCAGTCTCATCCCCCCTGTCCCGTACAGCTAACAGGACACAAACTTGGAGACAGACAAGAGAAGTCAGCACCCCAACAACAACAGGGTCAGAGGTAGGCTCAGAGTTCTCTGGGATTTCTGGAAGGTGGGGGAGGAGGTAGCCAAGGAATGCTCCCTGGAGACGCCCTCTTGGTGTCTGTTCAGTGCCTATCACATTCCATCAGAGGAGTCTCTCAGGAACCTGTCATCCAGCAGGAGGGACCAAACCTAGACTGGAATCCCACAACAAGGCGATGGGTACTAAAGGCACTATTGGCTTGTTTGAGATGGGGCACTTGTTGGCTGTGTGATGAAACAATGTGCACCTCACCACCGTGTGCTCCACACCTGGTACACTAGAGGCCTGTGAAATACCTGTGGAAGGGAGGCAGGCTAGAGAGGACAGCGGAGGCGTCAAGACTTTAAAAGCCTCAGCTGTGGGGCTGGAGAGATGGCTCAGAGGTTAAAAGCACTGACTGCTCTTCCAGAGGTCCTGAGTTCAATTCCCAGCAACCACATGGTGGCTCACAACCATCTGTAATGAGATCTGGTGCCCTCTTCTGGACTGCTGTCATACATGCTGTATACTTAATAAATAAATCTTTAAAAAAAAAAAAAAAAAGCCTCAGCTGTAGGATCAAGACTGTCGCTCCGACATTGACAGTTCTACGAAAGTCACTGATCATCTTCGAGTCCCAGCTGGCTCAGCTCGTGACATTCATTCTCCCAGGATGACTACCCGGGGCTAACAAAGAGAGTGTGTGCAGAAGAGCTGCGTCACCAACTAGGCATCACTACAGAAAAGCAAGCATGGATCTCACTGGTCACACACGTAAGACCACTGGATCTGAAGGCCAAAATAAGCCCAAGGAGTTAATGACTGCTCAGCCCACTTTTACAGAAAAGGAAACTGTAGCTCAGAGTTTCAGTGGCTTGCTCACTGTTGGCACAGGTGAAAACAAGGAAGAACGGAAGTTGAGACACAAACCTAAGACAGATGGTGCCGAAGTCTGAGGGTTTTTTTTTTTTTTTTTTTTTTTTTTAGTTAGGAGTATTTTTGCACAGCTGGGTTTTCTAGGGTAAGTAGCATGCTTATGGCCAGCAGGGAGGGAGACTGACCTACGATATACCCACGCATCAATTCCTAGATACAAAGAATCTATGTGAGCCCATCTTGGGGTCTGATCGTGGCAAGCACTGAGCCCATGTTTATTAAACAGGACAATGACCATTTGGGGGAGGCCATTAAGACCTTTGACCTTAATAGTCATGATGGGCACCAATGCAAGGCACCACTGGAGGAGAGCTAAATAGGATGTGGGGTTTTACTATGAGTTGTTCCTAGCCTGGCTGCTGCTAGAGTCATTAAGCCTTTGCAAGGCAGGGCAGGGACTGCTGCTGTGTGGACCTGGAAGGAATTCTTATGCTATAATTCCAGAATCTGATACACATCTGAAAAAGAGGTCAAAATGACGACGCTTTTTCCATAGGTTCTGCCTCAGAAAGGTGTCTGCTTTCTCCATAACTTCCGAAGCTTTGCATCTTGAAGCCACCCCGATCTCCTCCAGCACCATTCCAATCCTTTGTTGTGGTGATTGGGCAAACTGGATCAAGGGCATGACTCAGTCAAGGCTCCTCTTGCTGTGTGAAAGAAACCCGACATTGAGCAGAAGGTGCAGGGCAGTCCGTAGCAAGCTGATTGGATTTCCGGTTCGGCAGCCTGCTCCCCTGCCTGACTGTCCCTCAGGCTCTCTGGTCAGAAGTCGATTCTGGGTGAAGGCAGCCAGGCTCAGGGGGCCCTCAAGTTGAGAGAATGGGAACTGTGTCCTGCTGCTGCTGTCTGCAGCCCGGATAGCTTTTCCAGAACCGAACATACCAAAGCGAGTTATTCACCCGCCTCTGAGGTCTTCGCTGAACTCTTCTCCAGGAGCACTCTTGGCATCACGGCAAGTGAGCAGGCTAGTAGACCTCTACAGGTGAGAGCACACACATCACATGTGCCTCTAGCTGAAATGCATTGGCAGCTGCAGCAGGAGGCAGAAGTACTGTTGCAGAGAGGAATGAGAGGCAAGAGGCCTCCGATCTAACTAATGACATGAAAAGATTGGTCATGGTCAAAAGTGGGGGCTCCTTTCCAGACTCCATTTTAATTTTATATATATATATATATATATATATATATATATATATATATATATATATATATATAGTCACCATATTTTGACACTGTGTTTTCATTTGCAATGAAGACAGCTAACATTTATTGAGTAAACTTCACTGTGCCTGGCATTGAGTTTCTCTCTCTCTCTCTCTCTCTCTCTCTCTCTCTCTCTCTGTGCTGATCTCATTTCAAAACTTTAGCAAACATGTCTACTTACATACTCTCTCCATATAACGTATGAATCTACTGAGGCTGACCAAACTCAATTAACTTGCAACATGACCCACAGCAGATGAGCTCAGATATGCACCAGAGCCTATATCTTTATCTAGCTCTCGGTGTTTCTTTGAGGGTGAACTTTATCAACACTGTCTCCATGTTTCCCTGGCACACAGTAGCTCTTGGCCAGGATAGCAGTTATTGTATGTATTTTTTTTCTAGATATTTTTAAAATTTTTACCATTGGCATAGGAGGCTGGCACATGTGCCACATTGACCACGCGGAGGTCAGACCAGAGGAACACTTTTAGGGGTTGATTCTCTCCTTCCACCTTGAGGTGGGTTCCAGAAATCGAATTCGTGTCGCACACCAAGTCCTCTACCTGCTGAGCCACCTCACTGACCCTGCTGTGGGCTGTATATCGCCAGGTGTTTCTCTGAACTATACAGGGCTTGATTAAAACCTATTTTGCTGATGCCATTGCTCATCCTATGATGAAGGGTCCAGCACAGGAGTGTGTCAAGGGAACCTGGGTACCCAGGGGACATTTCAGTGATAACATCAAGGTGACAATGATAAAGGACAGGGACACGGAGCACCTAAGAACAGGTGTGAAAAGGAATTAGGAATGTTGGGACCTCTGGAGGAGGCACGACGTGGGGCAAGTCCTGCTGACCAGGACTTCTGCTTGGGAAAAGAAAGACAGGCTAGTAGACCTCTACAGGTGAGAAAGACAGATACCAGCCTCTGGAGAAGCCGTTTTAACATTTCCTTTGCCCATCCTGGGGCCTGGGAGAGACCAAGGGCTGTTCCCACGTACAAGACTGTGCACACTCCATCTAGCACACTATACAGGGTGTTTGTAGGACCACTATGTTTGAGTTTAATGGCAATCCTCTTGAGGAACTGTGAATATCATTTCGATATTATAGAGGAGGAAACTGAGGGTGATGGGTACCAATCTTTCACTTGATTCACCTTTGAAACAGTGTCTGATTCACCTTTGGAACAGTGTCTAATTCACTTTCTACTGTGTGCCTACGAGCAGCCCCCAGGGCATGCTGGGAAAAACACCTGGCAGAACGCCTGAACAGCACGTGATGTACCTGTCCTGAGCCTGTTCTTATCACAAGACTCCTAGATTATAACGTGCTCTCTTAAAGTATTCAATTAACCAATCCTCTGTCTGTCAAGAACACCTGTTCAAACCTCAGCAAGACATACTCTACAATTACCTGCTTTCCACAACAAATGCCCTTTTCAAGAAAAGCTGTTCTTCCCGAGGAACTCATTTCCACAACCATCAATTTGGAGTAATAGTAAATCGGACCTTTCATTTTTCAGCTTTTGAACAGAGATCCTTCGTGCACCTTCCCAAGCTACTATGACTGCCAACTGGTCTGTTTTTCTTTTCAAGATTGGAAAGAGTTCTACAAGCTCCCCTTGCCATTGCCCAAATTCAAACTGCTGATTAAAAAACAAAGAGGGGGTTTCAGGGTTTACAACCAACCCCCAGAGTAGGCAAGTCACAAGAAAAACTTGTGTTAGCAGTAGCTTACCAGTCACAACCCGGACCAGGCCAGTTAAGCTAACTGTTTACCCCCTGAAGCAGTCAGCTCATCTGGAGAGGCTGGCCATCCTAAAATGCATATCTGAAAGATGGGAAGGGGGCTTTGAAATCATCCAGACATAGGCTTGGACCCTAGGTTTTACTAGCTGTAGGCTCTGAGTATGTACTTTATCTAATCTGCCTGGGCTATAGATTTTCCATCTGCATAATGGGGACAGCAGGCCAGAGTTCCACCTCCAAGCTGTGTTCCTCAGAAGAGCAGTTCAAGTATCTACGGGATTTATGGTCCTCACGAATGTATGTGTTGCCCCTCCTTTTCACCCACATGGCCGGAGTTCAAGGGCAGAGCACAAACTTAGAAAATGCTGGAGGAGCAGACAGCTGTAAAACTGTAAACCTCACAAATCGTAACAGCGGCTTTCAAAGAATGACCCTTCCTGTCTCAGGTCTCACAGGGACACACCAAAAGAGGGCAGGGCCCAGGTGGACCACACCCAAATTCCCACAAGCTAGCACTGCTCCAAAGAATCCTGGACCTTGTCACAGTCCAAGTGTGTCACATTTCTGCAGCATTGTTCATGAGAGCTATATTCTTACAGGGAAGCAGTGTCAGACTGGACTTTATACGTACATCCCAGCAACCCGTTCAGCAATTAAGCGTTTGAGAAGTATTTTAATACCCATTGTGCTGTTAGTTTTATGTTAACTTGACACAAGCTAGAGTCATTTGGGGAAAGGAAACCTCTCTTGAGAAAATGCTTCTACGGGATTGGCCCGTGGGCACGCCTATGGGGCACTTTCTTGATTGATGATACATGTGGGAGGGCTTGGTCCACTGTACCACCCCTGGGCTGGTGGTCCTGGGTGCTGGAAGAAAGCAAGCTGAGCAAGCCATGGAGAGCAAGTCAGTAAGCAGCATGCCTCCATGGCCCCTGCTTCAGTTTCTGCCTCCAGGTTCCTGCCCTGACTTCCCTCAGTGTTGGACTGCTACCTGGACATATAAACTGAAATAAACCCTTCCTTCCCCAAGTTGCTTTTGGCCATGGCATTTACCACAGCGGTAAAAACTCTAAGACATTCATGATCTTTTATACTTTATTGTAACACTGTGAAGCAATGCGCTCATCCTCAGTTTTAAAGAGTCAGGCTTGCTAATAGAGGGTGGGGTCTAGACCAAGTGCTCTGAATTCCAAGTCCTGTTTATCTTACCACCGCAGCCACAGGGCAGGAAAATTAAATAGCATGCTAGAAATTTGCAAGGACATCGTCACTCCCACCGCAGCCCAGCAAAGGTGAGGCAGGAGCCCAGAAAACACCTTGGCTAGCTGACAAGGATGGGACTCGGCCTCATAGCACAGTGGCTCAGAGATGAGACCTTGGTGTAAGAGATGTCTCAGTTCGAATCTCAACTCGGCAACTTATTAACTAAGTCTTACTCTGTGGACACTAGAAGAGAAAACCAAGAGTTAAACTCCATTAGACTGTTGTGACGATAGTTTCAAAGGTGTTTCTAAATGTTTATATGTTTATCTCCCAGTAAACGTTGGTTTTAGAAATAGTATTAGCGGCAAAAGACAGAAGAAGACTGGATGAATTTCTCTGGTGGAAGTCTCTCTGGGCTGGTTGCACACCTCCAGTGGCTCAGATAGTGTGCAGTCTAAGACAGGAGGCCGTCAGATCAGTGTGGCCAAGGCAGGACACTTACCGCCAGGATGGCAATGACGATCCCCACTGCACAGAGCACAGCATCGTTTATGGTCTCGCTGACTTTCAGGGGGTACTTGATGCTCTCATCATTGCAGTAAAACCCTCGACGATAAGGCTTAATGGTGCTTGTCTCGATGATGAGGAAGGGCAGCGCCGCTGGGGGAACACACATGGGGCGGGGGGAGAGAAGGGAAAACATCAGTGCAAAGGAGAAGAAGGAAACATCCTACAGCACAGACTCCCCCAAGTATCGGACAGAAACGCTAACGTAACGCCTACATTCGTGGTAGTCTGCAGCCTCTGTGGAGCTTTCATGACCTGTATCCCCTTCTCCCCTCCCGTCACCCCAGAGAAAACGACATCCCCCACCTTCTTTCCCTTGAGTGCTGTAAGAGAGGTAGTGGAAGGGTTGGGAAAGCAGTCTTCCATACTCTGCTAAAAGTTAAAGTCAGATTTTTAAGAATGAGTAGTAACACAGCCCAAGGCTGATGCTGTTCAGTCAGGTGTTCAGGGTGACGTCTCCTGGGTCCTAACCATCTCTGCTCTGAGAAGCTCATCTGAAGCCCATGCGTGTTCCACACAGTTGTGCAGGCGTCAGAGTCAGATAACTTGAAGCTGAATCCTAGATTCACCATTTTCTATCCACGTGGCTCCTGTTTTCAGTCCAACTCCCTCATCTCAGTCACCTCCCAGTAAATGTGTGTGATGAGCAGTCTTTTCCTGTACATAAAACCTCTGGCAAAGGGTCTGCCTCAGTAGATGCCATTTTCAAGTCCTTTCTGTCACTGTTCAGAGTCATAGACTAGAGTTGAGCTCAGCCCTTCCAACTGATATCCCCGATAGGAGCCCAAGGGCACTGGAAGTACCAGGTCATTCCTAAAGCAGTGACTGGTTATCAGAGGCCAACTAGTTCCCTTCTCTTAAAAGTCACAACCAATAGATTTTACCACCTGCCCGAAGTTCCTCAAAGCCCAGAAGCATAAAGCATAAAGTCTTGCATGAATACCGCAGTCACCTCCTATTAGGGTGTCTGGCCCACAATGCCTCCTCCACGTATCCACCGGTTTACTTCTCTTGTTGTTGTTTTGAGACAGGGTCTCATTGCATAGCTCTGGCTGTCCTGGCACTCATTATATAGACCAGGATGTCCGAGAACTCACAGAGATCCACCTGCCTCTGCCTCCCGAGTGCTGAGATTAAAAATGCCATTACTCCTGGCTGGTTGAAAGGCTCTTACCATGAGCATGTTAGCTAAAGCACCATTAATAGCTCTCTCCATTGCATGAAGAAAACAAAATCTTTAGCCTCAATCCAAAGAAAGCCCAGAACCAGAACTTCTCTCCTACAGCCTCCAGCTCTGTCTGTCCTCCTCTGGACACCCAAGGAACAGGTACAGGGTCTGGCTCTCATTGTTCCCAAGGCTAACAACTGTCAAGGACTTTATCGTGGTTATGTACTGAACATTCTAGTAGTCCAGAGGCCACTTGAAGGCATCATGTAAGGACTACTGCCTCCCTTCTTCAAGGGGAAAAACAAGAGACTCAGCATCTTTAGCTCATTTAGGGCTTGAAGTCCACTCCTCTAAGTGCCGAAATCCCTAATTTATCTTTGCAAATTGCTTTCATCCAACTGTGAAATTCATTAGTGGAGGGGGGGGGGATATCCCAAGATAAGCAGTTGTTTAAGAGATAAAATTCCCTTTTCATTTCAAAAAATTATATTCATGTCACGTTGCTCAAAGCCCCAGACCACCTCTGAAAAAAAGCACCACGAACTCCACAATTTTTCAATTACTTTGGTCCAGACCAGCAGCGATAAAAACACCAGATTTCCAAAAAAGTGTATTTATGTATCACAGTGCATACACACATGGATTTATTTGGTTTTATTCTTTGGATTTATTTGAATTCTACGGCTATTTATTTTGTGACCCCTAACTGCTTCCTGCTAGAACAACAGTTTACTTTATCAAATTCATACTAGTGCTTTGAAAAGAAGAACAGCAACAACCACAGTATCGGGCCTGACCTTCACAAAGTAAACACAGAGGGGCCCTGAAAGGCAATAACCATTAACTTTTGAAACTCTCTCTGCCCTGGAGTAAGAGGGGGTGGGGAGGCAGTGGATAAATGTGTTGGTGTAGTAGCGACAGAAGTCGGCTGATGTTCTGGGGCTGGGGGCCTGGGAGGGATATCATACGGCCTCAGCCCATTTTTACTCCATGGCCTAGAGATTTTGAAATGGGACCAAGTTGGCTCTGAAGAGGGGCCGGGAAGCCAGAAACTGATATTCTAGCATACTTTCAGAGCTCTGTGAATTGTGATGATGAGATGCTTAGCTGAGCTGTGGCCTCGGAGGTGCTTGGGAGCCAAAGCATTGCTAAGAAAAAACCCCTCAGGATAGGAACAGACTCCCAGTGCCTGACATTTGTGGCTCACACTTAGCCCTCCAGCATCTACACTCAACAGTTTTCAGGTGCCTGACGTGTGTGGCTCACACTTAGCCCTCCAGCATTTATTCAATAGTTTTCACATGATGGGCCTGTCTGTCAACCACGTTTCTGAGGACAGTAAGATATGTGTAAAAGAACTCGGAGTTGGAGCTAGGCTGATGATCTCGGGCTTGCTGTTCTACTAGAGCAAGTTATTTCACACCTTCAAGGATTCCCTTTCTCATCTGCTAAATAAGAAAAACGAAAGCGAAGTTCCGTTTTACTAGGATGACGGGATAAGACGATGTGTTTGTTTATCCATTCACCCAACAAGTATGTACTGACTTTGAACTATGTTTGTTCAGTTTAGAGCTACAAACCCACCCAGACACTGCCCTCAGGGAGTTTCCAGTCCAGTCAGGGAACACATACACACACAGCACATCCTCTAGGAAGCCTTGCTTGAAAGAACCCCAAAGCAACACACAGGCAGGAACAGCAGAGACTAAGACATGCTGAGGACACTTGATCAATGTCAGCAGGAGGCGAGAGGGGCCCAAGGAGATGGCTCAGAAAGGAAAACCATCTGCCTTGTTCCTCTGCCCTCTCTTTGGCTGGGAACAACACAGATGCTTTCTTTGCCTGTGGCGTGGGGTGGGTTTCCGCTTCTGATTATATGGCTGATGACTACAAACAGACAAGAAGTTGGGTCTAAATAGTTTCTGTTTATTTTCTTGAAAGGCGTGGAGATATCATTTAGAAAACCCAATGGCCTTTTCTATCTCCTTTACAAATTTGTGGTATTTACTGAGGGTGATGCCAGTCAAACCTTGACTTTGCTCCAGAAAGAGTTGACGAAAACTGAATGAACACTCCCCCAACTGGACAGCTAGTTCCCGAGCCAGAAGACTAGGCCTTGCTTCAGGAGAGCAATGAGAAAAAGAGACGTCCTTTCCAAAGCAGGGTGTCTGTCCCCATCACTGCCACCATTTGTATTATCTTCTATTGTCTTCATTTAGCTTCAAAAAACAAAACAAAACAACTTCACAGCAGCAGAGCGTGGGACGCTCAGCATAGCTTCTGCCCTGGAGAAGTTCATGTGGTTGTTAAGAAGTCACAAACCAAGGGCCGGGCGGTGGTGGCGCACACCTTTAACCCCAGCACTCAGGAGGCAGAGGCAGGTGGATCTCTGAGTTTGAGGCCAGCCTGGTCTACAGAGTGAGTTCCAGGACAGCCAGGGCTACACAAAGACACCCTGTCTTGAAACAAAAACAACCAAAACAAACAAAAGCACAAACCCAAGAGTGTCAAAATATTACCAGTGCAATGACAGATGCTGTCACAGAAAGGCACCAAGACAACAAAACTCCTGTACAGGGGCACGAGAGGTATCCTACAGGGGATGGAGACTTGAGTTAACCCTTGCATGAGCAGAAGACATTTTGGGGCCCCATGGACTGTGTAATGTACACCCCTGAAAATGCAATGCAGATTAAGGACTCCAGTCCTAGCAATTAGAAAAGAGCAACTACTGCAGAATACAGTCTCCAACTTTGCTGTAGTCATGAGAAGAGAGCTAAACAATGGACAGAAGAAAGAGAAACACAGAACAAAGACTAATAATGATAGTTAGCATTTACTGAGCAAGCACCATGTGCCCACACTTGAGGATTCCCACACATACGATTGTGGTATAACAACCTAGTTACTTACTGACTGGGCTAGGGAGATAAAAGAGGCTAAGTCCCAATCTCCAAGGGGCCCAAAGGCCAATCCCAGAGAACCTATGGTTCAAAGAGATTAAAGTGATTTAGCAGAGTCACTCTGTCAGTTAATGGTGAAGCTGGATGGAGTTCAAATGCCCTGACTAAATCTTGGGTGCTTTTTAGAGTGAGTCACTTAAAACAGAAGCATCCATGAGTATGAATAAATGAGCTGAAACTCCTCCAGTAACTCTCATGCCTCTGCAGGGAATGAAAAAGAGAGAGAGAGAGGGGAGAGAGAGAGAGAGAGAGAGAGAGAGAGAGAGAGAGAGAGAGAGAGAGAGAGAGAGAGAGAAGAAAGAAAGAAAGAAAGAAAGAAAGAAAGAAAGAAAGAAAGAAAGAAAGAAAGAAAGAAAGAAAGAAAGAGAAAGAAAGAAAGGGCTTTTGAACAGTCAATGCAGACCTCGTAGCTATGTTCACTGAAAATTCACTCTGCATGCCACACACATACTAATTAGATACACACGTGTCTAATTCAATCAAAGATCTGAAGCCAATATCCTAGAATTTAGATTTATTGATAATAAAATGTATATTATAAGCTCTCTGCAAATCAGAGCCAGGAGAGAGAGAATAATCTAAAGTGTCTGGGCCCAGGCTCAAGCCTCTCTTCTCCTTTTAATCAAGGATCAATTAACTTCCTATACCTCTAGGGGCTTCGTGGGATGTGTAGGCTGCAGAGGAGGCGAAATCTGAACTCAGTGACAAACACTTAATGGGCAGAAAATCAAAGCATGAAGAAAGGCCGCTGTGTTGGGTTCAGGCCTTTGAAACTTTGCTGGCTTTGAAAAACTAACACTTGGGCAGGTTGGGTGGTTTGGGGGTGGGGTGTAAAAAAACACAGGATAAGTTTTCATGGCCCACCCATCAATCAAGTCATGTGGGAAGTGTTACCAGAGTGACCCAGCCCCAAAGCCAACTCCCCGCAGCCATGGCTTCATATCTGCCCAAAATTAAACACAGCCTCTTCTCTCAAAGTGCTTTTTAGAAGCCCTTAGTGAGGTAGGGTGAGTGGGGCAGGAGGGTAAAGCTGAAGTGACTGTACTTCTCTGCGTGACCAAAACCCAGAGCATCAGAGAGGGCACTTCTCATCTGTCCCGTAAAACAAGTCCTTGCGATGCCTCTCCAGAGACTCGCCCAATTTTCCACTTGAACCGATCTGTACTTATCTTCACCTGATCTTAGGCAAAAGGCTGAGAAGCAGTTGGAGGTATCTTCAAATAAGCAAAGTCTAAGATCTGTGAGAGTAATAATTAAAGCAACATCCACAGAACGTCTACATACTTACCGGCAAAACGACACAGGACGCGCAATACACACATAGGTGTTGGCACAGCGCAGCTGCTGAGACCAGGCAGTTACCAGGACTCCCTGGTGGGAGCTTCATCGATCTTATCAATAGGATACAGTTATGAGTGAGCACTGTTCAAATCATTTACAAATAAAACCACTGAGGATCAGAAAACTCAAGCTCATCTAAGTGTAGAGCAAAGGACACTCATTTGGACCAGATATCAGAACTACAGCTAGAACACAGTGAGTTCCCTTTGAAAGGGGTTAGAGTCTGTTTTGCAATTTATTTAGTGTCTACGAGAACTGGGAAAATGTGTGTGTATTGTTATTTTCATTTGTACTCAACAAATAATTGAAGACAGTTGTTTTCTATTCCCCAAGGTCTCTAAGTGCATCCTTAGGTCAGTCACCGGGATTAGAACTCAGCTCTGTCTTTCTTTTGGTTCATATTTTCTTCCTCCCTGACCTGACCCTTCTTTATAAATGCATTCCCTGTTAAAATATGACTAAGTAAAAATCACTTAAGGTCAGAATGGTCAACCTAACAACTACTTAGAGGTTCAAAATACAAATATTTATGTTGCTGGTAAGTGACAGTATTTCTATTTAAAGTAATTAATTGCTACTGGTCTTAGAAGTGTGCAAACTTGCTTTGGTTTATAATATTTGTCCAGATTTTTAGACTGGACAGTATCCAGATGAGCAGAATCTAGGTTTACTATGAAGGCGTTTCTTCAGCTTCGAAACAAGCTCCATGAAAAACACTTGCAGTTGGCGGGTGTGAACAGGCAGTATTCTGGGCTGAGGCTTTCCTTGACAAATGCTCATTCTTCGGGGCTAGAAAGTTCAGACCTCACCGGAGAAACTCATGGCAGATAGAGTCCTGTTGCTTGTGTTTCCTGAGCCCAAGTCCAAGGTCTCTTGCTTAGGTAAACAAACAAGAACTGACAGTTCCCTGAGAATTGGGCACTGTGAGAGGTGCTTGGGCCACAGTGGTGAGTAAGGGCTTGCACTGTGTTTCAGTTTCCCACCCTCAGGAAGTCTGGGGTTCCATGGCAAAGAGAAACCTGTCTGTGGCCTAATCCTGGGTATTATAAAGAACTTTGGATGCCCTTACTTGAAAATGCTGACAGTGAAGACATGACTAGTTTTCAATGCCCCAGATGGAATTCAAGGCCTCGAACATGCTAAACAAGCATTCACTACTAAGCTGCAAGCGTAGCACCGCAGAATAACTAATATTAATCTTCAGTTCTCAACTCTGGCTGTTTTAGCATTTCTAGTTGGATTCTTTGAAAACAAATCATTTATTATTATTTTTTTTATGTGTCTGTTGCACAAGCAGATGTCCCTGTGCCACAGCACACACGTCAAAGGACAAATTTCATGAGTCAGTTTTCTCCTTCACTGAAGGTCTGCGGATAGAAAGAACTCAAGTCATCAGCCTTCTGAGGGAACCATCTCAGGAGTCCCTTAAAAGCTGCCACATTCACCTAGAAATAAAACAAATCAGTAGACCATGGTTTGCACCTTTCATTGGGACAACTGGAGATCTTCTGCCAACTTTATATATTCCACAAACAAGATCTTTCTCTCCAGTAAATGCAACCAACAGAGCCTATAGGTCTTACCATCTGTTCATCTTGGGTGAAACAGAGTCACTTTTCAAAACAATCTTTTTTGTTGTTGTTAGTACATAGTCATAGTCAAGGAGCCGAGAGGCTACAATTCGTCTGTGTCCACTTGGTGATGTGAGGAATACCCAGGACATATAACAGAACCATGAAGCCCAAAGTCCATTTGAAGATGGGGCCAGATAGACTCTCTTTGCTAAATACAACAATGTCTCGGTAGACATTCATTCGCTCACTCGAGCTACAAAGCTGTTGAAAGTCATTTGGACTGAACAAGGACAAAAACCAGGACCCCACCTGGCACTACACTGATCCAGCCTATCTGCCTAGGTCTCCAGTATGGTTCAGCAGTTTGGTTACTGGAGCTAAGGTACTGTGCTTCAGAGCTCTTACATAAGCAACCACATCTGATCCCTCTGGCAACAGAGGAGGCATGTTTTAAGCTCCTGTATTAAAACCCCACTGGCGATCAGTTACTTCTTTCTTTTTCCAGTCTATTCATGAAGTTTGTTTGTTTGTTTTCATTTGTGGTGGTCATTTAATGTGTATGTGTTTTGCCTGCATCTATGTCTATGCACAACATGTGTGCCTGGTGCCTATAGAGGTCAGAAGAGGGCACAGGGTCACCTGGAACTGTAGTTAAGAGTTTGCTTTGAGCCAGCATGTAGGCATTGGGGATAGAGTCCTAGTCTTTGGGAAGAGTAGCCAGTGCTCTGAGCTGCTGAGCCATCTCCCCAGTCCTCATTCATGAACTCTGGCACATAGGATTTCATCTCTCCCCACCTGTCAGGACTGTGTAATACCCTGTAGGTCACTCTATCTCTCTTCGTTTTTAACATCACACAACGGGACTTTAAGGTACAGCACGGTTCTCAATATATAGAACTATGAGGGCTAAGATGCAATTTAGAAAATGTATAATTGCCTGGCTCAGTGAATATTAGTTCTTACTCCTGTATGTGCCAGAGAGCCAACCGATAGGAAGCCTTAGTGTCAGGAACCCTTCTAAGGAGGAGTAAGATGTGATCAGAGTTCTGTCCAGATTCTACTGAAGCAGCCATGAGCTCACTCAGCCACTTGCCAAAGGTAGTCTGATCCCAGGAGAAAGAAAGACATGCTTGGAAAACCCTGAAATTCTAGGGACTTCTCAAAAGTGGACAGACAGGCCTTTGATGGTGGTTAGCAGGACCTGCTCCCCTGATGCCGGGAAGAGCTGTCACTGCTGGAGGACTGACAGACATTCTCAGATCACTCCAGGCTTAAGAGCAGCAAGTGCAAAATGAAGTCAAGAAAAAACACAGCTTCTCATTTATCTGGTGGCGAAACATGCCCTGGTCAGCACGTGTCCGTCCATCCAAGCATCGCTGTCCAAGTGTACAAAAACACCATGTTCACGTGGTGCAAAATAAACAGCAGGGACTGGCAGGACATCAGACACACCTGGAAGACAGTTCGATAGTCAAAAGCCAAGCCCACAGGCGGGTGTGGGGGCAGAAGGTTCGGGCAAAAGCACCCCTGGAGGCCTGTAGGAGCAAGGCTGTGCTGGTTGGCAATCCAAGGCATGGGTGGACTGCTGCGCACTTCAAGGTGGATGGTCTAAGGCCACACTTTGGCAGTCCACACCAAATCTGCCTGGCAGGGATATTCTATTTGGCCCACCCAATGCTTAAAATTGTTTAAAATTAGTGTTCACATTTAGTAACAGGCAGCCTCACGTAACACCCAGATTCCCAGCTTCTTCAGTCAGCAATATTGCAGGTGGCAAGGCCTAGGCCTAGGCTGTATCTCTTCAGATGAAGCCTGTGTTCTCCAGGGGGCCACTGGTCCTCACCATATCCCTAACGCTAAGACTGGGTCACACGCATTCACTGCCGTACTCATCCACCTGTGCTGCCGACTTTCTTACGCTTGCTTGGTCTCTTTAGTGATTTAAGGCTCTGTAGATACCCGACATTCCTACCTCTGCAGTAAAGAATAAAGACATCTCTTCAATATTAAACCTACACGAACAGAAATAGTCCTGGTTCAACAATGTCTTCCATAGGAAGCACTGGCCACAGCAGACATGTGAAGGTGTGTACTGTCTGGTACACAGGTATACAACTCAATCTTAATTAGACCAAGATGAGCCTCCTATGTTTTCAGGCAAGCACAGCACAAGGCAGGTAGTTGTGTATTTCAGATGCAGGAAAAGTTGAGGACCAGGGAAAGGCAAGCCTTCTTGAACCCCGAAGCCACCAGCAAGTTTCCTGCACAAGTCTGGTGGTGTAGCATGGAGGAGCACCTCCCTTTTTAGCCAGGTAAACAAGGTGTGTCATAATAAATTACATGGCTAGGAAGCAGAAGATATGAGCTAACCTAAACTATGCCTGTCTAGGTGATCCTGAGTGGTATTATCATAGAGTTCTGTTTTGTAAGGCAGTAGTTATCTGAAATAAAAACAAAAACAACCTTCGTATGATAGCTCACTAATCTGAAGAGTGAATGCCAGGCGAGAAGAGATTTATGAATAAAAGCCTATCAGCTATGCTGGTATCACTAATCTTGCTCAAAATAGAGTTAGGCACATATACAATAGCATCCTAACACCACAGCGATCTGACATATCATTATTCTATTTACCAGGTGGGAACACTGAGACCCACCACCCTCACATAGGAACTATTCTCCTGTACCATCCAAGAATCACTTCAGAAAACAAGCCATTTCAGTATCCCTTGGAACAAAGAACAATCCCCAGCACTCAATGGAAGTTAAGCAAAAGTTGGCAGAGCTGACTCCTCACCAAATGCAATATATGACCTGGGGCTCCTTTACTTTCTTGGTGAACTAGAATCTCATGAGTGGTTGAAGGCCGCAACACTCTAAGCTTCTCAATCTTCAGTTCTTCATCAGGCTTTTCCACAAAGTGAAATGATTGTAAAATACTTTTTTTAGCTCTTAAGGGAAGGCTGAGGCATCCCAGTGATTCAGCTATTATGCCCCCAACCCACCCCAGCTATCCCAAGAGCTAAGGGATCAATTTCAGCATACCCCTAAGATCCTCTTGGAGAATCAAGTGAGAGGAAGCTTATGGATCTCCAGAAGGTAGCTCAGACCTGGGCTTGAAACTAGTTTTACTACTTAATAATCTAGTGATCTTCAGCAAGTTGCTTAACTTCTCCGAGCCTCCCCAGTAAGAGGATGCCAATACCAGTCTGAAGAGCCTGAGGAGGAAATACACAGTACGGGTAGGTATTAACAACTAGTTCTCCCCTTCTCCCTCCATCCGGAGCCTGAAAATCTCCTAGCCCTGCTCACAAGATACCACTCAACTAGACTGAATGGTTTCCTCACTAAGACAGCCGTAGTAACCAGGATGGGGGCTCTGTCACCTCGGACCAAGACTACCACTTGCATTGAGCAAGACTGGAGCAGTTCCAGGGTAATGTGGATAAGATAACTCTCACCCCAGGAGCACACTCCCCATTCCCCTGCCTGTCAATGTTCCTTTTGTAAAACACAGAAACCTTCAAATCTGGCAGCTGCCACCTGCACAAATAATTCAGGGATGTAATTTTGTAACCAAATACAGGGCCCGAAAAGTGAAAAGTTTGAAGTCCAAAATAATGGCTTTGACCTTCTGCCTAGATACTCACTAATCACGTTTTAATTTGCTGTTGATTTCCTCTCTGTGTGCTGTCTTTACAGGTTACACTGTCATTTTAGAAGCATCCAGGGAGTCAAGGCCATCAGGAAACACCTGATTAAAATACAACCCCAACTTCTTCCCCAGGCATCTAAAGCTTGTTCCGTGCCTCATTGCAGAATGGCACTGGGTAGGCAGAAAAATAAGGGGGGAAAAGTCTGTTTTGAAGAAGGAAACTCCTTACAGAGAAAAATGGGCCACAGAAACTAATAAGATGGGGTCCCTGCCCTGTAAGAATGCGTTTGTAACCAGTGCCAGGAACATCCATGGTGGCATTGCTTCAATGGAGGCATGAGGACACCTGTCAGTGCATGCCTGCAGATAAGGGGCATGTAAATCCTGTTTACTGACTACCCCCCAAAAAGTACATCAAAGACTCCTTGCCGTCATTTAAATACCAATGGTGCATTCAAGGCTGCATTAAGACAAAAACTAATCACAAAAGAAGAATAAATTGCCCTTGCAAGTCCCTTCCCTTCCCAACTTCCGTCCCTAAAAAGAAGTTCGAGGGGAGCCTATCTATCCCTAAAACCTAGATGCTGAAAAGATTCTTCTCCTAAGAAGATCAACCAATCATTTCAAATGTCTTAAACCCAGAAGAATTCTCTTATTTGGGGGAAAAAGTTCTAGCTGGATCATCCCTAGGATTAAGACACAATGAAATCCAATAGAATCATTGAAGAGGTTCATTCTGCTCTGCATCTGGTCTAGATAATTAGTCAGTCTTTTGCCTTCTTTGGAGGGCTGAAAAAAATCAGATCAGCCAGTCTAGAAGGCAAAATAATTCACTACTGGTGTTTGGCTCAGAAATACCTGGTATCCATAAGGTGCTACCAGTGGGTTTGGGAGGATTAGCGAAGTTTCTGTTGCCAACACGATTTTTAAAAATCCCAAGTAGACAACAGTGGTTGACATCTGTGTTTGTTTCTCAGTCTTGGTTTTTCAAGGAACTGACGGTGTAGCCACCAGACCTGCTTTCACTCTGCCCGCCCAGTCCCTTTCTTCACGTGCAGCCTGAGTAGGGTGGTTTGTCTTAAGGGTCTCATCACCTATCCAAGTTCAGAGATTAAGGGCTTTGCCCAAAGAATATGGAGTCTTTTCCGAACGAGAAAGCTTTGTATCCAGGGTCCCTGAACAGGACACATGGGATTCACCAATGACTCTAACCTGCTGCTCTTTAGTTTGTGAAGGCAGATGCCAGGTAGAGGTTTCAGAAGTCAAAGGTACTCATTTTCGTGAGAACAGCAGCCAGGTGGGGGTACTTCTTTCTCTCTTCAAATAATCCGTCTCACAAGGGCCAGAACCGATGCTCAGAGGCAAGGTCTCAGAGGAGCACAAGCGGGGACGGCGGCGGGGTCACCTGACTCTCTGCAGAACTGGGCAGTTAGTCTTCCACTGGAGCTGTTAGGAGGGTCTCTAGCATAAATAATAAATCCAGGTGCTCTGGGCCTGCCCTTAGTGGCCCCCTCCCCACCCCCTCCAGCATGGGGACAACAAAATGCAGGCATTTCCATACCCTAGGGAGCGCTGGCGGGAGTCACTAACTCCTAGGTGGCTTGCTATAGGAACCCCATTGTTCCAGGAAAGGCTCTCCAGCCAAGACTCTCCAGGAAGCCAAAGCTCTGGGATGCATTTTTCAGCTGTAGAGAGAAAGAGTTCTTCCTGGGATGTTTCTTCAGTGGTGTTGGGAGCCAGGTCCTTAATCCTTGCAAAGCAGCATGGAGCCAGCTTCCCTCAGAGGGACACTATATCTAGAATCCTTCTTGCAAACCAAAACAGAAAAACTCCCTATTTTTTCCTTTACAACTTCTCTCAAGCAGAGAGGGGAAGGGGATAGCGAAGCTCAGGGGAGGGGAGGGGAGGTTCCAGGCCTCTCTAACCCCCTCCTTCCTTATGACCCTACCCACCTGACCCTCGGCAGAAGTAAGATACAAAGTCCCCACTGTTCTTTCTGCCTCTTTCCCTTCCCACCAACACCTTCCCCTCCCCATACACACACACGCACACACACACACACACACACACACACACACACACACACACACACACACACTTTTTTGGAGGGCAAAATGCCAAACAACATTATTCCCCTTCACCATGGTATTGCCATGAGAGCCGCCTGGTATGTTTGCCAGAGAAAGGGAAGGTTTTTGTGGCTATCACATCACCCTCCATCCACTACGGTTCCTCCCTTTGTGGAAATGGGCTTGAAAAGAAAGGGAAGGGTCCCCAAGTGGAATCTAATTGGTAAAACAAGAGGGAAGTACAAGGCTATTGGATCAGGGATTTGGGGGTGGTGGTGGTACAGGATTGTGCCTATGTGAATGCTTACAAAGGCACAAACTCCAGCATCTCTCCATCCCCCAGCACAATGTTATCCGCTGCCATGGGTAGCCCAGTTTAGAATGAGGGTGCTATCATGTGAGGTGGGAGGGCGAGACCTTATAATACAAAGGAGAATCCTTTGTATCTCCCAATCAAGGAATACTGTGTCACAGCCACAAGAAGTCACTAAAAAATAAAAATAAAAAAATGGTCTGGGGTGTGTTTGTGTGTTGATTTGGTTTTGTGCTTGTGGAATTAGCAGGTTTAGGTACAATCCTTCGCACTTTGGCCAAGTCAAGGCAATGTGACACCAGACTGGTGAGTTCTCAGGACTAAGTGTCCTCAGCTGCAAAACAGGTCTGGCCTGCAGTCTTGAAAGGCCATAGCGGGGATTTCCTGAGATAGTGTGCTAACAGCCAGCCACGGAGCAGGTGCGCAGCTCAGGCATCTTCCTTCCCATCCTCTGGATGCACAAAGGGGAAGGGAGCTGTTCCTAGGAAGGGGGCAGGTCCGTGAGAAATAATCCATCGCCTGCTGGTGCTGAGAACAAGCTGCATATGTGGGCTGCTGCTTGTCCATCAAGATGACAGAATGGGTCTCAGGGAATTAATTATTCAACAAACTCACCCTTCACAAATCCCATCCAAAGGAATGGCTTGATTCCTTTCAGTGCGCTGACTATACAAAATACTGAAAGTCCAGTACACTTCAAAAGCCTCACAAAAACCCAGGCCTGGCCTTGGCAGGAGTTCCTCAGCCACTGGGTTTTTCTGTGTGTGGTTTATAATAACATGCAAGGCTGATGCCAAGTCCTAATCTATTAAGGGACTGCCAATTAGCAGGGGGCTTAGAGTCGTGGGTTTGAGGACTGGGGAGTGGGCCTAATTAGGCTTGCAAATCATTTCTCTCCATTGCCTCTCACAATCTGACACAAGGTATACTAGCCAACTGTTCTAGATAGAACCGTTCTGTATCCCTGCGCACATGGGGCTTTGTTTGTGTTAGGATTCCAGACCTGAACGCTAGCGCTCAGGTTCCTGTCTGCACTCGTTGGCAAAGGTGGGATTGAGCGAGGCTATAACTGGGTGGTGAGTCCCAGAGTCAGACAGTCACTATCAGGGGCACTTACTAAAAAATAATAGTAAGATGCTGGGCCCTGCCTAGACCTACTCAAGCACTCAGTCAAAACAGAAAAAAGAAGATGAGAATGAATTGGCATTCTCCCTTGCCTCTCCCATCCCTCCCTCCTTCCCTTCTTTTCTCCCCTGCTCCCTTCAGCTCTCTTAGTGCTTGGGAATAAATCCAGGTAAGGAAATGGTCTACCATTGAGCCACACGGCCAGACCAAGAATTCTTATTTTGAAGATGATTCTATCACAAGGTGATTTGGCAATCACTGCTTCTAAAATATAATATGTCACCCTTGGCTAGAAAAACTATATAAAAATTGTACGCACGTGTGTGCGCGCGCACACACACACACACACATTTTTGTATATAATGTGATTCACATATGCATACACTAAGACAGTTTTAAACTGTACTGAATAGCAAATATTTCTTAAGCAGCTGTTGTGTACCGGAGCTGGGAAATACTGCGAGGAGTTAAAAAGGGCTGTACCCTTCAAGAGCTACCTTCTCTAGTAGAAAAGGGAGTGGCTGGGCAGGCACAGAAAGGCCACTCTGGTGGCTGTATGGGCAGTGGTCTGTAGCAAGGTAGGTAGGTAGAGTCAGCTGGCTCCAGGGAACCAAGGTGGGACTAACCGCCTTCCATGAATAGCTTTGGGCATTTCACACACATCCCCCTCCACCCAGAGTGAGATGTGTTAAGGCCTCTGTCACCACACTGCCACTCCAGATCCTAGACAGCACAACCAACTCAGATAAACACCGCCTACTCTCCAGGAGCATATGAAGCTGGCTCCATCTCAGGCCCACACACCTCTCTAAACTGATGGCTCACATCCCCTTACATAGACCCCCTTCAGGTGACCTTAGCACACAGCATAATTCCTTCCACAGTACACCTGAGTCTAGACTAGAACTGAACAGTTAACAGACAAACCTATCTGTTGGCAAGGAATCCAGAAAGGAAAACATTGGTACAGTATACCTGTCAATGAGTGGGTTCGGAGTCACACACTCGGGGTCTGGCCTTCACCTTTAACAGGTCCCTTGGCTTCCCAATGATATGGGAGGATTAGAGAGTGTGTGGGTATGCTCTGACAAGAACTGTTACTTCTGAGAATGTGGGGTATCTTCCCTAAAATGGAGACGAGTGTTACTAGGTATAGAAGGAAATCCATTATTACAAATGTAGATATTAAACATGAAGCCCACAAGCTTTTTGGTCATTTTTCTTGTTTTTATGAAATTGGAGGGATTGAAAATGTTTAAACAGAGTATAGGCTTTGGGGTAAAATAAATTTGAGTTTGGTGCTTTGATTTGCCATTAAGTGATCTACACAAACCTTTAGGCCATCTGTAAAATGGGGACAGTATGACTAATCCTGAGGAGGTGTCAAAGGCTATTATGGATTCCTGAGAAGTTAAGGTGTGTGTGTGTGTGTGTGTGTGTGTGTGTGTGTGTGTGTGTGTGTGTGTATACGTGAACAGCATTAATTCATGGCAACGACTGTTTCTCATGGTTTTCCCTACAAAATATATTAAAAAGGACAAAGGTGACCGAGGTGGCCTTTTGTCCCTATGATTTACATAGAACCCTTAAAGCAAGCAAGAGCATATGCAAAATTCAGACTTCCAATGTTCAGCTCAATGCTAAAGGAAGACGGGGAGTTTTCTCAGAACTGGATGCAGGTTTGGATGGAACGTCCTTGGAAGTCCCCCAGATTCCTTCACACTGATAGCTCCATCTCTGTCCCATAATGTATTTATTCATTCTCTCTTCATTTGCTTATTTCTAATAAATATTAAGCACTTACAATGAGCGAAGCAGAGGAGGGAATCACAGGAATCTTAGTTCAGACCCTTCATTTGTTATTCATGTGAGGAAATCAGGGAGCAGTCACTTGCCTGAGAGCTGTCAATGGAAAAGCACCTGGCAACTCCAGGAGCCTTCAATTTCAGTCCGGGCTGAAACTCTGATGGTGGTGTCGCCTCTCCTCCAGGAGCGCGCTGGCTCAGCAGGCACCATCAGCCCCTTCTGCCCACAGTGCAGGCAGGAGTTTCCACCTCCCTGTGAACTGGACGCCCTGAAGACCAGGGGTGGCTGGGATCATTCATGCTATGTTGCTTTTTAGCCTTCCTTCAGATTACTGAAGCATACCTGAAGTCATTTATGCAAGAAAAAGAAACCAAAACCTGGAGGGGGGAAAGAAGAGGAGGAGGAAGAGGTGGAGGACAGGAGGGGGAGGGGGAGGGAAAAGAGAAGGAGGAGGAAAGAGCAAGGACCTATATCTAATACCAGTTTTCCTTGGAATGTGGTCCAATCACCAGAGAATTATTAGGATGCCATACAGTCTATAGGTCACTGTAGTCATTGGATTTTTCAAAGGAATGGGCCTAGATCGTCAACAGGCTTCATAAATGCACAACTGTAATTAAGCTTCAGCTACGCCTAGTACGCTGCATTTAACCTGTTTTTTAAATAGCATCACAGTGCGGGTCAAAATCAGTTACATTTAAGTCAATAACCATCCAACATTGTCTCACACCAATCAAACTAGAATCAAAAGAGACAGTAGTTTTCTCTTGCTCGTGGCCTTTCCCATTCATGAGCAGGAAACAGGATACGATGCAAATAGACCATTTCAGAGGCAGACACACCAAAGTCAAATCACATGCTACTTCTTGGGCCCCAACTTCCTTACATACAGATGAGGGGCGATTATAGGTTGAAATGTATCCCCACCCAGAAGTCCTAGGTTGAAGCCCTTAAGAGATTGAACTCATTCAGATAAGTCTCTCTAGACAATCAAGTTAAACTGACGTCCCCGGGGTGAGTTCTAGTCCAGGAAAATCGGTGTCCTTAGAAATGAGAAATGTGCACCCAGGGATGGGCTTTCAGGGCATATTAGAAGGGATCACGTGAAATGGAAACGGCCATTGACAAGACAACGAAATAAGCTTAGGACTGACCCTTCCCTCACAGCCTCAGAATGAACCACCTTGCGCTTTCCCTCGACCTCCAGAGTTGTGAGACAACCCATTTCTGTCACCTAAGCTGCCTGATTTGTTCCTTAGCACGGCAGCTCTGGCGAATGGAGGGGCAAAGATCTGCCCCAGGGGTTTGTCTGGGCAGTACGGGAAACTAAACTGAACACGTCGGGGACAGACCAGTATGCAGTTAAGGGTAAAGCTCAGCTTAGGGCTGTCAAATGATCTGATGAAGTAAAGATCGTTTTAATCATCAACACAGAAAAACAAATGTCCGTGCTCTTAATTAATTGAAAAGAAATTAAATAAAAAAGGAAATATGCTGAAATGGATGCAACATACTAAATGGCAGATTATGTGTGATTTTTCTTTTCCGAATGTTGGCTGATGTAATTTAAAGCATCAATTATGGGAATTTAGACAAAAGGCTAAAAGGACATGTTAGTGACAGGAAAAAAAAATTAGATGGTTTCCGTTTTAATTTTTATTGAGCAACTTATGTATTGTATTAAGGACTTTGTGAATGGATGAATTCCGTCCCTCAGATTTCCCTGTCAAGATTCTACAGAAACCTGTTTCTTATGAATCTCTCTCCATGTATACATAGAAATATGGCATTTTCTCTGAATTGTACTGTCACCCAAATACTGGAGGTAAGTTCTGTACAAAACCTCTAAACACAAACAGCAGAAAACTCTCGGGTGAACGTCCTTCTGTTAACCAGAAAGCTACTGTAGCCCTGGTCAGGTCCAACTGTCAAAGTGCTTCCTGTGGAGCCCGTCCACACTGGGGAACAATCCACTCGTGTCTCACGGCAGCATCTATCTCATATTGGGCATCGGTTTGCAGATGCTAGGCTCCTGTACCTCCAAACTCAGATGTTTCCATTCTCGGATCACTGATACCCATTTGGGGAATGGAGGAAACACGTGATATTCCTAACTTATGAAAACTTGTACCATCTTGCCTGGGTCCCATCTGTTCAGCAGAATCAGTTTTCAAATGTGTAACCAAAGAAACCACCACTCCTCTTTGGAGCAGCAGTTTAGTTGACCCTCCCAGCATATGTCCTGTTGCCAGTGCTTCTGACAGACCCAGCCGTTTCCTTACTTATTCCTATTGTTTGTTCCCTTCACCAGGCATCTTACCACAGAGCTGACAGGAAGTGGGTCTTTTCTGGTCAAGGAAGATTCTGCTGTCTAAGTAAAGTTCACACACACACACACACACACACACACACACACACACACACACACAGGGTGGGGTGGGGGGCTCAGGAGTCTTCTCCGATGCCAATGGCCCTCACCTCAGTGTGCTGTCCCTGCTTTCCTCTGTTGGTTGGCATGCTGCCCTTTAGGATGTGTGTGGTGATGAGCATTACAAGTCTTACTTTCAGGAAGATCCAGTGCAAAACCCAGTTAGGATGCAGGAGGAGGAGCCTGGTGGGTGGGTGGGTGTGAATACTTGCACTGGGATGTGTTCCTCCAGAAATCTGTCCCTACACCTTCCGGTCCTCACCTCCCAGTCACAGAGATCCTGAGCCCCTGAGTGGGAATTGTGTCTTGTAAATTTTGCAGCCATGGCA
Source organism: Peromyscus californicus insignis (assembly GCF_007827085.1). Taxonomy (NCBI): domain Eukaryota; kingdom Metazoa; phylum Chordata; class Mammalia; order Rodentia; family Cricetidae; genus Peromyscus; species Peromyscus californicus. The sequence goes on from NW_026294573.1 coordinate 46,557,112, forward strand.
GCCTAGTATAAATCGGGCAGTCAATAATAAATACTGGGTGATACGGTGGCGAGATGAATGCACTGATTTCAGTGATGGCTTTGGGCTTGCAAGAAAATCTCTGATCTATCTCCCAGCAAGCTGCTCTTACGAAAAAGGCAATATCCATGGACCTTTATGGATCGCTCCCCTTTCTGGTCAAAGACAGAGAGTGTTGTCAAGTCCAGGTTTTATAGAGTGTGCCGACTTGGCCGGCAGATGACAGGTAGCTTCTGAAACCAACTTTCCAGGGTTCCAGCAGAACCCCTCACTGTATGGGGAAACTTTATACTTCCTCCCTCGATCGCCCGAATCCCTCTTCTCGGCAAGTCCCAGGGCACTCTTCCAATCCCACAGTGCTCTGTGCTGAAGCCAAAGCTCAGTTTCCTGCCTCAAAGGGCCCTTTGTTTAGGCTCTCTTTCCCAATCAGCGTATCCTGAGCTTGAACCCCTAGCTTTTGAGAACTCCGAAGCCTTGGCACTAGAGGACCTGCCAGCAGGTTTGTGGTCCTTAACAGCTTTCACAAACCTCAATGTGAGGGAATGTCTCTAGCTAAAAAACGCTTTTCATGGGAGGGAGAGGAGGGAGTATTATTTTAAGAGTTGCAAAAACAACTTCAAATCGACTCTTTAGTCTTTAATTGCTACCAGAAGACTGAGGACTTCTTGTTCTCTCATACTTAATTAAGATGATAGTTTTAATCAACTTTAAATGATATTGGTTAATATGCTCTGCTCAATCTCTCGGGCAGGTTTTGCATCAGAACCCTGGAATGCATTAAAGACAAATTTCCAACATGGTCTCCCCACCTGGAAAACACCTTCAGCGAGAGCAGATGGAAGGGAGCTACATCTGCACAGCTGCCACTTAACTCTCTGGGAGGCTCCAGCGCACTTTGCAAAGGTCAGATACACGCGGTTCAATGCACGTTGAGTCCACTCACTGCAAATTCAGGGGGCACTCTCCTCTGCATTTACTTCTTCTAAAGCTTGCCAGTCGTCTATGGCACCTAGCAGTTCCCAAACACTTCTGGGGTCAGGGCACAATAATATCAAAGAACCTACTGTCACTAGGCACCTCCCAATCTCCTGACAGGCTGCAAAGTAGAAATTACCGTCCCCATTTCGCAGATGGAAACAGAAGTTCGGAGAGGTCAGTGATAAGCTAGCAAACGAAAGGTCCAAGATTTGAACTCAGAAAAGCCTGACTCTAAGACATATTTTTCTATTGTGGCACACTGCTTCTTAAGGTTTAGAACTTCCTGACTATGGGAATTATGATGGGAAATTGTGTCATCTTTTCGCCTCAATGACATTTAGCAATCCAACTGTCAAGACCTCCAGTGAATATCGTCTTGTGGGCACAAGCCTTTTTATCCCTGAGGACTTCTGAACATACTAGATACCAGTAGGCAAGGAAATTTAGACACAATTGTGAATGATTTGTTCATGGTCACTAAGTAGCTAGCCCCAGGGCTGGCATGGCTTGAAGTTATGATGATTAAGTACTCAGGTTGTGTGATGATGGGGTAAGGTGCTGGTAGAAACCAGCTTTCAGAATGGGTTCTCCTTCTATAACCCACGAGAAGGAAAAAGCATGGGAACAAAGGCTAGACACAGAGAACTGCCTGTTGCTCTTTAGAAACACTATGACTGACACATGAAGGTAGGTAGGAGTCAAAACAGGGCTGACGAGAGCCCAGACTCTTGAACGTGGGCATGTCTAGGGAGCAGAAAGGGAGGAGAAGGTGAATGGGGGTCACCTCTCTTTGAAAATAATTTTATTTGGGGGATTTCTTTTAACAATATCACTGTGCTTTGGGATGCTCTGTTATGGTCTCCAGGGCTTTGTAGACCACTGACATTTGGGATCAGCAGCTAACTCTCAAAATAACCACACCTGGCCGTTAAAGAGATGCTTAAAACTATGTTTCCCCGTATGGATTTGACCTTGAATCTGTTCTATAAGTGTCTTCTTCCCTCTGGAGTCTACCCATTTTGGGAGACATCTAACTTCTCTGAGTATAGTCTTCCCATCTATAAACTAAGGATGGGAGGGGAGGACTGGATGCTTGAGTCCTCTACCTTAGGCACTCTAAGATTATGCTAAAGAGTGGTCATCCATACTGTCGGTCAGAGGCAGCACTCCGCTAAGACGGTTTCATCAGTGTGGCCCGCTCCTTGACAAACAGTGGCAATGTTACTTACTGCCTTTAGCACTCTTCCTCCAACCCCCTTCCCAACATACGGTTAATAACCGCCCCCCGCCCCCCCACACCCCGAGTCTGCTACTCCTGCACAGAGTACATGGTATATTCATGTTACCACATCTGCCCGGCATCTGCTCCAGAAGACACAGGGGCAAGGACCGCATCCCATTCATCATTAGATCATGAAATCCGCAAAGCTCGTGTAGTTCCAGGCATAGTCCCTGAAAGGACTTAATCACTGCAATTCACCACAATTCTTATAATTATAAATAAAGTGATATGGTGATTAATGTTATGACAACCATTACATGCCTATGTTATGCTAAATAGTACAGGGTTAAAATGATAAGAAGACTGATTTTATTCAACATAATCTTTGGAACAGAACGTTTGGGAATTAGAGGGGTTGTGTACTTGGTGATGGAGTGGGAGGACTAACTGAATAACACCTTTGAAATAAGAGACACAGATCCAAGGTTAATTCCTAATACCTGACCTCTTATGCCTCAGTCTTACCATCTGTAAAATTAGAGTGAAACACCCTTTCCCCTGTGGGTACCATGTATCTGAACAAAAGAGACAAACCCTAAAAAGGCAACACATGCTCTACAGTCTTTGCTCTTCTTTCTTCTGAACCAGACATTCTGGTTCTTTCTCTCAGTCCCCTCAGAACCTCGAGACACAAGATTGATGCAGATAAATAGCTAAAGAGCAAATGTAATGAAGGACCCACCCTACAGAGTCACTTGGGTGGTGGTGGTGACTCTGTCTTTTGACCCAGGGTCTCTCGGTGTAGCTCAGGCTGGCTTTGCACTCTCCATCATTTTAATGGCTTTCCAATTGGTAAGAAAGCAAGAAGCTAGACATTGTTTGAAGTAATAGAACAAGTGTTACCACACAGCAAGGGGGACTTGGTCAAGGCAGCCCAGTCCGTAAGTTAGCCACAGTCAGGATATAAGTAGAGATAATTTTTGGTCTGCCAGCTCAGGCATCATTTCTCTAACAGTGGTTTTAGCAACCAGCAATGTAACTCAAGGGTAGAGGGCTCGTCCAGCATGTGTAAGGAGCTGGGTTCAGTCCCTGCAGCACAAGAAAATCATTCATTCATCCATTCTCTCCTATTTTTTTCCTGTTCAAAACCTGCTACAAGGTAAGGCTAAAATGAGGCAGGTTAAACTTTTTTTTTTTTTTTTTTTTTAAAGAAGCCACCATGGTTAGCACAAATTTATTTTTTGTTGACCAACTTTACCACATCATACAATAATATAAATGCTAAATTTAAAAGCCTAAGTTGTTTTAAGTTAGGTGCACACTCCCAGTCTCTCAAGTTCCTTAAACTATTATGGCCTGTTATGGACTCTCACCAGTGACTTTTTTCCATTTCATCACGATGGCTTACAGGAAGCAGGTATTAAGCAGTACTTAGCTTTATAATTACACTTAATAATGGAGCTATTTACAGAAAAAAAAAAAAGGTATTGTATCAGTGGCTACCTTGAGATTGTGGAATTATACGAAACAAAAAAATGTACTGTCCTCTTTGGGTCTATGTCCTTACTGTCTAGAATGCCGTTTTTAGTTATATATTTTTCAACAAAATGTGGGAGCTGTTTTATAAAAGAAACTTCAGATTTGGAAAGATGGCACCAAGGTACAAAGCAAACCCATTGTTTAAATTTTACTTCATTTTTGAACATTAGAAAGATGAACACAAAGTGGCGTGAGACCCACAGTAAGGCGAAGTCTGCCCAGAGGAAACACCTGAGATCCTGACTAACAAGAACTGGGTAGCACATTCCCCATAGGGAAGAAGAATGACATGGTATGGGGAAGGCTAGCCACTTGTGCCTCAGTGTGCCTCAGTGAGGGAAGGCAGAGACGAGAGGGAAGGGAATGGGAACAGGAAGGGTGGAAGACAGAGACAAGGAGGAAACAAATTCTGAAGGCTCTCAAGCATGCTGAGAGATGCACTCTACACTCATGGGAACTTTGTTCTGAGGAGAAGAGGCCTGGGCGTGCAGAATTGCCATTCAGAAGCACAACTCTTGGGTACATACTGCCCAAGGACACCTATGGATTGCCACCTAGAAATAGAATCTGAAAGGACATTTTTCCATATCTGATAATAGCACGTACTTAACGTAGAGTTTCAGAAATGGGGACAGTAGAGAGCACATTTCAGACAAAACTGCATTCCTGTCACAGATATGAATGAATATTCTCAAAGTCTTTCCTGTTCCCATGGCACACCATGTGTCTCAACAACTCATGCTCATTTCACCATCCACCAAATGGCAGCAATCGGCCAAGGTTCCCCAGCGAATACCACCAATTTCGAGACTGAATAGCAACGAGCTGCCTCATAGACCTTTTACTTTTCTAATTTCATCCAAGGATCAGATCAAAACACCTGGCTGTGTTCACCAAGCGCGCTGTGTGACTGACTTCTTGCCTTCTTACTTGCTCCTTCAGCGCAGGCTCCTCCTCCTCCTCCTCCTCCTCCTCAGTATATTTCTCTGTGTCTTCCCCTAAGGCATTGCACGTATCTCAATAAACAAAGGGCAAAGAGATGATAGCCAACCAAACTCAGGAACGTTCTCTGTGGTGGCTTTCTGACAACAGAGAATGGTGGACAGCCAGGGATTCCCTTTCCCGGTTGCCTTGTGGGTATTTCCTGTTGAGCTGTGAGCCGCGCAGGAAGAAGCCTGCTATGATTCCTAAGGAGCCCATCTCTAGCGCTTGTGCTCCGCATTCTAAGTGTGAAAGGATGTGTGCAAAATGGGACCACTCTCAGTCTTGTTTAACTTCTCTGTGTTTGTCAAAGCTCTATGCCAACCCCCTCAGAAAGAAATGCCACAGAACTTCTTTTAGGAGGTAAAAAGACCTACTTTATACACTTGGTCTCATGCTAATCAGAGCACCATTGAAATCCCAGCTGAATAGGAGCCCTACAATAGCCTGGGAAACACTCGGTGGTCTTTCCAAAGCTCAGGCTGCTTCAATCAAAGCATTTCACTCCCTGGCTTTTTAACTCCTTTGGAGAAGATGGATACCAAGGGGAATTAACACTGGGATCAGAAACCGCTACTCCTCTGCAGAAAAGTCACCCCGCTTCTGCACGAAACTTGCTGGGTTCTCTCACCATTTCTTCTAAGGCATTCTCTTCACTATACATGTAATGGAAGTGGACACAGGGTCCAGCGACCAGCTCTAGAGAGATCTTAAAACTGCACTTTTCTGGGAATCTTAGTAAATGATTTCTGCTAGAGATTAACTAGTTGAATTATTAATGTAGTATGTCACCAGCCACCAATAAGAGCTGAGACCGACCCTGCTGACCAGCTTTCTGGAAAAAAAAAAAAAAAAACCTGGAATGAATGCCAGCCTCCTCCTTTGCAGGGTTGTTGTGAAATTCAAGTAAGTTAATAATGCATGAAGTGCCTTAGTGCACAGCTTACCACATAATGGGGATTCAGTGAAGTCCATGCCCTTCCAGCCTGAAGTTCAGACTCTCGCCTCTATTCTCTTGAGAATCTACACAGGAACAGGAAATACTGACATGGACAGAGGGCTTTAAACCCCAAATCAAACTTAAATACTTTATAGGGCCTGAAACTTTTAAGACATTCCAATCGGTTCACTTTATTCATAGACTTGTTAGTTCGCTCTTGGAGAAAAGGATGTAGGTATCGGGTGGGTTCATGGCCAAGAGCGCCACCATTTTCTATCCTGAGGCTTGTCACTCAATCTCCCTGAACAGCAGCCGCCTCATCCATAGCATCAAGTAGCGGACGGTGGTTCCTTTGGGGCTGGAAGATCTGATGAGATGAAGACTTGCCTGACTACAGGATGGTTTTCAAATATCCACTTTACAACACTGCTCCTCCAGGTGTCATGATGGGGGTGGGAGGGGGTGTTTGCTTCGGGGCATGGTGGTGGGGAGCCTGAGGGATCTACAGTGAGAAAAACTAATGGAAGCAAGACAGAATATCTAAGTACAAACTCTCAGACGGACATAATGTCAGTTGGCAGAATTTTTCAGTTAAAGGTTATTAATTGATAATAAACCCTCAATGTCACAGTTGGGACAAGCACAACTGCGAACAATCCGTTCAAGGTAAACTCACAATGGAATAATTTCTCAGTGGACTTAGGAAAATTAAATCTAATATTCATGACAGCTTATGTCCCCCAGGGACGGAAAGCCCTGGGCTTTCAACGCTTTGACCCAAGATGTATATTTTACTTTCCCAGCCAGTCCCTAGGAGGTCTGCACTCATACAATGCCTAAAGTTCAGGCCTTTCACAAAGGTGCTAGGAGCCCACTAGCCCTCCTGCCATGCCAGGGGAATTGCTCTCTGAAGAGATTTCAATGAGAGGCCCCTGAACAAAAGACTCTCTGGTAAGTGAGTCGGTAACACCTTTGGAAATGTTTTTAAGATCTCAGCTTTCCAGAAGTTCCTCCTCAGGAGCACAGACTGTGCAGTTGCTGTGGAGCAAAGCACCAGGCATTGAATCAAAACAGCCACTAAGGGCAAGATGTCAGCAAACGCGAAGATGAGAAATGATGTGTTAGGCTGTTCCTCCCTAGAAGCCTACAGAGGCCAAATTGACCAAAACAGCCCCTTTGGGCAAGTGTCTAATGAAATGGGCTGTGTGGCTGAGAAACATTTCTGCCACTTCCTGTTGGTGGTTGCTAGCTTTATAACAATGTGGGTCATTTGTGGGGAAGAGGCCAAGAGGAGAAGTTCTATTTACTGCATTTAATGAGCGAGCTGCATCCGCAGACACTAACCAGAGAAGCTCAAAATTTACCACTACAGCAGACTGAACCCACGGCACAAAAAGGGTCACGAACAGAGTGACCCGTTATTGCTGCCTGGTCTGAGCTACAAAGGGGCTCTAGTTCAAGGCCCTCCCAGCCCTTAGGAAGCCTTCCCATGGGCCTCCAAGATCCAATACTCTCCCCTTCCTAGTTCAGGGCTTTACACCTTTCAAGGTGCCAGCATGTCCAGCAGTGAAGATCCCCGAAGCTCCTTCTTGCCCTCTCCCCAATTACTTCTAGAAATATTTTCAACCATTCTCTACTTCTGTGAGGCAAAGGATGAAGAGTACCAACTGCATCTCCTAATGGACAAAAATAAGGAGTAGGCCCACAGTGAACTGACAGGTGTCACTCAAATCATAAATTTAGAATGCGGATGCATGGACTAGTCTAGGTAGATGCTGGGGCTTTTTAAAAAAAAGCACTTATTTTATATTATTCTATGTTTACAGACGTTTTACCTGCATATTATGTCTGTGCACTGTGTGTGTGAAGTGCCCACAGAGGCTAGAAGAGGGCCTTGGAACCCCCCCACTCCCCCACCCCCGCCCCTCAGCACTGGAGTTACAGTGAGCCACTATGTGGGTGCTACGAATTGAACCTAAGTTCTCTGCAAGAACTGCCAGTGCTTTTAACCAATGCACTATCTCTCCAAGTTAGTCTTTGCAAGTTAGTTGCCAGTAACATGCAGTATACATTAGATATTCTTGAGGTATCCAAACAGCCATAGACTGTACCACGGTTGCCTGAACTGACCTTAATGGGTCCAGAAACCCCAGAGTGAAAATCACAAATCTAACTCACTTTGGACAACTTGCTCTCCACGGATGACTGATAGAAAAGCAGGCTTGAGGGAGAAGGGGGGAAGCTAGGGCTTCACAAACACTCTGAAAACCTAAGCAGGAGAGTTGAGCAGTGAGAAACAGCAGTTCGGAAACACTCGTACAGCATCATTTAGGGGAGTTATTTTCAACCTTTCTGAACCTCAGCTCTATAAAACGGAGATAAACATGATTGGCACTTTGTAGGTTCCTCGGAGAACTAAATTGTAATGGATGTACAGCGCGTAACCTGGTAAGAAGCTCCCAGCTAATACCCAATACATTATAAGCAACTGTCATTTAGTCAGGCTTCATTCAGTCCAAGTCCCCACAAATATTAGTTGAGTGAACTTGAGCAAGACACTTACTTACCCTCTCTGAGTGGAGGAGCCAGTGACAAGCATTGGCTTCATTCTGTTTCTGGAAACATGGAGGGATCATGGAAAGCTGCTAATAGTAATGAAGGTCATCTCTCCTTCGCCCTCTTCAAATATCTGTGCTTTCACATCCCACACATTAATCACTTGACGCTTAGCGCATTTTACTATCACGTGACGTGCCCTGTGATTGTCTTTATCTTCTTTAGTATCTCCTGACATCCAGCATATGAGTCTCAGTGATAGGACGCCATCTGAATTCTGAGATGGTGATTAGAGATCCATCCAGTGGGGGAGGGGAGAGAGAATACTCTAAACAGATGGGTTGGTATGGTGTGGCCTTAAGATTGTGCTAACTGGGGTCTAGGAGTGTAAAATATTTGGACTTCACAGTTCTCAAGAGCCTCTGAAGTGGTTTCTTTTGTTGTTGTTCTGTTTTGATTTTTCATGTGGAAAGTTCAGTCTGTAAACTGAACTTTTAGCCGTTATCCAGCACGTTGGTGGGTCTAAGTGACCACCCACCCTCTTTCTCAGTCAGGATACTCTTCTCTGCTCACTCACCTTAAACCCAGTGACAGGATTTAAAGGATTAAAAAGTCTGTTTCTTTGTGGGAAAATGTCTTAAGAACAAAATGATCTGGCAGTGTGATTTCACAACTATCCTACTTCCTAAGACCTCTGGTAAAACTTTTTTTTTTTAACATATTTTAATTCATCTAAAGTGGTGCAGATATGATGGAAATAATTTGGCAGTTCCTCAAAAAGTTAAACATCTAATAATATGACCAATCAATCCCACTGTTTATATATATATATATATATATATATGTGTGTGTGTGTGTGTGTGTGTGTGTGTGTGTGTGTGTATATATATATATATATATATATATATATCTCCAAGAGAATTGAAAACATAAGGACACTCTTCCTATTCATAATAGCCCAAAATGGGAATAACCTGTAGATCCATTAAATAATAAGTATATCAACTAAACATGGTATATCCATACAATGGATTATTATCTGGCAATAAAATAAATGAAGTACTTACTGATACATGCTACAATACAGATGGGACTTTAAAACATTAAGTGAAAGAAGCCAGCTACAAAAGACCATGTAGCATACTGCTGATTTATCTGATATCCAGAATAAGCAAATCTATGAAAGAAAAAAGTGATTAGTGGTTGTTAAAGATCTGGGAGAGGTGCACAGGAACGGGGAATGATTAGTAAAGATCAATTTCTTTTTACAGAGATAAATTCTACAGTTGGTTATGGTAATAACTGTCTAATTCTGTGGCCGCAATAAAACCCAATGAATTGTGTGCCTTAAATGGCTGCATCACGTGGTATTATAAATTATATCTCAACAAAGCTGTTTCTTAAATATCATTACAACACAAGAAAAACCCTCACACAAAACCAGGAGGGTTTTCAGTTCGTTCCTTCTAAGGGGCATTTGAGAAAATCTGAAGTCCCAGGTTGAAGAAGCGGATGACTTGTAGTCTCAGTTTTGTTGTGGGGTGATACACACGAAGAAGCACCCACTAGTCATACCACAAGGCTTTCTTCTACGGGTGCCACCTGTAGAGTGCTGAACAGGAGGCTGACCTCACCCCAGTTTCTCGGCTCCCTCGAGTGTGGAGTGACTACAGAACCCAGCAGAGCCTCAAGATCACCGTTGGCAGCTATATGAAAATTTCCATGATAAAAAAGAAAGCAAATGGCAAAGATAAAACTCCCTTTGTTCTATTGGTCCTCGAAAATAATGCCCAAGGCCCCCAGCTGTCATGGTCAGCCCCTTTTCTCAGTCTGGCATTATCCCTGTCTTCCAGCTTCATCTCTGGCCCCCTCCCTCCCTGGCCCTCACAATGCGAATGGACCACGTTACACCCCAGCTTCCACCAAAAACATTTCCTAGTTCTTTGACTTAGGATCCCTTTGGTTCCTTCCCCTCTCGCCTAGAACCTGGTTTCATACCATCATCCCCTCCATCACGCCCCACTGTGTTTATCTAGGTCCCCCCTTAAGGCTCCTGTGTCATTATTAACCAAAGGCTGTTTTCCCTTCCTTCACCAGCCTGGGAATTCCTTGGGGGTAACCTAGGCCACCTTGCTCATAGTAGGTACTCCAGGAACATCCGTAGAAGACAAGACTTGAAAGGCAGGTGCAGACACAGACTTGATCAAATCTGCTGTCTAGAAATTATATGGATTTACTCTGCAAACTAATGGGGGGGGGCGCAGATATGAAGAAGACATCAATGAGAACGACTTCCTTCATGAGTGTAATTGTGTATTATGCACTTCAGGGATACATACACAGGAACCAGCGCATACTGCTTATTATAACAAGGCACTTATGCTGATCTGCATTTCTCTGCAAAACTCTCCAGGCATATAATTTTGTTAATTTGTGACAAACCTCAAAAACACACCATCAATACCCTGATTACAATATGCACTTTGAAAGCGAACACACACACACACACACACACACACACACACACACACACACACACAAATCAACTGTATCTTTCAAAGGCTTCCTTTTGGGCACTGTTCTTACCCTCATTGTTCGATATGTTTTACTTTTGGGGATTTTAATGCCAATCCTAACTTATAAATTTACCTGGACCTAAGCAAAGACTAGTACCAAGAAGACGTTCAATTAGTAAGACCTCCCTTGCTTTTGAGTGTCAGTGCGTCCAGTCGATGTCTGATCTTCAGAAAATTATTTAGACCCAGACTCCGGTTCATCCATCACAAGATGAGAATAATTTCTACCCCAAGCGTTATTCAGAGGCATTTTTAAAAGCCCAGTCTTTGAAAACGTTGAGTTCCTTTTCTTTTCTTCTGGGATACAGTATAAAGGGTGGTGTCTGTTCAAGCTCCAATCAGTCTAGCAGTGAGCTGAGGTAAGACGCACCTTCTAGAACAAGTCCCAGTCTGAAGAACAGGAATATGTCAAAAACTACCTCGTCCTCCCAACTCACCCCAGGAGCCTCCGGCCTCACACAGCGATGTGGACTAAAAGTGAAACCTGTTTGTCTCGTTCCTCTTTTGACTGACATTCGCAAGGGAAATAATAGAAGACTCTCAGAGCTGTGCCACATGAAAGGTCCAATTTCAAACACACGGATATCAGAAAGGCAAGACCTTGTTTCTCCTCCTGCTCTGTCTCGACCCCTTAGCAATTACTAGCCAGTCCAGTCCTCAGGTGAGCAGGGCATTGTGCTCCCATGCATGCCCACATCATCTCATTTTTTTACAGATGAGAAAGGAGGCCTCAGTGGGATTAGATCGCGTAGTATTAACAGAGCTCGGAGCTCTCATTGCAAGAGAGAGAGAGAGCACCCAGCCTCTGACTGAAAAGCTTGGACTTTTCTTCTCAGGCCCTCCACCATTCGCTCACTCCCTTCAGAAAGGCCTGTTTTTCTGATTGAGATTAAAAACATAATAATAACCTTGGTATTGTGAACAACAAAATTCTAAAGATTCCGTATATTTGGGAAATGAAGAACTGTTCCAATGGTTTATTATTATGGCCCTAAAGAGGCTGAGTCCATCTTAAACTGATACACAGCCAGTCAGGTACCACTGCCAACTCCACTGTCAAGTATGGTCTTTAAGGATCCTGTGCCCTGTACGGAGCCCTGGAGAACAGGTGGCAGATATCTGGACTTTCATAAAAGTGACCCAAGTGAAATGGAACTAAAGGAGCACATCCTCCTTGGGCTACCCTGAGGAGTGGGTGGTGAGGGAGGGTGAACAGCTCCGAGACAGCATGGTGACCAGCAGGTAGTGGCTGGGCTGCAGCTTCCCCAGCTTAGCATCATTATCTAACCCGTGTGGTTGACCTGCATATGTCAAGCGAGGGGCACCCCCTTCCTTAAACAAAGAGCACCCCAGGAAGTCAGCATTTCATTCATTTCCAAAGACTGATGTCCTTGGAATTTCCGGTCAGCTTCTCCTGCACAGTCACAGGACAAAAAGAAGTGTAAGGCCTAAAACAGGCCACTGGCCCAAATTCTCTGCACCCTTCCAAAGACAGTTGTTTTTTTTCCTCAGACGTTACAGACCATCTCTTTTCCAAAGGAAGAGAACATCAGCCACCAAAGGTGACCGAGGCGCCCGCCCTTTGGCCTTCCCAGACAGGTCAGAAACCTGCCACTGTTTCTTCAGCTAATGGAAACCATCCGCGTCCACTCTGCCAGCTTCTCTTCCTCGGACGTTTTCCCTTTAATAAGTTTCAGGAAACTTTACAAAAACAAGAAAAAAGCAGGGCTTTGTCCCAGAACGCTGGAGGGATAAGGAAAGTGGAGGAATCGACACTGCTCTCATCACTAACACAGATCATGGCAACAGGGCTCCTGGGGCAAGAACACACTTTTTAACTTCACACCCTTCTCTCGCCTCTGCTTCAGGACACAGGTCACTCCTTTGCGGACTTTACCAATGAGGAAGCCGAAGCCTGGAGAGGTCAAATGACCTTTGTCCAAATCACACCTAGGGGTGTCAGCTTTATGTCCCCTTGCAGTCTCAATCTGCATGACTCCACAGACTGTACTGCTTTCCCAAGACTTTGTCAAGCTGACTTGATCTGTGTAAGCCTCCACTTAGCAATCCAACGCATGTCTGTTTCACCTTTCACTCACACACCAACTTCACATCTCGGAAAAGACAGATGCATGGCCAACAATAAACCCCAAACACAGCCTAACAATGCAGAAAGTCCTGGAACATTCAGTGCAAGGACAAAAAAGCCCGCTACATAATTCAATTGCCCTTAAGACATCACGTGCTACACAATATAGTGATTCTAAAACAGGCCTGATACAAATCAGTCAAGGACTTTATAAAAAAAAAAAAAAAAATACAGAATCCCAGGGCCTGCCCAAAGCCCCTGGGGAAACTTAGCACTTGTATTGCGCACCAGATGGTTCTCTCATCAGGTGAGTTTATTAAACATGGACATAATAGGCACTACCCACATTAAAGATTACCCTCAATACTGTACAGAACTGAATTGACAATGAGGTGGGGCTTCTCCAAAAATATTACTACCTACACAAGGAAGAAGCCCTTGACCCCAGTGCCCTCAGCATCGTGCTGTGACCCACTGGGCGTTGCCAGCCCAGACAACTGCACAGGAAGGGGCAAAGAATCTCAATTGACAGGCACTCAAAAGGCTACAAACGTTGGCACTCTCCCACCCAGGCAGCTACCTCCAAGGTATCTCGTAAGAAGACTCTAGGAAAAATAGAAAGAAAATGGGTAGGGTAAGTGGGGCGGCAATTTTGGACAATAAGGACATGGAGGTTTTCCACCGTCCTAGGAAAGCCAGTAGAGTTCACCTACTAAGCCTGGGCCACCTTCATGTTTCTTACAATGCCTGCAGGATAGTTGGGCGGGTGGTTCAACAGCAGGTCCATGACAATTTGTTCCTATATTCTGGGGCTCAATGATACATTAAGTTATCGAAACCAAGACTACTTCATTTGAGTTATTTAAAACACAGTAAACACAATAACTGAGCAACAAGAACATGAAAGGCACGTGCTGGGCTTGTTTACTTGTTTGCTTTTGATAACTATGAATTTCAGAGAGCAGGTCAGAGGACACATCGGGCCAAGAGGTTGGGGGGAGCTTTCCAGTTAACACCAACTTAGGCTAATTTTCTTCATTATTTCTTTGGTCAAATTTGAGTGTCTCCAGCATATCTGCCAGCCTACAAAATTATGAAGAACTTGGAGTTCAAGATGACCTAGTCTCCTCTCTCTCTCTCCTTTGCTGCCATGATAAAGAAATCTGTGTCCAGAAAGTTCACGTGAATTTGCCCAAATCACATAGTGACAAGTCGACACAAGACGGGAACTCACACCTCCACAGGCTCCTTAGTTTTTGCAATAGTTCCTAGAAAAAAAAAATGCAGAAATGTTTTCTTCCTTTCTGTGAGTTCCCAGAGTATTCGACGGTGGCCTGGGATTTTAGACACAATTCGACTCAACAAGCCATTTTGCAGGGGAAAAAAATTAAAGCTCATAGAAAAATCAGTGTGTCCACAAACATGTAACTAGATTTGGGAGCAGCCAGCCACCGTCTAAGAAACCTTAGTTTCTGTGTGTAAGGGTTCCATTCTGTTCTCTGTGCCCCACTGTCCCTCTCATTATCAAATAGCACAAAAGTAATGATGACTAACAGATGAATAGTAACAAAGACACTATGTATATACCATGCATGGAACCAGCTCTAAGGTTCTTATCACAACTATTGCAAATCAAAACTGTCAACATGTGAGAACACCAGATTGAATGGTGTGGTTCTGAATTGCCGACAGAAGAGTTAGAAATCATTTATCCTCCTACTTTGGTCCAATGTGGGGAATGTGAAGACGTGAAGAGGCAGACAGCTCTGCAACTAGGCTAAAAGATTTTTCATGAGGTCTGAATCTCACTAATCTCCAATGGAAAAGGGACTCCACTTAATCCTAGCTGGCTGACTTCCTGGAGAATCGACCCTTCCTACCTTGAGAGGAACTCTTTCTGGTCTATATCACGGAGATAGTGCAGGCAGGGGCTAGGAGTGAAAAGTCTACTAATTGATTTATATTTTTAAAAAAAGACTAACAACTTAGACAATAGGAAATCTTCTCTGTGGTCCTCACGGAACTCCATACACCAGAACTAATGTGAAAGAGAAAAAAGGTAAGAAGGGGTACTTAACTGAAACAAAAACAAAAAGGATTTCAGAAAATCTAGCATGCCAAGATTTGCAATTGTATTTAAAAGCAGCCAGTGGATAAAGGTAACTGTTGATGGGCGGGAAGCTCTCGGCGGGGTTCTCTGACACCACATTCTTTTGACCTTCAAACAAGAGTGGACCTTTTGGTTTTCACCCAAAATTTAACATTCTGAAAAGGTATGTGAAGCAAGTTAAAGTACTTGCCTATTTCCACTTACATAACAGGCACCCAGCTCATCAGCTTTTCATTTTTCCAGATACTAGGAGATGAAGCTAGGTCTATATTCCTATGGGAGAACAAACAGAAAACTGTCTCTCTTCCTAATATATTAGTACCCTGTAATGCAGACCATATGATCAATAAACTGTAGAAAAATTAAATCATACTGACAGTCTTAGGCAAAAACCAAACCAAGTAGAAACATTTTTTTTTTTAGGACTGCAGTGTGTAGAATATTAAAATCACATGTTGTATTATTAAATCTTCTTTTGGAAGCCAAACAGAGTTATGTTGCATAACCACCTCAAGATACATGTTAATCTTACAGATAGTTTTTCCAATTAAAGGTGTTAGAGTCTGTTTAACCAGCGATGCTGTAATAGATAGTTTGTGCTTATGCCGAAGTTTGACAACTGGTTTAGAATTTTCACTCTGGGGAGACACTTGCTGCAAAGAAGGAGCTGAAATGCACGCACATACACTGCACCCCTTAATTTCACCCCGAATACACAGGAAAACATCTTGGGGTGCCATTGTCCCTGCATAAGCTGTAGTTGACAGGCACTGTTCTCCACACACTGCTCAACACTGCCTTCTTTTTATAAGAATGCAACATCTTTGAGAGCACTCCACCCCCCCCCCCCAACCAAAAAGAGTGTCTAGAAGCTAGAGCAATGAGTGTAAAGGCTGCCAAGGGAAGTCCAGCTTGCCTAATGATAAAGTGGGGGAAAGAGGGCTTGCCCCACAGACTGCAGAGAAAGTGCTGATCCCGCCCACCATGGACACACTCAAACCCTGGGAGGCCTCAGACAAGTGTGCTGCACACAGCTTCAACCTTTTTAATGTTTTCTCCATATCCCCACCCCACCCCAACAACTTGATTAGAAGACCTTAAGTACTCATCTGTTTCACTCTGCATGATAATAAGCCCGCTGCCACCAGGAAGGTAGGCCCCCCCAGTGACAGCTCCTCTACATAGCATCTTAATGTTGAACCTCTGTGAATTGAACAGGGAATGGGATCCCCATGAACTACAGCTGCCCCCTTCCTTTTCACAGACTGCAATCTTACCTCTCTATCGGAAGGGGGGCCATTCTTAATTTTAAATTCTAAGAAACCTATCGACTCACAAAATTCTCTGAGGGTGGTTGGACAAGAACAGGAGGCCACTGCCTAAAAGTCCGCCACAAGGTAGCAAAGCCGCACGATCTGCACGAACTAACTCCCTTCCACGGGGACTGAAGCCTCCGTGCAGGAGTTCTATTTTGGGGGAACTGGACGGGGAACACAGATGTTTCTTCAGTTAGCAGTGTTGGCAGAACAGCTCCTGGAAGGCATCCGAGTTCTTAATGCAGGAAGGGGCCTCACAAACCATCTACTTGAACCCACTCATTCAACTGAGGAGGAAACTGAGGCCAAGGGGGCATTTAGGTGGCACACCCATCTGGAGGCAGAGGGGCAAGGCTCTGGTGACAAGTTTTGCACACTTGGGTTTACATCAAAATTCACTTAAAAGAAAAAAAAAACAGTCCTATTTTTACTTCAACCTCGGGACTACGGTGGATTCACGTCAATAGCTTCTCTCTCCCCTAGCCTGGTTCAATAACCGCCCCCCCCCCCGACCCCCTCCAGTTCCTTTGACTCCCACCACCCTTCCAGCTGGAGCTTACATCTGTTCTGAAAAAACAGACGTGCGCTAGCGCCTCAGCTTTGAGGGAGTGACGCTCAACTGTGGTCCCCAAGCAAGATCGTGGCTGGCTTTCCTTCAGTGGCTTCCTGGGTGAACCCGACTCCTAGCCCCTGCCTGCACGAATCAGGGAGTGAGCAGGTTTAAAACGGATACCCGCGAAGCTGCCTACCACCTGGCACACAGTAGGCGCTCAACAAGTGACGCGCTCCTCGGTGCCCAGGACCTGGTTGGGAAGAACCCAGTCCCACTCCCCGGGGGCTTTCAGCCTAGCGAGCAGCGAGTGACAAGGCCAGCTTGCGCGACTGGCCCTGCAAGGCAGCGCGACGGAAGGGGTGGATGTTTACATGCAGCCGGGACCAGCAGCGCCACTGCCGTTGGAGCCCGGCTCGCCCAGAGACCTAAATGGGTCTCGCACAGACTCGGATGCAGGGAGGAGAGCCACAGGCTGCCTCCAGATCATGGAGCTCGAGCCCACACCTTTCCGAGGGGCTCTGCCCCGCTCCCAACGGGAGATTACCCCTGAGAAGCTGGTTCCAGCTGCCGCGAATGCACAAGCACGCCCCAACTTGTGTTCGCAGGCCTGGGATTGGGGGGTCCGGGAGGGCGGGGAGCTCGCGGCTAGCACGGCGCCCGGAGGATGGCTGCGGAGCCTCAGGGGCTGACAGCGCGGCGGGGCCCGGGGTCCGGAGGGGGTGGGGGTGGGGTGACCCATGGGGCTGCGCTCACCCATGAAGAGGCAGAAGAGGTCGAGGCAGATGAGCAACACTCGCTTGCTGCCGCCCTTCCTCGGGTTGTTGTTGAGCGCCGGGCTGCCGCCGTTCTTACTCTCGGGGACGATCGCCTTGTCGTACTTGTAGTTTTGCATGGCGCTGGCAGCGGAGAGCCTCCCGGGACGCTGCGGGCCGCCGCTGTTCAGGAGCGGATCTGCGGGCTCGGGACGCGGCGGCGGGAGTGCAGTCCGGCCGAGTAGTTCCAACTGCAGGCGCGGATAGGTTTCCCCTCTGGGCGCCTCTGCTTTCCTCTCAACCCCAAACTGTTCGCTAGTCCAAGAGGAAGAGAGCCAAATCCCGAGCAGAAACTTTTGCAGCGCTGTGCTGCCCGGGACGCGCACGGCTGGCGTGCGTCTGCGTGCTAAAGTTTGCGAGTGGGCAGCGTCGGCGTCCCGTCACCGTCCTCCGCAGCTACTTAATGAATGGAGCGGCGCGGAGCCCAGCAAACTCCGCCGCGTCCTGCAGCTCTGGGCAGCGTCTGCTCCAACTCCAACTCTGCCTCCTCCTCCTGCTCCTCCTCCTCCTCCTCCTGCTGCTGCTGCTGCTGCTGCCGCCCGGGCTGCCGCTGTGATCGCTCGGTTTGTTTTCTGAGCTTATATTTCACGAGCTCCTTTAAAAAGCGAGGGGGGAGGAGAAGGACCTCCTTACTTGGCTCCGACGGGATTCTGAAAGCACAGCCCCTTCCTTAAGCTGCCTAAAACGTAGGATAATTAAGGCCACATTTCCCCCACCCCCTTTTAGAAAAAAAAAAAAAAAATCCTAAAAGGAAAAGTTGCTCTCAAACCAGAGAATCCGGGAGCCCCTAGCGTTCAGAAACTCCAAAGTAAAAAGAAGCATTTTCTTGCTGGCCTTGGAATGGGTGGGGGGCGCAGAGGGAGGTCTGTAATACCAAAATGCAGTTTTATTTATTTACAAATTTCAGCCTTGAATGGGATTATCCTAAAAATACAATTTTCAAGGAAAGCTGAGTTTGTTGTTTGGGTTTTAACACTCAGGCCTGGATAGTTGTGCTAGGCTCAGAAGATAATATGGTGTAAAAGACTCCGGAGCCAGATACCTTGTTCTAGAATCCTGGCTATGTCTCTGTGCCTCAGTTTCCCCACTAGTAAACTGTCTTCCCACGAGTAAGTGTTTCTCCCCAAGCAGTCACGGTGAGGATATAATGAATTAATCCACAAAAGCTTCTAGAATAGTGCTTGTACATCAGAAGAGCTCCATAAGTTGAGCCAATACTTTATTACTGAATGTGGGAATACCAAATCCAACCACACCCACCCCTTTGCTAGTCCAGCTGGCCTTCAATGTACCTGTGCCACCCTGGGGAACTCCAGAGTCAACAGTGGTCCTGGCCTTGACTTTCAAGTAATCTAATGTTTTCCCTTGGATGTTCTCATAATGTTGACTATTTTTATGTGAGTTGTTTTTTTTCTTCAAGATAGGGAATGAATGCTTGTAGGATCAGGGCCCTCCCTTACCTTACATCTTCCAAAGCACACACATACATTTCTTCTATGGGTCTTTATTACAGAGATGAAAATGATTCTAGTCTTTTTTTTTTGAGACAGGGTCTCTCTACATAGCCTCCATTATCCTGGAACTCACTATGTAGACCAGGCTGGCCTCGAACTCACTCCATCTTCTCCCAAGAGCTGGGATTAAAGGCAACCGTGTACAATTGGTTCTAGCTTTTTAAAAAGATATTATGTGTTCTATATGTATTAGTGTTTTCCCTGACTGTTTATCTGTGCCCCATGTTCATGCAGCACCCACAGAGGCCATCACAGGTGTCAGATCCCCTAGAACTGGAGCTACAGGTAATTGTGAGTCACTGTGGGTGCTGAGAACCCAGCCTAGGTCCTCTGCAAGAACACTAATCACTCTTAATCACTGAACCGTCTCTCCAGCTCTGGGTTCTAGCTTTTGGATGCATAGTACCAATCATTGGCTGACTGCCTTAATTGGACCATTCCATAACCCTATATCCCACTTTCAACCATCTTGAATATTCCTTTCAACTGCCCACCCTCCCGCCTCCAGCTGTCTTATACCTCTGCCTACACTGCAGATCTTCCTCCCCTAACTAGCAAACTGTTTCTCTTCTGTGCACCCTGACCTTTTACCTCCTCTCTGTACCCTGGCTTGATTCCTGCACAGAATTAATTTCACCATTAATATTCTGTTTAGGCCGCTCTTGTAATACTCATCTCAGTATAATGGGGTGTGGGTTAGTAAAAACTAGTCATTGGTATAAATTATTATCCTCACTGCATCTCTTTAGTGCTCCAGGTTTGAGGTATGCTGAATTAAGCTCGGACTGGGACCGGTTAACAATAAGAGGTAAGGAAACACAAAATCCTGTCTTCTGAAGGCAAGATGTGCCCAAGGAAGCTTGGGAGCAGACGTGTTAGCTGCCAATCAGAGGCAGCATCCCCATTCAAAGGAGAGCAGGCAAAAGCCCCTGGCACCTAGGAAAAGTTCCCTCAACTCCCCTTTCAGGAGAAGCAACACAGTCTCTTACCTGTTAGAACAGCAGCAACAATGGGAAGCTGATGTAATAATTAATAGCCTTCTAAAAGGAATTCGGAGTATCACTGTTTTTTCCCCGGCCCACCCAACCCTCTTCACAGCCATAACCCTCCTTGAAATTCAGAGGCCCCACACCTGGGAATTCCAGTCTGAAAGGCAGCTTTTGCAAGCCTCCAGCCTTCTCTAACCTTTCCCCTCCTGCTTGGGCCCCCAAAGCTTCTGGGCCTCCGTTTCGCACTCTATCTTATTTCACTTTGCACAAGGGGCCAGAATTTGCTTCTCCCAGGCCTGAACCCCAAGGCCTGTCTTGGAGAGCCCAAGAAGCAGTGATGAAAGTCACTGCTCCAGAAAGAGCTCAGTGAAGTTCAGTCATCCCACTCCGTAGTCCTGGCCTGCTCCTCCTCCTCTGGAAGATGAGCCAGCTGCATTAAGAACAAATGCCTTGCTGGCAGTGGTGGTGCACGGCTGTTAATCCCAGCACTCGGGAGCCAGGCAGATCTCTGTGAGTTCGAGGCCAGCCTGGTTTACAGAGCAAGATCCAGAACAGGCACCAACTCAACACAGAGAAACCCTGTCTTGGAAAAAAAAAAAGAAAAGAAAAGAACAAATGCCTTTAAAAAGCCAAACTTCTCTCATTGTCCGATAGCACAAGGCTACGCCATCATTGCTGTTTTTACAAATTACTGAGATTGTTAACTTTAGCCCGCACTAGCTTCGGTTCAAG
The DNA here is from genome assembly GCF_007827085.1 of Peromyscus californicus insignis. Taxonomy (NCBI): domain Eukaryota; kingdom Metazoa; phylum Chordata; class Mammalia; order Rodentia; family Cricetidae; genus Peromyscus; species Peromyscus californicus. Next base: position 46,578,037 of record NW_026294573.1, read on the forward strand.
GAACCTATTTCATGTTAAGGTTCTCTGGCTTAAACTCAATTACTTATTAAGAAAGATAAAAATCTGTTATCCCCAAAGCAGATTAAAAAAGATGATAAATGGGTGTTTAAATAAAAGCTTTCTATTTCCATTTACGGGGCTTTGTAGGCCATTACTCTTCCTAACTAAAAGATCATGGTGTTAATTGATGCGTGCAGTTCTATGCAAACAAGATTATATTTGGATAGCTCTCAAGGGAACAGAATATTTGAAATGTTCGTTAAAATTGACTTGAACAAGTCATAAAATATAGTGTCAATCTAATTCTTTAGGTAATCAGATACAAATCTGCCTAACCAGATATATAAACCTGAAGGCCTCTTGACTTTACCTTTTTTTCTTACTCTATTTTACCCCCACCCCACCCCTCCCCTTGTCCTCCTTCTCCCCGGCTTTAAACCTGACAGTTGAGCCGTCTTACCAACAAATAAAATGCAGTGAAGCCAGCTGGATGATAGTTTACGATGGTGTCATTTCAAAGTCATTAAGTAATTAAAATTCCTGGTAAACACAGCTTACCCACACTCACACATTAAAATGACAGTCAGTTCACTAGCATGGCTCTGTGCATGCTGTCACACCAGCAGGGATAAATGCCTTCATGGGAGTAACTTACTACGTGTGGTAACAGCAGCGCGTCCTTCTTAAATAACCTCCCTCCCAAGAGGTTTAATAGCTCTCATTTCTAGGATCTCTCCTTACCTCATAACTTTCTTTCTGTCCCTCTCCCTCTTTGAACCCCTAATATCTACTGAATCACTTTTTAACCCTTGGTATCTAATTAGTCACTGTTATTTTTTTGAAAAAATGATGTGAACTGGCTCTGGAAATGTTTGAGGGAGAAGTGGAGAGTACCTCTACCTAAACTTGTGTACTCGAAAAGTCAGAGCCCCGTGCTTTAAGTTGTGAAATTAAGACGACATCAGGTTCGCTAGAAAGTGCCCATCTAGCCGGGCTCTTCCAAACTGAATCACTCCACCTCTGGTACATACTAATCAAAGCTGCCTGGCTTGCTGCTGTGAACACTGAATTCGGTCTCTTGAGTAACTCCACACTTACCTGCCTTAGCCAAAGCAGGACGGAAGCAGGGATGTAGGTCAGAAGATCTGGTCTCTGCTGTTGGCCCTGAGGCAAACTGAGGAACCAGCCCAGTCTTCACTTCCTTCAAAACTTTTAAATGAGGCTGGCATTTTTCTTCGTGGATGATTCAAAAAGTTTTAAAAGTGAAAGAACACCTGAAATCATCTGGTACACAATAGACAGGTGAATGTTAAGAAGCCTTGAGTCTGGTCCCCAGCACTGCAAAAGTTGAAATAAACAATGCATTAAATGAATACTGTTTCTACAACACACACAACTTTAGTATTCATTAGGCCTGTTTTGTCCTTGAGAAAATCTAGGCAAGCCTATCCAACTGGACAGAACCAGTTTTCTCACAGATAAAGTGAAAGTGATTGCCACATTAGCTCATGCAATGCAAACTCTGCCGTGCTGGAAAATTTACAGAACAACCCACCCACCCCCCACCCCCAACACGGGACATATCGTTATGCTTGCTTCAGAAACGCAGAAACTGGATCCTGGAAAGATGAGTGCTTGGCTTGGGTCGGAGGTGAGGAGACTCCTGAAGCCCTGCTACAAGTCAGATTTGTTCATTTCTAAGTCAAGACTATCTTCATCACCCCACAAGGCCTTGTTCTGGAAGACCCTCAGAGGTTTCTGTTTCCTCCCAGTGAGTCCCCCAGAAGGCCTTGCACGCTCCCTGACACAACTGGCCTTTCTTTGTTTTTGTTAGGAGACAGGGTTTTAATTGGTTTGTTGTTTCTTACAGGATGGTAAGATCACAATGTCGTTTGACATCATGTCTCCGAGACAAGAGATTGGTGTTCATCATTTGTCAAGCAGGTTGTTGTTACAGAAACAGAGCTTTAGGAATGAATCCCAAACAGGGCTGCTTGGAGGCGACCTGGGAATCTCATCAACATTTTTACCTCTCTACAAGCAGTACTCTTTTCTTTAGCTCACTGGTAGAGCTGCAAAGAGTGAACGTCACATTACTTCATGCAGTTAATACCGATGGGGCAAAAACAAAAGCCCAGGGTGTAGGCCAGTTTGAGAAACTGGAAATGAAGATGTGCAGGGCCTGCTCTAGACTAGGCAAAACCAGGCCTTCTCTCACTCAAAAGGAGACTCATGCTGCCACCTTGTGGCACTACAGAAAAATGCTCCGACTACCGGAGGGAAAATTGTAATTGGCGGCTGAGGGGTGGTTAGAACTATCACATGATGCATAAAGCAATAGGCAGACTAGGTATATTTTGAAGATCGGGATACTGTTCATTTATTTGGTAACTATTTATCAGCTGTCTGCTATGTATGCGCCTAACACTTCTAGAGCAAACAGACTAAGCAAGCAAACGAACAAGCTAACTCCTACGGGAGCCTCTAAGCATCCAGTTATCATATCCATGAACTCATCTTAAATTCTAAACAACCATAGGAGTAAGCCTTTTCCATGTTAAGGATGAGGTTCCTAAGCACAGGAAGGTGAAGAAACTGGTTAAAGGTGACTGGCTGAGTCCCAGACTTGAACCCAGGAAGAGAGGAGACATCCTCTCTTTAGTCATTAATCAACACTGAATAAACGTTGCCCTCGGTCTAACTTATAAGGAGAAAGATAAGTGTTTCTGAAGTGGCTGCTTATTTGTGTTTGTCGGAGAGGACGTGATGGATGATGATGATGATGATGATGGTGTGTGTGTGTGTGTGTTCAATGAATTCACAAATATGTGTCCTATATACACATCCACTTCATTTCTGTGTGCATAATTACTCACTGTATGCATACATGTGTTTATTTGACATTTAACCACTCATTAGTTTTTTTCTGAGTACCCATGCTATGCTAGGGTTCCCATTAGAACCAGGGGATGACCAGATTAGGACTTGGGATTGTTTCCTTCACAAGCATTAGTTGTTTTCTTCAGAAAGACTATAATCTCAGACAGGAATCAAAGTATGTGCTTCCCATGTTATACGACAAGCTTTCAAGCAGGAGTCACAACTAGAAGAGATTTATGATTCACCACAGGGGCCCCAGAGAAAGGCCTCCAGTGCATACAAGTCATGGTTGTAAACACAGCTGAAGAGGTTTGTGACAGCTGAAGTGCACAGAAAGAAAAGCCCCAGGTCGCTACCTCACACACATCCTTGCTCATCTTTCCCGCTTTTAAGGTTTGGGTTGTAGAATAATGTACATGTGCTATGCTATACAAGTAGTAGTTGGGAATCTTTAGGTTCACTTGTTAATCTTCCCCTATTAACTTTTATACAAATGTGTGTTTGGCCACGAACTACATCCAAATCAAATACCTCAAATGCTTCCCTAACCTCTTCCCACTTAATGATCCCTCACCAAAGCTGACCACTCTTCAGAGTTGAATGGTTCATTGTTGAACTTCTTACAGCCAGTATCCAGTATGCATGGGGCCTTGGGTTAAGTCCCCAGCATCCTTATGTTTCCTTATTCAATATGACATCTGAAAGGGCTATCCACGCTCTTTTGTGTAGCTATACGTCATTCATTATCACTTACTGCGTGTCACCTTGCTTCCTGATAGGTTGTAAGTTCCTGGTTCTAAATCGTGCTGTTTCTATTTGTGATCTGTCATGGATAAAGCTGCTAATGAGCCTTTTCTTGCGCAGGTCTTTTCTTGTGGTGGGATATTCTCATTTTGTTAGGCACAGGGTGGCTATATTTCCATGTAGTAAATACCATTCATGAATGTTTCAGAATAGCTACACCAGTTTGCACGCTAACTGGTCATGATGTCTTTGGCACTTGATACTGTCACGCCGTTGGGGTTTAGCTGTTCTGGTGATTATACATGGGTATTTCATTGCGGTTTTTTGTTTGTTTGTTTGTTTTGTTTTGTTGAGGGGGGAAAACCAACAGTTTATTTGGCGTATACTTCCATATAACTGTTTGTCATCGGAGGAAGTCAGAGCAGGAACTCAAATAGGGCAGGAACCTGGGGGAGGGAGTTGATGCAGGGCCATGCAGGAGTGCTGCTTACTGTATTACCACCCATGGCTTGCCCATCCTGCTTTCATATAGAACCCAGGGCCACTGACCCTGGGATGGCCCCACTCAAAATGGACTGCGCCTTCCTCCACCAATCACTAATTATGGAAATGCCTTACAATCCAGCTTACAACCCGATCATATACAGGCATTGTTTTTTCAATAGAGATTTCCTCTTCTCAGACGATTTCAGCATGTATCAAATTGATATTAGACAACCCAGCCTATTAGCCCAGACTTGCCATGTACTATGTCATTGAGAGTTTCTTGGAACACATAAAACTGCGTATGCCATCCAGTGCTGGGAATACAGGAATGTGGGTCACTGGGAAGGAGAATGAGACAAGGGAATAAATGTCCTCATGGAGTCCAGGCTTTTCTTGAGTTTCAAATGCATAGGGACTTGTGTAAATATCAGAGTCCATTGTCCACTTGTAAGCTGGTATAGTCAATAATTCATTGTGGTTTTAATAGGCATTTCTTTAATGTGTTATGTACTCACTAGACATTATTTAGTGAGGTACATATTCAAGGTGTTTGTTCCTCCCTTAAATGTCTTTTTAGGGATTATCTGTCTTCTCTATGGAGAATGTATTTCCCGTCTGTAACTTACCTTTGTACTTGCTTGATTCTACATTTTAGAAGTCAGCAAAATTTTTCTAAACAGGGCCAAATAGTAGCTACTTTAGACTTTGCAGGGTGTGTGGTCTCCATGGCAACCAACCAACTCTGCCACGGTGCTACTAGAGCAGCCACAGAACTTAGCAGTGAGTAAGTCTGATGAGTGAGCTTGGCTATGTTTCAACCAAATTTATTTATGGACACTAACATTTGAATTTCATCCATATCTCACATATTACAAAATTCCATCTTCTGAGTTCTTCATCTATATAAAAATAGAAAAACTGTTCTTACTTCACAAGCTGCTCGATGGAATGTGGTGGGCTTGATTTGGCTGATAGTCCATAACTTGGCAAGCTCCAGTGTATTTTATAGACCTAAGTTCTCCATTTTAATGAATCCCAATTTATCCATCTCTTTTATCATTAATGTTTTTGTTCCTATATAAGAAATCTCTGCCTATTGCAAGTGTTATGACTATATGCCCTCATTTTATTTTATCCTTTTGTTGATGTCCATACTCCCTCTGGGATTGAGTTTTGAGTGATGAGTGGACCAGAGGTCAGTGCTTCTGTTTCTGTACACTCAAGTGACTGCAGACCTTTTGTGACTATGACACGTGTGCACAATGGCCCTTCCCCATGTGCCTATGTTGAATCAAATCTCTCTTGGTCATCACCTCAAGAACTACTCATTTAATCTTCTTGCACAACATAGCTATACATGATACGTAGGGGAAAAGGGCTAAGTGGGAAAAAGGTCCCAATTTTCCAGAGTATTAACATTGATTACATTTATCAATTTGATATATGGTCAACAGAAAATAATTATGCTGGAAAATTAACCCAGTTTGTCATTGCAATTCCACAATAAATGTGAAACTAATCATGGCCTTGGATCATATTAATAATTATAGTCAGATTTTCTTTGGACCGCCAGTTCCCAAATAACGATACGGAGACTTCTTATTAAGTATGAAAGCTTGGCCTTAGCTTAGGCTTGTTCTCAACTAGCTCTTAAAACTTAACTCATTTATATCAATCTGTGTTCTGCCACATGGCTCATTACCTCTCCTCATACTGAACGTCCAACTCTCCCTACCCTCCCCAATTCTCCCCGGCAAATTTCCCACCTCTCAGATTCTTCCCAGAGTCCAGAGTTCTTATCTCTTCCCAGAAGTCCCTCCTGTCCTCTCCTGCTTAGCTATTGGCCATTCAGCTCATTATTAAACCAATCAGAAGGTGCCTTGGCAGAGACACATCTTCACAGTGTACAAAAAGATTATTCCATAACAAATAATTGCTATGGTCACATGAACATCTCTGCTTTAAGTAACTCATCTGCTTCATTTAGTTCTATATAGACTCTGAATTCATACACACACACACACACACACACACACACACACACACACACACTCATACACACACGAATATAGACACACACAGACACACTTCTAAAAGGCAGTCTTTTAACCTGGAAGGAAAATATATGAATGTGAAAAAGTTCCTAATGAAAGCAAAGGAGAACCTCATATTTTAAGAGTCATTTGTTTATCTTATGTGTTTGAATGTTTTGTCTGTATGTATGTATGTGCATCATGTGTGTGCCTGGTGCCCTTGGAGTTCAGAAGAGAGTATCAAATCCCCTGAAATTAGAGTTATGGACAAGTGTAAGCTGCTATGTGGGTACTGGCAACTAAAACTATACCCTCTGCAAGAGCAGTGGATCCTCTTAACTGCTGAGCCTTCTCTTCAGTCCAAATTTCACACTTTTTATTGACTATGACAAACTAAAAAGTAATCTCTAAGAAAGATAAGCTCAGTATTCTTAATAGCCCAAACCCGTGAAGTTACCTTATTTAGAAAGACAGGAGGTGTGACTGTTTCTGATATAATTGAACTAAGGAGCTTGGGGTAAATTTATCCTGCATGACCAGGAGAGCCCTAAAGCCAATGACTGTTTTTTTTTCTTTTGTTTTGTTTTTAACAAGAGACAGAAGAGGAGCTGGGGATGTAGCTCAGCAGTGGAAAACTTGCCTAGGACATGCAAGACCCTGGGTTTAATCCCTGAGTATAGGGGAGTGGGGATGGGGAGGGGCTCATGTGAAGACATGAGCACACAGAAAAACTCACAGTAAGATAGAAGCAGAGATGGCAGTAGTGTGGCCAGCAGTGTAGACCCAGAAGTTGTAAGAGATAAGCAATGGCGTCTTCCTAAAGACTCTGTAAGGAATCTAGGCTATTTTGCCCCCAGAATGGCAAGGCCACACATTTCTCCAGAGTGACTAAACGTAATGATCTTCCCCAGTCCACTTTTTATTTCCTAAATCTTGGATGGCAGAAATGGGATGCAGGATTACAGGGACACATTGAGGGGTGTGATGGCTGTTCCTGGTTGTCAACTTGACTATATCTGGGATGAACTATAATCCAGAAATGGAGGGCACACTTGTGATCTAGACCTTGAGGCAAGAAGACAACACACCTCTGACCTGGATCTTGAGGCCAGATGACCCACGCCTTTAATCCAGACCTTGAGGCTGGAAGGCACACTTTTAATCTGGGCCACACCTTCTGCTGGAAGGACAATGGAAGACGGAAAGGGGTGTGTTCAGTTCTTCACCTGCTCACCCTCACCTTGTCAGCACAACCATTCTTCACTGTGCTTGGAGCCTACTTCTTCAGGATTCCAGCATATACAGAAGACCAGCTGAGACACTCAGTCTCATGGGACTGAGTAGCTACTGGAGTCTTGGACTTTTATTCACAGCTAGCCCTTGATAGCTAGCAGCCTGTAAGCTATTCCAATAAATTCCCATATATATATATATATATATCTACAGATCTATAGATGTATTGTGTATATGAGAGAGAGGAGAGAAATTCATTCTGTAAGTTCTATGACTCTAGAGAACCCTGACTAATACAAGGGGCCTCTTCTCTGAGTGGCCATTCCTTGACCATGTCCCTGTTCACCAGGCCCAACCCTCCCCAGTCTGCATTCTCCATAGAACTTGGTCAACCTTGTATTTTTATTGTTTTTTTCATTTGTCTTCCTCCACTAGACATTTAACTGTTAGGATAGATATTTTTCCCCTCCTCATTTACCTCTTTCTAATACCTAGTACTCAATAAATGTTAAATACATTAGAAGATGAACAAATGTATAAGTGAATATATGAAGGACCTGTGCCCCCATGCACAAAGACTACTGGGAGGGGTCATAAAGTCTTTGATACTGTCAAACAGGTATCTCCACTTAAGGAAACCTGCTTCTTCATTGTTCATTAGATTAAAAAGCATAGCCAAGAGCTGGGGGATTCGTCTCACAGCATCCTGTGTTCCAGAACAGCCCACTTCCTCCAGGCATTATGTTCTTTGGCCCAGTGTCTACACAAACTTCATATCTTCCCTTCTGTGTTCTCATTCTATCTCTCTCCTTCCCTTCCTCCTCTCTCTTTCCCCTCCTCTCCCTTCCCCTCCTTTCTCTACATCCTTTTCTCCCCTTTCTCCCTGTCAGGCAATGTCCACTGACCTTTATCTCCCATCTCTAATTATTGGGCAAATTAATGGACAGTATGGGGTTAACCCAACATGAATAAAAGAAGCTGATTGAGACAATACTTACATAGAAAAACAAGGAAACAAACTTCAGTAACATTTTTGGACATCAAATGTATGGTTGTTTTTATGTGTCCTATTTCAGCTCTTCATGCCAAATCTGTGAGCCAATAGTATTAGTTACCACACTATCTGCTTACTCTGTGCCAGTCCTCGGGATTTGGGGTGTGCCATCTAATGAGTCCAGGCATGTAACGACCCTATGAGATCTGTACTGATTTATCTCTACTTGGAGATTATAAAAAATGAGACTCAAAGAGATTAAGTAGTGTTCTCAAGGTCATAAAGTATAACCACATATGGAAACAGAATCCAAATGCAGCAACAGGAGGTTTAAAAACATATATGTTACCTCTACTTTATTATTTTATTTTTATTTATTTATTTTTTTTCTTGGTGGCCAAAGGAACCTTTAATTACAGCCCAGAGGAGGAGAGGCAGTGTCCTGATGCCCGGAAGAGATATGGTATTGAAACACCACCCTGGAGTGTGTTCTGCCAATTCCCTGTGACCAGGGTCTCCCTGAGCTTCGAGGCCACCATACGTGTTAGTAACACAGAAATGGTTGGCTCATGAGCCACATGTCTGCTTACTTCCCAGCTCTCTGGATGCTTATGCAGGCTTTTGCCCTGGCTAAGTCTTTGCTAAGCCTGCCTCCTCAGTGGTCCCTTTCCTTTACTAATGCCCCCTTCACTTGGGCTCCTACCAGAGGAACAGAATGACTGCTGATGGATCAAGTGGCCATTTTTAATGTCCCCCACCGAGGCCCCCTGTGAAGGAAGAGAAACCAGTGCACAGGTACAGGCCTATACAGATGCACACACACAGCCTGGTCAGGCACAGGCTCCCCGTGAAGCCGCGCACGTCTCTCCAGCCCAGGACAAAGACCTCACTGGGGTCACTCTGCTGGAGGCTGTATGCTTCCCCAGAGCAGAGCCCAAGGCCAGCCAGGAGGAAGTGACCTCTTTTGGGAAGCCTGTGGCCACTTGGCTGGCTGTGCTGAGTCCTCCTATAAGCTTCCTTCTGTTCTGAACCCTGTCGGGGTTACTATCCCTCTACGGGAACAGGAAGCTTCGGAATCAGTGGGTGCTCAGCGGACATCACCCACACCAGCTCCAGGAAGGAGGCTCTACGGCCCAGAGGGGGCCACCCTATCTTTGGTGGCTCAGGCCAGCATGAGGATGCTGGAAGGATCTTTGATGGCAGAAGCTCCAAGGAGGAGCCACAGTGACCTGAGACCCTTCCCTGGAATGACTTTGCTGACTAACTAAAGCAACCCGCCCACAGCTTGGCAGGAGGGGAAACACAGACTGAAGGCTGGTTTTCTACTTCCCTACTGAAGGTTGACTTGTTCCTTGGTAACCTGAGGCATCCTTCTCCCCTGTGATCCCTACTCCTGCTCTCCCTGAAGGCTACACAGGCAAGAAGGGATTCCCGAAACAACTTGAACCCTCTGACCTACCACCATACCACCTGGTCAGGAGGGCTGGGGGTGCAGAAGGGTCAAAGTCGGACTTGAAGCCTAGGCTGTGGCTGGCCATTAACCCTGGTGCCCCAGGGCACCCTCAGTCTGGCCCTCTCCCTCCCTTCTCTTTCTCCAAGGTCTGTCTTTTCCTATTCCCCCTAAAAATCCCACCGCAGACCTGCTGGGGCCCCTCAGACTGGAACTTTAAGGGAGATGTTCACAGGGTATTTCTGCCTACCTCATACATATAGTTTTTAGGAAATAATTTATATAGCTAAGATATATGGGAAAGTATTTATGTTATTTATATAGCTTCTCTATTTCTTGGGCACCATTATGTGGGGTTCACGTGTTTACCCAGAAGCCTCTGGGGAAACACAGCTGGATCTGCCAGGGGCACTCGAGGAACTGGATACCAGGTAGTTGAGGGTGGTCACAGCTCCTGTGTCTCGTGGAAGTCTGTTCTGGAGCTCTGGAGCACACGTCCCTCCTGAGGTGACCCTGTGAGACTGAGCAGAATCTTTCTTGTGAAGTCTGCAGATTTTCTGTCTCTGGGCCCCAGGGGCATTTCTGCTCTGTCTGAAGGGTTTTTCTCCTAAAGGACAAAAAGGATGGGCACTTTCCATTTTTAGAAACACTTTTACAGCCACGCGATGGTTTGGGTTCTTTCTACATCAGCTCCGTACTCTCTGCTTCCGGTGTACCGCTTTCCCGGCACAGGCTGGACCGCCACCGCTTCCTGGGGATCCGGTGCCAGGGAGGTGGAAGCAGCGAGTCAGGGCAAGGGGAGCAAACAGTTCTTTTCTCCCAGCTCAGACCTGCCTTGTCCCAGCTCTTCAGGCCTGCTGAAGGCTACATTGTCTCACCTGGGGTCCTCAGGGAGGGAGACAGCCCCGAGGGTACCCATGTTTTCCCCTGTATCCGGTTCTAACATGTCGGAGGCCCTGTGCTCTTGGGCATGGATTCCAGCTGGTTCTGAGCAAGTGACAGATGGCTCCACACACAGCAGCAGGCTTCAGTTTGTGCAAGGCTTTGTCACTTTCTCACTTGAGCCCCACCTGGTGCCTGGCCTCTTCCCTTTTCACAGCAGGGGAAGTGAGGCTGGAATGGTTACCTGGTGCACAGAGGTCTGTCCCTTCTGCCAAGAGGCAGACTCCGGGCTCTTTGTCGCCTGTGTCCTTTCTGCCCCCACGTTGTGGAGTTGGGGTGCATGATGTGAAATTCCTAAAGAGTCAATAAGGAAATCATGTTAAATATAAAACAAAACAAAACACTTAGTCTTGGCTGGGGAGATGGCTCAGTGAGTAAGAGCATTTGCTGTGCAGGCTTGAGGACCTGGTTACCTCTATTTTATAATCAATGGAGCCAGGAATAAAGAACATGTTTCAGTATCATATGACTACCCAGTCTGAACCATGTCTCAAGACAATTATCTGTGTATCTGCTTGTTTTCAAACATATCTCAAATTCAACAACTTCAGAACTGTACCAAGGCCAACTGCATCAGCATTCAGAGTCTCTACCTACCGTTACCCTTCAGAGCCTCCATCCATCTAAGTCACCAACTTCCATTGATTTCTGTCCGATGGATCCCAAAGCCCACCTCCAGCTCCATCCAACTCAACCATCCTTCCCTCCTCCTCCGCTGTAATAAGCTCTTAAGTGTCTCTCCTGCATCTGGACTAACCCACTGCTCACTATCCACACACCAGCCACGTAGAATGATCTTGAAATGGAAATTTCATTGTTTCACTTTTTTAATTCCCTCCCAGTCTTCCTCCGTGAAACCCGATAAAATTTCCTCTACATATTAAGGTCCTTCCCATAGGGCTGGAGAAATGGTTCAGTGATTAAGAGCACAGGCTGCTCTTCCAGGGGACCTGGGTTCAGTTCCCAGCATCCACATGGCAGCTCACAACTGTCTGTAACTCCAGTTCCAGGGGATCTGACACCCTCACACAGACATACATGCAGGTAAAACACCAATGCACATAAAATAAAAATACGTTCCTTCCCAACTTGAGGCTATTTATATTCTTTTATTACATTCCTTCTTTTTCTATTTTTTCTGTTACCCAACTCTCCCTTTAAAAAAAGACTCATAGAAATGCACAAACCACAAATATACCTGTTTATGATATATAATTGATTGGCTTTAGTGTACTCACAAAGAAGTGTGCCATACCACAGTCAATTTTAGACTATTTTTATCACCTCTAGCCAATACTTGGGCTAACTAGCTTTCACTTCTTATTTTCCCCTCCAGTCTTCGGTAGTCACTAATGTACTTCCTGTTTGGATTTGCCTGTGCTGGACTTCCTCTAACTGGAGTTACATCGTAGTGGTCTATTGTCATTGTCTCTTTTCATTTAGGATAATGCTTTCACGGGCCATCCAAGTTGTCGCGTATGATAGGACATTCCTTTCTCTCATTGCTATATATTATTCACCCAAATGAGTATGACATGCTTTTGTTCATGCATTCATATGGAGATTTTTAGACTGTTTGCACTTCTTGAGTATTTTGAACAATGCTGTTAGCCTTTCCTCTACATGAAACGCAGGTCTACTTTAGATGGTCCAGAAGAGTTGTTCTGACTTGCATTAAAAGAATCACTCTTTGTGTCATTTTTTTGAGAGTAGACTGGGTATAAGCAAAAGTAAAAACAAGGACTCTGGAGATTATTGTACCAATGAAGAGAAAGACCGCTATGAATTGAGCTAAGGAGCGAGGGAAGGTTGGGGAGGTGGTCAGTTTCTGGGTGTATTTTGAAAGTAGAACCAACAGGACATATCCAAGGTAATTCCTAGCGTTTTATCCCAAGTAACCAGAATGATGAAGGAGTTGCCCTCACAAGACAGAGAAGGATTCCTTTGAAGTAAAGCTGGTCTGGGGAGGGGAGAGCTGGAACTGTTTGGCCATGCTAAATCTAGAATAATCTCTTAGACAGCTGAGTGACAAGATGCCAAGTAGATAACTAGATCTATGTTACAGATGTCACTTAATTTTTCTTGAGAACATCAAACAGCTAGTTTTACTAGTGTATTTTTTTTCTTTAATCCATTCAGTGAGTGATTAGTGAGCGCATGCTATGTATAAGGTGCCATTGTAGGCATCTCATAGAATAGTGTGATATCTCTGCCCTGCACTGAGTTCCATGTGTTACCAGTCATCGGATAAAGCTGTGTAGACTATGGAGGCCTATTTGCTGTGTCATTTGTGAGATAATGTGAGGTCAAGCACTCATCACACACTGCCCACCTCTGCCTCAGGTTCTTCAGCTTTAAAATGGAGGGTCGTGCAAGGCAGCAGCCAAAATCCTCCCACAGTCTTGAAAAATCCTTCAAATTGCTTATTGCAATGCAAACTGGATTTCCGGATGATGTCATTTCCTTGGCGCTTCGCTAGGTTCAGACAGATTCCTGTCTTCTCTTCATTTACTAAGCAATGAAAACAGAAAGTGTTCCATGTATCCCTGATTCTCTTTAAATAACAAACAATGCTTTATCCTCTTATTACACAAGTAATATTCGAGGCAAACAAAAATTTATATTCTGTGGTGACTGTTTTCCTTCCCTAGTCCTTCATAACCCCAGTAGCTGGAAATACAGTCATAACATGCAGTCTTTAAAATTGTGTTTCATTGATATATTCACTCATTTGTGTAATTGAGCAAGTGTTCTGTGTTAAGTCTTAGGAACAAAAACCTGTTCTGTGAAAGACTCGTTGATATTCATTAGTGCTGAGGTAAAACAGAAAGTCAGCTTTATATATGACAATGTAGAATATAGCAGAAGGGTGTTTAAAATCAAAGAGGAGATAGGCAAAGGGCCATTCTCACCTGGAGGGGAAAGATAAGAAGGCACATGAGTCAGTTTGTGACTCAAGGGAGTCATCTGACAAGTAGAACATTGAGTCACTATCAAATGTGTTCCATTCCTGCCGTGTGAAGAAGTTGAAAACAAGTCAGGCGGTGGTGGTGCACACCTTAATCCCAGCACTCGGGAGGCAGAGGCGGGCGGATCTCTGTGAGTTCGAGGCCAGCCTGGGCTACAGAGTGAGATCCAGGACAATTAGACATACACAAAGAAACCCTGTAACAAACAAACAAACAAACAAAAATACAGCAGCAACAACAACAACAACAGGAGAAGAGGAGGAGGAGGAGGAGGAGGAAGAGGAGGAGGAGGAGGAGGAGGTGTGGTGGCTGCAAGGAGAAGACCCTCCTTCTGTCCTCAGGTATGACTGATGACACCGGGGACAGAAGAGGCCAGCAAGAGCACAGAGGCGAGAAGCACACGGACCAACAGCAAAAGGGAGAGCAACTCCATCCAGGACCCCACGGGGAAACGGCACTCGGTTAGCCTGATGACTTCACTGGGAAAGATTCACAGCATTAAAGGCCGCAGTGAAAGAGAAAGTCACACAAGCCAGCCCAGGTGTCCTTCAGACTCCTAGAAGAGTGCAAAGCTGATTTATTCTTTATTAAAAAAAAATGGAAAGGTTCTTTATTACAATATGTAAATTCACCTTCATTTATCGGTTGAGTGTATGTCACTGCAATATGTGACTATTTTATATCTGAACACGGAGAAAATATTTTGTCTAATTCCCCAGCCTGTAGACTGGCATGTAAGTGAAAATACATATTCTAGAGTTCATACATAAAAGTTCATTTCTGTCCTGGACTATTCTTTCTAGATTGTTCTTCAGGAATAAACAGTAATTATTCAGGGTCTAGTATTTGGTCCACTTTCTCTAACTAATGACAGGAATCAGAGGAAAAAATTCCAAGGCCCATGTTGAAGGATACATCTTAGCTTTTAATGGACATGTTTCTGAGTTCTCTTTGGAAGAGAGTGCAGGTCCTCAGGTTAACTTAGTCACTGATTTCATTCGCCTTGATATTGCTTCACTTCAGAGATGAAGTCAGATGTTCCCACTAGCTCACTTTTGTAATCCTGGGTAGGTTAAATCAACTCCTTGTTCCTACATTTTCTATCTCTTAAATGAGAGGTAGATGTGTCACATGCCTACTGATGGTAAACATTTTTACACTTCAGCATCACAATGGATCTTGTGTTCTGTAACAGACATAAATTCTTCATGTTTGATAGTTGAAATGCTCAGATTTCTAAGATATAGACAAAAGAAGGAAGGCATGCAATGGTATTTTATTTATTTATTTATCTTTCTTTCTTTTTAAAGATTTATCTATCTATCTATCTATTTATCTACCTATTTATTTATTATGTATACAGCATGTATGACTGCAGGCCAGAAGAGGGCACCAGATCTCACAGATGGTTGTGAGCCACCATGCAGGTGCTGGGAATTGGACTCAGAACCCCTGGAAGAGCAGTCAGTGCTCTTAACCTCTGAGCCATCTCTCCAGCCCATGCAGTGGTATTTTAAATCAGACAAGCATATGTATAACAAAGGCCTAGAATTTAAAATGTGATTGAGAGTTCATACCAACCAACAACAACAAATGATCTCCATTGGGGGATCATAGCTGGGGATGCTATGTAAACTCCTCGTGTGCTTTTTCACCCTGACTCTGGATTATCTGATTGCCCCTATGGTGGAGAACAGGAAATGGAATCTGAACTTCTGTAATTTTCAGGCTGCAAAGTGTAGCTAGAGTTTTCCTGGTCCTGCCTGGCCCACGGTCAGGACAAATCTCTCTCACCTGCCAGTCCCGCAGCCGCTCAGACCCAACCAAATAAACACACAGAGACTTATATTTCTTATAAACTGTATGGCCGTGGCAGGCTTCTTGCTATCTAGTTCTTCTATCTTAAATCAACCCATTTCTATTGATCTATACCTTGCCATATGGCTCATGGCTTACTGGTATCTTACATGTTGCTACTCGTGGCGGTGGCTGGCAGCGTCTCCTCACTCAGCCTTCCTGTTCCCAGAATTCTCTTCTCTGCTTGTTGCGCCTATGCTTCCTGCATGGTTACTGGCCAATCAGCATTTTATTTATACAGTAGCGATATCCACAGCAGCGAAGCTAGCCTGAGTGTTCACCTTTGGCACAGAAGGAAGACACCTCAGCAAAATTATTCCTCTAAAACTTTATTTATTTTATGTATATGAGTATTTTGCCTGCATGCATGCATGTGTATCATATGTGTACCTAGTGCCCACAGAGGTCACAAAAGGGCATCGGCTTCCTTGGGACTGGAGTTATAGATGGTTGTGAGTGGACCACGTCGGTGCTGGGAATTGAACCAGGGTCCTCTGGAAGAGCAGCTAGTGTTCTTACCTGCTGAGTCACCTCTCTAGTCCCCACACTATTCCTTTAATGCACAAAACCCATCCACTCTTAGAACCGTCAAGACTATGATGGCATCCTGGACCATCTCCTCGTTTTATAAGGGAATCTGGTCCAAGCAACTGAGGGGTTTGATTAAAGTAAAAAAAAAATCTCAGATCTCATTCCCAGTCCGTTCCACTTTCCAGCAACACCATGTTTCAGTTTGTTCTCATGGGAAAGACTCTGCTTCAACAAAAATGTGAGGAAACGGAAACATGGCCTTGATCCACCCGCTCCAAGTCCTTCTAATCTTCATATGTGGCTTTCAACCCCCAACATTTGTAAATGTGTACATTGGTTTGTTTGTGTGTGTGTGGTCACTTGCTCGACTGGGGGTTGATTGGAGGCAGGAATATCATGTAACACAGTATAATAGACGGTCATGCATTTAGGGAAATAATTGACACACTGACCATGTCGAGACATTGTTTTGCTAAAGGCGTAAATATGTTGCATTCTATTTTATTCTCACAATGAAGACAGGTGTTATAAACTTCCCTCTTCGATTGAGGAGGGTAATTTGTTTCACCAAATGTCTACTAATTCTAATCTTATTCATATCTAAAATGCTTTCACAGCAATATCTGGATTGTGGTTTGATCATATACCCAACAGATCATGGCCAAGTTGGCATGAAGTTAACCATCAAAATATGAATGATGAAAGTCAGATGCTGTTCCAAGAGTTTTGAAAGTGTATTGGTATTTGCCTTTCCCAGTAGGTAGTTACCCATGTGAATGGTCTCTTTGGGAAATACTTGGAAATTTTCAGTGTATTTGTGTAGTATTTCAGGGTCCTTTTTTTTCCAGAGGAAAGGCTGCTTTTTCCTCCAATTACATGCTAGTAATGGGTTTGTTACCTTTAGGCTCCCAATGTACCCACCAATACTTTCTGCATGATGATGCATGGAATTTCATAGCTTATTTCCATAGTGAGAAAATACTGAGCTTTTTCAGCAGAGGATGCTAGAAGAATGATCTAAGAGGAAGGAGCCTTTTCTGCTCCAGGTGACTGTGCTGTTGCTCAGAAGGATATTCAGTTGAGTTTTACCACAGCTCAGCCTGATAACCATTACCCAAAGGCCTTTCAGTGCAAGCCTTGTGTCTTCTGGGCCTCTTGTCCGTACCATACCAGTACATTTCTCTTCTCTGATATAAGGTCTGAACCCTGGACTTCCGGAGACAATGCCTCCTTTACAGATCTGTCTTTCCTTGGGAATTCCCTCACTGCTAGGGTAGTCTTGTATTTTATAGTTACTCTTTATGATAGCTTAATTGTTCTTCATATTGCACATCCCATTTTTATGTCTTTGCATGGTTTCTAATGTCCTGATCAGACCTAAACTGATAGAGAATAGGAGTGATCCCAAAAATCCTATGCTGTTGTTTGAACAAGAACTCGACAGGCTTGGTCATAGTTGGTAGAGCTGTTGGGTTAGAGAATTATGTGCCCTTTAGAAGATACAATCTTGCTGGAAGAAACATGTCTGTAGGAGCAGTGTTGAGAATTTATAGTCTCTATTCCCTGTTCTTCTTCTATCTGCTTCCTGTATATGGATGAAATGTAACCAGCCAGCTTCCTGCTCATATTAGCATGCCTTCCTCACAATTAGGGACTCTAGCCTTCTGGAACCATAAACTAAATCAAATCTTTCTTCTTTAAGTTGTTTTTGGTCATGGTATTCTACAGGCTGCAGGAAAAATAGCTACCGTACTTGCCTACAAGTCATGATTTGGGCTTGGTTTGGCCATACCCCTGGACTTGCATGCAGTACTATGTGTCTTGCTAGTGGAAAGTGGGATGCTAGTAACCTGTGGCATGTGATGACATCATAAGCAGTCCATTTGTAATTGATTATGATAAAGTACAAGGTGAAACACATTGCTTGGAAACTCAGTTGTCTGTTGTGTTTGACCAGTAAGACAGCACCATAAATATCGAGACCATGATCAGGAATACAGTACAAAAGTGAAAATTTTTGATTCTTAACTCTCAGCTTTCTTCTCTGCAAAAGTAGTTTTCTCCTATATCCTTTGCATACAAAAATACTTAGCTGTTGGCTGTGCCTGGTCTGGGTCCCAGATAATTGCTTCCTGCTTGCCTAGTAGTTGTGGACCAGCTCTGGCTGGACAGCAGAGAGTCTCACTGATAGTCATCCAGTGGGCTCTGCTGTACTTTCACCAGTGAGAGCTACTGCCCCACTTGCTTATCCTTCAGGAGTGCTCAACCATAGCCCTATGCAATCATCTCTTTCTCTGCTTAGATCACTGCTAATTCTGAACTTTTGTCTTTAAATCACTGTGCACTTTCTTGGGCCTGGTTGGACTTAGGCTGAAATGAAGTCTAGGTCTGACATTTGGCACAAGGAAAGGGTTATAAAAACTATATAGCAGTAAGAGATGTGGCATTTAATATGTTAAATGAAAAAAAGCAGAATATAATGTTTATATACATATTATGAAAGAGTATTAGAAGGGAATGCATAAAATATACAATTGAGCTAATATACAATATTGTAGGAAATTAATAATGACTCTTCTTTTATGTTCCAGATAATTTGTGCTTAAATACTTCTTTTAAAATGGTCTTAAGACATATGATAATATTTCAGTACCTTTGTTTCCTACTCTGACAAGGTGATTTGTTATAGCAATGGAATATCCAGATTAACATTCCTCCAATCTCAGAAACAAACCATAAACTAACATATGTTTCTGAGAAAACTACTGAAAGGTATTATAAAGAACAATTACCGACCATTCAGGTTGTACAAAAACAGGGCACAACAACTGCTGATCTTTCAAAGGTACCAACAGCCCTACCTTTAAAATGGTCAACTGACAAACCTGTGTGGGTGGAACAATGGCCTTTGACATCAGAAAAATTACAGGCCTTAGAAGAGTTGGTACAGAAGTAGCTAAATGCTCAACATATTGAAGAATTGACCAGTCCTTGGAAATCTCCTATATTTGTCATTAAAAAGAAATCTGGAAAATGGAGAATGGTAACAGATGTAAGAGCTATTAATAAGGTGATTCAGCTAATGGGCTCTTTA
The DNA here is from genome assembly GCF_007827085.1 of Peromyscus californicus insignis. Lineage (NCBI taxonomy): Eukaryota > Metazoa > Chordata > Mammalia > Rodentia > Cricetidae > Peromyscus > Peromyscus californicus. The sequence goes on from NW_026294573.1 coordinate 46,597,250, forward strand.
CAGCCTGGACTTCCCTTGCCTTCTCTATTACCTAAAGGATGGTCTATTTTAGTGATTGATTTAAAAGACTGCTTTTTTTTTTTTACTCTACTTTTGCAAGATGGAGAAAAAATTGCCTTCACAGTCACTACTCATAATAATTCCCAGCTTGTTAAAAGATATCAGTGGGGGGCCGGGCAGTGGTGGCACATGCCTTTAATCTCAGCACTCGAGAGGCAGAGCCATGCGGATCTCTGTGAGTTTGAGGCCAGCCTGGTCTACAGAGTGAGATCCAGGAAAGGTGCAAAGCTACACAGAGAAACCCTGTCTCGAAAAACCAAAAAAAAAAGAAACACACACATTGGACTGGAGAGATGGCTCAGAAGTTAAGAGCACTGACTGCTCTTCCAGAGGTCCTGAGTTTGATTCCCAGCACCCACATGGTGGCTCACAACCATCTATAATGAGATCTGGTACCCTTTTCTGTATACATAATAAATAAATAAATCTTTTTTAAAAAAAGATGTCAGTGGAAAGTCCGTCCACATGGGATGTTAAACAGCCCTACCTTGTGTCAATATTTTGTACAATAGCCATTGGAAATAATTAATAATCAGTTTCCTCAATTATAATTTACCATTATGTAGATGATATCTTACTAGCTGATTCAGATGCAGACATCTTAGAGAAAATGTTTGAAGAAATAAAGAAAAATTTGCCTTGTTGGGGATTACAAATTGCTCCTAAAAAAATACAAAGAGGAGATTCTATTAATTACCTGGACATAAAACAGGTTCACAAAAAAATTCAACCACAGAAAGTACAAATTAGGAATGATCAGTTATGAGCTCTTAATGATTTTCAAAAATTGCTGGGAGATATTTACTGACTATGGCCCACAATTGAATTGATAATGCAAGAACTAAGTAATTTATTTCAAATCCTACAAGGTGATAAGGACTTAAATTGTACAAGAAAATTATCAGCTGAGGCTGAGAGAGAATTGGCTTTGGTAGAAAGAAATTACAGGATGTACATGTGGATTGTTTGGATCTGTAGCTTGATTGTATTCTGGTTATTACCTTCTAGATATCCCCCTACAGAAATTCTAATGCAGAGAGAAGATAATATCTTAGAATGGATATTTTTACCACACAAAGTAAAAAATTAAAGGCCTATATAGAAAAGGTTTCTGAATTGATTCTGAAAGGAAAATTAAGACTCCATCAATCAGCAAGACTAGACTCAGCAGAAATTGTGGTACCTTTTACTAATTCTGAAATTTACTCATTATGAACAGAAAATGAACATTGACAAAGAGCTTGCAGTAATTTTTTGGGAGAGATTAGTAACAAATATCTCCAAAGCAAGAGATTTCAATCTATAAAGAGAACTAATTGGATCCTTCCTCACATTGTATGGGGAACACCAATTTCTGGAGCCCCTACATTCTATACTGATGCAAACAAATCAGGAAAGGCAGGTCATAAATCAGGAAATTTGAGTAAAGTGGCTCAGAGCCCTTATGATTCTGTCTAAAGTCAGAAATATATGCTGTTCTCATGATATTAGGTTTACCAGAGCCTCTTAATATAGTTACTGACTCTCAATATGCAGATAAAGTTGTTTTACATATTGAAACTGCTGAATTTATTCCAGATGATTCAGAATTGACTTTCTTATTTATGCAATTACAAGAAATAATCAGAAGCAGAAGTTATCCCTTGTATATAACACATATCATATCCTATCCAGGTCTACCAGGCCCTCTAGCACAAGATAATGATGGAATTGGTAGGAAATGTGCTAGAAGCTCAGAATTTCATAAGAAACACCATGTTAATAGAAAGGGTCTGAAAAAAATTTTTCCATCACTTGGCAACAAGCCAAGGAAATTATAAGGAAATGTCCTACTTGTTCTTTGTATAACCAGACTACTACCTGCAAGAAGTAACCCAAAGAGTACTCAAAGAAATGAAATTTGGCAAATGGATGTGTTTCATTTTGCAGAGTTTGGAAAATTAAATATGTATACCATACTATAGATACATATTTAGGATTTCAATGGGCAACTGCTTTGAGCACTGAAAAGGCTCATTCTGTAATTGCACGTTTATTAGAAGTTATGGCCATCATGGGGATACCTGTACAAACTAAGACTGACAATACTCCAGCATATGTCTCTAGTAAAATGAAACAGTTTTTTTGCATATTACAGCACAAAGCATATTACAGGTATACCACACAATCCTACAGAGAAAGCAATTATAGAAAAATCTAATCGTACTCTAAAAGATATGCATAATAAGCAGAAAGAGGTAATAAAGACCTCTAGAGATAGATTGCACAATGCTTTATTAATGTTACATTTTCTAAATGCTAATGAGAATGGAATGACGGCTGAGGAGAGACATTGGATACTAGGAAAACATGTTGAATTATGTAAATGTTCTTATTAATAGAAAAAAAACCCAGAACCAGATATTGGGGTGAAAGCCGAGAGATCAGAGGACTAGGACAAACCACAGCCAACCTCATCTCCCCAACTCCTCAGCTTTCAGAGAGAGCTACTTCCTGTATACCCACACCTATATGCCTTTCTGTCCCTGCCCTTTTACTTACTCTCTCTGCCCAGCTATATCACTTCCTCTTTCTGCCCAGCTCTGTCACTTCCTGTCTGTCTATACAGACCTCCAGACATTTATGGTTAACTAGTGTTGGAATTAAAGACATGTGCCACCACCACACTTGGCTCTGTTCCCAGTGTGGCCTTGAACTCACAGAGATCCAGATGGACCTTTGCCTCCCGAATGCTAGAATTAAAGGCATGTGCTACCATTGCCTGACATCTATGTTTAATATAGTGGCTGGCTTTTTCCTCTGATCCTCAGATAAGCTTTATTAGGAATGCACAAGTTTAATTCACCACAGAATTAAATCAGCCTGTATACTTTAAAGATATGTTGACCTTGGAATGGAAACCAGGATATGTGTTACATTGGGGAAGAGGTTTTACTTTTGTTTCCACAGGAGAAGAAAAACTACAGATACCATCAAAATTGTTAAAGATTAGATTTGAACAGTAGAAAACTCTTTTTTTTTTAATTTATTTATTATGTATACAGAAGAGGGTGCCAGATCTCATTACAGATGGTTGTGAGCCACCATGTGGGTGCTGGGAATTGAACTCAGGACCTCTGAAAGAACAGTCGGACTCTTAACCTCTGAGCCATCTCTCCAGCCCGAGAACTCTTGATTAGAAGAGGCGATAGTCCATCAAACAGAATGACCATTCAATCTAAACTAACGTATAAGTCTAACAAATGCTTTTCCCTTGATCAGATATATCTTGCCGAAAAGGAAACTCCTCAAAGTTAGGGTTGCAACAGGGTTTTGTGTGGTGATATATTGTGTATTAAATAAAGTTTGTCTGAGGATTAGAGGACAAAGCCAGGCACTAGATTAAACATAGAGGCCAGGCAGTGGTGGCACACACCTTTAATCCTAGCACTCGGGAGACAGATATCCTTCTGGATCCTTCTGAATCTCTGTGAGTTCAAAGCCACCCTGGATTACATGAGATTGATTCAGTCTAGGAGAGAAACAGAGCCAGGCAGTGATGCCACACACCTTTAATCCCAGCAGTAGGAAGGAAGTGATATGGCTGGACGGAGAAAGGTATATAAGGTGTGAGGAGACAGGAACTAGAGCTCTTTTGGCTGAGGACTCAGAGGCTTCAGTCATAGTGTTCGTGGAGATAGGATCTCACATTTCATTTGGCCTGAGGATTCAATAGTGGTGAGAAGTTTCTCTAGTGGCTTGTTCCTTTGTCTCTCTGATCTTTCAGCATTTACCACAGTATCTGGCTCCAGGTTTATATTATAATACCATTTAAGTTTTGTACAACAGTTTTGTTTTTGTCTTTCCAGGAGAATGAAGGCATCCAACTAAGGAATCTGAAGATCACTGGACAAATGAGACATCTAAAGAAAAAGGATGAATCATCCAGAGAAAATATCTTAAGATAACCAATTAGTATATCACATTTCCAACAGGATAAAATTTCATAAATCTTCCCAAATGTCTGTTTTTGCTGTTCTTTACAGACATATAAGGCAAGTGGTCTTTTTGTAGTCCCAGTTCAATTAAAATTCAAAGATGACTTTGGAGTTGGAATGTGGCTCTCTTTCTCTGAACCCAAGCATGCTTGTTAAAGGAAAATCCAAAATGTCTGTCTCATGTCCAAAGAGCCACCTGGTATGGGACAGAAGAAAAACCAAAATTAAGGGACTATTCTATTGCCACTAATCTCATAATTCTTTGGTTTTATTTTGACTCTTTAAACTTTTAAGGTATAAATATTATCTCAAAATTTACAAAATTAATATATATTTTTAAACATTTTGTCATGATGATCATATAGAGTACTAATTAATTCTAGAAAAGTTGAGTGGAAGGGTACACTATGTGACACACTGCAGCTCCCAAGGTCACTACCACAAAAAAATATGTGATGGAGAGGTAGGAAAGATGGAGGAGTGAAATGCTTTTCTTTTATTTTTGGGGGGGGCCCGGGATGGAGAGTAGGCTACAGAGTGGAAGGTGGACATGGAATGCCTGGGAAATTAATGGGATTGGGGTTGCATGCTGTGAAATTCCAAAAAAAAATCAATTAAAAATTATGTTAAATTTTTTATTTATTTATTTTATGTATATTAGTGTTATGTGACAAAACTTTTCCTGGGGAGGAGACACAATACATATGTCTACTCAACCCAGATAGGAATCCCACAACAGTTCAAAGTACGGATATCACCAAAGTCCAGCTTGGTAAACCAATGAGCTTTATTGGGATTACTTACAAGAACAGACTCAAAGACAGCTGCATCACCAAAGCCCACCCCAGCATGGGTGACAACTCACAAAGCTGGGAACTTGGAGCACACTGCACAGCCTACAGACAGCTCAACAGGTTGGAGGGTGTCCTTTCCCTGTGTCTCAGTTGTTTAAACCTCTTCCAGGCAGCTCAGCTGGTTTTTGCTTCTTCCAGGCATTGTCCTCTCAGAGGCTTTGAAGTTTTTCCCCTCTGACAGTCTATTTTGCTGCTCAGCTTCCTTCCATTTGAAAGAGACTCTCAGCTTTTATTATTTACTCTGCAGGAAGGGGCCTAGTGAATCTGGTCAGTTTCAGGGACTTCCTGAAACTATTTTGAGTTGTTTACTTTCCTACACAACGAGCTTCCCTTCTGAATAGAATGTTTCAATCTCAGAGAAAACTGTTACACAACAATTAGAGTTTTGCCAATATGTATATATGGGCTTCACATGCATACCTGATGCTTGAATAGGCTAGAAGAGGGCTTTGGAGCTCCTGCAACCAGAGTGACAAATGGTTGTGAGCTGCCATATGGGTGGTGGGAACTGAATCCAGGTTTTCTGCAAGAGCAGCAAATGCTCTAAATGGCTCCCCAACATCTCCTCCTCCCTCTGCTTGATGTTCAACAAAGGTACTGTAGCATAGCACGCTCACCTAATCTGCTATTAACGACTTTGGACTCTTGCCAGTCTTTTTCTGTCAGCTTGTTTATTTTAAGGTAGTCTTACATACATAATTGCTAAGTCACACTTGGCAACTTTGGTAGATATACACTGGGTCAGGGACAATGTGTTTCTTTTTAATTTGTCCCCTTCCTCTGCGGACATCTGTCTATCCCATCAAACAAGTTAGACACTTAGGGATTTCCTCCAACTCTCCTTTTACTCTCCGCCACCACTGATGCAGACATAAAATTAAAATAACTTTATCTCATAATTGCCTTTATCTCCTAATTATATTTCAAATTGACTTCTGACTTTTAATTCCTAAAATCGGCACATTAAGTCACAACCTTTTGAACCGTTTTTGGATGTGCTTTCTTATACACACTTGTTATCACTATCTTAGTGCACAGGAGAGAATATGAAATCGGAATTTGCTTTTCTTGGAAATTCACGGGGAAAAAAAAGTTTCTAAGTTTGTCTCTGAGGGCTGAAGAGACACGAAATTGACCAAGAATAGTCTACTGGAGAGGCAAAGAGGTCCTGAGGTACTGTTATGTGAATATGTGGGAAGAATGGGAGAAGCCTAAACAGCACAAAACAAAAACAAAAACTCGGTGGGCTGAAGGCACACCGAGCCAAAGAAAACGAAGTGCAGAGGCGGTGTTGGGTTGGCTGCGAGACGCCCCCTAATTGGCTCTGTGTTTGAACACTTGGTCCGCAGCTTGAGGCGTTGTTTGGGGAGGCTGTGGAGCCTTTCAGAAGTGGAGCCTAGCTGGAAGAAGTGGGTTCTCGTGGAGCTGGACTTAATGCCCCCAGGCTTGGTTGTGGGTTGTGTGGGTCGACCTCCCTGTTTCCTGACTATAGCCCGCAAGACACATCCAGCTGCATCAATCCCTGATGCATGGGCCATGCAAGCCTTCTGAACCCCGAGCCAGGAAAAATCTAAAATATGCAGGGTTTGAAGACAAGATTAAGCATGTTTTGTTGTATATTAATATATAGAGTCCCCTGGAAGAATTTAAGCAACAAGGAAGTGCAAGCAGATTAGGGGATGGGGAACGTCACGCTGTCTGTAGGGTGAACAAAAGCATTTGCAGTCCAAGCAGGACATATGGATACTGGTGCACCCTGGCAGCAGTGATGTGGCAAAGCAGCCATCCCGAAGACACATCCTCAGATAGATTTAATATTAAATTATGAAATCTGTTTTCCACAATGAAAACAATGCTAAGAAAATTATTGAAAAATAAATTTAAATGTTGAAAGAATATTTAGAATGGTACTTAAGGAAGGGGTCATTACGGGAGTCTTCCCATTCTCATCAGTGTGCTTCTACGACTGATGGGCACTATTACAGTCATCGGAACAGGAAACACAGAAAGTAACTTAGGTTCAGGAGTGTGGAGGAGTCGAATGGAAACAATGTGCTGATTTGGAGGTCAGGCTAAGACACAGATATAATTGAAATTCTCAGGTAAGTTAGTACCAGACGGAAAACAAGGGCAGAGAAGGGGTGGCAGCTGACGGTACGCAGTTGCGAGTCACCTCCAAGTGGTTTGATTTGAATTCATGGGCGGACATGAGAATGTCTCATTATGTAACAAGGGGAGGAGAGGTCTAGCTCAGGCCCTGAGGGTTGACAGCCTGTATAGCCAGAAGAGGAGGAGTGCACCGAACCAGGGAGAAGCAGCCTCTGGGTGGAGCTGAAAGGAGGGCAGGTACGGTAGTGAAGAAAGGTGAGCTATTTCCTTGTGTCTGTTCCTCCTTGAGATTGAGTTGAAAAGAAACCACAAAGATGGCTATCAGCCTGTGAGTCTTAATTAGGGCTTCCACTGCTGTGATGAAACCCCGTGACCAAAGAGCAAGTGGAGGAGGAAAGGGTTTATTTGGCTTACACTTCCACAGCAGGGCTCATCATCAAGGGAAGCCAGAACAGGAACTCAAACAGGGCAGGAACCTAACAGCAGGAGCTGACACAGAGACCATGGAGGGGTGCTCCTTGCTGGCCTGCTTTCTTTTTTTTCTTTCTTTTTTTAAAAATTTTTTTAATTTAATTTTTTTTTTCATTTTACATATCAACCCCAAGTTTCCCTTCCCTCCCCTTCTGCTCCCTCCCCACCTCCCCTCATTCCACCCCCTCATCCACTCATAAAGAGTAAGGCCTCCCTTGGGTAGTCAACACAGGCTGGCATACCAAGTTGGGGCAGGACCAAGCCCCTCCCTCCTGGATCAAGGCTGAACAAGGCATCCCACTATAGGACATGGGCTCTGAACCCAGGACCATCAGCCCAGGGATGGAACCACCCACAAAGAGCTGGGCCCTCCCATTAAGAAAATGCTACTGGGCGGTGGTGGCACATGCCTTTAATCCCAGCACTTGGGAGGCGGAGCCAGGCAGATCTCTGTAAGTTCAAGGCCAGCCTGGGCTACAGAGTGAGTTCTAGGAAAGGCACAAAGCTACACAGAGGAACCCTGTCTTGAAAACCAAAAAAGAAAAAAAAAAAAAAAGCCTTACAACCAGATCTTATGAAGGTATATTCTTAATTAAGGTTCCCTTCTTTCAGACAACTCTGTGTCAAGTTGACATAAGACCAGGCAGCACATTGTGGAACAGTCTTCGATCAGGAAAGAGCCAGTGAAGTAGTGGAGGCAAATCCTAAGTATAATGAGTTGAGGGAATAGTAGGGGAGAAAGTTGGGACACACTTCTCAGAGAAGTGTGGCAGGAAAGGAAGTCAGGGGCCAGGAGCTCCCTGGAGGATGGGGGGCAGGCCTTTTAAAGATGGAAGGCTATTTCACATGCAGACAGGATGACGGTGGAGGGAGAGATTGTACTGGAAGAGAGAGAAAGACAAGGAGCTCAGCCTGAGAGGGCCTGGGAGAGTTAGACCCGCATGGAAAAGTTGGCTGCAATAAAAGCAAGAACACAAAATGTTGGTGTGCCTTTCTCTGCTTCCTGGTTTACTAAAGTAAGATGTGAGAAGTCTCAGCCACAAGCACAGGCCGTGAACTCTACCATTCCTGCTCTGCCCTGATAAGCAAAACCCTCTCCGTGCATGGGCTGACAGGCCTGAGCACGAAAGAAAGGCTCTTATTGGCAGAGAGGACCGCTGCTGAGCCTCCACACTTCTCTAGGGGATTTTTGGGTGCCTGGAAACGTCTCTCTGCCATGTGCTACCCCGGCTGGCCTTTTGCCCTTGAGCCTGGAGAAGAGTTCAGTGAGATGGCTCAAGCCCCAGTGTCCCTGCTGTGGGACAGCTGCCCCAACTGTCCTGGGAGGAAATCAGCTCTCAAGTTCCCTTAGCACTCAGCTGTGTCTAGTTCCTTGACCCCTAAAGTAGAAACAATGCAACTGTCCCCTGGGATGGCCAAGGGCCAGAGGCATATGAATGTAGCCTGGAACACACAGTTCGGCAAGGAGTGACTGGTGGCTGAAATTTCTATTAATAGCAAATGTCCTGGTCATGGCAGTAAATTCCTCCAAGGTACCAGGGACCTTCGTGACACCAGCTCCCTCCCAGGGTAGAATCCATGTGAAGTAGCAACAAGAAAATAGCTGTTCCTCAGCCCCGTCCTTTCTGCATAGCCTGTGGGACAGTATGGTGTATGAGTTCAGCCAGTTCTGTAACATGGGAGTGAGTACTAACCCCCATAGGGTGCTTTAAGGGATCGACAAGTTGGTGTATGTGAAATACTGACAAGGCCATCTGCTCCGCATTGGTTAGATACAAACCTGTAATTCCCAACTTCAGGGAAGCTGAACCAGGATGATCATGAAGTCAAGCCCTTCCTGGAATATGTAGTAAGTTTGAGGCTGGCTAGCAACTTAGTGAGACCCTGTCTCAAAATAAAAGCAATAAGTATTTGAAGGTGTTGTAGCTCAGTGGTGGAATGCTTGCCTAGCATGGCTGAGACTCTGGGTTCCATCACCAACACCAAGAAAATAAAGGTGCAAAAAGTATGTCACCCCTCAGCAGGTTCCACAGTTCCTGTCTTGCCTGTGACAAGAACAAGGCTCAGAACTCAGTGACTTACACCAGGACTCTGTACCACCTTAGCAAAGTTGGGGTCCCTGTGCCTCCCAGCTGATCTCATAGCCCCATCCTTAGAACAAAGTGTCTTGTTCCCTCCATCCCCTGTTAGCCCTCAGAACTATTCCTAGGGACTGGCCACATGGACACTGAGAGGAGAGAGTGAGGTCCAAGGACAATGGTTCTAGTCAAGGACAAGCTGAAATCCAAACGTCCCTGCCTTCCTACTGTAGGTCTGTAACTGTGACAAGCATAGGCCAGTGCCTGGGCTGGGGAAACCAAGGGCCAGGAGACCCTCATGACTGGGAAAAAGAGTTTGGGGGCTCAGCAGGATCCATACACCCGGGTCCAGGTATCCAGTGTGCACCCCAGCTTGTGTCTTGCCCTCCCTTCCAGAGTCAGCACCAGGCTTGTCCACACTTTGGTCTTCATGCTGAAGGTGCTGCAGGCCACTCAGGTCTGCCTTTAGGTAAGGCTGGGACTGTTCATGGAACCAAGCGGTACATAAGCTGGACCTCCAGTGATAAGCTACAACCCAACAGGCAGAGATGACCAGCTCTCCCCAAGCAGAAAGTGCCACATGGCCAAGCCGTCACATGCATGTGCTGCACTCCAGTTACAGACTGTGGGGTTATTGGCTCAGACTCTGGGCACCCAGAGGTTTGCTACAAAGAGCAAAAGGGATTCTGCTCAAACCATAGTCTAAGGGCTGCCATTTTATAGATGAGCAGCCAGCTGTTGTTGCTTCTAGCTTTGGGAATGTATTTCTTGAGCACCCAGCATGCCTACGGCCTCTTTGTCTTCCTGGATGCTGGTGTTCTTCTTTGCACAGCAGCCAGTTCCCATTGGCAGCTTATGCTATGATGAGAGACAAGAGACCAGCCGTATCCAAGACCTGGACTGCTTGCTGCAGCTGTTCAGGCATCCATAGACAATGGATATGTACCCTCTTTTGTCAGCTTCAAGCTGACTCTCTTTGTCTCGGTCATGGTCTACTGGTGAGCACAAAGACCAAATTTGTCTTCCAGTATATATCCCTTATCCTTTTCTGGTTTTTCCCAACCTGTCCCCAGCACCCTAGTCCAGGCAACATCTTCCCAGTGACTTTGGAGCAGACAGAAAACAATTTCCTGTTCATGTGCTCTAGAGGGTCCCCCAAAAAGGCCTGCCCCTGAGCCTCAGGCAGTGGTGCTAATGAAGGGGCTACCCAGAGGCAGTGCAGACCTCCACCAGAGCCTGGGCATCTTACTCCTGGGCTGCTTCCCTGATGTCCAGATACAACAAGTGGACCTGGAGAATATGCTCTTAGATACACTAGTGGCAGCCTGGTACGGCCACCTAAGGTGGAGCTGGAAGCCCTGCCAGCTGCCAGTGTTTTTGATGTCACCACTTTGGCATCTACGTGGACATGGATTTTATCATCCACAAGGACCTGAGGAATCTGACCATTGTACTGTCCTGATATATTCTCAATAGTGTCTTCCTGGCCTTTGGGCACCAACACCAGGTCACAGCACTGTGCACGCACAACCTCATGGCCCACTCCAGTGGCTCAACTTGGGATCACCACGGCCTACAGATGCTCATGCAAGTCTTCAAGAAGCCGGGCTTCTGCTGGCCAGATGGCTCAGCAGGTCAAGAGGAGGGCTGCCAAGCCTGAAGCCGGGAGGAAACTGACTCCTACAAGCTGTGCTCTGACCTGCACACAAGCACCACTGTGGCATGCACGCCCACATGCATGCATGCATGCATACACAAAAATCAAATAAAGACATATAATTAAAAAAAAAAAAAAGAAGTGAGACAGGAGAAGAACTGAGAGCAGCCTGTGCACTGGGGCTAAAGAAGGAGAACAGAGATCCCCAAGCTGGTTGAGGAGTCTCATTCTTCCTCTCTTGGGGTGCCCTACTCCAGTGACGCTCTTGCAGGTTGAGTCATGAGAAGCACTTTAATTGTTAAAATTGTTATCATTTTTATTTATGTGCATGTCTGTGTGAATGTGTGCTACACATGTGCTTGCCTAAGGAGCCTGGCATTTTAATTTGTAAAGTTATCATTTTTATTTATGTGCATGTCTGTGTGAATGTATGCTACACAGGTGCTTGCCTGAGGAGCCTAGAAGAGGACAAGACCGTCCTGTGGAGCTATAATCACAAGAAGTTGTTAACTACCTGATGCTGGGGCCTGGAAATTGAACATGGATCCTCTGAAGGGGCAGCCAAGGCTCTTCACTGCTGAACTGTCTCTTCAGCCCTGGGTTAGCACTTTCAAGACCACTCCCTGTTATGGAAACTGCAGGCCATCATAAAGTGACTCAGAGAAATAAATAAATAAGCAAGGACACTCGCCAGAGGAAACAGGAGAAGTGGGGAATTCGGCAGGTGCAGGTACATCTGTTGATCCGGTGGTGAGATTGGAGGAAAGGCGTGCCTGCTGGCTTCTCCTTTCTCAATTAACTTTGAAGGGAGGTCATCCTTTGAACATGATAGGGATAGGGGAGAGGACCTGTGAGGAAAGACTCTGAAATCAATAGCTCAGAGGAGAGAAGTGAGCTCCAAGAGGAATGGCAGGTGGCAGTGTGACTGTTTGGAACTTAACATCCTGTTGTAAATCAATCCAGGTTGATCTCTGCAAGAGATAGGACTGAATTAACCACTGGCTTCAGATCTCTACTTTCCTTGTACCTTGGGCTGGAGCTCCTGGAGACAGAGCCTTAAGCTGACAACTTATGCTTTTTTATTAGAGAGTGTACTTCCAGGGAAAAGGGTTGAGGATCAAGGTGATTGAGGAAGAATGGACTGAGACCTAAAGGGAGCTGCTGCAAAGTGACACGTTGCTGGAGTCAAAGATGCTGCACCTCAGACTGTTCCCTTAAGTGTGGAGGGGGTAGAGAAGAGTTTATCCATGATCTACAAGATTGTAGAGTGACTGGGCACTGTGACTCTGGAGACTAAGATAGGAGGATTGTGTGTTGAGAAAGTTCCAGGCCAGCCTGTGTAATGTACTGGGTCCCTGCTTCACAAACAAAACAAACTACAATCTGTTGACCCTCTGTACTTCTGAGTTGCACACGACTTAGTGTCAACACCTAGTAGGGTTCAAAAGGGCTGTGACACAAATGAAGCCTGGGGATTGGAGGAGACGGGTGGAAGGCAGAGGTGGGAGGTGAAATGTAGATGACTTTCTAAATGGTCTTATTAAATAAAAAACATGGAGCCAAATATAGGGATGAAAGCCTTAGAGAGATCAGGGAAATAGGAAAAGCCATCAGCCAACCTTACCTCACCAACTCTGCAGCTTCCAAGTGAGAGTTACTTCCTGTCTTACCCATGCCTTTATATGCCTTGCTTTTCTGACCTCTCATTGACTATCTTAGCCCAGCTACCTCACTTCATTGTTACTGCCTGTCTGTACAGACCTCCAGGTCTCTATGGTTGGTACTGGGATTAAAGGCATGTGTCACCATGCTTGGCTCTGTTCCCTAGTATGGCCTTGAACACACAGAGACCCTGCCTGATAAGTGATCGGATTAAGGGCGTGTTCTTCCTGACTTTTTGTCAGGCCTTTCCCCCCAGATCTCCAGGCAAGCTTTATTAAAGCACAAATAAAATATCACCACATTTCAACACAAATAAAATATCACCCCAGTGAAAGGATTCTAACTCAGAACTACGTGAGCTTTGTCAGGGCAACAGGGAGAAGGAGTAGGTATTACTCTAGTGTGGGGTGAAAGAGGCTTTATACAGAAAAGCGAGTGAAAGACTGGAAATGCACCCTGGAGGAGGATTATGGGACACTGACCATCTCCCTCCCCACCCCAGGCTAACAAGCTACCTTTGCCACACACCCCCACAGGCTCAAAGCAATAGTTCAGGCTTATGCATGGAACAAATTTGAAGTTAGAGCAGGGCAAAAGAGTCTTATGGATTCTGAATGCTGTTATTCTATTTTTAAAAAGACATATCACAAAGTGCCCCTGTCCCAACATCTTATGTTCCGTGGTTCATTTTGAGGAGGGCTGCTTTAGCTGGTTTCTGATAGAAGAGTGGGTTTTAGGTGTGAAGACTGGCCCAGGTATTTCAGAGTGCTCTAACCCTTTTGTCTACATTCCTCCTGCACATTTTCATATGCTCCCATCACCCTGAGCATCCATTAACCACGGCTGCAGGGAGAGCTGACCTCTATATTCTGCTCATACATGACAAACAGGGTTTAGGGAACTGTTAGTGACAGGTCACGTGATCGAGGAGCAAGCACCTCACAGTCCTTTCTAAAGCCCCCTTTCCTCTCCAGTGTGTCTTTAAGCAACTCTGGAACAGTAAGTGCATTTTTATATGACATTTTGCACAGAATCTATTTTCACACAGAAAATACATTTCATAAAATGATCTTCACCTGGAAGCTCATCATTATAGCAAAGACAAATGAGGAAAAAATCATGCAATGCGGGGATCATTAAGAGGACCAGAAAGAGACCAGAGTAGGGAATTTTAAACAAACTAGGAGTCTTCATCTTGGAAATCAGGCTAGAATTTGATGAGATACGTTTGCAGGGTTGCCACACAGAATGCTGTGCTTAAGGGACTGGGAGATAACATTAAGATAGTGTATACACAGCTTAAAACCTCCCTGGACACTTTCATATATATTATCTTAGGTAATTTTATAGCATTGAGATGAATTAAAAATGTGAATTAATATGTATCTCATTACGTATACATGTAAAAGAATTCCATCTTTCTTTTGACACATAGTATCCTCTTTTTGAGAGGCAGTAGAGCATAGTGGTTAAAATCACAGGTTCAGGGCCAGTGAGGTGATTTAGCAGGTAAAAGTGCTTGTTGCACAAGCCTGATGACATGAGTTTGATCCTTGGGACTTCCATTTAGGTGGAAGGAGAGAACTGACTGTTGTCCTCTGACCTTCACACACACACTCACACACACACACACACACACACACACACACACACACACACACACACACACAATGGGCTTGATTTCTACCTCGTTGCTCACTATTTTCTCTGGCTTCAGCAAACTTATTCAATCATCTATATCCACTGTTTCAACAAGTGTCAAGAGGATAGATATAACTCATGCCTCATAGACTGTTTTGAGGATGAGCTCATGCCTATACAGTCCTCAGCGCTTGGTAGAGATTAAATGTTAGCCATTACCATTCAAAATTTAATTTTCCAGAAGGCAGGGGTAACATTTTTCTCTTTCTCTGTATTCTTAATCCCAACTAAGTAGAATGCTATAAAATGTCTCTGACTCAATCTTTACTTCTAGGCTCTAGGAAAAGTGAGATATGAGCTAGGGTGGAAGAGAAACAAAGGCCAAGAAGTTTGATGTGGATCCTTGTAATGCACTCTATTTATCCTTCTTTGAGATAGAGAGGAGATGTGAACATTGGGTTCACACTCAGAGGGTTTAAGCAACTGGCCCCAGATCACCCAGCTGCGAAGGATGAGTTAAGTCCATGTCTACTGGAGTCTGTCCATTGTACGTTGTATTGGAAACGAACATGAATAAATGGATGAGTGGATTTGAGGAGGATCTGGGTCTGTCTTTGGAGCTCCTCTTGTGTCTATTTATTTACCTCTGTACTCCCAGAACTTAGCACAGGGCCGGCTTCATGGGAAGAGCTCAATAAATATTTATCATTAACTGAATAAATAAATAAAGGAACGAAAGGGCAAAGGAATGAACCAAGGCAGGGGTGGATGAAGTGACCTCTCAAAAGGGCATTTTCTGCCTCAGTATTCAGCCTCATACATTCAGAATTTGCTGGATTCACGATAATGCCTCTATTCACTGCCTGGAGAGAGCAGAGGAAGCAATTCATTACCTGTTTACTCCAAGTGCAAATTCAGACCAACCGTTTCAGCTGCCTGTGCTCTCATTTTTCATAAAGCAAAAAAGCAGTGAGTCTCCAGCTGCATGAACGTCAGTCGCCTTTGTTTGGCTGGAGGTTTTCTTGCAACAGGCCAGGGAATTTTAAAAAATCTGTGTAGTGTGTTCCAAACATATTTTTCTATTCAGAAAACTTTGTGAAAAATATTTTTGTTTGTATTTTAGAGGATTATATCTCCCGGCCCCCAGTATTCAGGCTCAAGCTGGTAAAGACCAACAGGGACTCCTAGGGGCGCTGTTACAGATGCTCGCTTCCTGCGATTGAAATGAATCCCTACTTCCTCTTAAGGGAGCAATGTAGTAAGTTTGACATGAAGTGAGTTTGTTTATAATAAACTGTCAACATAATAAAAACACATTAATACATCTACAGGGTACAATAAGAAACTATTGCAAAAATTAGTTATAAAAATGATTTAAACCACAAACATTAAATAGTTCAGGGATGAGCAGAGATGCATTTCTGGGAAGGGAAGTCCATCTCACACTGGTGCTTATAAAGCGTTTCACAACTGACAGCAAATTCTCGTGTCTGCATGATTTAGAGGACATAAAAAATGCTCACACAGGAAATGACATCACTGGTGTTTGCACGGCTGTATTTTAACCACTCAAATACAAATCTAACATTATAATCAGTTGAAGAACAGAGATATTGAATGAGAGGGCCAAATATCTATTCTACATCCTGTGTAGTGAGCATAGCAGAGAAGTATACAAATGAGGGGATGTCTGGAGAAAACTTCTTTGGGCAGAGGTCTGGAGTTTTAGATCAAGTCAAATCAGGGACACATTTTAAAATCCGAGTAAGGCCGGGCGTCGGTGGTGCTTGCCTTTAATCCCAGCACTTGGGAGGCAGAGCCAGGTGGATCTCTGTGAGTTCGAGGCCAGCCTGGTCTACAGAACAAGATCCAGGACAGGAACCAAAACTACACACAGAAGCCCTGTCTCGAAAACCAACCAACCAACCAACCATACAAACAAACAAACAAACAAACAAAAATCCAAGTAAGATTCCATTCACATTCCATTGGCCAAAGAAAGTCACACGGACAAGCCCTCCTTTAATCCAGTAATGTATTTCTCAAATGGTGAGGGAAAATGGATAGGAGAGTAAAAAGCTGAAAAAATATACAAGGTATTGCAACTACATATCCCAAACCAGCAAGAATAATTAAATAATAAAAATATAAATTTAAGGAAAAATTTAAAATGTCTTTATTAACTTGTAAAGGGAATGACAATTTGGCAATCATACCGGAAATTTAGAGAAAGAAATTGAACACATTAATTTTATACCTAACGAAGCATAAAGTAAAAGTTTATTCATCCTTTCGGAGGCTTCTTTCATTGCTTGGGCTAACGCCTATTATTTAATTTGTCATTACTCTTTCTGGTTATTTATTTCTAAAGATTACCAGTATATGTTTGGAACCTAGGAAATCTCTGGCACAGACAAGGCACTCAGTGACTGCTTGTTAAAGAGTTTAATAAACTTGTAAATAACTAATACAAAACATGGTGCTATGTTTCAACGCTAATTATTAGTATTTTATTTAAATATATTTATTTCCATCATGTAGCACAGGAAGGCTAACTTATTTCCCATTCTTTTCCCCATCTTTTTCTACCTGAGAGTTTACAATGTTTTGCTTCCCTCGATTATTTATAAATATATTTTAAATTTTATTTTGAGAATTTTGTATATGCATATAATATTGTAATTATATCCACCCCCCCACACTCCCTACCTCTATTTTTTCCTGGATTCCCCCTGCCAGAACCCCCTTTCAACTTCGTGTCTTTTTTGTTTTGTGTATAACCTACTGAGTCCACATATACCTGCATGTGAGGCCATCCACTGGGGAGTGGTCAATCTGCCAGAGACCACATCCCTAAAGAACACTGACTCTCCCTCCACCAGGCAGCTATCAACTGTCAACAGCTCATCAGCTAGGGTTTGGACTTTTGTGTCCCTCTCCCCTCCATGACAGAGCCATGAACAGACTGATCTTGCAGAGGTCTTGTGCATGCAACCACAGTGGCTCTGAGTTCATGAGTGTGATAGTCTGGTCACATCCAGAAGATGCTGCCTTACTTCAGTTCTCTCTGTCCTCTGACTCTTACAACTTTGCTGATGTTCTCAGGATCTTAAGAATGTGGGGTGTGACACTGATGCCTCACATATGGCTGAGCAGTCCACAGATACTTGTCCTCTGTACCTCATCCCGTTGTGAGTCTTTGTATTAATCACCATGCTTCTCTGATGAAGACTGAGAGTTACTAATTTATGAGTGGAGAGATACATATTTACAAGAGAGTTGGATGTCTGTCCAGCAAAATAATGCCATGAACTTCCAGTCCGTGGGTTCTTAGCCAGATTTATAGCACCAGGCATGAGTTTCCTCCTGTGGAATGGCCTTAAATCTGATCAGAAAGTAGTTGGTTACCTCCATGACATTCGTACCATTATTGCAGTCATGGGCATATCCAGTTGTTATAGCACCCAGGGTTTAAAGTTAGGTAAGACTGTTCATGGATTTTTCTTCCCAAGCAGCTTGGTAGGGAAAAGGAAGGAATGAGAAAAGAGATAACTAACATTAAGATGTTTGAAAAAAAAAATCCAGATGGAAGTCCACTGTTTATAACCCCACACCACACCACACACATGTTTAAATGGAGTTCCCTTTGTATGTAGGATAATGATCTTTCCAGAAACCATAGGTCAACAAAGAAAAAGCCCAGTGCCAGATATGGGACACCTACCCTCAAGATGTAGGTCGGGCACAGTAGGGAGAGGGATCCAAGAGAACAATGAAGGCTATTGTCATTATCTTGATTGCCTGTCAGAGCTTGACGGCAAGGCCCTATTGCCGAAGACACCGTCCACCTCGGTCACAGGACTTGAAGAAATCAAGCTGGTACTGAACTGGAAACCTCCTCCCTGCTAAGTTTCTTTACAATATCGGTGAAGTTATTTTATTTTAAATAAATAACGATGAACACTCTTTGTTTGATATACACTATTTTCTTGCAGATAAATGCAGAGACAGAGAGCATAGAATCCATGCAAAGAGTTTTTCTACATTTGGAAATATCTCAGTGATATATTCACTATTCATTTACTACTCTACTGATGAATATCAGTTTTTGAGTTAGATTCTTCTTACATTTATATCTTTTGTGATTTGTTTATTGTGGAAAGCCTTGGAGATCGACATTATGTATTTATGAACTTGTCAGGAGAACTGTTATCCCAGTAGCACTGTTAAAAAGATTTCAAACAGGCTGTGTAATGCAGTGCCATCAGGGTAAAGAGCAGATAATAATACAAAGGAATGGGAAAGCTGATATAATTCCAAAAAAATGAAAATGGAAATGGTAGGCTGCAAACTGGTTTCTATTACCATTCAACATATAATAAACATTTCAATATCTATAAAATGATGGCTGAACTCGCTTGGCTCAATTGGGTATTTTCATGATTTAAACTTCACAGTGAAGTAATGAAGTAGTTTATATAAAATTGCATCTTTGCAAATCATCCAGAAATAATATTGAGGCATCCTCTCTGCAATTCCCCTTGCTCTCCCAGACCATAGCCTTCCAATTCTGCTGCTGGTTTTAGATAGATTACATAGCAAATATTATTTTAATGTAGCTACTCTCAAGGAAAACAGATTTTGCTTATGAATATTACATGCTGTGTTGTCTTAATACAGGAAACTTAATTGTTCATGATAACTTTTGAAGATATCATCTCTTAGCCAAGGATTTGCTCAAGTGACCTTGCTGTTTAGTTTTTCTGATCCATAAAAATGCGATAACAGTGTAGACTAAGTTAATTATCCAAAACCTGCATGACTTGTCTCATGAAGTAACAACTTGTGATGAGTATTTTTGATGTGAATGTGTGTGTGTATGTGTGTTTTGTGTGTGTGTGTGTGTGTGTGTGTGTGTGTGTGTGTGTGTGTGTGTGTATGAGTTGCTGTGTGTGCTCCATGTATATTCACGTGCTTGCATGTAGAGACATGAAGACAACCAGGGTACCATCCTCAGAAATGCTATCTACCTCTTATTTTAAGACAGGGTCTGTCTTGGCCTAGAGCTCTTCAATTAGCCTAGACTGGCTGGTCATCAGTCTTCAGGGATCCTCTTCTCTCTGCCTTCCCAGTGTTGGGATTATAATCACAGACTGCCCCACACTTCTTCCATTTTTCACATAGGTTCTTTGGATTGAGTGAGCCATCCCCTAGCAGTCCAGATGATTTTAATTAAGGACCTTAGCTATATCATCAGGGAACCATAGTAATTCAAATAGTTTACATAGCAGACATGGTGGTATGTGCCTATAACCCCGGCAGTCAGAGGGCTAAGGCAGGTGGGCTGCTTCAAACTCAAGTTTAGCCTGGGCTACATGGTAAGCGCTGTGCTAGCCAGAGCTATATACCAAGACCCAGTCTCAACCATTCCCCAATAACTAACAGCTGAAATCTTGGAAGTCTTGCCTTAATGCTAAGAAACATTTGCAATACAGTAAGAACAAGTTGTTTTGTCTGCAGATTGTCTTTATTAAGAGTATTCTAGCAGATACAAACTCAACTAAGACACGTGACAAAAAGCTATAACACTGAGCTCCCAGCAGAGTGAGAACATACACATTTTTGTAGGGGATTTATTTTTAATTTATATTTGAAAAAATGTTAACAGATGGAGAAAAGTAAAGAAGTAGTCATAAAATGCTTTGGCTTAGTTCCACAAAAATGCTTCATTGATTGAACAGGAAATAAGGTGTAGAATGTGCTTTTAACCAAACTAGGAATTCATTTTTCCAATTCATAAAAGCTACTCATTCTTTCTACTGCCAGTGGAAACAGCTCCTTATCTGGTACCCTCAATATTTTCAAGTCTTTAATGCAAACCCACAAATAAACGTTCATGCCACTCTTTTTCATGATGTAGAGGAAAGAACACTCTTTCTTCAATGTTGAGAAATGCTCTCAGTGGTTAGAGTTGTCAGAGTGGCATGCACCCTGTTTCTTTGACACTATGGTAACGCTTTGTGTGAAAAGCTTGAAGTTTTCTAGATGAAACTTGGTAAAATCAATTTTATACTTGTGAAATGAGCAAGACATTTCTTAGATTTTGGGTAGAGATGCAATGGGAAACAGGCAGCCTTCAAAAATGCGGAATGGACTTTAACTAAGAGGCAAAATAAGAGGCTAGGAAAAGAAAAGAGAGGGAGAGAGAAACAAATGCAGAGGACCCATGCGGCCAGTACTCACTTAGAGTAGATGAGTTTGAATTTGAGCAATACTGCCCAATGTTGGGAATTAGTTAGACTGCTGGGAAGCAGTTAGAAATGTACCCTTCATTCAAGGCAAGTTTGGAAAGTTCTATCTCAAAAACCCCTCTTTGTCTTACAGGTTGATTCACTGGGCAACCCAATTTAGCCTTTGCTCTGTGTGCATCACGAAGTTACTATTAGATTTTAGAATGGGAAAGTACCCAGCCGAAAGATGTATAATCGTTTTTTTGCAAGTCTGTTTATCAAGGGAATTTGTCATATTCAGTGAAACTAGAAGGCAAAAATCAAGAGAGTTCTTTCCTGAACAACTGAAAAAGGTTTGCTGAAAAGGATAGAATTAGTAATTCATTTTAAAATTACTTCTTAGGTACACGTCTGTTTCAGGAGAAGCCCTGAGAATGTGGGGTCATGGAATAAGTATTTCATACCTGTATCGAAAGTAGACCTAAGTTTCATAAAAGTGAATATGAATCAGAAAAACAAAATAAGAACATTCCAAATCTATTGTTTTCATTGTTTGTAATCTCAGTACTTGGGAAGTTGAGGCAGGAGCATGGTGAGTTCCAGACCATTCTGGGCTACATAGTGAGATAGAGAGATCTTGTTTCAAAAACAAAACAAAACAAACAAGCAAGTAAAAAAAAAAAAATCTCCTCCCCACCACCAAAACCCCCAACAACAACACAAAGAAGATATTTAACAGTGGTCTTTCTGTTCTTCCTGAGGAAATGCTAAAGGTATGTTTTTGAGACTAAAATTGAAGATGCCTTTGACCTCTGTTGTTTGGTTTTGGAAAAGCCCAAGCAGTGATGAGTTTCTCATTATGAAGTCATTTTTAGCATTTTCCTGGTCTCTACCTCTAATCTAGTGTGCCAGAAACTTTATAATCGTTTAGTAATAGCTGTGAATCATCAGGTGGATTCAATAATGAAAAAATACTTTAAAACAAAAACAAAGCAGGACTTTGCAGGGATGGATCCCAACCACATTTCTCAATGAGGACCAAGACTGAAAGACCAAAATGTCACATTTACATGAGGACCTCCTCCGACCACGCCTCCTTCTCCCTCCTTCATCTACAAGAGGAGACTCTTTCTGGGGCACTAGAGTGGTAACACCCATGAAAAGCAGAGGGAGAAGGAAAAGCTCCCGTCCTTAGGAACGTGGAAGATGTTCCCTGGGACAATATAAGTATGTCCCAGGCCGTAAGACCCACGCACTAGACTGGAGCCACTCTGTGGCTTGCAAGGATGACTGCTGAGGCTGCATGTAAATGACGTCTTGAGCCCGGTTCGACCGGTTGCGTGGAAAATTTGTTTCAGGTTCCTCATTGTAGAGGGCTGTCAAGTAAAAGAACAAAGTGACCTTTTTCATTGTTACAGTTTCAGATATCACCAAGGCGGAGAAAACGCCCCCCAAGTCCATCAAAGCTCTGGTTGCCAGCAGAGGGCGCCAGATGGGCAAGTCGCACTGAGGAACATCTCATGCTGTTAAGTATGGGTCTCTTGGATTCTGCAGAGAGCAGAGAACGTAGAACTTCATCAAATCTCAGGAAACAGATCCTGCCACATTTCTGTTTGCTGCCAAAACTAGCATAGGCTTAGGGTAAAAGAATAATTTAAAATATAGAATTTAGTTCATGAAGGACAGCATCTTCTCGTCTGTACAAATGAATTATTCCTGGATGTGAACAGTGATAAATTAGATGAGTTGACTAATTTTGCATAAGAGGCACAGCCTTTCACTTGACAGTAAAAATAACACTTTCTTTTATTCATTCATCAAATATTTATTTATTTTTTTCATCAAATATTTAAAGAATGATTATAATACCATCATTCTCAGCAGGACAAGAGGCTGTTATAAATACTAACAATAGTGCAGATGCAATAGTTTATTCATTGTTCAACAGAAAAAACTATATCAAAACATCAGAGTGAAGCTTTTATAGCTCTGTCAGGGACAGGGTAGAATTGTGTCTAGAGTGTGGGGATACAATGAAAAGGGCTGCTTTTGTGTGTGTGCCATTAGGCTTTTAAAGTCAGTCTAAATCAAGGACTGCTCTAGAAAAGGATAATGACAACAGTGATACAGATGTTCCTCCACGGAATCAAGGTTAATCTCAGCCAGGAGTAATTAAGAAGTTCACTGTGAGGGTGAGAAATGATGGGCATGATTGCACGCTGTATGACTTAGAAAGGTAAAGTCACCCCTTAATTATTAAACAGAGTATTGTTAGAGCATTTATTGAGTAGCTTGAGCTGGGGACATAAAATAACTAGGGTACAAATCATGCCTTTGAGTATTTTGGGCAGAGGACACATATACCCAAAATAGAAAGAGGAGGAGAAGGAGGAGGGGGAGGAGGAGAAGGAGAAGGAGGAGGGGGAGGAGGAGGAAGAAGAAGAGGAGAAGGAGGAGAAAAAAAGAGGAAGAGGAGCCGGGCGGTGGTGGCGCACGCCTTTAATCCCAGCACTCGGGAGGTAGAGGCAGGCGGATCTCTGTGAGTTCGAGGTCAGCCTGGTCTCCAAAGCGAGTTCCAGGAAAGGCGCAAAGCTACACAGAGAAACCCTGTCTCGAAAAACCAAAAAAAAAAAAAAAAGAAAAGAGGAAGAGGAAGAGGAGGAGGAAAAGAAAGAGTAGGAGGAAGAGGAGGAGGAAGAGGAGGAAGATGTGATAGAATTAATATAATGTTATGGCACTATTTATTGCTGGAATACCAGATTAAAAGGCAGAAAGAGGGAGGAAAATTAAGATAAAGCTATGTCTGAGGTGAGATTTCATTATTTGCCAATCATTTTATTCAACTCCTATGGATGAAGGATTATGTTTATTGTGCTTGCTCTCAAAAGATTGACAGATGGTGACTGGACATGGAACAGGCAGATTCAATGGTGGGTTTAATTAAAACTATACAAGCAGATGGTGGTGTTAAAGACAGGCTGATTGGCTGTATGTGGGAGTGTCAGAAAAGGATTCACGGGGGAGGTGAGCTTTGAGAGACATGGAGAGATTTGCGAAGCAGGTTGTGATGAGTACAAAAGACTAAAGGAATTCTACAGTGACAGCAAGAGTAGGGAAAGGCGGCCTTCAAGTGATGCGCACACAGAATAGAAGGAAGTCTGACACCATTGTTAATTATTAAACAACCCATGGTCAGGACATTAGAACTACTGCATGGGGAAAATAAGGCAAGAGTCTAGGTTGGCAGGGACCACATATCATGAGAAACCATGAACTTAGACTTAAAAGTGAAAATTATTTTGTAGAGTAGTGGTATTTTCAAGCTGGATTCCACTATGGTTTTTTGTTTTGTTAGTTTGTTTGTTGAGTTCTAAGGAAGTATGACACAAAAAAGTAAAGAACACACCCCAAGGGCTGATTTTAGAGGTCCCTAGGCTAGACTATCTAGCTTTAAATGTTCATTGTTAGGTACTGTAAAGTCTTTGAACGCTGTTGGGGAGAGAAATGAATGGTAAGCTACAAAATGTGCCTCATGTGATCAATCCATCTGCAATATTGTGCCAGAAAGCCATTGTTCTCTTAATTCAGAAGTAGTCATCGCCGGAGCCAATGTATTCTGAGTATTTCTGAAATCCATCCTTCTCACCCCCTTCCCTAAAAGGACTTGCAGTGGTGCGGGCCCTTAACATCTGATCCCCGATGGAATATAAGTACCTCTAATTTACTGTTCGCCGCGCACTCAGTCCTACCCATGTGCTTGTCATATCACTTAGTGCACAGTTTTTAGATTTACTAAATATACATGGTTTTCACTGGAGTGTAACTTTCTGGAAAGCAGATAGATGAAGTCCTGGAAGGCTGTCAAATTGAGATGATTGGTAAATGGTCTCCAGTTACTCATTCTCCTCCGCACCATCAGATTTCCCTTTTCTACATGGGCAGTCCCATCAGCGTACCAACATTCTATATTTTTCTTCATCCTAAAAAACAAAACAAAACAAAACAAAACAAAGCAAAAACTACCTTTGTGTCCTTCTATTCATTTACTACTGCTACTACCTTCAAGGCTAAATTCCGTGGGGCTGGGGGGATGGCTCACTGGGTAAAAATTTCAAATCCCCAGACCCTACCTTAAAAAAAAAAAAGCCAGATGAAAAGCACAAACATCTGTAATCCCAGCACACCTACAGGGAGATGGAAGGCTGAGATAAGAGAATCCCCAGAAGCTCATGGCCCAGCCAGCCTAGCATATGTAGTGGGAAGACAACAAAGAGACCTAGCCACCAACCAATTGTAAGGACAGGCTTGGCCCAGTGGGCGTGGTCATATAAAGTCTTATTGGGTCATATAAAGACATGACCCAATAAGAAGCAGAGGGTGGGAGAGGGGAGGGCGGGGAGGAGCTTCCTCTCTTTGGATGGTGCAGAGCTGGCAGTGAGCCACTGAGAAACATGCCTGGCAGTTTGGTCCCCATCTCCCTGGCTAACGAAGAGGCAGCAGCCGCTGGATCAGCTGCGGCATTGCAACTTCGTTCTCTATCGTGAGTGTACTGTACTGATTTTACCTGTTAATAAAAACTGACTTAACTCCAGACTTCCTTCCTGCTTTACTCAAATACGTTTCTGCTCCCTTTTATAGCCAACTTAATAGATACACGTCTTGACTCTTCTTTTTTCCAGAAACTAATTTCATTTAAGTTTTTATCTTCATCACTCTGCTCAGTCATTTATCAAAGTCATCAAGTCCGTTAGCAACTCTCCATTCTCATCTTGACCTCTTAGCTGCATTAGATGGAGTAGGTAATAGTGTCTTGAGTTAGTTTCCACCTAACTCGGTGAGTATCCCTTTCCTAGAGACTTTTGATGGCACCTCTTCTTTTATATGTCTCTAAATCCGGAATAGGTAAGTCCTGCTGTCTCGTCCTTTGCTCTCTATAGTCACTTCCTAAGTAAATCCGAGCCTGCTCTCTAGTCCTGTGTATAGATGTGGATGATTCTGAAACACTGTGGTGGTGGTTAATATTGTCCACTTGGTAGGATCTAGAGTCACCAAGGAGGCCAACATCTGGGCTTATTTGGGAAGAAATTTCTAGATCAAGTTAACCAGAGTGCGAAGACTCACCCTAACTGCGGGTAGCACTATTCCATGGACTGCTGTCCTAGACTGAATAAAAAGGGGAAAGTAGGGATGGCATTCATCCCCCTCTCCCTCCTGACAGCGTGCAGTGTGATGAGCTGCCACACACTTCTGCAGAATGATGGACTATCCTCAACTGTGAGCCAAAACAAGCCTTCCTTCCTTAAGTTGACATTATCAGGTACCCTTGTCAGAGTATTGAGAAAAGCAGCCCATATGCTTACATTTTGAAAGTAGACCTTTTCCCCAAGTTCACACTTTTGTGGTCAACCACCCACTTGGCAGGGCTTGCTGGAATTCTTTAGGCATTGTAAACTCACCAGTCAAACTGGAAGTTTGTTTCTCGTCCAACAATTTCCATCATCTCCTCCTTATTTTTCAGAAAGTGCCCCCCTCCCAAGATGGGCTTTCTCTGTGTAGTCATGGCTGGCCTGGGACTTCCTCTGTAGACCAGGCTGGCCTCAATTCAGAGACCCTGCTGCCTCTGCCTCTGAGTGCTGGGATTAAAGGCACGCACCACCACCGCCTGACACATCCGTGACTTTCATCATGCCATTCTCCTGTTTGAGAAGACTCTGGAAGCACCAACTTCTGTGAACTCCTCCATTCCCTTTCTTGTAGACACCACCCTGGGTATGCGTTCTTGCAGGTCCTCTGGGATGTCATGTGTACTGAGCACCTGCTGTTCCTTCTGTCCAAGATGAGTTTATCCTAACATCTCAGAGGTACCTTTCTTCACCCAAGTCTTCTTTTACATGGTTCTCAAATGCTGCATTCCTGGACTTTCTCTGACAACCTAAATACAAACGTCTGTCTAGCCTCTTCCTCTTCTCTCTGTGTTCATTGAATGGGCTTCAGCCTTCCACACAGCACCCACTCCTGGCATTATATTGTTTTATATGTTTGTCTGAGTCTTCAGCTAGAGTGTGATAAAAACTTTTCCTTTTTATGTAATTCTAGTACAGCTAATCAGAGTATAACTGGGCTTCATCTTTGGGCATGTCCTTAAGAGGCCTGTTGTAGCAAGAATTCTCAACCCTGATATCTAATACAAATTCCTTACCCTCCACTTCCTCTCTTCTAGGTAATGTCTGATCACATGCCATGCCTTCAGCAGAAAAATCTTAAGTCAGTGAAACAAGGAATTTCCCTACTTTCTTAGCAATATTCCGTCTGTCAGTGTACTCCACCCACCTGTTTAGACATTGACCCTCTTTTTTTCCTTTCTGAACTTGGACTTGAATCCAGTCTCTTTTCTGTTGCTAACTCTCATTGCATCCACCCTGTACCTACTGCAAGAGTACAAATTTGGAATACTTTATTGTCTTCAGGGAAGGCCTGGGCTTTCTTCAACAGGTACTACCATTCTGAGTGATAAGAAGGGAGAGTGCAGCATCTGACCTTCTCCTTACTATGCCACCAATGTCCAGTGAATACTCTCAAAAGATGTCCAATCAACATCGCTAAAGAATGGATGCATTTAGAACAAAGAAACAGTACACCCAGATAATCTGGGAACTTCAACTTGGTTTGACAAATAGTTTCATATTACTTTAAACATAACAGTGTTTTTAAAATGGCATGTGAAATATTCACTAAGACAACTATTAATACAATTTAATTTTATGAACCCTGAGTCTTAAGAACTAAGAACCTTCAAATACCATAGTGCGATTTTAAAAACCAAGTTCTCTGGCAAGGCTTTAAAGTATTTTTTTTCTTAGATGTAGAAATATTTTGGTATTTATAAAACATTTGGAATTACCTAATTTATCTTGTTTGCACTAATTAATCATGTCAAAGCTTTGTGTTTAAGGCTAACAGTATTGAGCTAACAGTCGAAGTATTAATACCCGTTTGAGGTCATTAAAAGTGTTCGAAAAAGCTTTAAATAATACATACACTGTTAGTTTTGTCAGGGGTTGTTTTAATTCCAAAGGACAGCTGTAACAGAGATGATAATCACTTCAAGGTGCCAGTGCTATCCGCTTACTCAGATCTTAGCAGCTTGAAAATATTCGCAGAGATAGTCACAGAATCCATGGAGGGGGTCATGATTTAACTCATCTCAAAAGGGTGTTGGAGCTTTTTTTTGCATGAGCTGTCAACACACACATGAAAGCAAGATTCCCAAAAAGCTGGCAAGATCCATAATGTTTACACAGCAAAGCAAACAACCTTTGTTATTCCAATTAATACATCTGCTTGTGAAGAAAGCCTGATCCAAATTGTTCATGTTTCCTTAGTTACATTCAGTATTATAATGTTGACTCATATTGAGGCAATTTAGAAATGTATGCAGTTACAGAATGAAAATAGATTATGTTGAGTATGACATTTGTTACTAGGGTTCTTGCTAAAAATAACATCTCAAAGTTATTACCTTTTCTTCAAAGAGTTTTAGGTATTGTCACACGCATCTGCTTCTCTTTAAGAGTTTAGGCCTAGGAAATATTACTCTTCAGCCTTAAAAATCAGTGATAATAAATGTCAAAGGGTAATATTTTAAATAATATGTCAGGATTAAAGCATTTGTTGAGAAACCTTGAACTATGAATTACTTTATAGTAGTCCTATTCTATCTATCTATCTATCTATCTATCTATCTATCTATCTATCTATCTATCTATCTATCTATGATAGATTTGGTAGTTTCTGGCTCATGATTTTCCCCTACCTCCAAAAGTTTGGAATGCTGAGATATGTAAAATTATGCCTTGTATTTAACATATGAATCTTATTACTTTGCATAGCTGCTAGAGAATGCTTAACAGAATGACTGAAAAGAGGCTTAGTTTCAAGACCTCAGTCTATCATCGTGAGGAGGTCACAGTGGGGCACCACAGCTCATATCATGTCTGTCAGGAAGCAGAGAGAATGCTTATGCCTGCTGGCTCTTTCTTCTTTCCCTGTGCTATTCCACCTGGGCCTCAGCTATGGGATGGTGCTACCACATTCTGATAGGTCATCCCCCCACCCCGCCCTTGTTTAATTCTCCTGTCAACAGCCAGGTGGTGATAGCACACACCTTTAATTCCAGTACTTGGGAGGTAGAGGCAGGCAGATCTCTGAGTTCAGGCCAGCCTGGCCTACAGAGTAAGTTCCAGGACAGCCAGGGCTACATAGAGAAACCCTCTCTCAACAAAACAAAACAAAACAAAATACCAAAAGTCAAACCAAACCAAACCAACCAACCAACCAAACAAACAAACAAAAAAAAAAACAAGAAAGAAAGAAAGAAATATTTTTGTCAACACCTTCACAGACACAATGAGGAGCATTTCCCAATCCATTTATGATGAGGATTGTAGGTGGAAGTTTCTGTCCTGCCTGCCAGTTCCCAAATAACCGACACAAAGGCTTAATATTAATTATAAATGCTCAGTTGATAGCTCAGGCTTATTACTAACTAGCATTTATAACTTAAATGAAACTATATCTATTAATCTATGTATTGTCACATGGCTGGTGGCTTTATCTGTCCTCCAGCATGTCTTACTCCCACTGTGTCTCCTGGTGACTCCTCTGACTCCACCCTTCTTCATACCAGCACTTTTAGTTTGGATGTCCCACCTACAATTCCTGCCTGGCTACCAGCTAATCAGCTTTATATAAAAACCAATCCAAGTGACAAATCTTCACAGTGTACAAAAGGATTATTCCACAGCAGAGGATCAAGAATAACTATCACATATTGCCATAAAATAAAACTGTACTTTCCCCTCTATTTTTGAACAAAAATTTCTAGGAGGATATATCAAATTCCACTGGACCCCAGGCATAGCAGATAGGCTATCAAAATATCAATCATATATACTAAAAACTATTTATACATTACTGTAGTGGAATAATCTTTTTGTGCATTGTGAAGATTTGTCTTTGCCAAGGCACCTTCTGATTTGTTTAATAGAGAGCTGAATGGCCACTAGCTAGGCAGGAAGAGGTTAGGAAGGACATGCTGGCAGTGAAAAAATAAGAGATGAATCTAGGCATGGGGAGATGCCAGAGGAGATGGAGAGGAAGCAGGACATGCAAGAGGAGAGATAAAAGCCATGGGTCACATGGTAGCATGTAGTTTAATAGAAGTGGGTTAATTTAAGTTATAAGAGCTAGTTAGAAACAAACCTAAGCTAAGTCTGAGCCTTCATAATTAATAAGAAGTCTCTGTGTTGTTATTTGGGAACTGGTGGTACAGAGAAAGCTTGCTACATATGGCACCCAATGTGGTGCTTGAATATCCAAGCATAGGGCCTGAGAAAGCTAAGAAAAATTCTAGATAAGGAGCTGTATGTGACTTCTGAGTCCTGCAGTCTCTCAGGCAGACTAGTGCTCAGCATTCAGAGGCACCACTACTGGCTACTGCCTGCAGGTGGGAGTCAGCTGCCCGCACCATGTGCTAAGCTGAGCCCATGCAGTGGCTGACATGTCAGTTTAACATTTGTCTCATACTGGGAGTGGGGGGTACAGTCTTTAATTTCAGCACTTGGGAGGCAGAGGCAGGTGGATCTCTGAGTTTGAGGCCAGCCTGGTCTACAAAGCTAGTTCCAGGACTTCAAATACTTCAAAGACCTACAATTATGGCATTTAAAATGTCTTAATAACATGAGGCTTTTCATGACAGTGAGACACATCTGCTCCTGTCAGCACCAATTTACTTCAAAAGAGGATGACGGGGATCAAAGAACTTGCATATGGAGTTTGCTTTCATTTGTGGCAAAGTTAGTCATTGGGCAAAGAAACGGCCCTTTTCTCATCTACTAACAGTATGCTGTCCAAATTGGACAATCAGGACACACAAAAAAGACAACTGCCAAACTTTGCCAAGACAAGGTAGGGCAGCCCTTCAAAATTCCTGCTTCACAAGAAAGTCTGTCAGATATTTCAGGCCTGTAGGCTGAAGATAAATGCCCCAGGATTGCAGAGGAACCTTGAGTGAATATACAGGCAGCCAGCTGTTTCTGTCATTTCTATAGTTTTAGAAGTTGTTTGCTGTGTACTCCCTGTTCATTTAGGTAATATTATATCCTTCTTGGGTCTCTGATGGAGTTGAAGACTAGATAGTTATAGCTACAGTTTTCCTTGTTACCAAATTCAGAAAAGAAATTCACAAAAGAGGTGTAAAGTGTATAAGGTTGAGAGACATAAAACCTTAAATTGTTTATCTAAGACAATGTTTTGAAGCCTAGAAAACAATAGTTTTGAGTTGGTAATACAAGTTAGGATAGCAAGTGAATTAGGTACAAAACTTTGGCTTCACCAAGATAGGATAGATAATGGAGTATTTTCTCTAAATTTGCCAAATGCAAATGGACTGGGCATTGTGAATGTAATTCTTACCTAATAATTGTTCTTATTGTATATAGTTTTACTGTGTTAGTTAAAACTTTTCTTTTTTATTTAGACAAAAGGGGGGAAATGTTGTGGAATAATCTTTTTGTACATTGTAAAGATATGTCTTTGCCAATGTGCCTTCTGATTGGTTTAATAAAGAGCTGAATGCCCAATAGCTAGGCAGGAAGAGGCTAGGTGGACTTCTGATCAGAGAGAAAATAGGAGGAGATGAATCTAGGCATGGGGGTGGGGGAGAAACCAGAGGAGATGGAGAGGAAGCAGGACATGAAGGAGGAGAGGTAATAGCCATGAGCCATGTGGCAGCATGTAGATTAATAGAAATGGGTTTTAAGTTATAAGAGCTAGTTAGAAACAAGCCTAAGCTAAGATTGAGCTTTCATAATTAGCAAGAAGTCCCCATGCTGTTATTTGGGAGCTGCCAGTACAGAGAAAGTCTGCTACATGTTACTGTACATTTATACAATAATAGGGTTGACAATTACTAGAGTAGCAATATGAAAAATGAAGTTTGAAGTCCACAAAGAGAAACAGAATTTAAAAACTTGATCAAGTTTGGAGAGAAGGTTTGGTTCGCAAAGTGCTTGCTATGCAAGCATGGGGTACTGAGTTCAGATCTCTAGCACCCAAGTAAAACCTGGGTGCTCTAGTGCACCTGTAATCCAGTATTGGGGGAACAAAAACAGAACAGACCCCTGGGGTCTTCTGGTCATCCATTCTAGCTGAATGGGTGAGCTCCAGGTTCATGGAGTGACCTTGTCTCCCCTTCACAAAAAAAAAAAAAAAAAAAGGTGCAGAGCGATTGAGGAAGACAGCTAACATTGGCTTCTGGCCTTCATAGGCACGAATACACATGTAGGAGGGTCTTTCTTGTCGGACTTTCTTTGGACTACCAGTCACCAAATAATGACACAGAGACTTATTATTAATTATAAAAGCTTGGCCTTTAGCTTAGGCTTGTTCCCAACTACCTTATATGACTGAATTAACCTGTTTATATTAATCTATGTTTTTCTGTGTGGCTCATTACTCCCCTCCATACTGTACATCCGACTTCCTCAGTGCCTCCCTTGGGTCTCCCATGCCAGATTCTAACTCAGAGTTCCTTTCTCTCCTCCCAGAAGTCCCACCTATCCTCTCCTGCATAGCTTTTGGCCATTTATCTCTTTATTAACCTAATCAGAAGGTGTTTTAACAGAGACACATTTTCACAGTGTACAAAAAGATTATCCCACAACATACACACACACACACACAAGCACACATATCTGCATGCACACCAACTTGATCAATCGTGTTTAAGGGTAGAATTATCCAGTCTCTCTACAAACAAATTACAAAATATGAAGAAGCAAAGAGAATACAGATGAAAATGTAAAATATGAGCATTATAGATGTATGTTGGATAGTTAATTTATTTTTTAAAATTTCCTGAACTTGGAGATGGCTTGCTGTAACTGATGACACCAGTGAAATCTAGTGTAGAACCTTAGTGTAGTACAGCAGTTTTCAACTTGTGAGCCACAAGCTCTATGGGGGTCAAATGGCCCTTTCACAGGGGTCCCCTAAGACCTTTGGAAAACACAGGTATTTACATTACAACTCATAACAGTAGCAAAATTACAGTTATGAAGTAGCAACAAAAATAATTTTACGGTTGGGGGTCACCACAGCATGAGGAACTGTATTACAGGGTGGCAGCATTAGGAAGGCTGAGAGCCACTGGTCTAGTAGTATTCTTGTCACCCATTCAGGTCCTGCTTTAGAATATTTAAAGGAAAATAATGGCACAGGTCCAATTGTAGGGAGTTAAAGCAGCAACAGCTAGACCAGTGGTCAGAACTGAATAGTTTCCTGGGATATGAATCTTAGCTATTGGCGCCAACAATAGTGACACTAAAATATCACTGCATGATAATATGATGGGACATATTACATTTGCAGTATTCTTGCGTGACATCTCCTAGGGGAACAAGGAGATGTGGATACTTATAGAGCCATCTATATAGAGAGTTTTGCATTGGTGAGTAGGGTGGAGAAATATGGAATCATATATGAAGTGTAGAGGGTAATAGAAAATGGTATTGGCATTAAAGACCTTTCCATTTGTCTCACCCATGTAGCATTCCATTTTCCCACTAATAAAGATCCAACAAGATTGAAAATGGGTCTGCTTTAGAAATAAAAATGTGAGAACTGGTCTCTGGCTACAAGTATATTGACTCTCAGAGTACCACCTTACTTGTGATGGAACAGAAGGAAGAGGAAAAGTTGGGACTTGATCAGAGTCTGCCGCTCTGCCTTTAGCTTTATAGCCTTGCAGGGTTGGGGGAGGGGAAACTGAGTTTTCATCATCTGTAAAATGGGGGACAATAAGTTTCCTTGATGGCAAATAATTGTGTTTAAATGAACTTCTTAACCAAGAAAGTATTATTTATGTTTAGCATAAAACTCCAAGGTTAGTATAATAACAATGACATTTTAATTGTTGGTGAATAGCTAATGCAACATGCTTTAAGATCTCAGTTTATAGCTTTTCTCCATGTAGCTTCACAATTTAAAGATTATTCAGCATCATTTACTGGGTTATTAGGACAACACAGGCATACATATGTAACTGTAAAGCACAATAGCTATATTGTCTTCTTAACCACTCGAGTGACTAGTGAAGGAATGGCCTTTAATTGCTTAAAAGTTCAGCCTTAAAAATAGCTGGGAAGCTTTCTCAAGTTTGCCAGCTAGGTTGAGATCCTTAAGTGAGACTTCTTGTCAGCAGGAAAGGTGATCTGAAGAATGAACAAAAATAGCTTGTGTTCAACAGCTGTGATGTCTATAATTTATAAGCTGAGATCATCTCTCACCAGATTGCCATGGTGTACACACAAGACTGAGTTTGTCAGTTGTATGTTTAGTAGCTATCAGAAAACGAGGTTTTGTTATATGCATCTCTTGGTTCAATATTCACATAAAAATAGTGTGACTTGACACTTCATGTTTGAAGAATGTGACCACAAAATCTTATTGGCATGCACAATGCCACAAATGTTTGACTAACCTTTAATAATTAGTCCCCAAATAGCAAATAATCCTTTTTCTGTGTGTTTTAAAATTATTTTTTTTCATGGGCAAAACTGCAAGTATTTGTAATGTTTTGAAATGTGTATGTATATGTTCAAGCAATGGCTAACTGGAACTAATGTAAGTATGAAGCTTTATGCTTTTTCTCTAATAGGAAGCAAGTAATCTTCAAGTATGGAAAGACAGGTCAACACTAAATAACGGGGGCATTAAATGGAGGGACGGAGGGAAGAAGGGAGGGAGAGAGAGATTGCTTGATCATTAAATTATCGGCCCGGCACTAATACTCTGGTCCTTATGCTTTGGTTTTCCTTTTACTATTTTTTGACTTCCATCTTCAGTACACTTATTTAATTTGTGCTTTTACATCATTCTTGCTCCTCATAATACTTTTATCACCTCGGTTTTGCATTTACTGGAACGTGTAACTTATTTTCATATTTCTCTTTACTATTTTCCCCTTGTCCAGTCTCTCATATATGTACACACACACACACACACAAAGGTGCTGAAATATACTTAGGGCTGTGTCTGTGATTTATTGGGAAATTTTGTTCAAATTAGTTAAAACCGAGAGTGCTGGAGAGGATGTCTTTTGTGGGAGACCCGCTCCCACATTTATGCCCAGGGAACTCTTGAGGAGGGAGAAGTGAGAAATATTTAGATAGAGATACCTAGATAATGATAAGATGAAAGACAGAAACACAGGATTGCCCTGGGAGGACTTGGGTCAATACCCAACAGCCCAGAACTTTATTCAAAAGGGCTTTTATAACAGTGCTAAGGGGCAAGGCAAAAGACCTCCCCCTTGCTAGCTACAACCAAGTGTAGCCCCTTCCAAACACCTGGTACCCAGGCACATGGTCCAATCATGTTCATATGCAGCCCTGCTGGTAAAGCAAGCTCAGATCTCACTAGGAAACCTCTGTGGGCTCCAACAGTCTTTTATCTATGTAACGTGACTGTCTACGTAACTGCATGAAGAAAAGAAGTAAAATGGAGGACATGACTGCTCCTAGGTATGGTGGATGTGGGGCTTGTCTTATGTCAACTTGATACACTAGAGTTATCTTAGAGGAGAGAACCTCAGTTGAGAAAATTGCTCCATAAGATCCGGCTGTAAGACATTTTCTTAATTAGTGATTTATGGGGGAGGGCCCAGCCCATTGTGGGTGGTGCCATCCCTGGTCCTGGGTTCTATAAGAAAGCAGTCTGAGCAAGCCAGTAAGCAGCACCCCTCCATGGCCTTTGCGTCAGTTCCTGCTTCTAGGATCCTGCCATGTTTGAGTTCCTGTCCTGACCTCCTTTGATGATGAACAGTGCTGTGGAAGTGTAAGCCGAATAAACCCTTTCCTCATGGTCATAGTTCCCCGCCCCCCCCATAGAAAAACCTAACTAAGAGGGTGGAAAAGATTTATTGTAGATAAAAATGGGCAATACGGGCAAAAGCAGAGACAGAGACATCTGGGGGGAGGGGGAGGTGGGGGAGGTCCAGACTGAACAAGGTCATACTGAGCAGGGCCATGTGAAGAGAGGGGGAGGGGAGAAAGCAAGAGAGGAGCCTGGACCAGTGTAGCCAAAATGGCTGAGCTATATAGGGGCCAAAGGAGCTGGGGGAAGGGGCAGCCCAGCGTCTGGGCTGCAGAGTTCAGGGTAGGGGCCGGGGTATGCCAGCCAGGAGGACCCTGTAAGGTGGGGATGGAGGAATGCTGGGACAACCTGGCGGCCAGTATCACCTCCCGTTCATCCACAGGCACCCCAGTTAGCCGTTTGTCCCTGGTTTGAGACCGAACAATAACATGACCAGGAACTACTACAACATAGGAGTGAGTTATAAAAGAATGGGGTCGCCATCTGAAGAGGGTACGGACGAGATCGTCCCCAGACAAATAAGCCTTGATCGGTGCAGCATCCTAGGGGGTAGTAGGGGGAGGGCCGTCCACCCCAGCGTCCACCTCTGCCTGCCCCCCGGGCAAGTCTCCCTGTTGACAGCCCCTCGCCCCCACTTCTCTCGCTTCTCCTTCCGTCTCTGTCGCGCTCAGCTTCATCCCTGCCAGCTTCTCTCCCGTGGGCTTTGCCGGGGGCGCCTCGGATCTGAGCCCCAGGCCCACGTCCACACGCGCCCGGCTCCGCCAGCCCCACCGCGCCCCGCGCCCCCGGCGTCCCCGTCCCGCCCCCCGGGCCCGCTGCACTGTGGGTAGGCGGCGGCGGCGGCGGCGGTGGTGGTGGCGGCGGCGGCGGCTGCGCTGAGGGCCCGCGGCCGAGGGAGGCCGTGTGCCGACCATGGCTGAGAAGCAGAAGCACGACGGGAGGGTGAAGATCGGACACTACGTGCTGGGGGACACCCTGGGCGTCGGCACCTTCGGCAAAGTGAAGAGTGAGTGCAGGGACGCGGGCTGAAGGGGGGGGGGGGGGGCGGGCGGCAGGTGGAGCGCCGGCGGGCGAGCCGGGGGCCCCGGCCCCTCGCGCGGCAGCCGGGGCGTGGGTCTAGGGGACCACCCGCGTTATGGGCCGTGCCTCGGCGGTCCCTGCGAGCCCCCTGTCCCCTCTCTACCCCCTCAGCGCCCTTGTCTGCAGAACTGGGCGGCTGGCCCAGTCCGAAGGGCCCCGGAGCGTGGTTGGGGATGGGGGAGTCACCGCGCCGTGGGATCGGGAGCGGGTCTCCCCACTCGTGCCAGGTGCCCTGCGTGGAGCGTCCTCTGCGGTCTCAGTTAAACCTTAACGTGGCGCGGTCAGGGTGTGGCCTTCACCTTAAAGGTGAGAGGACGCCAGCCCCAGGGCTTCAGCGGCACGCCCAAGGTCACAGAGAATTGGCGGATTCAGGGTCCGGAGTCTAAGATGTCCTCCAATTTTGGCCTTGCTGAGAGGCCCCTGCCTTCCCCCGGATTCTGCCCTGTACCAGGCCTTTGATGGTGGAGTTGACTGGGGGGGCATGGCTACAGCCAGGAGGTGGTGGTGGGGTTGTCCCTCTGCTGGGTGTGTGAAACGCTGAAATGCAGTCGGTTGGGCAGCACTTTGGGACCCCCCCCCCCCCCCCCCCCCATCTCTCAGGTTGATTGGTGTTTGTAAAATGTTTGAGGAAGGCTTCTGGGATTAGGAAAACGTTCCTTGGTGATGGAATTTAGGGCCGAAGAGGTCAGAATTGCTTAGGCATGTGTGTTCTTGAAGTTTTTGTTTTTTTGGTTTTTTGGTTTTTTTTGGTGAAGGGATTGCAGTTGCGGTTTAGAAAAAAACAAAACAGGCAGCTTTGGAAATTTCACACTGTACTTACTAGTTAAGTATTAAACTTTGCTTTGCTTTCTTATTAGTTACTAAGAGTCACGTGAGGTTTCATTACCTGTCTTCTGAACAGCTCTTGTTAAAAATACTTGGTTGCAAGTTGAGAAAAGTGAAACATTAGCTTTTTTGTTGTTGAATAAATGTTGGGTAAGCAGTCTAGAAACGTTATGCTGAGGTTTATTGAAGACTTGAGGTTCAAAGTAGAAGGGAGAGACTCATCGTTTCTGCAAGGATTAACTCCTGTTCTCTTGGTATATCTAATACCCATTTGTACAAGAGAAAACACTTACCGGGCGCTCTTAGCACCTGGGAGGCACTGTTCCAGGCAACAGAGTTCTAGGAAAGAACAAAACCCGAGCTTTCCTGGGGCTCACTTTCTACCAGGACAACCAGAGTACATGTGTGAAGTCTATGCTCCCTACTGTTGAGAAATGAGAATACCGGGAAGGAAGCGCAGTTTTGTGAGGTTGGCAGATTATAATGAAGCAGTCACACGTGGCCTCGCCAGGTGGGTATTTTTGTAAAGACCTAAACTGTTCGTAAAATCCTTTGAAGTCTTGCTGTGAAGTTGAGAGGAAAAAAGTGTCGGGATCTTGGAAGAAAAGTGGATATGGATAGTCAGGAGATGGTCCAGAGATTAATGAATGACGTTGACAACATCTTTGCTGAGAACTGCTTTGTTATGACATTACACAGTCCAGCAAACCTCTGCTTTGCCATTTAGGGTAAGTTATATAACTTAGCCCTATATCCTTTCGAGTTCTGTTGCATGCTTTTGTTTGCTCAGCCCATTGTCAAACGATAATTTAAATCTATTTAGGTTATATTCTCTCTGCTTCTAAGCACCAGCTTCCTAAAATATAAACGTAACAGAAGGAACCTTTGATTTATGAGAAAAATCCTTTTCCTGGCAAACCCTGGTGGAATGAGCAACTGGTTAGAGTTTTTCTGACATTATTTGATCATCCCTAAAGAGACACAGTGGTGCATAGTTACTTTTAATTGTCAGATTCATGCAAGGTAGAATATTCTAGGAAAGGAATCTTGAATCTTTTTTTTTTTTTTTTTTCCGAGACAGGGTTTCTCTGTGTAGCTTTGGTGCCTGCCCTGGAACTCACTCTGTAGACCAGGCTGGCCTCTAACTCACACTTATCCTCCTGGCTCTGCCTCCCGAGTGCTGGGATTAAAGGCGTGAGCCACCGTTACCGTCTAGGAAAGGAACCTTAATGATCACTTAGATCAGGTTAGCTTGTCAGCATGTCCATGGGGAATTGTCTTGGTTGTATTAATTGAAGGGAGAAGACCCACCCATTCTGGGCAGCACCGTTCCCTGAGTTTGCGTCCTGGACTGTAGAAGTGTAAAGAGAGGACTGAGCATGAGCAAGCATGCATGCATTCTCTCTCTGCTCTTGTCTGTGGATGTTCCTTCCTTGACTTCCCTGGAATGAATGGAGCCTGGGATGTTGAGTTAAAATGTCCCCTTTCTCCACTTTCCGCTTTTAGTCAGGGTGTTTTATGACAGAAATTAAACTGGTCATGTGGGTTGTAATCAGTGCAGCTACAGTTCAGTTAATTCAAGGAACTGGTGAAACAAAGCACGTGCATTTAAAAACTACATTTTTACTTAGGATTTGACAAGTTCATACTTACATACGATGCGCCTGAATCAAATCCACCCCACACTCTCTCCCCTCAGACTCCTTTCATCCACCACCACCACTTCTCCATTCCCATTTTATGTCCTCCTTCTTAACCCATGGAATCCACATAGTGCTGCCAGTGTGTGCCCGACCACTGGAACATGGGCAGACTACCAGGGGTCACATCTGAAGAAAACCAGCCTCCAACCCCCACCTCACAAGCAGCTGTCAACTGCCAGTAGCTTCTCAGCTAGGAGTGGGTCTTTGTGAGCATCTCCCCTATCCAAGGCGCATGTGTATATACATATACACACACATATATACATTATATATATAATGTATATGTATATATGTATATATAGTTATTGAGGTATGTTTTACATATTATAAAAGTCACTGATTGTAAGTGTACAATTCAACAGTTTTTGGTAATTTTACCAAGTACAACAACCATCATTGTAGCTTAGCTGTGGAACTTCTATTTTGCCCATTTACATTTATCCCAGTCCCACCCAGAACCCTGGATACCACTAATCTATGCCTAATATGTATAAAAAAAAGTCTTTCTGGAAACTTAGAATTGGAATCATTGAGTATGGAGTCTCTTATATCTAGTTTTTGAGCAGTGTTTTCGAGGTTCATACCTAGCATAACATGTCACTGACTCATTCCTTTCTATTGAGTGATCTTCCTTTGCATGTGTATCCCCGCCCCTATACATTCACTAGCTGCTGGTCATTGTCTTAAGTTAAAGGCTATTACAATAGTGCCGCCATGAATATTCATGTGCAGATCTGTGTGTTGTTTCCCTGAGAAAATACTTTAGGGAAGGAAGATAAAGTTCAGCCAGGTTTAAGAGGTTTCAGTCTATGTTTGCTTGATTTCATTTGTCCTGGGTAATGAGGCAAGAACACCATGGCAGGAAGAAAATGAAGCAAGGAAGCTTACCTCATGAAAGATTGGCCCACCTCCTACCTTCTACTACCCACCCAATAAGGCCCTCATGATATGAACAGAGCAGGAATTAGTCTGTTGTTGAAGGCTGAACCTCGTGGACCATTCGCCTTCAATAGTGCCACCAACTAGAGACTTTTGGGGAACAATTCATATCCAAACCTTAACAATGGGGATACATATCTTTTTTCTTTTTATCTTGGATAGGTACTTAGAATTGCTGGTTCCTATCATAGTTTTATTTTTAACTTTTTGAGAAACTGACAAACTGTTTTCCAAAATGGTTGTACGATTTTATATCCCCACCGGCCTTTTCTCCATTTCCTTATCAACGCCTGTTATTGTTTTTCTGACTTGTTACAGTTATTCCATTGGGTGAGCTCATTGAGGTTTTAACTTTGCATCTTACTAGTGACTAATGGTATTGACCATCTTTTCATTTATTCTTCTATCATCCACATATTTTCTTAAGTGAAATATACATATTACTTGTTCTGTTTTTTAGTGTTTTTTTTTTTTTGTTTTTGGAGACAAGGTCTCACTATGCAGGTATGGCTGTCCTGGAACTTGCTATGCAGACCAGGCTGGCCTCAAACACCCAGAACTCCTAGCGATCTGCCTGCCTCTGCCTCCTGAGTACTGGGATTAAAGGTGTGCACCCCTCGCCCCATACCTAGCTATTTGCTCTACTTTTGGTTGGGGTGTACTATACATGGCTTGAATAGGGTTTGTCCTGTATAATAACTGATATTGGAATTTGATTCCAACACTGCATTGAAAGGTGGTGGGCCCCTTATGAGGTAATCAGGTCTTTAAGAGGAATCAAGTGCCTTCTTTGGTAGGTTAAGGAATGGTGGGATAGAGTGTGGTTATAAATCAACTTTGCCCTTTGTGGTTTGTGGCTTTCCCATGCACTTGCTTGTCCTGCTTTTCTGCTATGAGATCACGTACCGTGAAGTTGTTCCCAGAAGCTGAGTAGATGCTGGCACCATGCTCGTAGACTTCCCAACCTCTGTCACCACTAGCCAAAATAAACTGCCTCGCTTACTAAATTACCTTCTCTCAAATATGCTGTGTACCAGTAGAAGACAGGCTAAGACAAGTTGCTCATCAACTTTTAAGCTGAGTTAAAAGGATTTTTTAAAAACAATAATCTTTGCTACAAGTCTCTTGCTGAATATGTATTGCAAATAAAATTCTCCTCTGTGCTTTGTAGCACTCTCTCCTCCCTCCCCCTCCTTCCTTGTCTTTCATTTGATATAGGAACTTATGTATCTCAGACTGGCATCAAACTCCATATGTTGCCAAGCCTGGCTTAGTGTTTCTGATCCTCCTGTCTCTGCTTCCCAAACGACAGGATTAATGGCATGCACCAGCATGCCCCATTTCTGAGGTTCTCAGGCATGCTAGGCAAGCACTCTATCAACTACTTCCCAAATGACAGGATTAACAGCATGCACCAGCATGCCCCATTTCTGAGGGTCTCAGGCATGCTAGGCAAGCGCTCTATCAACTGAGCTACATCTTCGGCCTGAGTTTTCCTTTTCTTAGTTGTTTCTTTTGAAATATAAAAATTATGAAGTTTTGAGTTCAAATTTGTTATTTAAAAAAAAAAAAAAGATCATATCTCTTTGCGTTCAAGACCAGCCTGGTCTACATAGTGAGTTCCAGGAAAAAAAGCGGGGGGGAGTGTCAAATATTTGATACCATAGTTGAAAAAAATCTTTGCCTAGGAGGTCTGGAAGATTTGTGGCTTATTATATTTTCTTAGGAATATTTGATCTAGCTTTTACATGTAACTCTGTCCTACATTTTGAGTTCATTCCTAAGTATGGGATGAGATGAGGCTGAAGGTTGACCTGTACCATGTGGTTATCCACTTGTCTCAGCATGTTTTGTTGAAAGCTCATACAGTTTTAATTGTTCCTAGATTTAGATTTTATAAAATTAAGTTCTACTATAAAACCTTAGTAGTGGATTGTTTAATTTTAGGTGGCAATAAAGATGTGGAATAGTGGAATGAGGAGCATTTTATGTACTTTCCTCTTAACTGTTATGCTATTTAAATTTAATTTCAATTGTTGATATATAAATTTATTGATCAAAGTTAAGCTTAATAAGCAAAAATATAAATAGTATAGCTTTCATATAATAGTAGCACAGCTTCAAATTACTTTTAAAAGCATATAAAGTCTTGTTTGCTAATGAGTAATTAAAAACTTATTTAAAGTGAATTAAATTGAATTTTCTCCTTCATTGGGCTATAGTATTGCCGTTTCTAGACAGTATCCTGGAAACAGATTATATGGGTTGACAAAGTTGAAAAAGTAGTATGTTTTTAATCTCTTAAAAATTTCCTCTAAATTGCTGGTTTAAAGCTACACCCATTCTGGGTAGGAGAGAACTACTGTTTGGAGCTCTTGTAGTTGGAACTGCTCTGTTCTTCCCTATCTAAAGCTGGTAGAACTAGAACAGATCTTTTGCATATGATTTACAAAGTAGTTGAAGGAGATTAATATTTATAATGCCAGTTATTCATTTAAAAAGAGGCCCTTGCTTTCAAGGTGAAGACCGCTAGGTGTGGCTTATAAGAGAACTGTTCTTTGTATTTGTGCACCAGTAGATGCCTGGCAGTTACATCAGTCTTTCTAGTCAGCAAAGTGTCACCAAGAACATTAGTGTTTCTGCTTTTCAAGTAGTTGTCCATGAGACCTGGCTTTTGAGAAATTAAGGAAATATTTCACTAGTTCCCTATTTATTTTTGAGATAAAAAAATTTCAAAATGTAAATAACAAGTTCTGAATGGTCACTTGGAAGATTGCAAGTTATACCTATGTTTTTCTTGAAAGTTTTTATTTCTGCCAGTCCAAAGGCCCTCAAGAGTTCAATCTCTGTCCTTGTTATCTTTCTGTTCTAAAAGAACATATACAACTTATAAGGACCTTAACAAAATGGTTGTTAAGCTGGTTTGGAAAAGAACTTGATTTGGAATTGCTTATATTTAATTGCTGACCTTGGTTTAATAGAAGTCGAATTACTTGAGAATAGAGTGGAAATGTAAACCTGTCAGATGTAAGAAAAGAGAACACAGCTAGTTATGATAGTGCATAGGCCTCCATCCCAGCACTCAGGCTAAGATGGGAGGATCATGGGTGCCAGTCCAGCTGTGGCTACACAGTCAGTGCCTGCCTTTAAGATAAAGTGTAGCTTGAGTTTTCTCCAATCCTGCCTGGCCCACGGTCAGGAGAAATCTCTCTCACCCGCCAGTCCCACAGCTACTTAGACCCAACCAAGTAAACACACAGAGACTTATATTGCTTACAAACTGTATGGCTGCAGCAGGCTTATT
This sequence comes from Peromyscus californicus insignis, assembly GCF_007827085.1. Taxonomy (NCBI): domain Eukaryota; kingdom Metazoa; phylum Chordata; class Mammalia; order Rodentia; family Cricetidae; genus Peromyscus; species Peromyscus californicus. The sequence goes on from NW_026294573.1 coordinate 46,640,774, forward strand.
GTTATCTAGTTCTTATATCTTAAATTAACCAATATCTATTAGTCTATAAGTTGCCACATGGCTCGTGGCTTACCGGTACCTTACATCTTGCTTTTCATGGCAGCGGCTGGCAGTGTCTCTCTGCCTCAGCCTTCCCCTTCTCAGAATTCTCCTCTCTCCTTGTCCCGCCTATACTTCCTGCCTGGCTACTGGCCAATCAGCATTTTATTTATACAGAGCGATATCCACAGCAATATAGTAGAAAGCAAAAAATAAAACAGCAAAGGAGAATACATTTGTAATTTTCAGTGATGAAAGTCACAATCTTAAGTTTTTTAAAACTGTATTCTAATTACTATGCTATGTACACTGAGTTTATTGTTCTCCAGAGTAGTCTTCCTTACAAGTGGTAGATACATGCTGGACATCAGTGTACAGATGTTGTCTACAGAGACATGGCACTTGCACACCCTCCAGTGTACAGACGTTGGAGTGATGTGACCTAGTGCGGAACTTGGCCTGTCAAAAGTCAGGTGTGGCATGTGCTGAACTCATATGTTGCTTACACAGTTGTGAGAAGTACATAGAAATATGTAGTTCAAAAGGTCCTCTCATACACAATTAACTAAACTCTGAGCATTACCTGTGATCTGGTTCTGTGAGAGGAATTTATGAATTAATATGTTCAGAAATTCCTAATTGTATAGATACTGCTCACTTTTCACCCTTGTGCACTCACTACTCCAAAGGCAGGAATGAAGGCATATTGTGTACCTCTCATGTAGATAGCTGTGTTTCAAATTCCCAGAAGAGATCAGACCTCAGTTCCATGGGCTGTGTCATGTTCTCGTGATGACACAGCACTGCTTTTCCTCATTTTTGTTGCTCACATTGCTTCTATAAAAATAGGCCAAAATGTTCACGAATTTTGTGGTTCATGCCAGCTTTGGTAATGCTCTGTAATAGTAATGCCATCGTAGACATCTTGAGAGTCCTGTGGCTCCTTAATGATAGGGAAAATATTTTTGCAGAAAAATTAGTTAATTTTTGAAGTCAAGTAGGTGATTTAATTTGATCTCGCAGAGAGATCTAATCTCAAATTCTTTATGAGGTAATTGGTAAGTTGGTATCAATGTTGAATGTTCTGTAACAATGAGAGCAAATCTTAGCATATTTAGATCCAAATATGAGAGAAAGTTTGTAAATCAGGTTTTTACTGTTCTATTTAAGCAATGTTTACTTTGATAGGTGGTAAACCACCTTATTTTTAGCACGGTGCTAGTGAGGAAGGGATTTCAGGCAGTCTTATCTCTGCTAATAATAGGAGCTTTCTTCCTCTCTTCAAGGGAGCCGTCTCCTTGTTTAAGCTAAGACTGGTTTGATGACGCTCGCCTCTGATGGATTTTTGTTTGTTTCTTTTGGTGGTGCTTTTGCTTTTGAAGTATTACAAATTCTTCAATGAATCGTTCTTAGATTTTTAAAAACAGCCTTTTGTGTAATTAAAAACACTAACAAGATTTGCATCTCTTATTCCAAGTGTTAATGTACTTAGTTATTAAAATACTTTGTTCTTTGCATTTTTGTTATTTTATATATTATTCAAACCCAGCTGGGCGGTGGTGGTGCACGTCTTTAATCCCAGCACTTGGGAGGCAGAGCCAGGTGGGTCTCTGTGAGTTCAAGGCCAGCCTGGTTTACAAAGTGAGTTCCAGGAAAGGCACAAAACTACACAGAGAAACCCTGTCTCAAAAAACAAAAAACAAAAAAAAAAATTCTAAAACCCAGTGAGCAGTGTGTTTTCATTCAGTACTGCTGTTTTTTTTCTAAATTGTAAATTAGCTATAAACCAATTAAATATGGTTGCTGTAGTGGAAAGTAGTGAAATTAAATGTATAGAATATACCCCAATTCTTTTTTTCTAAATTCTTACTTTATTTGTACAATTCTATTAGTATGCATTATTTTTGTTTTCCCTTTTTTGAGTTGGTACTGTGTGGGATTCCAGAACTAATTTCAGTTCTCCCGATGTAATTAATGCAATAATGCTACCTGTATATAGTATATATTTGCTGTGCTTAAATTATATTGAATTTCAAGCACAAATAATATTATTATTAATGTGACTACAGACACTACTTCAAACAGCTGACTTACTAATTTAAGTGAGATGAGAATGTTAACAGAATTTGCTTAATGACTTTTTGTTTCCTATTTAATGTCTTAAGTTACTGTGATATGATGAACCCAGCTTATTTCAGATTCATACCAGGTCCTCTTTATAGTCTGTTTCAGTGCTCTGTGAATTGTTAGATAATCTCACAGCTATATTGCATACTATCAGTTGATTTCAGCAAGAAAATTGACTTTTGTTTTGCATTGTGATTAAGATGAAATGTGCTATGGATGATTTATTGCTGCTGAATAACTGTTCTCAAGGAAGTTAGGTATGATCACAAAGGGGATGCTCTGTCTACACTTGAATTGTCTTAAAGATTTATTTTTATGTTAATTATGTGTATGTGTCTGTGTCTGGGTGTGTTAGTACAGGTGCCTGCAGAAGCCAAACGTGTTGGCCCCTCCTTGCAGCTGGACTTACAGGCAGTTGTGACCTGCCCAACACAGGTGCTGGGAATTGAACTCAGGTCCTCTGGAAGACCAGTAGATGCTCTTAACCACAGAGCCATCTCTCCAGCCCATACAGTTGAGGTTTTATAAATGATTTTGACATGGACTCAGATCCAGTCACAGTTGCTGTTTAGTATGGCAAAAACCTAGATGCAGTAACTAGTAGACAAACCATAGAATCAGAATTTAGCTGAATAGAACGTTTGGGTTGCTATTTAAAAACCAGAAAAGTGAAATTCAATAGGGACAAGTGTCAAATCAGCTCTTAGGTTAAAACCCAAACCAAAACACAGGTGGCGCATAAAGAATGGAACCATTGATAGTAGTTCCAAAGACTAGAGTTTTAGGTGACCACAAGCTTAAGAACTACTTATTATGAACGATTAAATGATAAAATTGTTGCCAGGTGGAAAATAGATGTGCAGAGACAATATTAGTTGGTGGTTGTAGAAGTAGTTTTGTTTTATTATACTTTAAGTCAAATTTGGAATAATAGGTTCAATTCTTGGTGTTACAGCTTGGAAAAAATATAGCCAATTGTGATTCATTCTGACAGTAAGTTTTATCTTTAGGAGAACTCCACAAGTGTGCTATATGACCTCTTATAGAGGAAATGTGATGTTTTTCACACTGTAAGAAAACAGGTGTGACTGTGCTTTAAGCAGCTAAAGTACCATCATCTGGAAAAAAGTCGCCATAACTGGTGATGCCTTAGAGACTGATGCAAGGAAGTGCATTACTGCCAGAATTAGGTTTGTTTCCGGGCACCCATACCATGCATCAGTGAGATTTCTGTTACTGACCCATTTACTCAGGTGTAGATGGTTGTCCAGCAGGACTATTACTGCAGACTACCTAGCTTACATGGAAGGTAGGCATAGCTACCCTATGATGATGTTCTTGTCAACTTTATCATTCTGTTATTGCGCATATGTTTCCCCTAGTGTTATTGACGTCCATCTGGCTATAACTTGTATGAAACAACTTTCTAGTTAAGATCAACTAGAAAAACTGGAGGAGAAACCCCAAATAACTCCACAACCATCTGCTTGAAGGCAGCCAAAACTATTTTAAGGAAACTTTCTGAGAAGAAAAATCCACTGGGGTGAGCCTGATGTTTTGAGCGGTTTGCTAATTTGTGAGGATGATAAATGTGAAACATCCAGCAAAGAGCGATAGCCCAAAGAGAGAAGAACCAAGCAGTCTGAGTTCTGAGGAGAACATAAAGTCAAGGTTTTCAGAGCCAGTCCTTGGTAAGCACGGGAGTTTATGGTTGCAATACTTGGAAGATTAAAAATTCTGTTTATGGTCAGCTTAATCCCAGACTAAGAATGTCTACTTCCTGTCTTCTCAAAGGAAAAGAAAATCAAGTGGGGTCTCTACAGATGTTCATATACAACATTCAGCATTCTAGGAGAGGTCTGTTGTGGGGGACTGTGGGACTTGCTCTGTTCTACCCCCACCTTTAGAAAATTTCTTAGGTGGAGGAGAGAGGGATGAAATATCAGCTAGAAAGAGAGACCGAGCTGATGAGAAGAAAGACAGAAACACAGGATAACTTCAGGAGGGCCTGGGTCAATATCCACCAGCCTCATCCTTTGTTGAAAAGGGCTTTTTATAATATGCCAAGGGGAGAGGTAAAAGACCTCCCCTTTGCAAGATCAAAGCACACCATACAGCCAAGTGTAGACCCTTCCAAACACCTGGTAACCATGCCCGTGGTCAAATCATCTCCTTATGCACCCCTGCTGGGTAAATCAAGCTCAGATTCTCTGACCCTGAGTAATTTCTCACTAGAAAGCCTCTGTGGGCTTCCAAAGTCTGTGATAACAGGAAAAGATATGAAAGTAATTCAGATTTTAAAGTTATCAGACATGAACTTTAACTTACTCATGTGTTTAAGATCCAATTTTTTTTCAGTAGTAGACAAAGGAAGTTTGTAGAACTGAAAAATGAAGTCATTAAAACAGAACTTTTAGAAGACTGAAAAGATCAGTGTAGTGAATGGTAGATCAAAAGAAAATATCCAGATTGGACCAGAGAGAGACAAATTATGGAAAGAATGCATAAGGCACAAATTGGAACACAGTGAAAGTCCATAATATTATTGGAACCACTACAGAAAAAGTCAGTTGTAGGGTATGTGTGAATAGAAAGTTGACCTTAGCTTTTCCTTTTCTTAAGTGATATTTTAAAAATATTTTAATGATATGTATGTATAGGGGTTTGTGGCATATGTATGCAGTATCCACAGAGGCTAGAAGCGTATGTCAGATTCCCTGGACCTGGAGTTACAGGCAATTGTGAACCATGCAATGTGAGTGCTAGAAACTGGATCCAGGTTCTTGGCAAGAGCAGTACATGGTCTTGCTGCTGAGGCATTTCTTCATTTCTGTGGTTTTCCTTCTTTAAATTTTTTGAATGTATACTAAGATAAGTATGATTATTCAGTTTGTCTATCAAACATTTAAAGTTATCATTTTTATTATTATTATTATTATTATTATTATTATTATTATTATTATTATTATTTGTGTGTGTGTGTGAAGTGTGTGCAAGTGCCTATGTGCCATGGTGGGAGTCTGGAGGTCACAGGACAACTCTTGAGAGTCAGTTGTACCTTGCTACCTTACGAGATGTGGGGAATTTTGAATTCAGGCCATTAGGCCTGTGTACAAGAGTCTATATCCTTGAGCCATCTTGTCAGCCCCTAAACATCATTTTTATGAAAATGACCTGTAATTGGTTAGTTGACTTTGGGCTGGAGGGACTGTGGAAGAAGTATAAGGTCATTGTTTTTACCAGCACAATCATAAGGAAACAGAAACGTACTTCAGCTTCCATTTAAGGTGTCTGCTCATAGTGCATCCACATGGCTCCCACTTGAGTCTTTTTACTAGAGTTGATAGGATCCACTCATTGAGTCTCACAACCTAGTGTGCCCTGTGTGAAGCCTGGGCTAGGAAGTAACAGTTCTATGTCTTAGGACATGTGTGATCAGTTCTGTGTCTTAAGGATGTGTGTGATCTTAACAGTTCTGTGTCTTAGGACATGTGTGATCAGTTCTGTCTTAAGGATGTGTGTGATCACACAGTATTGACATTCTGTGTCATCTGTGTCCTAAATCCATCTTTGAAAACTAAACTGAAATAAAGTTAGAACCTTTCCTTTTCTTGTCAATACTACTTTGGATTCAAGACCAGTGATTGTCCCAGTGTGGGCATTGCACAGTCCTGAGGGGAAAGAGAAAGATGGCAGGAGTGACTTTTGAAGATAAGAGGTGAAAGAAATCAACTCCCAACTTCTGCCATTTGAAGGGAGGAAAAGAAAGCTTAAAAATAAAGCAGCACACTTTTTTTCATCTGTTTTTGAGAGACAAATTAAATTTGTTACCAGCATAACCACACTAAAGGGGAAACACCAAAGTGAATTATCCAGTAAACAAAGTAATTCCAAATGAAAGCAAGAAGGCTGTCTTAGTTGAGGTTCTATTACTGTGAACAGACATTATGACCATGGCAACTTTTATAAGGAAACATTTCATTGGGGCTGGCTTACAGTTGAAAGGTTCAGTCCATTATCATCATGGTAGGAAGCAGGGCAGCGTACAGGCAGACTTGGTGCTGGAGAAGTAGCTAAGAGTTCTACAGCCTGAATGGTAGGTAGCAGGAAGAGAGAGCAGCTGGGCCTGGCTTGTGCATCTGAAACCCCAAAGTCAACCCCTAGGGACACAACTAGCCCAAAAGGACATACTTCCCAATACTGCCACTCCCTGTGAGCCTATTGGGGCCATTTTCATTCAAACCATCAAAAAACCCAAATGAAATGAAAGACTCTGGAATGGGCTGATAGAGCAGTAACTAAATAGATAACTATTTAGATATAAATAATAAAACTCCATCCTCTAAGATTTAAAATATATGTCAGAATTAAATACAAGGCAAAATGTGAGAGTAGACCAACCCTGAATTATCTGAGAAAAGTAAAACTCCAAATTTGTGTAGACATTAGTGAGTCAAGGATGCATATTACAATCTCAGGGGTAATTATTAAAATGAAACCTAAGGGCTCTTACGGTGAAAACTAGTTTTGTGTTCATTATTTTGTAGAGAATTATGTAAATCATCCCAAAACTCGTTATAAGAGATTTTATTGAACTTGAAATTATATTTATTCACTGCATCAAAAGAAAATCCAGCCGGGCGTTGGTGGCGCACGCCTTTAATCCCAGCACTCAGGAGGCAGAGGCAGGTGGATCTTTGTGAGTTCGAGGCCAGCCTGGGCTACCGAGTGAGTTCTAGGAAAGGCACAAAGCCACACAGAGAAACCCTGTCTCGAAAAACCAAAAAGAAAAAAAAAAGAAAAAGAAAATCCAGTTTGCAGTTAGAGGTGATTAATGGAACTGGAAAAGAAAAGGGAAATAAAGCTGTAGAGTGAGCTGCAGGAGGAAACAGTCTCAGGACTGGAGCTGGAAAAACATGAGAAGGTATGATTAGTAATGGTGGTCATGCTCCTGGCAGGGTCTGTGGGTCCTCTGGAGTGAGGACAGGCAGAAAATTTTAGATCCTTTATCCATGACTTGAATGTATCTTCTAGCATTTCAAAATAATCTCTTCTTATACTGATGAATGGACTTTTTATGATTATGTCTTCCTTTAGGTGATTAAACATTAAGCTAATTTCCTTATGGAATCTCAGATTGACTTAAGTTTTAAAGAAATATTTTAAAGTTACAGTCTAAAGTCAGCATAAAGATTTAAAAAATAAAGCAGAAACCAGGTGTGGTAGCACACACTTCTAATCCCAGCACGCAGGAGGCAAAGGTAGGTAGATCTCTTGTGAGTTGGAGACCAGCCTGGTCTACCTAGTGAGTTCCAGGACATCCAGGGCCACATAGTAAGACACTGTCTTAACTATCCCCCCGCCCCCAAAATTAGAAATCAACATGCCTTGAGGTTAAAGAAGCTAAGTATAACATTTTTGTAAAACAAAACAAAAACAATAACAAAAACTTCCTCAGGCCTTTCCTGATTGATTTAAAATAGCCTATGTTTTTTTCTCTGCCTCTTGCCTGTCTTTATGTGCTTTATTTTCTTAATTTATTAACATTGAACCAACATTATTTTGTATGCTTGCTTATTTATATTCTTCACCAGAATGCAAATTCCACTTATTTTCAGCATTCAAGGCAATTCTTTACATACTTCAGTCAAACAATATTTACTGACTAAAAGAATGGAAAATAAATGCACATATCTACATGGTAAAAACAACCAAGTGAGAAAGCTCTTTTGGGATATGTGAACTCATCTTTTCAGTACTGAATATATGTGATATGTGTTATTATGGGACTATCAGAGTAGTGTTAGCCAGGTTTTATTTCCCCAATTTCAACATGTGTGTCTGATTCACAATAAAAGGCACAACTCTATTCTTGCCTTGGTCTTTGATGGGACAGTGTTTTTTTTTTTTGATTACTCTCATCCAGTGTCCTTCCTTCCATCATGGCTTCATTACATCATGCTGCAATAAGGTGATAAGATGCAAGTGTGATAAGCATGCAGATGGGACAAGGACCCTTGATATGTGACAAGAGACACTGGTGACCCAGAGGGAAATGAGGCTGAGTTTTGTGTTTAGGCTTTGGACACATCATCCTGTGTTGGCAAACCTTTTCAAGTTGATGGGACTTAAAATCGTTGTGGAAACAGTTCTCTGGGATTTTTTAAATTGGGTGGAGGTGGAATGACCCACACTAAATGCAGGCAGTGCTATTCCATGGGTTGTGGGTTCCTTTTAGATGGAAAGGGAAAGAAGTTGCTGAGTTCAAGTATTCATCTCTGTGTGAATAAAATGTGACGAGCTGCTATAAGCCCCCCCTGTTATGACTTCCCGTTACGATAAACTATAAGCCAAAATAAGCCCATTCTTCCTTAAATTGCTTTTGTTGGGAATTTGGTCATAATAATGAGGGAAGTTACCTAATACATGTAATTGGTAACCAGAATCGGGTGGTTTTTAGACCTTTGAAACTGGTTTGCTGAAGGACTATGGATAGTTTGCGTTGGTGGGCCACAACAGCCTTGAAGTGCTGTAAGCAGAACTTAATGGAACATTCTGTTGGGATCTTGGAAGACAAGAATGTTGAGAGACATGTGGACAAAGGAGCCTAGCTCATGAGATGTCAGAGGTGAACAAGGACTATCTGGAGCTGGCTTAGGGACCATTCATACAGTATTCTGGCAAAAGATTCTGGCTGTATTCTACCTATTCCCTGAGAACCTGAGACAAACTGAATGTAATGGACCAATTTATTTGACAGGGGAAGTTTCAAGATGGAATAGCGTTCACACTGTGTTATGGTTTCTGCTCATTGGTATATTCCAAGTCTGTAGTGAGAAAGAACAAAAAGTTGAGCAGAAAGATAAGAAAATGGAAGTTTGAGAAGGAAATGTATGTGAATTAACTAAGTGTCAGGTTTCAGACAAGGAGAGTGTTGATGATAAAATAAAACATCTGACTGGGCGGTGATGGTGCACGCCTTTAATCCCAGCACTCAGGAGGCAGAGGCAGATGAATCTCTGAATTCTGAGTTCAAGGCCAGCCTGGTCTACAGAGCAAGTTCCAAGACAGCTAGGGTTACACAGAGAAACTCTGTCTTGAAAAAACAAAGACAAACAAAGAAAAAACCCCAACAAACAACAGAACAACACCAAAACAAAAACATCTGAAATTGCTAATGAGATTAGTGCCATGAAAGAGAAATCTGGCATTTCCCCAGAGTCAGCATACAGTGGCCGGTACAACTATGGTCCAGGAGGTCAGGCTCTAGGCCAAGCTGCTGCAGATCTTGGCAGCATTGTCCACATGATACTGGCTTAACAGGACTAAAAGATGCAAGACTGAGGAGGTTATGAAGTCTGTACCACAGTTCCAGAGAGCCACTAAGGCCAGGCAATGTGTGCCAGGGTCGGAGTTCCTGTTAGGAGGTCCTGAAAGGTCACTGTGTGAGGCTGTGGAGGTGAGACCAAGGTTGTAGTGAAGACCCCAGTATGTTGGCCATGCTAGGACTGTGGAATTTCTGCTGAAGAAAACCGTAGGCATGAAGTAGAACTGTTAGCTCAAAAGAGGGGCTATATGTACTTAAGGAGCAGAGCTGAGGGATGGGCCATCCAAGCCCCTTGGAGCCCAAATGATTCTACCAGGATCCCCAAAAGCCAGAGTGGAGCTGTAGGATTAGGTGTTTTCCCTGACACATTTTCTGTCTTGCTTCGGTCAAGTCCTTTCTTGCAGTGCCCCAGAGCTCCCTTTTGGAATGCGAATGCTTATTCTGTGCCCTCGTGTATTGTAGGAATGTACCTTATTTTGAGTTTATAGTGGCTCCCAATTAGGATGTTACCTGGAGTCTTAACAGAAGTTTGGACTTTGGAATTTTAAACAGTGTGGCAATTGGTAAAGATTATAGGGTCTTGTGAAATTGGATTGGATACATTTTGTGTTATCAGATGTCTGCGAGTCTATGAGGACAAGAGGTGGAAAGTTAAGGCTTAAAGTGCTGTGTGTGTCAGGTTGACAACAAGTGGGGTTGTGATGGCTGATCTTGTTTATCCACTTATTAGGATTTAGAGTCACCATGAGAACAAAGTTCTGAATATGTCAGTGTGGGATTTTCTAGACTAGGTGAATTGAGATAAGAAAACCTACACTAAATGTGGGCAGCACCATGTCATAGCCTAGGGTCCTGGACTGACTCAACAGGAGAAAGACTGGAGCTGCAGCCTCCCTTTCTCTTTGTCACCGCAGATGCAGTCTGGCAGCCACCTTAAGGTCCTGCACCTCTGACTTCCCCAGCGTCCTAGTCTGTATTCGTGAACTGTGAGCTGAAAGAAGCCTTGTCCTGGAGTTGTTTTTGGAGGTGTTTGGTCACAACAGTGATGAAGGGAGTTCATGGGCTGCCATCCTCAGACGTTCTCTTGATTTCTAGTGTGCTCTCTGTAACCAAGATGTAATGCTATCTGCCATCTGAGTTTGGAGAATGAAATATGCCCATACAATTCTCAGCATGGTGCTTAGTCATAGCCAAAAATAAGAAGTCCTTTGCTTCCACGTTAGAACTATCTTCAGAGAATTTAAGGACTTCGCGAAAAGGAAATTTGGAGAGAATCAGTGAGACTGTTTTGTTTCATCATGGGCAAAGAAGAAAGGAGCCTTGTGTTATTTTGGCAGGAGTCTGGTGATGGTAGGAGTTAGAACATATGCACATCAGATCACTCCTGACTCCAGAGTTAAAGTTCTGAATATGCATGAACAAAGGCCAACAAACGGGGCCAACTTCTGCACCAAGTTCTGACTTGCTGATAGATTTAGTAACCTTTGCTTTGCCATAGCTTAGGTATTGATTCAGTGTCCTAGTTATTTATTTATTTATTTTTTAATATGGAATCTTATTACATATCCCGGTTTGGCCTAGAACTACTATGTAGACCAAATTTGGGGTGATCCTCCTACCTCTGCCTTTAGGAAGCCAGGCATTTGCCATCACGTCCAGGGCCTCCAAGAGTTCTCAAAAATTATACACCCCGAGTTAGTTACTTTCTTGTTCTGTGACAAAAGCACTGTAAGGAAGAGAAATTAATTTTGACTTAGTTCCGGAGGTCTACAGTCCATTATGGTGGTCAAGACTTGGCAGCAGGCATGGTGTCAGAAGCAGAAGTCTGACTGGCCACATTGCATCTACATCCAGGAAGCAGAGGCTGTGCAGTAAGACCTCAAGGCCCACCCCCAATGACTTACTTCCTCTAGAAAAACTCCAACTCCTAAAGATTCCACAACCTTCTTAAATAGTACCACCAGCTAGGGACCAAGTGTTCAAACATGTAAGTCTATGGGGGACATTTCTCATTCAAACCACAACATCCTCTATCCCACAAAGATTCTCATCATTCGAATCATTCTTTACATGAGTACTGATAGTATAAACTAACGGCCCATGAACACTGCTTCCAAAAAAAACCACAGAAATGACTGATGTCCCAGGAGCTCCCTTTGGTCAATGTCTCCATTCTTTGTTCCCACTGTATCCATCCTTCCCAATCTCTCGTAATTAGACGAGATTAGAGGTGCTTTCACTTTTTTCTACATTTAGACCATGTTATTTCAGCTTCCACATATGAGGGAGAATATGTGATACTCATCTTTCTTCCCCGGTTTATTTCACATCACTTGGGTCCTTTCATTTTACTATAAATGACAGGATTTTGGTCTTTATGGTTCCATTGTGTTTATATACCATCTTTTCGTTAACTGCTCACCTGTTGGTGGGTATCAGGTTGATTCCATATCTTACTCTGTTGTGAATAGTACCTCAATAACTCAGACCTCCAGCTGTGTTTTTGGTAGCATGATTTAATTTCCTTTGGATGTGTTCTTAGGCTTGGGATAGCTGGATGTCTTTTAGTTTTTGGTGGAATTACCACTCTTCTTTATAGTAGCTATACTTTATATTTCCAACAAACAGTATAATAGAATTTCTTGCTTTAAAAAAAAAAGACCGTTCTAACTAGAGTTTAGTTTGTTTCTCTAGAGGCTGATACTGAACATTTTGCACATATTTGTTGCCCATTTGCATTCCTTTTACGAAGTGCCTGTTAAGGTGATGTGTCCACTTTTAAACTGGACACATGTCGTTCCTTATGTACCCTGGGTAGTAATTCCTTTGCAGATGGATAGTTGGCAAATACCCTCCCTGGATTCTGTAGTTTGTCTCTTCATTCTGCCGTGTAATTTCTTTGCTGCCTTTTGGTTTGATGTTTCATTTCTCAGGTTTTAACTTGTTTCTCACACTTTGTGGACACATGGACTATGCCGTCATCTTCAGAGTTTCAGGTCTTACATTTAGGCCTTTGGTCCATTTGGGGTTGAGTTTTGTAGTCGGTTAGCAATAGGGTCAAGTTCATTCTGCACGTGGCTGTGCTCTTTGGTGCCTTTGCTGAGACTCCGTGGACTCGAGTGCTGGTCTGTTGTTGCTTTGTTTCTCTGGCATCTGTTTGTCCCCTTGCTCTGTGTGTCCATTTTTAGGTCACTACTATGCTGTTTGGGCTACTGGGTCTGTTTAGCACTTGAGGTGCTTTCAGTTTTCTCCCTATTTCTATGAAGAATGTTAAATCTTGGTGGGTTTGTATTGAGTCATAAGAGTCGTGACTCACTGGGATAGCATGGGCATCTAAATACTGTTAAAACTTCTAGTCCTGAACACAGAAATCATCCCATTTTTGTGTCTTCTCAATATCTTTTGCCAAAGTTTTATAAATTTTCATTGTAAAGTTCTTTCACTTTTTTGGTGAATTTTGTCCCAGTGTATAGATTTTTATAGCTATTATGAACGTGAATGTGACTGCTTTCTTTCTCAGCAAGCTCATCGGTGTGTAACAGTGCTACTGACTTCTGTGTGTTGATTTGGTAACATGCATTATTGAGTTGATCAGTTCTTATAGTCTTGTGGTGGAGCCTTTAGTTTTTTTTTTTTAATTTATAGGATCATATCTGTAAACAGTTACCTGCTTTCCTCTCCTATTGTTTACCTTTTCTTTCTGTCTCATGTCTAATCTGGCTCAAAATCTGCTAGTACTGAATTGAATGAGAGTGTTGAGAGCAGACATCTCATCTTGTTCTAGATCCTAGAGGAAATGCTTGCAACTGTATGTTGGCTATGTTTTTTTTTTTTTTTATCATATATAACCTTTATTATGTTGAGGTATGGCCTTCAGTACCTAATTTGTTCATTTTTCAAATCATGAAAGGATGTTGAATTTTATTAAATGCTTTTTCTACATCTTTTGAAATGATCATATCATCCTGCTAGCCCTTATCAAAACTTTAATACACTTATGAACTTATTTACTCACTATGTCCATGTCTATTTGTGAATGCATGTATATGGGGGTGGTGTATGACACTGTACATATATCAGGGGTCAAAGGACAACCGCAGGAGTGTGTTCTTTTATTCCACGGTAGAGCTTTGGGATCAAACTCAGAAAGGCTTGGTGGCAAGTGCCCTTACCTGATGAACTGTCTCTTCATGTATTGATTTGAAATGATCGAGCTATTCTTGGATCCTTGAAAAGAACTTATAAGTCCATCACTGATTTTGGTATCAGGGTAATGCTGGACTCATACACTGAGTTTGGACGGTTTTCTTCCCCTTTGGATTCCTTAGAATGGTTTGGGAAGAGTGTTAGTCCTTTATTAAAGGTTGAGTAAAATTAAATAGTGAAGCTACCTAGTCTTGTGGGTTTTTTTTCTTATTTTAAACTAATTCAATATTGTTACTTTTTATTGACTTACTTTGTCTGTTTTTAATATTCTTACAGTTTAATTTTGGCAGATCATATTTGTTCAGAAATTGACCTCTTTATCAAGCTAGATTTTCCAGTTTATTGGCATATACTTTGTTTGTATTAGCCCTGTAGTATTGATTGTAAGGTTTTCTTTTCACCTCTGATTTTATTTGAGTCTTTTCTTCTGTGTGTGTGTGTGTGTGTGTGTGTGTGTGTAACTGAAGGTGTATTGATTTCATTTATCTTTTCATAAAACCAATGTTATTTATTTGTTAGTGTTTTTTAATAATAGTTTATAAAATTAAAAATTTTAAAAACCAAACCCCCATTTTGTTTACCTTTTGAGTCTGTTTTTCTGTTTTGTTTATTTCTGCTCTGACTTTTGTTCTTTCTCTTTCTCAGTTTGGGTTGTTCTTGCTTTTCTAGGTCCTTGAAATGCCATATGAGGCTGTTTACTTTAAATCTTTTTTATTTTATATGAGCACTTATTGCTATAAAATTCTTAGTACTACCTTAGCTGTCAGAAATATGAGGGGTTTTGTTTATTTGTTTTTGTGTGTATTTCTTTTTTAATTGTTAACGTTTGTTTTGTGGTCCAAGACTACTATTTGGAATCACTATGGTTTTCTGGAGTACCACATTTGCTTCCATTTATTAAGCTTTCTGTGATAATTTTGAGTTAAAGTGTGATACTATGGCACTACTATAACATTTCAGCTGCAGAGTTTTTTACGTCTTACCCGTTTATGCTTATGATATTCCTACTGTGTTAAACTTCATAGTATATTACTTTTAAAGTGATTTTTAAAAGACCCTTTAAAGTTTCAGTTCATTTTAAATTGTGTGTGTGTGTGTGTGTGTGTGTGTGTGTGTGTGTGTGTGTGTGTGTGTCTGTCTGTCTGTCTAGGTATGTGCATGTGAGTGCTAGTACCCATAAAGGCCAGAAGAGAGTGTCAGATCCGCCAACCTGGAATTGCAGTTGTGTGAGTTGTGTGTGGCCTGATGTCATGTCCTGGGAACCAAACCCAGGTCCTCTGGAAGAGCAGTGCCTACTTTTAACTGTTGAGTCAGCTCACTAGTTGCCTTTGGAAGGCTTATTTAGGATGCATTCTATGTACTTAAATGCACATTCACTCTTCAATGGTACCATGTCCTTCATAAACAGGTTTTTGTTTTTTGAGACAGGGTTTTTCTGTGTAGCTTTGGAGCCTGTCCTGGATCTCACTCTGTAGACCAGGCTGTCCTTGAACTCACAGAGATCCACCTGCTTCTGCTTCCCGAGTGCTGGGATTAAAGGCATGCACCACCACCGCCCGGCCCAAAGTACCTTCTTTTTTTTTTTTTTGGTTTTTCGAGACAGGGTTTCTCTGTGTAGCTTTGCGCCTTTCCTGGAACTCACTCTGTAGACCAGGCTGGCCTCGAACTCACAGAGATCCGCCTGGCTCTGCCTCCCGAGTGCTGGGATTAAAGGCGTGCGCCACCACCGCCCGGCCTCCAAAGTACCTTCTTAATAAAGACTTCCAGAATTAAATTTAAAGAAGAATCTTTTTTCTAATGTATTACTTTTGATTTAAAAAAAATCAGATTTACTTGTGTAGGGTCTATACAAATGAATAAATAAATGTAATAAACCCATCAGGTTGTATTTGGGAATATATAGTGTATTTTTTCACAGAGAGCTTTGAGGGATGAGATGGTTTAATAAAAGACTGTCATACAAGCATGGGGACTTGAGTTTTATCCTTAGCACTTACTTCTTTTTTCCTTCTGGTTTTTTTAAATCAGTTGTTGTAGCACCTATAGTCCTTGCTCTGGGGAGGTGGAGACAGGAAGATCTTCGGGGCTTGATAACAGCCCCTCTGGCTACTATAGGGTCAGTGAAAGATTCTGTCTTTGTTAGATAAAATATTTAAAATCATATCTTAAAATTAAATAAGGAAGTTATGGTATGAATTCATGTGGAAGTGTTCCAAACTATGATTTATTAAATTGTACAGAGTATGTGCTTGAGATTAAAAAAAATTCTGATTTAATCTGGTAGTGATAATTGGAAATTAGAAAAATTACAATGTTGTCTTTATATAAAACAGTTGCATATTTACACCTTCTTAATCCAGCTGAGTAAAGTTCTGTACTTTGTGCATTAAGAAGTTTGAGAACTGGAAAGCATTCAGAAAATGGCAGACTAAGTTGTCAGGAGATGGGGAAAGGCTTAAAAGGTTTATATCCTCCAGAATAGGATGATCCTTGGGGGATATAATTAAAAAGATTTGAAGAGTTGGAAGGAGAATTAGGCTTGATTTAGTGAAACCTTTTGCTTAGTGTAGGGTTTATCTTATTTATGGTAATCCTGACAAATGGCTGAGCTTCCCATTTGAATCCTTGATGATGTAGTTGAGAGTGCTGATTCATAAAATATGTTGCCTGTTTTTCTGTCTCTGCCACTTATTACTTACTGATTGAGTGACATAAACAAATTGATAGCCATTCTATGACCATTTCCAGCCCCTGTGTCCTTGATATTAGACAAAGACTATAAGGCACCTGACTTGACTTCCTGCTGTCTAATATGGAACAATGACCAAGGACCAAGTAAATGTTAAATAATGAATAACCCATGGGAGCTATATTTAAGGAACATAGTTACTTAGAAAAATGTTTTTTTTCAGTCTAGGCCAGTGTAGTGAATATGGAGGCTAGGAGAACCTTTGCAGAATGGATGACTCGGGTACTTGAATTTTCTTCTTTTTTTAAAAAAATTTTTAAATTAATTTATTTTTTAATTTTATAATTTAATTTTACATATCAGTCACAGATTCCCCTCTCTCCCCCGCCATCCTCCCCACAATCCACCCCCTATTCCCACCTCCTCCAAGGCAAGGACTCCCTTGGGGATTCAGCTCAGCCTGGTAGATTAGGTACTTGAATTTCTATTAAGTAATTCTTTTTTTTTTTTTTTTTTTTTGGTTTTTCGAGACAGGGTTTCTCTGTGTAGCTTTGCGCCTTTTCCTGGAACTCACTTGGTAGCCCAGGCTGGCCTCGAACTCACAGAGATCCGCCTGGCTCTGCCTCCCGAGTGCTGGGATTAAAGGCGTGCGCCACCACCGCCCGGCTCTATTAAGTAATTCTTAATTCTGTTTTCTAGAACAGTGCAAAGTCATTTCCATTCTTCCTTCAGTGTGATACTCTTCACCTGGTAAAACAGAGCTGTAAGTCAGATGTGATGGTGCAGGCCTCTCAGACTTGCAGTAACCAAGACACAGGGGTTGGAGGACAGGCCCTCAGAAAAGAACATAGGGCTGGGCGTGGGAGAGACAGGTGGATTGCTACAAGTTTGAGGCCAGCCTGGTCTGCATACATAGTGAGTTTCAGGCTAGTCAGAGCTACAGAGTGAGACTGTCAACAACCCTCTCCCCGCCAAGCCCAAAACAAACAGATAAGAAACAGAAATCATAAAAGGCATAGTTCAGGTATAGTTTGGGTGATTGTGGATTTCCCTCCCCAGTGCTTCTTGGTTTTAGAAAGTATTTTGTGAATTTGGCTAGAATTTAAGAAACCAGAAGGGACTATTAATGGATATTCCAGCAAAACTGAATATTTGAAGTTAATTATTGCGTGTATATGAATGTGTATATATAAGATGTGTGTTCATGCCATAGCATGCATGTGGAGGTCAAAAGAGTCCCTAAAGGGAGTTTTAAAGTGTTCTGAATAAGTTGTATTTAAATTCAGTGGTGGCAGAAATCTGCAGAAAATAAAAATACAGCTGTTGTTCAACTCGTTAAAAGGGCCTATTCTTTTCAACTTGTTAAAAGGGTCTACCCCTCTTCAACTGAATAAAGGGTCCTACCTCCCTTCAACTTGTTGGTCAGTGGGGTCCCATAGACTCCCCCAAACAGTGCAGGCTATTGTGATTGCTCTTGGCTGCCCACCAGGAATTAGAAGGATGTTGAGTGTTGAAGTTAGTCACCACATACTTGAGTCATGAGAGAGAAATCAAGCTGGTACTGACCTGAAAGCTTCATCTGAATTGGCTAGCTTTCGTATTGCCAGAAGGTGCTATGCAGGTTACTGAGAGAGAAGAGCCATCAATATCTTGTCCAGCTGTGAACCCTGGGAGCTACGTTAATGAATCCTGGCAAGATATGCCCACTGGTGTATAGTGGCGTGCATGTTATGAAAGTAACCAACAACTTTCAGGTTGAATTTAAGGCCTGACCCTAAAGATAGAACTCATACCTGGTATTGTTAACTGGGCCAAAAACACATTGCTGGGTAGGCCATAGGCTCTAGAGGAGAACCTAATATTATGTTGCTAAATTGACATAGTATCAAACTGCCCTCTAAATACTTGCCATTATACCATAGATTATTGCAGCTCTTGGCTCTCATCAAAGAAGCTTCTTTTTGCCGTAGATGACAGTTAATACAGAAACCCAAAACCAGTCACAGTACAGAGAATAAGAAACTGGAGTGCTCAAGTCTAAATGGGACATCCATATCATACTTCCTCCTCCCAAGACTCAAAAAACATCATGCACAGAAGGGTAAAACTAGAGGTTGTGGAGGACTGCTGCAAAACAGTGTTCTCCAGACACAACAGGGCTGCTGACCATAAACGTTCATAGTAGCTGTGTCTGTGTGGGTAAGATCCACACAAGCTCAATCTAGCAAAAATCCAGCATGAACAGGGAAGCAGTCCACAAAGTCCCACTCATAGCCAAGGAACTATTGACTGCTCGGGAAGGTCAGTCAGTTTTCTTCAGGGATGCAGATCCTGGTAGCTGGCCCTTGCTTCACTGAAATGGCTCTACCCTCACATACTGGCAGTACCAAAGGGACTAGAGAGTTAAACAAACAAAAGCAGCACATGAATTAAAGATGGAGAAGTGGTGTGAGGAAAGTGGGTTAGGGTGCGTTTGCTCAAAACACTTGTATATGTTGATAGAGAGGTGGATCAGTAGTTAACAATGCAGATCGCTCTTGTAGAGAACCTCAGTTCAATTCCTAGCACCACATCAGGTGGCTCACAACTGCCGAACTTCAACATTGTATACTTGTATGAAAGTCTCAAAAAAAAAAAAAAAAAAAAAGGGGGACTTAAACAAGATGGTAGTATGTAACTCTCCTGTAAAATTCTGGCAGATGTTTCAAACTGTCATCATGTCTGTTAGCCTTCTCTTCCTGTTACTCCCAGATACATAACTGACCTTGGGCTCAGACCCGAGGCTTTTAAGTTCCAGACTTTGAGATGAAGAAGCTGCTGAGACATTTACATGGCTACACCCAGACACAGAGGTGTAGCTTGCTGTCTCTCCTCTTGCTAGTCATGTGTAGGGATGTAATTTGGGATTTGTGCCTGGGATAAAAAGGACATAGATATTGCTTGGCAGCTAGCAGTGCAATAAAACCACTCTATCCCAAGTGGACTGCCAGTGTGATTAGTACAATGCTTTAATATAGTGGGCTCTCATGACAAAGTTGTTAGTGGGTGAGTGTTCTTATTGTACCAGAAAGCAGATATGATCTGAATATTTGCTTTTGTAAAATGGTGCTATGGCAAGTTTGCCCATCCTGTTTTCAACTACCCTTTACAAACAAGGCATATTAAATACCACATAAAATTTATTTCAGTTATATTATGGCTGTAGTTGTTCCCCATTGATTCTATGAGGCCTAATATAAATCTCTCTTTATGTGTGTATGATCAACAAGCCATTGCTCATAAAAGATGCCTAGCAAATGTTTTGGATTTATTAAACTTTAAATTGATTAAATGATTGCATTCATCAAAGTTTTATTTCCAAACATTTGATTTCCATAAAGGAAAGTTTATGTCTGCTACATACATTAAAGATATTTTTTTGGTCTTGTTTGTGTATTTGTTAAAAAAGATTTCTAGGACTTTCAATTGGCTTCCAGGGGAAAGTATGACAGATTATTTATATGTAAATTATTATAGTTAAGCACCAAGTCACTGAAGGAATTATTAGGGAAAAGGCTAGTGTAATTCATCAAAAAGGGGGAATTCTCAATGCATTTGATTACTTTAACTTCAGACTTTTACTTAATTTATTATCTGTTTACTTAACCATTTCTAGGGAAAATGCCATTTCTTTTTCAGTGTTTCATATGGGAAATTTTCTTCATGTATAAAGATAAGCGAGTCAGTTTTTCCTCAGATAGAGGCAAAGCAGTTGTATTCTCTTCTGAGTCAGTTCCCTCATGCTTTTGTTTGCAGATTAACCCTGTGATAGTAAAACAAAGACCCATCTGCTGGGCCAGTAGACTTCATGTTGGATACTTTGCATCACGTGGCCAAAATATCTGGGAACAACATGTAGGGAGGAATTTTTATTTTGGCTCCTGGTTTCAGAGGTGCCAGCCCACTTATGACTGGAAGGGCAGGTTGGAACAGAGTAGTTCATATTTTATCAACCAAAAAGGAAAAACAGAGACCAGAGCAACTTGCAGCCTTAAAGACACGTCCCCATGACTACCTCCTCCCAGAGGCACACCTCTTACCCCCATCTTTCACCTGTAGCATGAATCTATCAGGGCATTTATCCATTGATTAGGTCAGTGTCTTCTGTTTTAATTATCTTTGGAATGCCTTCACAGACATTCCCAGAGCTTTACTTTACTAACCTTTCAAATATTTATTCAGTTAGCTTGTTGGACTAACCATCAGAGAGTCAATAGCCTTCTTTGACGTGGAAAAGTTACCTGTTTTCTCATTAGACAGTACTTTTAGTTACTCTGTGGAGAAAAAGAAACTGAATCATGTCCCATTGTAGTGATAAGGGATGGCAGTCTTTACTTTCCTTGAGGCCATAGTGGATTTGAAGACAAAGTCATACTTGTTGGGCCATGTGGGCTAGTGTTTGGGTGTTATCAAATTTCCAGGGTATGTGATATACTACTCAGGCCATTTCATTGGATAGTCCGTGAAAATCCAAAAGTTTTCCTTAAGTTCTGGAAACATTGTGGAATGCTAGTAAACTGATGTTGCTTGAACATTATTTTTACTAATTAGTTTGCTTTATATGGGAATTTTCAAGCTTTTTAAAAAGTATTTAAAATGGTTATGAAGTTATAAAAATAAAATAATGTCCCTCAACAAGAAATGCAGTTCGTAAATTAATCCATTTTATATTTGCATCACTTTATCACAAATACATAGATGGCATTGTTGAATTATGTGGTTAAAATTTTAGTTCTGAAGCAAGATACCTCTGGGTAACATGTGGTGCCTCCACTCAGCATGTAACTTTAGTTAGACAAACTATTTAGCTTTTCTGTGAACTAGGTTGTATTTATCCCTGGAGAATAGTAATACTTCATAGAGTAAGTGTGGAGGAGAGGTCTGTGAGATCACTCAAGGGTTTACCATGGACGTAGGTTAGAAACCTGCAGATATTAATCCTTAAAGAGCCAGTAGAGAGCAGAAGGGAGACCACCTAAGAGAGAGTGGTGCTAAGCAACAGGGAATAAGAGTGCTCCCTTAGCAGAACCACTAACCACACCGCTCCAGAGATTAGCATGGCCCCTGGACCAAAGGGAGTACTGAATGGTATGTGAAGAGCAGAGACTGGCATAGCTTGAATTTTGAACAGTAATTAAATTGCTTTGCATTTATTACAGAAATTATGTATTCTTCTGTAATAAATAAGATGATGATAAATAAAAGATGAGAAATAAGGAAAAATATAATGAATTCTATTCTGTCTAAAAGATGTTCTATAATATTTTTATGAAGGATTACAGAATTTAGCATTCTTTCTGCAAAGATTGAAGTGACGCTTCTTTGCTTTACTGACGATGCTGAGATGACTAAAGCACGGCTTCTGTGTTGAGGGAATCCTTTAAGGGGAAGAGGCAGAGGCAGAAGAAGAGCACTTCAGGCCTGTGTATCCTGTGATGCTGCAATAGGTCCATGAGTCAACGAGCTTCGGGCACGTTCGGAAAATGCACGATAATTCTGTTCGTACGACTGCCGCATTTCTCTTTCTCTTTCTCTTTTCTTTAGTTGGAGAACACCAACTGACAGGCCATAAAGTGGCAGTTAAGATCTTAAATAGACAGAAGATTCGCAGTTTAGATGTTGTTGGAAAAATAAAACGAGAGATTCAAAATCTTAAACTCTTTCGTCATCCTCATATTATCAAACTGTAAGTATTTTTGTGTTTGAAAATATAAAAGAAATGTCCTGAAATAGTTACAACAAAATGTTATAAATATCTTGAGTTAACTTTAGAAACACCAGTTTTCATGTTCACACTCAGCGTTAATTCATTTCCCCTCTGTCAGTTCCTCAACGCACACACTTGGTTTAGGGTTAAAGCCATTGCTTCAGAATGGGTAGGATTCAGTGGTGCACAGAGCCTTGGGAGTTGGGCCGTTAGTACTCCTCAGAAAATCACTCAGGCAATTGCCTTTCTGAGGTTGGTTCTTTTGTTTTGCTTTGTTTCTTCTGTTTTTAATTTAAAAAAGTAATGTCAGACCAGGTGTGGTAGCACATTACTATGATCTCACTTGGAGCGTCATGAGTTTGAGGTCAACCTGGGCTATATAGTAAAATTGGCCCACAAATAAATAAATACATAGATAGATAAATGGCTATGTTGGTAAAATTGAAAGATAATTTAACTAATTTAATTAGATATGTAGAAAATGTAGACATTAAGTATGCAGTAATATTCTGTTATGTTGTTTAAAGTTCTAGTTTTGTAGTGAATAATGTAGCATTCTAGAAACAGAAAATTATTCCTTTAAAGCTTGGATACAGTTTTTATGAAATAAATGTTAATTTTACTTAAGGAGTACTTGATAGTAGGCAGGAACTGTGCTGAGCATTCTACATTTACAATTCCATATTATCATTATGGCAAGTCTATAAGGTAGGCTTACTTTATAGATAAGAAGACAGTATTACTAACAGGGATAAACAACTAGAAAAGGAAATTTGTGGATCCTTGGTTTTACCCAGTTAAATTTATATATTGTTACTTAGGTATGTAAAACAATAACTAGATATAAACCCAATATGGTGCTTTGTAAAGCCAAATTATTTAGTGAATTTAGTAGTAGAAATAGAGAGTCAGTCTATATCTTAATTCAAATAAGATTGCTGCATAAGAAAGTCTATTTAAGAGTAGTGTGAAGATATTAGTATCTTTTAGATTTTGTTTGCTAATGTTTTGAGAGCAGAATAAATTTATATTTAACCTAAAATTAGTTAGCAATCTTTGGTTTGCTTTTTGTTGTTGTTGTTGTTGTTGTTTTTTTTTTTTTTGAAACAGGATTTCTCTGTGTAACCAGAGATGTCCTGGAACACTCTCTGTAAACCAGGCTGACTCCAAACTCAGACATCCACCTGCCTCTGCCTCCTAAGTGCAGAGATTAAAGGTGTGCGCCACCACTGCCCAGCTAGTAAGCAATCTTTTAAAAATTATATTGTTTAAGAATTTTATACATGCGTTTGTGTTTTGATCAAATCTACCCTATTCTTTCCCCTACAGTCCCCCTTTCCCACTTTCCACGTACAACTTCAAAGCTCTTTTTTAAACCCTCAGTTCGCAATCTTTGAATGTCAGTGTTAACAGGAGCAATTTGCCAATCCTATGGAGTTCTGTTGTTTATTTGATTGGAGGATAATGGCCCTCCAAATGTGTGTCCTCACCTCGAGAACCTGTGAATGGTGTCAGTTACATTGCAAAAACAAAGTAAGGTTACAGGTCATCTTATACTAAGAGAGAGAGAGGTAGTTCTGGACAGCTTGAGAGTTCATGTGAACACAGTGGTCCTCCGAAGTAGCAGACAAGGATAGAAGGATGAGTCAAAAAGAGTTCTGAGCAAAGTTATCATGGGCAAATGTGAGCAGAACTCTGCTGGCTGCTGGAGGCTTAAAAGATGGAGGAAGGAAGCTGGGCGGTGGCGGCGGCGTACACCTTTAATCCCAGCACTCAGGAGGCAGAGCCAGGTGGATGTCTGTGAGTTCGAGGCCAGCCTGGTCTACAGAGCGAATTCCAGGACAGGCACCAAAGCTACACAGAGAAACTCTCTCAAAAAACCAAAAGAAAAACGAAATATGGAGGAAGGGGCTGTTAGACAGCACAGGACAGCCTCTAAAAGCCAAAAATTCAAAGAAGTGGACTTTGCTCCTAGAGTCTCCAGAAGACATCTTAATTCATGTCAAGCTTCCAGTCCACAGAACTGTAAGATAGTGCATGTATGGAGGCAATGGAGACCAATGCAACTTAGTGTTTGTCAACTGGACACAAGCTAGAGTTACCTGGGAAGAGGGAACCTCAATTAAGGAATGACCTTGTCAGTTTGGCCTATAGTTTGTCTGTGGGGGCATTTTCTTGATTAATGACTGGTATTCAAGGATCTAGCCCACTGTGGGCAGTGCCAACCCTGGGAAGACAGTCCTGGGTTGTATGAAAAAGCAAGCTGAACAAGTCAGAGAGTGATCCAATAAGCAGTGTTCTCTACAGTCTTTACTTGAGCTCCTGCCTCCAGGTACCTACTGTAAGTTCCTGAAGTTCCTTCTCTTCGTGATGGACCATAATCTATAAGATGAAATAAACCTTTTTCTTCCCACGAGAAGCTCTTGGCCAGTGTTTTATCACAGCAACAGAAAAGCAAGCTAGAACCAATAGCTATTTTTGATTTGTTTTCCCTCCAAGACAGGAAAGCCCTGGCTATCCTAGAACTCGCTGTATGTAGACCAAGCTGGCCTCAAACTTGCAGAGCCCTTCCTGTCCCTGACTCCCAAGTGTTAGAATTAGACAGGTGCTATCATGCCCAGCTTGTGAATTCCTAAAATCTCGTTTGGAGTAATTCCTAAAATCTCATTGGAATAATTGTAATGATTACAGGCTTTGAAATATTTAGTTTTTAATTGTTGCATTTTTTGTCAATTAACTATTGCAAATTAAAATATTTGGTGATGGAGCCCACACAGTGCCATCTTGCCAATGTCAAGAATGTGCCACTGACTGTTTCTTACTAATACTTGGTTTGGTGTGCCACTGGGTGACACAACTGCCCTGAGACTTTCAGTTTTATTGTATGCTTTAATGCTATATGATACTTACTTGAGGTTCATTCATCATAAACATAGAATCATGTGGCAGTATTTGATTTGAAGACTATGTTCAGTATCAGGTGTTAGATAACCCTAGAGTGTGCATATAAGTTTTGGAAGATTAGTGTAAAATATAACCTATCGAGGATAATGCACCTCTCCTTCCTTTTGTTTTCTAACTTTTGAATGCTGTGCTTCATAGTGTTATGTAAGAAGTAACGGTTGGCATTGGTGGAATGCCTAGTTTGTGATAAGCATTGTCACAAAAGCAGGCATTGGCCTCCTATAAGCTGATTCTCCTTAAGTTGACTCCGAGTAGTTCTCAGTTAACCGAAACAGTTCACGTGTGTGTGTGTGTGTGTGTGTGTATTTTTTTTTTTTTTTTTAAGAAAGTCTTGCTGTATAACCTAGGCTGGCCTAGAACTGCTGTGTAACCCAGGCTGACCTTACAATCAAATTCACAATCCTGTGTAACCTAAGCAAATTCACGATCCTGTGTTCGCCTCCGAATGCCAAGGTTCTAGGCCTGTGGGGACACTGACCCTTCTCCCGTCTGACCTGACTCCATGTTTGTAATGGTGTCAGCGGCATGTAAGCCAAGTCTCTGGTTTTTACTGCTGCTTGGTAGCTGTTGTGTATGAGAAGAGAAACCTGAAATGGCCAGACCTAAAGCTTCGACCTCACTTTCTGATGCTAACCCTGAAAGCTCCCCTTGGGAAAGAAATGTGACCTAGTTTGTTCTGTTCTTGCTTGACACATAGATTGCATATGCCACTGTTGTAGTTTAATTTCTGTTGCTGTGATAAAACATCCTGACAGAAAGCAGTTTAGGGGAGAAGAGGTTTACTCCATGTGTAATTACAGGTTGCAGTCTATTATTGAGGGGAAGTCAACTCAGGAACACAGTAGCTAGTCACACATGTCCACAGCCAAGAGCAGAGAGAAATGGGATGCACCCTGCTGGCTGCCTGCTGCATGCCTGTACTCAGCTAGCCCTTTTCACTCTTAAGCAGTTCAGGGCCCAGCCCATAAAGTGGTGCCATCCCCAGAAGGCTGAGTCTTCCTACACCAACTAACAATATGACAACCCAGTCCCCAACAGACATAGTCCAATCTGATCTAGAGAATTTCTCAAGTGGGTTTTCCTCCTCAGTGACTGTAGGTTGTAGCAATTTGATGATTAAAACTATCAGCACAGTAAACATCTGTGGTTATCATGGAGTTTGTCTTGTTTCTGACATAATTTATCAGTGTTGTCTTGTTCTTATTTCTGTAATTTATTAACATTTCTTGCCTCATTCTGGTTTAGAGTTAGTTATTGTTCCCTTGTTCTAAAGTAGCTACAGAACAGCCTCAGACTTCACTAGCAAGTAATTAGAAAAGATGAATCCACTGCTTAAACCTTTGATTTTTTTCAGCCATGAGCTTAAGTCGTTCATTCACATCCTCTTTAATTGTAAATTGGAACTTAAAAAAAAAAAAAAAAGAAAAACACTCAGGCCGGGCGGTGGTGGTGCATGCCTTTAATCCCAGCACTTGGGAGGCAGAGGCAGGCAGATCTCTGTGAGTTCAAGGCCAGCCTGGTCTACAGAGTGAGTTCCAGGAAAGGCACCAAAGCTATACAGAGAAACCTTGCCTCAAAAAACCAAAAAAAAAAAAAACAAACCAAGACAAAAAGCCACTCATGTTTTCTTCATACTGAGGCTTATTGACAGCCTCTAGTAATGTTAGTGTTACACACACACACACAAACACACACACACACACACACACACACACACACACACACACACACACACACACACACAGAGCGCGCGGGCGAGAGCAGGAGAGAGAGCGCACAGGCATGGGGAGCAGTGGGCAGTGGGAAGTAGGCAGTAAACCCATGATAGTTAACTGTGTCATATGCAGTAAAGATGGAAGGAGGAATATTATACACAGAATAACTAACAATACAAAGGATCTGAAGTGGAACACACTACACTCCAGCAATCAAAGAAACAGAATGATCTAGAACAATGGTTCTCAACCTGTGGGTTGTGACCCCTTTAGGAGTCACATATCAGATATTTGCATTCTGATTCATAACAGTAACAAAATTACAGTTATGAAGTAGTAATGAAAACAGTTTTATGGTTAGGGGTCATCACAACATGAGGAACTGTATTAAAGGGGTACAGCATTAGGAAGGGTGAGAACCACTGATTTCTAGGGGTTTGGCGTGATAAAATCAGAGACATAAAGGGGAGCCAGACAATACAGGACATTATCAAATATTGTTAAGGACTTTAACTTCCACTCTTGAGTGAGGTGAAAAGCCACTGAAGTATGTTGACCAGAGGTGAGATGTCATCTGACTTAACATGTAGACTGTATTTGGGCCTGTACTGAAGTAAGGAAAAAAGTTAGTCAATTGCAGTAATCTGGGTGAGAGGTGATGGTGGTATGGGATACAACATCACGTGGTAGATGTTGAGTAGTATGCTTGTTTATGCTTTCAATGTGGAGTTAACATTTACTGAGAGAAAGCAGATTATGAAAGAAGAATAACTCCAAGTACCTTATATGGGCAAATAAAATAATATTGTTGCCATTGACTAAATGAGAAAGGTTACATGAAGAAAGACCAGGTTTGAGATGGGGCATTAGGAGTTAGTATCAAACGTTTGACTTTGGTTTTATGAAGCTGAAAGGAAGCATCCTAGTAAAGATGTTCTTGAATAGCTGAGTCTGGAATTCAGGGGAAAGTTATGGATAGATAGTGTTATATAGATAGATAGTTAGGATTTCTGTTACTGTGAAGAGAAACCATGACCACGACAACTCTTGTGAAGAAAACATTTAACTGGGGCTGGCTTACAGTTCAGAGGTTTAGTCCATTATTGTCATGGCAGGAAACATGGTGGCAGGCAGGCAGAGGTGGTGCTGGAGAGGTAGCTGAGAGTTCTATATCTGGATCCACAGGCAGCAGGAGGAAAAATGAGACACTCCCTGGCTTGAGCATCTGAGAACTCAAAGCCTGCCCCCAGTGACACACTTCTCCTGACAAGGCCATACCTACTCCAACAAGGCCACACTTCCTAATACTGCCACCCCTATGAGCCTATGTGGGGCATTTTTATTCTAACCACCACAGATAGCATACCCTAAGACTGGATAAGAATATCAAGAACCTGCAGATAGATGAACTAGTCCAAGAACTGAGCTCCAGGACACTGACTCTGTCTGGACATAAGCAGGAACCAGAAAAGGGGAATGAAATGAATAGTCAGTGGAGGTCGAGGACAGAAGATCTAGTATCCTGAAACAAAACAAAACAAAACAAGTGAAATATCCACAAGCAGAACTATGTCCTTACCTTGCTATGCCAGGAGCCTAGATGTCAACATTTTTGTGTCTTTTCAGTTGTCAAAATGATTGAATAGCAATAAATTCACAAGATATAGCCCTTTCAGTGATAGCAGTTTGCCAGATAGCCCTATCTGTTCTGGTAATCTGGCTGAAGCTAGTAAGTTTGTTCCTTGTTTGTTTTTTTCTAGACAAGGTTTCTCTGTTTATCCCTGGCTGTCTTGGAACTTGCTCTTTAGACCAGGCTTGTCTAGAACCCACAGAGATTCTCCTGCCTCTGCTTTCCAAGTGCTGGGATTAAAAGTGTGGGCCACCACCTCTGGCTGTTCTTTTATTCTAATCTTAATCATCCATATTTACTCTCACATCATATTAGTACACAGTAAATCTTAAGCCTCTCTCTCTTTCATACACACACACACACACACACACACACACACACACACACGTATTTATTTACAGAATGAACAAGTTAAGGAGGCTACTATAGAGTTCTGAAGTTTCAAAATTGTACTAATAGAAATGTAAATTGAGTCTGTATTAATAAGACAAAGGAACCCAAACCAACTGCCCAGATGGAGCTGTTGCTAAGGCCATAGGAGAGTCAGAGTTGAAATCTAAGATTTCTTCAGCTATACCTAGACTGAGACAAGAAGAGCAAATCCAGGTCCAAATGGCTACCAGTTAGATCAGTGACTAAGAGCAATTGAGTATGCCTCATCCACAGCAGGAGGCCAGGCTGAGCTGAAGTGCCAGGGACATTCATCCTTGATGTGCATGTTGGGTGTCAGATGACGTGCTTTTGGACTTAAGGCATAGCAGTGCTAGCGAGGCACCTCCCACTTTATGGAGTCCAGGTGAGGGAGTCATACACTTGGATCTGGTGTGTCACCGAAGTTCTTCCTCTTCTTTCTCCTTTTTCTTTTAGGAGTTTTATTTTTAACTTTGTGTGTGTGTGTGTGTGTGTGTGTGTGTGTGATTGTAGGTGCTCTTGAAGTACAGAAGAGGGTTAGTTGGATTTCCTGCAGCTGGAGGTACAAGCAATTATGAGCTACCATATATGGTGCTGGGAACTGAGCTCAGGGCCACTGAGCAGTATATGCCCTTAACTTCTGAGCCATCTCTCCAGCTCCCAAAACACTTTTCTTATACAATGTGCAGTAATTTAGGATATAGATATAGCTTGATCTCAACAGATTATCAACTGTTCTTACTGCTAATATTGGGTAAGATAAAAACAGAATTGACTTATTAGATTTAGCAAAGTGGAGGTTACTGGTTGTTAAATCTTTTTCTTTCTTTCTTTCTTCTTTTTCTTTTTTTTCGGAGACAGAGTTTCTGAGTAGTTTTGGTGCCTATCCTGGATCTCACTCTGTAGACCAGGCTGGCCTTGAACTCACAGAGATCCACCTGGCTCTGCCTCCTGAGTGCTGGAATTAAAGGCATGTGCCACCACCGCCCGGCTTAGTTCTCCAACTCCTAAGAGTCAGGAGGGGTGGGCAAAATTAAAGGTATCCTCTTGAGGGCAAACCAACTGATTTCCTTTGGAAAAAGCACACAAACTATGAGCAATCTATAAATTAAAACAGATCAACCAATTGAAATGTATGGATAGTATTTGGATCTAATTCTTAAAAAAAGGAGAAGAAAGATTGTAATTAGGAAGCCCTATGATTGGATATTTGATAGTACTCCTGGTTTTCTAAATGTGTCTTATAGTGATTTTGCATTTTGTGCATATGTATGCATACACACATGTATAATTACATTAAAAAGTCCATTAGAGAATATTAATGTGTTTATAGAAAAAATGAAAGCAAATTTATTGTGATTTGGTGGTCAAAAAGATATGCTTTATAAAGTTAGTAATCAAGACATTTGTCCTATTTTCTAGACTATTATGGAAATAATTGATTTTTTTATGTCCATGCATAAATAAGAACACCACTACCAACCCAATAAAAATTTCCAAAAGATGTAAGCATTTCTTGGAGAAGAAATGTATATATTTTGCAAGAACTAGATATTGTATAATTCACAAGCTTTCTAGTTGTGTTAGCATCATAAATTATCTTTAGAAAACAATTGGCACCTGAAATTGAGCATTCACATGTACTGTAACTTGGCAATTCAACTCATCAGTATTTATCAAGAGAAAAATCTTAGTACAAAAATGTTCAAGTAGCACATAGTAGCAGAATTGTAGAAATAAGCTCAGTACTTTTCTGTGGTAGAGAGAATGAATAAATAGGCTTTGACAAGAGAAGGATAAATAAATAAATATAGTGGACTATTATATAGCAGTCAAATCATATAGCTGTAACACACAGCAATATTGACTGGTTCTCAAAGAAGTTCTCCAATATTACATAATATATACCATTTAAAATCTAAACCATTAAGATAGATGGATGAATATGAATCACTGTTAGATAGGAGCATATAATCATGTATGTCTATATTTTGACATATCAAAACTAAAAAGAAAGCAAGAGAAGGCTGCTCAGTGGCTTTCTTGGGGGAGGGCAAGGGGAGGCAGCGGGGGAGGTCAGCTTTCTGTGTGGTTACATAGGAGGGATTGGCAAGGCCCTGCCATACTGTCTGGGTGATGGTTTTTGTATTACTTATTGGAATATTATTAAAAACAGCAATCGACTAAAGAAAAGACCACCCATAGACTAAAGAAAATGAGTGTTAGCAGTCCAGGATAATGATTACTACATTTTGATACAACTGAGTTAAAATTAAAGAAAAATCTTACTCTGTTATACTTGTCAATATAAATAATATTTTAAAATCTTAATCGATATGACCACCAAACAGGGATGTGCAGATGTGTATTAATGTTGATTTTTGGGTCACTTCAGAAAGATTTTTTCCTTGAGTCATATATGTTACTTTGTGTGTTTATTGCTTAAAAATGCATGTAAGCTTACTAGCTGGCCATTGCTTAGGGATTGTCTGGATAATTGCTTTTTTTCCCCTTAATTAAAAATGTTTCTGAAAAATTTCCTAAAGCACATTATTTTTCATTTCTGTTACATTAAAAGAATGCTGTTATGTGTGAATGATTAGTCATCATTTTATTTCTTGTAATATTTCCACATAATTTTTAGAAGTTACCTTTTAATAATCCAGGAATTTGCCTTTCCTACCAACTCCCTAATGTGAAGCTGTTTTCCTAGGACTCTTCTTTTTCCAAAAATTGTTTCTTTGTTAATTGAAATTTTATTGGTTGAAATTTTGCCTTCTCCCTATTTTTACTTTTAGATTACTTTGGTATTGATCCAAGCATTTTTAAAATGGTAATTTATACATTAATTTAAATAGTTTGTTGTAAGTACTTTGCCAGATGAAAATTCATTAATCAAATTATTATGAAACATGTAATTACAAACTGAGAGGTGTATTTTGTAAAGCCAAGGTAAATATGTCTGTGCAAGCAAATTGCCTCTTTTATACTTGGAAGGTGGTCTTTGGTGTGTGATAGCATATGCTGTGGAGTTAGAGGCTTCACGATTTAATTCAACCCAGAAGTATGAAGTCTTGTGGTATATTCCAAAGGATCAGCAGCTAAGTGAGTCTCATCATTTCATTCATGCCTCATCCAGAATGGATAAGCACAAATACCATTGGTAACAATAACACAGATCAGAAAAATGAGTTGATAGCAGTAGATGTTTCCACCTACTCTATTCAGTTTGTTTGATCACTTGGATGCCTGTCAAAATAGCCTTCATCAAACTTTCTTTTAGAGTTCCTAAATAAAATGACCTTTCCACAGTTCATGTGAAATAGTCTCAACTTTATTTCTGTTAGTCATTTGCTTTACATGAAATGGAATACCCTGCTGTTTGTGTCTTTGAAGACTAAAGATTACCATTAGAAGTACTTTTCCAGGCCAGATATGGTGGTATACACCTGTTATTCCAGAATGTGGGAGCCAAGGTGGGAAGATTATGAGTTTGAGTAACCCTGGATTCTATATGATGAGCATCTATCTCAAGGAGAAAAAAACCTAAGAAAAATATTTCTACAGACAATTTTTCATGTGTTTATACATGATGCGTTTTCTCTTAGTATAGTTTATGATGATTTCAAAGATAACAGAAATCTGAAGGGAAGTCTGAGTCTCAGGAAGTAGGGTACGTTTGTAATGTTCTTCCCTGCTATGTTGCTGACATTGTAAATCTGTTGCCATCCTAGAGTATTATACACTACTGGAATATGAAATTGTAGCAAGAATAGTGGATGAGGTTGATCAGTATGGAAGCACCACTTTGTATTAACCCCCTTTTTTATTTGTGAAACAGTTACCAGGTGATCAGCACTCCAACAGACTTTTTTATGGTCATGGAATATGTGTCTGGAGGTGAATTATTTGACTACATCTGTAAACATGGGCGGGTGAGTGACATGCCATCTAGTATGTAGCAGGAATCTTAAAAATTCTTATTAATAAAATCAAACCTGAGCCAGGTATTGGGGTGAACACTGGAAGATCAGAGAGACAGAACAAGCCACAGCTAACCTCACCTGGCCAACTTCTCAGCTGGTCTTGTTTCCTCAGACTGGAAGCCTCTGTGTCCTCATATCCGAATGGCTCTCAGCTGAACTGTGCTGCTAGAAAGCCTGAAAGCTTAACCAGCCAAATGCTTCTAGTTTCTGGTCCTCACGCCTTATATACCTTTCTGCCTTCTACCATCACTCCCTGGGATTAAAGGCTTGCTTTCTGGGATTAAAGGCATGAGTCACCATGCTTGGCTGTATCCTTGAACAGATGGATTTCTGCCTCTGGAATGCTAGGATTAAAGGTGTGTGCTACCACTGCCTATCCTAAGCATCTAGTGGCTTTTCTGTTCTCTGACCCCCAGATAAGTTTATTAGGGTACACAATATCTTGGGGAACACAATACCACCACAAGTATTCAACCCCCACCCCCACGCTAAGAGAGTAGAAAACACTGGAAGTAGCTAAGTAACCACAAAGATATTTTCAGTGCTTCCAGTTATTTCTGCAATAATGTCAACTACACATGTAGGACATACTTTCTTTCTTGAGAATCATGCTTTTTGAGACAGATTTGGAAACTATATCTCACTTGATCGCCAAAAGATTCTTATGCTTTTCACAGTCTGTTCTGTATAAAATCATGTTGAAGCTTCAATTATTTTCTTTTCTTGGCATTTTCATATAAGTTCTATTTTAGTTGGTTTTATTGATTCCCCAAAACATTGTGCATATTCAGTATTAGTTGAAAATTAAACACCATTACCATTTAGCAAAGCAAAGCCTATCGAATAATATTTTGAGCTTTGATAAAGTTTTGGCTGGTTTGCTTTGTCTGACTTGTTGAATTTCTAATTAGTCAGTTCTAAATTAGACTGCTTAGTTGTATGTAGGCTGGTTATGAAACTAAAATGCATAATAGATGTCCTAGATAGTCTTGATGCCGTTTATTTTTTCTGCATGCTAGGTTGAAGAGGTGGAAGCTCGGCGACTCTTTCAGCAGATTCTGTCTGCCGTGGATTACTGTCACAGGCATATGGTTGTCCATCGGGACCTGAAACCAGAGAATGTGCTGCTGGATGCTCAGATGAACGCTAAGATAGCTGACTTTGGTATGCTACTCCACGGTTGCTCAGAGTTGTGTAGTACCTTTAAAATGGACTGGTAACTACTCCTAGAGAGCTAAGAACTTGCGTTCACCACACAAATCCTATAACATGTGAAAAGGGATTAATTACAGTCTTCAAACTGGCTTATTCTGTTTATTTAAATCCACACAAAAAAGGCCGAGGTTTCTAGAACATGTTAGAAGGCCACGTCAAGACAGATCCATTCAATATTCCTTTCCTCCTAAGGAAATGATACTTGTTTTGTTTTTTGGGGTTTTGTTTCTTGTTTTTTTCTTGGGGTGGGGGCTAGGGTGAGAAAGGAGTTCTAAACTCCTTTGAAGCTTTTGTTGATGCAGTGGATGCTTTCCCTGATTTATGTAAACAAGGGTGTGAAAAGTTGTATTTGTGCTTAAAACTTTGTGCTCCTTCTGAACTGATCATGGAAAGGCCTATAAGTCAGTCTTAGGGCAATATCTTATCACTTATGAGAGAATGAACCTGGTCCTGGGTAAAAGACAAGGTGGTAAAATGTACGTTTTTAGACTCTGTACACTAAACTGACTCAGAACGGCTTCCACAGTGGATGTTTGAGGAGAAGATAATGAGGTGAGCCTTAGAGAGGCATGGGAGGTGCAAAGTCAGTGTTGCATGTTGCAGGTTTTTGTGGTTTGCTTGGTACCTGTCTTTAAACTGGCTTCACTGTTTCCGTCTGAACTCTTCTAGTGAGTGGTTCAGCGAAGAGTTTGGTTCAGTGGATTATTTCTACTATGTTGACTCGGAGCTCTCTAGATTATAAATCTTTCCCAGGAAGTTGGAGCAGGTGGCCCTCCTGACTGCTTGAGCTGAGCCCCACCTGAACGGCAGGGTCTGTTTCCAGGGAAACAGCCTGCTCATGAGCTGGAGCTGCTCTGCTAATTACAGTTAAAACCAAAAAAAGATTTGCTGTGTAGCCCTGGCTGTCCTGGAACTCCCTCTGTAGACCAGGCCAGCCTCGAACTCACAGAGATCCACCTGCCTCTGCCTCCTGAGTGCTGGGATTAAAGCTGTAATGCCCAATTACAACCTTTTAAGAAAGACTTTTAAAAGCACTGTTTTTTGTTTATTTGTTTTAATTAGCAGCCTTTTTATTTCTTCGTGTACAGAAGTAGATAATATTTGGTGCTTATGTTTTTGAAAAAGTAATATAATTTCAGTGAACCTTTTTTTGTGAAGAGTCAAAATTTTCATGGAGTGAGCTTCATTCCACTTACACATGTGCTGCTCTGTTGTTTTCTGTGTGACAGCGTGGGTCCCTAAAATAACCTCTTTCTAGTCTAACAGTGCTTCCTGTTACTGGAGAGCTGAGTGTGTGTGTGTGTGGGGGGGGGGGGGGGGGGCGGGGGCAGGGGCAGGACCCAGGAAGTGAACCCAGGTTGTCAACTTTGCTCAAGCATCTTGGCCCACTGAGCTCTCTTGCCACCCACCATTATTCTTTAAAATAAATAAAGAATATGATTTCTGCAGCATGAAACAACTAAGAGTTTTCATCATTGTTTTACCTGTATCTTCAGTATCCAGCATCTGATAAATTGCTTTTATTTTTAGGACTGTCTAATATGATGTCAGATGGTGAATTTCTACGAACTAGCTGTGGATCGCCAAACTATGCAGCACCTGAGGTCATCTCAGGAAGGTAAGAGTTTAGTAGTGATAACTGAGCATTTTGTGACCTTGCATCCATTCTAATAACATTGAATTTCCTTTGGAAGAAGATTTTTAACATAGTAGAAACAAATTGTTCATTTATTTTTTTATTATAGGCAGAACAGTACATTTTTTTAAAGCTCCATGTAGGCATTGTAATGTGTTCATGCATTTTGTTCATTGACCATGACTGAGACAGATCTGATGCAACATCTATATTCTATTGTAGAAAATGTCAAGTATCAGTAAGGATTTACTAAAGTTTAAGCCAGTGTTTTTATTTAACAGACATAGTTATTTAATAGTAGTATTTTCACACATTTCGCAGAGTCTTCAGGCAGTTGTTTTATATTTTGCCTTTGGAAGAATAAAATTTGGGTGACAATATTTCAAGCAATTAAACTAGACGAGTGACTTTGAAGTCCCTCATGTAATTAGCTCATTGGTACATTATAAAATATTTACAGGGGCTGCAGAGATGAAGTCAAGTCATTCCATGGTGGCTAGTGTCTGGTTTTAAAAGTTCACAGGATGCTAGAGAGAAAGTATTGAGAAGGTGCTTGCAAATAGCAGATTGTGAGAGTCTTAGTTCACTTGGACTGTGCCAGAGCACTGTACAGCATGCCTTATAAACAATGGTAGTCTGTCCCATGGCTCGGGAGCTCCACAAAGATTTGGTGTGTGTACAGCCTATTCCTCACAGCCCACTGTTTCTAACTTTAAGCATGTGTGCTCAAAGGGGAATGGGATCTCTCTGGGGTAGTCTTTTATAAGGGTACAGATCTTCTCCATGAGAGTTCCACCTCAGATCTCCTTAGAATCTTCACTTCCTCATACCATCAGTTCGAGGTTAGAATTCAGCTGATAAGTTTTAGAGAACACAAGTATTTTGTAAGATGCTTGGATGATACAGCTAATGATGTAAATTAGGGACAGCACTCCATTGAAGCAGATCATATTCTTTCCATTGGAAATGTAGAAATTTGTTACCTCAGACCAAAGTTTGATTTTGGTAGTGTGCTACTGGGGAACAGTAGGATAGTAGAAGGGTAAGACAGAAATTGTGAGAGGTGTGTGATGCAGACAAAGGTTATCTAGAGCCAAACTGTCTTAGTCCATTGAGTTAGCAAGTGATTCTGAAAGAAAGCAGTAGGGACTCTTATACGGGGGCTGGGCAGATAAATAGCTCAGTGCTTAAGAGCACCTGCTGCTCTTCAGAGGACCTATGCTTGATTTCGAGTACTCAGATTAGGGGTCCCAGCTGCCTGTAACTGCCATTCCACAGAATCTGATGCCCTCTTCTGGACTAAGTATTAGACACACAAGTACTACATAGACACACATGCAGTCAACACACTCAGACACATAAAAATAAGATTTAAAAATAAGTAAATCTTTTAGGAAAGATAATGTTAAACACTGTCAATATGGTACCAGTTAAGTATTTCAATGTCTCAAATTTTGTTTAAATGTGGGCTAGGAACAAAAATTTTGTTATATATGCATTATATATATAATATCAGAAATATATATATCAGAAATAGTTCTGAGGGGGAAAACACTATATGTATTATTGTATTTTTTTCTAGTTTGTGGTTATTTACTTTGATGTTTCCTTAAAGAAATAAAAGAGAAAGTGTAAGTTTTGTTAGTTGGTTTGTTTTTGAGAACAGAGTCTTACCCTGCATGGCTTGGGACTCTTTAGACCAGGCTGGCCTCAAACTCACGGAGATCTGCCTGCCTCTGCCTCTCAAATTCTGAGATTAAAGGCATTTGCCATCATGCCTGGCCTGAAAGTAAAATAAATTTTAATTAGCACTTATAATTATTTTTTAACAAATAAAATAATAGTCTTTTGGCAAGTTTGTGTTGCTAATTAGGCTGGTTATTTTCTATGAAGAGTAATTTTTGAGGTTTGGGAATTGCTATGTATTCATTGATGACCTTAAATAGCAATATATACCAAGTTGGTTTTGCTTTATCGTGGATGGAAGCAGGATACTAACAATGAGGGGAAATGGTACCTACACTCAGGCCTGTGTTTTCCTTTCTCAGGTTGTATGCGGGTCCCGAGGTTGATATCTGGAGCTGTGGCGTTATCCTGTATGCCCTTCTCTGTGGCACCCTCCCCTTCGATGATGAGCACGTGCCTACACTCTTTAAGAAGATCCGAGGGGGTGTGTTTTATATCCCGGAATATCTCAACCGTTCTGTTGCCACTCTGCTGATGCACATGCTGCAGGTGGACCCCTTGAAGCGAGCAACTATCAAAGACATCCGGTGACTATAGTTTTTGTTATTTTGTACATTTTCTCGTTGTAGTAATAGTGATAGTAGAATATTTGCTCCTCCTATGCTTTGTGACACTTTATTTTATGAGAATTTTTAGGCAAAGTGTGTGGTAAGTTCTTGTAATCCCAGCACCTACCCAGAAGGATGAGGCAGGAGGATCTGAAGTTCAAGGCCAGCATGGGCTACAATGTGAGACCCTGTTTCAAAGAAAAGGAACTTTTAATATTTGAACTTATTATGTAGACCTGATTGTCACTTATCCTTCAAATATTTTCCATTGCTTTTATGCTTATTAGCATAAGTAGTAAAGCATCTAAGGCCCTGTATAAGAAGGATGCAGTCAGCCGGGCGGTGGTGGCACACGCCTTTAATCCCAGCATTCGGGAGGCAGAGCCAGGCGGATCTCTGTGAGTTCGAGGCCAGCCTGGGCTACCAAGTGAGTTCCAGGAGAGGCGCAAAGCTACACAGAGAAACCCTGTCTCGAAAAACCAAAAAAAAAAAAAAAAAAAAAAAAAAAGAAGGATGCAGTCTCCTAGAGTCTCATTTCTTGCCTTCCCCACCACATCCTTCACATTAGACTTAGGTCCTGAGCCCTTTATTGTATTGCTCTGTATCCTGATTCTTTTCTGCATCTTCTGATCTGCTATCATTCCAGTCTTCTTTCATGTTCTGCTCACATGGCACAAGCTTTGTGAAATCATTTCTAGTTCCCTCACACTGTATAGGAGCTTCTGATTGTTCAGCACATGCCTTGTTACTGCGTTCTCATACTGTATCTGTTCTTTCTCAACGTATCTCCTCTCCTGCATTATAACTGTCAGGGCACAAATTGTCCTAAGAACCTGTCTATTCACCTGCTACTTTACTACTGTTACTGAAAGTGGAAGTTTAGAAGGAACTGAAGATATTTCAGTGTGAAAATTGGAGAACTTTGTGTTTTAGATATGGTTGAATATGGCTTTTTTGAACCCTTACCACCACTGTAAAACTGACTTACATTTTTTATTTATAGTGTCTAATATAATGAAAATGCTATATAAATACAGTATTGAGGAAATACGCATGAAACATGTTTGTACATGTTCAATTCAGATGCATGCATTTCCACCTCCCCTTCCCGTGTCCCCCGTACCCTTCTGCTCCCCGTGTCCCCCCGTACCCTTCTGCTCCCCGTGTCCCCCCGTACCCTTCTGCTCCCCGTGTCCCCCCGTACCCTTCTGCTCCCCGTGTCCCCCCATACCCTTCTGCTCCCCGTGTCCCCCCTGTACCCTTCTGCTCCCCGTGTCCCCCCGTACCCTTCTGCTCCCCGTGTCCCCCCTGTACCCTTCTGCTCCCCGTGTCCCCCCGTACCCTTCTGCTCCCCGTGTCCCCCCCGTACCCTTCTGCTCCCCGTGTCCCCCCGTACCCTTCTGCTCCCCGTGTCCCCCCATACCCTTCTGCTCCCCGTGTCCCCCCGTACCCTTCTGCTCCCCGTGTCCCCCCGTACCCTTCTGCTCCCCGTGTCCCCCCGTACCCTTCTGCTCCCCGTGTCCCCCGTACCCTTCTGCTCCCCGTGTCCCCCCGTACCCTTCTGCTCCCCGTGTCCCCCCTGTACCCTTCTGCTCCCCGTGTCCCCCCGTACCCTTCTGCTCCCCGTGTCCCCCCGTACCCTTCTGCTCCCCGTGTCCCCCCGTACCCTTCTGCTCCCCGTGTCCCCCCGTACCCTTCTGCTCCCCGTGTCCCCCCGTACCCTTCTGCTCCCCGTGTCCCCCCTGTACCCTTCTGCTCCCCGTGTCCCCCCTGTACCCTTCTGCTCCCCGTGTCCCCCCGTACCCTTCTGCTCCCCGTGTCCCCCCGTACCCTTCTGCTCCCCGTGTCCCCCCGTACCCTTCTGCTCCCCGTGTCCCCCCTGTACCCTTCTGCTCCCCGTGTCCCCCCTGTACCCTTCTGCTCCCCGTGTCCCCCCGTACCCTTCTGCTCCCCGTGTCCCCCCGTACCCTTCTGCTCCCCGTGTCCCCCCGTACCCTTCTGCTCCCCGTGTCCCCCCTGTACCCTTCTGCTCCCCGTGTCCCCCCGTACCCTTCTGCTCCCCGTGTCCCCCCGTACCCTTCTGCTCCCCGTGTCCCCCCTGTACCCTTCTGCTCCCCGTGTCCCCCCGTACCCTTCTGCTCCCCGTGTCCCCCCTGTACCCTTCTGCTCCCCGTGTCCCCCGTACCCTTCTGCTCCCCGTGTCCCCCCGTACCCTTCTGCTCCCCGACTCCCCCCTGCCCCTTTTCTGTTTCCCATGTTTGGTTCCCATTCCTACCTTTCTCCATTGAAGCCTCATATTTCCTATCCAATGGCCCCTTTCTAGTTCCCAGCCTCTAACCACACTGTCCTTTAGAAGCTAGAATCCTAGTAGGAGACAACATGGAGATTTGTCTCTCCAAGCTTCACTTAATGGTTACTTCCTTAGCATAGTTAAGAAAAAAAGTTTTGTTAAGTTTTTGATTCAGTAGCCACTAGTAGATTTACTGTGGAGAATCCTTTGA
The DNA here is from genome assembly GCF_007827085.1 of Peromyscus californicus insignis. Lineage (NCBI taxonomy): Eukaryota > Metazoa > Chordata > Mammalia > Rodentia > Cricetidae > Peromyscus > Peromyscus californicus. The sequence continues at coordinate 46,681,260 of NW_026294573.1, forward strand.
TTGTTGAGGAATTAAGTAACATACTGGCAGGAATGATGTAATGCCTTCTACATGTTATGTATGTTTTTAGAGGAATGATGTAATGTTTCTACATGTTATGTACGTTTTTTAGAGGAATGATGTAATGTTTCTACATGTTATGTATGTTTTTAGGGGAATGATGTAATTAATGCCTTCTACATGTTAGTTTTTTTTTAGAGGAATGATGTAATGCTTGTACATATTTTTTTTTTTTTCAGGGATGATGTAATGCTTCTATATGTTATGCATGTTTTTAGAGGGCTTTTGTTTTTATATAAGGTTCCAAAGATTGTTTAGAGGCACATTCTTTTGACATCTTTCAGAGCCTTTTCCTTTCCCCTAAAGCTGGAGTAAGTGTTTTGACATGCATATCCTGTGGAATATTCTAAGGGTGGATGAGGTGGTGGTTTATGCTGGCTGCTGTGGTCTCTTGTAAGCAAGGACTGGATTCTTTTCACGTTTAGGTGTCACTTTCCTCATTGCTGTGACTAAAAACCTGGCAAGAAGCACCTTAGAGAGGAAGGGTTTAATTTGGTTCAGTGCTTGGAGAGATGTTGTCCATTGATGTTGTCCATTGATGTCGTCCATTGTGGGGAGGCACGGCTGCAGGAGCCTGAGGTGGTTGGTCACGTTGTGTCTCCAGTCAGGAAGCAGAGTAGACAGAAATGTCTGGGCTGTGAGGCCTACCCCCAGTCCTTTGTCACGTGAAGCTCCGCCTCCTGACGGATTCCACAACCTTCATAAGCAGCAGCACTAGCTGGGAGCCACATGTCCTACCGTAGGCACTTGTGGGGGGCATTCCATGCTCAAACCACAGCCTTGTTCCCTTTCCCTGTTTCCCTGGCCTCTTCCAGCGTTCCTGGCCTCATGTATAAGAATGTAGAGCTGTAAAATTGCTGCCACATTTAGTTACGGAAATGAACCAAGCGGGGGTGGGGTGGGGGGTGGGGGTGGGACCTGTGTTCACAATTCTTTGGAATAAATAGTTCTTCTGATTGGGTTTTCCCTAGAAGAAAAATTAGACATGCTAATATACTTGCACTTGCATATATAAGCACTGGTAAATTTAGAATAGTAACAGAATTAATTTTGTTATTTCAAAATAATTGTTAATATATTTATAGACTTTAGGAGAAAAACATAAATAAATCTAAAATGAGTTAATTGACCCATAGGAAGTGCGATAAAATAGTGATATTCTGGGCTGGTGAGATGGGTTAACCATTACAGGCTAAGGGTTACAACCAAAGGACAAAATAATGGCAACATTTCTATACTTAAACTAATAACTTGGATTTATAATTCTCACTGTTTTATGGTCAATATTTCAATATGAGAATTCTTAATTTGATAAAGCATACTTCAACAGGCATAAACATTAAATTTTTTGACAGTTGGTAAACATCAAGCATTATGCTGTATATTTAACCCATTTTGTTGCACTGAGTTTTTCATAGGTAGGTGTTATAATTCTCATTTTACTACAATAAAATTGAAACTTAGGTTATGTCATGGTGTATTTATCTATTTGCTTCTGTCTAAGTTACTTTAAATTAGGGATGCATTTTCATACTAAAATACACTGTGTATGGCATATATTTAATGGTGAGTTATCCTGTTTGTCAAGGGCAGTAGATACAGCTTAGTTGGTATACTGCTTGCACTGCATTCACAGAGTCCTGGGTTTGGTCCCTCACACTGTATAAACTTGGTGTAGAGGTGCACATCTGTAATCCAGCACTGGGAGGTGAGGCAGAAGGATTAGAAGTTCAGGGTCATCTTTGGCTACATAGCAACTTTGATGTCTGCCTGGGCTACCTATAAGTGGAAAATTGGAATTCAGAGCTTTCCTGAATTAAAAACCAATGCTATCTTTACTATCCTAGATTGTTACATGATTTGTGTGACATTTATTTCTCCTTAATTCTCTCATAGTACTTTATATATCTCATATACTATGACAATTAGTGGCTTACTATTATGGAAATTGAGCATAGTTATCAGACATGCTTGAGACCAGAAATGTTTCAAATTTCAGTGTTTTTCAGATTTTGGAATATTTGCATAGATTTTTCCAGTTAAGCATCCTTATCCAAAACCCAGACATGCTTAAAAATTCAGAAGTTTTAGAGCACGATGCCTAAAAGATTTGAGATTTGGGTGCATTAAGAGTTTGGATTTTCTGGTTGAAGATGCTCAACTTGTCTACAAAATATTCTCTTAAGCAATCTCCTAAGGATCTCAGGAAAAAAATCTCTCTACTTACTTACTTGTTTTTGCTTTTCTTCCAATATGTGTTTAACATCTGCTCTGTGTGAGGTCTTAAGCTGAGTGCTAGAAATACAGTGGTAAACAGGAAAGATGTGTGCTCTTGGTGTTCTGAAATTTGTGTTCCTTCAGCTTCTCTAAACCTATTACAGCATTAATAGTAGTACTAAAATTACTGTTGTTGAAAACAGTGGATCTGAAGCTTAACTGTGAATATGAATATTGGTTTCTCTGGTTACTAATAATAATTAACATATTTGTTCTTTAATTACTCTATTTATAGTGAAATCATTGAGAAGGTAATCACAAATGGAGCCATGTGAAATTGCTATTTTTGTAGGTCTAAAAACAATTGCATATTAGAAATTTCAAATATTCAACTTAATTTTGCATGTGTATATTTGTGTATGCAGATGTACATTCTCATGTATGCCCATGTGTGTGGCAACCTTTCATGTTGTTACTCAGGTGGCATCCACTTTTTTTTTCCTTTGAGAAAAGGTCTCTGTGGCCTGGAACTCATCAAGTAGGATAGGACTGCCAGCCAGCGATTCCAAAGGACCTGTCTTCAGCTCTGGGAACCAATTTAAACTTGGCTAAGTGTGCTGAAGTATATGTGACTTCTAGCAATTGGGAGGCTGGGAGGCAGGGTGATCGTAAACTTGAGGCTAGCGTAAGCAATGTAATAAGACCCTGTCTGTAAAACACTGTTTTTATTTCTTTGAGAATTTAATACTTTTCATGTATTTTATTCTATTTATTCCTCTTCCACATCTCTCAGATACAACCCTTATTGCATACCCACTTAACTTTATGCCCTCATTCTTTTTTTTTTTTTTTTTTTAAGCTTTGGAGTCCAGTTACTGCTGTCTTGGTTGTGTGATCATCCAGTGGGGCCTTTTAGATCTACCAGAGCTCATAGTCCATAAAGAAAACTAACTCTTTCCCAGGAGCTGTCAGATACCAATAGCTTCTTAGATAGGGGTGGGACTTCGTGCCCACCTCTCTTCTCCACGCTGGGCTTTTGTCTGGTTTGAGCTTGCAAAAGCACACAAGACTGTCGTGTGTGTGTGTCTGTGTGTGTGTCTGTGTGTGTCTGTGTGTGTGTTTGTGTGTTGTAATTGAAGCTCTTAAAAATAGTATCTGGCACATGAACTACTAATACCTTTTTATAAGTAAATATATAAAAACTTAGGTGACACTTTAAAAAATTTTAGTTTCTGTCCCCTGTGTCTGGCAGCCAGTAATCTACTTTCTCTTTGCTGAACATTTTATAGCACGTGACCTTTGATCTCTAGGGTCTTTAATTTAGCATAATGCTTTCAAGATACTTGCATGTGTAGTATTTATCAGTACTCCATTGTTTTTATTTATTTATCTTTCCCTCTCCTTTTTTTTTTAATGATATATTTATTTTAATTTTGTGTGCTTTGGTATTTTGCCTGCATGTATGTCTGTGTGAGGGTGTGTGATCCCCTGCAATTGGAGTTACAGTTGTGAGCTGTCGTGTGTGCTGAGAATTGAACCTGGGTCCTCTGAGAGAGCAGCTAGTGTTTAACTGCTGAGCCATTTCTCCAACCCTTTCTGTAGTTTTTTTAAAGACAGAGTTTCTCTGTGTAGTTTTGCACCTTTCCTGGAACTCACTTTGTAGACCAGGCTGGCCTCGAACTCACAGAGATCCACCTGCCTCTGCCTTCCAAGTGCTGGGATTAAAGGCTTGCACCACCACCGCCTGGCCAGATTTTTTTTTTAAATGCCATGATGTAGTGGGCCCCCAGCCTTTGAAAGTGATTCTGTGTTTACATGGAGGGTGTATCTCTAGTTTTTGAACAGGCAGTGATAACTCTGCCTTTGCTTTCATGTCCTTGTACAGAGCCTTCCAGCCACCCGTTGATAACGAATTAGGATCTTGTCAGTTGTTTTCCTGGGCACACATCTGGCCTTTGTGAGTTTCAGGAATATGGGGAAACTTCTCGGACTCTTTTGCACTCCTATTTCCTAACCTAGCTTAAAGGTTACTTTGAAAGCTTTTGCTACAACTCTCCACAATACCTGATTTCTTCTACCACTCCATCCCATGTCTCACTAGGCTTTTATGATATTGGACCACAGCAGTTCTTGTAACATGACAAAACCCTTTGTTGTCTAAGATTTTACAGAGATTGTTTCTTTTGCTGCAGTACACGTTTTCTACACATTGTTTAGCTGGCTGCTGATCGTTCTGGTGTGTGCCTAAATGTTAACTTGAGTGGCCTCCCTCCCCGCTCTCCCATTCTAAATCATAGGCTCTCATTTGCTGTTTTCCACGCCCAGATTTTATCAGAATAGTTGTGTATTTGGAACCACTTATTTTTAAATATCTGTTTGTATCTATCTAGTGTATCATCTCTGCAAATATTTGAAAGTAGTCATAGTATCAGACACAAAGGTCCAGAAGTGAGAGAAAAGGAGATTAGGAGAGCAGTGTGCAAAAATTTTAGTCTTAGTATCTCCTTATACTCTTGTTATTGAGGACCTCAAATAATTTTTTAGTGAATGACATACCAGTAGTTAACATATAATAATTAAAATTAGAATGAAATTTACTTTAAAAATCTGTTCATTTAAGTGTCTTAAACAAACCAACCAATCTAAGGATTTGACCTAGAGCCTTGCACTTCCTAGGCAAACACTCTGTTTATATCTCTGTTATACAAAAACTGAGTTATGTCTCTGTTCCCCTCCCCATCTCCTTTTACATTTTACTTGAGATCAGGTCTCACTAAATTACCCAAGGTGGCTTATACTTTCTTTTGTAGCTGAAGCAAGCCTTAAACTTGAGAGTCTCCTGAATCAGCCTTCTTAATAGCTAGGATAATAAGTGTATACCACGAAGCCTAATAATAGTAATGTCTCTATTATGAAGACTTGTGAAAACATTGTAAAAAGCATCATCTTACACTTTTATAAATGTCCTCAGTGTCTAGTTTAATCAAATTCTCAATCTACTTCATTTAATCTTGCAATTCTATTTCTTTATTTATTTTGCTTTTTGAAACAGGATTTGTCTGTGTAACAGCCCTGGCTGTCCTGAAACTTACTCTGTAGACCAGGCTGGTCTCAAACTCACAGAGATCCACCTGCCTCTGCCTCCCAAGTGCTGGGATTAAAGGTGTGTGCCACCACCACCCAGCTAATCTTGCAATATTTTATGTTAGTTGAAGTTCCTGAGGAAAATATGAACTCAGGTAAGTGGTTGAAAAATAAAGGAGTATTTAGTAGCCACTCAGATAATAGTGATATTCTTTGATAACTAAAACAAAGGTTAACATACTAGCTTACAGTTTACTATATCAAATGAGAAAAATCAATTAACATTCTTATTTTACCACACTATAGTGATATGTTTTAAATTGTAAGTGACTCTCTTATGCATGTATAATTTTGTCACATCATTGGGAAATCTTGCATTATTGAAATATACAGATTTCCCACATTTCATTTACACTATCAAAAATCATATTCATTATTATCAATACCAACTTCACCATCAAGCCCCAGGAGGCAGGTACAAATTACTATATACCATCTGGAATTTTGCTTGGTAACTTAGATTCTATCATTGGCCACAAATGTTGCTAGTTGTTTTCCTTGAAGTGAAGCCCCCCCTTTGTTCATTTTCAAGGAAATATCCCAAGTCTGAATATCTGTATTTATTTAAGGATAGAGATTAATTAACTGGCACCAGGGTCACATAGCCAATAGCAACAGAGCTGGAACTAGAGACCAGTAGTTTGGAGTCTTTATGTTACATTGCACCATGTCTAAATTATGTGGGACTTACTAAAGCATGTTCTTACAATAGTGTGTATGGTGTCTTTCCTAGAGAACATGAATGGTTTAAACAGGATTTGCCCAGTTACCTATTTCCTGAAGACCCTTCCTATGATGCTAACGTCATTGATGATGAGGCTGTGAAAGAAGTATGTGAAAAATTTGAGTGTACAGAATCAGAAGTAATGAACAGTTTATATAGTGGTGATCCTCAAGACCAGCTTGCAGTGGCTTATCATCTTATCATTGACAATCGGAGAATAATGAACCAAGCCAGTGAGTTCTACCTCGCCTCTAGTCCTCCAACTGGTTCTTTTATGGATGATAGTGCCATGCATATTCCCCCAGGCCTGAAACCACATCCTGAAAGGATGCCACCTCTTATAGCAGACAGCCCCAAAGCACGGTGCCCATTGGATGCACTGAACACAACTAAGCCCAAATCTTTAGCTGTGAAAAAAGCCAAGTGGCATCTTGGAATCCGAAGTCAGAGCAAACCATATGACATTATGGCTGAAGTGTACCGAGCTATGAAGCAGCTGGATTTTGAATGGAAGGTAGGAAATTACAATGTACTTAGGCTGTTTGTAGAGAAAATTTTTCTTATATAAGTTTTCTAAGCAGTTGAGTATTGAGGTCCACATAAAAGTTGTTTTTGATTTAGAAATAATTGTAGTGGGCTTCATATTTTTGGTTGACATGGTTCATTCTTTTAAACTATATAACACACACTGTCAAAACATAATAAATAAAGGATAAAAAAAACTGTTGATGCTGGGAACGTATTTTGAGTTACAGAATAGCATTCTTGGCCAAGTAATTGAAGTTATCTGAGAAAACAGCCCACCTGTTTCATCATGGTTCATAGCAACAACATTTCTGAAATCTGAAATCTTGAAAGTCAATTTCTTTTCACCTTTTTCAGGAAGCTTGTTTTCTTTTCATGCCTTTTTGGCACGAGTGGTCGATGGCTATGGCAGCTAGTGTTCAATTTATATTATGCTGTCAAGCATGTTCATTCTGTCAACAAATACTTTTCTCCAAGCTGAGAAATTCTCTTATTTGGAGTTTTTCATCCTTGGTATGTTAGTTACTTTCCTCAGTGCTGTGACAAAATCCCCAAGAAAAGGAACTTGGGGAAGGAAGGAAGGTTTGTTCAGACTCAGTGGGAGGATAGAGTCCATCACAGCAGGAAGTCATGGAGGCAGGAGGGTGAGACAGATGGTCTGTCGGTCACATTGTGTTCACTGTCAGGAAGCAGAAAGCAGTGAATGCTGGTGCACAGCTCACTTTCTCCTTTTCCTCAGTCCAGAACTCCAGCATATGAAGTGCTGCTGCGCACATTTAGTGCAGCCTTTCCCCTTCAGTTTTCTCCATCCAGACAGTCTCTCACGGACATGCCCAGAGGTTTGTAGACCTTGTCATGTTGACAGTAGTAACCATCACAACTCTACCTCTGTCAGCTTGACACCTGGTCATATCATTTCAAAACTGTAGCCTTTCGTCTCTTCTCCCCACAGAAGCATGGCCATCTCACAGTAGAAAATGCATTTAGCACAACTTCAAAGGTCCCTGTAGTCTTTAACAGTGCCAGCCCTGTTCAGTGTTAACTGTCACACTTGACTATGGCATATTTTCTTACTATTAGCACACATTTTACGTTTTCAATTTAACATTTTGTTGCAGTTCAACTCTTTGAGTATATATGGGGACATTTTTAAAATTTAAGATATCCCTTTAACTGTTCTTTTCTTGAGAGTGATGATGAATGTTTAATTTATTTATTTATTTATTTGGTTTTTATGAGACAGGACAGGGTCTCACTATGTAGCTGTGGTTGTCCTGGAACTCACTATGTAGCCCAGGCTGGCTTGGAACTCATAGAAATCCACCTGCCAACTGCTTCCAAGTGCTGGAATTAAAGTCACATGCCACTATAACTGGCCTATTTTAACTTTTTAAATTAAGATCATTCTTTAACAATTTCATACATGTATAAAATGAATTCTTCTTGTTCTCTCAATTCTCTCTTCTCATATTCCTGTCCCCAGCTCTCTTACTTGTCCCTTTCCAGATTCATGACTTACGGTTTTGTTATGTGAGCCATTAAAGGGAAAAACATTTCAAATTTATCATACAAATATTCAGCACATTTTAATAAGTGAATTTTAATTTGCTTTCATTTCATGATTTTTACATGATTAAATAATATTTCCTTAAACTAAAGCCAATCTCCTTTTTCTGAAGCAAGTTTTTGTAGTTAAATGGGATTTTGTTGGGCATAGTGGCTCATGCCTATAACACTAGCACTCCAGGGACCTGAGGCAGGAGAATTTCTATGGGCTCAAAACCCAGTGTGGGACCCTGTCTCACTTTATAAGCATATAAACAAAAGAATCCAACATTTTAAACTATCCAATGGAAAGAATCTAGAAACTAATGTGACAGGTTCTGAAAACCCAGAGTTTTCAGAGTTTTCTCTATCTGAGCTACAGTTTGACTTGATCCTGGGGATATCGTGCTGTTGGGGTTTTATGGCTGTACCTGATGTGAGCCACTGACATTTAGCTCTGTTATTCCTTCTGCTCCCTATTTATCAAAACCACTGAAGCAAAGGCTACTAAGATTATTATTAATACTCTAGAGTAGATCGTATCTGGGTTAAAGGCTAGACTCGATAGGATCTGAGTTTTTACAAATGGTATTGTTAGTGGGATTAAATATACCAAATTACTTGTGACATAGAAGAATCAACGATAAATCCTTCTTTCTCACCCATATTTGCTTTTGATTTTGTTTGCTAGGATGGGAGACATTGTAGTTCTAAGTTTTTATTTGTTTCTGGTTTTAGGTAGTGAATGCCTACCATCTTCGAGTAAGAAGAAAAAACCCAGTGACTGGCACTTACGTGAAAATGAGCTTGCAGCTTTACCTGGTTGACAATCGGAGCTATCTTTTAGACTTCAAAAGCATTGACGGTAAGGAGACTAGCAGGGATGAGTTTTGAGAAATAAACTCGGCACCATTTGACTTACTGTTAGAATCATTTCACAGACATGGTGGGTGGGTTCTCTACTTTTTAAAGTAGTCTTAACAAAAATGTAAGTGAATTAAATATGTAGTTTTAGCAGAAAATAAATTGCTGAGGATGTAAGGTATTTTCAGATGTAAGCATGTTCACTTTCATTTCAGTGTAAATGCTGCGTCCTATGTTGAGAGGGACTCGGGAGCAGTAGCTGTGGAAATGTTAGGAGTGATTAGTGACATGTAATGACTGTGGAAGGAGGAGATAGTGCCTCTTCTGCTCCTGACACATGCACATCCCAGTGCTTACCAGGCTCTCTGTGCTCAGGTCTGCCTACCTCCTGTTCTCAGTGCAGCAGCTTCCTGGGAAGACTTGGGCAAGTGCACTTGCTATAGTTAGTGTTCTTTGGTCTTTCAGATGAGGTGGTGGAGCAGAGGTCTGGTTCTTCAACACCTCAGCGTTCCTGTTCTGCTGCTGGCCTGCACAGACCAAGGTCAAGTTTTGATTCCACCACAGCTGAGAACCACTCACTTTCTGGTTCTCTCACGGGCTCCTTGACTGGAAGCACTTTGTCTTCGGCTCCCCCGCGCCTGGGCAGTCACACCATGGATTTTTTTGAAATGTGTGCCAGTCTGATCACTACCTTAGCTCGCTGATACTCTACCACTGGTTTCTGTCTTTCTGTTACTGCACTGTGAAAAATCACATACACTCTTGAAGTTAGTATCTCACTTTTGGGTATTACATACTCTGCAATATCAATTGATGTGAATATTCCCAGGTGACATGCAGTGTATTGAAATTACTGAAAACACAAAAGTCTGGCGTTTTGTTTACTTTTAGAATTCTATTCTACTGTGCCTATGATGAATTCAAATAGGTAGTACCTTTAATGGATGAATGTTGATAAAGTTTGCTAGTTTATACTTGTGAGTTCACTACACATGATGAGCACACCTCACTGATAAACCAGCTAATTTAGAAGGTGATACCTCCTTCCTTCATGTTTAGTGCACGTAAATCCAGTTTGCTTCCTAAATTTCAAAAGGTGTCAGACTATCCAGGAACCCAGTTTTCTTGCACAAGGAGATTAAGAATAGAAAAAGTGTTAGTCAAATATTTAAATGTACAAATCTGAAAATCTTATCCCCCTAAATATTAGAAAACAAATTCTTTTTAATGGTTTCTGCAAATACAGCTTAGTATTAGCCAGAAAGACTGTGTTTCTGTTAACAGGTGCCCAGTCTCCAGGCTTCTTAACATTTGTGCAAGGCCCCTAGTTAAATACCACCACCACCAAGCAAGACAAAACCATGCAAAAGTAATACACAGTTTAATGAAACAAGGCAAAATACCAACAGCCCCGTAAAGGAAATTCTACTCTGATGACCTGTTTTGTGTTTATGGCCCTGGGGTGTGTTGGGAGGGCCAGGAGGTTATGGCCCTGACGTCTTTGCTGATTCACCTAAGGTTTAAGTTGTTAGTGATGCCACCTCCGTCTTCAATAGCCATTGTCTTTGTTCATTGTTTTTCAGTCTTGTGTGGTTCCTGGTCTTGTATCTTTCAGTTCAAAGCCCTGTGTTGTCCATGGGGCCTTTGTGTACTTCCAAAGCTTGATTGCTGTGACCTTCACTGTTGAAACTGATTGGACAGGGAAGCCTTAAACATTTCAAAGTATATTCTCCTGGAATAAGTATATGTGTTGTTTACATATATACATGTATGTATTGACACATCAGTGCTTTTAATCAAAAAGAACCAAACTTTTTTGTGCAAGTTTTTTTAAAATTTAAGATAAAAACACTATATAGCAGGATAAAATTAATTGATTATATTTTGTTTTAGTAAAAGTATTTTTAAATTATGTATAATTTATCTAATAATGTATTTATTCATTTATTGTATTTATGTTGTGATTAAAAAAATCATTGACTGGATTTACCCTAGAAAATATTAAGCTCTTGAAAATGAAAGCAACATTGCCTTGACAGGTTTCTCTTCACCAAAAATGGTATATTTCTATCTACCAAGAAGAGCAAATGAGACTATTAGACTAAGTTTCTCATGTGTTTATGGAAGACAAGTTTGTCTGTCTGTAAATAGCTTTTTAAATCATGAGTTTGCATCGTATCCCATCAGATAATATTGTAGTTCTTTTAGAAAATGATGGTCAATACTTATCACTCCAATTCTCAGTATCAAAATCTAAAGGACCTTTGTTCTCCAATTTGAGAAAGAGGGTGGGTGTACAATTAAGGTAGCTTAAGTTTTTAATCTTTGAAAGATTGCCATCTTGTGGCAGTAGACAGTAATTTTTAGTAGTTGTTTTAATAGCAATACTTAGCCCTGTTTTCTCTAACGTGTTTTATGGATGTTTCATAATTTTGGCTTCTCCAAATGTGTACATATCCCTTTGTGTGTGTAGGGGAGCATACCACCTCTAAATATTTGCCTAAGTATGAATGGAAAACTTTGAAATAAGGAACTGATTGGATTCCTTATCTCTAATAACAACATCCACAACAGTTTTAAAGACAGGAAGGATGCCAGAATGCTTTATTAGTCTAGTGAATTTGATGTTAAAAGCTTGCTCATAGCAAAATTACTTTGTTTGAATGATTATGATGCTATTGGAGAGCTAAAAACTTATTTACTATTTTCTTGGTTCCAGTGTTTATAGATATCCAGGTTGACAGTTACCTGTTGAATTTCAGGAGAACTGAAGGTCATCACTTTGTTTCTTTTCTTCTCACATTTTAAAACATAATTCTTTTATGAGTCTAGGTGATGGAGTAATTGGTTTGCAGAGAGAATTCAGTGAATCCTCTAGCAGAACAGAAGGCAGACCTTTGTCCTAGCACAGGTTTCTGTTACTCTTGGGAACAAAGAAGGAAAGAATTCTTTGCAAATTTAAAATTTCCACATTTCAGTCAACACTGGATGTAGTAGATACTGAGTTAAGATCAGGCCCTCTTGGATCCTAGGGAGAATTACTGTTAGGTTATAGATGTAGGCCTTACTTAAATCCTGGAAATAGATTCCATCTGGTTCTAAAATAGTATTTCCTAAAACAAGGAAATCCATGGAATAATTTTGGAAAACCTTGTGTTCTGCTCTGCACCTTACAGAGGACAGTGGGTATTAGCACTAAAGACTTGGATGAGTTCTTTCAGAAAAAGCAAGCCACATAACTGTGTGTAACCCTACTTTGCCCAAGCTAGTTTACTGTTTCCAAACATCTGCTGAGTATGGTTGCTTCCCTGTAATCCTAGTGGGAAGCATGAGGCCAAACTAGACTAGATAGATAGCAAGGCCTGTTTCACAAAGAAAACAATAAAGAAACCTTAACATCCAATAATAAAATATGGAAAACAGTTGGCCCTGAGTGCCACAGCCAGTGTGGTTGTGACACTTAAGACACACTTCTTCCCTTTCAGGTGCTTTGGACAGCCTGAATCAAGTTCAGAACCACTCCGTGTGCCGGCAGACATGTCCATCCTGGGTTTGCAGCTGGTATCACGTGTTGGGTTCTTGACCAGACAGATGGTTTTGTGGTAGAATTTCTATTCTTTTTTCTCTTAATAGATGACTGAAAAGTCTTAAACAAGATTACTTGTGGAAAACAAAAGAATAAGAGACCAGTGACTTTCTACTATCCGTTTTAATTCATTCTTCAGTGGCCACTGAACATTTCCTAAGTACTTTTTGTTAGGAAACCAAAATTGAAGCTGTCCCAAATTAAATCTGCAGGGAGAGAGAAAAGCAAACCATCCACAAGTTAGGGTTTTGTTTTGATGAAGAAACCATTTTAGAGCCCCTTGTCACATCTGGTCATCTGCAGAGAGAACTCAGGGGCCTAAGCTAAGCAGAAATATATGTCCTTGTGTGCCAGGGAATTGGCTTATGTAGTGCAGTAATTCTCTACTTTATGCAAATAGGTCTTCAAAGATACTTATATAATTCTGGGTATACTTTTTCCTTAGCTAGTTTGTACTCAGGGAATACAAATTTAATACTTGAGGTAAAATAAAATATAATTGGAAAATAATCATAAACAACCAAATCAGATTTTTACACTCCTTTATCTGTAGTATCTACTAATATGTAAGCATGCTTAATGTGGGCCCCACATTGATGTTTATAAGATTTAACAGCCTGGAACATACCTACCACAGACACTGCAGCTCTGTTCACTGGTTAATAAGTTAAACTCCCAGGATGAAGTCTCATATCTAAATTCGAGATCTGCTCATAGACCTGTCTGGTTTGTGTTTGGTTTAAAGATCTGAAACTCTTCAGTCTGGCATATCTCTCCCTGTTAGCTTTCCTTCAGTTACCCTGTGGCTTTTAGAGCAGGGGTTAGCAGTTCAGCAGTTCGCAGCAGCTCTGTTGAAAAGTTGGGGTGAAGGCTACGTACATCTCTTAGTAAGTTTCATCTTGGACTTGGCATCAATTTTGAGACCCTGAAATGTCCCTTTGAGCTCAAAAGTTCTGCCTTGTTTACTTCAGAGAATTTGTGTTAGTGTCCACTTTTTATGTATTTGTATTTTTATATTAGTATGAATGTTTTATCTTAGTTTGAGTCATTTCAAAGGTGTATACGCCCGTATTATTCTAAACACAGCTACTTGCACTACTGGAATGCATATGGAAAAAATCATCAGCAAATCAAAAGCATCCTGTGAACTCAGCATTGATCAGAAAATGGCGACTATGTAGTGGTGGCAGTGCTAGCACTTTTCCAGTTCTGTTAGTGCTTCCTTACAGTAACAGTCCCGTGAGCAGGAACAGCAGTCTCTCCATAAGTCATGAGTGCCATGCATGGATTGATTCAGTGGTGGCCAGTCATCCCTTATAATACTTCACCTTTCTTCTGGGCTCAACAGTTTGAGTTTGTGAAATATCTGCTAGGCAAGTAATAAAAATAAACACTGGTGTATTGCTTCTAAGTCCTGGAGTGACATACAGTAGTTGTAGCTGAATATATCTAGTTTAATTATAAAAACTAGTTGATTGCACTAACAAGATGTAATTATGTGAAATATTTATGATTATATTGATTTTTATAAGTGTAAGTTATTGAGGGTGCTTAAAATCTAGAAAAATCTCTAGAACATAATTTTTTCTTCAATTTTATTTATGTGATTTTTGGGGTGTGGGACTTTTGTACTGGGGATTGAACCAGGGCTTCACATGTGTGAAGCACGTGCTTGATACTGACCTAACCCCCTGCCCACATCCTGTGACTCTTAAGGTACAGTCTCTCTCTGGAAAGGAGAGCCCCGGTCCCCATCTAAGTGATCATAGTTTGTGACTGTTAGCTGAAATAGGCTTAGCTAAACTTCATATTGGTAATTTTTTATTTTGTGCATAAATGATATGACACTATTTTCATAGAGTATGTCTCTATGAACTACCTAGTCACTATTGGCTTGATAGAAATTCAAGCCTTTTCAAACTTGGAAATATAACTTAATGAGCTTTAAATCACTCACACACGTATATATGTACATATACATATATATTTAAACAAGTAAGCGGCTTCTGTACCAACCTTACCTTGAATATTTATGATGCAGTTGATGCCACCAAACAGTTATAACATGAGGAACAGGACCCACAGTCTAGACTGGATTAAGTTTCATTAAACTTCTTCAGCCATAACCTGATAAGAATCAGGGCCCAGCTAGAAGTTATCAGACTGCAGGCCTGTGTTTTGTGAGCCAACATTAATGTTTACTGCCAGCCTTGCATAGCGATGCTGTTTGTGACTGCATGTGACTTTTGGTAACTTTAGTTTATGTTGAAAAGCAGTTCAAATTTTAGAGATAATTCATGATTATTTGGAAAAGCAGGGTGGGTAAATTCAATTATATTTAAAGTGCAATTAAGGAAATTCTAGGGTATAATATTCTCTCCAGTTTAAAAAAAAAGTTAAGGATTTGTAGAATGTCCTAGAATGAAGAAAAATTTCAACATAGACTTTTTAAAATAAGGTTTATGCAATATTTTTTTTAATTCAAGATTTGCTACTTTGTGTTAATTTAAAATTTTAAAGAGAAACAGAAGCCTCCTAGGAAAGAATTGCATTATTTTTCTCCCGCTAATCTGAATGCTAAAAGTCTCCTGTAAATAAGTTTTGTTACCAAATGAAGCCCATTTTTCTAAATGGAGAACGTTTTCCTAGAATGGAAGAGACATAGACCCACTGTCTACACAAAGAAAGAAACAGTACCTGGTGCCTTCTCAAACAATTGCAGAGGAAAAGCAAACACACGTTTAGACTCCATTTCCTTGTGAGTTCTGTTTCCTTGTGACCTGCCCCACAAGCCGTCTCGTGGTTGGCTTCTGCCTTTTCAGTTCCACCTGACCAAACCTCACACCGTCACCGCCGGAAGTTGTTCACTGAGTAGAGTTTCTGTTTCACTTATTTCACTTTTTAAAGCCACCTGGGCAAATATTTGGCTGCCTTCTGCTTTTAAAATGAATGCAATTACTAGCAATCTTTATATTTTAAAGTTTATAAATGAAAGAAATGCAGCACTAAAGACCGAATCTAATTGAAATGGACTTCCCTGTTTGCTACTATAGCAGCACAAGTTTGGAACCTTCTGTAGTTTCTCTGGTACAAAATGTGGATAATAACCTACCTCACAGATGTGTGTGAGAAGCCGTTTGGAAGCCCGTAAGGAGGAGGGCTTTAGAGCCCCATATTCAATGTCAAGCCTTCCTTTTCTACTAGACCCCTTTGATACTGATGGGATGAGTATCTTATTTTTAGATGTCATATGTAATAAGAGCATAGTGCTGAGAATGTTTAAGACAGTTTCACAAACTTCAGTGTTCTTATTGTAAGACACTTAACATTTCTTGGAAACCTCAAATATTTAAATATCAAACCTGTCTTTTGTTTCAATAAATATTGTTATTCAGAATGTTGGCTAAAGCTGCCTTAATGTACCAAAATACAGCTTTCTGTCCAGACTGTTCACAAATACCCATGGTTGTACTGTTTTGAGTGTTGATTGCGAAGTTGTTATGAACTATGACCTTGAAGGATAGTATTTTTAAATTATTTTGTGAGTAATGGTTCTGTTTTTATCACATTTAACTATTATACAGTGATTTTTGAGTGTGAACAATAAAATTGAAATTTGGCAGATACTAGGTTACCTGTATGATTATAACATAATGCATTACTGGATAGTAATTATTTGATTTGTTTTTCAGGAACACCATGCATTCATTTTTAGCCTGTAAAATAGTCCCACAATGTATTCATGTATTAACTCATTGGCGCAGTGCTAGAGTATGTCTTTATTTAAAAACATTGCTAAATCATTGAAATGGGACTACTTTTTACAGTTGGTTTCAGAACAGAAGACAACAGACTCGAAGTGATTTTGTTTAAATAACTAGATTCTAATTTCAATTTTATTTGTTATGCATTTTTGTGAGTTAAATGATCGGTGGGAAGGATTTATCTTTAGTAACCATATAGAAAAGGTTAGTGAATTGCAGAGCATTTCATATTTGCAGGTTCTGTCTAATTAATGTTTGAACTGTATGGAACTCATTGGCAACAAACACAAGAGAAAAGTGGCCTGTCTGATTGTGTGTCTGCATTTTCCACAGAATCAAATTAAAATCTGGTTAATTTGAAAGTTATTTTTTGTTTTTGTTCAATCATTACGCTAATATTATGTGTTTCATTTAATAATTCCTGAGAAAGCGTCTTAGAAAGAAATTGCTTATGACTCAATGAGATTTCACACCATTGTTGTATAGTTTTGTCTTTGATACTGTACACTGTATTTTTAACCTGAGCCATATCTAAGTATTCTATTTTTATAACAAATTGGCACAATTTTAAGGACTTAGCATGGATTTATTATTTTACTCTTTGGAAGTGCCATGGGTATACTTGGTTCTTCTCAGGTGACTAAACACAAGTCTTCTACTACTGCTACAAATTTATTATTTATTATTATTATTATTACTAGTAGTACTACTCATAGTATTTCTTCCTCCTCTTTGTCCCCTCCCCTTCCCCCCTTCCTGCTCTTTTTCATTCCCCTTCTATTTTTTTTTTTTTTTTTGAGACAGGGTCTCATGTAACCCAGGTTTACCTCACTCACTGTGAAGCTGAGGGTGACCTTGAACTTCTGATCCTCCTGTGTCTACCTCCCAAGTGTTGGGATTAGAGGCATGCACTGTTCTTCCCATTTTAGGCCATGGTGGGTATTAAACCCAGAGTCTCATGCATGCAAGGCAAGCAGTCTACCATCAACGTGATGCTCTCAGCCCCCCTTTTTTTACTTTTCAAATTCAAATACAAATACTTCGCTGACATATATTCATTGTACATAGTGGTGGATTTTGTAGATTTTTTTTTCCCATAAGCATAGCATCTGCTTTGACCATTTTTACTCTTACCCTTCCCTTCCTCATTAGTCCTTCAACAGTCTTGCTTCTACTTCCAGGCATAGGCATTAATATACACACACATATAATTTTATGTGTCTTTATCAAATCTAGAGTCTACATGAGGAAATGTGACAGTTGTCTGAGTCTGACTTATTTTGCTTAATGTGATGCCTAGTTATAGTCGTTTTCCTGAAAGTGACAATTTTGTTCTTAGGTTTACATGTATGTGTTTATGCTGTGTGTATCCAGGGGCCTGTTGAGGCTAGAAGAGGGCCTCAGATCCCCTGAACTGCAGTTACAAATGGTTGTGAGTCACCTAACAAGGGTGCTGGGAACAGAACTTGGGTCCTATGGAAGTGCAGCAAATACTCTTAACCATGGAGCCATCTTTCCAGTCCCCATAATTTAGTTCTTTATGGCTGAATAAAACTGTATTTTCTTTACATTCAAATGTTGTCAAACTGATTCCATAATTTGGCTGTTGTGAATAGTGCTGCCTAAAAATGGATGGCAAGTACCTCTGTGGGATATTAACTGCTGATTTATCTCTCCAGCCCATATTTTGCTTTTTTTTTTTAACAGTTCTAGTAAATAAAATTATTTCCTAGATTTCTTTCTCAGCACGTTTGTCATTGATATAGAGGCGGTTTACTGATGTTTATATGTTGATTTTATAGTCTAATAGTTCTGCCAAGCATGTTTATCAGTTCTAAAAGGTTTTGGACTGTTTATTTACTTTCATATTTTACACTTACTGTTTATTTACTATGTGTGGGGGCTACATGCTTGCCATGGTATGATCATGTTCATGGAGGTCAGAAGATAACTTGCTGATGTGGGTTCTGGAGATTGAACTCAGGGTTTTCAGTAAGTGTCCTTGCCCTGTGATCCACCTCACTGTTTATGGTCTTCTAAGCATAAGGTCATGTCATCTACAAACTGGGATACTTTAACTCTTCCTTCCCTATTTGTATGACTTTAATTTCTTTCTCTTGCCTTATTGCTCTGGCTAAGATTTTGAGCACTCTATTGTTTTGAGCACAAACTTTATCCTTCAAATATGAACCAAAACAAATCCTTCCTTCCTTCTGTTGCTTCTTATGAGGCATTTGATTACAGAAAATGGAAAGAAACTAAGATAGCCCAACATAGGACCCAAAGAATGTTCACAGACATAGACAGAAATACATACTGTATATACATGCACATGGACTCTCAGGGATGGGAGGGAGGGATGAAAACAGGAAGGAAAGGTGAAAGTGGTCCCCTTGTTGTGTTCCTGATTAGAGGAAATGCTCTGTTGTTCTCATCTGGTATAATATTGGCTATAGGTTTGATGTATATGTCCTTTATTATGTTGGGATATGTTCCACTTAGTTTCTTCAGAGCATTGCATGTAGGGGATGTTGAGCTTTGTCAAATCCTGCATTCATTGATATGGTCATATGGTTTCAGTCCTTGACTCTTATGTGATGATGTATTACACTTACTGATTTGCATACTTTATTAACTATGCAATTAAATCAATTTCATCATAGTGAATTATCTTTTTTATATGTATTGAATTTGGTTTGCCAATATTTTATTGAAAAAAATTGCATTTATGTTCAGTAAGGAGATTGGCCTGTAATTTTGTTGTGTCTTTATCTGGTTTTGGTGTCAGGGTAATATTGGCTTCATAAAATGAGTTTGGTAGCATTCTTCTCTTTCTACTTTCTGGAATGGTTTGAAGAGCACAGGTATTCTTAAAAACCTAGTAGAATTCAGGAAGGAATCCTTTTGGGCCTGTATGTTTTGGATTCTAGAGACTCTTATCACTTTAGCCTCATTATTTGTCATGTATCTGTTTAAGTTGTTTTTATTCCTCTTGGCAGGCTGTATAGGAATGTATCAGTTTTCTTTAGATTTTTCCAAAGTTAGGTATGTAAGTTGTCAAAGTGTTCTAATGATCTGAATTTCTTTGGTATTTGTTGTAATGATTTCTTTTACTTTATTTTAATTAGCATACAAATATTAGTTATCATTGCAACATTTTCAAACAAAATTTTAGTTGATTCTCTTCCTGTTATGCTCATCTCCCCTATGCTGTGAAATATACTCCCTTAGTACACTGTAAAGATTTGTCACTTGAATTGGTTTAATAAAACGCTGATTGGCCGGTAGCCAGGCAAAAAGTATAGGCAGGACAGCCAAACTGAGAATGCTGGAGGAAGAAAGGTATAGTCAGAAGAGATACCAGCCAGCCACCCAAGAAGCAGGACATGTAGAAAACGAGGTAACAAGCCATGAGCCAAGTGACAAAGCATAGATAAGAAATATGGGTTAATTTAAGTGTAAGAGTTAGCTAGTAACAAGCCTGAGCTATTGGCCAAGTAGTTATAATTTATATTAAATCTCCGAGTCAGTTATTTTGGGAAGCAGCTGCTGGTTATTTGTGAGCAGGTAGTCAGGACAGGAAAACTCCACTAACACCCCTACCTCCCTGTCCTCTCCGACCCACCAGCTATCAGTCTTCCTGCACATATGTCCTCTTGTCCATCCTCAGCATTTCTTTTTACCCTATCTTGGTTTCTTCCTGTTTTTATGTTTGTCTGCTTTGTTTTAGGTTTTTTTTTTTTTTTTTTTTTTTGGCTTCACTCATGTACATTACAAGCTAGGATCTGCATATGAGAGAGAACATGAAGTTTTGTCTTTTCTGAGTTTGGGTCACTTCTCTTAATATACTTCTAGACCCATTTATTTTCCTGTAATTTAATTTTTATTTATAGATGACTAAAATTCCATTGTGTGTATGTATACTTTCATTATTCATCAGTTGATGGGCATCTAAGCTGGTTCCTTTACCTTCCTATTGTGGATTATGTAGCAACAATACACATGGATGTGCACGTATATCGTGGCCTTTGGGTATATGCCCAGGAGCAGCACGTCTGGGTCCTGTTTTATTCTCTAAGCTTTGAACTCTGAATACCTTTGATTCATGTGGGTTAGAATGAACATGGCCTTTATTGGTGAGTGCCATCTGGAGCATGTAGAGGAAGACGAAGAACATAAAAACTTGAAAAGTAGCTTTGAAGTAGATAAGATGACTCTGTCAAGAAAAAGCTTCCATCGTGCCTGCTGCTTAAAGAGTTGAGGAGGATTCTTCATATGCTTTTGTGGGAACAAAAGCCATATGAGTGCAGGTGCCCTGGAGGCCAGAGGAGGATGTTTCATCTCCTAGAGTAACAGGTATTGTGAGCTGCTGCATGTAGGTGCTGAGAACTGAACTCGAAGTATAACAGTTGAAAGCATATGTAGAATTTATTAACACACAGTGCACATCAGGTAGGACCAGAATGTTATTTACACTGTGCAATTTCTGTGTACTATCATGTAAATGAAACACACTTGGATATGTTTGGGCATAGACAAACTATTAATTTCCCCTATTTTAGGCAAAGTTTTCACATGATACAACATGTACATATCCTCACATTTTTGTTAAACATTTCTAAAAAATACTTGTGGTTGAATTTAGAAAAGAATTTCCCCCCTCCCTCCCCAGCACACTGTTCCCTTCTATTCTTTTACTTTGGTTAAAAAAACAACAAATAACTATGGCTCAGGTGTTGTTTTGTTTAAAGTAACATGGTTACATTCTTTACCACTTAGAATTCATATGAAATGTAGATGTGCACCAAGAAATTACATTTGACGTGTACTAACATTAGATGTTCACTAACCATCTGCACAGCTCACTGGTGCCATAAGGCAAGATGTCTAACTTGGGATGTGGCTCATTAGGCAAGGGCTCGCATGCTAACGTTCTGTTTCACAATCTCTTGAACCAGCAGTAAAACAGACATTGAAAGACAAACTTTTTTGAAGTCCAACCAACATTGACATGTTGAGGGTTTTCTTCTGAGTTTCTGACAGAAGTCTCCACAGCCCATCTCATTTGACACAGGAACTGGAAGGGCTGTGGGGCTGGGCTCACAGCTTGGGCACATCCTGACTTATGCAGACCTTCCTAATGGAATCAGCCCTGATGCCTGGGACAGAAAAGAGAACATGCAAGCATGTGAAATACATGGTAAGTGGAACAGTTAGGAGATTTCAGATGATTTTAAAACTTTGCAAATGGGCTCTGCATATTAGTTTGAGTGTCCTCAGGAGTCCAGTGGAAGGCCTCCTCGGATGCAGTTCCAGGCAGTGCACTGCATAGCTAGTTTTTAGTGTTTTGGGGACAGGGTTTCTCTGTGTAGTCCTGGCTGTCCTAGAACTCACAGAGACTCTCCTGCTTCCTGAGTGCTGGGATTAAAGACATGCACCACTGCACCGGACTGCATAGCTAATTTCCAAATACACTAGGTAGTCCCATAAGACGAGTTTACATAATATACTACATTAAGTACCCAGAACTCATAGCTGGATATGAAATTAAACAACTTACTTGAAATTTAGATGTTCAATGAGCACATATCCATCTGTAGAAACAAAACTCACATTACTAACCTCAGATTTCTAGAGAAAATTTTTTAATATTGAAGGAAAATTTCACCACAAACTCACATTTGCCTTTGGAATTGCGACATATCACTAGGTTTTCTTCAGTGGTGTCAATAACTTCCAGCTGTTCTCCAGGAGTTATTGGCAGGTCAAATACTCCATTTCGTGAATTGCTAGAGCATGCTACTGCTCTGTTAATGACTACAATCTCTTTACCATACTAAAATGAGAAATTACTATAGTAAGGGCATGCTTGCGTAGTTATTGTAACAGAATTAATGAAAGATACAATATAGTAACCTCAACATACAGGATGCGAGAGACTGACAAAGTAAACAATGGGGTATTATAGTGAAAGGCCCTTAAAATAATAGTAAAATCCAAAACAAAACAATTGTCTAATGTGATTCTATTTTAAAACTGTTTTCACATCCACTCATACATATCAGAACAAGTCCTGGTGGGTGTGGATATACCACACCTGATATGTTTAAACAGTAACAAAGCTACCTCCTAACTCAGGAGAGGAAACATTTGAACACAGCTGTAGAGTTAATATTCTGTTTTAAGATGATGTTCCGTCCTCACCTTTTCTGAGCACATGTACTTTAAAACGGCGGCAGTTGGGTATATATGGGAAATGCCCACTGTCTATATATGGTGAAAGACAGGCATTTGTGAGAGAGCAGTCTCTGGCGGGAAATTCAGTTCCTGAACCCACAGGATTTCTTCCTGATGAGCCAGCCTACAGGTACTTTCCCTTCTCATGCACTGACCATGGAAACGAAAACTAGGAGATGTAGTTTGGTCCCTGGTGTTTACTTCAGCAGGTTAGGATGACCTGTAATGGCTCCTCACCTGACCTTCACAAACCTGACATCTTTCCCTCTCTCCAGGCCATTTGGTTACTGTGAATCCTCAGTAGTTTCTTAAAAACAAATCTTAGTAGGCCATCTTCCTAGTTACACAGTGCTGAAGTCTCATTGCCTTTTGGATGAGAGCCACATTCTTTGGCTTGATATTCAGGGTCCTTGGCATACTGTCATTCCTTGTCCCTTTATCTCTGTCCTTGGGCCAAGAAGTGCTTTGTTTCCCATCTTTCCAGGCCTTTACTCGTGTGAGCGTGCTCTTCCTATTTGAAATACTCAGCTGCCAACAACTTCTGATAGCGTTGTAACCGCCATGAACAACTTACTGCTGTCCTGTACTACATATATTCCTATTGTAGAATTTAGCGAACACACTGCCTTTAAAAAAGAAACTAGAGGTGAGTGTTCCTCACCTTTGTTCCCTCAATTCCTGTCAACAGTGAGGTACACAGTACTTTTTTGAGCTGGATTGAAATGGCATATTTTTTTTTCCTAAAGGTAACTGGAAGCCCATCTCAGGTAATTAGGGATAGACTCATATACATACAGAGGAGATGGGATTTCTGTCCCATTTGGGACTTTCAAGGGCAAAGGAGAAAGCCTTGGTGGATGATAGGGGTCTTTTCAACCAGAGATTACTATGCTATTGTTTTGATCTAATCAAATAACATCCTAGTATGTGGGGATTTTAGGTAACAACTTACTGAGCTTTGGCCAAATAGATGATATCAGCAGTTAAGGAATTTATGTATAGTCTTATTTTTAGTTCACTTTCAAAATAGTTTGGGATGTTTTTGAAGTGTGAGGTAGTGTTTCTCTGCTGAGCACATGGATGTGAAGATAAAAATAATCTATGCTGCCTAGAAGTTCACAGTTTAGTATGATGAACTGTACCAGAAGTTGTATTTAGGTAAGCAGAAGAGCAATTTCTTTAATTAGAAGTTTGAGCAGGTCTTTCTGGAATGAGAAGATGTCTCAACTGGGTCTTGATAAGTGAACACACCAGATGGAGAAAGCAGCAGGGGGATGTCAGATGTGGAGCAGACCAAGTCGGTGCCGGAGGAAGGAGATGGAAGTGAGGTAGAGGTGGAAGCTCTTTTAGAAACAGAATTATGGCCGGGCGGTGGTGGCGCACGCCTTTAATCCCAGCACTCGGGAGGCAGAGGCAGGCGGATCTCTGTGAGTTCGAGGCCAGCCTGGTCTCCAAAGTGAGTACCAGGAAAGGCGCAAAGCTACACAGAGAAACCCTGTCTCGAAAAACCAAAAGAAAAAAAAAAAAAAAAGAAACAGAATTATGAGCAGTTAGTTGCCAAAGGAGAAAGGGCAGAGACAGAATCTGAGGAGAGGAAACAAGGATTAGCTGCAGCCATGACTTGAGGAAACCAACACTTCTTGCTGGTAGAGCTCTGACTTACGGAATTTGACTCTTAGTCTACCACTTGGATGCTGTTGAAAGTGTTTCCTGAATTCAGAGGTCCTCACTTTGGCAGAAGATAAAATCGGGAAGGAGCAGTGGAGAACACTCCGTAGCTTCTTAATGAAGGATGTGAGTGTGAGATGTTGCTCCACTTGTTCACTCAAATACAACACGTTGTTTTACACTGGGAACTGACATATGAAAGGGTCTCCTTCTAATCAGTATTGTACAAATGTGCTGAGGGAGTGAGATTTGAAGAGAGCCTTCAACAACATTTTAGAAGCTTTACCAGATGGAATAGTGCTGTGGGATGTTCTGTATGGCAAATGTGTTGCTCTGATTGGTTGGTAAATAAAACACTGATTGGCCATTGGCTAGGCAGGAAGTGTAGGCGGGACAAGGAGGAGAATAAAGCTGGGAAGTGAAAGGCTGAGTCAGAGAGACACTGCCAGCCGCCAGGATGAGAAACAGCATGTGAAGATGCCGGTAAGCCACGAGCCATGTGGCAAGGTATAGATTAATAGAAATGGATTAATTTAAGCTGTAAGAACAGTTAGCAAGAAGCCTGCCACGGCCATACAGTTTGTAACCAATATAAGTCTCTGTGTTTGCTTGGTTGGGTCTGAGTGGCTGTGGGACTGGTGGGTAAGAGAGATTTGTCCTGACTGTGGGCCAGGCAGGAAAACTCTAGCTACAGAATAGCGTGTACAAAGGCATGCCAATATAGGAATGTATCAGATCATTTCTCTATCTCAGAGTAGCTGATGATACTACTCTAACGGAGCCTTTAAGAGTAAACGTTTCTAGTTGTCAGTACTGTTAGTGTTGTGTTAATTATCACTTTCAGAAGAGAACATACCTGAAATCTTTCTCTGAAAAGTTTTTCTTCTTTTTCCATTCTATTCTTTTCTAAATGGTGCTTCTTAGCTCTGAAGAAATTTCTGGGAGAAAAACTGGCAAGAAATAACATGGGCAAGGTTAAGTGTAGCATAACAAAAGTCCTAAATTTGTGAGCCTCTGAAGTCACCATCTCAGGATAAACTAAGGTATAATTTTACATAAATGAAATATATACTATATCTATACACATCCCTCTACTAGAGCAGATTTTCATAACTACTGAAGAAGGTAATACCAATTATTTTTCTGTTTTATACATATGTATTTGTGGGTTTTTTTCCAGTGCTGGCTGAAGATCAAATCCAGAGCCTCATATATACTACAGGAGTATTCTACCACTGAGCTATATATCTAAAAATATTTCTGATACTGAGCTATATATCTAAAAATATTTTTGATATCAAGGAAGTATGAAATAAAATCAACTTGATATAGAGAATGTTGAGTGCAGGAGGAGCAGTGAGATAAGAGAAACATGTTTTATAGAATAGTAGGCATATTATTTTTTCTATTGCAATGAGAAAACACCATGACAAAGGCATATTATAGGAGGAAGTGTTTATATGGGCTTACGATTCCTGGGGGATTGGAGTCCATCATGGCAGGGAACTGACAGACACAGTGGCTGGAGCAGCAAGCAGAGAACAAACTAGAAATGACATGTCTTTAAACTCTCAAAGCCCACTCCCAAGTGACATACTTCCTTCAGCAAAACCATATTCTTAAATGTACCCAAACAGTGCCACCAACTGGAACCAGGTATTCAAATGCCTGAGACTATGGGGAGCATTTCTCATAAAACTTCACATTAAGGTAACTAGTTTTGACATTTAACTGTAGATTTTTGTATGTTTTCAATATATAGAAACAAGATCTAGGGTGATGGATTGTACCCTTGAACTATGAGCCAAAATAAATTCTTTGTCTTAAGTTGCCTTAGGGGGATATTTTATCACAGCAACAGGAAAAGTAAGAAATACATGGACAGCAAGATGCAGCAAACATGGGTGAAATATGAAACACATCAAATGGACTAATCCATCCCCAAAGCTGCCTGAGACCCTTCCCTTGTCCTGCCTTCTGCTTTATAAATGGAGTTTGGTTCCCCCTTTTTAGCAGTGTCAGTGAGGAGCATCTTCTATATTGGGGTATCTTTCCCATGCTTCTACTCACAGCCCCATTCTTGCATAGTTTAGTAGCCTGATACCTACTTGGTAAGGGCTACAAATGCACGTGACAACTTGAGATGCTTACCCACACACACATCTGCTGTGGGGTGGTCTGTATGTTAAATTGCTCTGATTGGCCACTGGCCAGGCAGGAAGTATAGGTGGGACTAACAGAGAGGAGAAAAAAAAGAACAGGAAGGTGGAAGGAGACACTGCCAGCCACCGCCATGACAAGCAGCATGTGAAGATGCCGGTAAGCCACGTGGCTAGGTATAGATTTATAGAAATGGATTAATTTAAGATATAAAAACAGTTAGCAAGAAGCCTGCCATGGCCATACAGTTTGTAAGCAATATAAGTCTCTGTGTTTACTTGGTTGGGTCTGAGTGGCTGTGGGACTGGCGGGTGACAGATTTAACTCTAGCTACACCCATCTCTGACTAAATCTCCATCATACTGTATATACCTTCCACTGTAAACGATCATCCAACTTAGATTGTATTCAGTTCTACTCTGCTTATGGCTTGCTACAGAAATGGAAAGGTGTGAATGGGCTTAGGGTACATGTGTGATAAAACCATGTTCCCAAGTGAACTTTCAGGGGAGAATACCCTAATTATCATTTTATACTTACCCATAACTGGGCACATACATGATTAAAATCAGGTGCATTATGGGATTGGACATTTACAGGAGACACATGATTATATAACACAATCTAAGAGAACCACTCTAACTATGCCTGTGAGTAACTGGCCCCTGCTCTCCTGGATCCCATAAGAAGAATCCTCGAACAATAACCTTGGGCCCCTGAGATCTGCTGCTCTCTTAGAATATGTTCTGACCTGTTCTAGCTCTTTGAATAAAGTTTCCCCAATACTTTGCAGTGTGTGTTGGTTTTTCTTTCTTCAATAAAAAGCCAAAAATCTGGAAATGTCCATCTCAGACCCTGACCACTGGCAACAATACCATTTCTTTGCCTGTTCTTATAAAAAAAATTATCTGTGTCCCTGTCACAGGAATGTCTTTCTGAAATAAGAGTGCAGTGCTTAAACATCCTTCAGTGTGTCGGAACTAACCTACAGCAAAATGCTAGTTCCTGGCATCATGCACAGGTGTTTGACCATTCGGGTCATGCATGCCTTTATATTTGAATACTTACCCAACCTTTGGTAAAATAAGCTGTCAGTTAACTAATACAGAAAACAGTTTTACTTACTGGTAGAATAAGCTGTCCCAGAAACCAATGTAAAAGGATCCAAGAAATTGATCCACTGTTCTTCATAAATAATGATGCCTTATTACATTTTGAAATTGAGAATAAGTTTACTAAGTCAGTTTATGAAAAAAACTACTGGAAATTGTTTCTCAAAAAAGATGGATTTATATTGATACCACATAAAACTGTTGGACAAAAGGTCAGAAACCTTCCTGACCTTGGATTTCTCTTTTGCAGGGCTATGCAAACAAGTATGATGTTTAATGAACCTTCTAGTCTGAATACCTCTTTCCAAATTCAGAAAAAATTGAAGGAGGCGGTGCCTTTGCCATTCTGAGTTGTTTCAATTTTCTGTGGACAAATGTCCGACTTGGAGATACCCTGGGAAAACCATTGGTTTCCTGATATAGGCAAACCACTCACTATTTACTAAGTATTTCCCCAAGAAGTTTTGTCCCCCATCCTACCTCATTCATAGCACCCGGGAAGAGGAGAACATAGCTAAGGAAGCACTGACGAAGCAGAGCACACACACTCTCTAAGCAGCCAGTCCAGGCATAATCACATAAATGGAGGTCACCTCCCGAGCTGAGAAAATTACCATTACATTCTAACACTGACTGTCGTCATAACTAAACTGACATTTGAGCAATGGCTGTCAGTCCTAATTGGGATTCTATCTAAGCTCTATCCTTCTGGAGGAATGCTGCTATGGCCTATAAGATGAGAACTCGGGAAGGCCTACCTCCCAGGCTTTCTTATTTCTCATCAGTGGAGAGGAGGGAGGAGGTTGGGAATGAATGTAAGGAACTGTGTGTTTATACCTTTGTCTCTTTTTTTTTTTTTTTTTTTTTTTTTTTTTTTTTTTTTTTTGGTTTTTCGAGACAGGGTTTCTCTGTGTAGCTTTGCGCCTCTCCTGGAACTCACTTGGTAGCCCAGGCTGGCCTCGAACTCACAGAGATCCGCCTGGCTCTGCCTCCCGAGTGCTGGGATTAAAGGCGTGCGCCACCACCGCCCGGCACCTTTGTCTCTTTTAATCCTCCCAGTTGTACTATGAGGCAAGTGTTGCTAGCTCTCACTTGTAGACAAGGAACCTGAAAATCAGATGTAAGGTCTTGCCCAAGGTCAGACAGCGGGTCAGAAGTGGAAACTGCCACCGTGAAGTTGCGAGCTTCCTTGCCGTCTTACCTTTTGGATCCTTCACTGTCTTTTCCCCCCTTTTTCCACTTTGATGTCAGAAACTTAAGCTTCCAAGTTTTTAATTTGTCTTCATCTCTGAGGAGAAAAATGTTTTGATCAAGTAAATTAAGATTGAACTAGTAAACATTTACAGGATCACCAATGCTTTCCAGGTCAATAACCAAAATAGTTGAAAACATCACCTGTAAAATTTGCCTCCATATTCACAGCAAGGCTGTACAGTGAATATCTTGGCTTTACAGGCTACATTCTCTATAGCAACTATTAGCTCCACTGTTGTGACTTCATTTACAAACACCAATAGCAGGCCGCACTGGCCCACACGCCTGAAACTGCTGACCTCTCATCTTAGTGGCCCAAATTTGAAACCAGAAACCAAATTAGTCACCTTGTAATCATACCTATCTCCTTTCTGAGCCTCAGATTTTTTTTTCTCTAAAGTGTACATCCTACTAAATAAACTTGCAATTTACCAATGGCTAAGGATACTCCTCACTCTGGTAGGAAAGGTGAACATCGCCAAAAATCAATGCTTATGGGAGGGCAGATGTGCATAGCTATTACAGAAGTACAGAGGTTTCTAAAAAATTCACAATAATATTATCACATAGCCCAGGTCTAGGACACACACCCAAAGGACTTTGTCTACTACAGTGATACTTGCACATCTAGTTTCTTTGCTGCAGTTTCCACAATAACAAGGAATTGGAACCAGCCTAGCCATCTAGCAACAGATGAATGGATAAGGAAAATGTGGCACAGGGACTGGAGGGACAGCTAAGTAGTTAAGAGCACGTGCTCACATTACACAGAACCCAAGTGCAGTCCCCAGCTCAAAACTACTTGGAACTCTAGCTCCCGGGGATCCAACATCACTGATCTCCGAGGGCGCCTGCACATGCACGTACCCCCACACAGACACATCCACACAATTAAAAATAATTCTTTTCTAAAGTGTGGTACCTAGATACAGTGGGATTTTACCTGTAAATAAAAGTGAAAATTGTGGGGAAATGGTGGATCTGGAAAGTGTAATATTGAATGAGGTGACAAAACCTTACGTTTTCTCTCATGTGGATCCCAGTTTGTGATGTTTACATGTTTGTATGTAAAAAAAAAAAAAGCATGCATGGAAAAGTAAGTATTATAGAACGATTCGAAACATTTTAAGCACCTATCTATTAGGTTTTTTGCTGATCAGTTTACATAGATAATTCTATGTAAATTCAGCAGTTTTCATACTGACTACCTGCTCATCCTCTGGCCATTCTAAGTTTTCTAAAGAAGTAAAAGGAGTGATCGGAGAGCTAGACAACTTGTCATGAGTTAGCACTGCTGAATGTAGGTGTGTAACTCCAGAGTACATAGTGTTTCACCATACTACTACTTGAAAATATCTCTTCCCTAAGTTAATGCGGGGCCCTTCATTGAGATGAGCAAAACTTAAAAAAAAAAAAAAAAAAAAAAAAGAAAAAGAAAAAAGAAGATCCTCTTCTACCAACCATCCAGATGTCTATAGTGTTGACATGTCTAAATATTTCAGTAACTGCACTGGGAAGACTAAAAGACACATGTCTGAGAAACTTCACATTTTCATAGACATTATATTATGATTCCCTTCAGAGTATGCAGTCCTGGGGACTGAACTCAGGGCTTGTACATGCAAGGCAAGCACACTGTCATTTAACTATATCTCAAACCTTAAACTATTTGGCCCAGGTAGGTCTTGAACTTGCTATTCCTCTGCTTTGATCTCTCTAGAGGCTGGGATTGCAGGCCTCTGCTACTAAGACCACTTTTCCTTCAGATTCTGGTCACAGGGTGCATCAGGAAAGGAAGGATTAAGCATGGAAGCCACCAACTGAGAAGGCTCTTACGAGGCCATTGGGACTTTCTGGGAATCTCCCACTCCTCTCTTTTTTCATCATCTCTTATCTTGGAGCCTGGAAAAAGGCTCTAGAGATCACTTCTTTTCTGACTGCTGCATGCTCATTGTCTCTGCTCAGCTCACAGAAGCTGGAACCCTGACAAAGTCCAACGGGATCTGCTACAAGCAATGCACAATACCAGGCACAGAATGGGGCTTAGTATGACCTGTGTGTGAAACTGTTTAAAAGGAGCTACACCATGAGTACAAAAAGGGAACGGGCTGGGAAAACACCCACTTCAAAGTTATTTTCTATACTACAACAATATATCCCAAGTCTTTGAAGGTTTTGGAACAGGAGAAAGGAAACAGAACTAAAAAATGAAGCTACTTTCACACTGTAATTATGATACAAACAACCACAGAAGAGAATAGAGAGCCTGGAAACAGACTGTCAGGTACTGAGACACTTGTTGTGACAAAATGGCATTGAAAGTTGATGGGGAAAATAAGAACATTCAATAAATCATGCAAGGAACATTTATCTATAAAGAGGAAAACAACTGCCTATCACTTCATTGTCAACATAAAACTCAGTCCACAAGATACTTGACACGCCTTGGTGGTCTAGTGGTTAGGATTCAGCACTCTCACTACCAAGGCCTGGGTTTGATTCTGGGTCAGGGAAGCTTCTCTTCTGCATGGCAATGGTGGCACATGCCTTTAATCTCAGCCCTTAAGAGGCAGAGGCAAGGGAATTCAAGTTCAAGGCCTGTGAGTTCAAGGCCAAACTGTGCTGTGGAATAATCCTCTTGTACACTGTAAAGATTTGTTACTCCAACTGGTTTAGTAAAACACTGATTGGCCAGTGGCTAGTCGGGAAGTGTAGGTAGGGCAGCCAAACTAAGAATGCTGGGAAGGAGAAGGTCAGAGTGAGGAGTTACAGAGGAAGCAAGATGAGAATGTAGTACTGAGAAAAGGTACCAAACTACATGGCTAAACATAGATAAGAATTATGAGTTAATTTAAGTATAAGACCTAGTTAGTAATAACCCTGAGCTACCAGCTGAACATTTATAATTAATATAAACCTCTGAGTGGTTACTAGGAATTGGTGGGCAGGACAGAAACATCTGTTTACATATGGCATTCCAATGTGTGGCTGAAATTTCCACATAAAACCTGACAAAGCTTTAAAAAGGATTCTAAACACAAAAATGGAGTCAAACTCAACTTCTTAGTAACTACTTTTTCTTGGGTAGGCTTTATTTGCTAGCAGCAGGCAGAAGTGTGGCTCCTTTAAGAGACAACTTCCTGGCTCAGTGTTATTGGCAAAAACTATGCAGCTCTTTTAAGAGGTCCTGCTACCAAACACTTAAATGGGGTTTATGAGCAGCGGGTAGTGCACTACTTGGTGGCAGCATGGACCCAAAAACTCCCCAGAGTTGGTGCATTAAATGTGGCTACCACTGGTACCTCCTAAATGAAGCTAGGCACTCCGAACCAAGGAATGTGGTGGAGCCAGCTGCCAAAACCACCGCTTTAGTCCTAACCACACCTGCTTAGTACTTTAAAGACTCATGTGGTCAGAAAAAGAGATATGCAGATAAGACAGATTCAGAAAAAAGAAAAAAAAAACCCTCTAAATGATTCACAGCAATGAAAAAGAATACATAGGCTTGGGAGAGAAAAGAAAGTATAGACAGTCATAAAAAATAAAATATGTAAAATTTTAAAATAATAAAGTAAGGTCCTTTAAAAGGGAATAAATATTTTTAAAAAGCCACATAAGGGTGGAAAATATACAGAGTATCTGGATACTGTATGTTATTGTGCTGTCTTTAAAATTTTTAGCAGCTAATAAACAAATGACAACTGCTGAGAGACATTTGATTATAAAAACTGCTGGATTAAACCAACCTATATATTTTAAAAATGTCTTGACTTTAAACTTTAAGTCAAGGGATATGTTGCTTTGGGAAAGAGGTTATGTTTTTGTTTCCACAGAAAATGAGAGGCTATGGGTTCATTCTGGGTTAAGGAAAATCAGGTTTGATCAAGGAAGACCCCCCCCCCCCCCGAAATCCTAACTACAGACATGGGAAAATAAACCTAAAGTAACTATAAGACATGTAACATACATTTTACTTGCTCAGACATAAAATAAAAATTTGTCTTTGACTGACTTATGTACAATGCACAGTTTGTATTTGTATTAATACACAGATATATGTTACCTTTAAAAGTTTATATATTTTCAGAGCAAGGGGACCAGACACCAATGAAAATGATGGCCCAGATGATCCAGCATCCAAAACAGCTTCATGGCCACTGAATAAGATGATCCAGCTCCACAAAATACTACAACCAAGACTTAACAATTATGCTAAATTTTCTCAGGGTGCCAAAAAGATTACCATCCTCCCCAATCAATAGGAAGAAGTCTAGAGAACTATGCCCACATTCCCCCAAAATAAATTATGGATATTTGTCATTGTTTAGGGGGGTTGGTTATGAGTTGTTATGGATAATGGTCAAGAAAAAAACTAAACAAAGTTTTCCTTAGATATAATAGAAAGTAAATTAGATAGAAAACTTTAGACTCACTAAGATAATTATTTTCTCTAATTTTGTCAAATGTAAATGGATTAGATAGTGTTACTGTAATTCTTAATAACTGTTTTTGTTGTATACAATCTTACTATGTTAAAGTTAAAACCTTCCTTTTTAATTAGACAAAAGGGGGAAATGCTGTGGAATAATCCTCTTGTACACTGTAAAGATTTGTCACTCAAATTGGTTTAATAAAATGCTGATTGGCTAGTAGCCAGGCAGGAAGTATAGGTGGGGTGGCCAAACTGAGAATGCTGGAAAGGAGAAGGTTAGAGTGAAGAGTCACCAGCCAGACACAGAGGAAGATGATAATGTCACACTGAAAAAAGATACAATACCATGTGACTAAACATAGATAAGAATTATGGGTTAATTTAACTGTAAGCTTGAGCTACCAGCCAAGCATTTGTAATTAATATAAGCCTCTGAGTGGTTATTTGGAAATTGGTGGGAGGGACAGATATGTCCATTTATAAGCCTGGTCTATAGAGCAAATTCCAGGACAGGCATGGCTACAAAGAGAAAATCTGTCTTGAAAAACAAAAAGGAAAAAAAAATCAGTTCAGGTGGGCCTAAGGATTAAGTTTAAAAGGCAAAGTTGTAACTTTCAGAAGAGAGTATAGGAGAATGTCATATGAGCTGGGAGAAAGAGTCCTTTAGAAGATATAAAAAGCAATAATAAAAAATTGATAATTTAAACTTGAAATTCTATTCTTTGGAAGACAAGAAACAAACTTGAAAAGGCTAGTCAACATTTGAAGAAGATATTGTGGGAACTGACATGAAAGTGAGAAAAGAGCTGTGTCCAAAAATGAATTGTTTTAAAACCTAAGATGAAGAAAAATACCAGCAAACAACAGAAAAGCAATCAAAAGATATGGACAGACTCTATAGGAGAAAGACATGAGTGTGAGTAACTCTGCACTGAAGCTTGTTAGTAATGCCAATTACTATAATGATGTGATACTATTTACAGACACCCACTTGACAAAAATGACTTCTCTCTGTTCCATGTGTTAACATTGCAATCAATGCAAACCCTTATGTGCTAGGCTGGCACTTGTGAATTTATATTCCATGTATGGTTTGTATTTCCCCTTCCAAGTGCACACAGGATACATGAATCTATTATCTGTGGAAGTACTGGTCACAAAAGCAAAATCACTCAAGAACTAAGTACCTACCAACAAGAGAATAGATGAATTAATGTGGCACACACATACACTTTCTGAAATATCAATCCAAGAGCAGTAAAAACAAACAAATCATGGTAGCAAAACAGTGGATTTGAGTAAACTCAGGTATAGAATTATGTATAAAGGATGAAATCACTTTTACAATGAAGCAATATTTTTGTCATCTATAATTCAATTAATCTGATTTTGTTTTGAACAGGAAAAGAACAAAAGCAGGGAAGGTACTCGCCCTGGGGGAGGCCAGTGAGCAGGTGAGGGGTGTGCATATGATGACGAGGACAGGGTTGGCCATATTTTGGTGCTTGGCTATTAGAGATGGGGCGGCTTTATTGTTCTTTATAACTTACGTTTACAAACTATTTTTCAAGGAAAAGGTTTCATTCTTTTAACTTGGTATTACAGGGCTGTTGTCTAAAAATTCCAGAGCCTTCTTCTAATCTCATGTCATGCTATATCTGCTTCTTTTCTGATTATATGCCTTTTGCTTCAACAAACTTTTTTTTTTTTTCAGACAGAGTCATATTGTATAGCCCTGACTGGCCTGGAATTCACTGTATGGATCAGGCTGGCCTTAAACTCATAGAGATCCTCCTGCCTCTGCCTCCAGAGGGCTGGGATTAAAAGTGTGTACCACCACACTCATCCCAGAAACCTTGCAACACAGTGTTTTCCACATATACGGAGCTGTGGCCTCTGTTTCTCGCCTCTCCTCCATTTAGAAACATTACTATTGTTTTTCACTGCTTTTAACAGTGCTGACACTCTAACGGACACTAAAGCCGCCATCTTGAGATTCTAGATCATTTTGTGCAGTTTTATAACAAGCCCAACTTAACACACTGCATTTTGGAGTCAGGCCACATGACTTAGACCTGACAGCTATGGTTGTCGGAGCACAGAGTTATGAGACTACATGAAAATGTAGTCAAGGAAAGGGATTCTTACAACTATGAGGATAATGTTCTGATAAAAAGTGTGCCAACCCAAGAAGATAAAGTCACAGAAGTGAACGATCTATTAACTGTAAGTTAATAGCAAACACCTCTCCACACTTAACTGTGACTCAGAAAAAAACCTGATCTTAAAATATAAATTTTGATGTTTTGGTTATAATGAACTCTTGAGTGTAGGTGAGAGAACAGTAAAAAATATACAGGAGCGAAAATTAGGGGAATCACACCTGTAACTCAAGCTACTTGGGAATGTGAGGCAGGAAGATCCCAAGTTCAAGGCCAGCTTGGACAACTTAGCAAAACTCTGAAAATGAAATAACATAAAATGAAGGAGGAGGGTTGTGTAGAGTGCTTGCTTAGCATGCATGATGCCTTGCATCAATCCTCAGTCCTGCAAAAAGGAGAAACAAGGAGTGTATGAAGGAGAGTAGAACTGACATGGGGCATCCTAAGAACATACAACCCTTAAGGCATGGATGGGCAGCCAGGACTCACACAAAAAGCGTAAGGGAAACGAAGAGGAGGAACGTGAAATTGTTACCTGGAAACATGGGGGTAGGGTGGGGGGAGAACAGGACACTTTTCCCCTTTAAGAATGGCATGACCACAATTGTAAAATACTGTAAAAAAATCCAAGTATGATCTGATCTTAAGAATGTCTCCTGGGTTTAACAAAGGATTGTTAGTGGCTTTACCAAGACCCCAGCACAAGTTCAAGTAGAGTGAGTAGGGACCAGGAGGTGAAAACAAATGTCCTCCATTACCAGCTACGCAGCTGGTGGAGATGGAAAGAAAGAAGCTGTGAGGACCACTGAGGTAAGAATAGCTTCCTTTCTACAGATGGCAGTTATTGAGACCTTGAAAACAGTTCTACCAAACAACCCTTGCTATCCCATGCTTTGTAGTGCACACAAGATTACTGTTTAAATGTGTTGACAATTTCAAGTCTCTGGACTCAAAGATAAGAAACAAAAGCACCCTGGAGCTCCAGTGCCTTTGACTTGGTACACTTGTTGGGATGTCTACGGGTGCATTCATTGTTTTCTCTTTGAAAATGTTTGTCTGGTCTCTCAGGATCTGGCTCTCCTGATTAGGTGGAAGCCCCACATCTCTCTCTCCCCAGGCCCCACCCCTACGAGAGCCTCCCTGGGGCTACTCAAGACCGTGCCTACAGGATACTTAAGACTTGGTCTCCATACTGCCCCTGCCTTCCTGAGAGTCACCTGGGAGTTGCTTTGCTCTGTTTATCAAATCTCAACTTAATAATTTGGCTTAATTGGCTTATTACATCGGCAGCAGAGGATACCCAATTAACCAGAGCTTCAAAACTTATCATCTGTGACTGTATTTATCAAAGCATCATGCAGTGGCTAGTGCCGGCAGAGATGATGACCAGTGAAATAAAGTGACTTACTTTGATTCTTTCTCACTTGTGTCCACATCATCATAGATGGTAATGTCCTCAGACCCGAGTCCTAGGGCAGAGACAAGACCAAAAAAATTATTAGGTATTCTTTATATACACCCAGCTTTCCAAATTATACACAATGACCTAAGTATACAGATGCATCATCAAGCCTTTTTTTCTGAATGCATAGACAGACTGGAACAAAATGAGTCTCTTTGGGGAAGAAATTCAATTGAGGGAATAAAAACTAGTGAGCTCCCTGAATATCTGACCTACATGTGCATTTACACCCATTTGATTTTGTTAAGATGTAAGTTGTCCCCATTTTCTGGAACTAAAATACAATTTATATTACTAGCATATTGAGAGGGCTTTTCAGAATATCCAGTGGGGGGAAAATGGTAATGTCTTTGCTGATCCCTCCCCTTCCAACATATACAAAGTTGTATTGGTTTGAAGTAATTGTTCCTTTGCAATACTATTGTATTACATTGAATCTGAGTTAGTACATAATAATAATTAGACATTTCCAGCTTGTAATGTTCATACTACCATGTGATATAGAATTCCATGATTTTTTAGATGATTCGCCATTTGAACAAATTTGGGACATTTTGATATGTTCACAATTCATGTTCAATTATTCATTACTCTTAGCTTTGTGTGGGGGGTATAGTTTTAACATCACTCATTTTGAGTGCTTTGGGACAGAAAATTTCAGACGTCAAATCCTTTTGGATTTTAGAGTATTTGCATATACACAGTAAGATATATAGAGATGGTATCTTGGACATAGGCGTCAAATATAAACTCAAAATAGTAATTGCTTCATATACACTTAATACACATATCCTAATGGTAATATCATGCAGTTGTTTATTGTGCCTTCTATGTGACATGCCTGTCACATGAATTCAGGTACAGAATTTTTCAACTATGGTAGTAATAAAAAGTTTCAGATTTTGGAGCAATTTGGTTTGTGGATTTGAGGATTAGGAGTAATCTATCTGCAGGATGAATTCCTATTCTAAGTTGCTTTAAAATTTTTTATGACAATATTTGGTAGAGCTGCATTCATCAGATCTATAATAACCTTAGTTATTCAGTGTGGCAGTTTATATTTCTGAAATATATATTTGAATCACTGAGTCATAGTTATAAATGAAAGTATATTTTGTGCCCATGAACAAAAACCAATGAACAAAAACCACACAGTCCTCATTTATCAACAAATTCCATGGACTGCACATGTATTGAGATATGTATGTGTATCCTATGTGTTAGGCATTATGATAACTTACACAGTGCTGTTTTATTATCAAATTAAAAGTGTCCCAGTAACCCATTCTTATTCAGTTAGTGTGTGGACTGCAGCATGTTCATACTCAATTTATCATGTCTTAATCTGGCTATCAAATCCATCAGAGGTATGTGTATCAATGCAGAATGCCTAAGCTTCATAGTCAGAGAGTCTTGGGTATAAATCCCAATCCAAAGTATAGTATGTGGGTTCTAAAGATGTTACTAAAGACAGTAACATCTATTTATGGAAGTGCCAGAAAAATGTTTCTCATCTGTCCAAAGCAGGAAGTACCATTGTTTAAGTTATCTTCTTTCATTCTGATGGGTCCAGTTTTCACTGGGAAAGCAGGAAAGATTACCAATGTTCTTCCCCTGCCCCTTAACACACCAGTCCTAAAGACAAAATATCAGTGGACAACATCAAGTAAACATTACTTACCTAAGTCAGGCAGTGACATGGAAAATCCATTGCTAATGAAGAAAAGACAAAAAAAAAAAAAAGGTCAAAGAACAAAGTCATGCTCATTAACAGATAAATCCAAAACACCATCCTAATGGCGGTGTCCTGGTCCAGATAGAACTGAATTGAGACTCCTGCAGCTCTACCCTATTCCAAATGAGCTCGTTCATCCCTACGGACTTCCGGTAACTCACTTCCTAACTAGACCACTCAGGCTGCCTCACAGCCTTCTAAGATACAGTCAGATCTACTCAATGAGCATGAGGATTGATGAGAAAGAACAG
The DNA here is from genome assembly GCF_007827085.1 of Peromyscus californicus insignis. Classification (NCBI taxonomy): domain Eukaryota; kingdom Metazoa; phylum Chordata; class Mammalia; order Rodentia; family Cricetidae; genus Peromyscus; species Peromyscus californicus. The sequence continues at coordinate 46,720,162 of NW_026294573.1, forward strand.
TGTACAGATGAATTCATCGGGACTCTCTGCAGACATTGCAGCCCGTCTGTGTTTTTTAAGCCAAAGGAAGACTTCTCCAGAGAAATGCTGGTCTGGTGGAAATGTAAGATGGCAAATTGCTAAGTGGGAGAGGACATGCTGTCCAGCTAGGTTTGGTTCTCTTCTCTCACTGCTAAAGAGGTCACATGGAAAGAGATGTGTGATAGGAAAAGGGAAAGGAAAAAAAATAAAAAAGAAAGAAAAAAAGCCTATTTATTTGATGCTTTCAATTTAAACTCAGTACTACAGGTATTTTTGTAGTAACCATGAGCCAAGCCCTGATGCTAGGTGAGTGAGATGATTGGATACAGTTTCTGTCCTGAAGGGAGACAGAAAATCAAGTAACAAAATCTCTTCTGCTGTGATCCAGACTGCAGTACCTACCTCCTGTCCATTGGCTCTCCTGGGAGATCTAGCCCCAGTGGACAACTGGACTTAAAAATCACAAAATTTTAAGGCAATGTAATTGGGAAGAGCTTTCGAGAAGAGTAGCTTCATTCTATCTCAATGCAGGTGATGATTTTAGCAAATTATTTTCCAGTGCCCCCACAAAGGACAGATCTAGACTTGTCTTATCTGTATTGATATTGTACAGAAAGACTGTCCCCAGAGACCATATAGTCCCCCTCCCACTGCATCCATGAGGGAACCATGGTCCTGTAAACAAAAATGGAAGAAACTCCTGTCTCTTTCACTGCTGGTGAATTTGGAATCACCCCCCAAAACTAATAGTGGAGGTTACATGGGGAGGGGGCCTTTCTAAGTCCAAGACCTTGAGATTCACAGGCAGGTCAGCAGAGCAGATTACCCATGACCACATGAGACACACATTGCTGCTTTCAAAGTAGACAAAGTAAGCATGGATGTGTATACAAGGAAGACCACTGGTGAGTGTTCAGCCAAGAGAACATGAAGACCACTGGAGGGTGTGGGTCCAAGAGACCATAAAGACCACTGGAATATGTGTGGACAAGAGAACATGAAGACCACTGGAGGGTGTGGGTCCAAGAGAACATGAAGACCACTGGAGAGTGTGGACAAGAAAACATGAAGACCACTGGAGGGTGTGGGTCCAAGAGAACATGAAGACCACTGGAGTATGTGTGGACATGAGAACATGAAGACCACTGGAGGGTGTGGGTCCAAGAGAACATGAAGACCACTGGAAAGTGTGGACAAGAGAACATGAAGACCACTGGAGTATGTGTGGACATGAGAACATGAAGACCACTGGAGGGTGTGGACAAGAGAACATGAAGACCACTGGAGAGTGTGGGTCCAAGAGAACATGAAGACCACTGGAGTATGTGTGGACAAGAGAACATGAAGACCACTGGAGAGTGTGGACAAGAGAACATGAAGACCACTGGAGTATGTGTGGACAAGAGAACATGAAGACCACTGGAGAGTGTGGGTCCAAGAGAACATGAAGACCACTGGAGTATGTGTGGACATGAGAACATGAAGACCACTGGAGGGTGTGGACAAGAGAACATGAAGACTACTGGAGTAGGTGTGGACAAGAGAACATGAAGACCACTGGAGAGTGTGGACAAGAGAACATGAAGACCACTGGAGAGTGTGGACAAGAGAACATGAAGACCACTGGAGTATGTGTGAACAAGAGAACATGAAGACTACTGGAGAGTGTGAGTTCAAGAGAACATAAAAGGATATAACTACTAACATAATATTTAGTGATAATGACACTAGGAGCCAAGGAAGACTACAAATTTTCCATTCTGGATCTTGCTTGCCTATACTGGTAATTATTTTTCTCACTGGTTTTTTAGGGTGTCATGTACTGGGGCTTTATAGTTATAGTTCTGACACTCTTGTCACCGGTGCTGAGAATTGGAAGGAAAACAGCAAGCATGTGTGTGAAAGACAGTGTTGCTGGTAAACTCCAGGAAGAAAAGCTAATGGGGCCCGTTTACCTGACATTTGACTTGGCTTTCTTCATTCTGAATATGCCCTTCTCGTTCCTGAAGAGCTGCTGCAGTCTTCTCAGGGCTGCTCTTCCATCTACACTAAGAGGAATGAGGAGATAAAACAACACGGCATTTGAGACGGTCCTAGAATTGGGATAGAATGCTATTGGCTTATCAAGGACCAGCCTCACGTCTGAAAGAGACTCCCTTGAGGAAGTGCAAGGAAAGGCCTCAGCAATTAGGAGTGAAATTTTCTGGGACCCTAATACAAAGCATATCTGAGGTAGCCATGGAAAGAGGAATTATAGTGTGTCCAAACATTCATCTACCACAAGCAGTGTTCATTTTTGTAGAGATTATGAAGCAAAGTCTTCCTTCATGAGGAGAAAATAATTTGGGGAAACACTCACTCCTAAATGATGCTAGAGACACATCAGAGGAATTACTGGTTCCTGGAATTGCCATCACTGATTTTCAACATACTCTTCAGTAACTGAGTGTACAGTAGTGGTGACATATTGATGGGTCAGCTGATGATGAAATTCTAATATCATCTTGGTTTAGGAGGATGTAGTCTAAAGAGAGTTCACCTACATAACCAGCCCAGTATCACAGTGTCCCTTATCCCCAGACTCTTCACTGTTGACTATGCTCTTTTCTTTTCCTTGCTCTTCATAATTAAACTTGACCAGTGTTGATCATTTGAGCAAACATCATCTGCAATACCTGTGAGGAAATCCCAAATCCCAGAGTCTGACTAACTCACAAAGACAAAAGCTAAGTTATATTTACTGCTTTGATCCTGGAAAAGCAACTATAAAGCCAAGACAAAGTCTGTTGTTATTTACTTCCCCTGTCTCAACTACTTCTTAACACATAATATAAAAGTTCTCTACTCTAGAAAATGAACATTTTCTCCAAGGAGAAAGCAACGAATCTTCAATCTTATGATGTATGATTGCACATGCTAGGGAATATGCTGCCAATGACAATGCAGTTATTTCAGTAACATATCATCACTCGGAGCAATCTTCCCCAACAATGGTGGTAGGGGATGGCGCCATGTTTTCAACCCTGGCTTACTAGGTAAACAAGAAACACTATCAGCATACAATCCAAATCCAAGAAAGAAACTCACCTTGTTTTTTGGTCATTATTCTTTGCTTTGTAGATATCTTCATACATGTCTTCACTATTTTCCTCTGAAATTAAGAAGCACACACACACACACACACACAAAAAAAAAAAAAACATGAGCTGCCAAGTACTTTCAACTTTGTTTTTTTATTTAGCTAAGTGAGTTTTGTTGATGTATATGCATGTTTTCATAAGCACGTGATAAAAATTCATAAACATCTATAAAGCTGTATAAATGAGAATTAGGCATGTCTTCTGCGTCTGATTCCATGTGGGATCTGGTTCAGCCAAAGGCAGCTCATTTCTCAACAGATATATGCCCTTCACCCTCCTTCCTTCCCACAGTTAGTGCAGAACAGCTGTGGTCATCCATGCATGAGACAGCATGCTAAACACTGGGGAAACAAAGGAAAACCCATGTACACTAAAGAACGTCTCCCTTTGCACCAGCCTAACACACAAGTTTAATATACACAGATGGACACAGATGGTATCCTGGAAATAGTCTACAGGAAACAGCATTGGAGTCAATGTATAAATGTTAGAGTTTCAAACTTTGCTGGAATACAGTGAGCATGCAGAGTTCTTTAACTTCTCTCTGTACCTCTGTTCTCTTATTAAAGAGTGAATATTGGATACGTGTCAAATTTCTGGACTCTAAGGAGCCAGCCCAGAATAGTATTTGATTAGCCCGTTGTGTGGTGTGTGTGTGTGTGTGTGTGTGTGTGTGTGTGTGTGTGTGTGTGTGTGTGTGTGTATGAAATATATATTACAAAGAGAGAGACTGTTTCACTCTTTAGCCCAGGCTATCCTGAAACTCACTACGTAGGTCTAAGCAGGAAATGGGAAAGATAGGAGAAAAGGGGAAAAGGAGGGAGGTAAACATAACTATGGATCTCTACAAAAATAAAAGATATGAAAAACCTGCTATTTTACAAGTTATTGGAAAATACTACCTGAAAAATAAGTATCCTCTGTAGAGATTTGAGACTAGCCCCAGAGGCTCATATCTTTGAATGCTTAGTCACCAAGTATTACTTTAAATGGGCATGGGCACCTGCAGACATCTTCTGGTTGGCATTGCAGAGGCAGAGTTGACAGGAAAGCCTCTTAAAGGGGAAAACTGAGTATAGTATGAGATGAAGCTACACAGATGTTGGAAAGAGGGGCAGGCCAGCCAAAGCCTTTAGGCCAGAGATTCTCAACCTGCGGGTCATGACCCTTTGGAGGTCTAACAACCCTTCCACCAGGGTCACATATTAAATATCTTGCATATTAGATATTTACATTATGATTTATAACAGTAGCAAAATTACCATTATGAAGTAGCAATGGAAACAATTTTATAGTGGGGGGTGGTCACCACAACATGAGGAACTGTATTAAAGGGTTGCAGCATTAGGAAGGTTGAGAACCACTGCTTTAGGCCCTGTTGATATTGATATTAAAAGCACTAGGAAGTTGGGGCCACATACTTCGATTGCAAAGGGCCCAAGTTCAGTTCCCACACACACATAGGGTAGATTTAAAAAATGGCAAAACCTCCAGCTCCATGGAACCTAACACAATTGGCCTCCACAGGCACTTGTACATACATGCACACCTGCCCCCACTCATACCCACATCCACATAATCAAAAATTAATAAGCACTAGGAAGCCCTGATGGTGTTTTAAATAAATGCACACACCACTTATCAGACTTGCTCTGTTAAGGCAGGGCAAAAAGAGCAGTTTCATGTGGAGAGGCTTTCTGCCACAAGAATGCCCTTCCCTCCTCTAAACCCATGCCTCTGTACCACTGCTCTTCATCTCCACATCCAGTTCCTAATCACTGAAAATGTGTCCAAAGAAAAGTCCACCATCACGGCTCAGCCTCAGCACCACTCTGTGATTCCAACCAGCACTTACCGCTGTCTGAGGTGAATGAGCTGGAGAAGTCCCACTTGGGTCTGTGGAGAAAGATATACAGACCATTAACCCGGCGCACCTCCACAGTTTTGCCACATCCCTCCTTCTGGAAGGTGAGAGGACACTTACAGATCTTCTCTGGAGCACCCCACATCGTCATAAGTCTCCTCTGAAGAGGAGTTTGACCTAATGGTACTTGGACTTGGGGTTTCTTTGGTCACCTCCAAAGCCTCCACATACCCACCTGTAAGGGAAATAGGAGAAGCCCTGAGACATCATCATCAGCTATTAGGGACACCTCTGTACTCATCCCTGGCGATGCTGCACCCGCAGGAAAAGGCAGACTACGGGTGAAGAAAGTGGAATGCCTTCTGGGCATGCGCTCATTTTAGCAGGAGATGTCCCCCAAGGCTCATGTGTCTGATGCTCTGTTTTCCATGGAGACATTGTTTTGTAAGGTTCTGGAAACTTCAGGAGGTAGAGCCTGCTTAGAGGAAGCAGGTCAGTAGAGAGTAACCCTTTAAAGGCTATCCCTATCCTGTCTTTGCTCTCGGCTTCCTGTCCACCATGACCTACATCGTCCCCACATGCTTTCACAACTCTGATGCTCTGCCCTACTACAACCCTAGAAGTAGCAGAGCCGAGGACTATGGAGCAAAACTCTGAGACCAAATCAAACTTTCCTCTGTTCTGTCCTTTAGTCACTGTGCCAATGAAACATGGTCTGCATGGTCTGGGATAAGCCACCGTCGTCTTGCAGAGTCTGTTACAAATCCCTGAAGTTGAGGTAACTTGTTGTGGAATATTATTTTAAGATGTGTTACATTTGTTTAGGCTGTGGAACATTTGTTTTAATGATGCAAAGATGTGTTGCATTCTTTTATGTTGCATTTGTTTAACTCTGTGAAGCTGTGTTACTTGCCTGTCTAAAACACCCAATTGGTCTGATAAAGAGCTGAATGGCCAATAGCGAAGCAGGAGAAAGGATAGGCAGGGCTGGCAGACAGAGAGAATAAATAGAAGGAGAAGAAGCAAGAAAGATCAGGGAGCAAGAGAGATGAAGGAATGAGAGAAGAAGGGGCCAGCCACCCAGCTACACAGCCAGACACAGAATAAGAAGGAAAGAAAGATATAAAGAAATAGAGAAAGGTAAAAGCCCAGAGGGAAAAGATAGACGGGATAGTTTAAGTTAAGAATAGCTGGCTAGAAATAAGCCAAGCTAAGGCATTTATAAGTAAGAATAAGCCTCCTTTATTTGGGAGCTGCGTGGTGGGCCACCCAAAAGAGTAAAAACAACCAATAACAGTAACTAACAGCCCCTTCCATGTGACTGTGCAAGGATCAAGCACATGTTCATAAAGAGTGCTAATTCCCCAGCAAACCAAAGCTCTTCCCCAGATTAACGACTCTTCCCATTGCTTCTGATCCTCTGTGCTGAAGTCCTTCAGCCTCAGAGATTTTCTCCACCATCAAAACGGCCTGTGTGTAGTCTTTTGGTAGTTTTTTTTTTTTTTTTTTTTTTTTGGTTTTTCGAGACAGGGTTTCTCTGTGTAGCTTTGCGCCTTTCCTGGAACTTGCTTTGTAGACCAGGCTGGCCTTGAACTCACAGATATCTGCCTATGTCTGCCTCCCAAGTGCTGGGAGGTGCGCCACCACCGCCCGGCCTTTTGGTAGTTTTTATCTTTCTTAAAGTTTCTTAAGTTAATTGAACAGACATCAACATGTATTATTAATCATAAAATTAACTAGAAGATAATGTGCCAATGTGAAAAGTCCATAAGGATTGTTTGCATGGGTAGCCAACCCGATAAATAGTTCTCAGCTGTAAACTTGTCATAACCATAAAACTGTCACCTCTTTGTCAGTTGGTGTAGCTTCATATTCAGTCTGTGGGTGCTTCAGAGCTATTTTCATTTCAGACACAAACTACTTATCCTAAGAAGTGTATCTAAAAATATGCAATAAGGAAAGTGGCCGGTATCTATTAATTAAATGAGCCAAATGAGAAGATTTTATCCTATTGCAAGAAGTATGTGACCCTCAAAGTACTTCAAAAGAGGGTTAGTTCCCAGAGGAAGGTGGTTCACTTTTTCTAGAGAAGTTAGCAGGATAGTTTTAGCAAAAATAAGATGCTAAGCACATAGTTGGGCACTTTTTCTTTCCTTTTAAAAATGTTTTTATTCTACCTTATAGGTTTTGAGTGTTTTGCCTGCATGTATGTGTGTACATCACATGTGGACCTAGTGCCTGTGGAGGCCAGAAGAGGATGTTGGATCCGCTGGAACTGGAGTTATGGATGACTGTGAACTACCACATTGGGTGCTGGGAACCAAACCCAGATCCTCTGTATGACCAAGTGCTCTTAACCACTGAACCATCTCTCCAGTCCCTCGATTCTTAATCTTCCTTATTAGTTCATGAAAAGCACTATGGAATCATCTTAGAAACATAATTCACAAATGTATATCTTCAACAGACAATTCCAGATCCACCATAATCCCTCATGCCATTTCCATTTGGCATATTGGATTTCATACCAATCTCATGATTTCCTTTTTAAAATTTTCTAGTCTCTGAATCTACTGTCCTCTAAAAAAGTTGATAATACCTTTCCCATTGCTCGGGTATCTCAGGCCCCAAGTGTTGGAGACACCCTTCTTTTCTTCCATATCTCACATCCTATCAACATTCACCTGTTATCTCTAAGGAGGTGTCATGGTAAATCCAGGCACACCTCCACAGTTCTATCACAGAGCCCTCCACCAAACCTCTCACCTAAATCACTACAATAACAACAAATTCTCCGACTTAGCTTATAACTGATCTAGTCTCAGCCAGGTTGTTCTTTAAAACACAACTCTGATCATGACTTTTTTGTGTGCCGGAAGTTCTTGATGGTTTGAAAAAAAGTCTCGCTGAGAGCAAAGGCCAAAGCTCTCGAAGGGATTTCGAAAAGCCTGTGCTGGCCTTCTTCCCTCACTGCTCTCTCTCTGCAGCTTCTCTGGTCCAGTCACAGGGACCAACACCTACGACCAACTCTGGCCTGAAGTATTTCCTCCTTTTTCCTTTCTTCCTAGAATATTCTTATATCAGATACACTATGCCTCTGCTATTTTTATTGCTATGACGTAACCTCTGACAAAAGCAATTTATGGAAGGGGGGTTGAATTTGGCTCACACTCCATCATGGTGGGGTGGTCATGGCAGTAGGGGCCTGGGGTAGCTGGTCATGCTGCATCCACAATCAGGTAGGGAAGAGAGCTGAATGCTGTTATTTAGCTTGCCTTCTCTTCTTTCCTGTTCTTTATTCAGTCCAGAACTCTAGAATGTGGGATGGTGAGACCCACGGGCAGCATGGGTCTAGCCTTCCCAGCTAAATCTCTCAGGAAGTTCCCTCACAGACATGTCAAGAGTCATGTCTCCTGTATGACTCTAAATGCAGTTGACAAGCAGGATTAACTATCCTTTCTGGATCTACTTGAGGCCGTTGAGGTCATCCACAGACACATTCAAGTTCCAACGTCCATGGCCTCCTTAATGTTCTTTCCTTTTTTATATCATTTACCTCCATTTCATATAAGAATGTTTCATTATTTTTGTCTGTCTTCATTTGATCAGAAAGTAACCCCTATGGGGACTGGGATTCTTTATTACTATATATTAATTGTACAAAAGAATGCAGTTCATTGTGGCATTCTTTTATATTCAATGTATGCATTTTGATCTTATTCACCACATCCATTATCTTGTCTTACCTACCCCCTCCCTCCACATGGACCCCTTTCTCTTCCTTGTCAGTGTCTTTCCACAGGAGAGAGAACATGATTACTTCCTTTGAGTTTTCAGTTCCTCTCCAATTTCACCCACTTCCCTGCGAATGATAATTTCATTCTTCCAGGTGTTAGTGTGTATGTGTCTATGGAAGCCAGCAGTCCAACTTAGGTGTTGTTCCTCAGATTCTGTCTCCCTTGTTTTTCGAGACAGACTTTCTCACTGGCCTGGAAGTCACTGGGCAGGCCAGTGAGTCCCAGGGATCTTGCCTATCTCTGTCTCTCAAGTGATGGAATTACAAAGCATAGCATCATGCCTGTTTTTATTGTTACTGTTTATTTGTTTAAACACAGGTTACAATGACCAAATTTGAGTTCTCATGCACACATACCAAGGCAAGATATTTACTAACGGAGCCATCTCCCCATCCTCCTCATTCTTCTTAATAACATAAAGTGCGTGCGTGTGTGTGTGTGTGTGTGTGTGTGTGTGTGTGTGTGTGTGTGTCCCATTTTCTTTAGCGAGTCCTCTGTTGAAGGTGACTCTATAACTTGGCTGTTTTGAGCAGTGCTCTGATAAACTCGAGTGGGCTGACTTAGTTCTCTATCTTCATACGCCCATCTCTGTATAGCCGTGTCATGTGGCTGTTCCATTTTTAGTTTTTTCAAAGACTGTCATATCAATTTCCATAGCAGCTGCCCTAATTCACATTCCCACCAGCAGTGTTTAAGGGTCCCCTCAACATTCTCTCTAGAGTTTGTTTTCTTTTGTTATGATAGCCATTCTGATTGGGGAAGATGGAATCTCAGGATAGTTTTGATTTACGTTCTTGGACAGCTGAGGAAGTTGAATGCTTTTCCATGTAATTTATTTGTACTTCTTTTGAGAAGTGTCTGTTGTATTCATGTGCCCAATTATTGAATGGCTTATTTGATTTTCAGTGTTGAACTCTATACATTCTCAAAATAGCTGTCAAAGATCTCTCCTCATTCTGTAGGCTGACTGTGTGCTCTGCTGTTTTCTTTGTGGCCAGAAGCATTTGTATTCGTACATCTCATTTGTCAGTTCTCACCACTGTTTTGTGTAAATTGGTGCTTATACCTACATTTCTAAGGTTTCCCCGGTGTGTCCTTCTCATGATGTTAGGTTTCAGTTGTTACACTAAGGCCCTTGATCCATTTTGAGTTGATTTGTGTGTGTGTGTGTGTGTGTGTGTGTGTGTGTGTGTGTGTGTGTGTGTGCAGAATGGGAGGTAGGGTCTTCAGTCCTACGTGCATGACAGAAGGAGAATTCTTTGGCTGTTTCTTTTATCACTAAACCCCCATACCTTGAGGTGTACAGGGCATGCAAAGAACACTAAAATACTTTGAATTTTGAAAAATTTGAGCTCATCTTCTAGCTAGTAAGTTTAACATGTACAGAATTGACTGCTATTGAAATGTTTGTATCTATTTTCTTATAACATATTTTAAACTTTTCTCTGCTTTTTAAATCTCTCTCCTGATAACTAAGGCTTCTGCTCTTCAAAATTTAAAATTTTCTCATTTTAGAAGGTATAGTGTTACGTTTGTGTTTAATAGTTACCTGCTCTTTTAAAACCTTTTTATATTTTTTACTTTCATGATTTTTTTTTTTTTTTTTACTTCTGCAGTGCTGTGAATTGAAAACCTGGAGTCTTGTCCATGCTAGGCAAGCACTCACAACTGAACTGCATCCCTAGTCCTGTTTTAAGATTTAATGACAACATACTACACAGGGGAACACATCACAAAACTACAGACCAAGGACTGGCTCCAGCTGAACATCTTCACACACACAGATCAAAGCAAGCGACTCCAATGTTGGGGCTCTCTGCTTCACACTCTTCCTTACCACAGGTAACGGTTGTTCTGACTCCCAGTGTTGATGCATCCTACCCACTTTTGACCTTTGCACTAATGCAGTGATGCAGTTTGCACTCCTTGGTGCTGCACACTTGCATTCAGCATTATGTTGAGAGATTCTTTCAGGTTGTTGCAGATAGTTAGTTGCAACTTCTCCTTTACTATGACTGAACTTTCTCTTGTAGTGTGTGGACGGGATGTGACGTATTTATCCACTCGGTGTTTTTGTTGTTGCAGCATTCCCCTCAGAAGACACAGTCCTCACTAGGTAGTCAAGGCTGCCTTAAATGCTCTCTCATTCTACCTCTGTCTCCCAAGTGTCAGGCTCCTGTCATGCCCAGACCTCCATTCTCCTCTTCATTTAAACAGTTTACAGTCTGAGACTGTTATAAAAATGTTCTGGCACAATCAATTTGTATATTTTTGTTAATTAAATACATGTTTCTGCCAGGGATATATGCATCCTGGTGTGTCTAGGCCATTGAATGTGCATGTGTTTGATTTTAATATTCACAGTTTTCCAAGGTGATGGTCCTAGTTTACAATCTCCTCAGAATATAAATATTCTACCTGGTCCATATCTACACCAACACTGAATATTTCTAGTCTCTTCCATTGCAGGTGTTTTGATGGCAGGTAGTCTTCACTTGCAGTTCAGGGAGAGTCAATGAACTTGGGCTCTCATGGCGTATTTACCTTTTGGATACCCTCTTTCTTCTATGATGAAATGCTGGTTCAAGTATCTTCCCAATTTCAATATCTATCATCCTTTTTAATGATTAATTTCTGTTTTGTGTTTTGTGACTATAAAGATGCTTACATAAAAGATGTATATATTCCCTATATGAGTTCTTGGTCAAATCGGTAATCATGTATGGTGGCTTAGATGAGAAATGGCCCCTGCAGGCTCATGTAGTTGAACACTAGGTTCCCAGTTAGTAGCACTGTTTGGGGAAGTTTAGGTGGTACAGCCTTGCTGGAGGAAGTCTGTTACTGGGGGTGGGCTTTGAGATTAAACAGCCTCGCCCTACATACAGTTTGCTCTCTCTCTGCTTGCCACTGAAGATTGAGTTCTCAGCTTCCTGATCCTGCCACCATGCCCGCCACTTGCTGCCATGCCTCCGAGCCATGAGGGACTACAAGTCCAAATAAACTTCTTCTTCAAGTTGCCTTGGTCATGGCATTTTATCACAACAATGAAGTAACTAATACAATACGTATGTGGAAAACATCTTCACCTTGTCTGCGCTTTGCCTGCTAACTCTTTTATTTGTATCTTTTAAGAAATACATCCTAGTTTGCCTGAGTCTTTTCAGGATAGAATAGTCAGTATTTTGGAAAGTAGAAATGAGCTGAAGAAAAGACAACTTCGGAAGTGACGTTAAGGATGAATTTGGAGAGGTGATGGGACACAATAAGCTAAGAGAGGGGATACAGGAGCATCCCAGGTAGAGGAAAGACATGAAGTAAAAATGTAAGACCATTTAAGCTCATGACATGCTCTGAAACCATTTGACCGTAGCAGATAATCGGGGCAGTGGTGGAGGGGCAGGGTGCGGGGGGGGGGGGGGGCACGGGCGGGCAAGTAGGTGGCACAGGGGAAGCCTATGAGACTGGAGGAGATTTTAAAGGATGCTGATTCCACGTTTTGATCGCTGAATTCATCCTATTCTGGCTTTAATACATCACATCCATAGCTTTCAGTGGACTAATGTGCTGCAATGGACCTTCCTTTTTGGGTTTTCAAGACAGGGTTTTTCTGTGAAGCCCTGGCTATCCTGAACTCACTGTGTAGACCAGGCTGACCTTGAACTCAGAGATCAGTCTGCCTCTGCCTCATGAGCGCTGGGACTAAAGGTGTGCACCAGCACCACCTGGTGCAATGGGCATTTCTTTCCTTCATCTATGCAGCATCTACTCTGCTTCTCTTTATAACAGCTGTCTTGTTTTCCTTCTATGGGATGGTGTCTTGGTTTGGGTGAGGATGGTCCACATAAGCTCATATATTTGAATACGTGGTCCCCAGTTGGTAGAGCTATTTGGGAAGGATTAGGAGGTGTAGCTTTGTTAGAGGAGGTATGCCACTGGGGTGGGCTTTGAGTGGGTTTCAAAGCTCATACCATTTCCTGTTAGCTCACCCTCACATGCCTTGTACTTACAGATAAGACATGAGCTCTCAGCTGCTCCAGTACCATCCCTGCCTGACTGCTGCCGTGTTTCCAGCCATGATAGCCATGAATTCCAACCCTTTGGAACTGTAAACCCTCTGTAATTCTTTCTTCTATATGTTGCCTTGGTCATGGTGTCTCTTCACAATAGAAAAGTAACTAAGACAGATGGTGTGTTGTTTGGTAGAAATGACTGTACCCACTCCTAGCTCAATGGGAACGTGACACAGCCTGGTCCAATCAGATCATCATAGATTTTTAATCAGCGACGGCATGTGACTCAATCAGACACAATATAAGACTCATGTCTTTTATCTTTGGAAAGATAAAAATTACAAGTTGTCCTTTGGGGCTTATCAGAGAATACTTTGTAACTCTATCAATGAATGCTTGCTGCCAGCTAGACTTTATAGGACTTGACTCTGCCTGAAAAACAGTTACATTAGAGGAGAACTCGGGACACTTTGTCCTTGTGATATTATCTGTGTCCCTGGATCCAGGCATGCCTTGAGTTTCTGCCACATGAGCCTACTTTAAGCATGTGGTTTAACCAAGTATGATTTAATTCTTGTTTATAATCAAGGGTTCTGACTAATGTGAAGGAAGAAAATGCAGCTGAAATAGTCACTTCGTGATGCTGCATGACATATCAGTTTGCTAATGGTGAGAGCAGGGCCAATAGGCAGACAAGAAAAGAACAAGACTGTCACATGACATACTGTTGGATGTGGTCCTCATAACTCCTGTGAGGTCCATGCTCAGATTCCCTTTTTGATGGAGAAATTGAACTACTGGAATACAAACTCACCACACAACTGTTAAGTTCACACTTGTGTAGTCTTGAACTCAAGCCACTTGCCTCTAAATGTAGTGTTCTTTCCATTACTCTGGGGAAGACAGCCCTCACAGTCAAGTTACTAGGAACATAATAAATGTCACTATATATTTATAAATAAATTATGATCTTGGCCATGCTCCCCTTTAAAACAATTTAGTAGTGAAGAGATTCCAGGGGAAATACAACTTACCCTTATCTTGGTAGGGCCTGGTCAGCATCATATCCTCGGGGAAGAGCCTGTTCGGAGTGATGTCAGTCATGGCTTCTGGGTTTCCAGCTGGAGCACTCCTTCTGTCCTCATGGACTTCTTCTGGTGTCCCTTCATATACACCTGCCTAAACACAGACAACAGGGAGAGCAGTGCTGGGGCTGATAGTCAAATCAGTTCATTGCTCATGCACTCTGGGCTTCAGAACGTGTTTCTTCGTGAGAACAGCTCTTAATTATTACAGGTTGTTGAGTGCTGTCTTACTAGAGCCTACATCCTCCCAGAGTCCATACCATGACCTTCACTTATTTCTGAAGAGCCAATGGATGCCTGGCAGAGTCAGGCCTATGGGAAGGCTGACTCCAAGTCAGGCTCTTTTTTCCATCTCAACCATCATGGCATCCTGTGAGAAGAAATATCACTAGTCCTCCTGATAAAGAACTAGGCAGCTCAAATAACTGATGATGGGTTTCATTATTAGTAATCTACTGAGAGAGGGCTTAGCCCTACATCCCTGTTCTCACCACATGTAAGGGGGCTTCTGGGTAGCCCTCCTTTCCTCCAGTTTACCTGACATTTACCTTCTATCTACTTCCCCTGTACTCCTTCTCAAGTCTGTGTTTCCTTATCTATGAGACCTATATTGAATGTAAGACAACGTGAAAAGCTCTGGAAGTAGGCCAGGCAATGGACTGAGCATCCCAGACGTTGGTCATAGTGAACACTCACAGGAAATTAGGGTGTAATAGGATATTACTTATGGAAGTGTTCACAGCCATAGCAACAGAGGATGGAGAGAGAGATTTCTCCTTTCCATTGGGAGGCTGAATGTGGGCAATCTTCCTAAAGCAGAACTCATCAAGCTCTATCTTTTAAAAGGTAGAGCTTTTAAACATACCTTTTAACATAGGTAGGAGACTGATAGAAGGGGACAGGAATATCTGGCAGATTAATCAGAATGAGCAAAGATATGGGCTATTTGGAGAAGTGTTAATGACCTAATATTACGGAAGGGGTAGTGTGGAAGCTGTGACAAGAATTAAGCTAAGGGAAAAGGGAGAAGAAATAGGAGAGGGAAGGCTGAAGATGAGGCTCAAAAGACACATGGGGGTGGGCTGAATTATGAATGTTCTTACATACACCACAATGGGGCTGGGGTTTTATTCTTAGCTTTGTAAGAGAGGCAGTGGCTGACACTGATCAGATTTGTATTTGAGAAAGACCATGTTCTGAATTACATCATGAGTCCTAGGACACCGATACCTCAGAAGGGTGGTCACGATGTGAATCCTCTCGCTTTTGAGGTTCTAATTCCCATGGCTCTTTTTCCTTCACGTTGTTTTCTTCATCCTTAGGTCTAGGGCTGAAATAGGAAGATGCCAAGGAAAAGTAAGGACTTACATGTAGATGGTAGATTGGCCCAATCCTAATGAGACGGCTGAGAAAAGTGAATCTTTCTTTAAGATGAGAAATCAGGACCAGATCAACCAGACAGATAGCTTATATGAGCTTCTGCCTGTTCCAACCAGTGGAAGTATCATTTTTTGCTTAAACCCTTTTAGTTCTCTAGTACCCGTAGGGTGCACTCTAAGTCCTCCTGTGGTCTGCCACTTTTCTCCCTTCCCAATTCCATCTCTCTTCATTCCTTCCCTCCACGTCTGTTTGGGTGTGGATTCTCAGTTTCCCCCAACCCACCAGCTTATTTGATCATCTTGCTCTTTTTATTAGCTAGTAATGTTTCCAAACATGCCATTTGCATCTTACATTGCTAACAAATCCAAGTTCTCTTCTGTCTAAGTCACAATACTTGCGAGTCCTCCATGGATACCCTGGAGTATCATGTTGTCTCCCTATCCCCTCCATTTTGCCCGTCTGTTTTAGATTACCGCGAGTTGTCTACAGCTCTATCTTCAATTGCCCCTCTTTGCTTTGTCCACTAGAGTTGGCTGCATGAATATAGCATGGGCTACGATGACAAGAGCAAGGACAGTCAGACAGGGTCACTGAGAACCTGCTTTGCACTGGGTGTCTTACAAGGCCCTGGGGAAACAGGACCAGTCCATGCACTGGGAATATAGCCAACCCGCAGCGGGAAAACGAATTCAATCATGAGTCAGAGGTGGATAGACTGTGCTTTCATTTTAGAGATAAAACTTACCTCAGCTCTGGATGGAGAAAACTCCTCCAAGGCTGAAAACAAAGAGGAAAACGGTCATTTCTGTGAGGTTACCCAAAGCAGGCTCTGCTGTTGGTTATATAGATCATCAGGTGACGTGATCAAGCGGGAGGTGAAGTCTCAGGATGTGGCCAGAGCAGGCCATGGCCACAGAGCGTTCCATGGACTCCTGCGCGTGGGGCTGAAGCTCACACAGAAAAGAAAGCAGTGTTTCTGAAGGTGCAGTGCTTGTAAGTTACAGCACATAACATGACTTGGACAGTTTTCTCTGCCTCCCTTTCCAGGCATGCCCCTGAAGGAGAAGAGCTTCTGGATGTACAGCTCGTGGCATCTGGGCAGTTTCCGTTGCCAAAGGTCAGTGTGTGAGTCTTGCTTGGATGGCGCCCTAACTACAGGCTCTCTGATCCAAATTCCACCCTTAAATGGCAGAGATTTAGTTTTTGTTAAGATTACATCCCAGTGGTCACAACATAACAAAAACCCCCTTCCCCTTAATCACTGGTCCCACATCTGTTGTCATTAATTGTTTGGAATCTAGCCAAGAACCCTGAAGAAAACAGAAAATAAGAATCTGAAAGTAGTCTCCACAGCCTAGACAGCCCTTAGAGGAGTGCCCTGCAGGCCTCAGTTCAGCGACTAGTGGTTCTTCGAAGAATTCTAGCAAATCAGTACCAGTAAACAAGTCGCATGGAACCTTTTTTAAATACTTTGAATGTTAATTACTGGCTACTTAATAGCTCTGAGCCCTCGAGTCGAGTCATCGAGTCATTGTTTATAGTTGGAGGCAGGGGTACTGACACCCAGGGTAATCTTGGGGACTGAATGTTGTGCAATTCTTGATCAAATAAAGGGCTCGCTGCTAGACACCAACATGCCAGCAGGAGGCAGACTGGGTAATTGCCAGAAAGGAGGACAACCACAGAAAATAGTCTGATGTGAGGCAACCAGGCCTTCTGCAAGGATCCAGGAGTATCTCGTAAGAGCGTGAACTGTGCTCACACAGCCCTGCAGCCAAGTCATCAAAAAAGATGACATTGGACTCTGCTTGCCCAGCTTGAAAACAAAATGTACCCACTGAGGGTGGACTAGACCATTAACTGACCCCACAAAAGTGCTCAGGAAGTGCCTACTGTATGTGTCAGACACTGTACTAAGAGCTCAGACACTTCACTGCTCTCTGTGATTTGAAGAAGTACTGGTCCCCCCATTTACTGAACATCTGCTGTGGCAGACACAGTGATAAAACAAGCTTCCTGTCCCCATGGGGAACACTCCATTTACAGAGGAGTGGTGATTCAGAGAGCTGAATGCCAAGTTCCAGGTCCTCCTCAACACACCATTCCATCAGGGCTTGCCTATGCTCCCCTCACAAGGGCTCCAGATGTAGGTATTCTATTCTTCCCATTGTACAGGTGTCCCATACAATGTCCTTGTTGACCAACATTCAAGGTCATAGCCAGGAGCTATGACTAAGGCCAGTAGGAATTCTACTTCGGACCCCAACTGAATTGCTACATCACTTCCAAGGTGGCATTTAGTACCACACTGGTAGGAGCCCAGGAAGTATGCTTCTGGGCTCTGTTTTCTTGAAAGCATAAGATATATAAATTTGATTGTCTTCAAGGACATTTCTCTCTGAAAGAAATGATTATTAAAGGTCATTTGCCACAGACCACAAGAGATAAGGGTCCAGGAATCAATTCAGACCATGTCTGCCCATCTCAGTACACGCCTTCTAATTCTGTATTAAAGGCCTGGGGTTCAGAACCCTGACCACTAGAACCTAGAAAAAGCCTGCTTCAAATAGGGAGCTTTCGTCTGGCTGGAAAGGACCCTAGACTCACGTCTTTTGGGAGTATGCTACTCTTAATCACATATCATCAGTAAGGACAGGAGAAGCAATACCTTTCGGAGTTCTTCAATTTCAATTTCATAAGTGGCTAAAATAAACAAAAGATATTTCAAGTCAGTTTATACACTCATTTCGTACAATAGTCAGGATTAACATCATTTATATGATTGCAGAGTCCAGTTTTCTCACCCTTCAGAGCATCAAGGTTTGAGTTCTGTGGGGATTTCCAGAGTGGAATTTATAGCCTATTTCGAACACATAAGAAACCACATCTTAAGCTTCCTGATTTAGTAAATAGATACCTATCTACATCCTGCTTAAAAGATATTATCAAAAATCAGTGGTAGCACTTAGGAGAGAAATGCAAAAGGTAGGGGTGTGTGTGTGTGTGTGTGTGTGTGTGTGTGTGTGTGTGTGTGTGCAGACTACTAGGAACCCGAGTTTAACTTAAGAGATAATTGCCAGGTCCTGCCCCAAGTACTTTGTTTCCTAAACACAGCTTGAAAGAGGACATAAATATCTCCTGACTTTCCTGATGGTTCTGGGAGTGTGACTTAATGAAATCATGACTTCCTTAATTATTAAATATAAGTAGTGGCAAGAATTGGCACCAAATTTGAGTCCTGCCACTTTATTCCTGGGGGATTCAGATGAATTCCCATGAGCCTCGGGTTGTTCATCTGAGAAACTGGCTCATCAGTACCGCCTCCCAGATAGCAATTAAAAATGTTGTCTATAGGACACTGGGCATTGCATGAAATGGTCACATTTTCCAGAAAATTGCTTCTCATATGCTTGTTGCTTGGCAAACATTTATGAAATTCTGAAAGTGTAGGGCAGGCAGCGCTTCTGCTCTGCTTCTTCTGCTATTGTCTTGAAATCGATCAAAAAATGCCCCATTGCTCAGCTCTTAATGTAAACATATCATTCACTGACAAAATAAGTGTAACCCTAGTTTCCCCTAAAATTCAAGTTTTCTTAGATCTAAAATTCTATGTGCATCATTACTAATGTAGTTCCACATAAGTAAATGCAGATGTTCATCTTTAGTGACTTTTAGAGGAAGCTACTTTATGCCCCTTGTTTTAGTTTTTTTGGTTTAACACACACCCTTTTAAAAACATCAATCTGTTTTTGGGGCTAGAGAGATGACTTAGCCGTTAAGAGCACGTGTTGCTCTTGCAGAGGACCTGGGTTCGAGTCCCAGCACCCACATGATGGCTCAGAACCACCAGCAACTCCAGTTCCAGGGGATCTGACAGCCTCTTCTGACCTCCCTGGGCACCAGGCACACACATAATGCCCAGACATACATGGAGGCAAAACACTCATATCCACAAAGTAAAATAAATCTGAAAAATTTAAATATACTTATGATTCAGTTTTCCTCATATCAATTCTAAATATTGCCTCATCTCCACTCTTTAAAAAGATAATCTTCTCTTTGATGGATCTGTCTGTGCTCTCCATAGAATTAACAAATTATGATCTCACTTGCTTTCCCTTAACCACCATGTAGAATATCAGTGCATGTTATGCCTTAGAAATCACAAAACCAGGGCTTGCAGATTCCCTGGGGACGCTTGCTCCAGCAAGCAGGAAAAGATCACACACATTCAACTGAGGATGCCCGTGCAGCGTCAAAGCCAAGGCTCTCTATTACTCCAAGGTAAGAACACAAGGCTTATGTTTTGTTGATACTCATGGGAGACCTGCCCTTTCCTAAACAGAAACGGAGGTGATGTGGATTGGGGGCAGGGGTAGGAACAGAAGAGTGGGGGGAGGGACTGGGAGGAGAGGAGGGAGGGGAAACTGAGGCAGGAATATAAAACAAATTCATTAAGAAAAAGAACACAAGGCTTGAAAAAAAAAAAAAACAGCAAAAAGGTGCAGATGTGAGGGTTCCAAGGGAGGAAAGGGGAGGGGAAAATGATATAATTACAATCTCAAAAATAAAAGAAAGGGAGCGTGGGCTGTACTCCAAAAGAATCAGCAGGGACTAGGAACTGTAACAAGTTTTGAACCACAGCCTTGAGGTCCTTGCTCACTTTCTGTGCAGGGGCCTTTAACTTGCCTGCTCTGACAAGGCTTTACCAGGGTGGCAGAAAAAGAGAAAACTCCAGAAGAGTTTCCTTGGCCACTTTCCAACTGCAGAGATTCGTGGTCTGGAGACCTTTCACTTCTTCATGTATGACATCCCATGTCATCTTAGACAAGTCTGTCTTTTACATTAGGAGGTGAGATGACTCCAATTAATGTTAAGTAATTCAGTAATATAAATCAGCAAACATCTTTATAGTCTAGGCATTATGCTTCCTTTTGATACTCAAACTTTACCGATATGGAAACCCACACTCAGGGAAGTGAAGATGCTTGCCGAAGGCCACTGAAGAGAAACAGCTTCCCAGCTTAGAACTTCATGGTCTGAAGGTGTCCCCAAGGCTCTCCAAGACCCCTCAAGAATTCCCTGGCACCAGGAGGCATAAGGGCACTGATAGTCTTGATGACATCTGTGGATAATTATGTAATTTCCAGAACAGCCTGAACCCTGTGATCCAAGACTGTGCTCTGTAATGGTGGGCACTGTGTGAGCTATGACCCCAAGCTATTGGGTTTGTTTCAAGGGACAGAATCACTGATGGGAAAACAGACACCAATTACTATATCCTCCCCTTCCCGTCTGCTCCCTAACCCCACCCCCACCACTCCTTTAAAAAAGAAATTAGATTCCTCACTCTTGAGAGAAACATTAAATTAAATTTTATAAAAGGTGTGAGAATTAGGCTCCTGTTTGACGTTATTTTTTTTTTTTAACCTATGGATACGTAAGTACTCTACCACTATTTGTTAGAAGGTAGCTTCATTGGGTTGCTTCTCCATCTTTGTAAAAGGGGAAACAGGAAAAGAACGGTTTTGTGCATTTACGCCTGCCCGTCTCTGGTTTCTCCACTTCTTTCCTCTACACCGTGTCTCTCCACCAAGGCCGCGTGATCTTCGTCACTGAAGTCATCAGTCCTGCAATCAGGTGGCTGCTCCTGCGCACGTTTTCTTTCTCACAACTGTCTGCAGCTATTTGAAGTCCCTCAGCATTTCCATGTAAATTTTAGAATAATCCTGTCTATAGCTACAAAACACCTTGCTGAGATATTTATAGGAACTGCCTTAAGCCTATGAGCCACTTGGGGAGAAGTGATGTGTGTGTGTGTGTGTGTGTGTGTGTGTGTGTGTTTACTGTCAGTTTTACTCTATTGGGTCTTCTAATCCACAAACACAATATGTCTTTTCACTCATTTGGATTAGATTTGATTTATTTAATCCAAATTTTATACTCTTTAACACCTAACTCTTACGCATGCTGTGACAAATTTAAGTCTACACATTTATCTTTTGGAAAGAAAACTTAAAATGTATTGTACTTTTCCAATTTTAGCACCCACGTGCACATTGGTAGTACATAAAAACACAATTGCATTTATTAGTTCTTGGCAGTGGGGAGCGGGGGTTGTTGCTCTGATAGGTTCTTATAAACTCTTAGGAGTTCCTACAGATGAAGATGCTATCTTTCTTACCTTTCATTTCCTCATTTCCCTCTCTCTGGCTAGAAATCTTAGCTCTACATTGAGTGAGAGTAGTAGGTGAGGGCATTCTTGCCTTGTTTCGAGTTTTGGAGAGAGAGCAGTCCCTTCTTTACCACCAAGTAACATGCTCTGCAGCCTCCCTGTGAACATCCTTTATCAAAGCGAGGGAGTGCCTCTTCCCTCATTTTTCCAAGAATCATTATGTTATGAACAGGGTAGAATTTTTCCCAGTGTCCTTTCTGAATCTATTGTGTGATTTTACTGTTTCACTCTGTCACTGTGGTGGGTGACACTGATTGATTTGTGGATACTGAGCTTTGTATCTCTGAAACAAACTGCACTTGATGATGCTTGCTGAATACTATTGCTAATATCCCGTTTTATCGGTCTTTATGGCTACTCTCGGAAGATCAAGGCTTGCCGTGCTAGCCTTTAGTTTTAGTATCAGGCTTACGCTAACTTCATGAGACAAGCCAGGAACTGGTTGCCTCTATTTTTCTCAAAGATATTGCAAAGCACTGCTGTTAGCTCTTCAGAATTTGCAAGCATGTTTCACTGAAATCACCTGGATGCAGACTCTCTTTGGGGAACTTGTATGAGGTGTGGGTGCATATATGTATGTATGTGTGTATGTATGTTCTCATGTATGCAATGTGTGCTGGAGGTGTGCATGTGTGTATGCGTGTTTTCCTGTATGTGGACACACAAGTGTGTTGGAGGTGTGCATGTGCACTTGGAGGCCAGAGATTGCTATTGGGTACCCTCCTTAACAGCTCTTCATTTTACTTTCTGAGGCACGTCCTCTCAGTGAACCCAGAGCTCACCATTCTTGGAGATCCCTGCCTCTGCCTCCCAAATGCTGCAATTATAGGTAGAAGCCACATCTCCCAGCTTTCAGCTGTTCCTGGGAATTCAAACTTCAGTCTTCATACTTACATGGCAAGCTCTACCCTCAGAGCCAGGACCTTAGTCCCTATTTTGGGGAACTTTTCAAATTCTAAGTTCAGATTTTTCCTAAGGGTTACAGGACAATTCAAATTATTTTGGGTGATCTGTGGTAGTCTGAACTTTTAAAGGGATTATTTCATTTTTGACTAAGTTGCCAAATTCATGTATGTATAGTGCTTCCTTAATCCTTAGTGCCCACGGGTCTGTGAGGCTATCCCTGCTTTATTCCTGAGATTGTTAATTTTCTTCATCAGTCTTACTACAGATTTGTCAATTCCATTGATCTTAGTAAGGGGATGGGACATGTCACAGAAATCCTCCCGACTATTGCCTATAGTTCCCTAGTTTCTCAAGTCTTACCTGGTCTATCCTCTATCCTAGTCTACCACAAAGATGTCCTACTGGCAGGGACAGCCTTGGCCACTTCCATCCCCTCCCACCTGACTCTGCTGTTCCACAGTCATTTCTTAGTTGGACCAGGTCTCACTTTCTGAGCCCTTTCTGACTCTTTAGTCATCAGCCCTGGCCTACTTGGTGGCATTACTCCTCAAGGGCAGCAAAGGACTCTTCAGAAAAACCTGAAGAGAGGCTTGGGTTAATAATTTCTCCTTTAGGTTCCTCAAGTGATGCCCCTGGAAGGCCCACCTTTGGAATTTGTGTCCAGGAGTGAATAAATGGAAATCTATTGCCCAGCTTTCCATAGTCAATCCTCAGCTTTACCCACTAGAACAAGTAGCCCTGCATGTGTGAAACATCCATACACCCTCCCGTGAAGCCCAGCTTGTCAAGAGGAAGACGGATCAAGGGAGAATCCCTGACCAGGACCTTGGTGAGGCATTTCCGTAATGGTAGGTTCTGGGTAAGGGAGTCTCAGGGGTCCAGAGAAAAAAGGTGTAGACTCAGACTCAAGCTTCCCCTCAGCCCTGTGAGCCTTTAGTCTTGTAGAAAGTCATTCAGTGGGATCCAGCCCACATGGGGCCCCAGCCTCTCTAGTCAAAGCGTGGTGGACAGGCCAGCAACACCACATGAGTAGTGAACTTGTTAGAAATGCAGGCTCCAAGGCCACATACCAGAGCTGTAGAACCAGAATCTGTATTTTAAGAAGATCCCAAGGATCAATACAGATGTTAGAAAGTGAAAAGCCCTGCTCTATTCCTATGGCTAATATTCTACAAACCACATGGGAACATTGGGTTTTTTTCACAAGTGATCTGATTTATTCCATTTCAAATGTTATCAGGGCACAAGGACAACTGTCTGACTTCTTAGACTTTTAGAACTCCTCTGTAGCAGGGTGGGCAATGAATGAAAAACAAACAAAAAGCAAACAACAACAAAAATCCTACACCTATGGCAGACATTAATAATCAATTGCAAAACTTCCATCTCATGCCTGAATCTACCCTCTAAATTTTAAGTGTTCAAGGCAGCCTTCGCTGATAATAGACTTTGCCCAGTAGAATTTTCCAGTAGTTATTCAACTTCTCACTCTTGGAGAGTGAAATGTGTTGTGGAATATTATTTTAACCATGTAAAGTTTGTTATATTTGTTTGTGCTGCATTTGTTTAATTATGTAAAGATGTGTTGCATTTGTTTTACCTTGTCTGCCTAAGGCACCTGATTGGTCTAATAAAGAGCTGAACAATCAATAGCTAGGCAGAGAAAGGAAAGGTGGGGCTGGCAGGCAGAGAGAATAAATAGGAGAAGAAATCTAGGCCTGGGAGAAGAACAAGAGAAGGAGAAGAGGAGAGAATGAGGGAGATGCCCAGGGTCAGCCAGGCAGCCACCAGTCAGCAGATATGAGAAGCAGTGAAAGTAAGATACACAGAAAGAAAGTAAAAAGGCCTTGAGGCAAACGGTAAAGAGAAGCCAGTTAAATTTAAGTTAAAAGAGCTAGCCAGAAACAAGCCTAAGCTAGGCTGAGCATTCATAACTAGTAAGTCTCCGTGTCATGATTTGGGAGCTGGTTGGTGGACCCAAAGAAAAAGCCTGCTACAGAAATGTCAATATATCTTCATGTTTTATGTTACAAACTTTCTAAGTATATATTCCAGAACAATGACTTCTTTCCTGGAACCTAAGTCTTCTTGTCTGTACAGCAATAATTGAGCAAGAAGACCTTCTGGAGCCTCCTTGAAGGAAGATAAGCTCTCCTGTGTAAGATGCAGCTTAGATTTATGGAAAGGGCATGGTGTGTCCAGACAGGCTTTGCCTGTTCTGCACTATTGCTTGAGCACACAGTACTTGGGTCACTAAGTACAGCTCAGCCTCTCTAATCTTCAGTCTCCTATCTCTTGCAGTGAGGGATGGAAGCATTCAATCTGCAGGTATCTGCACAGAAGAACTAGAAGAGAAATACAATCCATAGTGCTGGGTCTGTAAGTCCTGCTATGTATTGTAGCACTAATATTTACAGCTTCTGTAGAGAATTGGATGAGGCTGTTTGTAGAACAAAGACATTGAACCTTGCAGTAATGATGTGTCTCAGCTTCTCGTTCCTTTTCTCTGGGCATCTCCTTTGCACAAAATGTTCTGAGCATCACCAGAGGCTGGAGGATTTAGCTCTGGACTCAAGAGCTACTATATAAATCCCCTTTCTTAATTAGATTGAACACAAAGTCTAATTCTCATGGTGTGTCATCTCGTTTTCTAAACACTAAGTAAATGCAAGAATGTTATGATAAGCGAGGTGAGATTTCCTTAAGAGAAGTGAGAAAAAATTGAATCACAGTGTCTTGACTTTTCTTCCTACACACCTACAAAGGGCAAAGCAGTTAAGATGATTAGAGATGAGAAGAAATGGCAGAAAGGAAGAGGGACACAGTAGGAGTCACTTATTAGGAGTCCAGATCAGTGCTGATGCCCAGCTGGACTGATACATATTGTTAAGAGACAAGAGATGGGAGAGATTAAAAAAGGAAATAAGATGGCAGAGCAGAATGAATATGAAATCTTAACATATCATTAGTTATAGGGAGAATACCATCCTGACACGTTTTTATTCTGCATAGGGTTATAATATTAATTGGCTTAGCAGACTTACCATCAGTCGTTTCTCCTGCAGCACATGGGTTAATGGAGTTGCAAGAGTGACTCAGATATGAAATTGTTATGTCATAATTATGTGATTCTTCCAACTCAGCCCTGAAAAGAATGGAGGAAGAAAAGGTTACTTGAACTAACACGTTTCTTGACTCTGACCAGGGAAGTAGGTAGGCTAACTGCAAATCTTCACCTCTCCTCTGCTGCTCCAAGTCCAATCCCCCAGTCTCATCTCCAGCTGTGTAGCAGACCACCTGCTGCAGCCTCCCTTCCCTCCTTTCCCGCATTCTCAGGGGACTAAGCAGATTGTGATGGAACATCTACTTCCCTCCTTCCCTGGCACCCCTTCCTAGAGTCATTCTCATTCCTAAGTGTCAGCTCCCAATACCTAAAACACATTTTATCTGGAACCCCCCTGTAGGTTGAGTTTTCCTGCCTGACCCACAGTCAGGACAAATCTCTCTCACCCGCCAGTCCCACAGCCACTCAGACCCGCCCAAGTAAACACAGAGACTTATATTGGTTACAAACTGTATGGCCGTGGCAGACTTCTTGCTAACTGTTTTTATAGCTTAAATTAATCCATTTCCATTAATCTATACCTTGCCACATGGCTCGTGGCTTACCGGCATCTTTACATGCTGTTTGTCATCATGGCGGCTGGCAGTGTCTCTCCCTCAGTCTTCCACTTCCCAGCTTTATTCTCCTCCTTGTCCCGCCTACACTTCCTGCCTAGCCAATGGCCAATCAGTGTTTTATTTATTGACTAATTAGCAACACATTTGCCATACAGAACATCCCACAGCACCCCCCTCCCTGGTGGCCATGTCTAGCAGGATATCAGAAAAATTTCCTACCAGGGATCACAGCCACCACACCCTCCTAAGAACCAGATAAGGCAATAGGAACAAAATACCCACCCAACAAACACAAGACCAGTGTATCAACACCTACAATTGCAGTCTTCCCAAATCTGAATGCCTAGAAGCCAGCATAAAAAACAAACAAACAAACAAAAAACCAAAAAAACCCGAAACAAAACAAACAATAACAGCCAGGACAATATGTCTCCACTAGAGGCCAACAACCCTACCACAGCAGGCCTTGAGTACCACACAACATAGCTGAAGCACAAGACAAAGACATTAAAATAGCCTTTATGAATATGATAGAGGTCCTTAAAGAAGAAATGAATATATCTCTTAAGGAAATCTGTGAAAAGACAAAGAGTAGAAAGAAATGAATAAAACAGTTCAAGACCTGAAAGTGGAAACAGAATCAACAAAGAAAACTGAGGGAAATCTGGAAATGAAAAATTCAGGACCTCAAATAGAAACCTCAGATGCAAGCCTCAGCAACAGAACACAAGAGACAGAAGAGAAAATTTCAGGCATTGAAGACACAATAAAATAAATTAATACCTCCGTCAAAGAAAATGTTAAATCTAAAAAAAAAAATCCTGTACAAAACATCCAGGAAATCTGGGACATTATGAAGAGACCAAACCTAAGAATAATAGAAATAGAGGAAGGAGAAAAAACACAGGTCAAAGGCCCAGAAAATATTTTCAACAAAACCGTAGAAGAAAACTTCCCTAACTGAAAGGAAGAGATGCCTATCAAGGCACAAGAAGCTTACAGAACACCAAATAGACTGGGTTAGAAAAGAAAGTCTCCTTGGAGCATAATAATCAAAAATTCAGTTAGGGAAGGAAACTTCCCTAACTGAAAGGAAGAGATGCCTATCAAGGCACAAGAAGCTTACAGAACACCAAATAGACTGGGTTAGAAAAGAAAGTCTCCTTGGAGCAAAATAATAAAAATGTACAGAACAAAGAAAGAATATTAAAAGCTGCAAGAGAAAAAGATCAAGTAACCTATAAAGGCAGACCTATTAAAATTACACCTGACTTCTCAATGGAGACTCTAAAAGCCAAAAGGGCATGGACAAATGTGCTGCAGACTCTAAGATGCTGCAGCGGCCAGATCAGACTACTATACCCAGCAAAACTTTCAAACACAATTGGTGGAAAAAAATAAGACATTCCATGATGAAAACCAAATTTAAGCAATATCTATCTACAAATCCAGTGCTATGGAAGGTGCTAGAAGGAAAACTCCAACTTAAAGAGGTTAACCACAGTCAAGAACACACAAGGAATAAATAATCCCAGACCTGTAGCTGAAGTTTTCCTCTGTCCCACCTGGTCCATGGTCAGGACAAATCTCTCTCACCTGCCAGTCCTGCAGCCGCTTGGACCCAACCAAGTAAACACACAGAGGCTTATATTAATTAAAACTGCTCGGCCATTAGCTCAGGCCTACCACTGACTAGCTCTTACATTTAAACTAACCCATAATTCTTGTTTATGTTTAGCCACGTGGCTTGATATCTTTCCTCAATTCTGCCTTCACATCTTGCTTCCTCTGTGTCTGGCTGGAAACTCCTGACTCAGCCTTCCTGTTCCCAGAACTCTCCTCTTTGCTTATGCCACCTATACTATACTTCCTGCTTGGCTACTGGCCAATCAGCATTTTATTTATCAACCAAATCAGAGTAACACATTCACAGTATACAGAGCAATATCCACAGCACAGACCAGCAAATCAAAAGAAGGGAAACACACACACACACACACACACACACACACACACACACACACACACGCATGCACGCACACACCAGCAAAATAACAGGAATCAATACACACTGTTCATTGATATCTCACTATCAATGGCCTCAATTTTTCCAATAAAAAAGATGCAAGCTAACAGTGTGGATGGGGAAACAGGATCCATCCTCTTAACATCAAGACTAGACATCACCTTGGGGTAAAAGGATGGAAAAAGATATTCTAAGCCTAAAAAGCAAGCTGATGTAGTAATTTTAATAAACAAAATAGACTTCAAACCAAAACTAATCAGAAGAGATAGGGATGGGCACTACATACTCATCAAAGGAAAAATCCACCAAGAGGACATTGCAATTCTCAACATCTATGCACCAAATACAAGGGCACCTAAGTTCATAAAGAAACACCCCTACTTAAATCACAAATTGACTCTCACACACTAATAGTGTGAGACTTTAATACCCCACTCTAACCAATAGACAGGACATCTAGAAATCTGAAAATCACACAGAGAAATGCTGGAGCTAACTGGCATTATAAATCAAGGGGACCTAACAGATATTTACAGAATATTTCATCCAAACACAAAAGAAAACACTTTTTCTCTGCACCTTATGGAACATTCTCCAAAATTGACCACATACTTGGATACAAAGCAAGTCTTGGTAGATACAAGAAAATTGAAATGGCACCCTGCATTCTATCTGACCACCGTGGATTAAAGCTGGATATTAACAATAAAAATAACAGAAAGCTTATACACTCATGAAAATTTCACAACTCACTACTGAATAAAAACCTGGGTCAAGAAAGAAATTAAAGACTTTCTAGAATTTAATGAAAATGAATACACAACATCCCCAAACTCATGGGACACAATGAAAGTGGTTCTAAAAGGCAACTTCACAGCACTAAGTGCCTACATAAAAACTGAAGAGATCTCATACATTCCCCCATCTCTAATCCAGACGCTACCTCCAATTGATAACTACTTGCAAATGAAAATTTCATTTTATCCATGGGAGTCTCACTGGGGAAACAAACTACTCTTAAGGGTAGGCCCCATGCTCAGCAGTAGATGGTCAATAGAAAACATGGCATCTTTAGAGGTTCCTTCTTTCACAATGTCATGTCAGAGCTTCTTTTTTTTTCAATTTTTTGTGTTATGTTATTATTTTTATTATATATATTTCTCTTTTTTTTTTTTTTTTTTTTGGTTTTTCGAGACAGGGTTTCTCTGTGTAGCTTTGCGCCTTTCCTGGATCTCGCTCTGTAGACCAGGCTGGCCTTGAACTCACAAAGATCCGCCTGCCTCTGCCTCCCAAGTGCTGGGATTAAAGGCGTGTGCCACTACCGCCCGGCTATATTTCTCTTTTTACACTACAGGTCCTCTGTATATATATTATGGCTTCTAGTTTAGTGTTTTTATGGGATTCCGGCATGTGTGAACAAATGGGTCTCTGTTTCTTGTGCTTTCTCTTTGGCTCTTTTCTGTTTGTTTTGTCCTATTCTGATGTATTAGTTTCTGTTTTCTCTTATTTTATTTTATTATATTATTATCCCTTAGATGCATGTTTGTTTTCCAAGGAGAGACAGGAAGGAGGTGGATCTGGATGGGAGTTGTAGTGTAGAAGAAGTGGGAGGAGTAGAGGGAAGGGAAACTGGAATCAGGATATATCATGTGAGAAAAAATATTTTCAATTCAAGGAAAAATTAAAAAACACCATGTCTTCAAACACATTTAAAAGCTCTTTCTATGTTTTTCCTCATTAGAGAAATCACACCGGGCCGTCTAGTAACTAACACAGATGTGGAAGGCACGCGCCCTCCCCAAAGTACAGGGACTCTCAATGAAATACCATCACGCAAAGCATTACAGAGAGCTCAGAAAGTTCACACAGGAATCAGTAAGGCAGAATCCTGGTGCCAGGTGTAGTGAAGAAACCCCCAAAAAGAAATAAGGTGAGAGCTGCTGAGACTCCCAGGAATCCTGAGGCCAGATAAAGAAAGTCTTCAGGTTAATGTCTAAGTCAGAAGGTCAAGCTTAGACACTTCTCACTGGGAAGCCAGAGCTGTGCAGCCAGCATGAAGCCTATAGTGACAGATGCTGCCTGACCTATGATGGGTTCTAGAAATACCTGCACACTCTCCACAGGAAATGAGCAAGAAAGCTTTCTCTCTGTGGCCACAGAGCTGGAATACTTGGCCAGAAGAAACCAGAAGCTCAAAACCCAGCACCAAGGACAGGTGTAGGGCCAGAATTCATTCATCCTCTGTGTTGCAGAGATCGACACTGACCCTGGACTTGAACTCCCGATTCTTCCTATATGAACTAGAGGTTTCCTGAAAAGGCTGCAACTGTATTGAAGGACTGCAGATGAACTGGATGGTTAGAGCTGTGCTTGTGGAGAGTTGGGCTGTTACAGATTGAAATCCAAAGTTATTTTTCTTGGATATCTATTAATTTTTTTCCCCCAGACTGGGTTTCTCTACATAGCCCTGGTTGTCCTGGAACTTGCTCTGTAGACCAGGCTGGCCTCAAACTTGAGAGATCCACCTGCCTTTGCCCCTCAGGTGCTGGGATTAAAGGTGTAGGCCATCACTGCCCAGATATTTTTGTTTTAATTTTAAAGTTATATTTCTTTGTGTCTGTGTGTAAGAGAGAACACACATGTTACATCACATGGGTGGCCATGAAAAGATAAGTTACAGGAGAGGGTTCTCTCCTTCCACCACGTGGGACTCAGGGATCAGACTCTGGCCATCAGGTTTATAGGTGAGGACCTTTACCTGTAGAGGCAGCTCCCCAGCCCCATAGTTCTCTCAAGAGCCATCTAGAACCCTCTTTTGTATGTGATCTAACATCACTTTGATTTATCAGGTAGGGACATTAGAAAGCATTTACTTAGCAAACCACCAGTGTCTACCACCCCAAAGCAAATCTGCTGCCATGCAGCATCCAAACCCTAGAGCACAGACTTCCTTGCTTCGCTTTCACCCACAGTGTCCCCCTCAATGAATGTGGCAAGTGTATTGATTTGTGGCTTTCCTTTGTTCTGTGTCTATAAAAGTTTCATGTAACTGATTCCTTAGGGAAGAATGCCATTTTTGGGTAACTCACACCCACCTTCCTAGGCCACGCTCATTCATATGAGACTCATAGTAAGCTATCTCTTACTCACTTAGGAGTGAGAGATGAGTTTGCATTACATTGTAAAGCAAATCTGGCATACTTGGATACAAATGTTCTATGTCCACAACATCTAAGATTCCAAAGGAAGCAATCCTCACTTAAAAGACGTTTATTGTCAAACCCCCAAAACCACAGAATAATGCGAGTCATCACAGAACAGTCAGAAGGGGTGAGCAATAGGGCAGGTAAATTTACAAAAGTGTGCTTGAAGTATTCGAAGACATTCTGTGAATAATGGTAACTATTAGGTGAAAATAAGAGATCCCATAAAAGAAGACTCTACATACTTACAGACAAGAGAAAGGAGTTATAGAAATCATAAAGACAATTCGTTTGTATGTGTGCACGTGTATTCATGTGTGTGTGGGTACACCTCTGTGTGCCTGAATGTGGAAGCCAGTGGTCAACCTTGGGCAACATTCCTCAGGTGTCATCTATGTTGCTCTTTGAGACAGGGACTCTCACTTGGCCATGAACATAATGGCTAGGTTGACAGGCAAGAGATTTGCCTGTCATGAGATTACAAGTGTACCATCATGGCTGGTTATTTTATGTGGTTCGGGGGTGGGAGGGTTGAATTGGTCTCTGTGCTTACAAGGCAAATCACTTTGCTGGACTGAGCCATTTCCCCAGCCCATAAATATAATTCCTGAGATTAATAAAGAAAATTAATGTGGGGGTACAATGGCGGGCTAAAAGCTGCCTTCACGTGACTTGGTTAAGGACAAGAGTGAGTTTAAGAAAGAATAGACCCTATTTTGAACAGAGTGTTGGAAAAAATAAAAAATAACATGTCTTCAAACACATTCAAAAGGGTATCAGATCCCTTGGAGCTGAAGTTACAGGCAGTTGTTAGCTGACTGACAAGTGTGCTGTGAACAGAACTCAGTCCTCTGGGAGAGTAGCAAGTGCTCTTAACCTTGGGCCATCTCTTTCTTTTCGGTCTTTATTTGCATATTCTCTACAATGTCTTTAAAGAAAGAGGACTAGTTCCATTTTGCCAAAAAAGGAAAATTATCAATGCTTTGGTAACTTTTTCTTTCCTATTTTTCTTCATCCCTCCTGTAGGAGATAATTGAGAGGAACTTTGCTAAATTAGAGGCTGCACTGTGTATCTCATGCTCTGATGCCTTAATGATCTCATCAGAACACAGGAAATTAACCTTATTAATAAGAAACAGTTTGTGGAGGAATTGAAAGAGGATATCTAATCAATTCCTGGCACAAATTTTGTCAGAAATGAGTAAGTATCTGAATTTAGATGATTATAAAGGAATTTAACCTCTTCTTCTAAGAAGAAGAGGATGGGGAGGAGAAAGAGGAAGAGAAGGAGGGAGAAGAGAAAGAGCAGGAAGAGGAGGAGGAAGAGGAGGTGGAGGAGGGAGAAGAAGAGGAGGAGGAAGAGGAGAAGGAGGAAGAGGAGGAGGAGGGAGAAGAGAAAGAGCAAGAAGAGGAGGAAGAAGAAGAGAAAGAGGAGGAGGAGAAGGAGGAGGAAGAGGAGGAGCAGCAGTGGCAGCATCTTTCAGATCAATTTACAAGGACTATTCACAGGTCTACCCTTGGGAAAGAGATATTGTGGATGATACTTAAATTCCCTTTCTTGCTAAGAATGTCTTTTCTTTCTTTTTCTAGGACATTGGAATTAGATCTAAGATCCACCTCAATTTTATACAGTGTGGATCAATATAAAGAACTTGAATAAATAAGAACTAACTATAATTCAATTTATTTATCTCCACATTTATGAAAAATGCTTCCAGAATGGTAGAAACATGGAGAGGCTGCACAGTGGCCGGGCCAGGAGTACGGCTGCAGATGGAGGGAACTGAACCCTAGCTCTCATCAAATGCCAGTTCGAAAGCACTAGACAAACCTCTCAAACTTCCATTTTTCACTCTGCAAAATACCAATGATGGAATATACTTTAAAGTTATAGAGTGGTTATTGAGTGAAATATTTTCCCTTTGCGTAAGGGTGCCACAAAAGCATGCTAGTAATATTATATTGGTAACATTATATTTTAAAAGCTGTTTGGAGGTGTCTTGCAAAGTTCTTTTATTACAGACATAACATTCAATTTCACACTTTCTTATGGTGAAGCTCTAATAATTTAAATTCAGCATCATAAAACTTTAATATTTATTAATGATGCCTTTATCATGATTAACTTTTCTCCAAGAAGCAACAATAGCTTCTTACCTGCAATGTGAATGTTAAAGATGGCTTAAGAAACTAGAATTTTCTGGATTTTGTTTGGAGCCCTGGAATCTTATCTTTGAAATGGGCTCTGGATCTGAACAGAGATCTCAAAAGAAAAAAATAAAACTGATAAAGAGCTATCCTGGCAGAGCACTCTGGCCAGGGAAGCAGGTAGGCTACCTCCAGAGCGTCACCTCTCGCTGCTCTCTTTCACATCTAATCCCACGAGTCTCATAATCACCTCTGGAGCAGACCATCTGCCGTGGCCTCACCTCCCTCTCTACCCTTGCCCCCAGTCTCCAGTGGATCACACAGATCTTCTTCTCCAACTTTCCTCTCTACTGATCTTGTTATCCTAGCCCCCAGCTCCAGATGGCGTTCTGTGGTAACCTGCCTGCCAATCCCGATGGAGAAACAAGTTGGTCAGTGAAGCAGGTGGGTGAGCTTCATATCTTGACTCTCCCTCTACTTCTCCAAATCCAGTCCCCAAGTGTCATCCCAAGCTTTGTAGCAGACTACCTACGTGGCCACTCCTCATTCTCTGCTTCCTTTACCAGGGGACTACACAGAGCCTGGTGGGATACCCTGCTCTCTTCCCTCCTGTGGACCCTAACAGCCACGCCCTTCCTAGTCCATCCCTATTCCTAAATGTCAGCTCCCAATACCTAGAAACACATTTTGCCTGGAATCCCCAGTGGCCACACCTAAACCAATCTCAAAAGATTTCCCTACCAGGCAACGTACACTATCCTAACAAGAAGAGAGTAAGAGAAACCAATAGAAAAACACCCAAACAACAAAGACAAGCTCAAATATCAGCACCTAGAATTACAATCATCCCTAACCCAGATGTCTAGATGCCAGTATTAAAAAAAAATTAACAGCCAGGACACTATGTCCCCATTAGAGCCCAGCAACCCTACCACAGCAGGTCCTGAGATTACAACACAGCTGAAGTACAAGATAAAGCCAGCCTTTATGACTGCAATAGAAGTACTTAGAGAGGAAACGAGTCCCTTAAAGAAATCTATGAAAACACAGTGGAGGGAAGTGAATAAAGCAGTTCAAGACCTAAAAGTAGAAATAGGATCAACAAGGAAAACTAGGAGAAATCTGGAAATGAAAAATTTAGGATCTCAAATAGGAACCTCAGAGGCAAGCCTCACCAACAGAAGACAAGAGACAGAGAAGAAAATCTCAGTCATTGAAGACATGACAGAAGAAATGGATACCTCCAACAAAGAGAATGTTAAATCTGAAAAAATCCTGGCACAAAACATCCAGTCAATCTGGGACACTATGAAGAGACCAAACCTAAGAATAATAGGAACAGAGGAAGGAGAAGAAACATCGGTCGAAGGCCCAGAAAATATTTTCAACAATATCATAGAAGAAAATTTCCCCAACCTAAAGAAGGAGATGGTTATCAAGGTATGAGAAGCATACAGGACACCAAGTAGATTGGGCCAGAAAAGACAGTCTCCTTGTCACATAATAATCAAAACACTAAACATATAGAACAAAGAAAGAATATTAAAAACTGCAAAGGAAAAGATCAAGTGACATATAAAGGCAGACCTATTAGAATTATAGATCTAATATAGACTTATTAGACTTCTCAGTGGAGACTCTAAAAGCCAGAAGGGCGTCGATAGATGTTCTACAAACTTTAAGAGACCACAGATGCCATCCCAGACTTCTATAACTAGGAAAACTCTCAATCACAATAGACAGAGAAAATAAGATATTCCATGTTAAAAACCAAATTTAAGCAACATCTATCTATAAATGCAGTCCTATGGAAGGTTCTAGAAGGAAAGCTCCAACCTAAAGAGGTTAACCACAGTCAAGAACATACAAGGAATAAATAAATAATCCCAGACCAGCAAATCAAGAGGGGAAACATAGCACCAGCACCACCAGCACCACCACCACTACCACATAACAGGAATTAAAAAAAAA
This sequence comes from Peromyscus californicus insignis, assembly GCF_007827085.1. Taxonomy (NCBI): domain Eukaryota; kingdom Metazoa; phylum Chordata; class Mammalia; order Rodentia; family Cricetidae; genus Peromyscus; species Peromyscus californicus. Next base: position 46,755,629 of record NW_026294573.1, read on the forward strand.
ATTTGATCATTAATAACTGTCAACATCAATGATCTCGATTCCCCAGTAAAAAAAACACAGACTAACAGTATGGATAGGAAAACAGGATCCATCCTTCAGTCACATCTAAGAAACACACCTTAACATCAAGGATAGACATCACCTAGGAGTAAAAGAATGGAAAAAGATATTCCAAGCAAATAGACCTAAGAAACAAGCTGGTGTAGCCATTTTAATATTTGAGAAAATAGACTTCAAACCAAAATGGATAAGAAGAGATATGGAAGGACTCTACATATCAAAGGAAAAACTCACCAGGAGACATTGCAATTCTTAACATCTATGCATCAAACACAAGGGCATTCAAGTTTATAAAAGAAATACCACTACAGCTTAGATCACAAGTTGAGTCTCACACACTGATGGTGAGAGACTTCAAAACCCTATTCTCACCAATAGACAGGGCATCCAGATAGAACTACACAGAGAATGCTGGAACTGATGCTATAAACCAAAGGACCTAACAGATGTCTACACTACGTTTCACCCAAACACAAAAAAGTACACCTCAGCAACTTATGGGACTTTCTTCAAAATTGACCACAGGCTTTTACATAAAGCAAGTCTCAACTGATAGTCAATAAAATAGAAAAAAAAATCAATTCAAAGAGTCAATGAAACAGAATTGGTTCTTCAAGAAAAATCAATACAATTGACAAATCCCTAGGCAAATTAACTAAAAAGGCAGAGTGAGATGATCCAAATTAACAAAATTAGAAATGAAAAAGGGTGGGCATAACAATAGACACCAAGGAAATCCAGAGAATCATAAGGACATACTTTAAAAACCTGTGCTCAAACGAATTGGAAATCTAAAAGGAATGCATAATTTTCTCAATATATACTACTTAACAAAGTTAAATCAAGATCAGATAAGCAATTTAAGTAGACCTATAATCCCTAGTGAAATAGAAGCAGTCATTAAAAGTCTCCCAACCAAAACAAAACAAACAAAACACAAAAAAAGGTCAGATAGTTTTAGTGCAGAATTCTACCAGACTTTCAAAGAAGAGTTAATGCCAATACTCCTCAAGTTATTCCACAAAATAGAAACAGAAGGAACATTGCCCAATCATTTTATAAGGCCAGTTACCCTGATACCCAAGCCCGTAAAGATTCAACAAAGAAAGAGAATTATAGACCAATTTCCCTTATGAACATAGATGCAAAAATTCTCAATAAAATACTTGTGAACTGAATCCAAGAACACATCAGAAAGATTATCTACCATGATCAAGTTGGCTTCATCCCAGAGATGCAGGAATGGTTCAACATATGTAAAATAATAAATATAATCCACCAAATAAACCAACTGAAAGACAAAAACCATATGACCATCTCATTAGATGCAAGAAAAGCCTTTGACAAAATCTAACACCCCTTCCTGGTAAAGGGATGCACGGGATATACCTAAACATAATAACAGCAGTTTATAGCAAACCAACCGGCAACATCAACTTCAATGGAGAGAAATTCAAAGCAATTCCACTAAAATCCGGAACAAGACAAGGTTGTCCACTCTTTCCATACCTATTCAATATAGTGTTTAAAGCCTGAACTAGAGCAATAAGACACCTAGAAGAGATCAAGGGGATACAAATTGGAAAGGAAGAAGTCAGAGTATTTTTATTTGCAGATGATATGATAGTCTACATAAGTGACCTTAAGAATTCCACCAGGAAACTCCTACAGCTGATAAACACTTTCAGCAAAGTAGCTAGATACAACATTAACTCCCAAAAATCAATACCCATCCTATATACAAATGACAAATGGACTGAGAAAGAAATCAGGATATCAACACTTTTCTCAATAGCCTTAAACATTATAAAATATCCTGGGGTAACTCTAACTAAGCACAGGAAAGACTGGTATGGTAAAAAAATTCAAGATATTGAAGAAGATATCAAAAGATGAAAAGATCTCCCATGACCATGGATCAGTAGAGGTAACATAGTAAAAATGGTCATCCTACCAAAAGCAATCCACAGATTCAATGCAATCCCCATCAAAATTCCAACACAATTCTTCACAGATCTTGAAAATGGTCAGCTTCATGTAGACACAGAAAACCCAGGAGAGCTAAAACAATCCTGAATAATAAAAGACCTGCTGGAAGTATCACCACCCCCAACCTCAAATTGTACTGCAAACACTATAGTAATAAAAACAGCATGCATGGTATTGGCAAAAAAACAGACAAGTTGATCAATGGAATCGAATTGAAGACCCAGACATAAATCCATACAACTATGGACACATGATTTTAATAGAGAAGCCAGAAATAGCCACTGGAAAAAAGGCAGTATCTTCAATGACTGGTGCTAGTCAAGCTGAATGACTGCATGAACAAGAAGGCAAACCAATCCACACTTGTTACTCTATACAAAACTCCAAGTGGATCAAAGACCTCAATATACAACCAGATACACTGAACCTAATAGAAGAGAAAGTGGGAAATAGCCTTGAACTCATTGCACAGGAAGACTTTCTGAAAAGAACAGCAATAGTTCAGGCACTAAGATCAACAATTAATAAATGCAACCTCATAACACTGAAAAGCTTCTGCACAGCAAAGGACACTATCATTCAGACAGAGTGACATCTTACAAGTGGAAAAAGATTTTTTTTTTTTACCAACTATACATTTTATAGCGGGCTAATATCCAAAATATCTAAAGAACTCAACAAACTAGATATAAAACAAACAAACAAATAACCCACCTTTGAGATTCCTTTTTACCCTAGTCAGAAGTGGAAAAAAAATCAACAAAACAACCAACAGGGAATGTGGGAGAAAGGGAACCCTCATTTGGTGTTGTTGGGATTGAAAACTGGTGTAGTCATATGTGTGGAGAATTCTCAGAAAGCTATAAATAAATCTACCATAAGACCCCACTCTGCCACTCCTTGGCATATGTCCAAAGGACTGGACATCCTACTCCACAGATACTTGCTCAGTCATGTTCAATGACTGCTCTATTGACAATAGCTAGAGAATGGAAACAACCTAAATGCCCTTCAACTGACAAACTGATAATGAAAATGTGATACATATACACAATGGAATACTATTCAGCTGTAAGTAAAAAAATGAAAGCATGAAGTGTGCAGGTAAACAGGCAGGAGTAGAAGAGATCACACCGAGTTAGGTAACCTAGACCACAAAGAGAAACACAGCCTGTTCTCTCTCATCTGTATTTCCTAGCTCAAAAAGTTCAGGTATAAATATAGCACTCACCCCTCATCAAAGAACCTGCTCTTCACAATGGAGATCATTACACAACTTGTCAACTTGTCAAAACATAGAGACCAACTGATGGAGTGCTCAGCCCCAGCAGCTACATCTACAACACAGCTCCTGCACCTAAGACTCAGGGAACATCATGGAAGATGGAGGAAAGATTTTTTTTTTCGAGACAGGGTTTGGAACTCGCTTTGGAGACCAGACTGGCCTCGAACTCACAGAGATCCGCCAGCCTCTGACTCCCAAGTGCTGGGATTAAAGGCAGGCACCACCACCGCCCAGTGATTGGAGGAAAGATTTTTAAGAGCCATAGAACCAGGACATCTGCTATGAGACTGTATCTCTCAGAAATGACAATGAAGTTATACCCCTGACACCTGAACATTATGGCTGCCTAAACCAGACCTGAACGGGATAATGCCAATAGACATGCTAAAGTGGAAGGGAAATACCTTACAGATCCTTCCTCTAGACAAAGAATTGGAACCAATAAATGCTGAGGGAGGGAGAACTGCTCTCTCCCAGGGATGAGCTCCCAACCGATTATGCAATATGAATGCTCAGCCTTGAAATCTTAAACATACAAGCAAAATTAAATGGATTCAGTGGTTATTTACATGTTTATGCATATATGTAACAATAACGATGAAAGAAAGAGGTCATGAATTTGAGAGGGAGTGCAGGGGGAGGACCTGGGAGGAGTTGGAGGGAGGAAAAGGGTGGGGAGGGGGAAAAGGATGTTATAAGATATTGAGCAAAGAGGACCCTAGGGGACTGACCAAATAGTTATCTAAAGCCATAAGGAGAGAATGGTATGTCTGCTGCAGATACAAGAGTTGAGAACCTCTGCAATTCTCATTTGGTTAAGACGTACACTTTTATTCATGTTCTGTTTAAGACAAGGTGTTTCCCAGGCTGCTGTAAAATTCCCAGACTCAAATGATCCACCTGCTTCAGTGTCCAGAGCAGCTGAGATCACAGGCACAGGCACAACACCCAACTCTTTCTTTTGGCACAAACTGTATTCATTAAGTTTTGTACCTAATTTAACTCTGTCAGCAGCACCATGAGGTATTTCCCAGATGACAATAATGAGGCTTAGACTGCTGTGACATAGAGGACCTGGGTCTGGAAGCCAGACTGCCCAATGAGTTCATCTGATTTTCCTCTCTACCACAAGCCACTCTAGAAGCAAAGGAAACTGGACAATGAAAACAATAAAGCACTGGCTGGTGACAAAGAGTTTATGGAGAGAACTTAGCGTATGAGGGGCTTTTGAAAGATAGTTTTCAAAAAGTTTGAGGCTGATCCGAGGCCAGACAAGTTGAGCCATCTGCGTGGGAGATACATGACCGGCAAGCCATTCTCACGTATGACATTCTTACCCAAGAAATATGACTTGACATCTCATTCTAGGGGCCCAGTAGATTCAGTGATGGTCTGCAAGTGACCTTCTGAAAGCAGATCCTCAGTAAAGCAAGGGCAGCTTCAGCGGAGTAAACAGAATGAAGGGCTGTGAGCCCTAGGTGATCAATCACTCAGACAAACTACCTGCGGTCCACATTTCAGGATGTCTGCTCTGGGATGTGCCATGATATCTAACCCCACATGTCTTAGAGGCAGAGAATCGAGGCCATGCTCTGAGCTAGTGGCAGGCTGTAATGAGGAGTCAGGTTCTAGACCGCCCATTGCCTGTAGTATGAGACCTTAGTGGAGACAAACCTCGCTGTTTCAGGGGATCACAGACTGCTGATGTTTATGACTCTACTTGTTAGAATTATAGATTTTTATCCCACTGGTACAACAACCCTATAAGGTAGAATGGGATCTCACTAAACCCTATGTGAAGAAGAAATGGAAGTTTCAGGGATAGGACATTTTCCTAACATCACATAGTTAGTATGTAGAGTCCAAGAACTCTACAATTTTTGCTTTTATTCCCTTTAGGTCTCTTGTTGGCCACTGTGCATGCCAGACTACCCAGCCCACAAGCTTCTGGGGATTCTCCTGTCTCCACATCCCATCTTGCTGAAGGAGTGGCAGGACTGTGGGACACACACTCTTGCAGCTGGCCTCTGTGTGGGTTCCAGAAACCCACACTCTGGTCCTCACTCATGTGTTGCAAATGCTTTATTGAAAAGCCATCTCTTCAGCTTAGGGAAGAAGTTTGTAACCAGGGCATGGTGGTCCAGGCCTGCAATCTCAGCACTCAGGAAGGGTCTCAATGCAAACCAGTTGATGCTAAAATGTCTCAGTAAAGAAAATTTAGGCTGACTCCCCCTCCTTATTTATAGTGAACTTATAAAGTGAGATGAACATGGGGAGGGGAGCAGGATGGCAAACACAGCCTGGATGCAGTTGAGTCTCCACTGAAGAACATGAGTTTACTATTCAGCCGATACTCATTGAACAGCAATTATATGAAGCAGCCCCGTCCCAAGTGCACCCTACTGCTACCCATTCTAGTCCTGTCAGATTGCCTACCATTCCTGCAGCCTATTTACTGCCTCTATGTGCTGGCGACATGGGACTCCTCTACCTACAGTATCACCAATGGCTTCCTCTCAAACTCCATTTTCTTTAAAAAAAAAAAAAAAAAACCTATGAAGTACCATTTTCTTTTACCCTTCCATAGGCTACTCTTCACATACCACCTAGAATGATCTAGAAATATAATCTAGACATGGTCCTATGATTCTTTAAAGACCTCCTAGGTTCTAAACACAGATAGTAACAAAACAGTCTTAGTGGACTAGGGGGCCGGTTCATTTGGTAAAGGGCTGGAAGCACAAAGATGAGGACCTGAGTTCGGATCACCAGCACTCACACGAAAAGCCAGGCACAGTGGGAAGTGCCTGTCACCCCAACACTATGGAGGTTGTAGTTGATGCCTGGGAGGACAGAGGATGTCTGGGGCTTGCTGGCCAGCCAATCTAGCTGACTAGTAAGCTGCAGCTTCAGTGAGACACCCTGTCTCAAAAAGGAAGGTGGAGAGCAATTGAAGAACACACGTGTCACAGACATCTGGCCCCTACACACGTGTGCATACACACATGTACACACACATACAGCGTTAAGCTCCCCACCTCATCGCATTCCTGGGCACATCTGCAGGGTGCTGTCCCCCGCTACTTGCCAAGCTGGAACCATGTGGGTCTCCCTCCTACTTTGCAAGGATACCATGTTTGCTGCTAACTTCAAGGTTCTGAAGGGCCCCGCCTAAACCTGGGATGGTTTCTGTATGGCCAGCTCCTCTCTACACCAGATCCCACCTTTGTGCTTCTCCGGCTATCTTTTCAAGTAGTCCCCCATTCCCACCTGTGCCTACATACCATTATGTCTCACTTTCTGCCTATAAATCACAGGCATAACCTATAAATTATTTTCTGACTTTTAAACCTAGCTAAATTTGATCTCTGTTGTTATGGGGTCATGTGACACCTTGTGTCACTCTGGGTATCCAGTACCTAAGATAGTATTGGCATGCTGACGACTGCCAGTTGACAAGTGCATCACCTTCTGGTGTTCGCAGCAACAAAGACTTAGTCCGTCTTCTCAGAAGACCACGGGAACAGAACTGTTTCAGATTTCAATGTTTCTCAGATGTTTTGAATATTTGCATACATTTTACCAGTTGGATATCCTTAATCTGATAATTCAAAATCAGAAATGCTCTAAAACCTGAACATTTTGGGGCACCATGTATAAATGCTCAAAAACACATGGCATCATTTCAGACATTCCCAAGTAGGCGAAGATAATATCGCGTCATCACATTCTCCCAGTCAGCTCCTCCTGTCACATACTGTTCTAGAGTATTGTAAGGTGTCTCCACTCAGGTACCCCCGATTTGAACAGTAAAGAGTTAAATACAAAGCAATAATAGCTTCTTAGGGACAGGAGGGCTCCTTTCTTTCCATCTATGAACTTAGTACCTGGGGCGAGGAACTGAGCTAGAAACTAGAAATTTGATGTTGACGCATTTGAGACTGCCTCGGAGTATGTCATCATTGACTTACTTGTCTTTCTTCCAATGGAAAAAAAAAATATTCTGCTTGAGGACAGAGCCTAAACCATGGCTGCCACATACTTGTGTCTGATAATTACTGAATTACCTAATTCATAAAAATGAATCATGTGTGACAAGTAGGATTCAGAAGGACATGACGTGGAAGACGACCCTTCCACACAAAACAGGAGGCTAGCATTTCTGCATCGTTGTCGCAAGACTGCTTGAGTAGCTGCCAAGAGGCTCCTCCATAGGTTGAAAGGCAGCAGTCATGTGAGACAGGAACTAGGAGACAAGCCTGGAGAAACAATGGCCAGAACATACTAAGGACCTCCTGGACTCTGGCAAAAAGCATGGTTTTAGCTTTTATTCTAAATTCAAAATGGATGACAAATTGTTTGAGGACTAATTTCATGGTGTAGCCACAGAGCTGGGAGTTCATACAAAAAGAGCAGGGAGAGGAACATGTCTTCAGTGCAAGCTAAAAGAACAAGGACAATGTCTTGGCAATCCACTTGGAGACTGGGAGGAGGACGGAAGGTTTCACATGAACCTCATTTTCACACGGCTCCCAAGGAAAAGTGAAGAGCTCAACCAGCCACTCACTAAGCTCAAACAGTAGATGGCTATGACACCAAATATGCAAATCAGTGCACGATACAGAAATGGTTTATCATTTGCCTAAGAGTTAGTGGAAGGTGTAACATTTAGTTCATTCATCCATCTTTCTTTCATTCAGTTTATCTGATGTTCCCGTGGTCCATCGTTTAGCCATTCAGTAATTATTTTTTACAAAGCCTTGCATGATAGGTACTGGGAAATAGAGATGAAAACCACAGATGACCCCTTTATTCATGGTTTTTAGTATAATAGATTCCTCCAAAATTCTTTCTATTGGAAAGTCTGAGAGGATACAGTGTAGTTGAAAATCCTTAATAAAGTCCTGAGTTCATATCCTGAGTAACCTCTGCATACATCACACTTTGGATCAAGTTAAGGAACATCACTATCCCTGAATTCTCATCTATGAAACAAGACCGTAAATAACGCCTTCCTCACATCAGTCTAGCAGCTTTTAAAAAAAGTCTAAGCAATGCCAGGCATGTGGCCATATCTTCAGATTAGCTTTTGGTCAACCTTACTGAATAGACCTATGTACAAAAATAGGGTGCAGTCTGCAAATGGTCAATTTTCCTCAAACCTGTCATTTCCTGACTTTTCATCTGAATGCCATTGGTAAAGAGTGTGCGGCTCCAAACCATTGTGTGTCTTAGTTCTGCCCCGGGTTGCTCTTAAGTGAAACCTAAAGAGAACTTTTGGAGTGGGCCCTGAGTACTCCTCTTAGGCTCCCTTCATCCTGAGGAAGAGCCGCACCGACCAGGACCGACCTGGGTATTCCTGACCTGACTCTCCAGGCCAGGCATCTAGGAGCCACTAGAAGCTGCTTCTTTTCCAGGGTGACTGTGGCTGGGAGCCTTAAAAGGAGGGACACAAGTCTGAGGTATAGGGCTTTGTGATTGGAAAGTAATAATAGAAGCTCTGAGTGAAGTTTTTCCAAAGAGGAATTCTTTTTTTTTTTTTTTTTTGGTTTTTCGAGACAGGGTTTCTCTGTGTAGCTTTGCGCCACTCTTGGAACTCACTCTGTAGCCCAGGCTGGCCTCGAACTCACAGAGATCCGCCTGGCTCTGCCTCCCGAGTGCTGGGATTAAAGGCGTGCGCCACCACCGCCCGGCCCAAAGAGGAATTCTTAAAACATGAAATAGGAGAAGTATTCTAGTGTGTCTATTGCTCCTGACACCATAGTCCTTGTAAAGAGGAGGACACACGGTGGCTGTGGTATACCCCTGAAGTCTAAAAATGATGAGAAGAAGGTTTGGAGTGATTTAAACTGAAGCCATCAGAATGTTCTAGATCTAAAACTCTATAGGATATAAATTAAAAAAAATTCCTTCTCTGCATTTGGTCCCCCCCAAGCACTCCTACTGAGCAGACTGGGGTTTCTGGGGGCCCTGCATCCCCAGTTATCAGGGCAGGACAAGAGGAGCTTCCTTGGCTGTTGGTCACACAGATGGGTGCCTCATCTTGATTTCCTGCCCTGCAACTTCTCAGGGAAGAAACCAAATAATTAAAAAACTGGCCTTGAGAGGTCTGCTACACTGACAGAGACACATTGGCATGCTTTGTGTTATTCTGGCTACAAAGTAGAAACAGTCCAAGCAGCTTCCAGAAGAATCATTCTTGTCTTGTGTTAGGCGTGGGCTCTGTGCCAAGCTCCTCACCTGTGTTAACAGCAATCAAGAAGGAAACAGAAAATAACTAGAAGTCATCCTAGAATCCCAACTGCCCTGACCCCACACCTGAGCCAGCGATTGCTGGGGGTTTTCCAGTATAGACCACATAATTCCTTCTACCTCACTTCTATCCCTTAGTCCAGGTCTGGTTACTTAACCTCTTAACCTCTCTGTAACTCTGTAACTCACCTATGAAAAGGGATATGGACTACCTGGTATAGGAATGGACCCAGAAGTGAAGTACTTGAAACACTATGAAAATTGCTACTTTTGATGTTTTAATGACTTCCTGGGCTATCTTCCTACTCCCCCCAATTAATTATTTATACAACATTACTGTTGATCTATATAAAATAAATGTCACTCACATCACTCCTAAGTTTGAAACTTTCCCTTGGCTTGTCAGGACATTTAGGGCAAATGCCAGATTTATCTCCCCACTGGTGAATTTTCCATGTACCATCCCCTTGCTCATTGGGCTGTAACCACGGTCACCCCCTGTCTGGTTCTTTAAATACGTGGAGGGTGGGTGTCCTTTGAGACTCTGAGTCCTCTCCTGGAGTGTTTCTATGATGGACAGGGCTCTTATTCAGGTGTCAAGCCAAAGGTCATCACCTACAAGAGGCCTTTGTTAGCTATTCTAAACTCTTCCTTTGGTCCTCTCAAGTCCCATTTAATGCTGTACTCTCTAAAAGCTTTTGCTGTGGCTGTTTTGGATAAAGGCTGCGGATGCATTTGTCTGTTCTCAGTGCTGCTATTATCGTTATTTTTTTATCTCTTTACCCTATGTGAGGCACCTGCCCCCGCTTCCATGGGACGAACCACTCCCTGCTCCTAGTGCAGAGTGACCTTGACACTGTCAAATAGCTTCCAGCCCTTGAAAGCTTTGTGCTCCACTCTGCATGGGGTAGGCATACCAAAGCATAGATACAAAAGTATGTTCCAAAACACCAGGGATGAAAGAGACCAGCCCCGTGCCTCAAAATAAATTGATACTTTTGTGAAATGGAGACATAAAAAAACAAAGTTCTCTTAGAGTCTCAATGGTTAAGAGCATCTACCCAGCCTGGTTCCCAGCACCCAGATCAGCAGCTGGCTCCAACTCCAGGGTGATCTGACCCATACCTGCACACAGTGGCACATACCCATACACTGAAACATACATACACATAATTAGAAGTATTAAAAATAAATCTTAACATTGTTTTTTAAAGTTCTCTTGCAAGGTAGAGGCAAAGTGGCCATATATTCAAGGCTAGCTTGGACTGGATAGTGGGACTCTGTCTCCAGCACAACACACACACACACACACACACACACACACACACACACACACACACACACACACACACACACACACACACACACACACGTGATGAGAAAGTGGTAGACTCCTATGAACCTATTTGCAGGCTCTTCAGAGGCCCCATATATATGGGTATTTTTTTTTTTACTCCTGAAGTAAATGGCCTCTCGCTCTCTCTCATGGAAGTCAGCCATTTCCTGAATCAGGATTACCCTCTGCTACTATTTAAAGGGAGAAAGCTGTATTTAGAGCTCATGAATAAAACATTAGCCAACCGTGCTAAGTCCTGACAGTGACCTAAAGCTAGCTGTTGCCCAGGGACCAACCTGCTTTGTTCACACAAGCTCTGACTGCTGATGCAAGAGGGATGGCAGCCAGCTTGGTTTGCATGAAAGAATGATGAGAAGAACATCCTCTAAAGAGCTGTTGTGAGCTAACGAGACATTAATATTTCAGATACAAACAAGAATGGTGAGGTGGTGTTGAAGAAGTAGCTAAGATGCACTGGGCATCATCTATGTACTGCTTGGTGGTATTGGTCCCCACAACACATTCAAGGAAATCCTATCATATGTCCATTTGCAGATGCAAACTTCAAAGCTCTGGCATGTTGCTACTTCTCTCAAGTGTGGAAGAGGAGCTTGATCTTATTATTGTTCTGACTCTGGGAGTATCTGTTGCTCAGATTGAACAGCGTAGGAAGAGGTACAGAAATGAAAGATGGCCATCTTTGATGGCACTGAGCTCTTATCAAGATGATTATAACGTGTGTCCCTCCCCCCAATACAGCAAAAATACAAAGACTTCATCAACAAAGATCAAAGACAAGTGTTTTCATTTATAGAAAGGTGACATTCTATGCTTTAAGTACCATCCTGAGAAGGAGGGTTAAAGGTCCTGTCTGCTGTACATAAGACTCAAGTTCAGATGAGACAAATGGTTGAAACTTTGGGGTATGGAGGCCAATTTTTCTCCCAACTTAATTTGAAAGAGTGCTCAGTATACAGAATGTACTGGAGAAATATGTGTTAATTGAATTAAAATTTGATCTAACAGAGAAAGAGAGGTACTGCGTATTCTAGTTACCGAGTTCCCCATCAATAGGTGTTTGAGAAGTAGAGGTCTCGTGTTATTCTTATTCTTTGGGATGTTACATAATAGGTAAGTGAGCTACTCTCTGGATGCCAGACACTGTAATGAACACTTTACAATCCTCACCTCATTTCAGTATTGCATAAGAACAGAAACAGGATTGCAGAGGTTAAGGCAGGCTCAATATTACAAATGTTATGTGGTAGTGTTGGCATTCAAAACCGAGGCTCCCATTATCTTCATGCTCATGGCCTGGCTGTATCAGAAAACTGCCAAGTTCTTTTCCAGTTATGATAGTCTATGCCTAAATCTAATATCTGTATTGAAGGTAAATACATGAACAAGGAAGATTTTTCTTTTCCAGCAAGCCCCAGTTTCCATGGAAATTATATCTAAGGCTACTGGGCATTATGACAGTTACATGTTCAAGCTAACATCTGTCCTGTCATTGACAAGACAGAGTCCAAACTCCTTAGCAAGGTTTTAATACACAGTTACCTGCCCCTCAGTATCTATGGGGAATTGCTTCTGGAATCCCTTGTAAACACCAAGGCTACAGATGGCCATTTTGCTTTATACAACACTTAGTATGTATGTAGAACCTACACACCTTCTCCCGCACACTTCCCTCCAGCTTATTAGCACTCCGAGTATGGTACCAGTGTGTGGAGATAGCAGCGACACCATGTGCTCAGAAAATAAGGATGTGAAGATGTTTTTACATGCTCAGCAGACAGAATCTATTCCAAACTTTTTTCACCTAAGGTTTATTTGAATCTATAGATCAGAACCCACAGGTATAGATGATTGACTGTATTCTTCTATAATCTGAACGTATCAATTATTTTTCCACATCAGGATACTTTTTGTCTGTTTATCCCTCTTTATTACATATATTCAACACATTTTTCTCATCTTTCTTTTCTTTTTTTTTTTTTTCGTTTTTGTTCCTTCATTTTTTGAGCCAGGATCTCACTATGTAGCCCAGGCTGTCCCTGAACTTATGTCAATTTTTCTGCTTCAACCTCCTTAGTGTTTGGATTATAAACATGTGCTATTGTACCTAATTGTATTTCCATCTTGACTGCCCATCAAGTCATCCATCCATCAACCAGCTACCTGTCAGGTGTGTGTGTGTGTTACCAGGAGGAATGCCCTGCTTATATCTCAGTTTTATATTACAGTATCATGAAAGAGACTGGTTGACCTATCTAACCCCTGCTTATTGTGTAGGCTAGACCTCAAATTAGTTCCTCTTTCATGACTCCACCTCTGAGTACTGTGGGCCCTCCTTATCTCCTGTGCCTTTCATTCTTATCATATGTGCCTACGTCACAATTCACATATAACAAGAAGTTCAGATGGGAGTTGTGTTCTAAAGCCAGTGTGACAGGGGAGAAGAGTCAAAATTGCCTTCATAAATCCTGTAGGAAGACAGTGCCACACAGGAAACTGTCTCCCAAAGGCCCCTCACAGCTCTCGGTGTAAAATGACTTGCTGTTGCTGTGGTTAAAATGCCAGAGAAATCTTCATTTAGTGCCAATATGCCAAGCATAGTTACACTCATTCTGAGATGTTTTCAGAATGGCAGCCGTGAGGCCAGACTGACTCAGAGCACGGCAGCAGTGTGCTGCTACTTCAGGCCACTCTGGGCCTGTGAGCACGGAGTGGCTAGTGTGAACCACTGCTAGAACCTTCTATGTTATTGTCTCTTTCACAGAACTGCAGCTTCACCCACCCACCTGGCAATCAACTCTTTCAAATGGACATGACACTAGGAATTTCCTGAGCAAATGAATTATGTCTAGCACAACACAACCACTGCCTGGTAGAACAGGGCCACCTCAACAATCCATGGGTGCACAAGGTGCTTCACAATGCTCCTGTCCGCTCTTCAATCCCATGTCTATACTGTCCACATTCTGATTTCACTCAACTCTCTTGTTCCACAAAGACAAGTTACCTCCACACACCTCCTGTCTCTTCCTTTAGCATCTCTTCACTAGAATTATATCGAGTAAACGTTCATCCTCACCACTGGACTCAAGAGTTCCCTCTTCACTGATGGGTTGAGGGGATTAACAACCTCACATACCACCCTCCCTTCATTCCTCATCTTTTGGCATGTGAGTCTTCAGTGTCTCTGTAGCCTGACTCTGGACTTGGCCAGTGAGGTGCTTTGAGCAATAGATTGTGAGTGAAAGCGACCTGGGAAAGGCTGGGAAAGTGCTTGTTTATGCTACTGTCTTGTCTGCTGCCCCAGAGAGGAGAACCTTTCTGTCTCATGATGATGGTCTGTGCCAAGTCTATGCATCCCATCCTAGGGCAATTCTCAATCAGCCAACTTCCAGCTGAGCTGCAGAAATGTGAGCAACTCCAGCCAGCACCACTACTAGTCTGATAACACAAGCGCTACTCTGGAGTCCCCATCAGCTGTCCCCAAGGACTCATAGTATTAAAGGTCTGCTTTCACTAAGGATTACTAATGTTGCAATGGAGGAATACCTCTCTAAAGACTTCCTGGTCCCTCCTGAGGACACATGGCTGCTCTCTCACTGATGCAACCTCTGAACCGTGTGCTTCCTCTATTGTAGATAGCATGCTTGACTACTATGAACATCTGATGGCAGCATTGGAATAGGCTTGTTTGTCAGCTTGCCTCTCTTCCTACGACTGTCCTTGCCAAGAACATCTCTGTGAGGGAGTGAGGCTGAGTCAAAACAGTTTGGACACTTCAGGATTGGAATCATGGCTTGGTGAGTGGAGCATTTCTGAAGCTGGGCATCTGGGCCCATAAAATGAGGGCTGCAGCAGCAGCTTTGCAGCCCCCAAGAGACATGCAAAAGAGCAAACCCACAAAAACCAGGTGGCCCAAGGCAGACCACTTCAAAAGCTCAAGAGATATTATTTAGCTAAGTGAATTAATGACTTGACTCTCCCCTAACAAAACTCTCAGGAGGGGGCACCAGAAATAGAACATCTTTTATCCCATTTCCAACTCCTAACACCACAGCTGCCCAGAGCATTCTCAGCCTCTTCTTTGATTTATAACTAAGAAGGCCAATGTTAATATACTAAACCTACCTGGACAATTAAGAAGTACCAAGTACCTCAGAGGATGACGTGTGCAACTTAGCATCAGTGCAGCAGTGAAATGCATCTTATTTCATCTTTTATTTAAAACCAAGAATTGCTGTTTGCTTTGTATGTCTGTTCTTCCTGCAGCCTTTCTGGGGGATATGCATACTGGCTCTGAGATTCTTGCCTGCCTTTGACAAGGCCCATGAGTCTCCCCAGTGGGCTGCCCTCCCCCACAGGAGAGGAACAGGTACTCACCCATCTGGAGTCAGGGGGCCCTCCTTCACAGTCACTGCAAGAGCAAGAGGCAGAAGGAAAAGGGGGTGTTGGTTGCAGGCTGGTTAAAGTGAATGACGCTCCCACCCTGGTACTCAGAGGTACGTGCACAGTCGCACATACCTACATTTGATGGTGTTATTTATGGGCAATTTGGCCTCCTTAAGGACCAGAACCCCTGTGTAGGTTTAACTTCTTTTTTTTTTTTTTTTTGTTGGTTTTTCGAGACAGGGTTTCTCTGTGTAGCTTTGCGCCTGTCCTGGAACTCACTTTGTAGACCAGGCTGGCCTCGAACTCACAGAGATCCGCCTGCCTCTGCCTCCCGAGTGCTGGGATTAAAGGCGTGCGCCACCACCGCCCGGCTGGTTTAACTTCTTAATTGCTTGTTTTTACCACATGGCCTGGCAGAGAGAACTACTTAACGTGTACTCTAAATGACATTTAGATTTACTGAGCATGTGCTGTGTGCCACGCATGGTCAGAATACTTTCTCACAACAATTCCACAAGATTAGAGGTACCACAGTGTCCCAGTTCACAAGACAGGAAAATGAGGCTCAGTGAGTACCATGCTCAAACTGAAATGGCTACTGGGAAGGAGCTGAGATCCACAAAGCCTGTTTTATTATAATAGACTCAGCCTTTTGTTCTAGTCAGTCATCTTTCCTTTGGGGGCAATTGTTTGAAGCCTGAGTTCTTTAATGTTCATAAAAATCACTGCCGGACTTGGTGGTTCATGCCTTTACTCCCACCACTCAGGAAGCAGAGGCAGGCAGATTTCTGAGTTTGGGCACAGCCTGGACTACATAGCGAATTCCAGGACAGCCAGGGCTACACAGAAAAACCCTGTCTCAAAAAAACAAAATGATAAATTAAAAAAAAAAAATCACACTTAGTCTTCTCTGATGAGAAGCTGGCCACATTACCACTATACACCTATGAAAGCTCTGTCCCTGCATGGGAACTTTCTCAAAGGGTAAGGCTGGAGGTGACCTGTAGTGCAGATTCTCCATGTGTGGTTTCCAGGGTCAGCATGCCACTACCCACTTAAAAGGCAAATGCTCAGGCTCCCCCAAGATGAGAAGCTCTGAGGATGAGTTTTAAAAAGTCCTCAGGTGATTCTGATGCTGGCTCCCATATGAAAGCCACTGAGTTAGGGAGATTCAATTGTGAGGTTGCCCAAAGCACACAAATGAACAACCAAAGCTTGTCTTAGCTCTGCTACCCCACCTTCTGCTGCACTGATGGCCACAGTAAAACCAACATCCCCGCACGGCACCCACAGCACAACGCCCAAAGTGTGCGTTCCCCGCATGTTCACTGAGGGAGCAAGAAAAGGTGTTTAAGAAGTCAGGAAGATGATGTCGAGGCAGGAATAGAAAGGACCAGAGGTGTTCCCTTAAATAGCAGAGGGAGAGACAAAAAGAACACGGAAAATGGCTTCCCGGGATGCCTCACATCCTACAGAGGGTGCAGGGCACAGGGACCCAAGGGGATCCTAGTAAGTATGTCAGGTCAAGCTTACACTGACTTTTCCCCCTGTTCTTTCTTCCTCTTCCTCCTTCACTGACTGTTTACAGCACAGGTTGTACAGCACATACAAAGGCTCCATGCTTCCTTGCTTGGAGACTTTTCATTTTCTTCCTCTTGGACAGATTCCCAGTGATGCAATGCAGTATTCTCAGGGGGAAGTGGACTGGCTCCGGAGTGATAAGGGGCCAATTCCTACACATGTGTCATTTTAAGGGCAAACTGCCATAGCTGTGATGCAAACAGCCGTAATAACGTTCAGCCCCTTGGAAGAACAGCTTGTTACATGGAAGTGGGGTGGAGAGGGAAGGGCATGTGGTCCAGGCACTGGACTATGACTCTGACTGGTGTGGGTAGGCTCTGTGCATCCTCTTACCTTCTTTCAGGGTCTTGGAGACAGCAGTTGGCTGCCTATGGAAGGCCTGGAGGTCCACAAATGGGGGTTTTGAAGGCTTTTTGGGAGGCGGGCCGAGGGTCTCAATGGAAGGCAGTGGCTTTATTTTGGGAAGCTGTTGATGCCTGCTCTCTGGCTCATCTGAGTATGGACAGGAAAACATGTAGGGTGTTATTTACATTTGTTTGGTAAACCTGACCACTTTGCTGGCTGCTGGCTTTAGCCTTTCTCCCATCTGACTAGTCTCCATCCAGCAGTGAGAACCTGCTGACCCAAACACACACCTGCTTACATCACTGTCTTGCTGATCATCTCTGTTCTGCTACTTCAGCACAACCTGGATTCATGTCTAGATTCTTTTCTCAGCAAACAGCACTGTCCTACTTTTCAACCTTTAGTACACACATCTTCCACTCACACCACTGGCTTCTCAGCACTCCAGCATTGGCTATCAAAGCCTTCGGTGACTCTCTCACATCCAAGACTGTGCCTACCCCTCCTGACTGTGGGATGCTGACTCCTTTCTTACCAACAACCACTTTGTTAAGGCTGAACTCCAGTGACAGTTCCCTAAAAAAGCCTTCTTGCGTTGCCTGGAATCAAGGCTAGGACTTACACTCTCTAATCTGCACGTTCTGGTATATTGCTAATGCTGCTGCATCTGTGCTGTGGTTGGTGGGCTTCTGTGGAGACTCTGTGACACTGCTCTCCTAGCTTAGAGGGGAGGGACTGTGATTACTCATGGAAAAGACTCCTCAAGTACGGGCTGAGCAAATAGCATGGGACTGGAAAGCAGAGTAGGAATTGATCTCTGAATTTCCAGGGCTCTGGCTTCAAGGTTCTTAGAATCTATGAGTTCAGTGTCTTAAGATTTTCTAAACAGTCCCAATAGTGTGTATTTCTGCTTCCACTATTCACAAATACAACCCCAACAGGAATTCCATGATTATACATGAAAATCATATGTGACATTTCTCCTGACAGAGAAAGACAAAGTTTTTTTGGGTTTTTTTGTTTGTTTGTTTGTTTGTTTTGTTTTTCAAGACAGGGTTTCTCTGTGTAGTTTTGGTGCCTGTCCTGGATCTCGCTCTGTAGACCAGGCTGGCCTGGTCTCACAGAGATCCACCTGGCTCTGCCTCCCGAGTGCTAGGATTAAAGGCGTGCGCCACCACTGCCCGGCATAAAGTTTTTAATAAATGGGGCATCCTCATTCTTGCTCTACACAATGCAGTAGTTGTCTACACAGGCCCAAGCTAAACAAGTAGAGTGAGTTTCACATGTGCCTCTGGGAAGTTCGTGTCCTTTGCAAGCTGAGATGGAAGGGCAAACTTTCTTCTTGCCCTTCCATTAGATGCCAGATCTCCAGAAGCTCAGGGCCAAAGTACTCTCTTCTTAGGCTTTAACTGTAAGTTTGTTGGGAATTTTAGTCTTACTAAAACCAAGAAGAAGACATAGGGAAAATTAAATATCAATTATTAACTGGTTACTCACTCCCCTCCCCCCACCAAGCACTGTGCTAAGCTGATCTATGTGGTTATCTCATTAAACTCTCTCCATAGTTTCACCTGGGAGATGACCCACCCTCCTTTTCTTTTTCCCATATAGCTTTCTTTTCATTCATCTTGTTTCTCATCCTTCATTGGTACCTATTTGTTTACTGTATTCCAGGCATTATTGTGGGAGATGGAGCTAGAACCAAGAACAGAAACAAATATAGTCCTGGCTTCAGGAATGTTCATCATAATAAGAGGAGGTTAATGATACAGCAGGGACAAACAAAGAAGAGAGTCCTGGAGGTCTCCCTGGCATGTGGACCATAGGCTGGTGAGTTAGGGGAAGAGAAGTCAGAGATGCAAGGACTAACATGCAAGGCCATTAAGGTTATTGCTGTGGAATAACCTTCAGTACATTGTGAATATGTATTCCTCTCATTGGTTAATAAAAAAGCTGATAGGCCAGTAGCTGGGCAGGAAATTAGGTGGGAAATCCAAAGAGAATGATGGGAACGAGGGCGGAGTCAGGGGAGACACAAGCCAGATAGCTGCTGAGGAAGCAGGACATGTAGAAAATGAGGTAACAAGCCATGAGCCACGTGGCAAAGCATAGATAGGAAATATGGGTTAATTTAAGTGTAAGAGTTAGCTAGTAATAAGCCTGAGCTATCTACTGAACATTTATAACTCATATTCAGCTTCTGAGTCGATTATTTGGGAGTGGGCAGTCAGGATAGGAAACATCTGATTACAGGTTATAGTACTTTAGTTTCTATTCTAAGTACAAGGAGAAGTCATAGGATTGTGAGTGACCCATTCATACATCAAGACATCCCTCCGTCTATCTGTCTATCCAATCAACCAATCAATCAATCCATCAATCACTAAATAAACATCTTTTTGGAGACTTAACTTGATCTTGTTCTTTGTGATAAGGTGGTGAGGAAGATAAATTTTATCCTCTGAAAACTCCATCTTTCAGAGGCAAACAAGTGTATGGCAACTTACCGGGGAGAGGCAAGGGCCCGAGAAAATAAAAACACTGCAAGAAGTCTAAGGGCAGCAGGAACCGCGGAGACACTATAAAGAGTCCACTCAGGGCAGGGGACACTGCCGCGGAGACTTTGGAGGAGGAAGGGATCAGGCTGCCAAGGACTTGGTGGAAGAGTTTTCCAGGCAGATGGATTGACCTGTGCTAAGACCTGGGGCAGAACCACCATCTTATATCTAAAGACTGAGTGGCCAATGAATCAGGAGACAAGGGGGATGGAGAAGCAGGCAAGCGCCAAACAGTGTGAGGCATGTTAGAAGGGCAGGCAGGTTTTGAGCAACAGTGATGTGATCTGACTTATGCTACAGTACAGGCTCACCATGGAAACAGAACACCAGGGGGTGAGAGTGTGGGAGCAGGGAGAGCAGCTGGTAATGGCCCAGTGAGAGAAAAGTGTGGTAGAGGCCAGGGCAAAGACAGAAGCTGAGGGATTCTGAACATACTTTCAGAGTAGAGCCAAAGAGGTAGTTGATGGATTCAAAGCAAGGAATAGAAGGTCTGGAGATTGGAGCAGCTCTCTTAGGTTCCTATGCTGAGACAGGACACATTTGTGCTTTCTTCCTACACAGAGAAGGCTGCTGATGAATTTGATTCCTAGTAGAACATACTAAGGTTTAAGAAGTTTTTAAATCACCCATTGTCACGTAGCTTGTGGTAGGTAGAGCTGGGATTCAAGTCCAAGTACAGCCAAACTGTGTCACAACATAATTCTGCATTAGGCACTTGCTCAAACCTGAGACTACAATTTAACAGGCCGACCACAGTTATACTCTATTGCTATTGCAAAGGCTGCATACACTTCAATTCTGCAGGCTTGGGATGAGAAAAGCACAATGGTCTTGCCTCCAGTTCCACGGGGACTCCATTTCTTACCTGGAACCGGGCTGGTAAGCTCGCACTCATAAACAGGCTGGCACAGGCTGCTCCTGGGGCTCTCCTCAGCACCAGGGCTGTCTGTACCTTTCCTGCCATGCTGAGGAAGTGGCAAAGGGGAGGCTTCAGAGGCCACAGGTGATTTTCTCCAGACCATGAGATGGCTCTGGGAAGGAAGGGTCTGGACTTCTGTTGTCTCCGGGCTCGTCTCTGGTTTTATCTGAGCAAGCCCTGTGGTTTTCTGACTTTCCACATGGAAGGTCTTATTCCCACAGTTGGTAAGAGGCGGAGCTGGGGACATCTTACTGTTCTGAGATAAAAATTTCTCCCAGTTCCAAAGCTTAAATCTGAAGCTGCTAAGGACCAGTCCTTTCTCCTCATTGGATGTCTCAGCTTTTGATCGACTTCCATTCCGTGGCATGGCAGCTTCCTGGGAATTTCTTGCAGGACACACTGCAGACTTTTCCGGAGGTCCCGAGGAACGTGAGTTCTTCTGAATTTCACCTCTTTGCGCCGACTTAATTTCCTGGCTTTTAAGAGGCTGGCACACTTCAGTGGAAGAAGAAGACAGGGGCTGATGGTGATTGGATGAGAGGCCCTTCCCACTAGCCAGACTCTGAGCTGACTGTGTGTGTCCCCTGTCATCCTTTCGAGAAACACCAGTTGGCAACTTAATCGGTCCTGGGAAAGGTGGGGCATCAAACTTTTGAAATTTGGCTCGAAGTTCCTTGAAGTTTCTTACCCCTTCCTGAAGCACAAAGAGGAAGAAAAGTGTCTGGTTACCCTGGGAAAATGGGCAGCATGATCAAGCGGCTTCATTGTCCTTGTTAAAGGTCTCTGAGGGCTGACGTGAGGGAATGCTTCCCCAGGCGAGCAGTCTTAGCTTGTGCAGCTGCTAATGGTTTCTCCCATCTATGTAGACAGCAGCAGCACAGGCTGAGTCTACATAGATGGGGGAAACCATTTTCTCCCTCTTAAATTTGGCTATGTTGGATGTTCTCACAGCATGGAAGGACTAATTAGAGACAGTACTAGCAATTGATCATAAACATTTTTGGTGTTTTTGGTGAGACTCAGGGTCTCATTATATGCAGCCCTGCCTGGCCTGGAATTCTATGTAGACCAGGATCACAGACATCCACCTGCCTCTGCCTCCAGAGTGCTGGGATTAAAGGCACACACCACCACATCTGATGTCTGATAAGCCTTTTGATGGCTTCTCTCTTAAAAAAAATAGTTAAAATAAGCTTTGGCATAGAAAAATGCTCGTCATAATACAGTCTCTGTTTGCTCAGAAGATAACGGAATTTTATCTCTACACAAAACAATTCAAACATGACTAGTCTTATACCAAATGGGTTGTTAACAATTACCTTGGAGACCTTGCCCTGCCCACCATCCTGGCCTGCTGGAGTCACAAAGCATACTCCGATTTGCTTGTCAAATGTTTCCTTGCACTTCCCGATTGATTTCAAGCTTGCCCTCCATCCAGACTGCCTCTAGGAAGAACAGTAGAACCAGCAGCTTCACTGCTCCCTTGATGCTCTTCTGTCTCCTCATAACCTGGCTGTCACACTTTGTGAGAGCAAACTTTAGAAGGCCTACATCCAAGTTCTGACTCTGCCCTTTCTCATTCAGGCAAATCCTATGTGCGACCGTGTCTTAACGTTACATGCAGCTGTATAATATTATGAACACTAGAAGGACTGGGGTTACTACACAGAAAGTGTCCAGTAGAGGGCCTGACACACAGTAGGACTATGGTAAATAAAAGCTATGAGAGGCCAGATAGTATTCTTGTTTGTGGTTCCCTTTGGAGAACAGCTTAAATCCAGCATATGAAAAGGGATTTGGTCGTGGTAGCCCAGGCCTAGGGCAGAAGGTAAAAGTGAGGAGTGTCCAGGACTACATCGGGAGCTGTCTGCTAGTCCAGCCAAATAGGTTTGGTACTTTTTCTACTGTCCCACTTTCTCCTATTAGAGCTCATTGGTTTTGGTAAATGCATGGGAAGTAGGAAGACATTTAATGGAATCACTTCAAACACTAAGAGCCATATCCCCTCCTGATCACATTCCAGGGTTTTGTTTTTTCCTTTCTTATTTCATGTATACAGACCATTGCCATGGCAGTGACTTTGGGTTTTGCCAGCTGAGGGACTGCCGTGTGACCTTCCTTCACCATGTTTACAGTTGACTCACACCTGCTCTCTGAGGGTTTCAGGAGGGAGGGAAGTTGACAAGCATCGGAAGGAAGGCAGGTGACTGCAAGCTAGTTTGTGAGCAGTCAAGTCCACTGCTATTTTCCTTCAGCTCACTCCTGCTACACACCTCCACCTCAGCACACGCTTACGGTTCTCTCTCCAAATTGCCAACAGTTCATTTCTTATACTTTAGTCGACAGATCAGCTAGACCGTCCATATGTCCTCTCTCCTGATGTGGCACAAGCCTGTGCTAGGAATGGCATCAGAGGTCCTGAATGTGGAGTCTCAGCTTAGTCCTTCTCCAGCCAGATGCCTTATGAAATCCTTTTTTATGACTCTAAGCCTATTTTCCCTTACTCTAAATTAGGACTTACTCAGGTGGCTGAGATATAAGGGTTAGGAGTTCAAGGCCAGTGTGTGCTACTCAAGGAACCTGTTTTCATAAAGAGTACAGGTTGGTTGTGGTGGGGAAAGACATGTGCTTCTCATAACAATTCAGGACCAAATAAGATAACAGATATACATACTTCATGGTGAATAGTTTTAGCATAAAGTACATGATCTTAGCTATTGAAAGATTTCAGTTTGGTACCATAAAAAAGATTGACACTGTTGTGGAACCAGTCTCCAGTATCCTTCATCTCTCTACCCTGAAAACAATAGCTCTGTATTCCTCTCCTACTTCACTTTCTGACTCTTGGACTCTTCTGGGTATTTAAACAAATGAAAAAAAATACAGCATTTGTCTCAATGTGACTGGTTATTTAACTTAGTACAATACCCTCAAGGTTTAGCCATGATATAGTAAGTGTTAGATTTCCTGTCTTCTAGCCAGGCAAGTCAGCAAACATGTGTAGTCCCACCACTTGGTGGGTGGAAGCAGGAGGATCCTCTGCCAAGGCCAGCCTGGGTTATCTACTTAGGTTCTTTGCACATTACTGGGAGTTAGACTGCTATGTAATTCTGTGTTCAAACACCACTTTGATGTCCTCCTTGTGGTTCTCTTGGGTATGTCCCTAGATGCTGAATTGCTGGACATAGGGCAATTCTACTTTTAAGTTGTTAGAAACGTCCATACTGTTGTCCATGGCAACCACATCATTTTACATTCCCACCAATGGCAAACACAAGGATTCTTACTTATCAACATACTCACCAACTCTTATTTTTCTCTATCAGCCATCCAAACAGGTGTGAGCTGGCTAGTAGTTACTGGTTTTGAAGTAATGTAATCATTTTTTTTCTTTACTGTCTGAAGCCAACTATAAAGGCATTACTTGGTAGAATTTAATCTTTGTTGGAGTGTTTCTGCAAAGCAGAATTGTGCATTTGATAACCTTCAAACCAAGGCCCTCTGCAAAGACCACTGGTTCAGTGTAAGGCAAATCTGACTATGTTCAGTTCATTTCCCCTTTCAGTAAATGTTTGTTAAGTGCCTACTACATAGACAGGACACAGGTTTCACCATCAAAATCCTCTTAGATATTTTAGTGTACTACTAGGGAGATGTAGACTGTAAGTAAACACACAAGAAAATCTTCGAGGCAGGAGCTAGATGGGGAATTAGGTAGGTGCTCCAATGGTGTGTGGTACAACTCCTGATCTTCAAAGGTACCACAGAAAAATCATTGTTTTGCTCAGTCATATACCAGAGTGGGTGCTGGCCTCGGTGATCTTCAAAGTCTCTTCAGTACTACACTGTTTCCTTCTTCCTGGTATGTGTGGGGAATAGATATGATTTGGGCTTTTCTGCTTATCACCTCCTGAGATTTCAGAGTTAAGGGCATGATTTTGAAATGACTTTGTTATGGTCTCTTTGCTTTGACTCTGAGCTCTTCTAATCCTTCATTTACCCAGCTGTTAGACAAATCTGTTTAACAACACAAACCTGATCATATAGGTCTCTTACATGCTGAAAATCCTTCAAATTGGCTTCCTTGAGCTCTCAAATCAGCTCAAATACAGTTGCTGAGCATTGAGACGCATCCTAACGCCTCTCCTGGACTTTCTGACATCACCAGGGCCCCTTCCGCAGCAGACTGCCCGTTTCTCCCCTCACTGCATTGCGTACATTGCCCCCTCACATCTCTCTACTTTCAAATGTACTATTTCCTCTGCCTGGAAGGCCCATCTTTCTCCTAATTCCTGGAATTAGCAAATCTGATTCATGGCAGTTGAAAAGATGTGTTGTCTTCTAGGAGCGAGACACTGAAGTTATGATGAACCCTAGACCAGTCCCTTTCTGATTTATGAAACAAGGGAAACAGACATCCGTGGATCGCTGCAGTATACTACAGGGAATTACTTCACACACAGCACAATAGAGGCTTGGAGATGCAATGGAGATACAAAAAAAACCTTCCTGGAGATGACAGCAGCCATCAGTGGGACAACAGTGGGAGGGTGTCCAGAAAACAAGAACCACATGCCTAGAGGTGTGGCGCAGCCTGCTGCAGAGGGAAGAGCGAACAGTTCCACTCACTATCACTCCCAGTGTTAGAGGGTGAGGCTGCAAAGCCAGTCTTCTAAGAGTATTTGAGGCCATCTTTAGAGCAGGGAGCATGCCTGATGGTTCTACCACTGAAGAGCCAAACGCAGTCTACAACAGATAACCAAACCGGCAACACCACCTCCACTCTCTGCCTGCTTTCCCCTGCATGCAGCCTGACTCATCCAGCTCAGTGCAGTGAACCTGCCCTTCATGCAGAGGCAGAAAAGGTCAGAGTTACATCTCCAGGAAGTCTCTCTGCTACAATTTTCCAAGCACAGGCGTGCATCTTTCCAAGCACAGGTGAGGGAAATGAACACAAGAGCCTATCTTTTGGGAGCCAAGGTTGCCATGCTGTGCAGTGGATGGCAGCATTCGTGAGCTCCCCTATGTGGCATACATCTTTCCCAGTGCACTTGGTGATTTTCCATGTAATCTATGATAAACCCCTTGCTGTTTAGACCAGTAACAGCAGATTTGGTCATCTGCAATGAAAGACACTGACATATCCATCCTGCCACGCTTTCCTCCACAGCACCTCTGAGCACTCAGCATATTGTCCATCTCCCTCAGTCAGGGTAGAGACTCCACAAGGATGGGCCCTGTTGTATTTTAGGTTTTGATTACTGCTGCCACATCAGAACCTGGAAGAATAGTAGTCTTACAATAGCTGCTTGATAAAAATTTGGTGAATCGATGAAGATTTACAAGTCTTTCAGAATCTAGATGATACAAACACAATATGTTACTTATCTCTAGTCCTGTGGTTCACAACATCTCCGGTGAGTAAATGAACCAATGACAGCACACTTGGAAAAGATGGCAGGTTCATGGAATAAGTGAGTGGGAACTGTAGCATTGTAAACTTTCCTCACACATCTTTGTGTGGTCAGCTTCAAATGTCCACAGAAACAAACCCCTATAAAGTCAGATTGTAGCACTGAGAACAGCTTTGGAAGACATCCTGGCACTTCAGATCTAGATGGATCAGGTGAGCTGCAAATGCTTCATTTGGGAAGCACATGACAAACCCATGTCGAAGATATTGTGGGAACAAAGATAAAAGATGCAGTGTCCTCTAAACAGAACAGCTTATCTCTGATACGGAAAGGAGGGGGCAACCAGCCACCATCAACAAAGAAAGCACTACTTCAGAAGGAGGAGGTAGCCAGGATCAAACACTTCTAAGTCCGGTTCCCTGGATGTGATGTTATGACATCTTAATTTAGCCAAACTTGGAGAACAACATTCAGAAGTCTCTCATTCACTTTTTATTTTCTAGAACCATAGTTAAGGGCAGAGACAACACACAGACCTGAGCGGTTCACACACAGTCACCTGGTCACATCTGTTGGACTCCCAGCACAGAAAGCCTAAGTGACTCCCTCAAGGTCACAGATGTTCATGTAGCCTGGCTTTGGAGCTCATGTTCACCCCCGACTCTATGAGCACAAGTGCTCCTGTGCCCCTCTGCACATCTTGGACACATTTCATAGTTGTGTTTTCTGTCTTCTTCAGCCTCATTGTGAACTCTTTTTAATTGCATGGAGTCTTGATTAATCTCTTCAATAGCCCCACAATGCGGGCATGCTTACTACACCATTTTACAGATAGCTAATGTATACAAAGAGGTTAAATAACCCCTCAAGCTTAGATAGGATAGTGATTCTCAACCTTCCTAATGCTGTGACCCTTTAATACAGTTCCTCATGTTTTGAACCCCAACCATAAAATTATTTTATTGCTACTTCACGATTACATAAACTGTAATTTTGGTACTGTTATGAATTGTAATGTAAGTATCTAAGTTTTCTCATGGTCTGAGGCAACCCCTGTGAAAGGGCCATGGTTGTTTGACCCCTGAAGGGTCCTTGACCCACAGGATGAGAATCACTGACATAGAAAATCAAAAAGGAATTTAAACCAACTCTATGTAATCCCAGCTTCCAACCATTCTGCTAACGAACTTACAAATTTAGAACCAGATTATAAACTTTTGCTGTCTCATAGAAGTTCTATAACTAATTGTATGTCACAATTCCATTAGAAATTGTAGAGTAACCACAGCCAGCCAGATGGTTCAGTGAGTCAAAAGGCTTCCTGAGCACACCTAAAGACCAGAGTTTGGTTCCCAGAACCCAATGCAGAAGGAGAGAGCTCGAACCCTGAAAACCATCGTCTAACAACAGGCATGCTGTGCCACACATGTACCTGCACTCACATACATCATACACAAACCGCACAAGCAGTGACAATAAATAAAACAAATTAAAACACAATTCCCTAATAATTATTTTATGGAAGCAAATTCAAATTCCAGGAAACTTATCTCTTAAAAAACTTTTTAAATTTATATTTCAAGTATGTGAGTGTTTTGCCTGCATATCTGTATGTGCACTACGTGCATGCCTGGGCCTGAAGAGGTCAGAAGACACTGCTGTAGCCCCTGGAACTGGAGTTATGGTTATAAATTGCCACATGGCTACTGGGAACTGAACTCAGGTCCTTTGCAAAAGCAGCCAGGGCTCTTAACCACTGAGCCATGTCTCCGGCCCTCAGGAACCTAACCTTCATTTACTTTTTGTTGTTTATGTTGACAGGAACACAACATTTTCCTAATAAAATTGAATTTTTAAAAAAAAATTATAATAAATGATATAGCAAATATGCGCATGTAGTCTTGGAATTTTAAGGTAGCTCTGATTTGATGTTGTTAAAAAATATAATTATGCAAAATAAGTAACAAAATATAATTTGGTGATATAATTTTTTAAAATAAATTTGCAATCGAAAAAAGTCTGGTGTCAAATCACATGTCTCTATCTGAAGTTTACAAAATGTGGGATGGAGGCTACTTGGCCACATTTCTTTTCTAGGCAGAGTGTCATGGTACTCTAGATGTCCATCCATGATGCCTGCATCGCATCATACCGCAGCTCAACATGAGAAAATAGATTTCCAATGAATTAGCAGTGACTCCATGTATGAAAGCTGACATGGAAACCCCGTGCCAGCAAGGCCCCTCAAACTCCACTAATTTCTGAGTTCCTGTAGATTGCTGAGTGTGACTGTTCCCCACAGGGAAAAACAAGGGCAACATCAATGCCAACAGTTTATCACGAGCCTAAAACTCTCCCTCCTGGAAAACAAATGCAGGGACCCCAAGGAACAGGCAAGCTAAAAATCCAAGGCACAGGGAAGCTGCAGAAGCCAAGAAAGTATGCTCTAGTAGAAGTCATAGCTGCCAGGTGCTAGCTAACACGGAAAGAAGGAAAAGTCTCACAAACAGCATGTGATCACCTTTCAGGAATACAGGCTTCACCACTCTGAGAGCTGGACAGTGGGGAGACTGCCTATGCTCCTGGTAGCAGGGATTAACACCTAAAACCCCTAGAAAAGGGTGAAAACAGCCTGATGTCCTCTCACTTGCCCTGGGAACAGAATCAGAGTGAAACTTCAAGCTCCCATGACACAGGTATAAGGACTGATAATTGCTCCAGTCTTCCTCATTAGGTGTCTGGGCCCTAGAGGAGGGCTCCCCATGTGATCCAAGGAAGGAATCTAGAACTTCTGGGGTCTACAGCTCAAACTCCTCTCTTGTCCTGTCCCACCCATGCAGAAAGGATGGCAGTTCCCAGTGTCCAGTGTGGTCATGTGTCTCTGGGCACTCCTCTGGGTCAGTTCTGCTTGCTTATCACCTTCTAACTTATCTCGGCTGCCCACTGGCCTTTCTCAGTCCTCCATTCTTTACAATTCAGGGACTCTATTCATCTCTGTTATCTTCAGCTGATAGCTGGGCCAGCTGAGCATGCAGCCCCAAATACTCAATGCCTGTTCAGTGGAGTCAGTTATGGAAAACAGCCAGCCACCTAACCATAGGGCTGAATGTTTTGTCAATAAATACGCAGTGGCATCATGAATCAGTTTGGGGCCCTCAAGATGGCTCAGTGGGTAAAAGGACTTGCCTCATAAGTCTGATGGCCTGAGTTCAATCTGCTGAATTCATAAACATCACAAAGATGTGGTGGCTTGAACCTGTAATCATAGCACTCCTACAGAGAGACAGGAAGCAGAGAGAGGAGAGATCTCCCAGAATCTCTCAGACTAGCTAGCCTGGAGAGATCTCCCAGAATCTCTCAGACTAGCTAGCCTGGAGTTCGCTGAGTGGCAGAAATTACAAGGTAGGGAGAACCTGTGAGTTCTCTCTCTCTCTCTCTCTCTCTCTCTCTCTCTCTCTCTCTCTCTCTCTCTCACACACACACACACACACACACACACACACACACACACACTCTCTAAATAAGTTTGGTGAAGCCCACTAGAAGTGAGATCGAATGGTTTTCACTGGAGGGGAGGTTCTGAATCCATTCAGAGCTGATGGAACAGCATAAACAGTAACAGGGAGGCATGCAGGTTCTTTGCATTTCATAGAGCTGCCAGAACACTGAAGAAGTAGTGGAAGAAGAAAACCATGCTCACGGAGGGTCTTCAGAGTTTTTACTCAAGGAAGAGATAATCTTGGTTGCTTTTCTAGAGCAATAAGAAAGAAAAGGTGCCTTGGTGTTGAGAGCCTTTCAGGGAACACAGACAATGTTTAGTCTATATCTATGGACACTTTTTCTTTAAGAAGTCCTTTCTGTTCATCAGCAGCCAGAGAAACTGGAACTGGAACTCAAGGTCCAAGTAGTACTTGGTACTAATATAAATAACCATTTCTCCAGTCTCAGAAATGAATAAGTATGAGCCAACTTTCCCTCATCAAACTCTGTCTATCCAGGCCTTTCACAGAACCCATGCTTCATTTCTCTGTCTTTGGGAAGTTGCTTGGAATCCTGTCTTAGGGTTTCTACTGCTGTGATGAAACACCATGACCAAAGCACCTTGAAGAGGAAAGGGTTTATTTGGCTTACACTTCCATATCACTGTTCATTATCAAAGGAAGTCAGGACAGGAACTCAAACATGGCAGAAACCTGGAGGCAGGAGCTCATGTAGAGGCCTTGGAGGAGTACTGGTTATTGACTTACTCTTCATGGCTTGCTCAGCCTGCTTTCTTATAGAACCCACGACCACCTGCTCAAGGGATAGCACCATCCACAATGGGCTGGACCCACCCCCATCAATCACTAATTAAGAAGATACTTACAGGCTTGTCTACAACCTGTTCTTATGGAGGCATTTTCTTAATTGAGATTCCCTCTTCTCAGATGACTTCAGCTTGTGTCAAGTTGACATAAAACTATCTAGCACAGTTCCTGAGATTCAGATGTTTATATATAGATGTATGGTGTGTTGTGTCAGTGTGCATGTGATTTGCATGCCATTGCACACATGTGGAGGTCAGAGGTCAATCTTGGGTATCCGTTCTTGCTTTCCATTGGTTGAGATCTGGCTTTTTTGCTGCTTGCCACTCCCTACCCCAGGCTAGTGGGCCCACTATCTTTCAGGCTGTGGTATCCACAGATTACAGATGCATACTACCATGTCTGGGTTTATGTGAGTTCCAGGGAATCAAATTCAGATCCTCATGCTTACATGACAAGCCCTTTCTTTACCCATGGAGCTATCTCTCCAGCTTAAGATTTATTCTTCGTAAAAAAAAAAAAAAAGTCTATAATCGTTATACAAAAATGCTGGCATATACTTTGGGACTCAGAAATTCTCTAATTTTAGAAAGGTAGCTTATTAAAAATTCTATATACCTAAGCCCTGGCCCAGCTTGCAGCAGTATGCTATGTTCGGACCAGCTACTGTTTCCATAGGAAAACATATGAGTGCTCATCTAAGGTACGATAAGTACTGACCAGAAACTGTCTTGGGTTGACTCAGGTAGGGTTCTGATATCAAGACAGTTATGACAAATTAGTCATCTTAAAAGCTGCACTTGGGCCGGGCGGCAGTGGCTCATGCCTTTAATCCCAGCATTCGGGAGGCAGAACCAGGTGGATCTCTGTGAGTTCGAGGCCAGCCTGGTGTAGCACGAATCTTAAAAGGTATTATTAATAAAATTTAACCTGAAGCCAGGTATTGGAGTAAATGCTGGAAGATCAGAGAAGCAGAACAAGTCACAGCCACCTCACCTTGCCAATTCCTCAGCTGATCCTGTTTCCTCAGACTGGAAGCCTCTCAGTCCTCATCTGGAATGAACTGCTAAAAGCCTAAAAGCTTAACCAGGCTCTAGTTCCTGGTCCTCATGCCTTATATACCTTTCTGCTTCCTGCTATCACTTCCTGGGATTAAAGGCGTATGTCACCATGCCTGGCTGTTTCCAGTGCGGCTTTGAACTCACAGAGATGCAAATGGATCTCTGCCTCCAGAATACTAGGATTAAAGGTGTGTGTGCCACCATTTTCTGGCCTCTATGTCTGTCTAGTGGTTGTTCTGTCCTCTGACCCCAGATAAGTTTATTAGGATGCGCAATATATTGGGGGACACAATATATCACCACAGCCTGGTCTACAAAGCGAAACTACACAGAGAAACCCTGTCTCAAAAAACCAAAACAAAACAAAAAACTGCATTTGGGAACTGGGTGTGGCATTGTGGTTGAGTTCTCCATTTCCTAGGAAATCCTTCAAGGCTGGAGGAGGAAGAATAAGGCAGTCAGTCCGTCTGTACCAGGTACACCGGATGATAACTGTGGCTACAGACACCCCTAGCAGACAGTCCCGTGGGTCATCTGCTTCTGCTTATAGCTTTACCGTTATTTTCTCACTGGCAATCAGCTTCATGCAAGCAATTCTTCAATGACCCAGTGGCTCTAAAATACAGTTTCATTATAATTTCTCACTGTTTTTTTAAAATTAGCATTTCCCCGTAACTACTTATCCGATAAGATGGTATCCTAGCTAGGGTTTCTATTGCTGTGATGAAACACCATGACCAAAGAACCCGGAGAGGAGAGGGCTTATTTCATTTCTGCATTACCGTCCATTATCAAAGGAAGTCAGGCAGGGGCTTAACAGCGCAGAATCCTGGAGGCAGGAGCTGAAGCAGAACCCATGGGAAGTTCTGCAAGCTTACTGGCTTGCTCCTCATGGCTCAATCAGCCTGCCCTGCTTACTTATGACACCCAGGACCACCAGCCCAGGGGTGGCACCACCCACAATGGGCTGGGCCCTCCCACATCAATCACTAATTAAGAACAGGCTCTATGGGCTTGCCTACAGCCAAATCTGATAGAGGCTTTTTTTTTTTTTTCTTCAGTCTAGGCTTCCTCCTCTCAGATGACTATAGCTTATGTCAAATTGACATAAGCTAGCTGGCCCAAATGCTAACTAACTCCTTCAGCTCCTGGATCGGGTCTCAAGCCACTGCAACATGTCCTCCTCTCTCCCACTCTCCCTCCCGCTCTCCCTCCCGCTCTCCCTCCCGCTCTCCCTCCCGCTCTCCCTCCCGCTCTCCCTCCCGCTCTCCCTCCCGCTCTCCCTCCCGCTCTCCCTCCCGCTCTCCCTCCCGCTCTCCCTCCCGCTCTCCCTAGTGCTGGGTAAGCCAGGACTTTACATAATACTAGACAAGTGCTCTCACACTGAGTCCCTGCCATTCGTCTCTTTAATCTGTGATCACATAGATCTGCTGGGCTTCCTGGATGAGGACGGTGTTCTCCTGCATCCCCATAGCCTGTGCTTCACCTATCTGGACTGTCTTTGCCAGACACCCACCATTCAAATTAGGCTTACTTCTTTTACATCTAGCTCAGAAACTCCCATGAGGCTGTTATCACTGCCCCTCAAAACCTCTCCTCAGACCTCTCAGGCAACCGTTCTCAGTCTCGGATGTGTCCTGGAATGCCCTGGGGACCCCTGAACATGCCCCCACTGCACAGAATCTCTGTGTCCACAGTGCTTTTGTATGGCCATCTCTCAGCCTCTCATCCAACACCACATCTGGATGCAGAGTTCTCCAGCGGCCATTCTCTTCTAGTCTTACTCTTTATCACTTCCTGTGTCCTACCGTAATTACTCAAGTGGATCCCTTGAGCTCATTCATAGCAGGGAGAGGAGTACACTCATCTCAGAGCCCACAGGTTCTCTGGTGAGTGACTCCAAGTGCTCAATAAATATTTACCAAAGCAACTCTGAACAAAATGAACGAGCAGATTTCGGATAGTGGCCCAGAGGGGATTCTCGTTTCAAAAAGGCCTTTCTCAGAGAACTACCAATTAATTTCCTGCCAACAATGCATCTAAATTGCTCTTCTAATCATGGCACTCCCCTTATTAAAATCCTTCAGTAGTCTCCCATGGCCTGATGCTAATGCCTACATTTCTTAGCTACACACACAAGGTCCCGTCTGCTGGTTTCTTGCCGTCCTCCGCATCTTCTTTCCCGGGTACGTCCTACTCCACTGGACTCAGCCCCCCAGGAAAACCGAGTTGCCTCTGTGCATTTGTTCATGCTGTTCCCTCTTCCTGGAATGCCTTCTCCTGTTTATTTCCTGAGCTCATGTTCATCATTTGAGACAGAGCAGAGGTGACAGTCCCAGAAATGTCTTCCAGCTCTGACCCCCACTGGTAGAGCGGCCTCTACTCGCCCCTGTGTTTCCAGTTTCCTAACTTTATCACTGTCACCTGTACAGGCGTCTGCTCTAACCCCACCCCTCCTCCAAATGAGGTCTCTAGAGGTGAGGATTGCGTTGTTTTTCCAAGTCACGTTCCTATCACTGTGCATAGGCATACAGAGAATACATAGACAATACAGGCCCTTTTAATTATGCGTTTATGGATGTGGAGACTGAGAACAATTAGGCTTCATTCTAGATAGAAGTAAAGGGTGCTCTAGATTCCTAGTACATTACATGTGTTTATGTTACCCCCCCCCCCCCCGCCTTTCCAGGTATGTACAGCAACATGTCTCCGCTGCCATTTCTGTAGCTTCTAAGATTACCCCTGAAGAGGACTGAACCAAGGATCGGAGCTTCCTGAAGTTCCCTCAGCTCATCAATGAACCCTGGAGCCAGGGTCTAAACCCAGCAACAACCTGAAACCTGTGGTGTTTGCAAAGAACTCTGCTATGTACACCTTTTCCTTAATGGTATGGTCGCCCATTTTCCCTGAGCAGCCAACACTTCATGGAATTGAGATCCACCCCCATCCCCCACCCCCCACCCCATCCCCCACCCCCCCCAACCCCATCCAACCCCCCCACCCCCCAACCCCACCGTGCTATTTTCTTGTGGAAGATATCACATAATGTGTGACAGCTACCGCACCCCAAGGACACCGCCAGGACAGAGCAGTAGGAGGACAGGCAGGTCAGGACAACCCTGACTGGGTTTGAGTAACAAGTGACTTCTCAGAGAAAAGGAAGCATGAAGAACAAATAGGAGTTTGACTGCCCTTGGGAAATGGAAATTTATAACAAGAAATCCACGGAGTCTGTTTAACGGGCAAAGGAATTTATCGGGGGGAAAAACTCACTCTACAGAACAGCATAGTCTCAGGTTCTGGAACTCTGTTCCGGCCGCCGGACTCAGTCCAGTCTCCAAATCCACAAGAGAGAGCAGAACAGAGAGCTGCCTACGTGCAGCTCAGGTCTTAAGGGTCGCTGTGAGGCCACGCCCCAGGGGCATGGACTTCAGGGTCATAGGCAGGTGGAACAGTTACCTGCTACATCTCTAGGGGCAGTGCTTCAAGGTCATAGACAGAACAGCTACCCACTACAGAAATGTCACGTTGTGGAGCAAGGATGTATCGTTTTAAAAGGCCTGAGGCTTAGAGAGCCCAGCAGGCAGAGATTCCTGACATTAGAGGATTATTGTACTTATGGCTGGAGTGTGAGGTGAGAAATGAGGCTAGCCCATTCCCAGTCTTTAAACAAACAGGCAGCACGTTTTCATTTTCAGGGTTGGAGACACACCTTCAGAAATGATCCCGAGATATGTAACAAGAGAGTGATATTTTCTGTGTGTGTAGGCCCAAAGTTGACATTGGTCGTCTTCCTCAATCACTCTCTACTTTATTTATTACCCCAGGCATACCTTCCTTATCTCTGCCTGCTGGTTTTTGGCCTGCCTGCTTTTCTGTGGGTTCTGGGTAATCTAAATTCCAGACTTTACAGCCATGCAGCAAGCATTTTATCCACTGAGCCATCTCCCAAGATCAAGAAAATGATTATTTTAGAGCCAACAGACCCTGCCTTGTGAAGGCACAGGCCTATAGAGCAACCAGAGCACAATGACCAGCAAAGCAAAGCACTGCTCACTGAAGGCACCAGATTTGCGGTGCCTGTTAGGAAACAGCTGAGCACCAGCGGCTCGGCATCGCTTCCAGACATCAAAAGGTTGCTGAGCAGAGGCTCTGTGTTGGTGTTGAGGGTCTCTGAGGAAAAATTCGACCATGTGCCTCTGAGGCCAGTTTCAAATCAAAGCCCCCAGCAAAGCAGTCCAGGTTTTAATTATATCAGCAGATAGGAGGCTCAGGGCTTCAAGTCAGAATTTACAATCTGCAAATGCACCAACCTGTCAACTGCCCCACTACTGGCCATTCTTCATTACCTGCCCCACACTTGTTTGGTACTGGAGCCTGGGGCAAGAATGGAGTTTGTGGGCCAATGGGATGCCTTGGGTAAAAGATGTTGCTAGATCCTCAGGATCCATAGTGGAAGGAAACAATCCAATCCCTCCTGAGAATTGCCCTCTGGCATGTGTGGCCTGCTGCCCCCAGTCTGACCCTTCTCTAAGATGGCTGCAACCCTGTCATCCTCTCCTGTACCTCCATACACAGACACACAGTTCAGAAGGAGGAAGAGGAGGGGGATGGGGAGAAAGTGGGAGGAGCAGAAGCTGCTGGCTGGGAAGCTGGGGAATGGACCACGGAGCCTTTTTATTTGAGAGGGCTCCCTGAGCACCCTGCTGTCCTGGCGTCTCTCCCCGCCCCCTAACAGGACAGCCAGTCACTGTCCATCTGGGTTACGACAGCTTTACACAAAGTGCAGTTTAGCAACCACCTAAAGGAGAAGGTGGAATACGTTCTCTGAGTCGCTGGATTGCTTTGACCCTCCACGCTATGATGTAAATGCCTCAGCCAGCGGGGCCGTTTACATTTCTTAGATTTGCTTTGTATATTGGAATCCCAGCCAAGTGAAGAAACTTCGAAAGAAATCAAAGCCCATTTTAGCTTAGGGATGTTAGGTGTGTTTTAAAAGAAGGAACAAGTTCCTCCCAGGTTTTCTGTCTATTCCACATCTCCTTTCTGCAACAATTTCAGAAAATTTGTTTTTAAGATATGAAGTACCAATCACCTGTGTCCTGATCATCATTTCCTCCATCATCTCTCCTTCCTCTTCCCCCTCTTCTCTCTCCTCCCCCTCCTCCCCTCCCCCCATCCTCTTCCACCCCCTCTGTTGACACTGGTGTGTATAAACTGCTGCTGTTTAGACACAACCTTTGAGCCCCTTGGAAATCTGGCATGGTATGTGTCATTATCTTGATTTTACAGCTTTAGGAACCGGCTTGGAGAGAGAACAGTTTGGTCAAGGGTGAAAAACCCTTGCTGTGGACTTGGGAGGTGGAAGGGTAGTGTTTGGGTGACCTTCAGTTGAACCTCTGTCACCTCAGTTGCCACCAATAAAGTGGTATCAATAATAGTATTCAATAGCCAAGTAACTAAGATAATCCGTGGTAAGTGTTCATCCCGGTGCCGGGCACTGACTATGATGCCGGAGAGGACGAGCTGATCCTCACTGGTTTTGTCAGTTTGCACTGTTATTAAGGGGCAGTTTCTATTTAACAATAAAGTCATCTCGAGTTTGAATGTGTGCCCCAAACTTCACGTGTCAGAAACTTAATTACTAAATGTATAAGTTAATGGAATTTCAAGGTGGGCCTTGAGGAAGTTATTTGGATAAGATTGGGTTGGATAAAACCATGAGGGTGTGGCCTCCTGGATCACATCAGCGGCTTTGAAAAATGAGGATGAGAGACCCAAGCACTCATGTGTAACACGAATTCAAAAATGGTCTTTTAATAAAAAACCTAGAGACATTGGGGTAATTGCTGAAAGATCAGAGAGACAAAGGAACAAGCCACCGCCACTTCTTACCTCTAGCACTCCTAGCCTGAAAAGGCTCTCTAGCCGAAAGACCTCTAGCTGAAAGGGCTTCAGTTCCTGTCTCCTCATGCCTTATATATCCTTCTCCGTCCAGCCACATCACTTCCTTCTTAGTGCAGGGATTAAAGGCGTGTGATTCCCAAGTGTTGGGATTAAAGGTGCGTGCCACCACTGCCTGGCTCTGTTTCTCTCCTAAACTGAGTCAATATCATGTAGTACATGGTGGCTTTGAACTCACAGAAATCCAGACTGATCTCTGCCTCCTGAGTGCTAGGATTAAAGGTGTGTGCCACCTCTACCTGGCCTCTACGTTTAATCTAGTGGCTTGTTCTGTCTTCTGATCTGCAGGCAAATTTTGTTAGGGTACACAAGCTCTAACTTGCTGTGTTGTGACGCAATGAAAAGGCCCTTTACCAATGCTGAGATGAGACCAGTGCCATGCTCTTAGAGTCCCTGCTTCCAGAACTTGAGAAATAATGTTCTCTTCTTAATAAATTACTCAGTTCCAGGTAGTAGCTACATCACAATGATCAACAGAGATCTGAGTCCCAAATTCCAGATCTTTTCCCTATCCCACAGGCCCCTTCTCAACATCGCTTTGTTTACACTGACTCGAAGCTGTCATGGAGAAATAATCAACTCCATTTTACAAAAGAGGAAACTAGAGCAGCAGGGGTCATGACCCTTTGCCTAAGATGGAAGAGCTAATAAGTGGCAGACCTCCTGAAGACCATCTCCCAGTTTCTCACTACTCCTAACACAGTCTCAAATTGGGCATTGAATAGACAAGGCATGCAACTGAAGGGTATTTGAAAGCCCTTCATCTGGGGCAAGATTTCTTCAGCCAATAAGAACCGGTGCTTGACAGTCTGTGCTGTGTCCATGTTCATTCTGCTAAGTCACCCAGTCAGCCTCAGGACCTTTTTTACTGGATGAACAGCCAAGCCAGAGTCCTATGAGAGAGGCTCACAGCAGCATCAGTGTGGTGGTTTGACTAGGAAGCCCCCCCCCCCCATAGGCTCATAGATTTGAATGCTTAGTCATCAGGGAGTGGCACTATTAAGAGGTGTGGCCTTGTTAGAAGAAGTGTGTCACAAGGATGGGCTTTGACACAGTTGGGCCCAGTATCACTCTTTCTTCCTGCTGTCTGCTGATCTAAATGTAGAACTCTTGGCTCCTTCTCCAGCACCATGTCTGCCTGCACACCATGCTTCCTGCCATGATGATAATGGACTAGACCTCTGAATCTGTAATCCAGCTCCAATTAAATATTTCCCTTTATAAGAGTTGCTGTGGTCATGGTGTCTCTTCACAGCAATAGAAACCCTAACTGAGACAATCAGTGACACACCAGTCCCTGATGAACACTCCTAGCAGCAGCTCACGAGGTCCTTCACCTTTGGAGGTGGACAACTATGTGGGACCAACACCATCTTCCATCCAGACGTTTCCCAGGAAAGATGCATCCTTGGCCCTTTGGAAGATGCATCCTTGGCCCTTTGGAAAGATGCATCCTTGGTCCTTTGGAGGACACCATGCACTGATGGCTTTCAAGAGAAAGCCCATGCCGTGGCAGAACACTGGCCTCCACCGCGGCCTTCCCCTCACTGAATGTGTGCATTTCAATAGTTACTATACATCTCACTTACCCGTTAAGCCTCCCAAAGTGAGAGGTGGTGAATGCCCTGTGCTTTTGAGAGCCCAACACCTCCTTCAGCTGTGTGTTCACTGTGCTGTGACTGTGGTCCAGTTTTCACCTTCCCGACTAAACAGAATCACTTTCGATAGTAGAAGCAAGGCTAAGAGCAGGAATGTGAGGGTTGAAAGGCCTTAGGTTGGCATGTTGACCCGTGTCACCTTAATGAAGCTGTTTCAGTTCTTTTTTTTTTTTTTTCTATTTCCTGACACATGGAATGGGGAAGCGACTGTGTCACCTTAACAAAGCTGTTTCAGTTCTTTTTTTCTTCTATTTTCTGACACACGGTATGGGGAAGCAACCACTCCCATCATGGGCAATCATGCTGGCCTGGTGCCTGGCACAAAGGAGGCTCCTAAGCAATGGTGTTGGGATAAGACAGGTGCAATGTTGAAAAAGGGTGCTGCTGCTGCTGCTGCTGCTGATGCTGATGGTGATGATAATAATGGTGATGTTGATAGCTCATGGTTATGATGGTGATGCTGGCAGAGTGGTCATCTGTGGCGAACAACACGTGCCGACGTTAATCAGCCTGGTACGTGCAGGTGGGAAGATCATTTATCAACCCTGAGAGGTGGCATTTTACTTCCCAGTGACAATGATGCTTCAGTCTTGGCCCTTCTTCTTCCACACTCACCACCGCCCGGCGTTCCTCCTCAATTTTAAATGTCATATTTACTTATTTTATTACCATTGAACAATATAAAGTAAGCTATCTTCTGTCTCTAACACAACTGTTGCTCCAGGAGTGAGAACCCACATGACCGTGGAAGTAACAAAACAGAAAACGAAGACAGCTTGTTAAAACATGCTAACAATCGCCACAGAACTAAACACAACATCCAGCATGCATGTTTCCTCTTAGTTTCCCTAGTGTGAGGAGCGCATGCTCTTCTGGATTCTTACCACTTTGCTAATAAATTGCTGTACAGTATTAAAGTACCATGATATATGAATCAAAAATCTGTTTTGAAATCAAATTTCAGTACAACGATTCTCAAGAGCAATGCAACAATCCATACAACCTAGATTTTAAAGGTAATAACACTTAGCCTCTTATGAGATGTGCTTAAAAATAAATGTACTAACAATTAAAACTGAATTATGACCTATAGGGAAAAGGAGAGTGAGGTTTATTGATGGCTAATTGGAAATATATAGGAATTACGTTGTAAGAGTTTTCAAAAGTATTATTTTAATTTTTATTTTATTTTTATGAGCTGTGTGTGTGTGCGTGTGTGTGTGTGTGTGTGTGTGTGTGTGTGTGTGTGTGTATGTGTATATACACACATGCATGAAGATGTTCGTGGAGACTAGAAGAGGGTTGTAGATCTCTTGGGGCTAGAGTTATAGGCTACATGTCTATGCTGGGGCCTGAACTCCAGTCCTCTACAAGAGTAACAATGGTCTTAGCTGTTGAACTACCTCTCCAGCCCCTCTGACCTAGTCCATGTTAGCATGTCCATTGTTGTCCTTGTTCAGCACATGTTTAGGTAGTCATGTTGCTGATCCATATATCGTAACACTTTACCTCAAGTCTAGAAAATTACCCTATGACCTTATTCTCTTCTCCTGTTCTCCCTTTCCCCCTTACACTCCGGCCTGCTAATGGTGCTCACTCAGAACAATGGCACCAGATCCCCGCTGAAGACCTGTATTCTGTCCATTTCTACCTTACCCTGGGGGTCCCTCTTCAAGTGCAGTCAGTGGAAGGTGGGAAGAACAAAGGGAGTCCTGATGAAGAGAGATGCTGACCAAGGCACCAGCTGGAGGTGGCCTTGGAGTTTCTCATAGGTGCTGGGACAGACCTGGGACTTGGCTCAGAGACCAGCTTGAGGTAAATGGTAAGAATAATGGGAGGGTAGAATGACACAGGCAATCTGCGGAGCCTGCATGGCTTCTTCAAGAGTGACGGCAGGGATTTTCTGTGTGTTAAGAGACAAGAAGAAAGAATAAGACCTTTAAAGTCACAGGATACCACACAAATGAAAATCACAGGCAATCATTTAGCTTTGAGAGAGTGAAAGGGGTGAAGTGATGACTTTCCGGTTCTGTGGTGTATGCAAGCTTTGGTTCCTCACGAGGATCGGACTCCCCAGAGGCCGAACTGAAGGGGAAATCACACTGGAATAGGCTCTCTGAGCCTCCGTCTGGTTCTCCACAACATGAGCTCGCTCTCTTCTAGTTTAGGAAGGTAGCGCTGGGGATTAGAAACCCCAGGTCTACCATGACACTTGAGTAAAAGCCAACAGGTCCATGTTAATTAGCTCTCATAGAACATGCCACAGCTTGAGGAAGAAAGCTAAAACATTTGTTGGCTAATTAAACATCTAAAATCTGCCTTTATTTTGGTAATATCTAAAATGGAAATTCTTTTTCCTTACTAAAGTTCTTATAAATATCAAATCAAATGACATAAGAAGATGCTTTGGCTAGAACAGGAGGCCACACAGGTTCAAGGCATTCTCTTTAAAGGTATGTAATGATGTATCTCACACAAGAGGATGGTCTGGGTGGAAAGAGCAGAGTGTGCGGACCTAGCTTAGCAGAGACAGAGTACGGCTAGCTAAGGCCATCAGTGTCCAGAGCAGCGCACTACCTGTGGAAACTCAAAAATAACTGTGAACTGAAAAGCAGGGCCTGTAACAATTCTGTGAAAACTGTTTCAAATCTGAAAACCAGTCTCTTACCACCCACTTCCTGGCTTGTGAACAGTCCGAAGAAGACAAAGAGAAGGAGAAAGACCATGGATTCAGGATCTGCTATGAAGACAGTGAGTTCAGGATCTGCTATGAAGACAGTGAGTTCAGGATCTGCTATGAAGACAGTGAGTTCAGGATCTGCTATGAAAACAGTGAGTTCAGGATCTGCTATGAAAACAGTGAGTTCAGGATCTGCTATGAAGACCATGAATTCAGGATCTGCTATGAAGACAGTGAATTCAGGATCTGCTATGAAGACAGTGAGTTCAGGATCTGCTATGAAGACAGTGAGTTCAGGATCTGCTATGAAGACAGTGAATTCAGGATCTGCTATGAAGACAGTGAATTCAGGATCTGCTATGAAGACAGTGAATTCAGGATCTGCTATGAAGACAGTGAATTCAGGATCTGCTATGAAGACAGTGAATTCAGGATCTGCTATGAAGACAGTGAATTCAGGATCTGCTATGAAGACAGTGAGTTCAGGATCTGCTATGAAGACAGTGAGTTCAGGATCTGCTATGAACAACATCTGCCCCCCTCACTCTTCACCCAAGAGTCTTATTCAGACTTTAGGTGGGTCACAGCCCTCAAAAAAAATCCCCATGTTTCTGTTCTGCACCACCCCACACTGTACAGTGCGGTTGTACACCCAGCCTGTGCCCTCCTCAGGGCACCCTCTTTTCTACCACAGGTCCATGGGACACACTGTCCTCTATGGCTAGGACATATTTCTCACTCATGCCCTCCATTGCTTTCTTTCTAGCCTAGGGGCCACCATTTTCATCAGAACAGCTATGGCTACGCACTCAAGGTTGGGCTTGTAGACTTGCCATTCTTTCATAGAAGCAGGGGGTGGGAAAGGG
Source organism: Peromyscus californicus insignis (assembly GCF_007827085.1). NCBI lineage: Eukaryota > Metazoa > Chordata > Mammalia > Rodentia > Cricetidae > Peromyscus > Peromyscus californicus. The sequence goes on from NW_026294573.1 coordinate 46,798,308, forward strand.
AAGAACTGGATCCTCACTTATAATTCAGCTACTTTCTCTCACACTCTTCTAACTATTGTATGTAATTCTGCCTTAATTACATAAGGTCTTATGGTATCAGAAGGTGCTAGACTATTCAGTGTGTAGAAGGTTAACTGAAGGGCGGACTCCATCAATGCAGCTATTGGGAAGTCATCATTCATGCTGGGTCAGACTTTCCAATAGTGTGGCTGCTTTGGGTCACCTACGTGGGTGAGAGCCTTTCACCCATGCTCTGTAAGTGAGCCCAATGAAGTCATTGGTTCCCCAAGTTAGACTTTGGTGGAATTATACTTTGGCTTATTGGTGTCCCAGAAGGAGAGTATTGGTAGACATATGGTTACTCCTCACTGGGGAAAGCCTTCCTGCAATGGTGTGTCATCCTTTAAAGTCTGAATCAGAAATAATCTCTCCTCTGACTCACCCAAGTGAGTCCAGTCACTTGAATGTGGTGTCACTGTCTCACTGAGAAGACGTGATATTGCTTTTGTATATCTTCCTTATTAAACTTTAGACTGTTTGAGAAAGGCCTACATTGTTTCATTTTATGAGCTCTTGGCACCTTGCCTATTAAATGAAGGATCTCTGGGATCACCCCTGGTCTGTGTGATTTCAGGATATAACTATTCAAACTCAAGAGGGTTCTGTTTTCTACTTGAGAAGGACACAGTGGTTACTGATTCCTGTCAGATTGCCAGGGGATACAGTTACAATCTTCACAGAAAAGGAGCAGTTCCCAGGCCTCCAAACATGGTACCATTGTAGCTATCATCATTCTTATTGATCACATAAACTAGCAAACAAGGTAATAGTAAGAAATAAACCCTGCTTTTACAGAATGGAATTCACAATATGAGAAATATATAGTGTACTGGCTGGTTTTGTGTGTCAACTTGACACAAGCTAGAGTCATCAGAGAGAAAGGAGCCTCAGTTGAGGAAATGCCTCCATGAGATCCAGCTGTAAGGTATTACCTCAATTAGTGATCAGTCGAGGAGGGACCAGCCCATTATGGGTGGTGCCATCCCTGGGCTTGTGGTCCTGGGTTTGATAAGAAAGACTGAGCAAGCCATGAGGAGCAAGCCAGTAAGCAGCACCCTTCCATGGCCTCTGCATCAGTTCCTGCTTCCAGGATCCTGCACTGTCTTAGTTCCTGTCCTGATTTCCTTCAATAATGAACAGCAATATGGAAGTGTAAGCCAAATAAACATCTTTCTCCCCAACTTGCTTTTTGATCATGGTGTTTTGTTGCAACAATAGAAACCCAAACTAAGACATATAGGAAATGAATAGCTATTTACTCACTTAAAAAAATTAGCCCGGTGGTGGTAGCACATGCCTTTAATCTCAGTACTTGGGAGGTAGCATCAGGTAGATGTGGGAGTTCGAGGCCAGCCTGGTCTACAGAGCAAATTCCATGACAGCCAAGGCTACACAGAGAAAGTCTGTCTTGAAAAACCAAAAAAAAAAAAAAAATGACTATTCCAAACACAACTGGTCAGGATGGGCTAGGAAAGAAGTAAGCTAAGTAGAACCCTCCATGGCTCCTACAGGTGCTCATGCCCCTACTCTGGGGACCCGTAAATGTGTCTTATTATGGTGTCTTACATGGTGAAGGGACTTTGGAAAGGAGGGCTTGGCTCACCTGGGTGGGCTCAGCATATTCCTGGGGCCCTTATAGAACAGAGGTGAGACATTCATTGTCTTAAAGGCTGGAAGCCAAGATCAGAGAGAAGATGCCACACTGCTGCCATTGATGCTGAAGGAGCCACCACCAATGAAAGCAAGTGGTTTCTAAGCTGAAAAAGACAGGAACACAGATTCTTCTCATAGCCACAGGAGGCATGCGGCCCTGTGGTCCCACTTGTTACAACATCACTAGGAACCTAATACTCATGCTCTAACAAAAATGGGGTGATCAATGGTTGGGATAGAAGAGGTTTTATTGTGCTCAAGCAGATCCCAAATCTACTGGCTTAACCCAAGGTCTTTCCTCCTCCAGTCCAGCCCTCTCTTCTGATTTAGAATAGTACTCTCCTCTTCACAGTCACTTAGAGATCCACCATGCAGCATGTCACATCTTAACACCTAGGGCAGGTTCAGAAGGGCAAAGAGACTCATACCCACTTTCAGGTGCCTAGAACATCACTTCCACTCACAGCCCATTGGCCAGTACTTGTCACATGACTCCAATATAATTTGAAAAAAGGCTAGGAATTGTTAAGAGAGCAAAGAGATGTCTGGTCACCCCTAAGGATTATTGGCCATAGCTTGTCATCCCTAAGCATTGTTGGCCATAGCTGGTCAGTACTAAGCATTGTTGGCTGTAGTTGGTCATCCCTAAGCATTATTGGCCATAGCTGGTCAGCACTAAGCATTGTTGGCCATAGCACTAAAAGGCTGACTTAGCAAGAGTTTTCCAAGAGAGGGGTTTTTAAACTGGCAACTAGAGAACAAGAGAGGTATGCTAGGTAAAGAGAAAATGAACACAGGCAGCCTTTGCACAAACTTGTGGAGCAAGGTAAAAAGTAGAGAGAAGATAGCATGTTTAATTGCTGTAAGGCCAGATAGACATGAACATTCACACTGCATTTAACATGCACTTGCCCAAATAAGACAAGCCACAAAGGCACTAAAACTTTACATTTGCATCAGATTTCTATTGCATAAAATCTCATCTAGTTGTTTGGTGGAAAGGCTATTGATATATTTTTCCATTTTTTTCACCAAAAGGATTCCTATGAGGTCTTGAGATTAATAGACACTTATATTTATCTTCTTCCTTGAAAAGTCTTCCTAGCAGGAGACCAGGTTGGATGATAGTTCCTGCATAGACATTTCCCCAGTGGAAGCCTATGACCCTTTGGGTTCCTTCTTAACTTATACTTGGGTTTACTAACTTAAAACTCCACCTTTATGAGCCTAGATGCTACACCATGAATGAGGGCTAATCTTGACTGTCAGCTTGATAGGAGTCAGAGTCACCGAGGAAGCAGAACTCTGGGCAGGTCTGTGAGGGATTATCTAGATTTAGAGAATTAAGGTAGGAAGACACACCCCAGTCTAGTTTTATCTCCATTACTGTGCTAAAGCACTCTGACCAAAGCTACATACACAGGCAAGGAAAGGGTTTATTTCAGCTTACAGGTTATAGAGCACAGAGGAAAGTCGGGACAGGAATTCAAGCAGGAACATGGAGTAGAAAACACGGAAGAATACTGTTTTCTGGCTCATTAGCAAGTCCACACTTAATTAGCTTTTTTACAAAGCCCAAGACTACCTGTCCCAACCATGCACAGTGCCCTCCACAATGGGCTGGGTCATCCTACGTTGATTAACAATCCAGACAACTCCCTATAGACTTGTCCAGAGGCCAATCTGATCGAGGCAATTCCTCAATGAGCTTCCTTCTCAGAAAACTCTACACTGTGTCAAGTTGACAGTCAAAGCTAACCAGGATACACACTAAAAGTGAGGGGCACCAGTCCGTGAACTGTGGTCCTGAACTGAATACAGGGGGGACAGAAAACTGAATACAAGCTTTGGTTACTGTGTTTGGTGGTCTTCTGTTCCTGCTGTCATACATCCCTGCCATCATAGATTGCCTTCCCTGGAACTGTAAGCCCAAAGAAACCCTTTCCTCTTGAAGTTACTTTTGCCAGATATTTTTGTTAAAGCAATGAGATAAATAACTAATATATCAAGTAGCAAATTTAAGAGAAACGATTCAATTTGAAGATGTAACAGAGTAGGAGAGAGCTGTGGCTATGTCCTGCCCTCACCCTACCCCAGGAATTCAGTCTATGCATCTCTTCTCTGTCATTATTTTCTTCTGTTTGTATCTTGTATCATAATTCACAAAACCCTTTCCTCACTGATGCCATCTGATCTCCATAATCATCTCAATGATGAGTTATCAATTCCATTCAACACAAGAGAAACCTAACTTCAAAAGTCTTCAGTAACTTGGCCTTGTGGCTACGCCTTATGGCTATAGTTTATGTGCTCTCCTGTAATATATTTCCTTTGTATCCCTTCCCTAGTCAACCACAGTCAAGTATGCCATTGCCATGCCTTCTTCTATGATGGGTCACACCTACCAGTTATACCACACCATACTCCAGAAAACGTAGGCCAAACAAGAATTTTATTACTCACAGCCAATATTAAATTAATAATATATGTTAGGCAATATACTAAAAGCTTTCTATCTAGAACTTAGTTTTCTTTCATAAAAATACCCATGAGACCAGCTCCATTATTATGATATATTATTTTGTAGACGAAGCAACTAAAGTACAACGCAGTGGAGCAGGGTTCAAGGACATGCAGCCAGGGTGGGGTTTGCACTCAACCAGTCCAGCCCTGGAGTCTGCACTTTTTCAAAGTCATTTTCCCATCTCTTCCCTTCCTCTCTCTCAACTCTGGGCCTTGCACATGCTAGGTAACTGTTTGGCCCCTGAGGTCCTCCCCCACCCCTTTTTAGCTATTCTCAGTGGCACATCTACTGCAGCCACCATATTGTAACACTTTCTGGCCCTGTCTCACACATTTGTTCTTTAGCTTTCAGCTTGAATTCTTCTATAGTCAACCCTTCTCCACCTCTCGACCCTGGTTGATCATGTCTTTAATATCATGTGCATTTATTGCTTTGTTTGCCATGTCTGCTTTTCTGTTTCCCTGTAGACTGTGAGTTCTTTCACAGTATGCCATCATCAGCACCAGCTAACCCTGCCTGCGCATTCATGGCATCAGGCACAGTTCTGAGTTTTCTGTAGAAATCCACGAGTTCAAGAAAGTCTAGGTACTGTCAATGAGTGGGTCGGGCCCTCCACTGAGGGACTCAGAGAAGCAGAATAACATGGTGATGATCACACAGCCAGTGGGGGGCAGTCCTGGGGTTTAGACTCAGGGACTTTAGGTTGTTTGCTTTGTGGGGCTGGGGATGGAAAACAGGGCCTCATACATGCTTCACAAATGCTTTGCTACTGGGCTACAGCCCCATCCTGGAGGAAAGGTATTCAGGGAACATTCTACAAGACTTCCTCTCTCCCATAGTCCCTGAAACAATGCAGGAAGGACAGTCAGAGCTGGAACACAAGAGTCAACACACCAACACCATGAAACACAAGGGCACAACTTGCCTATGAGTCCCTGTGGAAAAACAAAAGCAGTTTTGACTATACACCGGAAGTGAAATGGCATGGCCAGAATAGTCTCATTGTTCCTCAAATTTCTTTCAGAAAAGATGCTTCTTCATAGTAATAAGACAATAATAAATCTCACAGAATGATGGCCCCTTTAACAGTTTCCATCTAGAAGAGTTATTCTAAAGTATGGCTGTTTGAGCACTTTCCAACTAAGCCCTTGAACCATCAATGGACATTTGCCAGGAAACTCCATGTTTTATCACACTCCAGGAATGCTATGAACAAGGGGGGGGGGGGGGCTGTGAGGCACAAGGAGGAACCCTACTTGCTGCCTCTCCTTGCTGCCAGCATGAAGTAAGACCCAGAGCCACCCAGAAGACGCTACAGTGCAGGTTGGGAGTATGGGCAAGAGCCCCAGAGCTTCAGGTTGAAGCTCCATGCCTCAGGATGTCCCTTAGTCCTCAGAGCCTCTGTTTTCCTGTGAAAAGTTGAGGGTAGTGCTACCTGGACAGATAGAACATCTTCAAGATCTATAGGCCTTTGGTCTTGGTCCAGCACTCCCATCTAGAAAGAGATGGGAAGCTTTAAAAGACATGGTCCTGGTGGTTTTCAGAATCTTCTCTCTGAAAGGATAGATAGAGCCAGGCTCTATTTCTACTGTGATGATTGATTGACACTCAGAGATTGCACACCTGACTGCAAGGAAGAATTTCTGGCTCATAGAGAAGTTAAGACAATGGGTAATGGCTATTTTATTTCTTGGTAAATGTACTAGCCAATGTTCTCTAGAGGAACAGAACTCACAGAATGAATATATATTTAGGCCACTCACAGGAGTACCCAGTCAGTTGATTCGGGATTCAGTCAACTTGATGACCAAGACCATCACAGTAAACATACTATTCTGCTCCAAATGGAAATTTAAAGTCACAGCTCATAAGCTAATGTCCCTATGTTTGTGCTTTTCCAGATAATAAACTCAAAAAATGGTATCCCAGTCAATGCTTAGTATCTAGAGGCTCCAAGTAAAGCATCTAGTTCAAAGGTTGGCTCCCTGGCTCTTGGTCCACGAGACTTTGAACAAAACCAGGCAACCCAGAAAGTTGTTTCCTTGTCTGTAAAATGGAGATAGACTCATTCCCATGGGATGGGTGAGGCTTGAATGAAATTGTGCCTGAAAGGACTTGATGGTGTTCTGTAAATACCTTCCATCCTTCCCAGGACATTAAGTTCATTAAATTAGTCATTAAACAAGGAACTGTGGTGAGTGCCAAGGAGAAGTAAGAACACGGAACACACATCTACTGGTATAATTTGTTTATGAGAGATACAGGGCCAGACCTTGAGGTCCTTCATCTATGACCTGAAGATCAAACAAGGCAGAAGACACCTATAGTTAAACATCCCCTATTCAAAATGTGTGGGTCCAGTAGTGTATTGGATCCTAGATTTCTTGAGAAATTGAAATATTGTATATATGTAACATGATTTCAAATCTAACACACAATTCATGTATGTTTCATATATACCTTATATGCATGGCCTAAAGGTGATCTAAATAACTGTGCATGAATCAAAACGTGGGGGTGTGAGAATCTCTACTTGTGATACCATGTCAGTGCTCAGGCCGGTTCAGATGTGCGAACAGTTCTGACTTGGAGTTTTCAGATCAGGGCCACTCTGCCTGTACCATACTCTTCAGCGGCATGTCACATCACTCAGACTAGCCAGACAGTTCTGCTGCTAGGTGCTCTTCGCTGTCTCCTCTCTGAATTTAAATCCTCCTTTACAAGCAATGAAGCCCAAGGCCACAGAGATGAAATAATTCACCTGCAGGCACCCAGGCAGGAGAGGTGGACAGCACATACACAAGAGTCCCGAGACACTCTGTCTCATGCTCTTTGTGAACATCACAGAAGACAGAGGAAATGGAGCACACACATTCCACACATTCCAAATAGCATTCTCCCAGGCCAGGGTTGGCACAGGCCTGTGATACCAGCTGCTCGGGAGGCTGAGGAAGGAGAATTGACAGCTCAAGGCTTTCCTGGGCTGCAGAGTGAGTTCAAGGCAGCCTCAGGCAACTAAATGTTAATGAAACCCTGCCTAGAAGGAAAAAAAGACAAGACAAGGAGAGGAGAAAAGAAAATGAAGGTTTGGTGGAGTAGCACACACAAAGCGCTGGGTTCAATCCCTATCGCTCAAAACAAAACACACAAAAACAGTTTCAAAAAGCAGCAACAGCAACAAACAGTCATAACAATAAGCAAAGACAGCCCCCAGCTCTATTGAGAAAGAGCACAACAGCCTTGAGTACTTTTTTTTTTTTTTTTTTTTTTTTTTTTTTTTTTTTTGGTTTTTCGAGACAGGGTTTCTCTGTGTAGCTTTGCGCCTTTCCTGGAACTCACTTGGTAGTCCGGGCTGGCCTCGAACTCACAGAGATCCGCCTGGCTCTGCCTCCCGAGTGCTGGGATTAAAGGCGTGCGCCACCACCGCCCGGCGAGTACTTTGTTTTTAAGGGGCACTTGAAGTTGGCATGTCTCCAATCATCCTTTAAAACTTTAAATGACACCGCCTTGAAAACAATTTAACCCTCAGAACTATTAGAAACCAGCCTCCCCCATCTCTTTCTTTTCTCTTGCCTCCAGCCATGACTTATCTTCGAGACAAGCTATAGTCTAGTTCACCAAAGGTGTGTATGGGGAGATGGGGGTTGTAGGGCTTAGAAAATGGTTTAATACCAATGGTGGCTCGGTTATAATTCTGTGGATGGGGGAGCTTGACAATATCAACAACTGTAAGTATAGCATTTTGGTTTTTCAGTTTATCCAAATATACTATTCAAAATGTAATCCTTGCTGACAAAATTGACAGGTGTTACTATTCACATATACAGATAAGAAAAATTAAAGTCAAAGAAGACAACTGATCTGTCTGGGGACAAATAGCAAGTGCATGGCAGATGGTGGCTCATATGCAGGTCTCCTGGCTTAACATCTTAGCCCTCTGTCCCATACAACATCCACTACCATCATGATGAAAGGGGAAAAGCCAATCATCCAGAATGGTACCTAGAGGGCCAGCAAGATGGCTTAGTGGGTAAAGGCACTTTCTGCCAAGCCTGATCACCTGAGTTTGATTCCCAGGATCCCCACAGTGGAAGAGAACCAATGCTCCCTAGTTAATTGTCCTCTGACCTCCACACTTGTGCACCATGAAAACACACACACACACACACACACACACACACACACACACACACACACACACACACACACACACAGAGTAAATAAGATGCAAAAAGCACAAAAGAATGACACTTGGAGTTAAACAGTCTTAGTTTGCACTAGGATCCTGCCCTATCTGTAAAACAGTAAGATAACAGGAAACAGTCAAGAGACAAGAGAAATGAAAACTGTGAAGTCTTTCCATGGTCAGGGTGCAAAGTCTGATGTTCTGAAGCACAGTCTATACAACTTATCTGTACTTAACGAGCCCCAGCAAATGGGGCATTATTTTGATTAATCTTTGAAAATCTTCCCAGGGATTTGCTGACTGGGGAGGAATACCAATTTTGGTGCCACGCCCACTTCTGTCCTGTCCCCATGCAGCACTTTCCCAAGCACCTTCTCTGAAGAGCTAAGCATAGCTGCTGTTTGGGGGTAGGTTCAAACCACAACACAAAGTATCACCCTGAATATTAACAAAATACCACTCTAAATACTAACATCAACTTTCTTTGTTAATTTGTAGAGATGGGTTCTTGCAGAGTTTTGCTGGGGCCTCCATGATTAAGTGCCACCAAGTATGACTTGAACAAGAGAAATTTGTTGTCTGATGGTTCTGGAAGGTAAATGTTCACGTTCAAATTTCAGGCATGGTTGGTTCCCTCCTGAGGACTGTAGGTCTCCCACTTGGAGCTTGATGGCAGTCTTGATGTTTCATAGGGTGTTCTCACAGTATGGTCACACTGTCTATCCTCTGCATAGTTCCCTGTTTAAATTCCTCTCTTCTGAGGATATCACTTATGCTGGATTAAAATTCACTCCTATGGCCTCGCTTCAATTTGATTGTTCTGTAAAGACCCTCTAAGATGTGTGTTCTTCAAGCATTGTCCTGGGCTTTGGAGTAACACTTTGGGAGAAGAATAACACAATCAGACTATAATAGCCACTCCATTCCTCCTGTGAGTTACTGTTATGTCAAGCATGGCATTATCCTTTGAGCCCAGGGGGCGGGTCCAAGTTCTTTATACCTATGAACATATTTAAGCCTCTGTGGAATGCTAAGAGGCAGATATTATTTTCTCTCCTTTACAAGTGGAGCACCAAGAAATTAAATATCTTGCTCAAAACCACACAGCTGGTATTTGTCACAGCTGGGGACAAACCAGTCAGGCACCTCAGAGGCTGTGCCTTTAAGAGTCAAGCCTTCCTCCCTGGGACCTCACAGTCCACACACGCATCTACTCAAAGGGCCTGGAGTCTTGCAAGGAAGGAGAACCCAATTATGGCCAAGGAGTTGGGGAGGGATTCTTGGGAAAGTGAGGCCTGATTTGAGAGGTCATGCCTCTAGGTGAGGATTCTTACAGAAATGCCAGGCTGGAGCAGGTATAGCCCAGGGACAGGGCACCATGCTAAAGTGGGAGGATACTGTGTGAGTATCAAGACCACCAGCCTTATGTGTGTGTTGGGGGGTGACATGCATGGGCTCTACCTCACAGTCATGGAGAATGGCTGGCAAGATGCAGCAGCAGAATGGCAGGACCAACATTGCCCACTTCGGAGCATTTCTCTCAGGAGAAATATCAGTGAATGATTTGGAGAAGGGAGATTTGACTCTTCCCTTTGAAACACTGATGAGATAAGGGCAGGGCTCGCTATGAGGGATGACTGGCCATGGCACAGGTAATTTCCTATCTCATCAGCAAGGACCAAACAATATAGTCCAAGAGGATGCTGCCCACAGCCTCCTAGCCAAGATAGCTGTGAGCCGTCCAGCCTTTTATTTGGTGACTTATAGGGTGATTTCTTTTCCCTCAGAATACATCTGAGAAGTTTTGGAGCTTTTTAAAAATTTGTTTGTTCGTTTTTAAAGACAGGGTCTTACACCATAACCCAGTCTAGCCTGGAACTCACAGCAGTCCTCCTGCCTCAGCCTTCTGTCTACTGGGATTGCAGGTTTACACCACCACCCTCTGCTTTGATGAAAGCCTCTTCATCGCAGCTGTTTCTACTCTCCACAGACAAACTCCCCAGCAAGAGGCTCTCATTGCAGGTAAATCCCCAGGGATTGGTCCTTGTGGACCAGATGCACATAGAGAAGAAACAGCTGGCACCTCCGTTATTTAATAATAGGTGCTTCCTTAGGACCTTTTCCTTAGATGTCAGATTATTTAGGTAAAAAACCCAAACATTTCTCTTGAAGCAATGCTAAGTGATGTCTCATAGGCATGCAGAACTAGATTCTACCCAAATTAATCAAATGCGATCTTGGTAATATCTTACCGCCTCAGGACCACCTCAGGGTGTGCAGCTCAACCGTGAGTTTTAGAAGAAAAGTCCCTCTACCCCAAGTGGCTCCTTCAGCTCTCAGAATAAACCACATGCAGCACCAAGGGCCTTTTAACCCTTGTCCTTTCTAAATATTAGGACTCCATTCTGGCAACTTATTTTCATTTAGAAAATTTCCACTGAGTAACCCTTCACTTCAAGAGTGTCCCCTGACTCACCCTACCACACTGTGTACCTCTGAGCCTTTGTCTGCTGCCCTCCACCCCACCCCACTCTTCTTCCTCTCCTACATAGCTACTCCTCTGACATTCAGCGGGACAGCATCTCCCCGAAAGAATCCCAACACTGGGGCTAGGCACCCAGGCACACTGCTGCCATTGAGGCTGGGCTTCCTCATTCTCCATTACATCCTTTGTTTTCTTTAACACTCTTCTGCAAAAATGAGCAACTAGATGGCATGTAAGACAGGTCCCTCTCAGATGCTAATGTGGGGTCTGGCACATGGAAGGTGCTTGTTCAGCGTCCATAAGATGATGAGGGCTGGGCCTAAGGAGCAGGTCTTCAACTCAACATGAACAATTCCAGGGCATCCAAGGAGCAGGCACTGGATGGGTAGCTACAAAACTGCTGCCAACTTTCTGCCCCTGGGGCTCAGATTTCCTTGTAAAATGGGGAGTTGTTAAACTGGTTGGACTTTGAGAAATTTCCCAACGCCGGCACTTGCTCAAATCACTTGGCTGCCAATGGGCAGAGGTGAATTTAAATGGGGTTTGATTCTAAATGTGGTCCAAGCTCATCCATCAAATATTCAGTCCCCATTTGGTGACACCGTGATGGTAAGCCCTAACTCAAAAATGCTACAATTCTCTCTTGCCAAGACTGGACCCAAGTGAAAACACACTTGGCCGAGGGCACAGGTGGGTTACCACTTAACTCTGAGTTTCAAAAAGGATTTACCAACCTCTCAGTATGAAGGTCTAAAAGTACTCCCCCATGAGTGTGTGTGTATAAAACGTATGGATGTGTGCATATTTGTGTGGATATGTATATGTATTCATATGCACGTGGAAACCAGGAGTCAAACACAGATGTGGCTCTTGAGGAGCTGCCCACCTTGTTTTTTGAGGCAGGCTCTCTCACTGAACCTGGAGCTCACTGATTCTGCCAGAGTACTGTGTATCAAGCCCCAGGAATCCTCTAGTCTCTGCCTCTCTTGTTTGGGGATTGTAAGTGTACATCACAATACCTGACATTCTTGACATGGGTGCTGTGGATTGAACTTGGGTTCTCATGCTTGTATAACAAGCATTTTACAATTGAGCCAGCTCAAAATACGTTTTTACAGAATTCTTTTGAACCATATATCTGTATGAAAGAATATTTTTTGCTGTTGTTTGTTTAGGACAGAGTCTCATTATGTAACCTTGAATGATCTAGAACTGCTATGTAGATGAGGCTGGCCTTTAGCTCAGACATCTATGAGCTCTGCCTCCAGATTGCTGGGATTAAAGGTGTGTGGCACATATTCATCCCTAATTTTTATTTAAGACAGAATCTCACTGTGTAGTACTGGCTGGTCTTGAATTTACAGTCCTCCTGCCTCAGCTTTCCAAATGTTGTGATTACAGGTGTGTACCACCATGCCCAGATAAAAATAATTTTTATTTCTTCTGATATCTGCTAATGCAGAACCAAACAACTGAAAATTGAGTGGCCTAAGACAAACAGAAGCCCCACCTTCCTCTGCATCTCCCAATTGTGTAAGAGGGTAATAGTGACATGGTCCAGCTGGGTGAGATTTCCATCCACAGAGTGTTGATGAACGCCATTCTGTGGTGTCTGCCTCGTGCTGCTGTGGTCTGTGGGGCTTTCAGAGAAGGGGCTTTTCTTGTGGGCAGGCTGGCAAGGTGGGCTCAGCCAGAACTGTCAGCGTCTACATGAGGTTATCTTCAGCTGTGCCGAGGCTACTGACCTGGCTGAGGGCTGCAAGAATTAGTTCTCAGAACAAGGTGTGAATAGCATGGTCTCATAGGAGTCTGTGAAGTCCCACAGCACCAAGTGTGGCAGCCCGCAGTGTTCACGGCAGCCTGCAATTTTTCCCAGGTTCAGTATCGGGAGCATGTTTTCCCCTCTTGAGAAGAATGTCGGAGAATGTGAGGTCAGCTTTAACTCTGTGCAATCTTGTTTGTTTGTTTGGTTTTTGTTTTTGTTTTTTGTTTTTCGAGACAGGGTTTCTCTGTGTAGTTTTACGCCTTTCCTGGATCTCGGTATGTAGACCAGGCTGGCCTCGAACTCACAAAGATCCACCTGCCTCTGCCTCCCGAGTGCTGGGATTAAAGGCGTGCGCCACCACTGCCCGGCATGACTCTGTGCAATCTTAAACACCTACTGGTTGTCAGCACTATTCTAGTAGATATTGTTCTGATTATTGTCCTGCCTCAGCCTCCCCCTTGAGCTCTGAATCTGAGTATTCCTCTGTATAATTAGCCCTTCAATCATTCCACGTCTAAAACTGACTCCTGGTGTCTTTCTAAACTGCTCAGTATCAAGTCATCTCAGAAAATTCTGGCTTCATCTTTCTGAAAGCTCAGCCTTCATGCCGTTGGGTCCTCAACATCCTCTCCTTTCCTCCCTCCCTCTCTAATCAGTATATCAAGTTGACTCTACCTTTAGTATACAGATGTACCTTGACTTATCGCAGGATAATGGCATGATAATCCCATGCTAAGTTGAAAATACCATAAATATCATAAAATGCAGTTATGTTAAAAATGCAGTTAATACATCCAATTTACCAAACTTCAGCACTTAGCAACAGAGAGCACATATTCATTTACTTGTATAGCATCACACATGGCTAGCCCAGGAAAAAAATCAAAATTTGCAGCTCAGAGTAGTTTTTACCAAATGTGTGCCAGTTCTGTACATCATAAAGCCAAAACACCATTACTTCGATCATCCAAAGTCAGGGGCGCAGAATCTGACACTTCTATAACCACCATCCCTGCTAAGTCTGGCCTGAGCCGCTTCTCCTCCTGTTTCCATCCCAGCACCTTCCCTCTACCGGGCTGCGCAGTTACTGATCTCACCCTTCTGGCCATCTAGTTTCCAAACCACAGCCACACAATTCTTAGGAAATGTAAGTCAGGTGGTGCCATCCAGCTACCAGCTATCCTTGGGGAAAGCTGGTTTCTACTGAGGGTTCCACGCCTTCATGATGTGAACATTCACCCCTTACTTCCTCTGCTCTATTTAGTCTACACTTGGCTGCTGTTCACCAAAGCAGCTTTTGTCTTAGCATCGGCTAGTACCTCTTGGTAGACTCGTTCCCCCTGAAACATCCACACAACTCTCACTTCCTTAGGTTTCTGTTCAATTCCCTCCTTACAGTGACCTTTGACACTGTGCCACTTAAAATGGCAGTCTCCCCGCTGCCTCAGGACCTTAGACCCTTCTTCTCCGCTTTGAATGTCTACATTGCACCAGCTGCAGTTTACCCCTTATATTTTTGTTTCTTTCTCCTTTCTTATATTTTTGGTTGTGAGCCTAGCCTTTAATGGCTGAGCCATCTCTCCAGCCCTCTTTCTCCTTTCTTATTAGCATATAAACTTTATGAATGCATTTTGTACCACTCTGCAGCCTAGTCTGGCCTTAAACTTTTGATCCTGCCTCAACCTTCCAGGTGCTGGAATTACACACATGTACCACCATGACAGGCTAAAGCAGGTATTTTTGAATGTTTGGCTCCTAGCTGTATCCATGCACCCAAAACGGAAGTTGGCCATACAAAGGAGGTTCTCCAAATGTATATATTATATAAGGAATGTTTTGTTGGTTTTCTAAAACAATAGAAGAACAATCCTTTCAAGATGAGGAACTATCCATATATTTTTTTTCTTTTGTTTTGTAGACAGGGTTTCTCTGTGTCTACCTGGCTATTCCTGGCTCTGTAGGCCAGGCTGGCCTTGAACTCACAGGGATCTGCCTGTCTCTGCCTCCAGAGTGCTGGAATTAAAGACATGTACCACCACCACCCAGTTCCCATATTTCTTTTTGGGTCCTTTCTGCTAGTCTTTCTGATCGGAGGAAAATGTGTGCTCACTTCTCTTGTCCTGTAAAACGTTACTAGGTGACAAATATGCCCTTTTGTACTTTTTTCTCTAAGCTGTCAAACCTTCTCTCTGTTCTGCTGGAGTAATTAATCCCCGCTGGTGCTGCCTGGTTTACAGCTGGCACCCAGTCGCTGTCGTTAAAGAACCAGAGCCTAGGCCCCAGCCCTGCTTCTGACCGGTGGTGTCCTAACTGTGCAGCAGTAATATTCTGTCCTTCAGCTTCCTCACCTAAAATCCCCAGGGCCAATGACCTCCAGTCTCTGCCCCGTCAGACTGATAAGCAGAACTCGTCGACAGCGCAGATCCTGGCTAGGGAGAGGGCAGCATGTCAGTCCCTTTCCTTTGCCTGAAGCCACGTGGATCAGTTCATCTTGGCAAGTTGCCGTCATGGAGGAGGCTCCCAAAAGTTGATGAATAGAGTCCGGCACAGTGGCACATGCCTGTCATCCAAGCATTTGAGAGGCTGAGGCCAGCCTGGGCTGTAAAGTAAGACTTTTTACAAAATAAAAACAACTCCCTGACCCCCACGCCCCCACCCCAAGAATAAGTTTCTAAACATCGTGGCACCACACGTGGGCTAGCAGAAGGAATTCACAAGGAGAACAAACTGGCTGGCATCCTTGGTTCCCTCTTTTCTAAAACTCAACCACCTGGGTGGAGTGAGAAGCCAGAGACACAGGTGTCCCTTTCAATACAGGAGCAATCCACCTTCCTGATTGTAAACCAAACATCTGGATAGGAAGCAACACAGTGATTTCTTAGGCATGGTACATGTGCATATGCATCTATGGAAAGAAAGCCACTAACAGAACAGCAGAGCAAGAACTCCACAAGGAAAGGGGAGGATGGGGTTAGCCGGGCAAAATCTGTGACTATGTGAACAGCATTCCTTCAGCCATTCAAAACTTTCTGTTGCTTTTGTCAAAAACAAAAACAAAAACGATCAAGGTTTCCCCGTGTGGCTCAGACTGGCTTTAGCCTTTCAATGCTCCTGCCTCCGCTTCTGAACTGCCACCATCACAAGCCTGGGCTCTATTTCTTCATGTACCTCCCTTCTCACAAAGCATCCACTCTGGTACAATTCTGTTTTAGGAGAGCCCTAGGGCTCAAGAGCACAAGCACTCTTGCCCCAGTCCACAGAGTCAATAGGGAGCAGTGATGTAAAGTCACAAGCCACAGGGGACATCGCAAGGCCATCTTTTCCCAGAGTCACGCACTGTCCTTGGACCTAGACACCCACCTGCCATCGCAAAGGCAGAACTGAGGGGGAAAGTTAACACTAAAGTGACAAGCACTCGAACTGTGACCCTCAGAGCTGGCTAGATGCCCGGGTCCTGGGTTAGAGAGAGCGTCGCAGAAACACAGGACACAGGCTACCTGAGCAAGGCCAGCATGACAGGTTCATAGCAGGACACATGACACATTTGGTCAGGTCCAGGAGCTGGGTCACACAGGCCGCTCTTTTCCCAGGGATCCCTCCTTTGGAAAGAACTAAAGTCCACAAGGTGACACGCAGACAGCCCATACCCAAGTGGGTGCCTTACCTCTTCCATTGTGTTCCTCAGAGCCAGCGTCTGGGAAAGAATCCCAGCTTCCCAGAGCTGGATCCTGGGGCCAACAGTGCTCTCACCTTCGCCTGCCAGCTTGCAGTCACTTCCCCACGTCTGGGGCACGCTGGAGCCCAGGCTCTTAGCCAGATCCACCTGGCCTGTGGCTCCTCCCTCCCTGGGGCTGGGCGGGTCTCCATCCTCCCAGCTGGATCAGCTGCGGTGGGGGCAGGAAGTGGAGTGTGGGCAGAAGGCTCTGTCTGCGGCTCCCCAGGCTCCGTGCCATCACTCCCTCTGTACGGGTTTCACTCTGTGCCCGCGTCCGGTCCTCTCCCACCACATCCCACCCGGGGGAGTTGCTGAGAGTCAAGTGCATCTTGTTCCTAAAGTTAGAATGAAAGGCTCAGGACACTGGTCTCCATTAGTGACACCCTCGCCCAACTCCGCCTCTGCTGATGGCTACTTAATTTCACAAAAGCTGCTCAGGGTCAGAGAAAAGAAAGTGCAAAGTGTGGGTAAGCAGGCAGGTGCGTTTAATGGGGGTGAGAGACGAAGCTAAAATAACTACACCTGTTTGAAGACAGGTACGGTCACTGTATTTGAATGCATGCCCCCCTTTAACCCTTACACATAGTGCCCCCGGGAAGTGCTGCTGTCTTCATTTTAGCCAGGCAGGAACTGGGGCTCAGAGAGATGGCCTTAACTAGCCCAGAGTGATGCTGGTAGGAAGCTGAAGCCAAGAGGCTCTGGCTGACTTGGAGATGACGTTGTGTTCTGATTCATTTGCTCTTTTCCTAGCAGAGCTGGTCCTGGTGGGAAACCCAAACCCCATTCCTAGATTAGGGGGGTTGGGGAGTCAGACAGGGTATGTCATAAGAATTGGAGGTGAGCAGGATGTATGACCTATGCCCTAATTTATATGCAGCCTGCTGGGTTTTCTTGCTTTTTAGGAACTAAAAATCTGTTCATTGTTTGATGCAGGGTCTCACACTCAAACTGTCTTCCAACTCACTATATAACTTGGAATGAGTTCCAACCAACTATTTTTATTATTATTATTATTATTATTATTATTATTATTATTACTATTACTACTACTACTACTACTACTACTACTACTATTATCAGGGTTTTGTTGTTGTTTTGAGATAGGGTCTCTATACAAAGCCCTGGCTGTCCTGGAACTCACTCTGTAGACCAGGCTGGTCTGGAACTCACAGAGATCCACCTGCCCCTGCCTCCCTAGTGATAGGATTAAAGGCAGGCATTACCATGCCTAGCTACCAAGTTCTTAAAATAAGAGTCCCCTGTCCTGACAGGAGCGAGATAGAGGGCAGGTGAGGAAGCCACGTGCTTGCTTATCCCCAAACAGGTGACAAACGCAAGATTTTCGTTTTCCTTAGCCTTGCTCACAGTCACTTTTGCTCCCATTCCTCAAGACCAAGGGTCCTCTGTGACCTTCCCTTAGCACTCTAGTAGTCCTGTCTATCCAGGTATACATTCATAGAGAGAGCTCTGGACCCCAGAAACCTTTGGGCCTCTCATTTCCCTATGCTCCCAACACAAGGGCTCCCCCTAGTGGCGTCAGGGCAGCCCACAATGGCAGAGGGGTAGGCCGGGCGGCAGAGTCTCTTAACAGCCCGCCTAGATCTAGAGGGGCTTCGAGGTCTGCTTTGGTTTGGCCCTCGACAAGTTAGAGTGGTAAGTCTAGTGTATACTGGGAATCGCTCATTGGTAGCTGTCGAGGGTGGGGACTATTTTGCTAGGAGGCATAAGAATTAGGCTTGGCCTCCTCCATCCCTTGGGCCCTTTTCTACTTTGGTTTCAATAAACCAAAATATTGTATAATTTTACAAAAACTTATTAAAAACACATAAACATTTTATGCATGTTTTCCATCCATGTATTTATGTGCAGTACATGTATGAAGTACCTGCTGAGGTTTTTCTTATCCTCTGGGACTGGAGTTATAGACCATTGTGAGCCACCCACGTGGGTGCTGGGAACCAAACCCAGGTCCTCTGCAAAAGTAAGTGCTTTTAACTACCAAGGCATCTCCCTAGCCCCACTCATTTTTTTTTCTTGATGATAAATATTCTAACTGCAGTGAGGTCAAGAGAGCATACGGGAGATGACAGGAGAAGGGGAAATTATAGTGGCAGAGGGTACCATGGGAAGGGAGTCGGGGGCGTGGGGCGGAATGGGATTACATCTAAACTAAACATGTCTGAACGCTTTTCTTGGCATTACTTCAACACTGCATTTATCCATCATTTATATTGTATTAGGTATTCTAAATAATAAAAACATCGCAAGGTAAACAGACAAAAAGAGAATTAAGCTTGGAACCATCTATCACCCTGTTAATTATCATATGGCGCAGACGCTAAACAGAGTTTGCCCACTAACACTTGGCCTTGAGAAGGTCCACAAGTCTGAGGTATTCTTTGTCTTTAAAAGGAAGGCTGACAGGGTTAGCTCCAGGACTAATGGCCATTTGAAACCCTGATATGGTACTTAACACTTTGCAAGATCCTACACGCCATTCCCCTCTTCCTTTCTCCATTTCCCCTAAACCACGGTATCAGCTACATGTGGCACAGGCCACACCTAGTTGTGGGAATGAGGTAGCACTACTTCACCCCACCCCCACCTGCAGGGATCTCAGATTGCTCCTGAGCCTCTATCCTGTGAGCAGGCGGATCCTTGCACCCAGCTTGATAGAAAGGGAAATCGCAGCCGGGCGGTGGTGGCGCACGCCTTTAATCCCAGCACTGGGAGGCAGAGCCAGGCGGATCTCTATGAGTTCGAGGCCAGCCTGGACTACCAAGTGAGTTCCAGGAAAGGCGCAAAGCTACACAGAGAGACCCTGTCTCGAAAAACCAAAAAAAAAAAAAAAAAAAAGAAAGGGAAATCGCACATGCTGACATGGAGGGTAAAGGTAGCGAATACGAGCATTGTGAGGAATCGGGGATGTGAAATTTCAGTTTTGACCTGAGTCAAACTAGATCTCACTGTACCTTAGAAATGAACACAATTTAGTCAAAGATGAGATCTGTCCAAGTATCTGGCACTCGGAAGATCTGCTGTAGCCCCGGGCCAGGAGGAATTTCCCCATGAGCTCCAGTTAATCAGGGACGAGGAAGTAGCCTGCTGCATGCCTCTGTCTATTGCCTGCCAAGAACAGGACAACAGACCTTGCAGACCTTTTCCTGCTTATCTTTATTATGAGCCCTACTTTCTAGCTGAGAACTGAGGCACAGGCAAGTTAAGCAACTTCCTCTGGGCAACAGTTAGCAAATGGAAGGACAGAAATTCCAATCCAGGCAGCCTGGCTCCAGACCCCGCCCTCACGGCCAGTCTGTTTGCCTTTCTTTCAATTTTCAAGAAACGCCAAACAATAAACTCACAGGATCTGAGAGCTGGAAGACTTAGAGTTTCCTCCATCCCAGTTAGGTTCTGAAAGTGGGCTATTGGAGATCTTAACGGATAGGTCGAAGTTAGGCTCAGAATCTTCTAGATATTTCTTTTAAGCCCTTTGCTTTGGTTTGCTTTTCCTATAGGGGAGATAATATGCGCCCCCTTTAAGGTCACATCCATTCTTTGGGCCACTGCCTTTTAAGCGTAACAGTCATTACCATCTTATCCAGAGAGCCTATGACTATCTACAAAAGACAAGACCAGGCTTGTTGACCTGCCCTCATAGAAGAAGGGCTTGGGGAGGGTCTAGATCCTCACCTAAGATTCTAGCTATTCTCTCCCTACCTCCTACCTATAATTCTGCCCCAACTGCCTATGGTCTAGGAGGTCTATGAGAGGTGGAAAGGCAATTGAAGCAGGGACTCCACCTTTGCAGTTTGGGGGACTCCATTTTTGCAGTTTGGAGGACTCCACCTTTGCAGTTTGGGGGACTCCACCTTTGCAGTTTGGGGGACTCCACCTTTGCAGTTTGGGGGAAGTCACCACTCATGCTGGGGTGGGACTTTCCAGTGGTGAAACTGTTTGGGGGCCACCCACTGCCTTCAAACAGCTCCTACTTAGGCGCCTGTGAGTAAGCTCAGCAAACGCATTGGTTCCCGGAGCTAGACTTGGGAGCAGTTGTTACTTTGGTCCCTCGTTGCAGCCTATCTGGAGGGAACAAACACTCATTCATGAATTCCCAGGAAAAGATAATGCAACAAGCAGTGAGCAGCAGCCATCAGTATTCCAGCACATTCTCGATTGTTCCAAACCTTTCAACCTCAGATATTACTTGAAACTTCTTAGTGTTTTCTTATCACGTCACTGTTTTTCATTTCTTGGTAAATACATTACTTACACTTTGTGCCGTAAGTAATGGCTTATCCACAATACCCTAACGTGAAGAAGGAATATTTTTTAAAATGAGAAAATGGGAAAGCTTGTGCATTCCCCAGTTCCCTGGGTAAACCTTGAGCGCTATCTGTCATGTGGCGACAAGGCTGGGGTGTGCAGATTGATTGTCAGAGTCAGGATGCTGCTGCTGGAGTAACCCGCTATTAATATTAACGCTATTATTGGTTACATTAATCATGTCTGAAGACTTTCAGCAGAACATGTAATTTGTTTATGTATAATTTATATCCCGAGTACTTTCAAAAGGGAAAGAAGGAAAGAGGAAAGGAAGTTAAATTTATTGGAAGTCTATTGTGTAACAAGTGACACAACATCTATTTTATTCTATTTTTCATGATAGTGTTTTCAGTATTATTTTAAATTTTTCCACTGAAGACAGTGAGGCTCAGAAAGATCAGGGTAGATCCCTAGATGTGCAAGCACACAGGTTTGATTCTCCCTTTTCATTTTCTTTATCTCATACCCCCATGGTGTGTGTGTGTGTGTGTGTGTGTGTGTGTGTGTGTGTGTGTGTGTGTGTGTATGTGTGTGTGTGTTGTACTTTTATATATGTGTGCAGGTGCACGTGGAGGCCAGAGGTTGATATCAGGAGCTGTTTTTTTTGTTGTTGTTGTTGTTTGTTTTTTTTTTAAAATCATTCTCCACCTTATTTTTTTTAAAGATTTATTTATTTATTTGAGGTACAGGAGCGTTCTATCTGCATATACACCTCAATGTCAGAAGAAGGCATCAGATCCCCTATAGATGGTTGTGAGCCACCATGTGGTTGCTGGAAATTGAACTCAGGACCTCTGGAAGAGTAGCTAGTGCTCTTAACTGCTGAACCAACTCTCCAGCCCCTCTCCACCTTATTTTTGAGACAGGGGCTCACATTGAACTTGGAGAACATGAACTGGCTAGACTGTCTGGCCTGCCAGACCCTGGCAGGCTCCTGTCTCTGCCTCCCAGAACTGGATTACAGACATGCATTTGACCATTTGGCTTTTTACATAAGCATGAAGGATCCAAACTCAAGTCCTCATGCTCCACTGAGCCAGCTCCTCCTAAATATCAGTTCTTCCTTTGAATTGCTTTTTCCTTCCCTCCATGATGGCCTCAAAAGACTTGAGTGATAAGATATCAAGTAAAATAAGATGGCTAAAAATGAAGATTAGGGGTCTAGAGAGGACAGGCAGGTGGGCGGGTAGGAAGGGATGGACAACCAATCAGAAATATGGAATGGATTACTATATGGTATACACTATTTACAGATTATATAAAAGGATGAAATGCTTAGAACTCTCTTGGAGGTCTGTGGACTGGTAAAGGTCTTGCTTGTTCTTTATCTGTTTGAGAAAGGTGTATCAGCTAGTATTTGGTTTCTCTTTGTCTGGAAGGACGCTCATGTTTCCATTTTCTTCTTACGTTAGTCCACATCTTGCTAACATATGCTTTAGCAAGATGAATTTTTTTCCTTCAGTTTTGAGAATTTCCTACTGTGTACAATGAAGTATGATCAAATCTAGTCCCCCATTGAAATGATTCCTAATGACTTATTGCTATATTCATAGATTGGTGCATCTGTCAAACCCTCCTAAGAGAAATTCCTTCTTGCAGTAAATGGCAATGAAGAGAACACAACCAGGCAACGAGGAGAGAAGAAGAAACTATGGAGGGCTCAGCCCTAAATGGGATGTCTGTGGCACACCCCCCCTCCCTTGAGGAGGGAGCAGAGAGACTGTAAGCACCAGGGATGGTGAAGGACTTTTAGAAACCTGTTGTCCTGACACAGCAGGACAGTTGCACACAGGAACTCACAGTGACCATGACAGAATGTACAAGGCCTGTAGAAGCTCAAGCCAGACAAAATCCCAGCATGGGGTCAGGACCACTGAGTCCCATCCACAGATGAGGGGCTATTGGCATTGCATAGCTTCTGGGAAAAGAAGCCTGCTTTCTTTAAGGATGTGAGCCCTGGTAAATTCACCTCATTCCAGGGCAGGCCCCATACCCCAGAGTATATGAGCAAACAAACTGGACTTGAACTGGT
Organism: Peromyscus californicus insignis; assembly: GCF_007827085.1. NCBI lineage: Eukaryota > Metazoa > Chordata > Mammalia > Rodentia > Cricetidae > Peromyscus > Peromyscus californicus. The sequence continues at coordinate 46,821,051 of NW_026294573.1, forward strand.
TAGTTTTATGTCAACTTGACACAGGCTAGAGTCATCTGAAAGAAGGAACTTCAGCTGAGAAAATGATTTGGCTGTAAAGCATTTTCTTAACTAGAGATTAATGGGGGAGGTCTCAGCCCACTTTGGGTGGTGCCAACCCTAGGCTGGCTGTCCTGGGTTCTATAAAAAAGCAGGCTGAGCAAGCCATGAGGAGCAAGCCAGTAGGCAGTATCAGCTGCATCAGCCCCTGACTCCAGGTTCCTGCCCAGTTTCAGTTTCTGTCCTGTTTGAGGTCCTATCCTGACTTCCTTCACTGATGGACTGTGATGTAGAACTGTGAGTCAAATAAACTCTTTCCTCTCCAAGTTGTTTTTGGTCATGGTTTTTTATTACAGCAATAGTAATCCTAAGAGAGGACTCAATGGGTTTTTTAAAGGAGGACATAAGGTTGGGTGGGTAGGGTGGTGGGAGTAGATCTTGGAGGAGTCGTGCGAGGAACAATGGATATAATTAAAGTGCATTGCATGTGATTCTCAAAAAATCAATAAAAATACTTTTTCTTTAGTTTTGAGAATTTCATATGGTCTTAGGATTTCTGCTCTTGTGAAGAGACACCATGACCACAGCAACTTTTACAAAGGAAGCATTTAACTGGGGCTGGCTTACAGTTCAGAGGTTTAGTCCATTATTGTCACAAAGGAAAGCATGGCAGCATGCAGGCAGACATGGTGCTGGAGAGGTATCTAGAGTTCTACACCTGGATCGACAGGCGGCAGGAAGAGACAGTGACACTGGGTCTGGCTTGAGCATCTGAAATCTCAAAGCCCACCCCCCATGACACATTTCCTCCAACAAGGCCACAGCTCCTCATAGTGCCACTCCCTATGGGCCTTTGGGGGCCATTTTCATTCAAACCACCACACATACTATATACAATGAAATATGATCGTATCTACTGCCCCATTTCCCTCTCCAGCTTCTCTCATGGTCCTCCTAACACCTCCCACCCAACTTTATGCCTTTTAAAATTTTATTTTGAAGAATGTTAAGGAAACATGACCAAGTCATGTTGTTTTCCTTTTAATAATCATTTTAAGAAGATGTATTTATTTGCATGTTATGTGTCTGAGTATTTTGCCTACATGTATGGATATGCACCACGTGTGAGCATGGTACCTTTAGAAACAAGAAGAGGGTGTCGGATCCCCAGATCTGGAGTTACAGATGGTGTGAACTGATATGTGGGTACTGGAACCAAACCTAGGTCCTCTGCAAGAGCAGCAAGTGTTCTCAACTGCCCCGATACCTCTCTAGCCCCCACGTTCCCTTTCATGACCATTTAAGGAGAATATTAACAGCTGGTTTGCACCAGGTGTCCTGCTTGGAGCTGGGGATGTAGTAGCTTTTTGGGTTCTTGTACAGAAACTGCCTTCCTCCACTAATGCCAGTTACATTATGTATGCACCATTCAGATGAATTATTAAGATGTTTTCTGATATGCTTGTCTTGTTGAGATCAAAGGAAGAGTATTCCCCTGTGGCAAGGAGATGGGGAAATACTTGACTTCTAGGCAAGTAGGAAATCATTACCGATATCAATCGCTCCCATGTTCCATCACCCAGAAAAGTGGGTCCTTAGTTAGAAAACTCAAGCAGGGAATTCCCATCTCTCTTTGGGTCTTGTTTACTCGGATTGGGACTTCAAGGCATAGTCATACCACATGACTGCAATGCATAAAGGCTAGGAGTTATTAGGATGTAGGCATGGTAGGTCTAGCCACAGAATCCAGAGGCCAATTGATATCTCCACACATTTGTGCTGTTAAAACAAAATCCTTAGACTGTCTGATCTATGAATAGAATAACTTTAATGATCACAGTCACGGAGGCTGGAATTCTGAAATCAAGACACTAGCAGGTGTCTGCTCAGAGTCCAGTCTTCACTTTTGGGAAGATGCTTTTAGCACTGCCTGCTCTGCATAGGATGAAGGCCACTGGATCCTCCTATGGTGGAAGACAGAAGGGCAAAAAGGCCTAGCTGTACTCCCTGCCAGACCTTTCATTAGGCCCTCTGAAAACCTCCACATGGGATATGAAGCTTCAATGTGAACTTTGGGAAGGACACAGACCTTCAAACCATAGCAATTGGGATGTTTCTCATGCACAACTGTTTTAAAAGCTGACTTCATATGCACCAGAAAGTTCTGCTGATGTCTGAGAGGTGACATCGCTTTTCCCTGTGAGGACATGGTGGGCATGATCTTCTCCAGCACTCATGTGCATATCCCCTTTCCTCTGCTTACTCCCCCTCCAATGCCATGCTTATATTTTATAGGTAGAAGGTATGTACAGGCATTGCTAGACAGCAGGAACAAGATGGCCTCCGCATGGTAGCTTCAGGGTAGGGGTTTAAGAGCATCCAAGTTAAAGATCTACAAAATTTATTTTGAAAAAAAAAAAGGAGCATTCTTTATTTGTTCTTCATGCATCACCTGCAACCATGTTATAAAACCCGTTATTGTTAGATATTTTATTATAACTTCAGCTCTGCAATCATGGAAAAGCAAATGCTTTGGATTGTGTTTGGGATGGAGTGTTAAATAAAAGGGGAGTCATGTCCTTTGAGGTTGGCAGGGCTAGAAAAACTGATTAGTGAGCAATTCCCAGGGCTGAGGAGTCTGGATGATGGGGTACTGAAATACAGCCAGCTTTCCTCACACATCAGGGCAATGTGAGCCACTCTATCAATAGGTAAGGAGGGGAGACAAAACACTTTGTTCTCACCATATCTTACTTTTATCTCTTGGTCTTAGGCACACGAGAAGAATGTATTTCTAACTGTCCTTGCAAGCAGATTAGAGAACGTGACCAGGAATAGTATGTGGTAAAAAGAAATGACTATGACTCATGGGACTGTGGAATTGTCCTCCTTCCTTTCTTTTTGCTGCAATCCTGTGAACACATCTGGTTAAGGTAGAAGAGTCACAGAATCAGGGGGGCTGCATCCCTGAGCGTCACATCGGCTTCCCTGAGCATCAGAGAGAACTATGGTACAGAATCTGTTAATGAAGCACCAGCCTGGACTATAAGGCACATTTCGTTGTTTTAAGTTTCTAAGAACTTGGGGATAATTTGTTACTGTGGCACAGCCTCTCTTATTCTGACTGGTACAGTTAGTTGTCTTACATTCGTTATTGAATCACAGTAACTTTGAAATGGATTGGTAGGAAAAGCAAAAGGCAAAGGGAAGAATTGGGACGGGAGATAAGGAAAACTGCCCTGGTATGGGTGGGGTTAGCCAACTCTATGGGGCATGAACTGAAGATCAGATTGTAACGCTAACTGACACGATCTGGGTTCCTGGGAATCACAGTGGCTTTTACATGTATCATGTTAATGCATCAGGTTAGTTCACATATCATGGTATTGAGTTCCTCAACAGTCTCACAGTGTCAGTGTTATTAATCTTATATATACGAATAAACTGAAGTACAAAGCCATCTCTAGGTCACACAGCCCACAAGAAGCAGAGCCAGGTTTCAAACTCAGACCTGGTTGCTGAGGTAACATCAGATGGTAGCCATAGCCTAGCTGCTGACCCTGCAGAAGCTCACAGGCCTGGGATTGCTGTAATTTAAGGGAGAGATTCTGGCAACCACTGAGAGAATGACTGGCATTTAGAGATGGATTTCAACATCCAGGGAGAAAGCCTGGTGTGCCCAGGAAAGACACCAGGGCATCAGACAAGGAGACAGGTGTTAAGGCCCCTCACAGAAGGCATGTGAACATCAAGGTAGAAGCAGATACCCAGCTGGAAGGACCGGGAACATACAATGGAGGCTGGGGACCAGTCAAGACATAATGACACTCTAGTGACAGAAGACTGAGTTTAGTGTGCACCAGACTACAGGAACAGGGACATCAGGTCTCCCTGCCACGGGGATGTCCCCACCATCCCATCTCCTTGGTTAATGGTTTCTGAGACTAAAAAGATCTGGCCTTGTGACCAAGGTCTCTAGACCTGTCCAGGGAGTGGCTAAGAAAGGCACCAAGATGGAATAGGAGAGATCCTTGGCCCAGACAAGACAGAATAAGAACTACACAATCTGTGCCCTGTGGGTAACAGGGAGGAAGTATGAATATTATGGATTTGATTTTTGGCCAATCCCGATTCAACTGCTTAGCAGCTCTGTCTTTGACCTAGTGATCTTGTATGTGCCTCAGCTTTCTGATCTGTGAAATGGAGTCTGATTCTATTCCCATGTGGCTGTAACTGTGACATTTTAGACAGCACAGAAAGAAGCGTGCGTAGGAGGTGACTGCTGACAGGAACTCAGCGTTTCTCCTTCCTCTCTTTTCATAGAGGGAGGCCACATATCTCTGCCCAGAGAGGCGAGACAGGCTTCACAGAGCCAACAAGGCCTGACTCTTAGTCCTAACATGACCGAGGATGGGACAGTCTAGAGAGAGAAGAGCTTGGACAAAGACCTGAGTTTGACAAGCAATTCTCCTGAACAGACCTTAAGAAGGCTAAAAGGATGGGAGGCGTGGCGTCTGCTTTCAGGAGTTGTGGTCTCGCCACCTGTCACCCCGACAGCAACCTTCCTGTGATGTCCACGTTCCCCACTTACTAGTTGTGTTACCAGCACGGTCATCAGCTCAAGCCAAGTTGCCAAGGGTCAGTGCAACAGCTTGGAGGAAGGTAGGGTGCGGCCAGACCCCTGTGAGAGATCCCAGTCTGAATGGAAAGCCTGGAGGAGACAGATTGGCTGGCCTTTATTCAGGTTGCAAGATGAAAGTCTTTCGCCATTGAAATGAAGGGCTTCCCTGGGAAGGGAGATGTGCTTCTGTCAATGAGATGTGTTTCCCACTGTCTCTGGAGCAGGGGATGCTACTTCAAGTCACAGTGGCACAATCTGTGTGGACATTAGCCAGGTGGAACTGAGTGTGGAGGTCAGTGATTTATTTAAAGGCATTTTATCACTGTGGCATTTAATCACCTATACAAACATTTGTTGAACTGAATCACCCCATATAATGCTTGCAAGCGCCTAGGCAGGATGTGTACTAAATTCCAGTTTTCCAGATGAAAGAACAGCAGGATTTGATTAGGGTCTGGTTTGGAGGCGTGGTTTGGAGGTGTGGCATGTGGAGGAGGAGGAGAAAGGTGGGAGGGTTAGAGAAGCTTGGCAAACTTTGAACTTGAAAGTTCTATGATGAACATGACCACCCCACTTTGCTGAGTACCTCCCTGCTCTGGGCTCCTACTTACTATGGGATGGTCTGTATGTTAAATGTATTGCTCTGATTGGTTAATAAATAAAACACTGATTGGCCAGTAGTCAGGCAGGAAGTATAGGTGGGACAAGGAGAGAAGAGAATTCTGGGAAGTGGAAGACTGAGGCAGAGAGACACTACCAGTTGCCGCCATGGAAAGCGAGATGTAAGGTACTGGTAAGCCATGAGCCACATGGCAACTTATAGATTAATAGAAATGGGTTAATTTAAGACATAAGAACAGCTAGCAAGAAGCCTGAGCCATTAGGCCAAATAGTTTAACTAATATAAGTCTCTGTGTGTTTACTTGGTTGGGTCTGAGCAACTGCGGGACTGGCGGATGAGAGAGATTTGTCCTGACTGTGGGCCAGGCAGAAAAACTCTAGCTACACCTACTTACATCCTGTTCATGCCCACATCCATGTCCCTAGGCCCTCATTCATCCCAAAATTGCCTAATTTTCTCTGTGGGCTAGAGTAGGCCAAGTCACACAGAAGGGAACAGAACTACAATGTCTTCACCCCAAAGAGCCGACTTAGGTTACAGGTGAATCTTTATGTGGATGCTCACATGTTGTAAGACATTTTGTTTGTGTTCTAACAAATAAAGCTTGCCTGGAGATCAGAGTGTGGAACTAGGCACTAGTTAACCATACAGGCCAGGCAGTGGCGGCACATACCTTTAATCCCAGCACTTGGAAGGAGGAAGCAGGAAGATCAGGAGTTCAAGGCCACCCTGGGCTACAAGAGATTGATCTAGTCTAAAAAAGAAAAAGAGTCAGGCAGTGGAGGCTCATGCCTTTAATCCCAGGACCAGGGAAGTGGAGACAGGAATCTAAGGCAGGAGGAGACAGGAGCTCGGCCCCTTTTTGGTCTGAGGATTCAGTTAGAGCTAAGAAGTCTCTCTAGTGGCTCTAATGGCTGTTTCCTTTACTTCTCTGATCTTTCAGCATTTACCCCAATATCTGACTCCGGGTTTTTATTACTAAAACCGATTAGAATTTGCACTACACTCACATCCTTAAGTACTATAAAAGAGAATAATTGGGGACACAGAAGATGGTCAAGAAGTCCAGGACTCCTTTTTCCAACACATATTTTGGAGTACCTACTCATGGTATTGAGTTAGGTGGGCACTGCTCTATGTATTGAAGACAGAGTGACACATATCCAGCTGCCCATGAGAGTTCTCATTTGGGTCCTCCACACACATTGCAAGCCCACCAAGGCCATAACTTAACCCAAGATCTAGCCCCTTGAGCCTGTTCCAGAGAGCACAAAATTTATCCTCCTTTCTTGAAGATACTGTGGACCTTCCTAACCCCCACCACGCTCTGTGCCCCATTTGGCAGCCATCAGCAAAGGCGCTTTGTCCACGCCCACTCCTGTATTTGGTACTTGATAGTTACCCACCGAAAGTCAGAACAGTCCTCGCCATCCAGGGACTTACAGTTTAGTTTCACCTCGAAAGATGCCTAGACCTCTAGACTATCTCAATAGCCAATCTCTTCAGTGAATCTCCTCTATGGCTTGTGTGTTTAGGCCCAAGACGCCCCTGCCTCTAATTTACCATAGCACATCAGACAAGTTAACTGGGGCTTTCCAGACTGATCTTCCCATAGGCAAATCCGATAGTGATACTGTGCACTGGAAATGCACAGTATTTGTGCTGAAAATGTATGTGACCCGGCATACAAGGGGTGAAGTCCCAAGTTTTCCCACGTACAAAGGGTTCTTCAGACCTGGGCCCTGGGGCTATTCCAGTCTTGGCTACTGATGTCCCCACAGTTGATTTCTTCATTCTTGGGCTTACAATGATTCATCATATCCCCAGATGTTTGCCTGCTTTTCTTTTCTCTACCTAGAATGCCAGTCCTGATGCACCCGCCACCCACCTGGGCCCTCCCCATTATCCCAAGAGCTAGTGAAATGCTGTCTCTGCATTGACTGACCACAGCATGAGGCCTCTGCTCCCACAGGTCCCTCCTTACCATCTCATAATGCAGCTGCCCTGCGGAACTGAGTCCGTTTGTAGCCTGGAGACAGTCATCCACCCGTGCTAATACTCCCAAGGTCTTCAGAGGTTGCTTCCCAGGTGTCCCCAATCCAGACTATCAAGCATGACGTCATGCCATCTGCCACAGTCTTCCCTGTCTGGTACAGCTCCTCTTTGCAATGACCAGAACCCACAGGGTCGTGGAGTGAACTTCATTACGGCTGCTGCTGAAGGGGTCATGGTGACCACACCCATGTTCTGGCACTAAGTACGAAGAACTTTACACACATGACTTCGCTGTGTGCTTGAACAAGTGGGAGGCAGGCACTAACTCCCCCTACAGATGAGAAAGAATATGAAAGTTTCATCGAGGGCTTGCCTGCCTGGAATTATCCCAGCTATTCTCACACAGAACACCTGTTTTTCAATGTTGTGATAGGATACATAGGAACATCTGGATGCCATTCCATCCACCAACCTGCCTTTGTTCCTTTGCCCCTGTCTGTCTAACCCCTCACCCCACCCCACACACACACATAGGCAATGGGGCCTTCAAAAACAGGACCTGCTTCTTTTTTTGGCAGGGAGAGGTTTCGAGAGAGGGTTTCTCTGTGTAGCCTTGGCTGTCCTGGAACTGGCTCTGTAGATCAGGCTGGCCTCGAACTCACAGAGATCCTCCTGCCTATACCTCCTGAGTGCTGGGTATTAAAGGCGTGCACCATCACCACCTGGCAGGACCTACGTCTCATTCACTCCCTTCCCCTGTGCTCAGCTCAGGGCTGAGCCTTACAAATGCTTACAAGTGTTTCTCTCAGGTGAGACTTCATTAAGATGTATGAGTCATCTTTTCTTTTTTTAGGGCTATGTGTCTTCTCATTACTCAGTCAGCATCCTTGACAGCCAAGCCCAGGAGAGGCAGTATAGGTTGAGGGCTGTAGAAAGGTGGGTTGTATAATCCTGTTCAAGTAGCTGGAATGCAAACTGCCAGCTATTTCCAGATCCTTTCAAATGCTTGGCTTCTACTCAGTCCAGACCATGGAAATATAATAATATTTTGGGCAGCTTCAAGGCAGCCATCCGGCTATGAGCCTGCCTCAAGCACAGGGGGACATTTTAGCATCCAGTCCAATGTCCAAATCTGTCTATTTGGCCACAAATGTGCATCTTTCCTTCATGTGCAAATTGCACTGTGCTCTGGGAGTAACAGTAAATTGGCCTCATTCTGGCTAAAGTCACATATCAGACCTGGAGAGTGGAAGGGTACTCAGTCCTTCCCCACTGTGCGGCAGGCCCAGCCAGCAGCCTGGGCTCCATGATCTGAAGCATTTCTGATCTGATGATCTCGCTCTGTACTCAGTGTCTTGACCATCTGTCAGGGAGGCAAATGCCACGCAGGGCTGGTTAACTGAACAAGGAGTTTGGGAATAGGGCACTGAGCTAGGAAAAGTGGAACTTTTTCTAAAAGTGAGTTAGAAAGGCTGTTTTTGGTGGATCCATAAAGGTCTTTCTTAGAAGTGGAAATAACAAAATTCATCTGTTATAGGTAAACATGGTGGTGCTTTATCCTTTCATTGGTTTTATGATTGAGCCAGCCTTCCCCGGGTACTGTATATCTATCTGTCAGTGTGCAATTACAGGAACAGAGATTTCCCTCAATATTGGACAGAGGGAATTTCATAAGGAGCACCGGTCCTACCCTGAGAGCTATAAGTAAACCAGAGGCAAACTAAAAGCTGGAAGCCACTAGCCTGGAGGTGTCAACACAGGATGAGGTGGCATCAGTCTGAGATCTGGAAACACCCAGGCAAAACCTGAACCACGTGGCTGTTAGCATGCATGCCTCCCCAGGCTTCATTGAGAAGAAGATATGCCCCGGCTTCTCCCTCTTCTCCTCCTTCAGCCTTCTGGCATGGCCTCCTACTCACCAAGCCGAGGCAGGGCTCACCTGATGAAGGCGCCTGGGACTGCAGCCTGGAGTGACGAGGAGGTATTCTGTGGGACTGAAGGGAGCAGGTCAGAGGTGAAGAATTGTTCAGAGGGCTATGGGTTAGAGTGTGGGCACAAGGATGAAAGCATTGCAAGGGAAAAGAGCCCTACATAAGATTCAAACAAACAAACAATATTACATAGTCAAAGAGCAACAAGGTCTTCTGTGAATGAGGAGGGTCAGGACAGAGGGTCGGAGAGGAGTTCGTGGGGATCTGAGAGAGGCAAGATCCTTTGAGTGAAGCCAGGGAAAGCAGAGAAATCACAGGGAGACTCTGGTAGGAGCTTGGCCTCCTGGGGGCAGAGAGAACTTCAGTCTGGCAGGAGGGGGAGGTGTGTGTGTGTGTGTGTGTGTGTGTGTGTGTGTGTAGATGCATGTGGTGTGTATATGTGTAAGAATGTATGTATGTATAGGGTTTTCAATGATACTCAGAGTCCAGACAAAGCCTGAAGTTTGGGGGAATTCTGCTGCAAGGGATGGAAAGGGGTGATATAAGACACCCTGATACCAACCTGCCTCCTTCTATTCTATTAAACAAAGGAAATGTACACTTCATGCTGAGTATTCACACTTTAACATTTACCCTGAATACCAGGATCCAAGATATTCTTATACTTCTCCACAGACAACTACCTAAGTTACATTATCTGTGGGGACAACCCTTTGTTTGGAGTTAGATTATGTCTGGAAACCTTTACAGGAGATGGGAATCCCCAATCAGATGCACAGTATGGTCTATCAAGGGACTGTACTTTGGGGTTGAAACTAAGGTAATAAAATCTGAGCTGTGGTTCAAAGATTCTCAGGTGGCATATGAAGATCACCTCTCTAGGGGATTGCTCACAAGGGTCACTCTTGGGAGCATCTAAATAATCTGCTTAAAAATTGGGCCGGGCGGTGGTGGCGCACGCCTTTAATCCCAGCACTCGGGAGGCAGAGGCAGGCAGATCTCTGTGAGTTCGAGGCCAGCCTGGTCTACAGAGCGAGATCCAGGAAAGGCGCAAAGCTACACAGAGAAACCCTGTCTGGAAAAACCAAAAAAAAAAAAAAAAAAAACAAAAAACAAAAAAAACAAACAAACAAAAATTGGTCTGGTAACGTTATGATTGAACACCATGTGATTTAGTCTAGCTGTGAAGAACACACCAGCCCTTCATGTCTACACAGTACCTTGTATTTTCTAAAACACAAAAATCAAAAGACACACAAATCGAGGGGGAAGGAGAGCAGAATAGAAGAGTCATTTATTCTTATGAGAATTTTTTTTCAAAAGCCTTGCACTGTCAAGAGAGACAGGGAGTCAATATCTGAGCATACTTCAAGAAGTCAACATCTGAGGGTATTTTAAGAAACTCACTGTCAGAGGTTAGGGGGTTGTAAATTGCATCACCCAGTTAACTAAAAGATTTCCAAGAGATTATTTGGAGTGATTGCAAAATAACATTCACCATTCACTCCTACAACCTGTTACCTATTTGAAGCATGGTCCTAATTAGTCTTATCACTTAAAAACCCAGAGTCAGATATTGAGGGTGAAAGCTGAAAGATCAGAGAAGGAGAGCAGCAGCCACTAGAAACTTCTTAACTTTACAAATCCCCAGACCAAATTAGGGGGAGACCCTGTCTCCACCCACCTTATATTCTTGTCTCCTCCTCCCTAAGTGCTGGGATTAAAGGCATGCACCACCACTGCCCAGCTCTGTTTCTCTTTTAAACTGGTTCAATCTTGTGTAGCCCAAGGTGGTCTTGAACTCCTGATCTTCCTGTGTCCTCCTCCCAAGTGCTGGGATTCAAGGTGTATGCCACCACTGCCTGGCCTCTATGATTAACTAGTGGCTGGCTCCACCCTCTGATCTCCTGGCAAGCTTTATTTGTCAGAACACAAACAAAATATCATATACCACCCATTGTAAGAAAATGAAACTTTTCACATTCCAACTGCAACTGACCTTTTTGGGAGCCTACTTAGTATCCTCGTTTTCCTGCTTACCTGGGGTGGTCTGAGTAGGAATGCCCCCCAATAGGCATTATTCACCAGGGAGTGGCACTATTTGAAAGGATTAGAATGATTAGAAGGTATAGCTTTGTTGGAGGAAGTGTTTCACTGGGGATGGACTTTGAGGTTTCAAAAGTCCATGCAAAGCCCAGTCTCTCTCTCTCTCTCTCTCTCTCTCTCTCTCTCTCTCTGTGTGTGTGTGTGTGTGTGTGTGTGTGTGTGTGTGTGTGTGTGCGCGTGCGTGTGTGTGTGTGTGTGTGTGTGTGTGGTGTGTGTCTCCCTATGGATCAGGATGAAGAACTCTCAGCTACTTCTCCAGCACCATGTCTGCCTGCTTGCTGCCTTGATCCTCATCATGATGATAATGGACTAAACCTCTGAAACTGTAAGTCAGCCACCAATTAAATGTTTTCTTTTATAAGAGATGCCTTGGCCAATGATAGAACAGTGACTAAGACATTACCATTTCTTCTGTCAAGAAGGCATCCTAAAAAATAATTCCTTCTTTCTAAAATGTGTGATCTCATTCTTCTTGGTCTATGTGATTTAAGTGAACCTGATCCCACCCCTGGCTTCAGATTTGAGTCTTGATTGGTTCAGGGGTGAGTGGGTCATCTAAGTCAGTCTAATTGGAGGAAGCACAGGATTCAAGGCACCTGGGAGGGGCTTCTCCTGCTCTCAAAACAGGTTAGGACTATGTAACAGCTACTGTTGATAGCTTCTAGGGAGTCAAATTAGGAAGATGCTTACTCCCTGAAAGGCAGGGCAGTCCTTAACGTTTGGTGTGGATTAAACTGCTCCAAACTTAATCTACACTTGGACTACCAGGCTTTGAGAAGCAGATTTCGTTTCCTTACTAAGGCAAGGCATTCCTTTTCTGGCAAATAAAACCTTGGTTGAAAACCAAAACAAGGTTTCAGAATTCAGTATTGCCAACATGAGACACAATAGAATTTACACTTGCATTTCCTGAGCTTGGAGACATCCTAAATGTTTCACATACATTGTTTCATTGAGTGTCCTACAGTAACACAAGTTTAAGGTGAGAAAGACGGGGCTCTCAGAAGGCTTGACTGACTTTGATAGTGGGGACAGCTGATCCTCTCCGCTCTCACTCACAGTTCTCCTCCTCCTTGGAGCTTTAGCAATTCTGAGTGTGTTCTTCCTTAGGTCAGTTCTGAGAATCAGGTAGCTCTTCTGGGTAAATGCTCTTTAAGAGATGAACTCATTATCCTGGAGTAACTGCAGAAACCAGCAAAATAAAAAGGGACCATTGTTGAGATTGGGGGGGGGGGCAAGCAGAGGGAATATGAGGGTATAAGTGATCTGATGAGGAAAATAGGGGAGGGGGGCTCTGATTAGGGAAGGGGAGGAAGATACGCATAAAAGAGGGTAAAACGGCGGGCAGTAAGGATGTCTGAAAAAGTCATAGGGAATCATGTTATCAACTATCTGCATAAAAATACCTATAACACACGGAAGTCTGTGTATAAATACACATACATAGTTTAAGGGAAATTTTCTCAGCTCTGCTGACAATTCTTCTTCAAAGACCACCTAACAAAACCCTGACACCAGGCATGAGAAGCCCTTCTTCTGAATTGTTAATCAGGTTGTCCAAGAGACTTCCAAAACATTACAGGCTATTGCTGTTGCCCTTGCTTGCACCCCCCAGAGGTGGGAGGTAAGTCTCTATTGCCGAAACACCATGCACTTCAGACCTAGTGCTGAGAGAGTCAGAGCTGGAACTGACCTGAAAGCATTCTCCCTGAGGACTGGCTCTCCTGGTACCAGAAGCTGCCACACAAGCTTCTAAAGGAGGGAAGTAACCAACAGTCCTACCGAGCTATGACACCTCTGAACCACAACAAACACAGGGACATGACCCTAAGGGTGCAGCAGTGGCACACACACACCTAGGTGGTTTCCACCGGCTCTCTAATCGGACTGAGGACCCACTCAATAAGATGGAAATCATGTCTAGTACTGGAAACCTAGCCAGCTACCCAGGGCTAGTGAAGTCATGGATCCTGGAGGAGAACCTCTAACTGCTACTTTTCTAAACCAGCATAATTTTAACTACATCATAAATATTGGTCCTTAAAGACACTGATAAGTGTAGTTATCATCCCTCACCAAGGAAACTTCTCCCTGCAAAAAATGGAGAACATTACAGAAAATTACAACCGATCAAAATGCACAGTTGTGGAGCCTGGTCCCAACAGATACAGCTACAACTCCCACACGTAAGGCTCAGAGATCGCTGAGGAAGAGGGGACCAAAAGATTGCAAGAGCCAGAGGAACAGGGAGTGTGCTGTGAGATCATGTCTCCTAGGAATGTCAGAAGCTACAACCAAGAAGTCTTACCAGCATGACTGCCTAAACATGAGCTGGACAAGGGCAACAGCAATAGGCGTGCCAAAGCAGGCAGGAGAAAGCCCAGGAGTCCTCGACCTACAGAAAGAACTCCGGGCAGCTAAGGAAGGCTGAGAGCAGGGGAAATCATCTTCTCCAGGGAAGAGCATGCCGGTTGGTTAGCCAATCCCAAACGGGCAGCCCTGAAAATATATATACAAGAAACATTATACAGAACGAGCAGGTTGATTTATGTATTTAGGAGAGTGTGTGTGTGTGCATGTGTGTGTGTGTGTGTGCGTGTGTGCGTGTGTGTGTGTGTGTGTGTGTGTGTGTGTGTGATACACACATATTTTTACTTACTTATATGTGTGTGTTTGTAAAATGACAATTAAAAGAAGAGGCCATGAATCTGAGAGAGCAAGGAGGGAGGGATGGATGGGAGGGTTTGGAGGGAGGCAAGAGAAGAGGGAATGATACAGTTATATCATAATCTCAAAAAAGAAAATAAATACCTCTAATAGAAGAGATGAACTCACTTTCCTCCTGTGATCCCTGCCTCTTGAAATACTCCATTGGCATTGGTGTGGATACAGACAGAGTGGGAGCCATCAGCGGGTTCTTGAGGGTTAGGCCAGTGCAACTCTTCTGCCCCCTGTCTGGAACTGTCTCTTAGGTCCCCAGCTACCTGCAAGGAAATAGTCTCTCCAGGGAGGGGAAGAGTACCTATCTGCTACATCCAAGGAGGGCCATCCCAGGATCCTGCCCCCGACCTGCTGTCCGTGGATGCAGGATTCTAAGCTGAACATGCCATCTCATAGCCGGCTCCAGTTCTCCATCTCCCCACTGGCACACACATTTACATTAAGTCATCCCCTCAATACCTTTCACCCTGCTTCTCTGACAGCTGATTTGCATTCCTTTCCTCTGTATCTTCTAAAGCAAAGAAGAAACTCCCAGCTTCCCTGACATTTGATAGAACCAGGGAAGCTGTTCCTACCTCAGAGAGATGTTCACTGCCTGATAATGTATATGAGGAATAGATCATTTACTTACGCTCAAAGCAGATGGACTTTATAAGGAGAAGTACTCTGTAACGCAGACATGGCTGGGAAGAATAAATCAAATCTTTCTGTGTACTTAGGGGAAAAGGAATTATTTAAATGTGGCCTCCAGCTTCAGAAGGCCCATTTATGGAACATGCAATCCTGCATCCTGACCACCAGGGGGAGCGCTAGGCCCATCTCTACACTGGTTCTATTTTTAGAGACTGATACTTGTCTCAAGGAAAAAAAACGAAGACATAAGACTACAATACTTTTTTTTTAATCAGACCAACTTATAAATTATTTGCGAGTCCAATAAAAGGCAATTATCAACATTTCCTACTATTTCAAGAGTAATATATTCTATGTTAGAAAAAGATTCAATTTATTCCTTGGCTATGATTCAGATGACAGAAAACTGTAAAGCTGGATGCTTGGGAGAGTGCTTGCTACAACAGAAGAGACCATTGTCTTCAAAGTTTCCCTCTTTTCTTCCCATCCATGAGGGCAAGCCATGCTTTTCTAAGTAGAGAGGTATGGTGTAATAGGACATGTGTGAACAAAACCCAGTCTGTGGCATTCTGGGACCACAGCAATCCAAACAGACTAAACAAGCTGAGATCTGAATACTCAGAGGTGAGAAGCATTAGGCATGATTTGCAGACATGTTGCAAACTTCTGAAACTCCAGGCAGTCAAGGGAGAGGTCCAGAGTCAAGAACAGAGGATGGTTCTACAAGGAAGGACCCGACACAAAGTCTGCTGTGAGGCCGAGAGGTGGGGCCTCACCAAATGCTCTGAAGCTGAGAGGTGGGGCCTCACCAAATGCTCTGAAGCTGAGAGGTGGGGCCTCACCAAATGCTCTGAAGCTGAGAGGTGGGGCCTCACCAAATGCTCTGAAGCTGAGAGGTGGGGCAGCATCGGCCTCATCGAATGGGTTTGGTCATTCAGCTTTGCCTGACCTTAGTTCTCTGTGCGTGATCACTGCGTGTTGATCTGACCATGTTCAACCCGCAAGCCTCATATTCATCTCTGAAGCTCATTCTCAACCTCGTCCCCTACCTTTCTACCTTCCTCAGCCTTTCTCTATGCCCATGGAGGCTGAGTCATAGACAACCATGGCCCAGATGGTGCTGTCAGGTTCCAGTTGGGAAGCTCCAGTGTGAGGTCCACGGTGAGGTAAGACAGTCAGAGTACCTCTCCTGCTCTCTTCCCATTGTGCTGTGGGTCACAGATTGCTGTGGGATGTTCTGTATGGCAAATGTGTTGCTGATTAGTCAATAAATAAAACACTGATTGGCCATTGGCTAGGCAGGAAGTGTAGGCGGGACAAGGAGGAGAATAAAGCTGGGAAGTGGAAGACTGAGTCAGAGAGACACTGCCAGCCGCCAGGATGACAAACAACATGTGAAGATGCCGGTAAGCCACGAGCCATGTGGCAAGGTATAGATTAATGGAAATGGATTAATTTAAGCTGTAAGAACAGTTAGCAAGAAGCCTGCCACGGCCATACAGTTTGTAACCAATATAAGTCTCTGTGTTTACTTGGTTGGGTCTGACGGCTGTGGGACTGGCAGGTGATAGAGATTTGTCCTGACTGTGGGCCAGGCAGGAAAACTCTAGCTACAACAGATAGTTCCTGTGTCCCCTTGCACCTTCTCACCACATAGTCCCTGTGTCCCCTTGCACCTTCTCACGCCTTGGCTTTGGAGTGTACCAGAAACTCCTCTGGTGGGAATGACCCCTGCTCTCCCTGGTCATGACCGCATCTCACTGGTTTCCTCAACCCTGTCCACACATCCCCATTCTCCTTTTGAATCCTGTGGGTGAACTATTTTCTACCAATGTCCAACTTTTATATCACCTCATTGTAAATACTTATTTATTGTCTTATTTTAAAAAGGAACTTACAATTTGTTAATGATATATTAAGTGGAAATCTTGTGAGTTATAATGAGAAAACACACAGAAAGGCACAACCTGGAAATGATAGGAAAACTAAGACAGTTGTCTGGCTTCACAACCTCTCCACTGGCCATCAGCAAGACACAAACGGAGCCCCTTGTTTTTCACAATGCCCAGATAAAGCAGAGCATCAATTCAGTTCAGAGTCTATAAAATACAACTAACCCAATTACCATGTGCACATTCAGCCGTGTGGAGCCGGGAGCTTTGGCCGAGTCTCTTTTGTTATAATGAGGGGTCTTATGTAGCACCAGGAAGAAGAGGCACACTGGAGGGAGTGGCTGTGCAGATGCTCCTGGCAAAGGGGACAGAAGGTGCCCCTGGGAATCCTAGAAGAGTATCCCATGCAGCCAGACCTCCCATCAAGACAGCTGCATGCAGCAAGTCTAGCGGTTTCAGCTGCAATGGTTGCTGGGCCTGCACCCCGTACCTGTGATTGACACGGCCCACCAGCAGCTTATTATTGGCATCTCTCTGCCTCTCTTCCTGCCAACAACCGGCTTCCTTCCATGTCTTTAGTCTTCCTCAGTGCTCTAGTTGTTCGGGTTTTCCCTTTGTCGTGATTTTGTTTGCATACAACACCACGTTATTGGGGGTCTCCGTTCTACCTAAGCTCCGTTTTCTGAATAGCCAACTCCCCTTCTGCAACTAATAACTGGATTCTCCTTGTGTCCTCAGAGGGCGCTATGGCTAGCCGCCTGTCTTTGGGCAGAACTGACCACGTGTGTCTACATGCTAACAGCCTTTGGTAGGGTTGTCTATACTCATATGACTGAAAGGTTAACAGGACAGAAGAGTTACCTGCTACTCATGGTGGCCCAGGGGCTGTGGTATAGGCAGGGAGTTGCCTCTGGTGAAGGAACACCGACCCACTGTCCACTTGGATTCCAGAAACATGGTGTTCTTCTTTTCACTGAAAGCACATACTGATTTTGCTTGACTGCGGTTCCCTGGACATCTCTCCATGGCTCAGTTCTCTGTAAAGGCTCGTCTACTCCAGTCTTGATAGCAGGACCCAGAGGTAGGGGAAATACGGCACAGGCCCAGAGAGTAGGAGTTGGAGTTTGGTGAAGCTGTACATCAGAAGTACACCAGAAATGGCCCCGGGTCTGCCAACAAATGCCGGGAGAAAGACAAGTTACCTCTGCCATTGAGCACAGCACCTGGTAACAAGCAAGGGCCACCAACTCAGGACCCGGATGAGGTGAGCTACAGATGGAGTCCTGAAAGGGTACTCGCTGAATGCAGGGGGCAGTCTGGAGAGTGAAGGCCTCCTCTGGGGAAGACTTCCCTGGAGAGTTCAGCAAAGGTTCACAATGGCTGAACTAAAGTTCTAATTCTACCACACAGCCATGTATGTCCTAGGACAAATCTGATGACTGAGCGTGTTTCTGTAGGTATGAAATGTGGACAGTAAGATCCGCCTTAAGGAGCTTTGACATGAAATCACGATTGGGTGGTTTTTAAGTCCCTGCACTGAGAATTGACACAGTTTTATGAGGACAACTGTTGGAGGGGGGCGTGGCTGCTAACCACGTTTGCTAACGTTTGCAACTAGGACTTGGGTTCCCGACAACTTGAGAGAAAAGCGATCCTTCAAAGCAATCCTGGGAACCCACGTCACCCCTGATGAGGCATCCAGGGCACCTCAGGAAGACGGGGCTGTGTGAGGCAAGCAGAGGCCAGGGTTACGTATGCATGCTTCCTGCAGCACAGTTGGCTATGGGTTGAATAATCTATAGCCAGGCTCAGATTTGAAAATAAATTTTTTAAAAAGGCAGCCATACAAGAACAGATAACAGCTCTCCCCAGGGGCACAGCAGGCTGAAAAGTGTTTTCTTGCGTGAAGGCAGGAGGATGGCTCAGTCCATCATAGCATAAGCCTGCCTCTGAAATCCTGGAGGGGTGAGGGGAAGCCCAGGCAACCTTGACCTGCTAGTCCAGTGCACCGGCTCTAACACCACCCTCGCTTGCTTCTCTGAGAGCTTTTGTTCAGGTGAGGATGGAATTTCACCTGTACTGTCCTGTCAGGGGCAGGCTACACAAGGCAGCTTAAGCTTGGTCTTCTTTGCCTGCTGGGGGAAGACGCTGTTCCCCTTCAGCCTAAGGGGCCATCTCTCTGGCAGGAGGGAGGGAGCCCTTACTGCCAGGCAAGGCTGAGGCTGAATTATCTCGCAGGAGCAATTGAAGCCTACCTTGGCTGGAGTCAGCCAGCGAGGCTGTAAAGCACTTCCCTGAGGCACTCCAGCACCCAATTTGGAGATGAGTGGGGATTTACATGATTCAACGGAATGTTTCTTTCCTGTGTCGGGGCTCAGTCAGTCGTGAAGGGGGAATGTGTGAGCAAAGCATAGCAGCTGTGTTAGAGCCTCGTTCTCATCTGGAGGGGCTAGCTGAGCCGAGGCCAAAAGGGCTGAGTCTTTTGGGGACCGTGCCCCAAGGTGGGGTGCAGCTGCTCCACTGTGACCTTGGAACACTCTCCTCATTGGGGTCAGGTGGATGTGTGAAGAAAACTTCTCAGTCTAAATCCACCGTACAAAGGATACCCAATTTACTGAGGACTTACGGGCTGTGCACTATGTTGTCACTTCCCTAACAATTCCTCCCCAGATCTCAACAAGACCTCTAAGAAGTAAGTCCTGTTACCCTCATGTACAGAGGAGGAAACTGAGGCTCAGAGGAGTGGTGAGTCTAAGGAGGCAGAGTTGGAGGGAAGGTCACTCTGATGACTCAGGTGGTGCCACCCCACTCTCTCGAGCAGTCTGGGATTTATACCAGATGTGTTTATTTCTACACACCTATGACTGAATTGGAGAAGAAAATGAGCCCGTATTTTCTAGAGATTCAGGGTCTCTAGAGGACCTCACTAGACTCAGGCTCATCGGGAACTGAGGGCTGGAGAGAGGTAGAGTCCACTACCATGCCTGTAGTGTAGAGGGCAGAGCTAGGAGCTGATGTTCCTAGACAGACTGGATTCAGATCTTTGCCGATCCATGTGCTAGGTGCAGAATTTACCCTTTCTGAGCCTCAGTTTCTTCACGTGTTCAAGAGATTGTCATAGAAATGTAGGGATAGTTGCTTGCCAGTATCATGACCTTGCCGTGCAGTACAGGCTCCCGAAATTCCAAGATGGCCACTGCTTTCATTATTACAGCGTAGCTAAACAAGCCACATCATTGTGGTCTAAGACAAGACACACCATTTATTTTGCTCATGAAGCTTCAATTTGGTCAGGATCAGCAGGATTGTCCCATCCCTGCTCTAAGCAGGACTAGCCGGTGGTTCCTCTGGGGATCCACTCAAATGGCTAACAAAAGCAGCTTGTCAGTTCCTTTCCATAGGGGACTACCGTGGCTCCCACATGATAATCATGGCTGGGATGGAAGACCAAGTATCCCAAAGTCAGAAGATAAAAGAAGCCAGTTTATTAAACCATGAGCCTCCTAGACTGAGGGAGGGGGCACTTCAGGGAGGAATATAAATGGGTTCAGCAATCACGTTTTAAAAGTGCCACAGTGGTCTGCCCTCTAACCACAATTTATTTTCATTTATTCCACATGCCTGCCATACTCACCACATCCCAGGAACCACAAAGCCTCATCCCAGTGTGATGGTAGGCTCAGGTTCAAGGTGCAGGATCTTGCCATCCATCAGGCCAGGCTGTCAATAAGGCTCCTTGAGTGCAGTGTCTGAGACAAAGCTCTTTCTGGATCAGTAGTCCCGTGAACTAGAAAGACAGGCCATTTGCATTCACAGCCAATGACAGTAGTCACACTCACAGGACAGTGAGGGAGTCCGGCTTGTCTGTGAGCATCTGGAGCAGGGGGTAGACAAGGCATTCTTGTAGGAGCCTAGCTTGGACTATGGACTAAGGAGGAGTTTGACCCTAGAAAATGGTTCCCATTCAAACCTCAACTCTGTCCTTAAGTGTAGGGGACAGTGGGTATGTCACTCAGGACTCTGTTTCCTTCTCCTTAGGATAAAATAATACTTTTTCCTTTGTTGGACTTGGGATAGTTAAATGAAGTATTGTGTTTGAAACTGTCCAACAAAGTGCAGGGTATAAATGACATATCTAGTTTATGAATAAATTGAGCATAATGATGTTTATCTCGTGGAGTGAACACAAGACTCAAAATACATGAAAGCGATCTGTGGGCTGTAAAGTTGGGGGAAAGAATAATGCATATGTTTGTATCTTTTGTTAGCACTGGCTGCCTCCTAATCATGCCCCAGCACCGGCAAGGTTGGGCCACCCTGCCCCGGGTGTTTGTATCTGTGGCATAACCTGCATAACCTATGGAAGAGAGCCACTAGCAGGATTTCAGCTCGGGGGCACCAGACTGGACCTCTGTTACTCCATTTGCTTTGCTCTTACATCACCAGATTTCATCCACAGGAGAGCACACTCAAACGTGGTGGGGAAACTTCCAGTGTGTGTGTGAATGCAGGCTTACACGTACTACACCATGTGTGTGTGGGTCAGAGGACAACCTTAGGTCTCTCAGTGTTGTTGAGACAGGGTCTCTCGTCATTGTTCTGTTGAATATGTCAAGCTAGCTAGCGCACAGGATTCTGGGATTCTCCTGTCTCCTTGTTCCATCTCCCTGCAGGAGAACTGGGGTTACGGATGTTGCTGCAAACATGTCCAGCTCTTACGTCGGTTCTGGTGACTCCACCTCATGTCCTCATGCTTGCAAGACAAGCATTTTTACCTGCCGAGCCTTTGCCCACCTAGGCAAGATTTCCGAGAAGACTGTCAAAGGAAATGAAAGGTCAGGAAACAGGGCGGTGTGTCATTTCTCTTGCTGAGAATGGATGGAACAAGAATGAATATGCTCAGTAGTGGGCAGAACAGAGTTCAAATCCAGATGCTGGCCCTTCTCAGCTCTCGATGTGAGAACATCTTCTTACACGAGAAATGGGGTAAATAGCCACCCAGGTGCTGCAGAATGCTCTCTTCAATGAGCACAGAGAGGCGGTGACAGACAGGCATTGCCTTACTGTCTTTGGGAGCACGGAGGCACAATGTTCTCATCAGCCTGTTGTGAGGATTGGGTGAGCTGTA
Source organism: Peromyscus californicus insignis (assembly GCF_007827085.1). NCBI lineage: Eukaryota > Metazoa > Chordata > Mammalia > Rodentia > Cricetidae > Peromyscus > Peromyscus californicus. The sequence goes on from NW_026294573.1 coordinate 46,842,718, forward strand.
TGCAGAGCCCCTCTACAGGTAGGTAGGCTTGTAGAAAGTGTTCAGAAAATCCCAGTTACTGCTGCTGCAATCAACGATTTTAATTCCGGTAATAATACTGCTGATTCCACTTGACTGACAATCTCTGAACATGTCTGTAAGCTCAGAGACTCATGGGCTTCAGTGACGTACACTGATAAGGCTGGGAGCTTGTCTGCCGAAAGAACCAGGTACACACACAATCCACTGGCACCAAGCAAGGAGGTCGAACTGAAACAGAAAGGGAGCCATATGGAGGCCTGTGTGACTGATTGTGATTCTGTCAGTGGTCCAGGTGAGAATGTGTGGTAAAGTCTCAACAATGAGGATAGCGGCGGCATTTTTAGGCAGTGAGAAGCAGGACCTGCTGCAGGTTTACTGCACACCTCAGACTGGGACTACAAACCAGCAGTGGTTTCATTTCTTTCCTGGACAGGGCTTCCAGCTAGGCTCTGCCTTTAAATCCACTTTCCCACATCGGATTTTTGGTCACACTGAATAGTGAGGGTAGACTTGATCTTGGATTTTAACTCTTTGTCTTAGCTGTATGACTCCACAGTCCCCACCTAATATTGCTTGCTTGGCTACTTCAGCAGGATGCCTGCCTTTAGAAACCAGGAAGCACCAGCCTTTCTGTTTTCTTAAGTTCCTAAACTCTCAGGCACGCCCTTAAGAACTTCTTCACTGGATTTCTCTTCATATAGGGGTGGTGCCGCGCGGCCATCTCAAATTCTGAAGCACATCATTTGACAGTGGCCCAGAATGTCAGGAGATGTATTGGCTAGCTATTACCATCGTAGTGCTGTGTAATAGCTATCCCCAATTTGGAACCACATTCTTTCCCACTGATCTGTGATCCACTAGGCGGCTCAGCTTCAAGCCAAGGCAGTGGAAGGGCTAGCTGGTGAGATCCAGATTTCCAAGAGCAACTTTATTTCAAGCTGAACGTGTACGGGCTTGCTGGGCTATCCGGCCTTGCTGGGCTACCCATTCTGTCTCTTATCTAGGACTAGAGAACTATCTAGATAAGAGTGACAGCACTTCTGCATGTCATGCCCTCATCCAACTGTCCAAAGGCATGAAAGGAAATGCAGACTCTCCTTGAATGTTTCTTCTGTTTCATCAAAGTGATCTTTCTCAGAAGTTACTACTAGCAAAATTACCTTTGCTTCTCACCAGTGAGGGCTGGGTCTTGTGCCCCCTTCCTAATGAGTCCCGGGGGTGGAGGGTGGGGGTGGGAGGGGGAGATTAAGACAGTGGGCTTGGAAAAAATCTTGTTCAATATAATATTTCTTATAAAAATGAGTAATCCTTCTTCAGGTTTGAACATCACTCCTAGGAATGAGCAATAACTACACTCAGGTTAAGAGTAAGCCAACAAAAAGAAATGAGTTGGGGGAGAGGGGAAGAAAGGACCATCTTTGGATTTTCTGCCTAACTCAGCTCCTCAAACACAATTGCACATTTTCCATAATGTAGTGTGTGCAGGGCTTGAGGGCTGCATCAGAACTGCAGTCAGGAAATTAAAAGCATTTGCAGTAAGAAATTTCCCAATGTTGATAACAGCATGCTATAATTACTGTCGGTAATTAGCTATTACTAATACTTAGGCAGAGCCCACTAAGTGCCATGCACCTTTCTGAGGGCCTCAAACACATTACATCATCGTCATCTGCTACTCGAGAAGGTGGATGCAGACAACTTTTTGATATTCATGCCTTTGTCTTGATTTATTTATTTTTATTTCATGTGTATGGGTGTTTTGTCTGCATGGATGTCTCTGTACCACAATTCCCTCAGAAGCCAGAATCCCCAGGACCTGGAGTTACAGACAGTTGTGAGGCCTTGTATACGTGCTGGGACTCAACCCCTAGTACTTTGGAAGAGCAGCCAGTACTCTTAATGGCTAAGTCATCTCTGCAGCACCATTATATTCTTCCCACACTGACCCTGGGCTTGGCCGCTGTGATGGAAGAACTCTCTTTGGCGGTGAGCTGTTATGTCGGTAAGAAGCCCTGGCTAAATGCCTGAGTGAAGTGAGTCCACACACATAAAGACCAAGGAAGGCAGCGGGTGGGGGATGGTTTAGTCTCAGTTGAGCTTTCTGCTAGATGAAGTCTGTTGATAACCTTTGTCAAATCCTGATAATAAATCAGCATCCCCAGCCGCTGGACCCGAGGGGTTTGTTACACAGCAGTGAAACAGGAATAGTTGTTTCAGAAAACGTGTGCAAATTCCTTGGACAGTTTTTGTGAGGGACTTTATTGTTTGTGAACAGTGAGCAAAGCTTGAGTGTTGATGATGAACCTGTGAGTTTCTTTCCTTCATGCATCTGACAGCTAGAATATTGACTGGCCGCTTTGTTCCAGGCTGTGTTCTTGGTGCTGGGACACTGCGAGGAGCGGACACGATGCTTTCACATTTATAACCGAAGTTCACCCTCTCTGATGCTGCACTAACAAGATCAGTAGTAACCCCTAAATATATCATTTATTGTTTTATAGCTTACTGTGTACTTTCCTCATCTAAACCTGCTATAACTGTTTCTGCAATGCCCCAAACAGGGGCCATAGACAGGCTTTGAAATCAGACTAACCTGGTCTCAAATCCTCTCTTCACTTCTTCTTTGGACCTCAGTTTCTTTGTATCTGGGTTGTGTTTTCCACCTAAAGCTACCACAAAGGTTACAGGAAGACCACCAGTGCTTGATAATGCCTGTGTCTTTTTTTCTGCCCTCATACACTGGATATCTACAACCAAATCATGACAATTTTCATCAGAGAGCATGTCATGGGTGGTCAAGTATTTTTCTGTTGCTGTGATAAAACATTCTGACCAAAAGCAACTTTGGAAAGGACAGGTTTGTTTGGTTTATACTTCCACATCACAGTTCATCACTGTAGGAAATCAGGGCAGGAACTTGAACCAGAAACAATGAAGAAATACTTCCTGCTGGCTTACTCAGGGTCATGCCCAGCTAGCTTTCTTATATAACTCTGGACTACCTGCCCAGGGAATGGTGCTCCCCCACAGTGGTCTGGGACTTCCTGCATCAATTAATAATCAAGGCAATCCCCCACAAACATGCCCCCAGGCCAGCATGTTCTGGACAGTCCCTCAACTCCCTTCTCAGGCTGTGTCAAGTTAACCATTAAAACTATCTAGGACAATGCACATCTGGTCTAAACCCTTTCCTATGTTCTAGGACTCAGACGTGGATCTGCCTATACTGAGTCCTCTGCACATGTCCTGATTGCTTGATCCTTTGCTTTGGAAGGCTGAGTCATGACCCTCACCCACAGAGTTTTGCCAAAGGTTGTCATGTATATTGCCTCAGTGATACTTCCCAGTTGGCCTGTGAGGCAGGTGGCCTTAGTCTCATTTTACAGTCAATATACCTAAGACTCAAAGAGGAACTTAGGCAAGGTTAGCAAGGTTACAAAAATCAGTAGTCTAGTATGCTTTGCTTTGCAACCTTGGTCCTACACCTGCTGTCTTTTGCTCCTTGTAAGTTCTGTGCACTGCCTTCCTGCTGTATTGGCCCCCACCCGCATCCTGGGCATCATACTGTCTTATAAAGGAGCTGCTGATGTGAAATCCAGAGTATTACCAAAAAAAGGGGGCCTGCACATTGTTGGTTTTTCTTGCAATTGTGTTCATAGATGGAATTAACACTCACCCAGGAGCTGCTGAAATCCACTCAGCCAGAACCATGAGCGGTGAGAAGGGGACTGACCAAATTTGTTTACAGTGCTGTGTTAATCCGGTGCTGTCTCTCACTCCACACAGCCTGGTTTATGAGCGAGGAGAAGGTCTAATTATAGACTGACAGCCCAGAGTGCCTCATGGGAAGACACACGTTGAAGAAAAGTATTCAGAGAGACTTGAATGGCTTAGGGATGTATGTCTGTATATGTGTGTGTGTGTGTGTGTGTGTGTATTATGTGTGTGATGTGATGTAGACATATATTTATGCCCTCTGCCAATTTTACACTTCTAAAAGGGATTTCCTAGATCAGGATGTATAGAATCCTGGAAATTCAGACAAAGAAAGTGTAGAGATGAGCCACCCCCAGGTACGGACACTGAGGTTCAGAGAAGTCAAATCACTTAATGTGTCCCTGGCTCTGGCTGGCATAAGAATGAGGCACCTGACTCCAGAGCATCCGAGTCCTTCCAGTTTTTCTCCCCAGAGGGACTTCTCACTGTATGGCAGGTGCGCAGCCTTGGGGTCTGCTAGTCTGTCCCTCAGCTGGTCTCAGTCCCTCCCAGTCCATCCTCTTGTGGCCCTTGGAGGGCAAAGTGCAAGTCTGATGGCAGAGCTCTCGGCTTCAGTTTCTTAAGGCTGTCCTCACGTCCTCAGGAACGGCATTCATCTCAGCCCTAACACAAAGACAAATGCGCCAAACCACCGTCCCTTTGATGTGAATCTTGTCTGTCCTGCCAGCTCTGCTTAGGTATGATCTGTTTCTACCTACACAGTGGGGAAAATCCCACCTTGACTGGGCTCCTGGATTCACCAATGTGGCTTCCTTTGTCTAGAATGTTCTATTTTCTTTCTTTGTCTAGAAAACAAAGCTGCATCAAACAATTTCCTAGTCCTCTCCCTATGTCCACCCTAAAGTCCAGTCATACATATTCCCCAGATCACAGATAGCCCAATCTTGGCACTTGCTCTCAATACCAGCCATGGCACACTGTGATAGGCAGGGGCTGTGCTTTTCATCTCTAGTGCCCACCTGTGTTTAACTCCAGCCCTGGATGGAGTTAGTGCAGTAGCTGACCCATTGCCATGTGATAGGGTAGTGAAGGGAACCAGCTTGGTCAGGCCCCTCAGGACTCTTATTCTGAGTGATCAGTCCATTTAGTCATTATTGGCCTGGACGTAAAGCTTATGATATATATTTTTGCACATGCCAACTATGTGTGCTGTGCATGGGGAGACATATGCATATTTGTCTGTGTGGACACACATGCACGTGAGTGCTAGTGCACATGTCTATGCCTATATAGGGGTCAGAGCTTGACATGGAATGTCTTCCTTGATTGCTGTCTACCTTATTGAGGCAAAGCCTCTCACTTAAGCCCTGAGCTCACTGATTTGACTAGTCTAGTGAGCTAGCTTGCTTCAGGCACCCCCTGCCTTGGTCTCCTGAGCACTAGGATTACAGTCAGGCCACCAGACAGGCCGACATTTACATGGGTGCTGGGGATTTGAACTATGGTCCTCACACTTGTGCAGTCAGTGCCTTAGGGAGCCATCTCAACAGCCTCAAGCCTATGGTGTTTTTAAGAGCATGATTAGCTATATACTAACAGCACATGGATGCTGAAAATTAATATAGGAATGGTGCACACACTTTGGTACACTGTCAGATTCTCAGCAACCCTCACATTGTCTCCCGTCACCCTGGGTGCTGACTGAGAGCATGGCTCCACCTGAGTGAAAGGCCCCCAGATGGGGTTTCTGAAGCAGCACAACGTACAGAAGAAGGGGAAGGGAAAGGAGCACAGAGGGGAAGGGGCTCCCGTCATAATTTTGCCTGTGATTATGGGTTCATTGTATTTACAAACTAATAACCATATTGCCCAAAGTTTTGCAGCTGGGTAATGGTGGTATTGAGACCAGGTGTGTTGGACTTAAAAGCCCAAACAAGTGCACCTACTATGTGTCCATCAGCACGAGAAATATACAAGTAATTTTAATCATGTCCTATACCTTCATATTTCATGTCACATGGGGACAACAGGCAGCAGACAACTCATTGTGGGAGGGAATGGAGGGCAGGGAGCTAAGGACACTGCTGAGAATTCCCTGCACTTGGTGACACACAGCTCACTCATTTCTAGTCTGTATGGATTTGAATTCCCCCGCACACACCATGTCTGCACCAGAGGCCAATGAAGCTGTTCTGGCTTTGGAGAGCTAGTTTGTCCACTGAGTTTCACATACCGAGTCAGGAACAGCTCTGCCTCATAGGAGGACACAGATATCACAAGCAGGCTAAATGAAAAGCCACCACATTGGTGGTCTTTGAGTGAGGAAATATGGCCAGGCTCTGTGAAAACAGGGGAGGGGCCACGCTGCACCAATCTGTGAGTGAAAACCTCATGCAGGAGAGAACTGACCCGTGGATGAAGAATTAGCTCTGGTTCAAAGTTAACTTCGCTTTTTACTGTTGCCCATTTCCAATGAGGATTTCCCAAAGGACCACCCAGATTTGGCCAGAGTCACTTAGAATGCTGAATCCCTTCCTGGAGAACAGGTCTTTAATTCTACTGTAATGAGCCAGACATTGACTCCTCATCCCATGTCCTTAAATGCAAATACCAAGCTCACTTGGAGGTAGATAGCAGCAGGCATGAATTAGCCCATCCTAATGTCTTTTGGCTGCAGCCAGGAACTGGTGAGGCGATCTGGAAGAAAACAGATATAATAGATCTACAAACAGTAGAGAGAGGAAGTAGGGAAGGCAATGGGCAGGACATGTTCATTTACTACCTCCAAACTGTGCCATGTACTGTGTTGGGCAGTCTGTAGGCTTATGCACCGAGAACTTAGAATATTGTGGTACACACGCATATGCGCGCGCACACACACACACACACACACACACACACACACACACACACACACACTCTCCTCAGCAGCAGCACCAGTGAACCCTCACATAAAGCTGTTTCCCTGATGATCCATATTGATACCAAGTAGTAAGCTCCTGGGAAGAAGCATACTTGTTGTGGTCATTGTGAGATTGAAGTTGTCATTCTGAGTCCTTCCCAGTTATAAACCCTTGAGGTACTATTGGAACCTAGGCAGAGATGGGGGGTGGGACCCACTCTCCCTGGCCTCCTTGTATTTGGAATTATTATTGCAGCTCTTGCTGGAAGCACCTGCCTTCTAGGGGGACTCAGCCTCAGTCCAAGGCGCCTAGGTGTGGGCTGCCCACACTCTACCTTCCTTTGACCGTTTCTTCGGCAGCCCTGGGCTTTCTGCCCTCCTCCCTAGCCTCTGTGCTGGAAGGAAATCTCCCATGCATATAAATGAAGAAAAATAGATACAGAGACTGGGAGTCACTGTTTCAACAAGGCAGAAACAGCTGTTCAAAGTGCCCGCCTGTGAACAGATTCCCTCATTTGGTGTTTAATCTTGTCCTATTAGGAAAACATTATTTTATCTGTTTTACGGATGATGAAGCCAAGGCTAGGAGATAGGAGCTGGTTAGCAGCACTTTCTGACCTAATGCTGTGTTCTTTGTACCCCAGGGAATAGCTTCCTTTCGAATTAGGTTTGCAGATTCAGATCTCCTATGTGATTGTGCTACTGCAGGCCCAGCACAGGATTGGGGAGAACTTCTCAAAGCTTACCAGAGAGAGCACAAGCCCAGATGTCGTGGTTGCAGCCGCACGAGTCAGCACGGACATGCTCTGTTCCGAGGCCATAACTCACAGGCTGATTTCAATAGTGAAGAGTGTTTTTACAAGACAGGCAATGCATTTCCAAAATGAATTACCATCTTCCTGTTGATTCTGCACAGTAGTTCACAACTGTCACTGACAGCAGGATGCTACAATTAAGGTGAAATTCGAATATGCAAACCCAACAATTTCTTTTGGCATTTCCCATTCATCTTAGAAAATTTTGGCTGAAGCAGATGGGTGTCCCCACCCCAGTGCTCTCTACACGCTCTCTTATAGAGAGGCACCGCACAATTCCACCGACCACCCCACCTCTCTTCTTTGAGATATGGTCTTTTCATGTATCCAAGGCTTGCGTTGGACTTTTTGTCCCCCGCCTCAGTTTCCTGGGTGCTGGGATTATAGGAGTGTGCTACTCTATATAGTCCAGAATCTCTCCTTTAATCTCATTGCGATTCATTTTATTTTGGCTCCTTTGTTTCTGGAAATAATATTCATGTCTGCTAATACGTAGTAAACTGGGGTCCAGACTTGTTACTGGAAGATCTAGCCTCAGCCTGACATGGCACTTTGTAGTTGTAAAACTAGATCCAAACAATCTCAGGTTCATTGATTGAAAGACTATGCATCCATGATTCAGACTCATTCTGTGAGGGATTGGAGCTGATCTGGTTACCCACTCTAAACCTCCGTGTCTTCATCTCCAAAATTATAGTAGTGTTCCTGGCATTGCAAGACTTCCTGTGAGGATTGGAGTTATGGGAGGTGGCAGGCACAGGGCCTGGTACCCCATGGTTCTTAGTTATTCTGACTTCCAGAGATCCCACAAGATCATTTTGAGGGGGTTAGCAAGATGGCTCAGTGAGTAAAGGAGCTTGTTGTAAAAGGCCTGAACTGAATCTCTAGGACCTATGGTGGAAGGAGAGAACTAACTTCTGAAAGCTGTTCTCTGATCCCCACATGTGTGCTGTGGCATGTGCCCATGTACACACACACACACACACACACACACACACACACACACACACACAATGAAATAGTAAAAAGATAATTTTGAAGATAAAATGATAAAATGCAAGTATTGTGAAAATGATCTATTTTAATAGATCATTTGATAGCCATGCATCAATAGTTTCTGTTGAAGATCCAGTACTGATGGCATGAGAGATTATAAGGAAAAATCAGGTACAGAACTTACCACATCTTAGGCTCACTTTCCAGAGAGCCTTCACACTCTAGTAAGCAATAGGAGAAAAAGTAAAAGTCCTTTGGTGTGGTTCTGTTTCTTCCATGGGATCACTGGTGCATTGGTCCATGAGTATGGAGGAAGCAGAAGTTGGGAAACAGGGTTCAGACGGAGAAAATGGAGAAAGCCCTCCAGGAGATGACTTTGGTGACTCAGCTCAGCTTTATTCCAGTGTATAGGAAATATATAGGATTGGGGAGCCTGGGGACAAACCCTAATTTGCATTAAGTGACATGCTCCTATCATAAGGCTTTGTATGGTATGTGTCAGCAGGGTCCTATAGCAGAGCTCCTAGTACAAGTCTTAGTTATCATATGTGCAGCAGGGGAAAGACTCCTAGCAGGAAACTGTGCCAAGGGCTACCCTAGAGATAAATCAGGCATCCAGGCTTAGAGACAGCTTTCAGATAAGGTCAGTCCTCTGGGCCCAGAGACATTCTCTAGATAAGGGCAGGCAGAGAGCGGGAAGTCTCGCTGGGGCAGAAGTGGGGAGTCCTCATGTTGTCGAGCTTTGGAGGAAGCTGCTAGGCCACGATGGACTGCAACCCCTGACCAGCAAGAACTTCCAACACTCTTGCCATGTTTATGAGGCTTAGACAACAAGGCAACAACTTCTAACTGAAGCCATCTGACAGAGAGCCATGATAAACCTGACTTTGAGAAGACACTTGACAGAAAGATGGGGTGATGGCTAAAGATGGTTCTGGCGGAAGAGACAAGATGAACTAAGTCAGCAAATGGGAGGAAGGCAGGAGGCACCTAGATCGTACCAGAAGGACAATAAGATGATGCTTCAGGTGGGCTGAAGAAGCAAAGTTGGGCGCAATCCTGTTTGGGGAGGAGTTGAGACTTTCGATTCATAGACAGTGGGGAGCCACAGAAGACACTGGAGCAGGAAAGTGATGGCAGATTTCATTTTCTTGAAGATGAGCTCAGCCCAGGTGGAGGCAGGAGACATGAGGCCCAGCAGGAGTCAGTTGAGAGTTCCCGGGACGGGGAGGGGGCCTGGAATGGTTTATGGTAGTGAGGGTAAAGCAAGGAGGAGGGAACTTTACAGAGGAAAGCAATGTAATTTAAATGACAATATTGGAGGGTGTGGGGGAGGGGTGACTAAGGCCCTGCGGCAGGAATCCTAAACGTCACTGAGGTTTGGGGTAAGGAGGACAGTCACTAGGTAAACTTCAAGAGGGAGGTGGTCTAAAAAGAACAAGCCCTTATCATACACTAAAAAGAAGAGGGACCCAGGAGTCCAGGGAAGAAGAAGGCAGGCCAGACTCTTGTACATAGGGTCTCCCACATATTGACACTTGAGGTCAGATATCTTTCTCTGTAGTGGGGACCATTGTGCATTGTGGGATGTTTAGCTACATCCCTTGCCTCTATCCACTGGATGCCAGTAGCACTCCCTCCCTCCCAGGGGAGCAATCACAAGCATCCTGAGTACTGCCACATGGTCTTTGGAGGGCCATGATACCCCTACTTGACAAGACAGTGCTATGGGAGGTCTGTTTCCCATAAGGAAATTTATGGAAGTGATTGGAGACCCTGAGTTCCAGTCCCAGGGAAATCTGCATGTCTGGGACAAGAACTTTGTCATACATTGGATGTTGGGGCTTAGGAGAAAGGTGGGGTCCAGATACACTACTCTGAGCTGCCCAAGAGTGCCCAGACATAACACTCCCACCTCCACCTTTGCAGACACAGCACAGAAAATGCCAACTTGCTTTCTTGTGGACTAAAGAAAAAAAGAAAGTTTTCAAATGATGTATACACACAGGAAAACTGAGGCTAAGAAGACCTAGGGAATCAAAACTGAAGAGAAGTGGGAAGCGGACAGACACAGTCTCAGTGTCCTTCTAGCATTCAGAACTGGGGCTCACATCTGCCTCTGAGGAAAGGAAAGGAGCCACTACTGACTGCCTTTCTCAAGTTTCCACGTATGAGTCAGTAATGCGTTTCTCAGGCATTCAAGCTACTCATTGTGTTGCCCCATTGAGGTCAGTAATGATAAAACTGGTTAATCCTACTAAGACAAACTTATACCTCTCCAAGCACAGCAAGACAACTGTACATTCTTGAACCAGTTAGTTAACTGACCTGAGCTCCCACTTCTTCAGTGGCAGTATGGACTTAGTCCTTTTCGTGGGGCAAACTACTTGATCAAAGATTAAATACGAGACATATGAAGTGCCTGTCATATAGTAGTATTTAATGGCTTTTGACTATTTGCTCATTTATCTTCTGTCCATCTCCATTTACTTGATTTAATTTATGTCTAGAAGAGTGGGAGAGTATATCTAGGTACAGCATCTTCAGTGCAGATGTGTTGGCTATGATTGGCATTATAATTCCAGAGAGAGTTTCTAAAGATGTGTATTTAAGACATCTGGTCCCCTTGAGACATAAATAGGCTGGATCTTAATGATACTCAGTGTTTGTATCAAAAGTAGAAAGTCCAGTGAATTGCATGCATTCTCAGGCTCCAGATGTTTGGTAATGGATAGCAGAACCTCTGTGAAATATCCCTGCACTCTCCTGGATGGTTGCATCTGAGCCGATGTGCCAGATGAGCCTTGAGCCTTGCTGCTGTCTTGAACAACAGACTCATCTGATCTCAGAAGCTCCAAGAGCCACTTGAAAACACTGGGGTTCTTATAACTGTATCTTGGTTTTGCATTTTGTCTCTCTCTGGAAAGAAAACTCTTTACTGAACCAATTTTAGTTAAATATTACCTTCCCTTAGCCATGTGGGTATTTTCCAAAAAGGGCTAAAGGGCTCGGGGCCATTTTAAAGGTATTTAGCTAATCAATACCTTGGTTACTAGTTAATCACATTGAATGGGAACTGATGAACTTCTGGCTATTTTAAACATCTGAAAGATGTTTGGGGTTCCAGCCTGAAGATACCTACAACTTCTAAAGTAGGCCATTTTCTTCTTTTACGTAGATGCCAGATGGTGACTTCTGGATGAGATGTTTGCAGTTGCTTTCTTTGGCTTGTCTTTGATTGCATGGCACCCCAGCATAACTGCACAAGAGAAGGTGAACCAGTAAGTAGGCTTCAGGTCTCTGCAAAAGTGGGATCCTCTGCTGGGGGACAGGGATACTGCGATGTTGGCAGTAGGCTGTGTTGGTATGGAATAGAACCTCTCTTCATACTGTTACTAATCCAGTAAAGGAGTTAGAACAGGAAAAAAACCAGTTAGCTATAATCTGATCAGTCCAGCTATAAATGGCCATTCTTAATACGCAGCAGTGGGGTAATCCAGATTAAATCATTCAATCTCTCTGATTCTCAGTCTTCCTATCTGTAGACTGAGACTTATAATACCTCTTCTCTAACAGCTAATGCGGATGTAATAAAATCCTGGATTTAAAGTTTCCTCTGCATACAGTAGACATTTAATAAATAGTATTTGTCTCAAGCAGTGTGAAGCAGTTAACTCTACTTCATTATCTATATAAGAAAGTGGTGAAAATCCATCCTACCTTACACTAGTTGGGAGGATATATTTAGATCATATATCTAACTATTTTTGTGGAGGAAAACAAGAAACTATTGAGAGACTCAGCCACGTCATTCTAACCCTTTGCTCTGGGGAGACAGCAGAGGTAATATCTTCCCATGTCGGTTGTATTTCGCTGATTCTATTTACCTGAGATTTCCAACCTGGCTTCATTTGTTTATACTTCATTGAATATTTTGTGGTTCCTAAGCAGCACCTTAATCTCACTTTTGGGACAGTTTTTAAGCATGCGCTGTCTCTCAAACATGGGAGGTTTTAAATAGAGTTATTGTATTCAAGTTCTTATTAGTTGACTCAATTTTGAATCATTGTTGTTTAAATGCTAGAGTAAGAGAGATTCCCTTTAAGTAACAGTTCAGAAGGAGAAACGTGTTTTACGGGCAGATAATCTGTAACTTGTATTTAAAACAAATACACTCTTGAAACATCATAAAATTCATCGCTAATAATTAGAAGACATAGGCAAGAGGTCGGTGGTGAAGAAAATCTCAGCTGAGACTCTCTCAATTATAAAAGCTTATCATGGTAATCCTTTCTGAAAATGAACAGAGTCCTGATGTTTGATGAACTTATCAAACAAGACAGATCAGCGAAGAGGCAAACTTCAAGTCGAGGCAGAAGAGATCCAATTCAACGCTTTACAGAGTGCTGAGGGAGAGATCACGGCGCTCTTGTGTTCACTGCCTATGCTTCTGACGTTGGTTTTGAAAATAGAAAGTTACATGACAAAATCATTCCCCTGGGTTCCAATCCCGGTGCCAGCATTTACTGTTAATAGTTATTTGATCTTAAGCAAATTACATAACCGTTCAGGGCTTCATTTGACTCACTTGTAAGATGGGAGGAAAATAAGAGCGGGAATTAAATGGCTGAAAGTACCTAGAACAATGGAACACTGCCTCCCACTTAGCGAGCATTCACTAGGAGCTGCTCCCTGTGATAGCAAGCGGAGGATCGTTATTGTTGGTTTTTCCGTTTGTTTGGATGGTTGACAGCAATCAGAAAGAAGAAATTTATAATGTGCCAATTGGCATGGGTCTTCCAGATTTATCCAGATCAATTAGAGACTTCAAGTTTTTGTTGGATTTTTAGCAAGAGTGCTTGTTTTTCCCCCCAAAGTAAAATTCCATGAGAGCCCTAACGTGGAAGATGTGTGTGTGTGTGTGTGTGTGTGTGTGTGTGTGTGTGTGTGTGTGTGGTGTATGTGTGTGTGTTTAATAGTGCACGTTTACTTTGTAAGCTCATGCTTAACATTTACTTATTATACTATCTTGAAAAAAATAGGGGCTGTATAAGTATAAAATCTTAAAACCATGGAAGGAAGTTACAATTAGCAGCAAAATCAGTGATTCTCTAGTAACATGTTTTATTCGAGTAAGATTTTTTTGGTATGTGTTAGTTATGAAACTTTTTTAAAATTTTAAGTTCTTTAAATTTATTGAGATTTCTTTAATGGCTAGGAATGTAGCATTAGTGGATATTCCATGTTGTTCAGTATACATACTTGCAAATAAATCAAGTCAAGTTGGGCAACCTGTGGCTTGAATTTTCATCTTTTTGTTCTATCACTTACTAAGAGAGGGGGACAGTGCCCAACTATTCTTGTGTGTTTCCCTAATCTCTGTTTCAGTTCTATCAGTATATACTGTGCATCTTTTGAAGGTGTTATTAAACATACACACACACACACACACACACACACACACACACACACACACACCAGAAAGAGAGAGAGATACTGACTGAATTAGATGGAGTAGTTACCTTTTAGCATCACTATGACAAAATGGCTGAGGGGGCAATGATAACATCCAGCCCATAGGATGGTTCCACACACATTCAGGGCAGGCCTTCTCTCTTCAGTTATGTTTTCCTGGAAAAATCTTCATAGATGCACCCAGAGGGTGAGCTTCAGCAATCTCCTCAGTGATCCTGAACCCAGGAAGACAGACAAGGAAGATGAGCCATCACACAGGACTGTCTTCTTGATGAGCAGTCCTTTCATCATTGAGAAATGCTTTCATTATCTTAGATGATTTTTTTTTCATTTGCAGTGCATTTTGTTTAATGGTAATATAGTCATTTTTGTTTGCTTGTTGCTTGCATTTTCATGGCTAATGGTCATCTAATGTTTTGCTTTACTATATATGACCATAGTTTTAAAATGTATTATCATGTAGACATAGTCTAAGTATGATCTCTGTCTTTTTAAAAGACTTAGTTGATTATCCATTATTAGTATCATCATCATCATCATCTTTTTATTTTGGTGGTGCTGAGTATTGAACTCAGGGCATTGTATATACAAGACAGGCATTCTTCAACTGAGCTACCACTCCAGACTCAGTCTCTGCCTTTTAGTCAAAGTAATTAGACCATTTATATTGAAAGTAATTATTGGTGGAGGTTGTCTTTGAATTCATCATCTTACTATTTCCTATTTGTCCTATATCTTGTTTCCATATTTCTCTCTTTCTTAGATCATCTTTTAAATTTAGTATCTTAATATATTAAATGGATAGAGTATTTTACTTCATTTTTGTTGTACTTCGATAAGATTTCTAATGTATAATATTAACTTACCACATCCTATGTTCAAATGATGTTATATCACTTCTAATACTATTATTTCATCTGTATAACTTTCTTTGACATTTATTATAGTACATTTTTATCAATGAGTTCTTTTGTTCTTGTTCTGAAAATGGTAGCATTACACAGGACTTAACATCTGAATTAATCGACTCACATTACAGAGAAAAACTGAGTGCCAGAGAGAGAGAGGGAGAGATGTTGGTAACAAGATTTCTCATCTGGCATTTCATGAACATTGAATTTAATCATCACTGCATCCTTCTTAAGTTGCTTTTTTATAATTTTTCGAACTGAAGACTGGGGAAGAACAGGGCAATTTGGTGCATTCCCCTGAGATGTGTGGTGGCACAGGCCATCTTCCAGCCTCTGGACCAACATTTTCACCAGATCCATTGCCAGTCTCTCACACCAAGAAAACAAAACAAATTACCTCTTCAAAAAACAAGCTCCTGCTTTGATAAGTAATGGGCTTAATTTGGAGTTAAGATAGCTCAAAGATTTCACCCTATCATTTCTACTGGTAAAATCCAGAATTCATTAGGGAGACTGAAGAAATGTAAATGAAGACCTTAGTCCTAGAGGAAACATAAACACCACCCAAGCATCCAGTGGAATCGTCACTTCTCCAATAACCCCCATACGTAGTGGATGCCAAAGAAGTGTCAATCATGTTTCTTCTTTTTATTTTCTTGCCTTTACGGGCATCAAAGTGTGTTTGCCCAAGTGCCTGGGCCAGAGCCATGTGAATGTTCTCAGCAGTCATCAAGATGGCTGGAATTAATATGCACACAGGCAACACGGTCTTCTAATTAACATCCACAATTGGGTGGCTGTGACTCGAAAGTAAGTCATAGTAATATAGAGATTGATATTCAGAGTAACTAACTATAAGCTATGCATCAAATGACACTGGGTATGAATTATGGAGGAAAGCCTGTTTACACTCTTGGAACTGTAAGTGTGTGTGGAATGCTATGTGGCTTGCAGATAAATTTTGGTATCACTCATTTGTTGTTTATTTAATAAGTAAATGTTCTAGGTATAGTAGTTACTAGGTAGTAAAATAAGCAAATTATATCCTGATCCTCCTGTAACTTACAGGCTGTGTGGTTTGAATGAGACTTGTCCCCATAGACTCATGCATTTGAATACTTGGTCCCCCTTTGGTAGAACTGTTTGGGAAGTGTTAGGAGGTGTGGCCTTGTTGGAGGAAGTGTGTTACTGGGGGCAGGCTTTGAGATTTGGAAAGCCCACACCATTCTCATTTAGCTTTCTTTATCTGTGCTTCATGCCTGTGGATCAGGATGTAAGCACTAAGCTACTGCTCCAACACTGTACCTGCCTGCCTCCTGCCATGCTCCATGCCTTTATGGTCATGGCTCACTCACTGAAACTCTAAGCCAAATGAACACTTTCTCCTATAAGTTGTCTTGATCATGGTGTCCTAGAACAGCCATAGAAAAGTAACTAAGACACAGGCTTAGACAGTAAACATACAAACACAAATTTTCATTTAAAATTGTTAAGAATACTATGAAGGGCTCAAACAGAACATGTTGAGAGAGAGAGAGAGAGAGAGAGAGAGAGAGAGAGAGAGAGAGAGAGAGAGAGAGAGAGAGAGAGAGAGAAAAATTGGTTGAGTGACAATCTCTGTAGAGGAAGCATCTATGCTGAGACACGAAGGTTGGGAGAAGCTGTGTCAAGAGGACAATATGAGGAGATGAGCAGGTGCTATGCTCCTGTTGTGGGAAGTAGTTTGTGATGCATGGCGACTGAAAGAGGTTGGCAGGAATGAAAAAAAAAGTGTGCATGAATGCATGTCAAAATGATGAGATGGGGCTGTATCTCAGGGAGTCATGGACACCATTGTAAGGAGGGTTTGGATTTTAGTTTATGTCTAGTAAAAAAAAAGAAAAGAAAACTCAAGAGGGACTTATAAAAGAGAAACATTGCATGATTTCCCATTTTAAAAAATCATTGTGTTCATTATACAGAAATAAGAAAAAAAAGAAAAAGAAAAGAAAGACAGAGAAAACCTTTCCCAGAAGGGGCCATCAAAGGATGTGGTGATGTCATGGGGTCTTAAATTAGCATGGTACTGAGGCGGGAGGAAGAGAAGAAACCTGAGATATGTTTTAATGGCAAATTGACAGACATTTCCAAGGGTGAGAGAAAGAAGGAAAATAAGGACCACTGCCAGGAATTCAGTGTGAGAACTTGTATGTGTTGGTGGTCTCACTAACGATGGGGTTCAATTGAAAAAGGAGTTGGTTGAAAGTCGAAATTAAGAGGTTCAACTTAGAACCATTTTGTTTTCTGTGCTGCGGTGGGGAGTGGGGATGTGAAGCTGGGGAGCCTGGAGGGGAGCAGCAGGGCAGCAGTGCAGTCCAGGGTGGCGAGCTAAACTTAGAAAGCATTGGCATGGATGGTATATGATGCTGGGGGAGCGAATCTCAGTTTCTTGAGAAGAAGAAAAGCAGGAAGGGAAAGGAAAGACAAAGAGGTGTCCTGAAGAATTCCAGTTCTTCAAGAAGCCCAAGGTACTGGCCACTGAGTAAGAGAGCAAGTAGAGGCGGGCGGTGGTGGCGCATGCCTTTAATCCCAGCACTCGGGAGGCAGAGCCAGGCGGATCTCTGTGAGTTCGAGGCCAGCCTGGACTACCAAGTGAGTTCCAGGACAGGCGCAAAGCTACACAGAGAAACCCTGTCTCGAAAAACCAAAAAAAAAAAAAAAAAAAAAAAAAAAAAAAAGAGAGCAAGTAGAGGTTGTATGGAGGAGGTCAGTGGGAGGGAGCTTCCAGAGGGAGTCATGGCCAACACAGAGTGAGTCAGATGAAGTTGGAAAACGCTTCAGTGGGCTTAGCATTGAGTAGGGAGCTGAAGATGGAACACTTTCAAAGCCAAGTTTAAAATACCTTCATCTCATGATATAATTCCTATGTAATTGAATGGATTAGTTCAAGATTATATCATTAGTGACAATCAGCTTTGACTATAAGTGTATTAGGATACCCCTCTCCCCCCGTAATAACCAGATAGGCTTTCGGACCTACTGGCTTAGGATCAGTACATAGCTAATTAATGACTTTGCTTTCTAAGTTGCTGAGGTGGCCACATTCTGGGGTCAAGCATTTGACTCTCAGGTTGCTTATTCAACTCGATTTTAAGTCCTTTGTCTAACATGCCAACCCGAGTTAAGAAGTCAGTAAGGGCCGGGGAGATGTTTCAGTCAGTAAAGGGCCTGCCACAGGGCAGGATGATATGAGTTCAGGTTCCCAACACTCAGGTAGAAGACCAGCACAGCAGAATGTGGCAGTAATCCCAGTGCTGGGAAGGTAGAAACAAGCGGATCCCTGAGGCTTGCTAGACGGCCAGTCCAGCCAATCAGTGAGCTTTGGGTTCAGGGAGAGACCTTGAATTAACAAATGAGGTGTAGAACAATTCAGCAAGACATCTAATATTGACCTCTGGCCTACATGCTCATTCACATAAATCAAACAGACAGACAGACAGACACACACACACACACACACACACACACACACACACACACACACACACACACACACACACGAAGTATCTCAGTGGTCCATGGCCCTGTACAGGGTATGTTTCTGATGAAGATGGCGAGGTTTGTACGTGGCTAAGTTGAAAGTATTAGGAAAAACTGGTATGTGTTCTATGTAGCTAGAGTTTTCCTGCCTGGCCCACAGTCAGGATAAATCTCTGCCACCCGCCAGTCCCACAAGAGCTCAGACCCGACCAAGTAAACACAGAGACTTATATTGGTTACAAACTGTATGGCCGTGGCAGGCTTCTTGCTAACTGTTCTTACAGCTTAAATTAATCCATTTCTATTAATCTATACCTTGCCACGTGGCTTGTGGCTTACCGGTACTTTACATCTTCCTTGTCCTGATGGCGGCTGGCAGTGTCTCTCCCACCCAGCTTCCTGTTCTCTCAATTCTCCTCCTTGTCCCGCCTATACTTCCTGCCTGGCCACTGACCAATCAGTGATTTACTCATTGACCAATCAGCAACACATTTGACATACAGACCATCCCACAGCACTAAAACAGAGCTAAAAACAGCTTCCTAATTGTCTCTCTTAAATGAGCGGCAGCTGCCGGTTTGAGCTACTGGTGGGTTTCTAGCGTGCGCGCTCTACCTGCCGCCATATGGCGGGAATGAGGCCTCTGCAAGTGGCACATTAAACTGTGTGGTGGATTTAGCCTTTGCTAGTACAAAACAAAAAAAAGAGGTTTCTGGGCTACATGCTGCTTGGCTAAAAACATAGACCCCCAATAGCTCCCAGAGCTGGCGGGAAACCACCGCCATGTTGGGAAGCTGAGGTGGGCGGAGCCAGCAGCCACAGCTGCTGCAGTTTAAGGCAATAGATTCACAATAAGACAGATTCAGATGTAATAGTTTAAAATGTGTGTAAAATATACGTAGGCTTAAAAGAAACAAAAAAGGTGATATATACAGTTATATAAACAAATACATAGTTTAAAAAAATAAAGTCTTTAAAGAGACAGTAAAATTAATATAAAAAATAAGCCACGTAAAGATGAATATTACACAGAGAATCTGGATTGTGTTGTCTTTGGGATTCTTAACTACAGAGAGATATTTGATTGTAAAGGAAGCTGAGTTAAACCAATATGTATACTTTAAAGATACCTTGACTTCAAAATTTGGATATAAGGATATGTTGCTTTGGAAAAGAGTCTCTTTTGTTCCCACAGAAAGCAAGAGGCTATGGATTTGTTCCAGATTAAGATACATCAGGTTTGACCAGCCAAGACCACCTGAAAGGTCTCCGATGACACCATGGCCCAGATGATCCAACATCCAGAACCTTTTCAAGGCAACTGGCTCAGACTATACACCCTCATGTACTACTCCATAACCCTAAAATATTCTTTGTGTCCCCATAAGATACAGCGCCCCCCTCCAGCAGGAAGTAGTAAGAGAAGCTATGCCCAAATTCCCAAATAGACCAAGCTGACTTTGGAGATGTGTAAAGGTTAAAACCTTCCTTTTTAAGAAAAGAAAAGGGGAAGTGCTGTGGGATGTTCTGTATGTCAAATGTGTTGCTGATTGGTCAAAAAATAAATCACTGATTGGTCAGTGGCCAGGCAGGAAGTATAGGCGGGACAAGGAGGAGAAAAACCTGGGAAGTAGAAGGCTGAGTCAGAGAGACACTGCCAGCCGCCATGATGAGAAACAGCATGTGAAGATGCCGGTAAGCCACGAGCCACGTGGCAAGGTATAGATTTATAGAAATGGATTAATTTAAGTTGTAAGAACAGTTAGCAAGAAGCCTGCCACGGCCATACAGTTTGTAACCAATATAAGTCTCTGTGTTTACTTGGTTGGGTCTGACGGCTGTGGGACTGGCAGGTAAGAGAGATTTATCCTGACTGTGGGCCAGGCAGGAAAACTCGAGCTACAGTTCTAGGCTGCTGCTTAGGGTCTCATGCATGATCTCACTCCAGAGTTTTACAAGCTATTACCTGTTTTTAGTTGTGAGCAGCAGAATCTGGGCTCAGATGTGCAGCTGATGGACTCTAAACTCCTGTTAGCTCAATGTTTCTTCAACTGTGCTCAACAGCCTTACAGATGTTGTGTGGAACAACATGGTTTGATTTTAAAGTAAGTGGGGAAATAATGACATGAGCAAAGTAAGATGCAGAGCCCCTAACACTATCAGGCATTTTAAATGTACATGGATGGCACATTGTAAACAATTTATTCACATGAACTTGACTGTGGAACTTGTCTTCTCCCTGACCCCCACCTGGATACACAGTTTAAAAACTGGTACACTAGAGATCAAACTTTGAAGAAATGTGCAGCCATATTACAGAACTTATACCATTTCAATAGATGAAGTCATACAGAGTAACTTGCTAATAATATCAATCGAGTTAGAAATGAACACCTGACTAGACTCACATGCTCTCGGGTTCTGGTAGTCCAGATTAGTTTCTTACTGATTGAGTAGGTTATTGCTAGCTGGGAGATACTTTAAAATTATTTGCCAAGATTTCATAAGCCACAGAATTATTAGTACCTCCTTGAGTGTCACTGATTCATTTTGTACTGCTGTAGTCAAATACTTGTGGCTGGGTACTTAATGAAGAGCTTTATTTCACTTGTAGTTTTGGAAGCTTAAGAGTATACTGCTGGCATTCCTTGGCTCTT
This sequence comes from Peromyscus californicus insignis, assembly GCF_007827085.1. Lineage (NCBI taxonomy): Eukaryota > Metazoa > Chordata > Mammalia > Rodentia > Cricetidae > Peromyscus > Peromyscus californicus. The sequence continues at coordinate 46,863,731 of NW_026294573.1, forward strand.
GGTGATGGCCTCTGGCTCAGTCACAACATGGCAGATGGCATCATGGGAGAAACATATTGTAGACGAGAACATGTAGTGAAGCAGAAAGCAAGAGGCTGGAGAATGAATGGCTAGGTTGCTCCTTGTATAGCAACCCCCTGTCACAGGACCAGCCACTGAGAGACCAACATTAATCCCTTCCTAAGGATGGTGTCCCATGATGTAATACTTTATAGTAGATCCTACCTCATATAGATTTCATCATCTCAACACTGCATTGCTGGAGACTCAGCCTCCACTATAGGAAAACTGTGAAGCGTAAACCACATCAAACCACAAGCATTACATCATTTAATAATGGACAAAACTCCCTGGGAAAGCTATTTGGCAAAGTGCATCACAAGCTTTAAAATCATCCGCTCCATTCTACAGGACATATTGCAAGCAAATAATCTAAAATTCAGGAAAATCTTGGGGCTCAAATATCTACTTATTATAGATAGTGAAGCAATACATAGTCATCATAAATAGTTTATTTCTCTTCTGTATTAAGTGGAAAAAAATCAAGTTATACAACATGATACTCAGTATGCCCTCAACTATATTATGAAAATAGAATGGAAAGAAATATAATAAAATATTAATGGTACTAAGATTTGAGATAATTTTTTTTATAATCATTGCTATACTTTCTTTAATGTGAATGCATTACTTGTATAATCATCAAAAATGAACTACATTTAAAAATTCATTAAAATGATGAGAGACTATTGGTCATGTTGGCCGGAGCTGATTTAACGCCCATCCTGGTGTCTATTCTGTGTCTGGCCTCTGTGATAGCGTCACCATGTGCTTCCGTCTAGACATCATGTCATGAGCTTGGGAATCTGCAGCGGTGTAACACTGCTGTCTGGGTTTCTGCTGTCGGCTGCCTGGCCTTGCTGTTTGTTTCTCTCCATTGTGACATCACAGCACAGGCTGTGGACTTCCAATGACATTATCTTGGCAGTTCCGCAGTGAGGTGCAGTGCTAATGCAAGCCCTCTTCAATCCCCAAATCTTTGGCTTGTAAATTCTTTCCATGTTGCTCCAAAACATTCTTTTGTTTTAGGATAATATATCAGAAACAGAAGACTCGTGGCTCAAACTTGGAGCTCTCAGCATTTCTAGATGTCAAGATTATTTAATTTAGTTCTAACTAGGAATCAGGTTCAAACAAATCTCTTAAAAATGTCACTATTTTCCAGAAATTGGCTTTCTTTTTTCTTTCCTTCTCTTCCCTGCCCCTTCCTTACCTCGTCTCCCTCCTTCCCTCTCTTCTTCCTTCTCCTCTTTCTCCTTTTTTCCAGTGTAGTACTTTCTGAATATCTTCCACAGGTCTAACTCATGACAGATGGTGGGATTCAGTAGCAATAGAGACAGGACCTGAACTCCAAGGGTTTGGACTCTGGTGGAGACAGGAATTTTATCAATACTGCAAGCATGCTAATTCAACATTGAGGAGATGGGCTTTGAGGATGCTAGAGAGCTGAGGGCTGAGAGAGGGGCTCAGCAATGCCTACACACCTCCTGCCCTGTTCCCTAGCTCAGAATGATAAGCTCTGTTATGAGCTGGGCTCAATAGTCAGCAGAGTCTAAAGTCTGCAAACATCCCTTGAAAGGGAAGGATTATGTGGATAAATTCAATCAAAGTCTTATATTTTTGGTTGTGAGCCTAGCCTTGGCGGCTGAGCGATCTCTCCAGCCCAAGCCATCTCTCCTAGCAGTGAGACTGGGACACCAACCCATCCACAAAATCTATGACCCACAAGCTGCCCTGCCAGCAAGATGTGCTAGGGCATTGGCAGCTCAGAGCTTATGAGAGTGCCCAACCAATGACTGGTCTAACCTGAGGCTCACACCATGAGAGAAAGCCCAGGCCTGACACTGCCTAGATGGCTAGGATCCAGAAGCAGGATGGCTCAGAGACCTAGGGTAGAACCACTCATGACTGACTAAAAAAAAAAAAAAGTCAATGAAATGATTCCTAATGATTTTCTGCTATATTTATAGGTTGATGCCTAGCTCAATCATTATCAGCGAGGCTTCCTCCAGTAGCTGATGGGAGCAGATACAGAGACCCACAGCCAAACATTAGGTGGAGCTCGGGGACTCTGCAGAAGAGTTGTAGGACTGTAGGAGCCAGAGGGGTTGGGGACAGTAGAACAGGGTCCACAGAATCAACTAAGCAGGGATCATAGGGCCTCACAGAGACCTAAGCAGCAACCACAGTGTCTGCATGGGTCTGCACCAGATCCTCTGCATACAGCTGTGGTTCTTCAGCTTGGGGTTTTTATTGAACTTCTAATAATGGAAATGAATGTGTCTCTGGCTCTTTTGCCTGTTCTTGGGACCTATTTCCTCCTACTGGGTTGCCTAGTCTATCCTTGATATGAAGGTTTGTACTAAGTCTTATTACATATTGTTATGCCAGGGGAGGGGAGGGGAAGTTGGGAGGAGGGGAGAAAAGGAAGGAGGGTATGGTTGGGATGTATTGTATGAAAGAAGAATAAATGAATAGATAGATAGATAGATAGATAGATAGATAGATAGATAGATAGATAGATAGTTTGAAATAAAAAAAAAACCCTTGAGAAGATATGTAAGAAATCAGCAAAACTGTATGGCTGTCAGGAAACTCCTCCTTCCAGAACTGAGAGCCGTGATGATTCTGAAAGACAGCTAGGAGCTGAGCAGGTGGACAGCAACTGGGTTCGATGGGTAGGTGTGATGAGGGAAACATACCTAGGTAAGAGTTCAGAGTGACCTCCACAGAATAAAATCTGGATATAAAGAAGAGTGAACATAACAGGGGTCTTACTGATAGGGAAGAAGGTTTGGTATCAAGATAATGTATGTCCTAGTGAGGTTTAAAAAAAAGCCTCTTGGGAATCATTGAGCTCTAAGCTGTGGCTGGGCGGGGCGATGGGGCTCAGAGCAGGTATGAATGGATCGCTCAGAGGAATACCTCTGCTGGAGGCTACGAGGTTCAGCATATGACCATGGAGGAAAGCCATGATCACAAGAGAGGAGAGAAAAGACATGTGACAGGAGCTGGTGTGAGGTAGCTCTTAATAGGAATGAGTCTCAGAGCAAAGGTCAAGAGAGAAATGGAAAAGAATTTGTGAGTAGGAAAGGAATTTGTGATCAGGACACTAACATTTTCTTTGACAGGATGGTTGGGTTAGTGTTATTCTATTTTTTAAACATCTTTTGACGATCAGTTTCTCCAAGTGTGGTATATAGACCCCCCAGGGCAACTATAAACACAACAAAAATTACAAGTAATGTCTCTGTATTACCAGAATATTTGTTTTGAATTCACAGGCCCAAGTATGTCTAAAACCATTTTCCTGGTGATACTGGGACATTGTTTTCCCTTTTCACTGTGTTTATATTTACACTGCGGGTGGACTTTGGTGGTGAAACTGCCATGGTCTTGACACAAATCAAGGCACTATCACCAATTCAAAGGGATAAAATGAAAGTTGTGTAGTAAGTCCTTAAAGCAGAAAAAGTTATTCAACTTGTTAAACCCTAATCCTAGACTAGATATTTTGAAATCATTCTAAGGGAAAATGAGAAGAAGCCCCAAGAACTTGCAGCTTGCCAGCATGCTGGTTGCCTGGAGGAAAAGCAGTTGCTTGAGCTGTGAGTTAAAATAGCCACTTACTTTAGTTGGTACAGGAGTCTATCACAAATTCCTGTGGCTGATGGCTTTTTCCGTACATGATAGGCAATGCTTGTACACTCTACCACCAAACCACATCCACAGCCAGGCCTGGTGCCTTAAATGGTAAATGTTATTGTTTTCATAGTTGGGGAGGCTGAAAAGTTTAAATTAAGGTCTAAGCACAGGTTCTATCTCTAGTGAAATAAAAGAGACATGATATTTACCTCCTAGGATGGTTATAAAGACTAAATAATATGGTCTAGGTAATATCCCAGCACACCACACTTAAAGACAACTGTTAGTAAACATTTAATAAGTATTTTTATGTGCTTTCAGTAACTGTGTTGGATAATGCTATTTTCAACATAGTTTTACCAATGAGACAACAGCTTTGAGACATTAAGTAATTTACTTAAGTCTTTGAAGCCAGAGCCTGGCCTCAATTGTGTCTAACCACAGAAGTTTCTGCTTCTTTGGCTCATGAAAAAAAAAAAAATGCCAGTCACTGGAGGACTCATATCTCTAAAATGGTCATCATTTGAGCTATCTGACACTGATAGAGATGTAAAGGGACAGTGTTGATGGTGCTTGTTGTCTCGACTGGGCTGTGTCTCAGGTTCTCGGTATCTTGTTCGAAGAATTGAAGTACATACAACTAGCAATGTAGCAAGGGGTGTTACTTGTAAGTGCAGTGCAGGGTGCCCTTTAGGGGAGCAGCAGGTGGCATGATTGCTCAAGAGCCCCAAGTTAGAGCTCATGGCTTCCTTTTATGAGTCCAGAAGGGCAGTTTGTTAGAGGCAGGGTTTGGTGGTCTCTGTTCCCATAACTGTTGATTGACAGGTAGAAATGTGGACTTTCTAAAGGGAAGACATGGGTTTTGCATCCTATAATTGTAATCACACACACACACCATCATGCATAATACCCTAAAAATTCATTCTGAGAACATAGTTTGCCTGACTGTGTCTGCAACTAAAACCAGTTTGGCTCATTTCTAGTACCGGGATGTGTCTGAACACAAACTAACCACAAAAGGGGAATTGCTAGGGCAGAGTGACCAACGGCCTTGCTGAGAAAGGGGTGTGTTCAGCCCCAGTCACGCTGGGCTAACTTATCCTTGTAAACTGCCTACCTCAGTAGTTTATTTAAGCTCTCCAGTACTACATTAGCCTTTAATAGGAGTAGGATAAGTACTCTTTCTTAATTTCTTACAAAGCACACTTTCACTGGCAGCAAAGTGTACACACAATTCTCTTTTGCTTTAGTTTGGAATCTCAAAATTGATACAGGGGTCTTTGCTCCTTTTAGGCGAGTTCCACGGGCTGCAACCCCTGAAGCAGTTGATTGTCAGTTGAGCAACTGGTCAGAATGGACAGATTGTTTTCCATGTCAGGACAAAAAGGTAAGCCATCAAGGAGCATTGCATCTTGGGGTATTGCATATCTCATTTGTGCATTAGGTGCCAATGGAAATAAGCAGCTGGGACTAGAAAACTAGGGCTCCAGAGAGAAACTGGATGCATCTTAGGCGTTTGGAAACCTCTGGTACCTGGGTGGTGAGGCTTGGGTCTACCTCTCCTGATTTTGTTTATAAGGCATCATGGGGCAAGGCTGCTGAAAGTGTCTGTGTTATGACACAGGAAAATAGCCACCAGGACACAGCACACTGAAGCTCCCTGGATTCTCTGGGTCCTGACCAACATTTTGCCCTCTAATGAGGGTAATCTGGAAGGACTGCTAGGTGGCATAGTAATAAAGAGCCAAGTTGCCCACAGGCAGCTGAGCAACAAAACTCTGAGCTGCTCCCTGGGCCTTATAGATGCTCAGCAATGCCACCAAGCATATTCCCATGGGTGAAAAATGCAGCACATCCAACACACAGGTATGTCCATGGTGTTCATTTAGACACTTTTGAATGATTCAAGGTAGTCCCTAAATCCAGTCTCGTATGAAAAGATAAGCATAAAATCCCATTTACTCAGAAGCACCGGCTGAGGTTGACAACAAGCAGTCTAACATGTACCGTGTTATATATTGTTTATGAATTCCTTCAGGCAAAGCCTGCCTTTGTATGGGATATATCCTGGTGGGCTACATCATCTCCAGCTTTTTGGCTTCAAACACTACTGGCTGAATCCATTGTGTCAGGGTAATACTGTCAAGTTCAAGTGTTTACCCTGCAGTTCTACTGTTCGGGTATGATGTTGCCTCTTACCTGCTCTGTTACTTGGGGCTTATTTTTCTCTATCCGTTCTGCACCTCACTGCAGCAGCAGAACAGTGCCTACAGGGTGAGTTCCTGAGGACTGAATGAGTGACATGGACAAAGGCACATGGCACACAGCAAGTGTCTGACAAACAGCCTGGATTTTTATAAGCATGGTCTCTACCCCCTCTCTGACTCCTCCATGGCTTTGAACTGAGCCCCATCTTCTCTCAGCAGAGCTTCTGTGGGGGCCATTGGTCTTACTCTGCCTCTAGACTCACCTAACAAGCTGAGATGTACTGTGAATGTTGTTGAGTTGCTAAAAGAGCCCACAGAGCTAAGAAGTAGTGGAAACACAATTTAGACCTGAATTATTGAACTTCCAGCTCTAAAATTCAGCATTCTGCCTTTCCTAGCTCAAAGAAATGACAAAGCACCCTCAAACCTCACCACTGAAAGTTGGCTCCTGCATTCTCACTTCATCTTGATATATATTAATCTCCCAAGTCAACAATAATACATTTCTACAAACATGGTAGCTTTACACAAGAGACATTTGTCTCCTCGGGGTCCTGGAGGCCAGGGAAAGCTATAGAGGTGTGAGTGGTCCCTGCCTCCTTTTGGAGAGTCCAAGGGAGAATATGTGCTTTGCTTCACCCACTGCTGGTAGCTGCTCATAGTCCTCGGCCTATGGCTGCATCTCTCCCTTCTGTCTTTGTAGACACACTGCTTCCTTTTCTTCTGTGGTTTCTCCCCCGTGTGTCTGCCTGCAATGTCCCTGTACCTCCTTCTTCTAAGAAAGTATGATAGTACTTTGGGCTACTCAGCAAACCCAAAATAGTCACATCTCAAAACTGCTAACATTTTCAGCAAACTATTTTGCAAATAAGGGCAAATTAAAACCTTTTGCAGATTTGGAATTATACTTTTTGGTGGCCATTACTCAACCTATTGAATATCTTAAACTTGCCTTTTTCTCATGTGTTTTTGTTTAGGTACCAGATTGCTTAGGGAATCTCTTACAGTTTATAACAGAATTGAATTACTTCCTTAAATACTTAGAAAGATATACGTGTCTATGAAGAAATCCTTAAGATATTAAATCTTGTTAATTATTTAAGTAAAGGACCACCTTTGTTTTATTTATTAATATGTTTCCTCTTCTCAAAGTCACCCAAACAAAGATGTGCATTTCTGGAAAGAAACATTATCTACTACATAGAAAAGAAAATTATGCTTTAATGGCACAAGCCACAGGCAACAGCACAGAGAAGTCCCTCAGGGAGTACTGACACTCGCTTCCCTACAACCCACTGTCCCCATTATTTGATAGCAACTTAGTAAACAGGGCACTGATAGAAATGAACCTGAAGGCTTCCAGCATTGTTCAAGTACAGACACAAGAGGAAGGACAATGATGACACTAATTCTCACCATTTATCAAGGCTTCCCATGTCCCAGGCACTGCAGCAATGCTTTACATAAACACATTGTCAAGTCTGGCTTTCCCAGGCAAGTGGAGGGGACGGGCACCATCGTCCACTGTCGGAGGTTGCCCATTGAGAAAGGCAGACCTGAGACTTCAATCAGGGCAAAAGTACCAGGGACTCACAGATTCAAGAAGCAACTCACAGATGCTCAAATCACCGCTTCTTGACTTGTTAACATTCTTGGGGGAAGGACTTTTGGCTGAGCCAAGGTCAAGGGCAGAAGGCACAGGGCTAAACGTTTCATTGCCAATCACTCCATGGATGCTTTCCAGGCAGTGTGTTTCGTATCATTATATATTGTATCTCAACTAAACTCTAAGCTTCTGGAAGGTGGCAATGAGACCTCCCATTTCTCTTGATACCCTAATTTTTGGCCCCCTGTTTCTACAGCAGTACCTGGCCCTTGTGTATTTTTCAGAAAGTCTTTATCATGAAACTCGAGAGCCCCAAAGTTGGTGTGTGTTTTAATTCTTCCTGTCCTTTTATCAACAAGTATTTACTCGTCTGTAGTCAAGGCTGGATTCGGGGGTTGAGATAATGTTTCTTTTGAAATCTCTTTATTTCTACATAGTAGGTATGTAGCTACATGGTGCCCATGATTTCCAGAAATGTCACTTTTCCCGAAAATAGAATCATAAGAGACAAGTATTATTGGCTCAGGTTGAGTCGAGACCAATCCCTGAAGCAGTTATTGCAAACACACAGATATGATGCTCTGGCCATCAAGGCCTGTCTTGTGTTCACCTTCCTTTGTGACTGGGGAAAGAGGGAGGCAGGCCATCCCTATCAGAACCACATGAGATGTATGCCAAATAAAGAGCAGATGGCAAGTCCAGAAACAAACAAACAAACCAACATGCCCCCAAACTGCAAAGGCAAAGTGGCAATGGCCTCTAGAAGTGTACCTGACCACAGATCAAGTCTGAATCCATGGAGCCACCTAAGGCTGTCCTTCCTTCACTCCCTTCACTGCTCCATCTCCACCTGTGATTTTCTCACAAAGATGGTGAGCAGGATAGACAAGTAGGCAGATGCTTTGTCACTGCCTTATTTGACAAGTGCTAAGGAAGAAGGAAGGTTTGCGGAGTACAGGATTGAGCCAGGGAAGGCTTTCCAGGGGACAGAAGCCATGGACTTTGAAAGATAAACACTTATAGCTGGTTGACTATGGGAACAGAGGTCTTCCCTAAGAAGTAAGACCTTCAGAACACATCCATCCCAGCCTTTCATGTCATCCTTCACATCTGTCTTCAGAATTCCAGCTGATGATTGTGCCACCTGTCTGAACACCACGGTGCATGCTCATTTGTCCCTTTATAAGACAGCCCTGAAGGCAGCTTTCAATCATGAAACAGTTATTCCTTATGTTGAGCTGAGACCTGCCTGCATAGCTCTTGGATGATTGATTGACAAGACTATGTCTGGTTCACAATCCGATTTAGTACCGACACCGGAGCCTCTTGCAGCCAAGCAAGTTTGGGGGAACCATCTGCAGTGGTGATATTTGGGAGGAGGCCAGCTGTAACAGCCCCACACCTTGTCTGAGGCAAGCACAGTGTGGACAGGATTTCCAGTGTGGAGAGACAGGTGAGTAGCATCCCACTACAACAACAGCTGTGCTTGTCAAACACAGTGTGCCAAGTAAGTACTTGGAAGTTGGTTAAAGTGGAGACTCCTAACTATTAGAGGTTTGAGAAAGGGTCCAGAAATCTGCATTTTAAGTCAAGCTAGTAACCCATGTAATTAAAAAAATACTTATTTTATTTTTTTTTAAATTATGTGTACTCATGTGTAGAAGAGTGGTATGTGCATGCGTGAGTGCAGGTGCCCATATAGGCCAGAAGAGGGCATCAGATCCTCTGGAGGTGGAGTTATAGCCTATTTGATATGAGCCCCCACCTGGTATGGACGCTCAGAACTGAATGCAGGTCCTATGCAGGAGCAGCACACATTCTTGACTGCTGAGCCAGCCCATATAATTTTGATTCATCTGTATATATATATTTTTATTAATTTTGAGAAAGTGCAAAACATAGTTAATAGATAACATTTATTAAACAAACACTAGGTACATATTAAGTTCCAGGCAGTGTACCACCTGCTGTTAATATGCAAATTAAAAACAAATTAAAATTGTCCTAATCTGTTTGGAAGAGAAACCTACAAGAGGTCAATTGTAGTTTCATGGGATAGTCTTGGGTTGTGTGCAATTCTCTAGCAGGGGACACCCAAATAAGCTTTGGGAACTCAGGACAGTCCTTAAAATAGCATTTGAGTTGAGGTTTGGAAAATACAGTTGAAGCTTCCAGAAGAAGGCATGTGAAAAACATGAAAATTTAGGGACTTACACTCTTCCCAGAATCTTTGTAGCAAGAGGGCTTTAGAAAGAAGTCAGGTTGGGTGATGGATCCCTAAGGTAACCAGGAACAAGGTGGGCAATGAGGGTTCAGACTTTGACATTTGGAAGGATGGGGACTATCTTAGTTAGGGTTTCTATCACAATGAAGAGACACCATGACCACAGCAACTCTTACAAAGGAAAACATTTAATTGGGGGCTGGCTTACAGTTCAGAGGTCCATTATTGTTATGGTGGCACACTGGATGACATGGTGCTGGAGAAGAAGCTAAGTGTTCTACATCTGGATCGACAGGAAGAGACAGTGAGTCACCCTAGCCCTGGCTTGAGCTTCTGAGACCTCAAAGCCCTCCCCCAGTGACATGCTTCCTCCAACAAAGCCACAACTACTCCAGTGAGGCCACACCTCTTAATAGTGCCACTCCCTGTGAGCCTAAGGGGGCCATTTTCTTTCAAAGCACTACAAGAACCCTTGGCAGATACAGAGCAAGAAAGTGGCATGGGCAGGCTGGTGTTTTAGGGGATGAGTGGTGGGTTTGAGGTGGAGGTTGGATTTGAGAGGGAGAGATGGGTAAGCCTGAGCCAAGGGACACAGCACAGAGCTAGAGAGCTAGCAAGGATGGAAGAGGTGGTGCAAACAGAAAGAAGAGGAAAGACTGGAGGGCAAAAGTAGGGAAGCCCGTGACGACAGATGTTGGGGAATATGGTTTAGGAAGCACCCTCAGCCTTGTCTCCCTTAGGTCGCTGCTTGAAACGCCACCTGCTATGTAATGGAGACAATGACTGCCTCGATGGCTCTGATGAGGAAAACTGTGAGGACACCATGGTCACTGAGGATGACTGCCATCAATATGACCCAATCCCAGGATCAGAAAGGGCAGCTTTTGGGTGAGTGGCCACCTGTGGCTGTTCAAGAGTGTCAAATGATTCCTCTCTCACTGTGGACAACAATTTTGAGGCAGAATAAGTCTGTTTTTGAAGGTTTCTCTCGACGGTACCGTAGTTGGAATTTCTCTGTCCCTCCAGCTGCTCCCCAAATAACCACAAAAACTTAATATTAATTATAAATGCTCAGCTGATAGCTTAGGCTTGTCTCAGGCCAGCTCTTACAACTGAAATTAACCCATTTCTACTTATCTATGTGCTGCCCTGAGGCTCGTTTACCTCATCTATGAACTTCCTACATTGCTTCTTCCATGTCTGGCTTGAGACCCCTCAGACTCCCCCTTTTTCTTCCTAGCATTCTCTCTGCCCCCAAAATCCTGTCTAGCTATTGGCCAATCAGCTTTTTATTAACAATGAGAGCAACACATTTTTACAGCGTACAGAAGGATTATTCCACAGCAGGGTACCTGTAGCTACAAGCAGCTCTTGTTTCCTAGGGTAGCTTGCACGGTCCTGGTAATGGGGCATCACCCACACTGTCCCTCTTTTCCTACCCGAGGGACCTTCTCCCCTCTCTGCTGTCCCTTTCCTCATTTCCAAGGCTATTATCTTCCATGAAACCTTCCTAGATGTCCCCAAAGGCAGCTTTCCCCAGACGGTCCTGACATTGCCAGCAGCCTTGCTCACTGCACTCTGGACAAGCTAACAGTGTGATACAGTGTGATACAGTGTGATACAGTATGATACAGTGTGATAGTGTGATACAGTGCAAAGAAAATGGGCTTCGTGGTAAGACAGAGGCTTGAGCCTCCACCTCGTCATTGTTTGATTTACCTCTCAGACTAGAGCTTCTCTGCTGAGCTGAAGTCAGCTTCAATCTCATTTCTCTTCACTATACACCTTACATCCAGGCTCAGTTTCCCAAATGCCTCACACCCAGTCCTTCTGAGCATTCATGAATTTTATTTCTTCTTTCTGCAGTATCTTTGTCTATATCCTGACCTGGATGACTTCTTGTCTAGTGTTATAGACCGAACAGTGGCCTCTCCAATTATGTCAGAAACACAAGCACCCAAAGCGATTGCATTTGTAGACAGGGATCTGAGGGAGTAATTAAGGTTGAATGAGATCAGAAATGTGGAGCCCTAACCCAAAAGAACTGGCATCCATAGAAATAGATGGAGAGATACTGCAATCTATTTCCACAACTGTACAGACAAGAATCTACATGAGGACATAAAAAGGGGAGCTGTCTGTATGCCCCCCAAAAAGCTCTCACTAGAAACCAACCTCAAGGAAAACCTTGATTTTGCATATAGAACTAGAGAAAAAATTGAGTTCTGATGTTTAAGATACCAATCTGATATTTTTTTTTTTTTTTGGTTTTTTCGAGACAGGGTTTCTCTGTGTAGCTTTGCGCCTTTCCTGGAACTCGCTTTGGAGACCAGGCTGGCCTCGAACTCACAGAGATCCGCCTGGCTCTGCCTCCCGAGTGCTGGGATTAAAGGCGTGCGCCACCACCGCCCGGCCCCCAATCTGATATTTTTAAGGCACCCAAGTATACTATTAATAGGACTGCTCAGCATGACTTCTAGGAAATCTAGAACGTGTCCCTCACCAGCTCTTGGCTATGCCTGGATTGCCTTAGCCACTCCTAAAGTTCACAGAGCATCCTATCTGGCTATCCCAATATGCAACTACCAGGGATAAAGACAACTCTTAGGGTGTCCACCTGCTGAGGCACAGAACTCCTCGTCATCTCAGCCTCCCCACGTCCCAGCACAAGGGCTAGCTCATGGCAATTGTCTGGTGTGGCCAGTTTCCTGCTATTCTGTCTTTGCCTTTGGCCTTGTCCTCTACCTGGAATATCAGCCCCCTGAGGGCAGAAGTTGCTTATGACTCACGCTCTCCACATCCTTCATTCTGTCAGAGTATGTTCTGTACTCACTTCTCGGTGACTCTAGGCTCCACTGAAACATGTCAATGTTAGCAGCCACCCCTCGGCAGAGAAGGAAATGTTTGAGGTAGTAATTGTCACAAGTGACCCAGTCAGGGCCCAGCCCACTCGGGGACACTGTCAACTGTCAGGCAGCTCTCAGCTCTCATTCATAACGCTTAGTTGTCTTGAGACCTCAACCCCCTCACCAGACTGTTTGGAGCCTGTACCTGCACGAAGACTCACACACGCAGCCCCAGGCAATGTGCTGCTCTTCAAACCAGTTGTAGCTTTTCACTAGGATGGCCGTAACAAAACACCCTACACTGGGCAGCTGAAACAACAAGTGTATTTTGTCATGGCTCTGGAAACTGGACGCTGAGAATAAGATGTCAGCAGGGCTGGTTCCTTCTGAGGGCTTTCTCCTGGGCTCGCAGGTGGCTGTCATCTTCCTGGGTTTTCACAGAGTTTATAGAGTCTCATACACTCTCTGTCCTAACTTCAACTTTATTCTCTGGGATAAGACTTAACTATAGTGCCTTTATTTTAACTTAATTACTTTCTTTTTAAAGTTTTTTTTTTAAACTTTATTTTTACTTCATGTGCATTGTTTTGCCTGCATATATGTCTGTATGAGGGTGTCGGATCCCCTGGAACTGGAGTTAGAGACTGTTGTAAGCTGCCATGTGGGTGCTGGGAATTGAACCTAGGTCCTCTGAAAGAGAAGCTGGTGCTCTTAACCACTGAGCCAGCTCTCCGACCTCACTTAATTACTTCTTTAAGGGATCTGTCTCCAACTGACGTCACATTTTGAGATTCTGGTGCTTAGAATGCCAACCTATGAGCATTTGAAGTCAAAATTAGGCCACAACACAATCAAAGAGGATTCTGGTTGACTTAGAAAGTGAAACGATGCTATTGCCTCCAAGCAGTTGATATTTTGACATAATTCTGTACTTTTCAAGGTCTTGGAAACTTTTCTTGATATTTTAATCCTAATTTAAGCATTTCCCAGCTTCAAATTTTTATTTATTGTTAAATGTAGAATATATACTTGAGGCAAACCTGGGTCTTCATGTGCTCTACTTATATGCTGGCACCTCACCCAATGGTCCTCTGTCCGTTCCCTCCCTAGAGCTGACCTTGTAAAATATGGTTCAGGCACTTCCAGATTAGGTTTAAAAATAGGTTAACTCCATATACTATCTGGGAAACAAACCTATATGATTGTCTTAAAAATGCGGGTAGTACTTATATAAATATGATCATGACATACATCTGTTACCCACTTTTGTTTTTTAGCTAAAAAATGTTGTCCATACAACATATTTTGATCATGTTTCTATAACCTCCCCCAAATCATCCAAGATGCCCTAACTTTGTACCCATTCAACTTTATGTTCTCTCTCTTCCAAAAACAAGAAAGAAATTTTGGTCTTGTTTTGTTGTCACACACTTTTAAAACTGAATACCATTTGATGATTTCCTCTTTAAACACATATTCTCTATCTCATTTTAAAAAAGAAACACAGTGTCGTGTAACAAGGATTAGCAATAGTCTGAAGGCAAAATCCTGTTGTCTTTATAAACAAAGTTTTATTAGTACACAGCTTTCACCTTAAAATGGCAGTTAAAGAGCATCAGTTAAAGCCTATATGTAGCTAGAGTTTTCCTGCCTGGCCCACAGTCAGGACAAACTCTCTCACCTGCCAGTCCCACAGTCACTCAGACCCGACCAAGTAAACACAGAGACTTATATTGGTTACAAACTGTATGGCCGTGGCAGGCTTCTTGCTAACTGTTCTTACAGCTTAAATTAATCCATTTCTATTAATCTATACCTTGCCACGTGGCTTGTGGCTTACCGGTACTTTACATCTTCCTTGTCCTGATGGCGGCTGGCAGTGTCTCCCTCACCCAGCTTCCTGTTCTCTCCATTCTCTCTGTTAGTCCCGCCTATACTTCCTGCCTGGCCACTGACCAATCAGTGACTTATTCATTGACCAATCAGCAACACATTTGACATACTGCTGCAAGGTCCAACATATTTACTGTCTGAGCCTTTATAAAATATGTTTGCTGACTCCTTTGTAATTACAGAAGATTTTATTTGACTACCTCTCACTGAAAGACAACTGGATCCCTTCTCATTGTGGTAGCTACTTTTCTCATAATATCTGCAACCAAATTATCTTCAAGAAGCAACTTAGGGGGAGGAACCATTAATTTTGGCTTGTGGCTTGAGGGTGCAGCCCATCATGGGCGGAGGCATGGCAACGGGAGTGTCCTGCAGATGTGATGGCAATGCAGTGAGGTTGCTTGCTCACCACTTGATAGATTCAGAAACAAGAAGGGGGAGGCTACATACCTCAAAGCCTATGCCCCAAGACACATTTCCCCTAGTGAGGCCCACAATGGAAGGTTTCACAACCTCTCGAAACAGCACCTTCATCTGGGGACTAAGTATTCAAATTAGAGTCTGTGGAGATCAGTTTCCATCCAAATCACAACTCCCATCCTCCCTCTTACAAACAGTGCTGCAATGAATAGCCTTGTCTGTGCATTCTTTGTACAAATACATAGATTTCTAATAGTGTAGAGTTTTAACTGCGCCTTTCCACTTCCGCTGGGGCTTTCCCAAATACAGTAGGCCTAATGGTTAGTTTTGAGGCCCACTGTTGCTCTGAGTTTTTGTTTGGTACGTTTCCAAGGCTGTGCTTTTAAACTTCAGACAGAAACATGCTCAGTGGGTAGGCAGATAATAATTGGAGGGTAGAGATAAGGGCACAGAACCTAAACTTTAGTGTCAAAAACAACTTGAAGGGAAAAAAAATCCATTGTGACTGTAGGCGAATTATTTCATCTTTTTGAGCTTCCATTTCTGCATTGGCAAAGTTGTCATGAGGTCTAAAGTTAATGTGTGTTAAATGTCTAGTTCAGTATACATTCAATTCATCATAGCTATTCTTACATCACGTCTTCTAGTAAGGAAGAGGTGGAGAAAGGAAGTGGAGACAGACAGGCGCACACATTGAACTTCTAAGTTATGTCAGGTGCTCTGCAACTACCCATTTATTCTTTGAGGTAGGTTATAGTCATTTATCTTTTGTTCCCTTTCGGCCATTGTGCCTGTCACAGAGTGCATAGACAGTCATGGGAGTGCCATGCCAAAGGTAAGTACTGACTGCCAGGAAGCCAGGGGAACGTGACTAGAGCATTCAAAGAAGGCCATATGGAGGAGGCAACTTTTGAGTTGAGTCTCAGAGGCTACAGAAGAGTTTGAGAGGCAGAAAGAAGCAATACTTTTATTATTTGTTGTATAAGAGACTTTTATGTCCAGTCTTAGAACTTTTAATCATCTCTAATGTCTACGGCATGGTGACAAAGTCACAGTTTCAGGAAGTGGCAGAGCTGGAAATTACCCAGGAGTCTTTCTGATATTCACACTGTGCACATTTTTCATCCCAGGCTGCCTCAAAGACAATGGATTTTTCTGAGGATTAGAGCCTTACACATGATTATTCAAATTCGCTTTCTAGTATCACAGCCTTTTTCTGAACTAATTCTAACAATAGCAGTAGAGGTGTCTATCAAAGTTACTTTTCTATTGCAGTGATTAAAACACCATGACAAAGGCAACTTATAACACAAAGTGTTTAATTTGGGACTCATGGTTCCAGAGGGTGAGAGTCACTACCACTCACGGCAGGGATCATGGCAGCAGGCAGGCAGGCATGGTGCTGGAGTGGTAGCTGAGAGCTTACATCTCACTCACAGGCAGGAGGAAGAGAGAGCTAGCTGGGTATGTCAGGCATGGACTTCTGAAACCTCAAATCCCATCCCCAGTGACACACCTCCTCCAACAAGGTCACATCTCTTAATATTTCCCAAAACATTTTAGTGAACTGGGGACCAAGCATTCAAATACAGGAGCCTATGAGGTCATTCTTATTCAAGCCATGACAATATCTATTCAGCATAATATATGCCACCCTGTCTATGATGCCTTTACATGTACTAATGTATATCTAACCCTAGGAGGGTGGTACTATTACTAACTGCTTTTAACAAATGACTATAGTGAGGCAGAGAGATGAAATGATTTGCCTGAGCTCACACAGCTATCTGTGGCACTACCTTAACTGCCTTCTGTGCTTGAATTCTTAATAACTGTTCATGTTGTCCCCTAACTTAACAGCTAATCAGAAAGGCCTCCTTAGGACACTGGCCAAGATGCTCTGGTTAAAGGCTCCCTGGGGGCCCAGGATTAGTCCACCCAGTCGCTCAGTATTGCCTACCCTTCTCTGTGCCTTCAAGGTACTTGAAGGAACCCCAGGGCTCCAACAAACACACTCGGTGGAACCAGTTCTTAACCTACCAGCTACAACATGTTCTAGAGGATGACATGTTACATTTTCTTTCCCTTTGCAAAGATTTTTCCAAAATGCTGTTTTTTCAACTTAGGTACAATATCCTCACTGAAGAGGAAGCCCAGAGTGTGTATGATGCCAAGTATTACGGCGGCCAGTGTGAGACTGTGTACAATGGTGACTGGAGGAAGCTCCAGTATGACCCTACCTGTGAGCGCCTCTATTATGGGGATGATGAGAAATATTTTCGGAAACCCTACAACTTCCTTAAGTACCACTTTGACGTAAGTCTGATGGAGATGGAGGGAGATTGCTTGCTGTGGAGGCTTTTATTTTCCACAGGGCTTTCCGGTGAATGAAGGCTCCTTCATATCTGCTGCCCATACATGCTCAGTGTCGAGGCTTATGAGAGGCGAGTGTAGGAGAGCTATAGCTTGAACATAGCCACCAACTGCTCGATCTTGGCTCCATTCCCAAAGCAGTGAAACAGATCTGGACTGCCTTCTCCATCCCTGTTCCATGACGTGGCTCTGTTAAACTCTAACTACAAAAGACAGTGAGCAACTCATGTGCCATTTCTCCCTGGGACACTCTCCCAATCTGAAAGGCGGGATTAGGACTGACCCCTACTCCCCACGCTTCACCAAGAGTGACTTAGAGCTGTCATTTTCATACTTTCCTTCTTAATATGATTTTGCTTTTTTAAAAAAATGTTCTTTTCAAAAGGGATTACAACCTGCTGGTGGTCCATGTGACTCTCCATTTTTAAACCCCTGTGGTTTCCTGGTCACTCAGAGCATCATCACAAGGCTCATAGTATGATTCAGAGCCAGCTCAAGGCCACTCATGTCCTTACTTTCAACCTGGGGTGGTGTTCTTACTGCCCACCTCACTGAAAGCTTGCTGTGTGTGGCCAGATCTTCCATGTAAGTTCTGCCACTTAATCTTCATAGCAGTAACATGAGATACACATGTCAATGTCCCTTTCAGATATTAGAAAGAAAACACAAAGGAATACAGCGTCATTCCCAAAGCTGTACTGCAATAGTTGGCAGAAACAAGATTCTCACCAGATCTGTTCAAACTAAGACCAGATCATGCATCCCTTAGGAGAGTGGACATATACGCTATATATATGACCCATGTACATTAGACCTGCACACATCTACAAATGCAGATGGAATGAGCAATTATCTAGACACATCCTCCCCATTCTCAAGTATTGATAGGAAGCACTGGCAACCATGTGGGGTCTGTTTTTAAGACATTTGCTTCTCCAGTTCTGTGGTCACTTGTATTGGATATCAGACTCTGAAAAGTCATGCTGAAAAACACTGATAATGCCATTTTCCTAATTACAAGAAAGATGTAGGGTCTGTGTGCCAGGCAAAATGGATAGTCTAGATATAGTCACAGGGTTCTGAAGTCTTTAAGGCTAATGTATCTGTCTGAGCATCACAGACTCTCAGCGACTCACTGATGAAGGCACCATCGCAGCATGTGCCTTTAGGGTCACAAGCTCCGAAAGGTGTACTTCTATGGCCGTGCTTAAGTCAACTAGTAAATGCAACCTTGTCAAGTGCAGGGAAAGAAATCGCTGAACATTTGTGGGTTGCACTAAATTCCACTTGCTGGGATTATTATTATCCTTATAAGCCTTCTTGACCCCTTTCTACCCAGGTCAATGCCCAGACATGGCTTTCAGCGACTGTCCAAAGTGCAAGCAAGCAGCTGTCCTTCATAAAAGATGAGCAACTCCTCACCCTCAAGAAAAGCTATGCTTTGAATATAATTAACATTTTAACATAATCATCTGCATGCAGGAACAAGCAAGTGTGTATGTAGTGTGTAAATAAATATCTTAGAAATTCCACTTGACACCAATTGCTGTATTTTCTCTATTTTAGCAAGCGTCAGTCTGAGGCATGGATTAGCTTCCGACAGGAATCACACCAATCTGGGGTTTCAGATAGCATACAAAGCAAAGATTCTGAGGGCACATATCATCTGAGAAGCATGCACAAAGTTTGCTAACGTCTAGTTTTCTCTTTTCAGGCCCTGGCAGATACTTTAATCTCCTCAGAGCTCTATGATGATGCAAATGAGCTCTTTTCTAAAATAAAAACGGACAAGTCACAGTCAAATGGCATAACCTTTGGCATAGGCCCAGCAAAAGTTCCTATAACACTGACGGCGAATGTATTCTGGTCCGACAAATTTTCATTCATGGAAGAGTTAAGCAAGTATAATGAGAAGGTATTGGAACATAAAGTCTGCATCTTGCAGTATTCCATAATCTACACTGAACACGTAGTATGTTAATTGCATTAGAAAGTACAGTAGTAATTGAACCTTAATTTGCTTGTGTAATTGGAAGTGTCTGATCAGTGGTGATCATGTTTGTTTTTTATTATGCCTTTGCACACAGACTCATCATCACAAATGGAATAGAGTTACACTCGAAGACTAGAATACCTATCATTCTGCACCCCCCACCCAATCTTTGCATGTTTACCTAGAACATATAGGAAAACACATAGAATGGCTGGATTAAAGAAAACCAGCCTGGCCCTCTAAATTTGACAGTCAAGGTTTCTAAAAGAAGACTTATGTTTTCAAATAAATAAGAAGCTTTGTATGCTCATCTATCTAGCAGACATTTGCCCCTCGGTACCTAACCCATGTGGGAGTTACTGTGAACATGACCTGGGTGGGGTAAAGAACAGAGGGGAATACATGAGAGAAGTCTTTTGTACCTTGGTATCCAATATGTGCTTGTCAAATCTAAGAATATTTTCTTCCATGTGTTGATGACTGTGTTTTCCTCAGCTACTAAAGGCTGACCTTTGTGTTCACTTCACATGCTTTTGTTGTTCTTTTGCCTCATTTGGATGCTGTTGGAAGAGATTCAGCTTCATGAGAGTGTCTACAAAGGTACAGACTGCACATTTTAAGATGAGGAGGCACAACATTGTGCTGGATGAAGGAATGCTGCAGTCACTGATGGAGCTCCCAGAGCAGTTCAACTATGGAATGTATGCTAAGTTCATCAATGACTACGGAACCCACTACATCACCTCTGGAACCATGGGTGGCATTTATGAATACGTTCTGGTGCTTGACAAACAGAAAATGAAAGATGGCCGTAAGTAGATCCAGAGTGACATGCGCAGTGAGCGTCACACACACTGGGACATGTGTCTTTGTTTCATTTTGTTGTTGCTGGGGTGCAATACCCCACCCAAAACCAATCAGGTGAGAAAGGATTTATCTCAGTTCCAGGTGACAGTCCACTATTGTAGAGAATGATGGTGGTGGGACTTGAGACAACTGGTCAAATGGCATCTATAGTCAAGAAGTGGAGAAAAATGAAGGCCTGCATGCTTGTGCTTATATAGAACTCAGATCTGCTCCCGGATCCTGCCAAGGGAATAGTCCACCCACAGTGGGCAGGTCTTCCCTCCTCAGTTAATATAATCAAGATAATTCTTTGCAGCTATAACCACAGGCTAACTTGATCTAGACAAACTCTTTTTTTTTTTTTTTTTAAATACTTTTGGTTTTTCTAGACAGGGTTTCTTTGTGTAACAGCTTTTATATACCAGGCTAGCCTTGAACTCACAGAGATTCACCTGCCTCTGTCTCTCAAGTGCTGGGATCAAAGGTGTATATCATCATGCCTGGCTTAGACAAGCTTTTTTTTTGAATTAATTTTTTTTTCATTTTTCATAACAACCCCAGTTTCCTCTCCCTCCCCTTCTCTTGCCCCCTTTCCCCCATTCCCATCCTCTATCCACTCCTCAGAGGGGGTAAGGCCTCCCTTGAGGAGTCAACAAAGTATAGCATACCAAGTTGAGGCAGGTCCAAGCCCCTCCCCACTTCATCAAGGCTGAGCAAGGTATCCTACCATAGGGAATGGGCTCCAAAAAGTCAGTTCATGGACCCGGGATAAGTCCTTGTTCCACTGCCAGGGGCTCCACAAACAGATCAAGCCACACAACTGTCACCCACATTCAGAGGGCCTAGTTTGGTCCCATGCAGGCTCCCTAGCTGTCAGTCCCAGAGTCTGAGCTCCCACTTGCTCAGGTCAGCTGTCTCTGTCGTTTTCCCCATTATGATCTTGACCCCCTCTCGCTCATATGATCCCTCCTCTCTCTTTTCAACTCAACTCCAGGAGCTCAGCCCAGTGCTTGACTGTGGATCACTGCATCTGCTTCCATCAGTTACTGGATGTAGGTTCTATGATGACAATTAGGGTAGTCACTAATCTGATTACAGGGGAAGGCCAGTTCAGGTGCCTTCTCCACTATTGCTAGGAGTCTGAGACTTGACTATGTCAAGTTAGCAGTTAAAACTAACCACCAGAGCATGGTTTACAGTGTCTTTACTGATTCTGACTCTAAAGTAGCATGTTCCCATTTCCAGGGAGGTGAGATTCATTAGAATAAGCACCACAGGGAGGATTTCAACTCAAGACTGGCTTTAATCTCTTAAACTACACTCTTCTTATAACCTCACATTACCTTTTCATAAATAAAGAATTTTGAGAGCTTTGTTATTTAAAATGTAAAAACTTGTCTTGACTGTAGAGTTTTTGGGAAAGGAACCTCTTTGCAATTAGTCAGTGAAAACCTAAATTCATCCCAATTCCTCCCTCTCAGCCTCTCTCTTCCACCCCACCCTTCTGTGGTAGGCTGGACTTGCATCCTTCACTTATGACACCAGTTTCTAGATGGTCTCCAGAGTCAGGCTTGGGGGCCCATCTAAACTCTTTTCAGCAGTTGCTATCCAACAGATAAGTACTTCACAGATCCGATGACTTTAGTTTCTTATTTAACACCCTAAAAGATGAAGAATGGTGTTTAAATCCCTTTGTATGACACCAATAGTCTTCGTGATCTCATTTAAGCCATACAACAGTGGTTTGCAATGTGAGCTCAAAACCAGCTACATCACACCATCCAATAACTCATCAGAAAAGTGGATTCTCGAGCCCTTACCCCAAACCTAACTGATGGAAACTCTACTGGAGTGTACACTCAGAACGCTGTTTTCACATGCTCCCCGCATGATTCTGGTACTTTCTAGAGAGAACCACTGACCTAATCCATGAATGATCACACATTGAAAGATTCATCCCTATTGTAAAACCAAGTTCAAATGCTCAGTTTTAAGATGTCAGGCTGTCTACTCCTCTTCCTCAACCAAATCATAGAAACGATGCACACTGTAGTATTGAAGTAACTTTCAGCTATTACTAGTATTTCATCCCCATTAGATAACAACATTGTTGAAAGCAAGTACCATACCGCATGCTTTTCTGTCTTTTTTCTGCCTCTGCACAGGCCCAAGACAAAGTGAATGCGCAAAGCAAGACAGGAAGTGTTAACTCAGACTCTTGGCTAGTTCTTTTTGAAATTTGTTCATCTGTGCATGTACTCTTTTCTTTTTTGTAATAATGTAAGTTATGCTTCTGAACATTTACTGTGCTTGTGCGTGGGATATAATGGTGCCTTTACCCATTTTGCAAGATGTGGGTTGCAATGCAGTAAACAGCTCTCAAAATCAATGCATGGATTACAACATTTTTGGAAAACATCAATAACCACAAAACAGCACAGTAGACTTTAAGTACCAAAGGTAGGTCATTGCTTTGGGAAACCTTTTCCAGTTAGATAAAGAATGTATATATGTGTACTGTCATATTAAAATACAAAATAAGCAACATAAGGTCATTATAAAAAGAGTTTCAAAATCTGCTCAAGTGTGTCCTTTTTCAAGTCATTCAAAGAAAGGGAAGGGAGGGAGGAAAGAATCAACATCATTGAGCACTTAATAAATTGCTAGCATGACTGCTTATATTCTCATTTAACTTTGTGACAACACTTAGAGGATGGTGTTGGACAAATGTTAGACACAAGAACACCAAGGCTCATCTGGGAGGTGAATTCCTTTGCCCAAGGCTGCAGAGAATCTGACCTCAGAGCCTTGGACCTGTGGTGCTTCTCTTGTGGTTTAGGCTCCTATCTGTAGTGTTGGATTACTAATGAGTTGCCTGCGGTATCTGGTGCCCCCTCCTCTTTAAAATAATGTAGGGCAGAAATGGGCTTCCAAAGTGGTTAATATTCAAAAGGAGCCCACCGACAAATTGTCCCGGGATAATTACCTCAGCTCTGTTTATAGAAAGCCATATGTCGATAATAGCACAATTTGCTATTTGTGAAGGGCTGATTTTCTATAAATCCAAAAAGTTAGCGTTGCTTTTCTATAAATATGGAAATGTGCTAATCATCACCTCATCTGCTGGAGACCGCTAATAAATCAGAATGTCATTTACATATTAACCTACAAAGAACAAAAACATCTCTACCTCTTTCCTTTGACAAACAGCAGCACTCACGCCCTTTCCCTATCTGATGTCTGACTGGTTTGCTCTGTCGTCCCTCCCCATTCCCTTTCTTCCTAGGTATATGTCTTTTTTTCTATCTCTACTCTTCTTTGCCCCTGTCCTTTACACCTTCTTGATCTCTATGACTTTAATTTATAGTCTATTAAGTGCACTTTCTATTAGACATCCTAGGTGGTCCACTCTCATGTTTCACATGGCTGACCTTAGCATGGAAAGAGTTCAGTAAACACACTGGTTTGCGCTGGGGACTCCTTTGTCCTTGGGTTTGCTTCAGAGGATGCACAAGGCTGTTTTTCTTCTAATATGTCCTTTAGATCAAATGCTTTTTTCCGAAGACAGCATGGCACCGCGCATTTAAAAAAAAAAATCAAGAGGAGACTGTACTTGGGGGAGGCAATGTAAGACTCCAGTGTGATCCTAACCCTTCCTCAAGCCTGCTCCTGGCAGCCCTCTACCCTCTGCAGGAATCATTATGGCTGTGGCCTAGAATTTAGGTATCTGGACATGTTTTTTTCCTCTCATTCCTTCTTTGGCACTCACCGTTTGTCCCTGGGCTGGGCTTTAATAGGGAGTGAGGAGCATGTTCTCCATTCTGGCCTGTCTGGAATGCCGTCAAGTTGCAGTTTTCCTAGAGTAGATGACATTCTTCAGTGATCCTGTTCTGATGGTTTCTGTATGCTTTCTCTCTCCTCTGCATTAGTTCTCTCTTGTTCTGTAAGGCTCATCCCTCCAACACTTCCTGACTGGACAAACATCAGCTCACCTTTGTAGGCTCCCTCCCACTCTGGCCTGCCTCTACAATTTCCTCAGTGTTTGTGTGTTCCTGTATTGACTCACATAGCCATATTTGCTGTGTTTGTGCTGTGTACCAGTTGAAAGAGACCACTATGATCCTCATTTGTGTAAATCCCAAATCCTCCTTCTTCCTGGTGAGGCTTGTTGGCTTCCTTCCAAAGTCCATGTGGCCATCTCACCTCCCGACTCTGTTGCTACCCATCTTGTGCAAACCACTGACATCCCTTAGCTGCCTCCTGCAGGAGTGTGATGGGCTTTCATGTTTCTCTCTCATTTATTCTCTTCATCTCTGGTCGTCACCACTGCTCTGTGGGATTCTATGTCGCTGGCTAACTTTAACCCAGGGTCTTCTTATAGGCTGTCCCCTCTGTCTCAACTATTCCTCCCTCTGAAGTTTTTCATAGCAGTGTTCCAATCATTCAGACCTCAATTTCAAAGCCAACATTTCTGAGAGACCTCTCTTGACCAGGGAGGCAAGTCCCTCTTTTTATATGGCCCTATCTTAAATTTAGGAAATCACTGTTCACTCCCTAGTTGGCTTGTCCTAATCAGCTTCTCTGTTGCTATGACAAATACTATGACCAATAGTAACTTGGGAAGAAAGAACTCACTTGACTTACACATCACAACCCATCACTGAGGGAAGCCAAGGCAGGAGCTGAAGCAGAGACCATGAGGACCACTGCTTACTGCTTTCTCAGCCATCCTTCTTGTGTAGGCCAGGCCCATTTGCTCAGGATGGCACCACCCACAGTGGGCTGGACTGTCCATCATAATTAACAATTAAGAAAATGTCCCACAGACATGCTTATCTTATGTAGGCAAGTCCTATACACTACCATATGGCTGTATTGGTTTGTTTATGCTCACTCGCCCCCTTTCTGAAATGTGAGTCTAGGTAGGTACTTCTGTTTTGTTCTTTTCTGCAGATATCTTTCCCAGCACAGTTTCTGGACCATAGCAGGGATTTAATAAGTGGCACTGAATCCATCCATCTATCTATCTATCTATCTATCTATCTATCTATCTATCTATCATCTATCAATCATCTATCTATCCTACCTATCTACCTACCTACCTATTTACCTACCTACCTATCTAATCTTCCCCAGCACAGATTGGTATGCTTGTTGATATCTTCCCATGTCAAGCTTATCCATGTGAGACATGAATGTGCCCTATCCTACCCAGCATGTCTAATAGAAACTGCACTAAATAGAATATATGTTCAGTTTATAGATCTTAAAGATAAGATACTGACAAAATTTCAAATTATGCTAAGGGCAATGTGTACAATAACATTAACAGGTTGTAGAAATACAGAATAATGGCACACATTGGAGGACACTCACTTAGCTTTGGGTATCCTGAGATGGTCTCTCTGAGGAGGGAAAAATCCAAGTCATGCTAAGAAGTAAAGACTAATGAAGACATCTGGACATTCTTGGCAGAATGGGCAGCTTTGAGAAAGACCCTGTAAGTAGAAGGAGTATAAAAGGCTTGAGAATGAAAGGAGGCATGTGTGCTTGAAGCCTTTGGGCAAAGGGAAGAATAACAGGAAAGGACTAAGGTTTTAAAAGGTGAGGGCTGGAAATAATAGCTAAGGTGCAGAGTGTATATTGCTCTTGCAGAAGACCTGAGTTCATTCCCCAGCATCCACGTTGGGCAGCTCAAAACTTCCTCTAACTTCTGCCCAAAGGGGATCTGACACCCGTGGCTTCTGTGGGTACCTGTACTCATGCATTCATACTCCTACGCAGCCAGACACACATACGCATAATTAAAAACCAATAAATGAACCTTAAAAAAAGAAGTATAGAAAGGCCCCCAAGACCCAACTGACCCTAGTAAGAAGGACAGAACATATCTGCAGTGACATGGGTGGCCAACTGAGTGCAATGTGGTCTAGCCTATGTGGCTGCAGATTGTTTGGGTGCTATGTAATCACAGACAAAAAGGAGTGAGGGTGGACTCAGGGAGGACACACAGAGGCTCTTGCTGATGTCCAGGTAAGAGATAAAGAACCGAGGTAGAAGAACATGAGAGATTTGGGGCATGTGATGGCAAATCTTGTTTGCATTATGACATGCTGAGGATGTTCGTCTTCGATGGTGCTGCCAGAATTAACCACAGCTTCTCTTCTCACCTTGTGTGATCCTCTTCTGAATTCAGAGATGCCATCAACTCCCCAGCTTCCCGGAACAGACAGATAGGAAGTGCCTGACAGCTATATGTCACCATCTCAGGCAACTTTGCATGAGTTTTCTCATTCATCAAAGGTCCTGGGAAAGCAGAGGTGTTTCCTTCATTCTAGTTAGTGAAGAAGACTCAAGGTATTCTGAGTTAAAATCCACATTTTCCCTTTCATGCCAGTTGCCTTTATTAGGCCTCCCTTCTCTGTCTCCCCATATATCACTGGTTACCTGTCCTGTATTCACAATCAATCTCACCTCCCCTGGCTGGTCACTTCTTCCATTGGTTAGGTCGCTTTCTGTTCTTTCTGTCAATCTCTCCAGTGAAGCAGACACTTAGATGAGGAAAGGATCAAGGGTGGATGGATATCCCAAAAAAGACTTGAGGAATGAGGTGGCAGTGGTCTGCTTTAGACCCTTCTTTTTAGCCAATGTAGATAGGATTGTGACATTTGTTTCAGCTTTGGTGACCTTGGTCCCTAGAATACAGCTTGAAGTAGAGAGTGTTTCTCATCAATTAGAGTTTAAGCTTTGTAAGGGAAACTCTATATGTAGTAGGAAGTTAAACTAATATACCAAAGGCCTCCCAAATTGACAGTTCTGTGGGTTTGGGGTATATTAGGAATGTGTTGCAAGGGACTGGAGGAATAGTTTAGAGGTTAAGAGCACTGAATGCTCTTCCAGAGATCCTGAGTTCAATTCCCAGCAAGCACATGGTGGCTCACAACCCACCTATAGTAAGATCTGGTGCTGAAGAACAGCCTTTGTACACTGTGAAAATGCATTGCTTTCATTGTTAATAAAAAGCTGATTGGCCAGTAGCCAGGCAGGAATTATAGGCAGGACAACCAAACTAAGGACTGGAAAGAAGGAGGGTGGAGTCACAAGCAGAAGCAGGGAGAAGCAAGATGGACATGCTGTACTGAGAAAAGGTACCAAGCCATGTGGCAAAGTGTAGATAAGAACTATGGGTTAATTTAAATGTAAGACTTGACTAGTAACAAGACTGAACTATTGACTGAGCATTTATAATTAATATTAAGTTTCTGAGTGATTCCCGGAACAGACAGATAGGAAGTGCCTGACAGCTATATGTCACTATCTTAGGCAACTTTGTATGAGTTTTCTCATTCATCAAAGGTCCTGGGAAAGCAGAGGTGTTTCCTTAGTTCTAGTTAGTGAAGAAGACTCAAGGTATTCTGAGTTAAAATCCACATTTTGGGAAGCAGCTGCTGGCACAGGAAAACTGTGCCTACATATGGTGTCCAACGTGGAGCACAAACCCACAACCCTGGGATTAAGAGTCCCATGCTCCATCAACTGAGCAACCTGATGTCCTCTTCTTGCATGCAGGCATATACATAATTAAATAAATCTTAAAAAATATAAATAACTTTAATCGCAGCACTTGGGAGGCAGAGGCAGGTGGATCTCTGTGAGTTCCAGGCCAGCCTGGGCTACAGAGTGAGTTCCAGGAAAGGCTCCAAATGCTACACAGAGAAACCCTGTCTCAAAAAACCAAATCAATCAATCAATAAAATGGTTTGCCAGGATCTTCAAAAAAATGATTGCTGTTAATGCTTTGCTGAGAATGAAGGCAGAGGCAGAAGCCTCCTGTGGTCCCATCAAAGCCAGCATGCTGCGTGGTAACATGGAATTCTTGTCCTCAGAGAACCATTGCTTCTCACCCACAGTCTGCTGCTTAGAAGCAGCAATGTCACATCTCTGAACCTCAGTTTGCCAAAATATTATATTAATGTTATCATAATTTTAAGAAGCTATTGTGTAGTTGAGTGTGGTGGTGTAGGTACTCGGGATACTGAGGCAAGAGGTTTGCTGGGTTTGGACTACATGGAGAGATTCTATCCCAGGAACAAGGGAGAGCGGGTGGCCAGTGTGAGAATTAACCAATGTAATGGTTACAAAAACACTATGAGGAATAAAGGGCCATCCAAATGGTAGCTACTGTTGTGGGTTGTGATTTCAAGGGGCCTCAGTCAGGTCCTAAAGGCGTCTGAATTAAAGCAGGCCTGTTGTGGTGCAAAGAATCCAAACATTGAAGTCAAACACCCAGGTGGGGTCTTGATTCTAGATGACTCTGACCAAAGTACTGGATTCTTTGCACCTCAGTTTCAAAGCCTAAACGAAGATAATAGTAAAGGTTTATTTAAGAATGATTTCATGCACATATATTGCCTTCATTCTTCATGCCTTCATATATGCCTTCATTCTCAGCAAATGAATGGTAACACAGTAAACATTCAACAGATACTTTCCCCCTTTACTGCACTATATTAATACAATTATCTACATGAACAGTTAAAATCATGGGACTAGTTACTTATTAATTGCACCATTCTGGGTAGATTACTTAATGATTTGGAATCCAATTTCACCTGAAAGCTGGATATATAATCCTTTCCCTCATGGTTAAGAGAGGAGTAAGTGAACTTATTTGTAAAAAGCATTTAGTGTAGTGGCCAGACTACTAGGAAGCACTCAGGAAACTTTAATTGTTGAAGTCAGTTCTGATAGACAGCTCTGTCAACTACTAGACCACCAGCTCCCCAACTGAAGTCAGGTCTGCATCAGACTGTGGGGGTCATGTGTGTCTCCACTACTGATCAGCCCTGTGTGCCACATCAGTTAATGTCTTTGTACTCTAGTTTCCTCTTCTTCCAAATGAGACAGTAACAGAACACACTTCATGGATTGTTTTAAATGTGAAATGAAACAATCTATGTGAGTGCCTGGCCCAGAGCCTGGCATATGGAAATTCAGAAGTGTTACCTATTTTTGTGCTATGAAATTTCTGTTTGTCTTGGTCTCTTTTCTGGTTCTATAACAGAACACTTGATGAGGTTAACTTATATAGGAGACCGATTTAGGACTCATGGTTCTGAAGGTCAGATAGTCTAAACAGCTGGCATAGGTTAGACCTCACATTTCACCACCACTTCGCAGAGTAACAAAAAGGCAAGTGGCCACGAGGAAGAGACAATCCAATGTTAGGAAGAGCGAACCGACCCACATCACAAAGGCATTAATTCCTGCTGATGACACAGTCACTTATGAAAGCCCCTCCCCTCTCCCAACACTGTGACACTGAGGAGAGAATTTCAACATGAGACTTTTCAGGGGAGGAACTATATTCAGAGCATGGAAGTGCCATTATTACAATGTACTATTATCCTCAGCCTTCCAATTTCTGAGTGCAATCTTAACTGTTATCTCATCTGTAAAGTGGGGATAATAAGAAGACTGATATCACAGGGTTCTGCAGCTGGCCAGTACTGAAACATTGTTCAAACAGAAGGGAAATCATTACCATTGTGTCCTGCCCGCAGTGGCTGATGTTGCTGCTATAGACCTGGAGCCCCAGCCATCATGCCTCCTCCCCCACCTGCCCATTTTTTTGATCAAGGTCATTCATTTCTGTCTCCAGAGCTTCATCCAGTTTTGGAGGGTCTGCTCTTCCCATTTGTCAAGGTCACTTTGGATGCTCATCACTATCTTTCAAAGTGCTAACAACTCTGCCTAAATCAGTGTGTGTTTTCCATCATCCCTGCCCCTGATGGATGCCAGAACACAGTGGCCCTGGAAAGGCCCTTCCAGCAACAGTGCAGTTCATCTAGCCCTTCATTGATCAGCCTCTTCCATCATGGTCCTTGGGCCAGCTGACCACCACTAACAGACAACGTAGAACAACCCACAAGGACAGAATTAATTATAGCTTCACTTGCTCTTCCTCCCGCCTTTCTGCCTGCCTTATTCATTCATTCCTTTAGCTCTCCATTAAATAAACATTTGTTAAACACACTTAACACGGGAGGCACTGTCCAGATACCAACATGATTAATAAGTGTTCTCACTCATCAGGGGGCTCATAGAAGGTAGTGGGTTTTTCTTTGTTATAATCTCCTGATTATAGTCATGGATGATTTACTTTGTGGGTAGCCAAATGAGTTGCCACCCAAAGTGACTAATGATTTAGATTCTCATTCATAGTACTTAGAATCAACCAAAGTATTTGATTTTAATAAAATATATTTACACGTAGTAACACCCAATATTTGTAAAGCAAATATATAATCACATCTGGTATTCAAATTAATCTTTGTAATAGTTTCATGAGGAATTGTGTTATTATTTCCTCTAATTTTTTAGAGAGAAGGCCAAGGCCCAAAGAGCTTAAGTAAACACTGTAACGTGACTCAGTGCTGATCTGAGGTCTTCTGAGTTAGAGTTTGTGCATCTTCCAATACGTATCCCTTTCCCATACGTTAGTACATTCTGCCATTCATTGTGACGTTATACACCACCACAGACATAACAGTAAGACCAACCAACACCTACTTGCATTTGCTGGGAGCTTAACACTGCGCTAATAACTTAAAATTCACTATTTTGCTTGGTCAGTGGTGGCTCACACCTTTAAGCCTAGCACTTGGGAAGCAGAGGCAGGTGAATCTCTGAGTTTGAGGCCAGCCTGGTCTACAGAGTGAGTTCCCAGATAGCCAGGCCTACAGAGAAACCCTGTCTTGAAAAATAAAAAAAAAACCACTATTGCATTTAATGAGCAGACATTTCTGAAAAGGATAATAAAGTATATAATTTACAAAGGACTAAGGTCTAGCAATGTCAAATATGTTTCCCAGTGTCAAGCATCTATCTCAAAGATATTTATCTATGTGTCACTGGAATCAGGTGTCAATCTTGAAAACTGTATTTTTTTTTTAATTTATTCTTCTCCGATACAATACATCCCAACCACAGCTTTCCCTCCCTCCCCTCGTCGCCTCTCTCCCAGATCCACTACTCCTCTGTTTCCTTTAAGAAAAGAGCAGGCCTTCCAGGGATAGCAACTGAAACATGGTATAACAAGATGTGATAAGACAAGGCATAAATCCTCATATCAGTGCTGGACAAGGCAACTCAGTAGGAGGACAAAGGTCCCACAGGCAGGCAAAAGAACCAGAGACATCATCACTCCCAACTAACAATACTATAATGTCTCAGGATGTTGTAACCTCAGGTTTTTTCAAACCATAGACTATAGTCCATTAGTAGATTGTTAAAGCAATTCAGTAGATCATGGCCAGCATTAACATATGCCCAATACACTAAAATACGGCAGGATGCAGAATATGAGTGCATCACTCAAAATATAATTAACTACTGAAACTTCATTTAGCTGAATGTGTGGAAGTGGGACCACAGTGTAAAATGTATTTCTTACTTGTGAGATCCTAATGTAAAATATATTTGTTACTTTTAGGGACAGTCAAAAGAGTATTAAAAATTATGTATTAATGTGGTGTCTTCCGTTGATTATGTACATGTACCAAACCACTCTAAATAATGGGGAAAAATCACCAACAGGTACAAGAGAGGCACCAGAAAGTATATTAGTTCCCGTTCTCCAAAGAAACAGAATCAATAACATATATTTACCTAGATGTTTGCACAAAATATATATAATTAATGAGATTTACTATAAGGAATAATCTCACAATTATGGGATATGAGCAATCCCCAAATCTTTTGTTAGCAATCTGGAGGCCCAGAACAGCCACAAACATTGTAAATTTGCACTGAGCACCCACAGTTTCTGGTACATAGAGGTGCAGCATGCAGATGCCTGCCCTAGAGAAATGTGCTGTTAGCTGGAGGTACCTAACAGCACCATTCTTGAATAGAAACAGACACAGGCAAAGCACAAAGGGGAGAGCAAGCCCTTTTCGTCCACCCTTTCCAGTTTTTGGCCTCTGAAGACATTCACACCTTCAGGGAGTTGTATGGGAGTGGCTGGAGCAGTAAGGAGGGGCCAGTAGGATGGACGTTAGAAGGCCAGGGTCCAGGCTCACTCCATTGCTAGATTCTGTTGCGGAGGCCTTGTCGCTGCATCTGTGTTGTGTCAGGTAGAGTTATGATGACAGTAGCTAGGAAATGAAGTCAGTGTTGGACTTAAAAGCTAGCTGCAAGAGCCATGAAAAGATTAACACTGACCTGGAGGGTCCCTGATGCTGGCAGTGATGGCTAGTATATGTGAGTGTGCTTCGGCCTTGCCCATAGTTCATTTGACCTCTATCCAGGTTGCTGTGCTGTACTGGGACACACATTTAACCCTGAGCATTCTTACATTCTCTTTGGGATTCTGTGCTCCCTCTCATCCCTTCCTCACCTGTCTGATGTTCGCTCATCTTTAGGTCTCTGCCTAGCTTCTATAGGATTTTCTAAGTAATCATTCTGTCTCCTTTTCTGGGCTGCATGCCTGTCTTTAAAAGCTTCAATGGCCTTTGGACTTAGATATATGTGCCACTCTATTGCATGCACCTCTTTGCATATGCATCCTATTATTGGTAAATTTACAGAGTCCTGCCTGAGGATGGAGGCTGAACCCCAGCAGAGGGTCAGAATCCTATACTTGATGTATATTCTCTGTAGCTTTCCTTACACTCTGCAGAGGCAGGTGTTTTACTAAAGGATCTGAGGTCCACTGGATAGTGAGGAGGGTGAGATAGACAGAAACTTGATTGTGAAGAGTTCTATATTCATGGCTAAGCAGTCTGGATGGCTCAGCAGGTCTTTTGCTGTGCCCGCTAACTAACCAGTCACCCTGAACAGACAGTCACTGGATTCTAACAAGCTCCAGGCTTTATCCCCAGTTACCATGACAACCAGACTTCACGGTGATGGATGGTATTGATTGACTGACAGACTCCTGGTGTCTTGGCTCTGTCCCCATTCCCCTTAAATCATTTGCATACACATGGAACTGAGAGACACTCAGTACTATCCTTCTGACTTTGTCCTGATTTTGAATTTCCACTTCTAATATCATTGAAAATAGCTTCATACTTAAAGGAGAAAATCTGAGATGTATCATAATTCTTTCCACCCTTAGCTTTGCAGGCAGTATAGCATGGCATAGAGAGCAGAGGCTTTGGGTACCCTGGTCTATCCTCCTTGGATATTTACTTACCTGTAATCTGGGTTTGCTTGTACTGCCTGCCCTCACCCATGTCCTAGCAGATTATACTACTTAAGTGTTGATGAAGAGAACCTGTTGTTATCACGAATTCACCTGCCTACTCCAGTTTCACATCTTCCACATTGAGAATCAGGAACCCAGAGGCTCCATGTAGCTTGCAGCTGTTCCCCAAACAGCTAAGTGGCAGTATTCGGCCTTTACTGACATCTCTGTAGGCAGTTAACATAGCATGGATTAATACATTGAACCCTCATCAAAGCCCCATGAAGGGACTGTACCAAAGTCACCTTCTAGGTAGACAAACTGAAGCACAGTGAGGTCAAACAATTGTCCAGACAGATCCTGGTCAGAGATGGATTCCAGCTCTTGTAGTCTCCACTTTCAGAGCCTAGCCTCCCATATGCTGCTCCTTGTCATGGCCAATGTCATTGTGCAAAATCAGAGAACCTGAGGCAGTTCTCATAAGGCAGGCAGAAGTCTGGGCTGCAGCCTTAATATTGCCATCGGGAGTACACTACATGGCCATCATTCTCTGAGTTTCCTTGAGTGATGAGGACATAACTGGAAAGCAGCCTTTGCAGGGCTCTTTGGGGGACCACCATTGATCCCAGTGACATGTGATGAGTGTTTCTCTGCACAGCACCACTGGCAGTGATGGCATAGGCACTTGTGGATTTGGGTCAACATGTCTAGCTTTCAAAGACCTGATTCTTGAGTTCGCTAGTCATGGAACCTGGGACGAGTAAGCCAACAATAATAGCCAAGGCACATTGAGTACTTCATTGTGCTGGACCCTGTTTTCAGGCACTGACTAATAGAAACTACTATTTCCATTTTAAAGACAGGGGAACTGAGGCACAAAGAGGTTAAAAAATTAGAGTCACACTACCAGCTAATGGCTCCAGACTTTACACTCTCAGCTAGCAGACCTTTTCTAGTAAGCTCATAATATGGTCAAATCCTCCATGCTCAGAAGATGGTTGGAATGAGATGATGAGTTAAAGCAGATGAAAACATTTCATAAAACACCAAGACTTAACCATGATTATTACAAAGCTCTGATTCATATCTTCCTTTAAAAGAATACAAATGACTCCCCCCAAACACACACAACTCCTCAAATGTTTTAGTGGTACCATCTAGGAATGACAGGACCAGCTGGTACCTGAGCACTCCTGGGGGCTTGGAACATGCCATGCTCTGTGCTGGACCTTGCTTAACCAAATGGTGATTTTCAGTCTAATAGAAAAGAAAACAGGCCAAGGAAGAAAAACTTCCTAGGGTGTGCTAAATACAGTCCTGGAGGGAAACACAGAGGTATTGTAGAGATCCCTAGGAAATGGAGGAAGGATACCTGGAGAAAAGCCCAAAAGGCTCAATGAAAGGGACAAAGGACTTTCTGGCCACAAGAACTAACACATGCAAAAGCACACAACACTCACATTTGCCAGCTGGTTGGCAAAAAAATGAGTTTAAACAGACTAGTGGAAGTATGGAGAGAGAGAGAGCAGGTTAGTTAACCAACATCTCAGCCAGTCCATCCACAAACTAACCAATGATCTTTTCCACTGTGATGGCTGAAATAGTCACAAAGATTCCCTGTTCCCTTGGGAGAGACTATGTTTGCAGGCAACCAGTGCAGCAAAGCAACACAGCGGTGAGATCACAGTCTCCTGAGTGGTATTTGTTTGCTGCGAAGAGATAAATAATACATTACAACTATCTGTTTTCCACTTGATGCCTTTAATCTGAGAAATGACAGAGATTGTCTGTGTTCAGGTACCTCAAAAGTCAAGCTGCCTGCTTCTCCCTCAGAGCCCTGCTGATCCTTCAGTACTCACACTGAAGCGTGAGGACTGCCCTCACTCCTGTACCACAGCCATGCCCAACAGGAAAGCAGAGAGTGGGCATGGTGGCCAGAGCCATATTGTTTGAGGCCCTGGGCTACCAAGCAGACATCAAAGCTGTCCTTCTTGGCACCAGACTAGCGAGAGATGAAACCCTGGGGGCAGTTAGTTTCCTTCCATGTCTTTTTCACTCTAGAGTTTAGGTCAGCCTTTCTGAGTACTGTCTTGTTGCGGGAACATGAACCCTCATGTGTCCTCCCTCTGCTCTCTGTAGCCTACGTTCTTGCTGGGTACCACCTGTTCCGCTTACATCCAGCATCCTCCTTTTGAAGGAAGCCTGTTCAGACCTCCTGCACTGTATCAGAGCCCTCTTCTATGTGTATATGTGTGCATGTGTGCGTGTGTGTGTGTGTGTGTGTGTGTGCGTGTGTGTGTGTGTGTGTGTGTGTGTGTGCGTGTGTGTGTGTGTGTGTGTGTGTGTGTCTCCTTCCTGTTTCATGAAATGATTGCATCCATGATAAAGACCATGATCAAAATCAACATGGCTTACACTTCTACATCAGTCCGTAGGAAAGGAAGTCAGGGTAGGAACCTGAAGGCAGGAACTGAAGCAGAGCATGTGGAGGGATACTACTTATTGGCTTGTTCACCATTGCTCACTCAGATTGCTTGTACAACCCAGGAACACCTTCCCTAGGGTGGCACACCCAGAGTAGGCTGGGCCCTCCCCCATCAACCATTCATCAAG
Source organism: Peromyscus californicus insignis (assembly GCF_007827085.1). NCBI lineage: Eukaryota > Metazoa > Chordata > Mammalia > Rodentia > Cricetidae > Peromyscus > Peromyscus californicus. The sequence goes on from NW_026294573.1 coordinate 46,899,649, forward strand.
AAGACACCCTACAGACTTGCCTACAGGCCAATCTGATGGAGGCATCTTCTCAACTGAGGTCCCTCTTCCTGGGCCAGGCAGTGACACACACCTTTAATCCCATCACTCAGAGGCAGAGTCTGGTGGGTCTCTGTGAGTCTAAGGACACCCTGGTCTACACAGAGACTTCCAGGACAGTTAAGACTACACAGTGAGACCCTGTCTCAAAAATTACTTACTTACTCACTTAATTTTAAAATTAAAAAAGAGGTTCCCTCTTCATAGATGACCCTAGCTTGTATCAAATTGACAACAAAACAAAACTAATACTAATTAGCAGGCCATATCAGTGAGGTTTGGGTTTCATTGAGAGACCCACCCTCAAAGATAGACCCAGGAAGACTCCCTAAATTTCTTGGCATCAACTTTGGGTCTCTATACACATGAACACACACACACACACACACACACACACACACACACACACACACACACACACACACACACACGACAAAAACCTTTATCGTTTAAGAACCCTGAGGACACCCACCCCCTTAGCACTGTAAGCATATAGTGCAGTGTTATTAATTAACTAGAGGAGCAGCGTTGTACAGAGAGCTCATAACTGAGATTTCATGTCTATTGATTAGCAACTCGCTCTCCCTTTCCTTGTCCTCTCAGACCTGGCAACCGTTAAGATCTACTTTACTTCAATGGGTTGCACTACTTTAGATACCTCACATAAGGGGAAGCCTATAGTCTCTTCTGAGCCTGGCTTCCTTTATATGGCATAATGTCCTCGAGGGTCATCTGTTGTCATAAGTTGCAGGATTTCTGTCCTCTTTAAGGAATTTTAATGGCTAGGTAGTGTTTACAGAAGGAATGTGTTTTATCAGGTTCTGATTTTTCTCTAGCCTGGGAGGGGAGCCTGAGATTACTCCATCTTTATTTTTCTGGTTTTCACTTTCATCTGGCTTCATCACCTTGATAAACTGGGAGTAGTCCGGAACTTCAGGCCTTGTCTGCTCAGCTTCCCACATTCCTCGAGGTACCTGTGTGGTTGGTATTTTGTCCCCAGGGTAGAATGCTACAACTTTCCCAAATGAGTCTCATTTTTTCTCAGACTGTGAATCCAGTCTCCTGAGGAATTTCTGAATCCTGATTAGCAACCAGAATTACCCCCTTGATTTCCCAATTCTTACTCTGAGTAGATGTGATGAGGTTGACGGTTGTGTCCATATCCAAGGCATTGGTAGAGGCTCTGACTGAAACTGCATGTACCACAGCTCACTGGAGTAAGCTACCAGACATCTTCTGTGGAACCATAGTGTTCTGCTTGTCCCAGATTCACCACCTGAGAATCATCTGAGACCCTTGCTTAAAATCCAGATTTCTGACTTCTCAGAAATACAGACTCAGAATGAAAGGAAATGGGGCCTAAAAGTCTACGTTTAATCTAGAGTCGGATGTGGTGACATGAACTCCAGAGTTCAGAATTCAAAAGCTTCAAGCAAGTCTAGTTTGATCTGACCAAAGTCAACATGTGGAACATGGATGGTTGGGATAGGTCTAGAAGACAGGCAGGGTGTTCTACAGATCAGGCCACCTGCCTAGGCCACACTTCTCCACAGCAGTTCCAGCTCCTACTCTGTTCTCGCCACTGTGCTCTTGGTCTGTTTACATCCATCCCTCTGGATCTGTGTCCTGGCCTCCAACATTAGTTTCAGATCCTGCCTTTGGAGGCAGGTTTGGGCTCCTCTACCTGACCCAGCTCCTTGTCCTTGGTGTCTCAGCAGGCTCTGTGTGGCTACCTGTTTGTAGCATTTCTCAGACCTTTTACTAAGACCCTGCTTACCAGCTCAACTGTATTCCAACCAGCAACTCTCCAATACGGATTTGTCTTCAGCTGGTCCTTGCTTCACGAACCCTGCTAGCCTTATAAGGACAAGGCTTTAGTTAATCAGATTCACATCCAACCCACAGGAGTTTTAACTCAAGATGGCTACATTACCAGCACATGATGTGCCCGGATGGTACACAGCAGGTGCCTACTAAATGTTTCTCTCAGAGAACAAGATGCTTAAGTCTGACTCGATGACCGGGGATAGTGAAAAGGCTGCAGGCTTCAGAGCCAGACAGAGAGTCACGTGACTCTCTGCTTCCCTGCCTTCAGCTGCATGGCCTTAGGTGAGCTAATTAACCTTTATGAACCATACGCATCTTGACTAGAAATTAGAGCTGTGGACTGGGTGTCTGAAGGCTCGTTAGCTCTCCGACTCTATGATTCTCGGAGTCCCAGTCCTCCCCTTACTGTCTGGTACCCTACTTGGAGGTCCTCAGAAGACAAAGCCACTTCAGTCAAGTCTCACAGCTCAAACCCAGCTAGAATTCTCTTCTCCCCACACTTCATGGCACTGTGTCTGCAGATCCTCCAGGAGCACAATCACTCCACAGCACTTTCTGGCCCGATTCATCAGGCAATGCTATCCTTAATGCGCAGCACTCTGCCATTCACTGAAGTAATCACTCTGGCTGCTGGCTGGGACTTCTTTTCATCCACTTTTGTTTATCACTGTTGAAGCATTTTTTAATCAAAACAATTAAATATGCTAAATCTTCCTCAATTAGTTATGCATTAAAAATTAAAAGTGCTTCAATGGAAAGAGCAGAAGAAGCCCTTTACTTGGTACTAAGTGGGTTGCTCAGAGCATCTCTTCCTGCAGGCACTCCCTCCCAGCTCCAGAGGTGTGCAGGAACTGATATTTATCATGTCACAGAGTGCTTCAGCTGATGCATACTTAGGGGAGAACAATCCCTTCTTTCCATAAATGAGAAACCGAGGCCAGCGAGATCATGGCCCTTTGCAGAGTTCACAGAGTGTGGCAATGACCGGGATTTGAAGTTGGAAGCTTTCTTCTGTTCCCTTCCCCCAGGATTGGGACATTCACTTATTCACTTATTTCTTTCATCTATCAGTCATTGCTTCTGAAAAAAATGACTGGACTCCTGCATAAAAAGGACAGTGACAAATGAAGAGACTGAGGAGTTTTCTGTTCCTAAAACACTTCCTGAAGTAAATGCTGTTTGAACAGGAGTGTGGGTAGACTTCAGAAAGGGTGTGGTGGGAGGGAAGGCGGCACTTTTATGGAGGGCTATCCTGTGCAAAATGGGGTGAAGACCAAGGCTGAAGGGGGAGGCATGCACTGGAACCATTGCTTCACGGAGACTCAGAGGAGAATCTCAAAGGGAAAAGGGTGAGAGTCTAGAGCAAGTCGCACGCACCACACCGCGCCCGACTCTCATTCTTCAGGTGCTTTGACCGCCCTCCCACAGGAGAGAAAAGTGAAGATGTCAAGCCAGCCCTCTCTGCCTCTAAAGTCAGAGTAAGCTTTCCCTAGCCTGAGCTGCTTGTACCATGGCAGCTGTCATTCAAACCTGAGTGCTTTTCTGTCTTCCCACTGCAGGTATTACTGCGGAAGATGTCCAAAACTGCTTCGGAGGCAACCTGGGCCTGGAGTTTGAGGACACTTTTATCGTTGAAGGAAGTTTATCAGGATTTAAGTGCGAGAAGTCTGGAGATGCTAACAGGGGCAAGTGCTTATCAGTGGGTCTCCCCCAAAGAGAAGCCAGCCTTTCCTTGGGACACTCAATCCCTGCAAATGATTCTCTTCCCCACCTGATTCCATTTCTCTTGGTAGTCTTACTACAAGTACTAAGTAACCCCAAGCCATGATCAGTGTATAATATGTCTGTTTTGGGTCCACCTTCTTGCAGTAAAGCCATCTCAAAAATACTCAACAGTTTAAGGGTCCTTGCCATATTTCAAGGGTTAGACAAAGACCCCAGCAAGGAATGGGGTGAAAAGGGATGTGTAGATAGGATCTGTTATCATCTCATCAGGTAATGGTGTAGAGGGAGTAGGCAAGTCTCTCATGAGACGGGGTTATGACTCCCAAGTCCAAGCTCAAGGAATGATGATCAGTGAAAGAATGGATAGTCAGCATTTCTTGAGCACGTCAGTGTGGGTGTTTATACATTTATTTATTCACTCACCTGTCAAATACAAACCAAGTTCTTTTGAGGTAAGGGACAGAGAACTAAAGGAGTATGAAATCAGCTTATAATGTAGTAGGTGAAATACATACTAAATAGGCTTAAGTTATAACCATTGCTTAGGTTATTTATGCCTTGAGTCTTAAGCCAAATTACCCCATTTCTGATGATGCTTCAGCCTCTGTACTTGACCTAGCAAACACTTTGTAACCAACTCATTTTCTTCCCTGATTAGCCCATCTGCCTGTTTCCTTCTCAGTGTCTGCACTGAGTACTACAGTAACATCTGTCATAAAATCTGCAATATTTGATAGGGAGAGAGGGTAAGAGCAAAGGAGAGAAGAGAGGGAGAGAGGGGGAGAGAGATGGAGAGATGGCAGGGGAGAGAATTCAAGAACAAGCAGGCAGTGGGTAAACCTCTGACCTATGAATGAATGAGTGCATGAAGAACCATGGACCTTCCCAGCCATTTATCATCCATGTTGAGTTGGGTTGGCCTCTCCGTGTCTGCTCCACTCAGAAGATGTGCAGTTTCTGTCTACCCCATCCTGCAGTTCATCAGGTACCGTAGAAGGATGGACCTAGCTCTAAGGACAGCAGATGAACACTACTACAAATCTTATCAGTAGAACTTACCACCCAGTCCTTTGGTTTGGGGAAAAGGGAGCTAACACTGCCTTTCTCTTGATAGAAATACAGATGGAGAGCTTGGCAGTGGAGGAGATCATTTCTCGGGTGCGAGGTGGCAGTCCTGACTGGGGCAGTGGCTTGACACAAAATAGAAGTACCATTACATACCGGTCCTGGGGGAGATCATTAAAGTATAACCCTGTTGTTATCGATTTTGAGGTAAGTCTTTTCGCAGTTGAAGAAACCCTACGTCTATAAGGAATGAAAGTGAAGCCGACCAGATCATTTCATATTTCTTATTATGAGCCCATCAAAGAACAAGATTAAATGTAACGGCACACTGAACTGGTGCCCTTTCCCAAATCTGCCTGGAGGGAAGATGTGACATTAGACCAGACCCACAGGACAGCTGGGGTCAGAAACTTCCTGTCTGTTCAGGGTTCAGGTGACCACTGCTAGCCCAGAAGCTCTGCAGGGTTAGACATGAACACCAACTCGCATTTTTGCACAAACTAATTTAGAAATCACATCTGGTACATTAGGAGGTTATAAATTTTATTTAAAAATGGTACTTTATGAATAGCAATAGAACTTATATGTTAAATAACACTCCAATAGAGTAATTGGATGTAGTTTTAAACATAAGAGAAAACTTCAAGTTGTAGCACTCCTTCGCCAGAACAAATTTGAAAATAAACCACTTTTTATAAGTATATCAATGTGACAAATTTAATTCCTGTGGTGCTCCTGGTCAATGGAATGCAAACAAACAATTGACTCTCACAACTGCTCCCTAAAAGGAGGAACGCATGGTGGATCCTACTGCCACACAAGAATGGCTCTTGTTGCTTCAATACATGGAGAGTTGAATCCATACATCCACCCTGAGAACTAGATAAAACAGCTTTATATCCCTTTTCAATACCCATGTGTCCTTTCTCATCACCTAGTGTTATCTTCTCTTGATTTCCTTTCTCAGTATTTGTACTTACCCACCCTCACAGCTATTTACATATACATGCAACTACATTAATGGCTAGGGTCTGCAGATGGGGGAGAACATGCTTTTTGGGAGGGGCCACCTCTCTTGATATTATGATTTCCACAAACATCCATCTCCCTGGAAATTTAATCTTTTTAACAGCTGAATGATATTCTGTTGTTCAGAGTACCATGCTTTCATTAAAGGGGCAGTCAATAAATATTGAACAGATTAGAAATCAGTCTGAAAAAAGACTAAAGGAATTGCTTAAATTGCTAAATGAGCTGCTAGATAGTGTCTGTGTGACAGTGTCTAGATTTCAGGCTCATGAACTATGCTCAGTTCTCTTGCCTCTGCCCTAGCACCTTCCTTAAAACACTGATTCTTAGATGGTGGTGGTGGTGCATGCCTTTAATCCTAGCACTCAGGAGGTAGAGGCAGGCGGATTTCTGAGTTTGAGACCAGCCTGGTCTACGGAGCAAGTTCCAGGACAGCTGAGGCTAGACAAAGAAACTATGCCTGGGGGTTTTGTTGCCCAGGGGCAATATGGCCATGTACCAGGTCAGTACTAGGCAATGTGACAAGGTTGGTGCTCTGGGGACTTTGAGGAAGAAACCAGGGACCCTGCTAAACAGCCTACAGGGTACACACCAGCCCCCCAGCTAAAGGTCCTCTGGCCTGACATGTCAACAAAGTTAAAAGATCTGGCTTTGTCCCTGACCTTACAAACTGGATTACATTAGCTGTCAAGACAGCCCTTTAAAAACAGTTGTTATTTCAAACTTTTAAGAAAAGTATTCTTGTTATCCCAACTAGTATCTCCCTGTTTATGTCCATTTTTCTACATGTGTTTAAGCTTATAGATATTATGTCTGTAAACCAATAGATATTTCTAAGACATCACAACAGTTAAACCTAAAACTCTATTTTAACACCCCACTTTCTACAAAGATAAAAGGTCAGCTGGATTAACCTTGATTTCGTTTCTTCTCCAATAAGTAAGGGACCACTTTCACGCACCTGTAATTCACATAGGGTCTGAAAATTGCTATCATCAAGCTATTAGTGATTTGGGCAAAAACTGTAAAATTGATATCAGGAGAATATATATGAACTTTGAGGGGAAGGCAGGGTCACAGTTTGAAGATGGAAACTCTCTTTGGAGAAAAGAACCCGGGGTTTGGGAGGGAGCAAAGAGGAGTAGTTTGGATCATGGTTCATCCACCCTTTCCAGCTGTAGCCTTGGTCTATTCCTTCACTTTCAGCCGCCCACCCCATGCATAATATAACAAAGAATGCTAGACTATAAAGTCACAGAGGGGGATACTCAGGGAATCTTAGATGAGGAAACAGATCCACAGAACTAATGGATGCGCATAAAAGCCTGTAGTAAGCAAATGACAGCCATGTCCCATTAACTCTTAAATATCCATGTCTTCACAACTTCCCCTACCCCCTGAGACATGTATATCAGTACACTAAATCATGGGAAGGTTTTATCGTAGTGAAATAGAGCTAGTTTTATGCTTGAAAAGGAGAGTGGAGAGAGGTAGAGAAGGAGATAGACATACAGACAGACAGATAGATAGATAGATAGATAGATAGATAGATAGATAGACAGATCACAGATTAAACATATCAATTAGGAATTATTTGAGACCCATAGTAGAAATGGTGTCAGCAGTAACTATTTATTCATAGCAGATACTTAGATGGAGTGAATCCATGGGTCATTGTTTTCTTCTATATTATATACATTGTGTTAAGTATGTATTAATTTATGTTACGTTGCTTCATTACTTGCCTCTCTGATTCTGTTCACTTATCTATAAAATGGGATAAGATCATTGCCAGTAAATTTTGAGCTCTAAAATTCTAATATCCTTTCTTTTTTATCCCTTTCTCTTCCTAAAATCCACCAGTCCTCCCCAGGAACATTTCCTGAGAGTTATGAGAGGGAGGGACTTGAGTTTCGTCTGCTTTAAGGTTAAGGGGAAGCTGTCCTGTGGACTGGCTTGACCTGGAACCAAAAGTCATCTTTAATCAAGACCCTGGGCAGCCCATTCCATACTTATGTCCTAACAGCGGGCCCAATTCCCTGATATTCCAGTAAGTGATTATCTCTTGGCTAGGGTTCCAGCCAATCCTTGCTTCCCCTGTCTGAAGGCCTCCGAAATGGCCTCTGACCACTCACCAAGGTCTGTTTGCCGTGAGTCTTTCTGTCCACATTTCCAGGAACCCATCAAAGTTCTGTGAAGTGCCTGCCCTTGACTTCTGGCTGACCCAGGGTAGCTCTATCTGACCTGGCAAACTGCTTTCTCTTGTTGGGGCCTCAGGCTCCTCCCTTGTAAAATTAGAGTCCCACAGAAAACTTTCATTGTAGGTTTCCTCCAAATACATAGCATTGCAAGGGTGCTAAAGATAGCCAGAGTAATACAACTAGAAGAGCATAGTGTCTGTCTGTCTGTCTCTGTCTCTGTCTCCCACTCTGTCTTTCTGGTGTGTGTGTGTGTGTGTGTGTGTGTGTGTGTGTGTGTGTGTGTGTGTGTGTGTGTGCGTGTGTTGCACTCATACCTGAAAATGCATTTGGAGGTCAACGGTCAATGCCAAGTGTCTTCCTCTGTTGCTCACAAGGCTTGGATCTTGGTGGTGACTGGCCAGAGAATCCTCAGGATAATCTTGTGTCTGCCTCCCAGTGTGGAGGTTACATACAGCAGCTGACTGCTGTGCCTAGTGTTTTACATGGGTGCTAGGGGTTCTAACTAATGTTTTCAAGTTCACACAGCAAACAGTTCAGCCACTTCTCCCCAGCACTGTCCCTTTTCTTGCTAACACTGTTTCTAAAGAGAATGGCATGTTGTTGTGTATTATTCTCTCTCTTACACTGTTACCTTACACTCAGTGCTTTGTGTCGTGAGGAAAACGCACCATTCCCAGGTTTAGAGAGAAAACGGAACCTCTCAGCCACACAGCTAGGCAGCAAGCAGCATTCACTTTACTTTTCTAGGTGACAAGGCCTTGCCACATGTCATCTCTGTGGGAGCCCACAGAGGTTTCCTAGTGAGATCTGAGCTTGCTTTACACAGCAGGTCTGCATAAGGGGATGGACTAACCAAGTGTGAGGTTACCAGGTATTTGAAAGGGTCTGCACTTGGCTGTGCTGGTGGGAGGTCTTTTGTTCCACCCCTTGGCATTCCTATAAATAGCCCTTTAGAAAAGACAGAAGGGGCCAGTGGGTTTTGACCCAGGCCCTCCTGAGGCTATCCTGTGTTTCTATCTCTCTTTCCCTCTATATTTCTATCTAAATACTTCTCACTTCTCCCTACTCAAGAGTACCCTAGGGAAAAGTGAGATCAGGACTCCCACACATCTCCCTGGATCTTCACAGTAAAACCAGGAGGTGAGGTGATGACTCTCATTTTCAGATGAAGAAGGGAGGGTCACTTGACAAAGATCCCACAGTGGGAAGCAGGAGAATGGCAGACCTCTTATCACTTCTCAGCCCGAGGCAGTTTTGTGTGTAGGGCATTTAGTAATGACAGGGTTTGATTTTCAGGACAAGGGAGTTGCTGGCATCTAGTGTGCAGAGTCCAGTGATACTGCTAACCTGCCTGGCATACACATACACAGTACCACATGCTTCTGTCAGCACATTCTTCATTCCAGTCAACACTATGGAGGCCGGGAAAGCCTGCTTACCTCATATCCACCCACATACCACTGCCCTTGCATCATTAAGGGATCTGCTTCCAAAGGCAACAAAACTCCTTTTACCAATGCCTGTGTTAAAGAGTGACAGACAGAACAAGAAAAAAAAAAAAACAAACAAAAACCTGAATACGTAGACTTCAACCTAATACATGGTTCTGGCTTCCCAAAGTTCTGGAGGCAACAAGTGAGTTGGCCAGGGTGGCCTCTGGAGTATGGAGAGCATTGGTTTCAGAGATATTTGTATCCATGTTCAGAATGGTTCTTGCACTTAAATGTTCGTGTGATTCTGAGCTAGTTACACGCACACTTTGAGCCCCCAGTTCCTGATCAATGACATGGTATGCTTCGTGTAATTCACAGAATGGCTGTGAGGACTGGCCTCTGCAGCAGGACTTCCAGAAGCCTCACAGCTAGCCCTTGAGTTCTGAGAAGGTGAGCAGAGCTAAAAAGAAACCCCGAGTTCTTCTTGTTTCTGCAGATGCAGCCCATCCACCAGCTGCTGCGGCACACGAACCTGGGGCCTCTAGAGACCAAACGGCAGAACCTGCACCGGGCCTTGGACCAGTACCTGATGGAATTCAATGCCTGCCACTGTGGGCCCTGCTTCAACAATGGGGAGCCCATACTCCAGGGTACCAGCTGCAAGTGCCAGTGCAGCGCGGGTCGGCAAGGCCTTGCCTGTGAGCAGATGGCGACGGAGGGTAAGACCCATGCCTTCCACTCTACTCCAGCCTGGCCTGGGTCTGAGGGGCGTGTGTAGAAGGAACCTTTGGGATATCAGCCTCTTTTTTCTAGGTCCTCTCATTGATTACCTTAAGAATCCACAGGCTAGAGTTTTATAGTTCATGCCCCATGTTTAAGCCTTTTTCCATTCTCTCCCTGATATCAAGACTTCTCTTTGGTCCAGGTTGCTAGTGGGGGCGCCAGGAAGATTGTATCTGGAGCTTCCAGGCAGGATGTGCTCCATGCTTCTCTTGACTTCTAGTGGTTGTCAGCAAATCTTGGAGTTGCTTAGTTTGTAGACACATGCCTCCACTCTCTGCCTCCATAGTCATGCGACTTTCTTTCCCCCTTTCTCTTGGCTTTTCTCTCGGTAAGAATACAGGTCATTGGAGTAGGCCCCAGCCTCATTCAGGTGGCTTTATCTCAATGTGTTTTCACAACAAAGACCAAATTTTCAAATGCGGTTCTGTTCACTGGTAATGGAAGCTGGGAGTTGAATGTGTCTTTTGGAGGGATGCAATGGGTGTCATTATATAAGGAATTACTGCTAGATACAAAGTTGGAGCAAATAAGGTCCAAAAGTATGTAGCTTTGACATAAACCAACTCATTAACCAGCACTATGGAAGAAATTTATCAACAGGAGTAAACACTCATTCCCTTTAGGATGAAGTAGGGGGACTCTGGACATGAATCCCAGATAGTTCATAAACTAACCCTGGGACACTGGTGAAACACCTGTTTCTGGGGGTCTCAACTGCTTCCATCTAAATTTCTTTTGAATTCCAATCTCTCTCTCTCTCTCTGACTGGGGAGAGGAATCCAGGGCTTTATGCATACTGGGCAAGTGCTCTATGGCAGATTTATATTCCAGCTTTCTTTTCACTTTTAATCTTGAGACAGGAACTCACTAAGTTGCCCAGGGTGGCCTTGAACCTGTGACCTCCCATGTCAGCTTCGAAAAAAGATGGGATTACAGGCCTATGCTGCCAGGCCTGGCAAGCTCTAACAGTATCAATGCATATCCCAATACCTAAATTTTCAGCTTACCAGACATACAAAGCTACTTTCATATGATGCACAGAATGAAGGCAGAGAACATATACCTCAGTTTCATTTGGCTATTGTACAGAAGAACACATACACAGAACAGGGGAAGTCTGGATGGATAAATCAAAAGGTAGTGTGTCCATAACAACCCCAGACAACACTTTCCTTAGTGGTCAGGGGTTACCCCCTAGCTGATCTGGTTTTAAGATGAGATAATAGCGGGTTATCATCCCCTCATTGAGAGAGAATCTCCAGGTGGGAGTGCACCTCAGGTCAAACATGCCTTTGAATCAAGCATCACTGATTCTCATGGAAGCACACGTTATAAAATGAAATTATAGCTATATGCTCCTCACACGCCGTGTTGAAGATTAGACCAGCTAAAACACATAGCTGATTCCATGCTAGCAAGCAGAAGGAAGAGGCTGTTGCATGTCAGATGCTCTATGGACAGAGCCTATAGGGTGGCCCCTTCTCTGGATTCTTCCACTGCTCAAGAACAGTTTAGGTCTCAAACCACTGTCTCCTCTCCAGAGGAGGGATTCTGAGAGGAGAGACCCAGGAGAGTGAGGGAAAGCCTAAAGTTGAGAAATGTGGGTACAGAGAATAAAAACTACCACCACCAACTACCAGCTCCAAGGCTGTGGCACTGTCTCCTCCTGGGAGTTTGAGAAAGCCATTGCCTATTTGGGAATTGGTGAATTGGGGGGGTGGGGTGGGAGAGAGAAAGATACTCTAGCCTGAGATAGCCCAGCTCCAAAGTTCAGGGACCCTCCTGATTTCACCAGCAGGATATGCACTAGGTTCCAGCCCCTTCAGCCAGGCAACTTTCCCCAAGGGACCAAAGGCCACTTGACGGAAATAATGGTTCTTCATTCCAGGCCAGCATCATAGCAGCGCATCCTTGTGGGTGAGCCTAATTATTCCCACAAGAGCCTTATGAGATAAATGCTCTTGTTAACATAGTTTACTGATGGGGAGCCTGGGACAGGAGGAATGTTGGATAACTTTCTGAAGGTCATGTGGCTGGAGAAGGGAGGGGCAGGGGGCTGGACCCCAGGAGTCTGATGCCAGCACCCAAGGTCTTAACATAATGTTCACTACTGAGTCTGTCTCGTGTTATACTGTTCCCAAAGTTTTGAATGAGAGCAGAGACTGAGGCACTCTCAGTAACAATCACTTAAGGGAGTGGGCAGGGCTAACCAGTTCAGGGACTTCAGTCAGTGATCCTTGGCTTGGCCATTCTAATTATTCCCTTTCTAGGGCCTGGTCCACCCAGCAAAGAGATAAAGAGAAGAGGGGTCACTTAGACGACACACCTCTTGCAAGGTGAAGGCCAGACAGTCATGCTGAGCCATATACTATGGGTTGTGGAGGAGGGGCAAGATGCCAGTGATCTGGGTGACTGTAGAGGACAAGGAGCTCTATCCAAGGTCTCAACCCTTCTGCATCCATTCCTCTTACATTCAGCTAACTGCCAGCATTGGGAGGAGACCCAGTAACCCTCCAAGCAGGGTGTGGGTATCTGGTGGCCTCATGGCCACCTCACTGAACTTTCAGTCTGACAGAGATTAAGCTGGCAAGGAAAACTAAGGCAGAGGAATCTGTCAGCTTCCACAGAAACCCATTAGAGTCCCCGAGAGTTTCCCCAGCAAACCTTTGCCAGTAGGGACAGAGTCACAGAGGTGGGAGAAACCGAGACTAAGAATGCTGCTGTGGCTGTTCCATCAGGAGTATAATTACAGTGCTGGAAGGGCCTTGGAGATAATCTAATCCAATGCTGTTCACAGTGAGATCTGAGGAGCCCTGGGGTGCTAGGCCTTGCCCCAGGGGAGGAGGGTGAGCCCAATAGTCACCCTAGCTTCAATAGAATTCCTCTGCTTTCATCTGAATTAGATGTGGGGTTCATGGAAGATTTAATTTAGGAAAAAGAAATAGTGATAGAAAATGATGAATCCCATTAGATTAGTCCATACTTCTTAAATAATCAAAACCTAAGCCTCCCCGGGGGAGAGGGACTTGGAGAGCTATAGCCAGTGGAGCCAGCGGCCCTGGGTGGGGCTCTGTGTGCTGGGTTCCTGGACTCCACACTTAGTGCAAGCATTTGGAAGTTTTATATAGACAATCTGTCATACCTCAGGACCCATTGCCAGACTCTGAAGGGTTTGGCTTCGAAACTCACATACAGAACCTCAACAATCTGCTCCAGAGATCTCTAGCTATGTCTCTGCCTTGGATCTGCAGGGTGGCCATAGTTCTAGTTCCTTACACCCTCCAGTGACTTGGACTCCTTCTCCCAGAGGACTGTCCTTCCCGCCTTGCCCTGCTATCTATCTTCCATGCAACCATGGATTCCAATTTCATGAGATGGGCTCCCAAGCGGCTTCTTCTCACTCCGTCCGGAGTTTCAAATTAACTGTGAGGCAGCAAGCACAGAGGTCTCGGTTGGCTACCCAGGGCATCTCCCCAAGGAGGGACTGCAGAGCACTCTGGGGCAATAAGGTGGCCTTCTGCCCTCCATCCCCAGCCAGCTGCTCCTCCTCCGCTAACCTCCTCCTCCTCTGGAACATTTTCCTGCAGGAGCCAAAGCAGATGGTCGCTGGAGCTGCTGGAGCTCCTGGTCAGAGTGCAGAGCGGGTACCCGGGAAAGGAGGAGACAGTGCAACAACCCTGCACCCCAGAATGGAGGTGCCCCATGCCCAGGGAAGAACGTGCAGACCCAGACCTGCTGAGTACCTTTGGATGCAGGCTGGGAAGTCTGTGGATGCTGCTAACTGGCCTGCCTACTAGGTAGGACTGATTGCTGCTCCAAGTGACTGCAAACCAACAAAGACCATTCCCTTCATATACTCATGGATTGTTTTCTAGTATGAACCTCATGATTCTTAGCCTCTACCAAGTACCTGGTTCCAAAGCTGTCTCCCTGTTTCAGGGGGTTCTTACCCTGCACTTCTCAGAACCACTTTCTATCTTACTAGGTTCAGGGTGCTTAACAATAAACCAGCTGTGGTTTAGACATATCAGAAATTATTCCTCACAATTCTGGGGGCAGAAGCTGCAAGATCAGGGTTCCAGCAGGTCTAGGATCTCAGGAGGCTGCGTCCACTTTATATATGTCCTTTGTTGTGTTCTCCCATGGTGGAGGGCTGGGGAGTCTCTGAGACCCCCCTAATAAGGACACTAGTCCTACCCATGAGAACTTTGCCTTCAGGACTTAGTCAACTCTCAAAGGCCAGCCTCCTCCTGCCACACCAGGTAGAGGATTTCGATTTCCATGTATGAATTTAGAAAGACCCCAGCATTTGGACCCCAGCACATCTCCCATGACCCTCTAATCTGTCTTCTCCCAGGAAGCAATCATATTTCAAGGCAGTAACTGGGCAGGTTTCATTCAGCACAGTATCTTCAGATGCCAAGGCTGTGTGTCGCAGATCACGGGGACCTAGTCAGTAACAGTCGCTGGGACACGTGAACAGACCAGTCCAAAGGTGAGGCCTGCACTGGTCAGCCTCCCAGAGCTGCAGGAAGACTTGGAAGAGTCAATCCATGAAGATCAACACACAGTCCTTGCCCTTCCCGAGAAGAGCCAATCCCACCAGCCAGCCCGGTGTTCCCATGGACCCTAAACCCTGTACTTGTTCAGCTTCATTGGCAATGCCTTAGTTAGGGTTTCTATTGCTGTAATAAAACACCATGAGCAATAACAACTTGGGAGGAAAGGATTTTTTCAGCTTACATGTCTCACTCACAGTCCATCATGAAGGGAAGTTAGAGCAGGAAGTCTGAAGCAGAGGCCATGGAGGCGTGCTTGCTCAGCCTGCTTTCTTATACCATCCAGGATCACCTGCCCAGGGATGGCACCACCTGCAGTGAATTGGGCCCTCCCATATCAATCACTAATTTTAAAAATACACTACAAACTTCACTCGCAAGGCCAGCCTGGTGGGGGCATTTTCTCAATTGAAGTTCCCTTTTCCAAAATGCATCAGGGTGACATAAAACTAACTAAACATCTCAGGCTTATAACCTGGCCTTCTCTTCAAAGCTGGTAGAATTCATAGAGACGAAGCCTTCAGAAACAGAGGGCCAACTGTATATGTGAAAAAGCAGAGACTCTTGGGCCATTGGAAGTGACTTGTTAACATCAATACATGTATCTCCCAAATGAATGTAGAAGGAGAAGACGTGAGAGAGGGCAGTCTTCCCACGGTATGTATCAGAGGCAGGCATGGGGTCCACCTGGACCTGGATGGACTTTTCCATAGATCAACAGGGAGGAACCTTTTGAAAAAGAAGTCCAGCCTAAGACAAAGCTTGAGGGTAAGAAAGAACATGGGGAAGGGAGGACTCACAGGTGTGTATGTGTTGGGGATGAGGAGTGGGAAAGACAGCTACCAAAGAAAATCAAGTGTATGAGGCCCATCGCAGCAAATTCTTAGCATCATTATTGTGATTCCCATTGATAAAACATGTGGTTCAGGGGTTTATCTAAATAAAAGTGGCTCTTCTCTCTGAAAGAATGAATAAAGGCTCTGTTCTTGCTTTCCATCATGTTGTGTGCTTTCCCCCTTTAAAATTTGTTTACATTAATGATTAGCCCACATTCACGAGCTGGTGATTAGTAGCAGCTCCGTGTTAGCAAGTGACCGGAGGCCAGGTGGGAGAGGTTGAGTGGGCAATTGATGAGGACTTTCAATCTTGCTCTAAACACTCGCTTCAAAGCGCCCAACCTTGGCTGCACATAAGAATCATCTGGGGAATTTCATAAACCCTGATGTCCAGAAGCGGCATCCCAGACCAATTAAATCGGAATCACCGGGGGCAGGAGCCAACCATCAGCAGTTTCCAGTGCTCCCTCGGCAATTCTAAGAGCAGGCAAGGTTGACCACCATTGAGAGTGGAAAAGTCATTATGTGCTCACAAGGAATGGGGTGTATGGCACACAGAGGGCCAGGGGCAGAAAAGCTTGATCTTTGCTATTTTATGTAGGCTTATCAAGGACCTCTCAAGATTTGTTTTGCGAGGTCTATGCCACAGTTACAGACACTGCATCTCGTGAGTCAGAGCTGTGGGCCAGATATTTCATGCACTAGTTCAAGCACTTGTCCCCCTTGGCCCCCTGCTCTACTGCTCTATGCTGTCTGCCATTGGAGGGTTCCGCAGGGTAGTTTGCGGTGCTCAGGGCAGGGGAGGAGATGAAGCAGGGAGCCTTGTCAGGGGTCAGTGTAGTAAACCTGGGAGCAAGAGGGAAACTTCACCGGAAGACACTAAAGGCTCACACGTGAGCCCAGATCACCAGCTAAACACAGCAGAATTAGAAATGAAAAGCAAGCAGCCATGGCAACCTTTTACTACATCAGCCGCGCCTTCCTCCACAGTGATTCTCCCAATGCATTTCCCCTGGGTCCTTTCAGGAGATCTATAATCTCAGGTTTTATAGGGAGTGGTGTGTAAACACACAGTTCAAAGTTATACTCTTCAGCTTGACAATGTGTCTTCTGAAAAGTAAATTAACGACGGAGAGGAAAGCGGTAAGGAGAGAGGCTTCCTTCCTTCCTTTTCTTCTTTGCGAGGGAGATCGAAAGAGTTTCGCACTCAGGGAATCTCTTCCGAGCTACTATGCCTTTAGGGGGAGAAAATGGCCACAGAGGAAGGGCAGGCTTCGGAAGCCACACTGCAGATATGAGGGATGCCTCAGAGAAGCCTCTGTGCTTCACAAGGATGGGATGGTGATACCGACTAATAGAAAGGCATCCCACTGCCGTGAAGGCGGGCTCCACTGTCGCCCTTCTACTTCAGAACTGGGCAGGCTAGGACTGGGAATGGGGCTCAGTTAATAGAAAGCTTGCCTAGCACTCATGAAGTCCTAAATTCAATCTTTAGCACTTCATGTCTTAGTGTTCTCCTGCTGTGAAGACACACCATGACCATGGCAACTCTTCTAAAACGAAAGCATTTCATCGGGGCTGGCTTACAGTTTTGGAGGTTCATTGTTGTCGTGGTAGGGAACATGGCGGCGGGCAAGCAGACACAGCAAACAACTGAAGAGTTCTTCATCTGGATCCGTGGAGAGCAGGAAGAGAGAAAGAACCGCTGACTCTGGCTGGGCCTTCTGAAACCCCAAAGGCCACACCCACTGACACACTTCCTCCAAAAAGGCCACACCCACACCAACTGACCACACCCACTCCAACAAGACCACACCCACTAGAACAATCCTTTCAAATAGTGCTGTGCCCTAAGCATTCAAATATATGAGCCTATGGGGGTCATTCTTATTCAAATCACCACACTATAAAAACTGAGAATGAGCGCTCACTAGTAGGTAGGAGCAGGAGAAAGAGAAGCTCAACTATGTAGCAAGTTCAAGACCAGCTTAGGGTAGAAGCAG
This sequence comes from Peromyscus californicus insignis, assembly GCF_007827085.1. Taxonomy (NCBI): domain Eukaryota; kingdom Metazoa; phylum Chordata; class Mammalia; order Rodentia; family Cricetidae; genus Peromyscus; species Peromyscus californicus. The sequence continues at coordinate 46,917,167 of NW_026294573.1, forward strand.
TTACTGTCTCAAAGAAAATCTATTTTTATAGTCATACAAATTTGTTGTCTTAATATTGTGAGGGCCTGAAGTTTGAAAGAGGACTCACCGATATAAATAAAGTTAATTGGTTGTAATAGTTGTAATTACAATAGCTAAGTTGTAGAACCCACCCAAGTGTCAAAAAACAGAGGAATGCACAAAGAAAATGATTTTTCCAGCCCCCAAAAATGAAATTATGTTGTTTGAAGAAAATGGATGCAGCAGCAGATAATCATATTAATTAAATTCAGCCAGTCTCAAAAAACAGATTTCCTGCTAGGTGGTAGTTTTGCATACCTTTAATTCCAGCATTCCAAAAAGGCAGGTGGATCTCTGTGAGTTTGAGGCCAGCATAGTCTACAGAGTGAGATCTAAGATGGACAGGGCTACACAAAGAAACCCTGTCTCGAAAAACCAAAAACCAAACCAAACCAAAGCAAAACAAAAGCCCAACCAGATTTTCTCTATTGGTGGTTCCTGGATTGTACATAGATACATAAAATCATGTTTGTATATATGACATGAAAGTAGAAGCGAGGGGCTGGCTGGATTGGTTAAAGTACTTACTGTTCTTCCAGAGGACCCAAGTTGAGTTCCCAGCATCCACTTTAGGAGGCTCACAACTGCCTATAACTCTAGCTACAGGGATCTGATGCCCTCTTCTGGCTTCTGTGGGCATTGCATGCATGTGGTGAGTACACACACAAATAAAAAACAAATCTTTTTTAAAATGTAGAAATAAAATTGTCTAGGGGAACAAAGGGAACTAATGAGAGAGGAGAGGATGTATGTGGGAGGAATATGCTTAATATATATATATATGAAAATATTCTTCTAAACACAGTACCACATGCATCTAATATTTTAAGAAGAAAAATATTTATCAGTACAATCATGCATACACATACAAATAAAGCCATAAGGGCTATGATCCTCTGTAAGACTTAGGGGACCATTTATTCCATGCATTCTCCAGCTTCTGGAGTGACTACATTCCTTGGCTAGTGGTCCTTGCCTCCAGAAAAAAAATCTAATCTAACAACAACAACAATAGTAATAGTAATAATCAAAAGAAATTTTAAAAGAAAAGAGAAATAATAAAAAGAAAATAAAATGTCAGGCTAACTTCCAGTGATATCTAGTGCACAGGCCACTGCTGGGTGCAGGAGGTGCTGAGCCTTACACAGACCCTTGAGTACAAGAACTTAGAATCCAACAGAGGAGGCCTATGGACAATGGCAATGGGTCCCTAACTAGAGGAAGCCCAAGGGGCCCTAGAGAAAGTCTAGTCTGGGAATCAGGGAAGACAGCTGGAAGACAGGCAGCCAGCTGAGCCCTGAAAGAGTGACAGGTAGAAGAGCAGCACATGTCACAAGAGGGGACACACAGAGGCCCAATGGAAGTCACAAACTAGCAGCCCATGGATGTTCTGCCAGCTCTGAGTGGTGCATGTCCATCTCAAGCTGCGGCTAGTGAGTTGGACCTCATGTGTGGTCACGAGTCTTCCTGTGAGTAGCAGGTGCTGCATCTCATAGCTTTTCCTGGCCACCTTCCTCGGATTTCTGTGCTCTATAATCATAAACGCCAAATTCATGGCTGACTGTCTGATCTAAGGCCTGTATACCACTGTACCTTCATTGTGTTTTTTAGATACCCTTAAATCCACTTGATGTACAAAGACCTCTGTGACTAGTCTTCATGTCTGCCTCTGATCCCAGCTTCTTCCTCCTCCCAGATTATTTGGGGCATGGCTTAGGTTCCTTTCCCAGAAAGCCAGCCTAGCTACTCCTATGACTCCACAGCTCATCAGGTATATGACCCTGTGTGGCTGTCTTCCTACATGTTCCATGTCCTATCACCATAGCCTGCTTGTCTGTCCCATCCAGTGACTTCCAAGACAGACAGGGACTTCTTATGTCCTCTTGGCTTTTAGAACCCTAGCAACTAAGATATATCCCTCCATTCTCCTCTTGTCCTTTGGTACCAAAGGCCGAGCCTAGCATGGCCTTTGTGTTTGGCTGTAGAAAGTTGTTAGAAAGAGTCTCAAAGGAAGACACTGAGCAGGATTCCCGAATCCCATGACCTTCACAAAGCATTAGAGGACAGCCAAGTCCATAGCATCCTGGAGGCACAAATTAAAGAGTAAGCCTACCCCTTTCCACCTTAGTGAAAGAAAGTCTATCAAATCAAATTAAAGGTCCCTTATTCATGGCCTTGGGATTTCCCCCTTCCACTGGAGAGATAAAGAAAAATATGTCTCCTTCCTGTATTAACAGCTTAAAATGTGAGATAAATCCTCCCATCCTAACCTGTTTTTAACAAATAGACTTGGCTGTCAGGTGGCATGATACATGTCTGACAGATCTATTTATCCATTCTATTTCTTTAGAGATAACACTGAGAAGTTTTATCTGTTATTTGCCCCCCTCCCTGACTCTCATTTTCCTAACCAAGCATGTGGAGCCAGCAGTTGATGGATGGATGGTGTTTGGGATGAAAGGGGCCAGAATCAGATCGCTTTTGGGATGTGAACAAACTGGATTATTAACAAGGAGTCATTGGGCAGGAGCTGGTGGGGGAAGCTGAGTGGATCCCAGACAATGGCCAGTGATGGATGGAGGGACACCTGGGGCTGCAAGGTGTGGACTTGAGATAACTGGTGGCCGCTGCTGGGGTGATAATGGGAGTGCCCGGGCTCTGTGCCGATTCCTGCTTCAAGGCCAATGTCAGGCCAGACACTTGACTCCTGCTGAAAATCCTCCAAGAATTCCCCTCTGTACATAGGACCATAGTTCCTTCTCTCTTTTCTCTCTATAAAATGTATGTCCATGCTCAAGGAAGCAGTTGGCAGGGAAGTAAAAAGAGGCAGAAAATGGACAGGGCCCTTTCATACAGCACCCAAGCATAGGAAGTGAGTTTAGCATCTGCCTTGTGCCAAACACTCCTGAGTGATGCCTTCCCTTAGTATATGCCATGTCATAAAATGATCACACATGTGTCACATGCATGAAGGACACTAAAGAAGAGAGGGTACATAACTTGGGGAAAAAAGGGTCTTCTGTCTGCCACAAAGACCCCCCCCACACACACACATCCATTAGGTTTGTGTTCTGTGGGGCTGGCAGGCCAGGGTCCTCACTGTGAGTGAGTGGGCATACCAGTGATGGCCCTGTGACAAATCTGGGTCTGCTTCATTTGTAGTGGAAGGCTATGCAGAACAGCCAAAGCAGCCTTGGACTGGACTGCACAGGCTGCTTTGGAGCTGTGTGGTCTCAGGGAAGTCATTCAGTCTCTCTGAGGCTGTCTTGCCACCTGTCACAGGCAGACAATAAATCTGCCTCTTGCAGACACTGAGAGGATTAGGCCTGGATTAGGTATGTGACGTTCTTTGTCGCTGGAAATGGTCTCTGCAAATATTAGTTATTATGCTGTTACATCTCCCTTAATAACCCAGAGCTTGGGAGGGAAAAGCCCTCCATGGCCTTTATTAAGATCTCCCTAGGAGCTAAGCAATTTTATGTCCTTTTATTCTCCTATGTAGTAGAAGGCTTTTGCATTGAGAGGTCTTTAAAGCAGTTTTAAATGAAAACCAACAACCTGGGTTCTTAGTGATAGTTTGAGAATCCCTGAATATGATCACGGCAGTGGTATAGCTAAGTAAAGAGTGTTTACAGGGCCCAGGGCCTCTTCTGGGCCCAGGGATCTACCTGATGCCTATGTTGCTCCAGAAGGAGACATGTACCATGCCCTTCTTACAAGGGAGGGGATAAAAGCACCTACTGTGCCCTGCACCTCACCAGGGCAGCACAATAGAGCCAACCCTGTTAGCACAGGTGCGGGTGAGCAGCCCTGAATCATGGAGAACTGTCCCCATTGTTACCTGTCTGTCTTGTGGTGGCATGGGCAGGGGAGAGTTGCCTCCCCCTGCACCCATCAATGACTGGGGCAGATGGGAAAGCTGATCCTGTGGTCATAAGAACAGGAGAGTCAACCCTATTAGTGCGGGTATGGGTAAGCCAGTCCTGAAGTTGTAAACATGGAAGAGCTGTCCCCATTTCTCATCTGGCAGATCAACCCCACAGCTGCCCAGGCCCGGACCCAGGGTTATGAGTTGGTCCACCCCAACATCCACCCCATCTGTGACTTGCTGGGACACGTGAAGGAACCTGACCTGCAGACCCAAAGCTGCAGGATCTCCACAACACAAGGAAACAACAGGATATCCAAGAAGATGTCCACTGAGGGCCCAGCATTGACAGTGTAGTGGAAACCAGAAGCCTCGAACCAAACCACTGACTCTTTGCAATGACCACTTGCAAGTAAAGATAAATGGACAAAAGGGTTTACGGTGTGACTCACTGTGTCACACTGCAGCTTCCATGATGAGATTTTTTTTTTCCTTTATTTTAATTTTTTTTTACCTTAAATTTTGCTTTACTTGGGGGGCATGCAGAGGTGGAAGGCCGATGTGAAGGGATAGAGAAATGAATAAGATCAAGATACATGATGTAAAAAAACACATAGAATAAATTTTTTAAAATACAAGTAAAAAAAAAGCACCTACTGTACAGAGCATGTCAAGGCCATAGCGTAATCCATCACTAAGCCCAGCCCTAGATATCAGCACTGGCTTCAGAACATGTCTGTGGCACGCTCTGCTACACAGCCTCTCCTTACAATGTCGCTACTTCTGCCTAAGAAGTGTGATCTCATGCCTCTGTCTCCATGAATGAACACTTAAGCATTTGAATACCTCAGGTAAGCATCTGTCCAGCACTAAAGATAGACAGGTCATTCAAAGAGGAAAGGACTTTCAGTAAATATTAAATTCAGTAAACAGGGTGTCTCAAAGAGCTGACCAATAGTATTCCAACATGCTACTGTTAGTTTGTATGTGGGCAGTCAAGCTTTGAGGAAAACTAGGGGCTATGGAGATAACTCAGTAGGTAACATGAATTTAGACTACCAGCACCCACATAAGAGCTGGCCATGGTGGTAACCCTGGGTTACCACTTGTAACCTGGGTTAGGCATCTGTAACCCTGGGTCAGGGGTAGACAGAAAAATGAGGATTTGGAGGACTTATTGGTCAGCCAGTCTAGCCAAAACTTGAGTTCCAAATCAAATAGCAGAGCCTATCTTACAAAAAAAAAGATAGACATTTGAAAACACCTGACAACCACATGCCATGCACAAGTACAGGCAAACACACATGATGCACACCTGCACATCACCACAAAAAAATTAAAAACAAACAAACAAAACAAAAACAAAAGGCTAATCTGGAGTGGGGTCCAATGGATGAGTTGAGTAAGATAAGTTCATGCTGCTGTGTGTAATTTCCTATGGGTATTTCTCCATTGATGAGAGCATTCGGGTCCCCTAGGATCCTGCTAAAGGCTTTCTGCACCAGGCACATTCTCTCCAAAAGAATTTCCTATAAATGCTTGAGAGCTACAGTGTCTTGTTCTTCTTTTTGTTTTTCAAGACAGGGTCTCTCTGTTTAGCTCTGACTGTCCTGGAACTCACTCTGTAGATCAGGCTGGCCTTGAACTCACAGAGATCTGCCTGCCTCTGTCTCTCAAGTGCTGGGATCAAGGTCATGTACCACCACCACCTGGCTTCAGTGTCAAGACAGAGATGGCCCTTTCTCTGCCTGTGGTCCAGCCTCAGGAGCTCCCTCCTGGCCCCGCATCCCCTCTTGCTGCTGTCTGCCCATTCTTGGTAGGGATCTGGATTCTATCTGAAACTCGCTCTGTCATCTGCTGCTTGCATAAATTCTACCCCATTAAACTTAGATGAAAATTAAACGGATGATTCAGGTTAAAGACTTCATAAACTGGAAACCACTGTAATCGGCAGCTATTATTATTATTACTATTGTTACAGTAATTATAACAGTTATTATCCCCACAGAAGTTATGCTATTACAAGGTCACCCGGGAAAGCCTCTTAGCCTGGCATTCAATGTGCAGAGGAGCTCATGGCCTTTCAAAGATCCTCCTCTTGGATGCAAACATGCAAACACAGATTCCTTGGGCTGTACTTGAACTCACAGTTCAAGGCCACTCCTAAACCAGACGGCTTGAGCTCTGCCTGTACAATATTTTGGCTCAGCACAGGTACACGGGGGTGAGCCACAGTTGCCAGGACTCCAAGAGCACAGTCTGCATTTATTTTGCTTAATTCTTACATTATGTTTCAACCTCCTCCTAAGTGCATTTGTTTGCAGAAAGAGCCACGTGGGGAAGTTCAGCCCACAAATAAGAATATAATTATTACACAGTTTAGCAGTGCTTGGGCGTCACCCGGGTATTCAGTGGTACTTCACAATTCAATTGTCTCTCCTTCAAGACCACATTTAATAGGATAAACAATTTCTGCTAAATGCAATAAACGTGAACCTGGGCTGTCATCTCCATAATCAACTCAAATTTCCCATTAGAAGTGGAGGCTGTGATTGAGATTCAGAATTTAATTTGGTGGTGCCTGCTTCGATGTGCTACTGTCAGCTTCCTGGGAGCCTCCCGTCAACCAAAGACAGAGTGGCTCTTCCCTGTCTCGGGGGAATCCTAAAAGAAGATAGATTATAACTCAAGAAAATTATACGGCCTCCGTATAATGAAAGAGATAAAACATTATTGCATTATCCTGTTGAAATAACAGCAGACAGCAAAGCAATAATATTAAGCTAAACAAGGGCCCAGACCCGTCAGTTCGATTGCAGGGGATGGGGGATGCAGGAAAGCAGACAGAACTGCCATGCTGCCTGCTCCTGCCCCAGGCAGTGAGCCCTCAACTCCTTCCCAGTTTCCTACTGACTTCTCTGAGATAGTTGGCCAAGGCTAGACTGGAGAAAAGCTTTGGTACCATGGACGTGTTTAGCTTTCAGGACCCAGGACCAAATCCAGCTGCTGCAGATGCAAGGCAAGTGACTTGGCTGAAAACAATTGATTGCAAATGAATCTGATGAACCAAATTACTGTTAGCAAACTGCTTTTCCCCATCCATTTTATTTCAAGAAACTCACCTAAAGTTCCTCAATCAGGGAGATGTGTCCATGGGCAACCAAAGCAATGAAAAGAGGGAATGTATAAGAAATACAGAGCATAACCACTTAGCATTTAAGAAATTTAAAAGAAGATATTGGTAGCTTGGACACCAGTCACCATCCTATTGACCTCTTCAAGCTCCCCCCCCCCAATAGTATTTGCACAAAAGCCCAGTGAGCAAAGTGGAATGTGCAGACCATCTCTCACATTTGGGGTGGGGTTGGGACCCAGGGCACACTACCCCACAGCCAACAGCCCCTCAACCCATTTTCCAGCCACTGTGACCTCCTCTTTTGACTGTAAACATTTTCTCTTGTGGCGATCATTTTCCTGGCCCTTGGCTCCCAGTCACATTCTGTTATTGATCACCACCCAGATCAATTCCCTGATTTCTGCTGCCACACGCTTTGTTTCCTCTACTGAGCGTCAAAGCTAAAGCCACTCTCCTGACAAGGCAGCAGCCAGAGGCAGGGCAGTAACATGAAATGCACAAGAGCATGCACACACATGCTCACATGTGGATGCACATGCACGTGCACAGACACACAGCTTTCAGCTGCACTGTATTCCATGAACAGCTCTTTGCTAGCCACGTGCTCATTCAGAAAAGGAGACAAGCCTCCTAGGTAAGAATTTAAAATTCAGGAGCTTCGTCTGCAGCACGATTCTGCCATTTCCTGATTGTCTGACCTGGAACAAGTTACTATATTCTCCCAAGTCTGTTTCCCATTTATTTGTCTTGCAAGGTTGTCATGGGAATGGATCAGTGGCACATAGAAATCCTTTCATAGATATTGGCTATCTTTATTACTGAACAAGACTATGCTTACCAAGGGATGAACAACATCTCATCTATTGACTGTTTCATTATTAGACACCTACTATGTGGTGACCAAGATAGTTTCTGGCTTCTAGACCACGTGAGGGTAGCCAGAGTGCAGAGTGGACAAAGAGAGGTTTACAACCTTGCAAGGACTGAGGGTTTTGCTTAACCCACTCTTTATTCAAATTAACATGCATTGAACAAACTAAAATCTTTAAAGGACAGAGTGGCATTGCCTTTGGTTGTGGCAGCCCTGGGTAGGAGATGGTGTGTGGGAAGCAGACTGAAGTCTGTGAGGTCCAGAGCTTGTGCTGGGTCGCCCACCGGCTGGGTCTGCTCCCTCCTCTAACAGTTGAGTGTTTCTGAAGCAGGGCCTGAACAGGGCCTGCCTTCTTTCTGAGGGAGTGGATTGTTACACTGTCTTTGTCTTGTTTTACTTCCTCCAGAGCATGCAGACCAGTTGGACCAGCAACTCCACTTCCCATCAATGGGGACATCTATAAGAAAGAAGGACAATGAGAGTGAATTGGTCTTTATTAAACTCTCTATCTCTAGGAGGAGGGCTAGGGCTGGGTGAATAAGCCAATAGGCTTTGGGAATCTGACTTTTTGATATCTCCCTTGTAAACAAGGCTCTTTCTCTCTGGCCACTGTTTTCTTTGCTCTCTCCTATCATAGGGTATTTACATATTCTACAATTATTCCTTGCCCAGGGTACTCTTGCCTTTCCATTGGCATTATCAATCCTATTACCCTTTAGCTCCCAGTAAACACGTATTTCTTCACAGAAGCCCAGGATCCTTAATCTGCATCACTTTTCTGTATTTTAAGCTCTCAGAGCACTTGTAGCAGTTATTGCATAGAAACTTTAAATGTGTTTGTGAAATAATTCAAATAGCATTACTCTTTCTTCTTACATCACAATCTTTGTGATGACAGGGGCTGTACCTGATTTAGTCACACTGAATCACAACATGTAGGCTGGCATACAGAAGGCCTTCTGCAAATATGTATTGGATATTAGGGAGATGAATAGGTGAGTGGGGGTGGGTGGGTGGATGGATAGATGGATAGGTAGATGAGTAGATGCATAGATGCATGTATAGGTGGTGGGAGGATGGATGGGTGAATGAATGCATGAATATGTGAATAGATGGGTGAGTGGGTGGATGGATGGTGGATGGATAAAATATGTTGGTGGGTAGATGGGTGGGTAGATGGTGAACAAGTGGGTGGGTAGACAGAGGCATGGACAGATGGATGAATGGGTAGATGTGAGTGTAGGAGGGAAATGGGTAGATGGATGGTTTCCAGATTAGACACTTCACAGTTGTAAGATACTGGATAGTTTTTCATGGATGGGAGCTATGTTATCTACTGTGCTTAATTTGCTTTTCCGGTGTATGCCATCATTCTAAATGACTTATTTGCCTCATTATAAACTTAAGTCAGCACTGTGAGGTAGTAAATAGGATCATGTCCATTTCACAGATGCAGAGAGATCAAGTGTTCAAGTCAGAGTTATTAAATGACAGTGATGAAATCTGAACTCAAGCTGAGTTCAAGAACCCAGCCAAGGTGCCCAGTACATAGCAAAGTGCACAGAGGATGTCTAATGCTTTATTAGATATGATATGTCCATTTTAAAGGTATCATCAAAAACTTACAGAAAGGAATAAAAATGAGAGAGGAATATGAGCTTGATAACTCTTATATGACAGAATGGGCAAAGAATTTGAGAGTTGGAAGGGACATCTATCTATCTATCTATCTATCTATCTATCTATCTATCTATCTATCTATCTATCTATCTATCTTTCTATCTATCTTTCTATCTATCTTTCTTTCTATCTATCTATCTATCTATCTATCTATCTTTCTATCTATCTATCTATCTATCTATCTATCTATCTATCTATCTATCTATCACTCATTGAGAGACAAGTGTTCCTGAGTCATGGAGGTGCAGAAGTCAATGGGATATGGCATTATTTACAGAAGGAGAAGAGGAGACACAATGTGAAAAGGGCTATGTGTACATATCTTCAAAATCCTGTGGGCATCTTCAGCAGGAATTGACTAATTCCCCTGAGGTATGGGGCATGTTATAGGAATTTCCACAGATGTACACACACACACACACACACACACACACACACACACACACACACACATACACACACCCTGGATTTTGAAAGTTGAATGACACAAAAAGAATATAAGATTTCCACAACAACACAAGAAGGCTTAGGAATTTCACACATTAGCAGGCCTACACCATGGTGCATTCTCAACAGTAGAAATGACAAAATCCTGAAGGAGCCAGGATCCTTAACACCACAATGGCTGTCTCCTAGTCTACACACCACCTTGCTCTTGTTCTTTTTAGTCATTCTCTACATTTTCCCAGAGTCTATATACCCAACGAACTTTGGAAGACTCATTACCTTTCCGATTGGTAACCTCACAGGCTACCCCTTGGAAACCAGCAGGGCAAATGCATTCACAGTGTGATCCTGAGGAAAATAGGGGGAGAGAGTGAAATCAGGACTCAGGAGCTCAGTTCCAAGCAACTGCATTTCCATCATGTAGCTATGTGGATCAGAGAGTGGGTGGGATGTATGTAACACGAAGGTACAGTGTCAAGACTAGCTCCTTTCCTGGGGGGGGGGGTCCTCATCAAGGGGTGTTCATTGCCATCACGAGGATTATATGGTGCTATTGAGAAAACTGCTCCTTAGCTGACCTTTGACTCACATTTATAAGCTTTCAGGATCAGACGTTGCATTAGCAGTCGCTGAGGCCAGTCATCATTCACAAGTAATAGTCTAGTCTCTGCTTGAGTGCCTCGAGGGAGCTTCCCACTCTTTGAGTCTCACCCTACCTACCTTTGGGAAATTCTGAGCCTTTGGAAGTGCTTCTCTATGTTGATCTGGAATCTGCCCCCCCTTTGCGTGTCTCTCATCTGATCATGAAGAATGCCTCCTCAGGACAGACCCTGTGAATGTCCTCCTCTGACTCCATGTTACCCCTTGCCTCTATTCTACAAGCCAGTGGACAACAGCTTCTAGTTCTAACTTTCTTGTAAGGCAAGAAAGACTAGAATAATCCTAGGCTCAAACTCTGAGTTCATGAGCTGATCTCCTTTCGCTTCCTGAGAAATGACCACTTTGGAGAGAACCTTATCTGATGGAGGAAACTACAGGCCATACCCTGTCTCCTAGCTGCCCCATCTGACAAACTCCATACATATCCCTCAGTGCCACTGTTGGCCTGGAATCTCCCTCCCGTCAAACATGTTTTCTCTTGTGACCTTCTGGGCTTGCTCTATGGACACAATCCCTGCCTGACTCTGGCTAGCTCCCTGAGTTGGGGAGTAATTAAGGCTCCTGCTGTCCTGTTTAGGGTGCTGGAATGAACCCTTCCTCTGTCTTGACATCCCACCATAATAAGCCTGAGACTACAACCTCACTCTTCCCGGTTTGTCCCACCCACTGTAGGGATCCTGGGCATGACCCTGAGAGTTAGTCAAGTTCTATTAGTCTGTCCATGATGTCACTTGCAAATCTTCTCACCTCACATTGGCAAGGACATTCACAAAGGATTTCTTTGGGTCAACCCAGGCTCTCTTCTTTGTCCAGAGTTTGGCTAAATCGATAGTTAACCTAAAGGTAGACCACAGGCTCACAGCTCCAAGTTTCAGCTAAATGCTATTGTCACCCTTGATGACCCTGAGGCCAGAGTACAGGTGCTCTGACAGCCAAAGCAGACTCCTCTTACAGCCACCATTCTGACTCCTTGAGAATTAGAAGTGGGCAACAGCGGCCCCCAGAATCAGCCTCCCTGCAAACTACACCTTCCTTCCACAAAGGACCCCAGTGCTCTCTAAGGCAGTACCTTTCAGGACAGGGACTCCATTGCCTTGGCAAGGAGTGCAGTGGCAGGAGCTGACCTCCACCTGAAATTCCTCTAGTGCCTTCTTTATGTTCTGTTTCACTGTGCTGGAGTAGGCAAAGTCTGTGGCTGTCACAAGCTCATACAGGGGCTCAACCTGGGACAGAAGAGACAACACACATCAATTAGAGGCCAAAGCAAAGCCACAGGGAAGGGACAGTGCACAGAAAATGCAGGAGCATCCAGGCAGGACAGGACAGGACAGGTGCTCCAGCCTGCAGCTAGATGCCTGTCCTCTCTGTCTCCCCCACCTGGGAGATAGAAGTTCATTTGTTCAAGTTCAAATCAATTAACAAGAAATACGTACTAAAGGGTAGGCACAAATCTAAAATAACTGTAACGTGAGAATCTCTATTCCCAGGGACGTCCGAAGCCAGAGACGGAGACAGACACTAGTGTACACTAGAGACTTACAGACAGTCTCTGACTTACATGGGTCCAACATAAGCTCTCGTTGCCACCTTCGGAAGGCGAGAGGGTGATTCCCATTTAGTTGAAGTGCACTGTGAGCTTTCCAGGCTAGTGACAGGCTCTTCTGGGAGTACCACACAGGAGCCAGTGTCAGGGGATCCGGCCCAGTCAGCTCCTGGGTCATGAGAAGCCCAAAGTTCCCAGGCTACCGTGCTGCCAAGCTGTGCTCCACAGGTCAGGTGCGTCGAATGCATTTCTGCCTTGGTATTTTCGATTCATGATAGGTTTATCTGGACACAGCCCCACCGTGGGTCGAGGCGCATCTGCCCCATATGGTTTCACAGAGGGGAGCAGAGAGGGCTCATCTGTTTTAGTGTGCCTGGAAGGCGATCCTTCGACGCCCTTTGGCATACTTTAGGCTCTCCCTGCATCATTCCCTTGAGCTTTATGGGAATCACTCATAAAATCCAAAAGCTCATTGCAGGAAACCTTACTCCAAGGCTCCCAGACCCTTCCCTCAGCGGCCTCGGAGCTACTCATTTGATACTACTCTGCTTTCCAAACGTTCCTTTATGATCCTTAAACCTTTCCATGAGGAGTCTCCATTCTCTTCTCTGATTTGACAGTAAGCTGGCAGGGAGAGAGGCTTGGAGCCGCTCTCTCTGTCCTTGGGCACAGCCGCAGATTAAGGGTAAAGAGGATGGCTAGCTGAAGTGGGTCTGCGCGAGGCAGTGCACGTGGGAGACGGGGCAGAGGTTAGAAAAAGTACAAGCAGACGCCGCAGGTGCTGGCCACTGCACATGCGCGTCAGGGGCTGTGACTTCACGGTGGGAGGAGAACCAGGGCCAAACTGCTGTTTGGCAGTGTTCTGTTCCTCTCGGTTAGGGATGCAGCTCCAGGGCCTGGTTCCTCTCCAGATTTTGTTTGTGATCCGGTCCTAATTCAGCCCTGGAGAGTTTAGGGTCTGTCTAAATGCAGGCAATCATGCCTAATAGAAGCCTCCAGTGGGAAGAAAATTGCTTCCATTTCTTAATGCATCTGATGCTGACCTTCGCTCCAGTGGGCAAAGCAAGGCCCCTTGGAGGTCCCATTGTCTCACCGGTCTGTGGTCAATGAATTGATCCAGAGGCTGTTTTCAGAGAGACCAGCCTGCTGGTCACACATGGGGGGAGGGTGAAGGGAGGGCGCTTGCTTTACTCCACTGATAAGGTTCTCAACAGTCAGCTTTTGGCTTTTGCTCCGAGCCCCTTGAAAGGCCTACCTTAACCACCATGGTGTTTTCCTACCAAGACACAGCGCTAGCCAGCAGCCAAACCTGATAAACTCCCCACGTACCCTGCACCTCGGGAGCTGAAGAGCTTTAAAAAAGGGCCCGTCCTCACAAGATGATGATGACTAGCGCAGTTGTCGGCTGAGGGGAAACTCCAGGTGGTTACACGACTCATTAAAAACAAATAAACAGATAAACAAACAAGAACACCAAGATGACAATCCTGGTACCCCAGAACTGGAGTTCAAAGCCTGTGTGTTCCCTACTAGTTTAGGTTGATTACTGATACTGGGGACTCAGGAGTTCCCATCACTAGTCTCACCCATGGGTCCTCCAAACTTTGCAGGCTATGGCAGTTTGCTTTGGTGAAGCAGAAACCGCAGCGGGGCTTCAAGGCAGCCCTTTACGTTTCGGTCAATATGGCTGTGCCCATTATTTGCTTACACTGTGTTTTCCTGCCTCCCTTTTCCTCCACCCCTTTTTCCCCTCTTCCCCTCGCTCTGCTACCTCTTTCTTCTGCATCTCTCCCTTAGATCCTCAGTCTTTAGTACAATGGTCACTCGTGTCTTTAACATACTTGCCCTTCGGAAAATTTTATTTATCACACCATTTAGAGGTGAGGCTGGAGAATGTCTATTAAGCTCTATGCAAATTTCTCCAGTGCACCCTATTGTTCCTAACCATGTCAAATAATCATCACCACAGCTAGCCACCACAAGAAGCTGAACTACATACACATCCCAGAAGTCTTCACAGCACTCTGAGAATTGGGTAGTCCCGTGTCTCCTCCTGGGACAGTTGAGAAAGCTGGGGCACAGAAAAGCTAAGTAGACTGACAAAGGGTGAGCTTGCACTGTTAATATCGTGGTTTGTTGCCCGTTAATCAGTATATATTTTTAGACCTGTGGACAGTTAGGTAATCATACCAAGTTGGTACATAAATGCAATTTTACATCTCATCTTTTCACTTATACTATGAGGCTCTCTCTGTGTGACTCAGCCTGTGTTGATAAAATGTCTTTCTACAGCTTCAGGATACATGGACGGACTGGTTATTTATTCAGCTCCTGTTTTTTTCAGCCTCCAATTGATACTTTTGCCCTTTTAGGTTATGCTACTACAAGTATCCAAAGCCAATTTGTCTCTATACATATTTATTTACAAAAAAAAAAAAATTGGATCAAATATCATCAACCTTTTTAACAGTATGGAGATACTGGTTTAAAATATCTTCTTAGACTAGAGTCATCCTACCCCACAAAAGGCCTCTCAGTCCTCACAGTGCTTTGAGGATTACAGATTTTTAAATCATTTTTATTTGGTAGATGAAAATAAGACTGTTATAATGTTACTTTTATTGGGAGAGGTTATTTATTAGCAAACTGATGGGTGTCCATTTTCCTAGAGATTGTATCCTTCTTATGAATTGTGTCATTTTTCACATAATAAGGCTCTTATTTGTAGTAAATCATCATCATCATTATTGGTGAATTATCTACTTACTTACTAATTAACATTTGTTTTTGTGGGGTGTGTGTGTGTTCATGTTGATGACATAGCGGTCAGAGGTCAACCCAGTGTGATGTTCAGGAGCCATGCACCTTGTGTTGTTTTGAGACCATCTCTCACTAGCCTGGAGCTCATTGATTAGGCTAGGCTGGCTGGCCAATGAGCCTAGCAGTCTGCCTGTCTCTGCCTTCTCAGCACTGGGGTTACAAACACAGCCCACCACACACAGCTTTTTTTTTTTTTTAAATAAGGGTTCTGGGGGACTGAACTCAAGTCTTGATGCTTGTACAATGAGAAATTTACCTCTGAGCTATCTTCTGTGTCCCTAACTGACATGGTTTCACTGAAATAGTGTTAACACATTGTATTTTATATCTTCTTTTGCTTTAAGAAAATCTTTTGAGTGAATTTGCTTCTTGAAAGCATTACTACTGCTTATCAAAGATTTCAGCTCTCCTTTTGAACATAGCCTCTCAAAAGCAGGTTTACATGTGCTAGGATTGCAGATCCTCCAAAGCAGGGTTGCACATCATAGGGCTGCATCTCAGCAGAGGAACATAGAGAGCTGTAGCTTCCAAAATCTGGTTTGCACAGGGTAGGGATACATCTCTTTAGAAGAAAGTTTGCACATAGTAGGGCTGTAGATCCTCAGAGGCAGGTTTTCATACAGTAGGGCTACAGTCTTCAGAGGAAGGTTTTCACACAGTAGGGCTGTAGGTCCCCAGAAGCAGGCTTTCAGTGTGACTGGTTCTGACCACTGACAGGTGAGCAGGATCACAGAGTGAAGTAACTTCAGACTTCTAGTGATCTTCAGAGCCATTATCAGCTGCATCTGGGTGTTTGAATGACCATATTGGGCAGAGCACTCTTCTCAATGCTTCTTGGGCACGTGTAATTGGGAAGTTGATTCATATTGAACTAAGATGCTGAGGTGTGGTTGTTTCTCTGCAGTATGACCTAGGCTATTCTGACTCTGTGTGAGCATCACTTATATTTTATCCTTCTGCCCTAGGTGATGCAATGTCTTCATAAGCTTTAGTTCAACCCTAATACCTCACTACTGCAGAAACATATGCAGATGACAGACCAATGATTAGGATTACCAGTTAAATACAAGACTCCCAGCTCCACTCAAAAGTCAGATAAGGAATAATTCAAGAATAACTATGTTCCATTCAACACACAAGAGATGCTTATATCAAGAAAATCATTCCTTCTTTATCTGAAGTTCAGTGCCGGCTACTCTGTATTTTCATCAGCTAAATCCGACAACCCTTTTTGTTTTGTCTCAAAATGCCTTTGGAGTTCACCCACTGAGGAACATTTCACCAGGTCACAAAGCTTTTTTTCCTTTAAAGACTAGGGTTGCTGGTACACTGCATGCTGGAATGGCTTCGGCATTTGATTTTTACTCCTGGGGAATCATTTGTTCCTAAAAGCAAAACATGTCAGCAGGGTGTTGCAGTATTGTTTTGTTTTGTTTCCAGTACTTCTGCTCAGGTTTCAACACCGTGTTCATCCTGGGTTGTCAGGGCAGGGCAGCTTCTCTACTATGTGCCTGATGGATGTATGCGCACATTTAATCTTGTTGCTTGCTCAGGAAGGAGTCTTTGTGACTTCAGTTTCTACTTCTGTACTCTATCCATCATATTTCTTTTCCATCGCTGTTTTAATCTCCTTGTCTTTTGTTTCTGCATTATAAGAGCATTTTTATAGTACCTTCCACATCACTGACTCAATTTTCTGCAGTGTCAATTCTGTTCTTTATAGTTTCCAATGTGGGTTTTAATTCTGCCATTGAGTTCTTGGTTCCCCACATCCAGCTACTTTCTTTTCATCTGATTAGTGTCTAAACAGCTCAGCTTCTATTTTTATTCCACAAATTCCTCGTTTTTCTTGAGTTTTATTGTTGTCACAAAGCAAATGCATTCTCAAATTTACTTCTATTTTTCTATTTTATAGGCATGCGCTCATTTTCTGCAGCTTGAACATAATTTCCATCTTTTTTGTTCTTAAAAAAAGTCTCTTTATTTATCCATTGCCATCTCTAACTCTTCTTTTAACAAGATGCCACCTCTCCCTGTCTGTGTTTACCAGTAAACAACATGAGCTAGTTCTTGCTTGCATACCTTGCATCTGCAGAAATCTCATCTCAGGTCTTCTCATAGGACAATTTATTATATTCAGGCAGTAGCATAGGAAGTGTTTATCCAGTGGGCTCTGCTGTCCTGAAAATCAGCCATCACTCCTCCTGGAAAGCTGCCTCTGTTGCGAGGCCTTATTCTGAGATAATGTGAAAGCAGCCTGCAGTTTCTGAGACCACAGAGAGTGCATGAAGCGGGAGATGGATAAACATGGGTTTGCAGAGCAGGTGACATGCACAGAGGTGCATAGAAGTCTCCTGCACTTCTGTGTCTGTCCTGCTGTGCACCTTAAAACACTCTCTTCCATCATGCCCCACTTGATGCAACCAGTTTGACCTCAACAGTCCCTAGCCCAGACAGGCACATTTGGCCTCACTGGGAAACCAAGCCATCCTCCCTAGGTCTCAGTTTTAACAATTACCAGATAGGATATCATAGTACAGGACAAAAATTCAGATGTCTGTTTTCCTCTGAAGTCCCCGTTCTCTCTCACACCTGGCTGTGATGCCATGCAATGTCACCATGGCATCAGTCAAGCTTGAATTTCTCTGGAGCTGCCTGCAACTCATGGCCAGCTGTATCTCTCTTGTGACTGTCAGTGATTGTGCTGTGAGTGTCATTAGTGACTAAATACAGACGCAAGAATTGAGTGACAGCCTTCGTGTTCTGTGGAGATCTGTGTTTGACACATAAATGCAGGTCCTGTTGGAAAAATGGTTGGGGTCAGGACTGCAGAGTCTCGCATCAAGGTCCAGTCTCCCATTTTCCCTCCTTGAATGCAAAGAGAACTCTCAGGGGATGGACAATGGTCCATCAATGACAGTACAGGCACCAGCAAGAAGAGAGTGATGTCAGGCATGCTATGGGTACTGTGCAGCTGTCCCCACAGGCAAGGACCTACCATTGCTGATGTGCGTGACAGTCCTGTTTTAACAAGCATCTGTTTAGTTTATTTACAGTTGCAGGATTCTTCTCGTGTGGGAGTCAGGTGGTGAGAATCATTATTTTTTTTCTATTCCCCAAAGCCCATGGGGGAGGAAAGAAGACAGACTCTCTTGTCTACACCTAACAGATTCTTGAACAGCCACAGATGGACATGACTTTCCTGACCCTTGACTTGTCACAAAAGAAGGCAAGCACATTTGACAAGCAGACTGCTGAAAGCATTACTCTAGATACCATTCCTAATGCCCCATCAGTGCTGTGAACTCAGTAGGTGCTTCAAGCACATTGGTTATTATCATCACATCTTGCACTCTCCTCATAGATGGGTATGCATGCTGCTGACCTACTGTCCTTCCTAGGTGGCTCTTTCATCTTGTCATGCCTCTGTGTTCCTCTGGCATCTTTTAACAGCATGGCACATGCTAATTTCCTTAGTAAATAAGGGAGGTGCTTAGAATCTTTAGGTGGCATGGAGTGGTGTGTTCTAACCATCTCACATCTATTTTCTATTATAATACACATAGCTCAAGATAGGAGTCTGTGTCTTGATGATCTCCATATTCTATACATAGCTCACAGTAGACTTTCAGAACCATGTTCCACACAGAAGTGGAGTGGGCATAGTGGCCGCATGTACCTTCATTTTGATGATTGCTGGGTTGTACTGCACGGCATCTCCCCATTCCCTCATCAGCTCAGTTGTTGGCAGCTCCCTGTAGGCCAAGGTGGTGATGTACTCACTGGTCCCTCCTCGCACCAGAACCACCAAATCTTCTACCATGGTGCCCCTCTTGTTTCTGTCTGCAACAGATAGGAAGAGTGGCACAGAATCAAAGGGTCTACTTTTGTGCCTTGGAATTTACTTCAGCTAAAGAAACAATTGAGATCCCATGATTATTAGTGAGCTTGTCTGGGAGACATGGTAGAAGAAGACTTGTTCTTGACCATAGGGAAGTGATAGGGCAACTAGAAACTTACCCAATCATGCATAGTTCAAATGAGGAGAACAAGGATAGATTCATCATGAACATATACACATGCCAATTATTGAATTAGTATATGGGAGAGAGACAGAGAGAAGTAGGTGACTGATGATAAATAGATAGATAGATAGATAGGCAAAGAGAATTGTACATAGATGATAGATAAATAGAAAGATGATAGGTAAATAGACTCATAGATGACAGATAGATATGGACAAATAATAGACTGGCAAGGAAGTGGGCAGACAGGGAGAGAAGCATTGTAATTAGTGAGGCTTTGTGGGTGATGGTGATGTTCTATTCAGGGACTTGTATAGGCACTAAGCTACAAGACTCCTTAGAAGAGTCTAATGCGTCCTGCCCCACCACAATGCACAAATAATCAACAATATCAGCAACTCATTCTCAAGTGTAAGTGGTTGCTCTAGCTAGCAGCTAATTCCTGCATTTGTGCTTTACTGCATACTTGTATACTGCTGCCACTGTGGGATTTTTCACATGGCAGGCAGACCCGTACAAAGACAACTGAGGGAAAGCAGGATCAGAACACTGCCACCCAGTCTCAGTCCTACTCTCCACAGGCTAGCTTCCCAACTCCCCGTACTGCATCCAGGTATCTGCTTCTAGACCCTGGCTCTCCACCCAGGCTGCCTTTACCCCCAACTCTACCCTGGGGCCTCTGCCATATGGATGGTGCTGGGCCAGATTTCCTAATCTCTTTGGCATGCTTTCTGTCAGGTAAGGCCCAGCCTCTGCCATCTTGCCTTGGCCCCCGGCATTCTATCTCTAGCCAGGACCACTCCCAGCCCCTAGAGCAGAGTGATTGTTATTAGCACTATGTGCAGTAGTACTCACACTCTGGTTGTAATTCATGGTTCTGGAAACTTAGCCTTAAAGTTTCAGCCTAGATATTGGTCTTTTTGCCTTTTACCTGCCCCACATGCTCACTGTGAAAATGGGAATTCAACCTCATTCATTTTTTTGTGTGTATTCATTACACTAGTAGGAAATATTTATTAGATTATTATTTTCATTGAAATGCTTTGGACTATCCCGTGCTTAAAGAAAGCCTGGGACCAATGGTACCAGGGAGAGAAAAGCTACAAGGGCAGAAGTTCCGTGAGCCTGCCTCACCTTTGATTTCTTTCAGAATATCATTGCATTTCTTCTCCGACACACCCAATTTGAGGTAGACATTAGAGACCGCACCACCAATTTGGAAATCTTTTCCAGCACAGGCAGAAACTTCGTTAAACGTGTAATCTGAAGGAAAAAGGAAAGATGTCCATGATCTACTAGGTCATTCACTTTGTCCCTTTTCCTATGGTTGACTCTAATCCTAACCCTTCCTGGTGTCCTGGGGTCCTGGGTTCAAATAAACATGCCCTCAATCTGTAGACAAGAGGTATAGGGGGCAGGGCAGAGACCCCACAGAGATCAGTCCCAAGTTCCTGCTCTAGCCTCCTCCTTAGTGTCTCTGAGGGTAGCTGCAGCCTTCAAAGAGGTCATGTGTTCAGAGCTGGCCTTTAAAACTCAGACTCCTCATCAGGTACTCTCTTAGTTAAGGTTACTGTTGCTGTGATGAAATATCATGACCAAAAGCACATTGGGGAGGAAAGGGTTTATTTAGCTTACCATCACAATTCACCATCAGAGGAAGTCAGGACAGGAACTCAAGCAGAGTAGGAACCTGGAGGCAGGAACTCATGCAGAGGCGATGGAGGAGTGCTGCTTACCAGCTTTCTCCCCATGGCTTGCTCAGCCTGCTTTCTTATAGAACCCAGGACCACCAGCTGAGGGCTGGCTCCACCTACAATGGGCTTGGCCCTCCCACACCAATCACTAGTTAAGAAAATGCCCTACAAACTGGGCAGGGGTGGTGCACGCCTTTAACCCCAGCACTCGGGAGGCAGAGGCAGGTGGATCTCTGTGAGTTTGAGGTCAGCCTGATCTACAGAGTGAGTTCTAGGACAGCCAGGACTGTTTTACAGAGAAACCCTGTTTTTAAAAAGCAATAAATAAATAAAGTAAAAAAGATGAGAGAGAGAGAGAGAGAGAGAGAGAGAGAGAGAGAGAGAGAGAGAGAGAGAGAGAGCGCCTTACAGCTGGAGCTTATGGAGACATTTTCTTAAGTGAAGTTCCTCATCTCAGATAACTCCAGCTTATGTCAAGTTAACACAAGACTAGCCAGCACAGGTACCTAGTGACAGGTCCAGTGGCTATGAGCTAGCTCCACCTCTTGCCTGCCCTGGTATACATTTCTCTAATCTTTGATAAAGGAGGAAGAGGTCTGCATTAATTGGCTGAAGTAATGCATATATAAGTCTGAAAGTACCTGGGGGGTGGGTGTACAAATTTCCCCTACTTATTTGAGGATCCCTTCCTACCTCATCCCCCCAAAATTCTCCCCAAGGTATCTTCTTCCCTGGGGCTTGCTGAAATGTATGTAAGACCTTTCTAAATTGTTTTAAATCTGGCTGAGGAAGAGAGGCTTGTTGACTACTAGGCTTTCGAGCATTACTAATGTAGAGCAGAATTTCCCCCAGAGTAGTCTGAACCCTTAAAATACAAATCTCATTGAGATAATAGGTATTACAAGAAAAAGAGCCTCCATGGTCATGCAAATTTTCTAACTGTGCATGAAATGAGGCAGGGTTTTATCTCTTTCTTTGGCAGCACTCTGGAGAACTCTGAGGGTGACGTCAATTGAATATTTCTGAATTGTATGATTCTCTAGGCCATTTATAGGGGGCAGTTTTAGAAACCACGGACAGAACCTTTGGCACAACTCTGTTGGAGGACGGTACCTTTGATCTTGGTAGACCCAAGTCCTGAAGACATGCATTTACATCCTATGTCCTCTTGCAAGTACATTGGAATTCTAAGTCCTGGCTCCGCTGATAAAAACCATGTAACCTAAAACAGTTCACAGAACCAAGCAAGCGCTCAGTCCTGAGGCAGAATAAAGAAAGCAGGATTCACAGTCTAGACTGGTAATTGAAGACAGTTGGAAAGATCTGGAATGTTTATGGGCAAGATGGAAAGAGAGGGGAGTGTTGGGACTGACCATTAGTCTGGAAAACCATAGTAGTATAAGCCTTCGCTAGTGAAAGTGTCATCGCTGGGCAGTGGTGGCGCATGCCTTTAATCCCAGCACTCGGGAGGCAGAGCCAGGTGGATATCTGTGAGTTTGAAGCCAACCTGGGCTACAGAGTGAGTTCCAGGACAGGCGCAAAGCTACACAGAGAAACCCTGTCTTGAAAAACCAAAAAAAAAAGTGTTGTCTGTAGACCAGCATGCTGGGCATCATCTCCTCATCTCCAAGGGTGGTAGAAAGACAGAACTTCGGATCTTGCCTAACTAATTCAAGTGTGAATGAACCATTGGTCACAGGATGAGCCTATGGTATTAACTATAAAACAAATATAAGGACTAGGACTTATAAGGACAGTCAGAGTGCTTGTCTTACAAAATAAGTAACAGAGTTTGGATCTCCAGAAACCCATGTGAAGGCGAGGTGGGCACCATGGCCTGCCTGTAATTGCAGCTCCTAAATGTGGAGACAGGGGATCCTCACAGCAGGCTGGCTAGGGAGACTAGCCATATCAACAAGCTCTAGGATTGATTGAGAGACTCTGCTCCAATTGCTATTGTGGAAGAACACAGAGGATGTTTCTTGGCATCAACCTCACGCCTGCATATGCACGTGCAATTATTTATACATGAACCCACACATGCATGTGCTCACACACATGCAAAAAAAAACCATGATGTATATACACACATATATAAACACATGAAAAATGGAAAAGAAATTTGGAGGTAGATCTGAAGAAACTCATTGAAGAACAGAAAAGAAATTGAGGTTGATTCCTAAGCCTTTGGCTTGTGCCTCTGGCTGGATGGTGGAACCATTTTGGAGATGTGGAAACCACAGAAGAAACCAGGTGCAGTGATCCAGTGATCCAGGATGAATATGTGACCTGGTATTCAAGCTTGGATCCTGTTGGATACAGAAGCTATGGAAAGGAGGATCACCCAAAGAGAGAGAGCTGGGCTGGGAGGACCAACATGGCCAAGCCCAAAAGAGAAGGATAAAGACCAAGGCCTCTATGGAGGTACAGCTAGGTTAGGGGGAGGAAAATGGGGATACAGTTCAAGACTCTTCCACCCAAGCTTTAGTGTAAGACTCTGCCACTTATCCCTGTGCTGGCCAGGACAGGTGTGTCCCTTGGGCAATGCACCTCCTCGCTCCATGAGGTCTTTGTTCATGATAAGTGTGTACTCGTAAATGCCCCCAAGCACGGCCTCGGTGATGAAGTGGGTCCCAAAGTCACGAAGGAGATCTCGGTACTCCCCGTAGCTGTACTCTAGGGGAAGGCTCTTCACCCTCTGGAGGAATTCATAATGGAGCATGAGGCTTCTGGACTTCAGCTTGTAATGGGCCACTTCAAGGACAGAGCGCGCATGCAGAAACTTGCTTTTCTAGATGAAATACCAACATGGGAAAAACAGACCTTTGCAGTTAGGAATCGTGAATGGGAAAATGAACTTTACAAATACCATCCACTGTTCTTGCCTGGGGTCATCATGCTTATGATTCCTTTAGGATATCTGAGAAGATTTCAGTTCTCATAAATATTCCAGCATCCTTTTTGGCTTGGATGAGCACTGACTGCATCTTGTTACAGGAGCAAATGAAGATAGTAAAGGAGAATCAGAAACCTGCACTACAGGATGCATGTGGCTACTTGAGGCCACACAGATAGGGCCAGCATTTGCTAACTCGTAAGCATCAACCATTCACCTATGTCTTTTGAAAACAAAAACCTATACCACTCAAGGTGAACAACTCCTTGGGAAGGTGACCATGGCAGGTGTCCATTAACCATGGCCTGTAGAACATATCTCCTGCCTGTTTTGCAAACACTATCATTCCCTTACATATTGTCTGCAGTGTCTGTCACACTGCAGTGGCAGAGTTGTGTAGTTGCAACAGAGACCCTCCCTCAGTATTGTGTAACGTCTCAATTATTTACTCTGGTCCTTTCCAGGAAAAGTCTGGAGTCCCCTGGAAGTATGGCATACACTGAATGCTGGTGTTGCCAGATGAGAGCTGGGTATCACCACATGAGAGGTGATGAGACTTGCATGGGGTTATATCTAGGTCCTTGCATGGGGGAAAGCAGGGATAGGGGTTGGGGCTACTCTATTCCAACTGATCCCTTCAATTGCAAAGAGCTATTCAGTCTTGCATGAACTGTCACTAAAACCACCAACTTTGGTCCAACCTGGCTTGCTGTCACCCCATTCTAGTCCTGTCCAGTGACTCAGAACCCTTTTTCTCTTACCATGACTGCCTAAGCAGTCACTGAGTACTTGGCTCACACCTTTGCCAAATCTCCTCCACTCTATCCCTCTTTGCAGCTTTATGTAAGTTGTCAGAATCAAAATGGAGTTGACTGTGGCAGCTCTAACCGAAGGAAAGTAAAAATACATCAGGCCTGGAAGTTATGAAGGAAAGGTACTCTTTCATGATTGTCTAATAATAGGAGCTGCCATGGAAGACAGCCACAGCAACCACATACAAAAATACACTACTTCACGGGCCTTTGACCAGTTACTGCCCAGCTTCAGAATGGTGTCACCCATGGTGCTAGAACCAACCCTGTGGCCAAGGACTGTTGTTTGCAACCCTCCTTATTTTTGCCTTTAAAAAAATGTTCCTTGCGTTAATCCCCTGAGAACAATGCAGCTGACTAGAGCATGCTCACTCCCGTTGCGATAGTCCACGGTTCCCAGATACACAAAGGCATTCTCTGACAGTCTTTTCTGACTGCTATTACAGTTGACACATTATTATAAAACTTCCTCTTTGCTCTCCCTTCTCTCACTAATCTGCTTTCAGTGCCCTCGTCAGAGCCAAGATCCCAAACCTCTGAAAACATTATGATAATACTCCTTCAGGCAAAAAAAACCCAAAACAAAACCAAAAAATCAAAACCAAAACAAACAAACAAACAAACAAACAAACAAACAAAAAATAAGCAAACATGGCCGTGTTAGCTCACTATTTATTGCCTTCGGACAGAATCGGCTCTCTTACTTTGGATACATAACCTTCACATTCCATCCACCAGTTCTCTGACTGCTGTCAGCTGCCCTGACATTGAGTGTTCCTCTCCATGCCTGTCCATTTTCATCAGCCACACTGTGTATTGGCCTATATCCAACTCTGTACTGACCCCTAAACCTGCATGAGGTAACTGTGTAACGACCATTTCCTCTGCTTCTAAGTTCTTCTGGACATGAGTTTACTTGTCTTTCAATTCTCCATTTAGCTCTTGCCTATTTAATACCATCCCTGGAAGTCCCAGGAACTCTCCTTTTCTAAGCTTGCAGAACACCTCACTCAACTTGATTTCCTTTAGAACTTACACTGTTGCTATATTGCGGCTGATATAAATGATTAAGTGATATATTGCTTACAAGCTTACCTCTCCCACCAGACTGAGAATATGAAGGTAAGAACAATTTGTTATATATTTCATAAAGAGCTCGAAGAGATAAGTTTGAAGGTGCCCAACAAAAAAAAAGTTACAAATCAAAGAGACATAAATGCTAATTACTTGGATTTGGTCACTATACCTTGCATATATGAACCAAATCATCATACTGTAACCCAGAAAGATACCTCATTTTTGAGATAATACATCTAACTGAACAAAACAAACCTTGTAGAATTTGTCTTAGGACCCAAGACTCATGTCAGGTTATATACATGTTAGCATTGCAGAACTGGCTATGTGAATCAGGGAGGTAAGGATGGGGAGGAGGAGAAGAAGGCAGGCCATGGTGGTACCCACTGTTTCCCTTCATAATGAAGTCAATGCCTGTGGTCAGTCCTGTCCTTCATTCCTATAGCTCAGTGGGGAGTGCCTACTATGTACCATCCTGTCTAGAGATGAAGGAAACAGATTTGTCCCCCAAAGGGCCTGATCCACATGACAAGTCAATAGACGGAAGACAGTGACAGACTATTAATGTCGACTACCTGTTTCCTGCTGCTGACTATATCTGCAGCAGGGGCCTTTCAGAGGCCCTCACAATTTCTTTTGTTTTCATATAAATCACTGTAGACTTTAGGTCTTGGTTTCTTTTCTCTCATATCTCCTTAGATTAACTGTCTATTACATCACTCCTGTGTGAAAATTCTCAGTAACTAGTAGAAACTTCATACTTCTTTACCCCAGAATTCGAAGTCTTAAGTCTGCCTAATAGCCTATCACCCATTTCTTTAACACATTACCCCAATCACTTCCCTTACCCACTGCTTTTCTCCCACCAGGCTACTGGCTTTGTGCTTACCTCGTGGTCAAGGACTAGACAAGGATTAGATTAGTATTGTGGAATATCTCTGGGGCGAGATGGGAGTCAAGCCACTGTGTCTGAGGGAAGCACAAGGCAGAGCAGCCTGGGCTAGTAACCTGGGGTGAGGGAGCTGATAAGAGGTAGAAAGAAAGCAGGAGAAAGAGGGGGTGATGGTAAAGGCAACCCCACCAGACGTCTAGGAAGTCACAGAAGAGTGGGGTCACTTTCCAGACACTTATCTCAAACAAAAGTCTAATTACAGTGTGTTGAAAAACCTCCAGATAGGTTTCATTGGGGGCAAATCTGCACAATAAACTTATTGAAAACCAAAGGAAGGGCTTATAAAACAAACAAACAAAAAACAAAACCAACCAAAATCAAACAAAAAAACCCAAAAAACCCAGAAAATAACATCACTAGGCTTGACAATCTAAAAAAGTAAGTCAATGTGAGACTAAGATGTTATCTACGAGGGTATTTTCAGGACAACAGAAACTTTCTTGTTTACTTGGACCAGGGATAATGTAGAATTCAGAAACATCTGTGAGCATAAAAGAACACACATACATTTAAAAGCAATAAACTGATTTTCTTTCAAGAACAAGAAAGAACTCTAAGTTGGGTGGAAGGGGCGCGGTGTGAGGGGAGGGACCTGGGAGGAGTTGGGGGAAGGAAATGAACATGATCAAAATACGTTTATGAAATTCTCAAAGAATAAATGAAAATAAGCCAATCAAAGCCGCAGACAGGTACTTACAGTGTGGGAGAATCGTTTGGTTCTTTGAATGTAATGTCTACCTCCATTGCTTTCTTCTTTAACTCCAAACTCAAACAAGCTAACTATTTTAAAACCAAACTTGAAAGCGGAATTGCTGGTTTCTTTCTTTGTCACATTGTGTTCAAAATCTGCATATGATTCATATTCTGTAAATGCAAATTCATATTTGCCTTGGGTCTGTAGGAAGAAAAGAAAATGTGTTTTTTAATATGCTTCGGTTGAAATTGTCATCAGGTAGTCACTGTGTTCTTGCTGTACAGCAGAGCTCTGCTAGCAACCCTACAAACACAAAACTATCAGGGACAGCTTGCCTCCCTGCCTCTGGACCCCTGCTCCAGCCAGAGAGACAGATACATTCAATACTACAGTTCATGCTGTGTCGGGGGTGTCGGGGCTGTGGATTGGTCTTGAACAGAGGCGTGAAGCAAAGCAGGAGGGGCTGAGCAAGTGCCGGGACACTGGTATAGATGAATCAGAAGGTGCAGGAATGAGGGAAACGAGTGGGTGTCATGAAAGAACATTCTGGACAATGGAGGCTTTTGAAACTCTTGTTCTGAACTGACTTACTGCGAGCATGAGCCAAGAGAGGAAGAAGTGGGGTGGTCATTCTGGGACAGCAGGCTGGTTAAGCTGGAAGGAGCAAATCGAGATGTGAAGTCACAAGCCAAGAAGGAGGTGCCAGGAGGAGTGCAGTGCACTGATGATGTGGGACTGAGGCAGCAGCAGGGGAGTGAGGGAGACTGAGTTACCACTTGTCTTAGAGAACTCAACACAGCTGTATGCTAAGTCATTAGTGCTCACTGTCCTTGCATGGGGGATCTGCCAGAGGCAGTACCTCGATGGACCTGGAGTGACCAGTCATCCCCACCTCCATTCCCATGGGCATCTGGATACTTGTAATTTCTATAAAGTCCCACAGCACAGGAAGGGAACAGCAATGATGTAGTCGTGGCCTAAAGGAGGGCTTCTGGAATATTGGTGCTGCTTTCAGAAGGTGGATGACTTGGAACAGTTGGCTTCTCTAGGACCCAGTTTCTCCATATATAAAATGGAGATGACAGTTGTCCCTCTCATTAGACCTGTTCTGAGGACTGGGCTCACACAGGAGCCTGTCAGAGCTTTTACTAAATGCTGGCTAAGGAGAGTAGCAGTTGGAAGCTGCACATGATGGGATATGGCTCCTGTAATGTGTCCTTGGAAAGCAGAGGTTGAGAGAATGGACTAGACAACTTGATGGAAGGTCTGTTTAGTCCTAGGCTGTTTCCTCCTTTTGATGGTCAGTAAGTATTGCAGAAAGGACCAGAAATGGAGGATGAGGAGAAAGGAAGTTGCCCAGCCTTCAGAACTATATGCCTTTGGTCATGGAAACCACCACCAAGATGAATTTCTCAGTCAAACCCCCTTTACTTCACAGCTGGGGTACCTGAGGGCAGAGTGGAAAAGGAACTTGGCCTAAAGTAAAATGTCTTCCCATTAGATGGCAAGGGTTCTGGTAGTGTATCTACATGATGTATTCCATAGTCTACTCTGTGATTGGTGTGTCTGGGAGTATATAGGAGTCATAGTACAGATTTATATGGGTGCAGCATTTTATTTAATTATTTAAAGGTTTATTTGTGTGTGTATGTGTTTATGATTGTGTATGTATGTGTATCTGTAAATGAAGGTGTCGGCAGAGGCCAGAAGAGGCTGTCCGATGCCCTGGAACTGGAGTCACAGATGGTTGTGAACCACCTGACGTGGGTGCTGGGAACTTAACCTGGGTCATCTGTAAGAGCAGCTCCTGCTCTTAATCACTTAAACCATTGCTCCCACCCCGGGGGGCACATCATTTTCTGACTTTAGGTACTTAGATCAATGCCTGGCCTGATAGGCAAAGACACGGTAGCAATAGGAACAAGTGTTAACATGAGCTGAGGACTCCCTGTGACAGCAAGTATGATGCTGTCCGCTCAGCCACATAATCTCACTTACCATGTCACTTCAGGGAGGAAGTTTATAACTTCCAATATAAAGATAGGACAAGAGAGGTGCTGAGCATTTAGGACTTCGTAGGCAATGAGCAGACAAGCCAGTAGACTTGTGTGACACCAAATCCTAAGCTCCGTCTTTAGTGTAGCTATTGATACTATTGTACTAACATTACTGCCATTATAGTTCCTGTTGCTGTTGCAGTACCTGGCACACTGTCAGCACAACGTCTTGTGTTAGAGCACACCCACTGGATATCAGAAGACACCGGGGCTCCAAGAGAAAGGGGTACAGAAAAGCTGCACAGCTAGCAGGCTTCAGAGTGCTCCGTGATTCCCTCACTGCCAGCAGCAGCTGCCTGGCTGTCCCTTACCTGTGGGGTGTAGCCTTCCACATTGTACGGCTTCCTAAACTTGGTGTTCAGGATGTAGTGCGGGGAGCATCCTCCACCATAATACTGATGATCGAGAACGGGGCCCTCAAAAGTGTTTGTGAACAGGTTTATCCTGGAAGGAGGGCACAGACGGGGTGGAAAGCTTAGGATTTAGGGTTGGTTGGGTTACCTTTGTTGGCAGTTAGCAGATCCCACTGAATCAAACTCAAAAGTCCTGGTTCCACAAGCAAGGCCCTGGGAGTCTGGTTCATGCCAACTCAACACTCTCTGTTTTTGTGTTATTATTTTATGAGTATGGGTGTTTTGCCTGTATATATGTCTGTACACCATGTGCATGCCTGGTACAGTACCTAGAGGTTGGAAGAGGGCATCAAATCGTCTTAGACAGTTGTATGTGCTGGGAATTGATCCCTGGTCCAGTGGAAGAGCAGCCAGAGTTCTTAACTACTGAGCCATTTCTTCAGTCTCACAAGCTTAGTATTTTCATCTTAGACCACTCCCAACACACCTACCCAGCCCTGTCTCTTGCCCTTTGTTCTCTTGCTGGCATGCTCTGCTCCTCCCAGGGGAAGCCCCTCTCCTATAGGCTTAGTTGGACTCCGCTACTGACTTTGGATGTCTTCTCTGCTTCTTTCTTACTTAACTTTTGAGGGCCTCAATCCTGAGAAGAGCTCCCATCCCAGTGAAGAGTCTCTCTCTAATGACAGTCTTTAAGGGTCAAGATAGGCAATTGTCTAGGGAGGAGGTAACTTTTATTCCCATTCACTGCTTTGCTTGCCAGTGGCATCCTTTACAGTGATTCTTATCATGCAGAACGTCATGGTCTCACTCATCCATCTGCAGGCTTAGATGCGGCAGGATGTGGCAAGAAAGCAGGATGAATGCCAGGCCTATTTGGTCCTTTCTAACCTTGCTCCTTTGACCTTACAGAAGATTGGACCAATGCTTATGTCCCCAGATGCTGAGACACACATGGACTACAGACCTATCTTGGAAACCCACTACTTCACAAAGTGCTCAGAACCCCCTTTTTTTCAGCATGGTGCATGCTGGGAACTAGGGACAGACCCAGGTTAAACCTATGACATAAGTTGTCAATAAGATTCAAGAGCCATGCTTAGAATTCCTCTGACACAACAAATTGTGAGACTTAAGGACAAGGCTCACCCTAGTCCTTCAACAGTCTTCGTGTTCCTAGGTCAACCTTCCTGTGACCCATGCCTATTCATGGCATGGCTTCTAGAACAATATATAGTTGACCTCAGAGAATACATAGAGGACCTAGTTAAACTACAGCTTTTCTATTCCAGAAAGGAGAGCAGTAAGTGTCCCTTTCCACTCCCCTGTCCATCCGTCAGAATTCCATTTAACACTGTGCCTTCCCATCTGCCCAGCAGGACTGCAGCAACTCACCCATGAGCCAGATTGCCAATGGCCCAGTACTGCTCCATTTCCTGTTGACATTTTTTATAAATCCTCCTACAGTTTGCTTCATCTGATTGGTCTCCACAGTCATTGTCCCCATTGCAGAGGAGTCTGCGATTCACACACCGCCCTGGGGTGGAGAGAGGGGACCACACTCACATGGCTGTGATAAGAGGAGAGGCATTGCTGGTACCAGGTGTGTGGCTAGGCCGTTAGTGCCTGTGCTGATCAGTCTTCGTGTATCTGCCCTGAATGAAAATGACACTGATAGTTCATCCCCTTCCTCTCCCCCAAGGAGTTCAGTGCCACACTTTTGAAGGCACCGAGGAGAGAGTATCTGGAACCACCTGTGAAACTGAATCAATGTGCCTAAGAAGGAGGGAAGGGATGGACCACCAGGTTGATAGTCTGAAAATAGCCCTCCTCCTGTCACTGAGGCTAGGAAGAGGTGGTGGGTAGCTTCTCTGAATGGCACCAGCTAAGCCATCTTGTATCTCTGGCCCAACCTGCTGGCCTCAATTCCCTCATCTGTAAAGGAGAGAAGTTATCACAGCTATCCCGCCATGACACAGCTGTGAGTGAGTGAATAAAACAGAACTGACTCATGGAAACTATTGCAAAAGCCTATCATAGCCAGACTTGGTGCTTTGGAGAGCCAAGTAAGTGTTTGTGGCACAGTTGGGACCTTTACCTGCCTAATTGTGAATCCTTTCCCTGACACACACATTGCCTTCAGCTGCAGCATCTGTTTTTCCCCTTCAACTTTTTCTCATATGACTTCACTTGCTTTTGTATTTGTGCATTCTCAGGGAGATAAAGCCCACGAGACAGGTAGCTCTGCTTCCTTAGACACATCAGGTCATTTTTAACCGATGTCCTTCGGTTATAAAAAGCAGAAAAATAACAATCGGGTCTTCAAATGTTTCTTACAAGGCATTTAAAGTAAAGCCTGCATGAATAGCCATTATAGCTCTAGGCAAAACCATGGAACACTGGCCATAATGAGTCCTTGGGTACACTGTAAAAAAGTCTTTCAGATTTATTGGATGGAATTTTACATTTGCAGTAAGCCCTGGAAATCGCTCTGATAATCCCTGTCTGTCTTTTGGAAGCTCTAGACCATAATCCACATGAGTACAGTGAATAGAACTCCCCTCCAGATACTTTAGGGCAAAGTATCTCTGTGTGAGAGACTTGCAGATGTGGAGACAGATTTACTGGGATTAGATGAGTGCATAAATTGAGAAAACAGTTTTTTACTTGCTGCTTCTGCAGTAGATAATCATTCATTTGTGTGATGTTTCCTTCCTTCGGTCCATCTTCCCATCTGTCTTCCATACTCCCTTTTCTTCTTTGTGGAAAATCAACATTTTTACTGACTCGATCACACATTTGGACTTATGGTAGACTCACTGATACTGAAATGCAAATAGCAAGGCCCATGTTTCCAAAGCCTTTTGTTGGTAAGTGATGCTGATCACACCTCTCAACTGTTTCAGGTTTGGCATATTTCACCCTACCCTAGGGCTCTGAGAGCAGTAGCAGAGCTAATATGTGACAGAGAGCTTTTATCTCCATTTGTCACATGATGCTATGACCAGTTTATAAGATATTAACATCACCCTTGTGGCGGTTTGAATGGGAATGTCCCCCCTTAGGCTCATATGCTTGAATAATTGGTCTCCAGTTGAAACTATTTGGGAAAGATTAAGAGGTGTGGCCTTGCTGGAGGAGATATGTCACTAGGGGTGGGCTTTGAGATTTCCATTGACTCCTGGCATTGTAAGTTAGTTCTCTCTGTCTCCTGCCTTCAGATCAAGATGTGAGCTCTCAGTTGTTTCTGCTGCCATGCCTTTGTTCTACTATCTTGGACTCTAACTCTTTGAAACTGTAAGCCCAATTAAATTCTTTCTTCTATAAGTTGCCTTGGTCATGGTATCTTAGCAATAGAAAAGTAACTAATATAACACTCAATTTATATTAATGTAATCAAAATCCAAAAAGTTTAAATAAAATCTTCTGACTCACACAGTCAGATTTAGACTGACCTAGGACTTTTGATTCCAGCATACCTAACTTCTAAAGTCAGCAAATACAGCCAAGCTTCCAGATTCTCACCTGTATGTTCCACTACTGACTTGCTGGATGATTTGTGGCAAGTAACCTCTCGGAGCCTCACCTTCTCAGGATGCAAAATGTGGATAATAATGATACTACCTTACCATAGGCATGTTTTCATGGGATGATACACAGAAAAGGAGGTTGAGGCTTGCAGTAAGGGGTCTCCCTGACCTGTCCTGCAACCCTGATCATGAACCCTGTATGTCTGGCCCTCCATTATCACAAGCTACTCTCCGCTTTTCAAGCTTCTCTTCTCCTTTCCACATTCATTCATACCTGTCTGTGCACACACAAAGCCTTCACATCGCACTTGACTTCTGCATGGTTGGTTGGTAACACAGTCTTCAGCTTCCTTGTCAGAGAAGTCACACAATTCCCCATGGAACTGGGAGGACCGGAGCAAGTAAGCATGCCTGTACTGTAGCAGAGAGAAAGAAAGTGAGCCGAGGATGGGACCTCAGAGACCTCAGGAGCTAAGGACACTGTATACAGATGGTCACCAACCAAGCTGTGGGTGCAGGGAAAGCATACAGTTGGCTGATGGCTACGTGCCCAATTCCTGTGCTTCCTTCACCACATACACTGAGGGTCTGTGCAGGGCTGGCACTTTTCTGACTGTTTCTCCCACTGCACCACATCCTCCCTGAGTTTGGGGTACTTGTCTTGAATCTCTGTTTCTGCAGTGGCCTGCCAAGATTTGTTCGGTGTGAAAAAGGCCCAGGCTTTGGAATAAAAAGTCAATAAAGGGGCTCATATAGTCAGTTCAACAATAAACTGACTCTCCACTTAATTATTCCGATGGGAGATTCATGTATTGTCACGTATTGCTTAAGGCATCAGTGTGATATAAATGAAAAAGTATGTGCTCTGAAACTCCCGCTGATATTAGTACTTCCTAGTTGTATGATGTTGGGCAAGCAGCTTTGTCTTTGGAGCCCAAATTTACTCATCTGTAAGCTGGGGGCAATGAATTACCTAAATGTACAGTTTAGAATTTAAATTATATAATTATATATTTGTTACATTATTTATTCATTATGAATTATGTATTCATTCATATCATATATCATTATATATCATCTCAAGCTCATGTTTTTCTGGCACAAAGTAGGTACCCAGTTTCTTGTCATTACTTTTCATTTTTATTATCCACAATTTTTAGGAATCAATATTGCCATCTCTCTCATCTTGTTCATTTATTCCGAGAATATTGATTAATCTATCTCATATTTAAAAGGGTAGGTATTTTTGCTTGCTTGCCTGTTGGTTAGTTTTTAATCATGATTAAGTGTCCTGGCCTGCCTTCCAAAGGAGAGGGTCACCCCTGGTGGCAGGAGGCACTGGCAGTGACAACACAGGCCAGCGAGCGGGTGCAGAACTGAGCAAATGCAGCAACCAACGTGCTCTGGAATCTCATGGTGAAATTCCCAATGCAAAGGGAAGAGACATCGACTGGTTTCTAGTGAGGATATCAGGGCTGAGACCTGAGAGTTGAGGAGGACCATCAGGTAGACGTGGAGGGCAGGAAAAGGACGACCAAGAACAACTTGGGTAGAGGAAGGTTTCTGGTCACACTGATCGACTAAAGGATGTATCTTCTTATTCCAGAAACCAGAGATGAATTCATCATGGATGGAGAGGAGTACAAGAAGGAGAATGAGGGGATCAGGAGAGAGAGAGAGAGAGAGAGAGAGAGAGAGAGAGAGAGAGAGAGAGCAGGGCAGGCAACCAGGGACCCCAGGCTGGGTGAGGGGGGACAGAAAGAAGTGATGACATTTAGGTGGTTTTCTAATGTTAGCAGTCAAGGTTTGGGTATGAAATGTGTGGAAAATAAGTAGAGGGCCACCCTCCCCTTCAGAGTGACACAAGGCTTAGTTACTCCTTAGATGACATCTATACAGTGGATCTGGAAATACAAAAGGGAATCTAGACAGCCATCCCCCTTATCCTTAGAGACTCATTCTTCCTAGAAGGTAGACACAGACGTTAAATAAAACTTTGAGGAACAAACAAACTAGGAAGCCATCAACAAATGAAGTACAGAAGGAACACACAATATACGACAAGATACACATACAATATACATGCAATGTCCATCCCATATACGACAGACCCATAGCAAACATCATACTAATGGGGAAAAGTTCAAGGTGTATCTTCAAAAATCTGGGGCAAAATAACATGCCTATCCAACATGGAACTGGAAGTGTAAGGCTGAACAATCAGGCAGAAGAAAGAAATAAAAGGCAGATAAATTGAAAGGGGAGAGTAAAAGGATTGATTCTATTTGTCAGTAGCATGATCTTGTATGTAAAATCTCCGAGGACATCACCAAAACACTGCTGTAGTTTATAAGTACAGTAAAGTTGCAGGACATAAAATTAACATACAAAATCCAACGACATTATGTATGCTTCAAACGAACACACTGAAAAAGAGCTTTGAAATCATTCAGTTTACAACATCCTCAAAAATAATAAGACAGGTAAAAATAAATTTAATGTAGGAAGTAAAAGATAATCATAATGAAAATTAAGAAGACAGGAGACATTTTGTTTTCACAGGTTAGAAGAAATAATGTTAAAACTTCCACACTACCCAAGGTAAATCTGAGATTTGACGGAATCTTATCACACATGAATTACTATGTTTACAGAGCTAGTGTGGGGGGATTACAAAATTTATATAGAAGCATAAACCATCCAGAAAACATTGTGAAAACAATTCTGAGCAAAAAGAACAAGGCAAGTGGCATCACAACTCAAGACATAAGACATATTATAAAGCTAGTGTGGTCAAAAAAGTATGGGGCAGACATGTAAGCATGCTCACAGACTGATGGCACAGAGAGAAAACCCAGAAGTGACTCCACATACTTACAACCAGCAGTGTTTTCTAAGGCAACAAGAACACATACTCTAGAACAAGAACACTTACTCTAGAACAAGAACACATACTCTAGAACAAGAACACTTACTCTAGGACCAGCTCTTAAAAATAAGTGGTACTGGAAACTGGGTACACAAGGGGAATCACTCAGTAGGTAATGTGCTTATCCTGCAATCAGGAGTACTTGAGCTCAATACCCCAAGCCCACTTTTAAAAAGCCAGGTGTGGTGGTATGTGCTTGTAGTGACAGGGGTGAGAGGTAGATATAGGCATAACCTTGGGACTCCCTGGCCAGGCAGTCTACTATGGTGATATTTTATTTGTACTGAAATGTGATTTTATTTGTATGTTAATAAATAAAGTTGCCTGGGGGTCAGAGCTAATAGTAAGCCATAGTGGAGCTGGGTGTTCTTGGTGCACGCCTTTAATCCCAGCACTTGGTAGTCAGAGCTAGGTAGATCTCTGTGTGGTCAAGGATACAGCCAGCATTGGAGACACACACCTTTAATCTCAATACCAACCATAGAAGACCTGGAGGTCTGTACAGACAGGCAGTGACGAGGTGGTCATGTGGTTGGGTTTACAACCAATGAGAAGGCAGAACAGAAAGTCTATATAAAGACAAACACACAGGAAGTAGGTCTCTCTTGGCGGAAGAGGATTGCTGAAGCAGAAAGGGTAAGGCTCTTAGCTCTGACCTCTTGGGCTTTTATCTTTACATTGGCTCTGTGTTTCTTATTTAATAAGATGGTTACTTCTACAGTCTACCCTGCTTGGTGATTTCAGGCAAGTGGGAGACCCTATGCCAAAAAAGGTAGATGGAGCCTAATGTGTGCATACACACAAGTACATATGAGCACACACACACACACACACACACACACACACACACACACACACACACGAGAGAGAGAGAGAGAGAGAGAGAGAGAGAGAGAGAGAGAGAGAGAGAAAGCACAAACGAATGAACACTGAAATGTATCTGTACAAAACTGAAACTAGACAGACCCTTATGTAAAAATCTAACTTACCAGGTGTGGTGGCTCATCCTCTTAATCCCAGCACTTGGGAGGCAGAAGCAAGTAGATCTCTGAGTTGGAGGCCAGTTCCACCATAGAACTACAGAGTAAGTTCCAGGATAGCCAGGGCTATGCACAGACACCCTGTCTTGAAACAAACAAACAAAAAACAACAACAAAACAAAGAAACAGAAAACACCAAACCAAACTCAAAACAAAAGTAAAGAAAACTTAAAATTGGTCAAACACCTAATGTAAGATCCCAAACTATGCAACTACTGGAAGAAACCACAGGGGAAACACTTGAGCACCTAAGTATAGAGCAAACAGAATTTCAGATAGTATAGGCAACAAAAGCAAAGCTAGACAAATGGGATCAGATTGTACTAGGACATGTCTGTACAGCCAAGGAAATGATCAACAGCTTCAAGAGACAAACTGAAGAATGAAGAAAATACCTGCGAACTTCATCTGCCAAGGAACTAATACCCAGGATATATAAGGAATTCAAAGAACAGAAAAATTCCTAATAATCCGAGTTTTAAATGGGCAAATGATCTATGATCTCTACATATATGTTTAAATGATAATATACAAATGGCAGAAATGCTGAGAAGTGGAAGGTCTTTCACACTGTTGATAGGAGCGTAAGCTAATATACCCATCATGGATTACAGAAAACAGTACTAGAGGCTGTGCAAAAGAAGGAGGAGGAGGGGAAGAGGAAGAGGGAGGGGCATGAAGACAAAGACAAAGAAGAAAGAAGAATTTTCAAAAATATTTTTAAAATCCTGAAAATAGATTTACCATACGAGCCAACAGTCTAAATACTGAGTATATATCCAAAGGTAATAACACTTTATCAAAGATAGACCAGAACTCCCATGTTTATTATAACAAGATTCACCATCACAAAAATAAGAAATCAACAAAGATGTTCATCAAAAGATAAATGGATTAAAATGGTATAATTGACAATGGAATTTTAGTCATCTATAAAAGGATGATCCAGTCATTTGTGGCAACCTGAATGGAATTTGAGGACATCATGTTAAGGGAAATAAGCTAGACAGAGAAAGCCAATCACAGGTTCTCAATCATTTGTAGAAGCAAAAATAGTTCATCACAGAAGTAGAGAATAGACTAGAGGTTGCTAGGGACTAGAAAGGAAGAAGGGGCAGAGAAGGGGATGGCTATTGATTATCAAAACACTATGCATGGGGGCTTTAATGCTCTATGATACAGAAGATAAGTCCACAATAATTGTATAGTTCAAAGTGATTAGGAACATTGATGTTGAAGTTTCTTTACATGTGAGCAAAAGATAACAATTATGTTTGTGTGATGGAAAGGCTAATTACCCTGACTTCATCATTACCCAGTGCATATAGGTATCAAATTATAAAACTATACTCCACAAATAAGCACAAAGACTGTAAATCAATTAAACAATAAAAATAAAGCCATACATATACAAGGAGATTCTCAAAAGACTAGCCCCAGGCTCTTAAGGCAAAGTAGGTTTGAGGAAGATAGAAAGGATGGAGGAAATCCACCTCTAAGTCTGGGTTGAGAGATTTTACTGAGCCCCAGCCATCCAGCTGAGGAAGTCCATGGTGAGCATCTCTGGCTAGCTGGCTCATGCTCAGTCCTTCTGGTTTATGGTGCAGATGAAGCAATTATCCAGATAATTGGATCAATGTTGATAACTTCAGCAAGAAAACCTACTCTGGAAACAGAATGATAGTGCTTGGCTCTCCCCATTGATCCAATTAACTGTGCAATTGCCCTGGGCTGGCTTCCTCAGCCTCTCCAGAGTCTTTGCCATGATAGGTCTGGGTTCCCAAGGAGCCAAGGGAATGGCAACCATTTCTCTCTCTCTCTCTCTCTCTCTCTCTCTCTCTCTCTCTCTCTCTCTCTCTGTCTTCTGGTACATCTGCTTTGTTCAGGACTGGGGTCCTGGGTCAGCTCTTCCATCACAAGGGAGCTGAAGGATTGGCACCATGGAGACAAGCTCTACCAGCAGAAAAGTCAGGAAGGGCCTCATGGCCTGAACTGAGGCTTATCTGCTACCAGAGGGCTCCAAGAAGCACTTACCTGCTCTAAGTTTTCATTTATCTGTCTAACAGAATATGTGACAGCCACCTTCTTTTCCTTGCAAAGATATCAGAGAGCAGAGTGAGCTCAAATATAAGAGATGAAGCACCTGTTACATGCATGCACCCTTACAAGTTTTCTGTTTATGGCAGTAAATGGTAAAGGCCACAGTGTGATATATGTTAGGATATGGGATATAGGGTAGGGGGGACCTGAAAAAGCATGCAAAATTTGCTTTATCTATGAGGAGCCGGGAGCTGATGAGCAGTCAGGGAAGGCTTCACAGAAGAGGTTGCCTGGAGCAGAGAATCAAGTCTGAGTCATGTTAGAAAGTGAAGGCAGTGGGAAAGGTCATTGCTAGCTGAGAAAAGGGCATGAACAGAGGTGCAGAGGGAGTGACAGAGCTGGAAGTTGACAAAAGCTGGTGTATCATAGAGATGAGGCCAGGTTAGGTGACATGCAAGTTTTGCTTTGATACTTAGGGCTCATTTGGGGAAAGACTAGTCAGATGTAGCTTTGGGGTAGCTTCCCTGGCTATACCGTGAATGATGGATAGAAAGAGCAGGTCAGAGGCAGGATGCAGCAAAGACAGCTGTGTGAAAACCACTGTAATACCAAAGGGAGCAGCTGCTTGCTGTTTGAAAGCACAGAGAAAGGAGAGTCATTCCAACAGCTTGCATCTTAAAGGATAGACCATGGCCAGACACCACCATCAGTGCCTCTGCCAGAATGTTGAAGACTAGTCTCCTTCTTGACCTCCCACCCCTGCCCAGAAGCTTGGCGCTCACCCAAGGCCTGGGATCTTACCCTTTTCTTCTGACAGGGGTCACATGCAGTCCAGGAGGACCAGCTGGATAGCTCACAGTCAACAGGTGCTGGGGTGACGTCCACACTCCGTACTTGTCTGCTCTTAGCAAGGCTCTGGTTGACGGCATTTGTGCTGAAGAAATCTGGCTGCTCCCCTCTAAGAATCATTTTAAGAGAAGAGTCGCATATCCTAAAGGAATTACATTCATTCCCTGCCACCCATCAATCACCCATCGCATAAATGTAGATCAGATCATGAATGCAAGGCAGGTAGTTTATCATTTCAGTGCTTGTTAATTCATCTAACAAATATGTATTGAGCCCCCAGGAAGCGCCTGGCATGAGGACTACCATGGTAAAGAGTACTGAACTCTGGTTAGAAGACAGTGTCTCAGCCACTTGTGCGATCTGATTTCCAGTCTGTAGGAGCTTCATTTTTTTTCCTCCACACAGTGGCTGAAATGTATTCCCTTACACAGCTGTTT
The DNA here is from genome assembly GCF_007827085.1 of Peromyscus californicus insignis. NCBI lineage: Eukaryota > Metazoa > Chordata > Mammalia > Rodentia > Cricetidae > Peromyscus > Peromyscus californicus. Next base: position 46,957,634 of record NW_026294573.1, read on the forward strand.
CTGGATTATAAATTATAGCCAATAGGTGAGCACTTAAACTCTCATGGGCTATGGATACACAGGAAATCCAATCACAGCAACACACTCCCTATCTATGGGCCTCCTTTTTATCCTCTGAAGATTGAGGGTTTGCACTAGATGATGCCTTTTCATCTTAAATATCCACGAAACATTTGCCAAGAACAATTGATACTGAAGACACCAGGCTTCCGGGTATGCGGCACAGGATCTACTTAAGAGAGAAACAAGTCTTGTGTCTTGGCAATTTTTAATGCATGCAGGTCCCATGGCCAGAGCTGGGCTTGAAGATGTGCAGAGGTTAGTTATAGGTTAGTTAAGTCTGGAGGCTGGGGAGAAGGTGGAGGCTGGTGTAGGAGTCCCCGTGACATGATATGAACCTGAACTACAGCAGGGCCAGGGCAGAGGAATGGGTGAGAAAGGTCTCAGGTGGAAGCGATAGAAAGTGATCGGCAAATGAATGGGCTGGAAGGGTCTGAGAGGAAGGAAATGGTTTAGGTTGATGCCAGTATCCTACTTGAATGCCTAGGTGGTGGGAACATAGGAGGACCGAGATGTTGTGGAAGATGGCCGAGGCAGGCTAAGCTCTAGGTGCCCATGAGATAGCCACATAAACTCACGCAGGGCACAGTTCCTACCTGGGTCTGAAATCAGGAAGGGAGTTCTGTGCTAGAGAAACAGATCTGATCATGAGAAGGCGAGGAGGGGAAGTGACTAATCTCTTTTGAGAGAAGCAGGCCAAGTGTATCAGTTACTGTTCTATCACTGTGATAAAACACCTTGGCCAAGGCAACTTACGGATGGGTTTATTTGACTTACATTTCCAGAGGACTAAGCGTCTATTGTGGTGGGAAACTGTGGCAGCCACCAGCAGACCCAGCATGTGGACTGAAAGCTGAGGGCTTGAACTACAAGCAGGAAGAAGAAAAATCTAACTGAAAATGGCACTAAGTTTTGAAACTTCAAAACTAGGCCACAGTGATGTACTCCATCAATACCCCACTCCTTAAGACTACCCAAACATCACCACCAACGGGGGCCAAGTATTCAAACATCTGAGCCTATGGGAGATACTCTTATTCAAACTACCACAACATGAAAAGTGCTTAGGGCGCATCAGGGACACAGAAGAGGAGGGGGCCAGTATCAGGTTGAGCCATGCAGGTCAGGAAGCATCTGAGGGGGTGAGTGAAGCAGGGAAATGGGGTGGAGGGCAGAGGAGCCACACCTTCAGAGCAGACAAGCCTCACGAGAACTGAAACACGTCTAAACTGTAAAGTTGGCTACTTGTTGAGTCCCTGGCACACAGCTGGTCCAAGTGAATGAATGAACTCATTATTTCAACTGTGGGAGCCTCAGTTTCCCTACCTAGAACATGGTAGATGTGCTATGATTTTTTTCATCTCTTCCCGTGAGTATGCATATCAGTGTAAGCACCCTTGTAACTTGTACTTCTTTTTTTTTTTTTTTTTGGTTTTTCGAGACAGGGTTTCTCTGTGTAGCTTTGCGCCTTTCCTGGGACTCACTTGGTAGTCCAGGCTGGCCTCGAACTTACAGAGATCCACCTGGCTCTGCCTCCCGAGTGCTGGGATTAAAGGCGTGCACCACCACCGCCCAGCAACTTGTACTTCTTAAGCTAAAGAGGAGGTACAAGGAAGAAGACAATGAAGATTTACTGAGGGCCTAGGATGTCAGACCTAAGCATTGTATTAGATGTTTTTATCCCATGCCACAGATGTGCTCGACGGTAGCTATGGACTGTGGTCACCTGGACAGATGCTGAAATGGCTCAGAGAGACACAACGTGTCTGCTGCAGTGAACCCGGGATGTAGTTGCCCTGGGATCTAAGCCTGTCTGACTCTGAGTATGCAGTCTCCCCTTGCCCCATGACGTCTGGAAGCAGATCCAACCTGGATCCACTCCAGTCGCTTCCCATCACCAGCTCAGTAAGTGTCCGCAAGGCCTGTTTCATCCTGGTCTCTAAGATTAAGTCATTAGGAGGAACATCACAAAGCTTCCACTGTCAAACACACAGGATGTCACTCCAAACAAGGTCATTAACGACACATTTTCACTTGGCAAAAGTCCTAAAAGGAGGATAATATTAACTACTGTGAGCTCCATTTCCATGGCTGCCCCAGAGACTGGCAAAAATCAATTGCCTAGTAAAGTTGGATCTTTAACAAAAGGTCAAAGACTCTACTGGAAACCACAGGTGGGTACTTGAAAGTGGTTACTGAGGCAGGATGCTGCACACCAGCAGGGGCCCTCCGATGGGCTCCTATCTACTAATTTGCTCGGGTTTGACAAAACAATACTGTCTGTGATTTGGCTTCTCCTAAGTATGTATTTGACAGCTCTGCAGGGTACCTTCTTCCTATTTCAACTACCAAGCAGTTACACTGTTTTTTTTCCCCCAAGTATCACCCCAATTCGGGGCCACAGTGGAGACCAAGTGGATAAGTAACGTGCACAGTTGCTATTAAGAGTCACAATTATTTTCCTCTCCGAGATTTGAGAGCCCATTAATGGGCAAGATGATGGCTTACAGAGGGAACTTGTAAGAAGTAGTTATAACCACCAGATCTCTCATTTTTACACCCAATTTCCATTACGGGGGTGGCAATATAATGAAATAATCAGCAGAATAAATAGTATGTTTGTAAATTACATCGGGTAAGTGTGGTTCATTAGTGCCACACAATGCAAATCTAAAGGAAAGGCTAGTGTCTAGTCACATCTTCAATTTGAGAATGGCATGGAGCTGCATAAATGGCAGGTTCAACCGAGGCCTTTGCATGCGGCTATGTGCACCTTCCACCCTGAGGAATTTCTATGGAAACAAACCCACTGGCTTGGCTGCTGCTGAGATGCCTCCATATGGGGAGAGGAGATAAGAAAGAGTAATAGAGGGGGTGCATATGGTCAAAGTATATTATGAGCATGTATGAAAGTGCCACAATGAAAGCCCGACATGCAATTAACAGACACGAATGCAAAGCCCAACTCGTCTGTAACATAAAACTGCCTCGAGAAGTACTGAAAATTAATAATCACTCAGGGTCCCACACCCACATTGCCCCCTGCCAATCTTTCGCCACACTTGCATGGTCTTTAACTAAATGGCATCTCCAGGATTGGGCATCTGAGTACCACACCAGCCCCAGTCCTGTTTGTGAGGCCAACAACTGTCACAGACATGCTGTGTGTCAGTCCAGCGTCTTGTGAATGCTTTCACACATGTGTGCCGGGTGCAGCATCACCTTCCTGTGCTTTGCCTTGACCTTGTGCATTGTTGCGCACCATTTTTCAGACGTGGGTGCTTCTGCCCACCCACGTCAACCAGACCCACATTGATTCCTGAAGGGACCTAGTGTGCTGCTTTCATCTGGATGTTATCTCCTAGAACATCTCTTGCATGTCATTGATTCCTCTGAGTCACACTCATATCCTAACAACATTTTGCAATTTCAAAAAAAATGTTAGTATAAGCAGCCTTTTATACTTCACTGGAAATATGCCCCTTTTGAGGAAGTACAAGCAAGGACATGCCTTCCTTTGGGGTGCACAGAACCTTGTTGCCAGCCTTAGGACACATTGTTCTGGGTCCAGGTTGCCTATTCTCTTTCTCTGATCAAAATAAAGATGGATCCATCAAGCACAGCAGGATTAGGTCAGCAGTAAATTTCCAGCCCTCAGCTTATATGGATGGGCCACATCAATATATTTTGGCTCTCTGTGGAAATGGCCTGACACAACAACTTTCTTGTCACACACAATTTGTTCAGCTGCTGCAACCCTGTATAAACAGCATCTTCCACTTTGCTGGGGCGGGGGTGGTTTCTGGGGGAAAGGTTTCCCATTTCTCTCTGTCATTTGCTGTTGCAGACATGGAATTTAAAACAATATCTCAGAGCAGCAAATGTGTGTCCTACAGAAACATCCTGGGTGTCTAGCAAGTCAGGTGGATTTGGGAAGTGTGTTAATGAGAGGCAGAAAACAGCAAGAATGCTTGAGTTCTGCACACACACACACACACACACACACACACACACACACACACACACACAATGGATTCAATAGCCTTGGGAGTCACATAGTCTTCGAGCCTCAGTTTCCTTCTCTCTACATCTGTAAGTGGTAGATTGACTGTGAGGGCGAGTGTGAATGCCTGTAACAGTGACAATCAATAGTGATCAATAGGCCGTGTGACAGTGGGACCTGAGCAAACGAAATGACAAAGCTTATGATATGAAGGAGCTTGCAACACTTTCTGCTCCTACACAGAATATTTCTGTTTTGATTTTTGTGTCTGATACTCCAAGGCATGTTGTGTTCAGGGCTGGCATGTAGAGATCATGGGTGGAGAGCAGAATATTCAACCAGGAGTCAGGGAAGGGCTGCAGGCTCACTGAGTGGGAGCCATTCTCTTCCCCCCTCTGGGGATCAGTTTGTCCTTCCACAGAGTGGGAACAAGGGGACACTCCCCCTCCTCATAGGACCAGCCCCTACCTAAAAGAGAACTTGCCAATAAATACATCCCATTGTGCCACCCCTTCACTTCAAACCTTCTATACCTGGAGGATATTGTTCACATCCCCAGCTACTTGTTCTTCCTCCTCCTCCTCCTCACAGTTCTCACCTTGGTGTCTACTCAATGAGACTGAAATGTCCCTGGAGCCTTGGGATCAAGCCAGGCTCTCTCATACCTCCAGGCCTTTGTGCATGCAGTTTTCTATGCCTGATGCACCCTTTACCCCTTGCCAGGAGCCCTGCTCAGGAGAACTAGTCACTTTCTCCCTTGAGTGGTATTTGTCTCTACACCACCTCTCACAAGTCTCTGTTTGCTCACACACTGCCATGCTCCCCGAGAACATGAGTCTGGGGTCTTGTTCAGCTCTGTGTATGCTGTCATAAACAAGGGGCTGCGTATAGGAACATGCTGCTTCTGAGAGGGCTGTACGAGCCCTCTCCTCCAGGCACAACTCATTGGGCACTGCAGGGTTCTCTGTGCCAATAAGTAAACATGGAAAGCCTTAGCAGCACAGTCAGTCTCTCCACCAAGCTGAGGGTCATGTTAATTCTAAGGGTGAGTGCTGGAGCACTTGGTGAGTGAGAACTTACAATCCTGATCCCTGGGAAGGTGCTCAACAGAGGCTGACTGGCATGATGCATAGCTCAGAACAGAAGGCCCATGGAGCACATGGCGCTGCTCACACTATTGAAAAGCTACTATCAGGGAGCATTTGGAGAGCAAAAAAAACTTTTACCTCTCTCTCTTCCCATAGCAGTGCTGGCTGTGGATACATTCTGTATGCTGTGAATGTGTTGCTCTGATTGGTTGACAAATAGAATGCTGATTGGCCAGTAGCCAGGCAGGAAGTATAGGCAGGACAAGCAGAGAAGAGAATTTGGGGAACAGTAAGGCTGAGTCAGGAGATGCTGCCAGCTGTCACAATGATAAGCAAGTGAGATGTAAAAGTACTGGTAAGCCACAAGCCACGTGGCAACTTATAGATTAATAGAAATGGGTTAATTTAAGATGTAGGATCTAGCTAGCAAGAAGCCTGAGCCATTAGGCCAAACAGTTTAAATAATATAAGCATCTGTGTGTTTATTTGGATCTGAGTGGCTGCGGGTCTGGGAGGGACTGGAGATAACCCCAGCAACAAGTGCTCATGAACACTCGGGTACCTGAGCACTTCCTCATCTCATGGTGGGAACTACTCAGGCACAAGGAGGGTGGTCAGGTTGCCAAGGTTCTGTACATCTTTCTCTGGAACCCAAGTTTGAGCTCTGACTAAGATTACTTTCTTTAGCTCTTTCCCATCCTATGAATGGAATTTTGGATGAAATAAATTAGTTATTTAGTTCCTGGGAACAAATATCTGTGAGAGAGGAGGAGAGGGAGAGAGAGGAAGAAAGAGTTTGAGAGATCCACTCACTCTAGATATATTGCTCTGCTGGGTGGGTAGAGCAAGACATTGCCATTTATTAGGATCATTCATGTGAACTGGCTCATTTTTCATATATAATAAACCTTCTTTTGCATAGAGAGCCAGACCAAAGCTTCACTCAGAATATAAAACATGTACCCTATTCTTCTCAGCATGGCAAAATTCATTTAAACATGTCAGTTCTTTAACAGGCACTTTTGTTGAAGCCAGCCACTTGGGTCCACGATAATTCAGAGGGAGTTGTTGATTTTATTTTATCAGACACACGCAAATTGCTTCAAGAGATGTTCCTCTGCCCACAGGCTTGTGGCAGAGCTGGTCAGCATTGTGTGGTTTTTTCGCTCTCTGCCATGTAACTGATCAGGGAATCATTTGTACCCATCACTTACCTGGAACCAGAGAATCGGAGACATCCCAGGGCAGCACAGAGAAGACATGACTTTGCCAGTGCCCTCCAAGGCTGGGCCCCTGTCTTCATGTCTGTGTGACAGGAGCTCCCGTGAGGTCCCCGAATGTCTGAAAAGCCTACTCACTATTGCTACTTTCAGTTCTGTTCCCACAGAGCAAACAGCTCAGCAAAGCAAACAGAAGCCGCTGCCTGGGACCTCAGCTGACTTTGCACAGCAGAAATGTGCTCACTTGTGACACTGCAAACCAAAGACAGTGAGAAAAACTAACTCCATCCAAGTTACCTTACCTGAGTACCTCAGGAAGCACATACATCAGCCTCCCCAAATAGTGAGGGCTAGATAAATTGATACAGGGAAAGTACTGTGTACCGGGACATGGTGGGTACTCAGACACATGTCCTGTCCTCAACAAACTGAGTGCAGCATCTGAAGTCAAATGGGACTGGGTCTGAGTCCCAGATGTGTAGCAACTCCGAGCAGGCCTCCAGAGCTCAGCCACCGGAGTTTGAATTCTTTTTATATAATTTCCACCTCCTGAGTTCAAATTCTTTCCATATGATTCTCTGCTGTGTCACCAGAATAGATACTACCCTCTATAAAACAGATAACAATAGTGCCCATCTCCCAGTACTGTGCTCAGTCAGTGGGAGAGTGACAGGAGAAACATTATAAACGTGCATGAAAATGTTACAATGAAACCCATTATTATGATGATGATTATATGCTAATAAAACATGAGTAAATCTAAATATTCAGAATGCATTGAGCAATGCCAGGCAGGTATCATGTATTCTCCATATGCACCTGATATTCTCTGTTTCCTCTTGATAAAATGCCCCAGAACCAGAAGAATCAGATGAGATATTAAATGTGCAAATGTCATGCAAAGAGGTATTGTAAAAATTATAATTTCAAGAAAATATTCTAATCTGTATTGCTGCATCGACATGGCTTCTATAGGGCCTTATTTATTGGGCACTCAGCTCTAACCTTGTTGGGAAGTAAGTTTAGCAGCTGATTGAGTCAGGAAAATTCAACATTTGTCTCTAATATTTGCTGGAGACTGTTGAGAGCCACAGTTGATACACCTGAGTGGCTACCAGACGCTTCACCTACCACTTCCCTCATTTGCCAGGTTATGGAAACCCCAGTTCTTTCTCCGGGACTGAATCCAGCCAAGGCAGGTATCACTCACAACCATCAGTATACTATTGGAGCCTAGGAAGACAGGCCCCCTCTCCCACAGCTTTTTGTTGCTCAAGATGGCTCCCAGGTTCATCTGCCACCCTCCCCGTTCAGTTGACTTAAAGGAAAAGACCAGAGAGACGTGTTCTAGAAATAGCACAACCTATTCAGCCACTCACCTCAAAACCTCTAGAAATGCTTCTCAGGGGCTAGGGAGATGGCTTAGTGTGTGAGAGTACTTGTGCAAACAGAAAGACTAAACTCAGATCTTTAGTACCCATGTTTGAAGGGGAAAAAACCCACCCACCCACCCAAACAAACAACTACTAGGTATGGTCACAAGCACCTGTCCAGGATCAGGAGACCCTGTCTTGAAGGAGTAAGATAGAGAATGACAGAGGACAACACCCAATGTTCTCCTATGACCTCTGTACACATATGGTTGTACACACACAACACACGAGGGAAGGAAGGAAGGGAGGGAGGGAGGGAGGGAGAGAGAGAGGGAGGGAGAGAGGGAGGGAGGGAGGAAGGAAAAGAAGCACCCGCCAGGCTGCCCATGACCAGATGTGAGGTGGGTTTTTATATATTTCAGTTCTGATTCCAACCTGGAGACAGTGGTAAAGATCTCAGCACTGGGTGGCAGGGTGAGCGTGTGTATGTGTGTGTGTGTGTGTGTGTGTGTGTGTGTGTGTGTGTGTGTGTGTGTGTGTGTGAGTGTGTGACAGGTGCACTGTGCAATGCTTAGGCAAGATGCAAACACTGAAGCTTAAAGAAGCGCCTTCCCAGTCCTCAAGAATCAATGAACTAAAATCAAATCACAAATTATCTTCATCAAATGGTGTCAAGGAACCTACAACTCTTTAAAGCGTAGATGCTGGGTGAGTTGTGAATGTGGTGAGGAACCTCAGCGGGGAGAGGTGACGTGTAACACAAGGGTGAGATAGAAAAAACATTTGGTGTTCTTTGCTGTTACCTATTTCTCCAAAACTGTCTTATTGATAAAATGTTCATTGACATCCATTCCATAGGTTGTCTCCAGGTTTGAATGACCTAACTTCCGAATGTAAGTTGGGGTGCTCTCCCAGGCTACCACCTCTCTGTGTCTACTGGAGTAACTGGGCTGGGGTTGGGCACGCAGAAAAGGGGTGGAGGGACATCTAGGGAAGATAGTGGTCCCTCACATGCTCTACAGTAGACCAACCTGTTCATATTACAGTCACCATAAACTCAAGCACAAGGCATTGTCTCGCCGACATCCCCAAGGATGCAGTTGGTCTGAACTTTGACACAATTGATTGCTGCAGTTAATCATTGGTAAGCAGGCAGAAAATTGAGTTCCAAGAACTATCCCTGTTCCCATCCAGGTGTGTATTAGTTTGCTTTCTATTGTCATGATAGAGAAACCACTACCAAAAGCAGGAATGGGTTTATTTGGCTTACTCAACCCAATCACAGTCCATCATGAAGTAAACTCAGAGCAGGAACTCAACAAAGGAACCCAGGGGCAGGGACAGAAGCACAGAGCATGAAGGCATGCTGCTTACTGACTTGTCTCCATGGCTTGCTTAGCTTGTTTTTTTTTTTTATACAACCCAGGCCTACCTGCCCAGTAGTGGCATCATACACAGTGGACTGGAACCTCCAACATCGAACATTAATCAAGAAAATATTTCATGGGTCAATCTGATGGTCACATTTTTTCAAACAAACAAACAAACAAACACCAAAATACAAAAAAACAAAAACTAATGAGCACAAGCCATGTAAGAGGAATCAAATCCTTATACAGTAAGGGTCTCTTTTTGACCAATTCACTGACAAGCATCCATGCAGGAACCTAAAAGTCAAAGTTACACGAATGAATCATGGGTTCTCACCTCTATGCTTGCCCAGAATAAATGCCTCAGGGGGTTAAATACCACTCATTGTTTTATACCGATGTCAGATCCTTTGGTCCCTAAAAGATCTCCTGGCATATGAACCTCATAGCACCCTCTAAGGTTCTCCAAGCTCCTCACCTGAGGTCATGTGGGACGATGGTAGCCTGCAATTGCAGAGATAATGACACACATTTCCACGGCCAGGTTTTTAGCAGTGTCATAGTCTTCCTGTTCATCATCCTGTTTGAAATCAACAGTAAACCAACAAAGCAAAGATTGCCCCTGTGCCTGTCGGTTGGGGATCTACAGCTGCTTCCACAGCTGGCTGGCAGCCAATCCATTGCTGGATATAAGATTTTTTTCTGACCTCTAGAGTGTCTTTTCACGTTCAGAGGCTCTGTCCTGCTCTTAGAGAGTGCCAGCATTGCTTCAGGTCTGCTGAAAAGATAATACCTCATCAGCCCTCTGGTCTAGCTACTGTCCTAGGGGCCATAGCTCTTATTGCTGATCACAGGGGAGCTTTAAAATGGGTCATACGTTTCTAAGACTTTAAACTCTATGTAGAAATTCATCACTATATGAATCCACTTGCCGACCTCTGCTGATGTAATTTTGCAGCCTATATCCAGGTCTATGGCCAACACCAAGTTTCACAGTTTTACCACAATGGCACTGTGCTCTTGGAACACATTTATCTTTCAATGCACAACAAAGGCTCTTCATGTAGCTTAAAAGAGGTTTAGGCAAAGCTGGCAATTCTGTCTGTCCAATCAGCTGCTGGGTGTGTGTTTTAGTTTGTTTTCTATTGCTCTGATATTGACCATGATTGAAGGAACTTGGGGAGGAAGGGTTTATTTGTCCATGTTACCAAAACAGAAACAATGAATAGGAGGAAGTTAGTTGGTCTTGCGGTTTCAAAATGTTTCACGTGCTTGGGCAGAAGAACATCCTGGTGGTAGAAGCATGGGACAAAGATTCTTTCTTGAAAGTCAAGAAAAGATCATACAGCATACAAGAAGAGGTAGAACAAGACAAAGCCCCCTAAGAAGACTGCCCCCCAGAGACCTACTTTATCCAACTAGACTCCAAGCCCCACCTGCCACTAATGCCATCCCACCATGAACCCAACAAATCAGTAATATGTTCATTGCATGGGAGGCCTCATCATCTCAGCATCTCTAGAGATGCCTTCCCTCACACACTCAGGGGCCTGCCTTACTAAACTCCCAGGAAGTCCTTAAGCCAATCAAGGTTAATCACGGCAGCTTACTTATCAGTTTATGTCCTGAACAAATCTCTTAAAGCCATTGATACTTACTTTAGTTGCAAATGCAGGCTTCTTGAAATAATGCTGCCCTGGTCATTTATTGAGCATCTACTAGACAATGGGTACAGTGCTAAGTCAGCAGGTCAAGATGCAATAGCCAGTCCCCATGAGAGCTGATAGCCTCCCGAGGAAGCTGCACTGTGATAGAGGTCTGCCTGGTGCAGGCTGGGCACATGGCAAGCACATGCATGTGTGCATGGTTAGGGGGAATGTATTCTCCAAAGGCAGCTGGTCTTAAGATTCAAGGAGAAGTCAGAGAACCAACAGCAGGGCATGTAGCCCTGTAGGGACAGAGGGTATCAGGGTAGAGACACCAATGTGTCACTACCTAGGGGATCAGCATGACTAGCAGTAGAAAGGAATGAAAATGGGAAGGCTGGCTGGGATCACACTATCAGGGCCTCATGGGTAGTGCTGCTGACATGGACTTTATTCTAAGCGCAGGAAGAGCATCTGAGCGTCAGGGCCGAGGGAAGGGGCAGCTTGCTTTGTGATGGAGAGTCTTTCTGCTGCAGTGCAGAGAATGGATTATGGAAAAGCACTGGAGCAGAGAGCCCCGAGGCACTGCAGAGATAGGAGCAGAGCAAAGTACTGAGTCAGTCTCTGAGAGAGGCCAATGCCACGCTGTCTGTGAGTGGCTTTGGATACTGTACAGCTCTGCACAAAGGCAGGATTGCTATGAGATAGCAGCTCTGTTAAGGAAAGCATATTAACTTCTACGGCTGAGAGCGGCAGCCGCTCAGAGCAGCATTGTTCCGGGCAGTACATCTCTGCTCCTTCATCACATACACACCTGTGGGCAGCAGCCGAGTCCCCTGCCATGGAGCTCCTTACCTTCCAGGCCCACTATTGCGGGACCTTCTTGTTGCTCCAGAGTCTCAGTCAGTATCTTCAAATCCCTGATTTCTATAGGATTGCCTGAAGGATTTTCCTTGAGGTCCAGGGCACCTGCTGTAAAGGGGCCCTTAGCAGACGGCTGGCTGTGCTAACTACATCCCTCAAGGTAGTTGTGCATAGTGCAAATCTTTATGCATGGTATGCATATTATCATCACCATGGCTTAAAATTGGTCCTGGAAGAAGCATGGTGGGTTGAGTGGGCAGCAAGCTCCCTGGAGGACACTCTGGGGAAAATAAGATCCAAATGAGAAAGAAGGAAGAAAATAAAAGTAAAAATAATCATAGCCCTGGTATTATGGGAGGGTCTCATCCCTTTGTGGCCAAGAGAATAGCTGTTGATGGAGGCCACATCCCCTTTTGGTCAGGCTCCACTGTTTCTCAGCTCCCATTACTGTTCATTATGTGTGGCCTTGGGTCTAAAATCTGTTCAGTGAACTAGAGAGAGAAGTGATGTATGCCACTTCATCTCTATTTTTCTTTATTATCATTTACAATTTTTTATTTGATAACTTCATAGTTATATACAATGCATTCTGATCAAATTCATCTTCTCCAGCTCCCAGACACTCTCAACATGCCCCTCTTCCTACCTCATCTATCTATCTATCTATCTATCTATCTATCTATCTATCTATCAATCATCTATTTATCTCTCTATATCTACTTCTATATCTATATATCTATATTTATATTGGACCCCACTGTGTCCAATTAGTGCTGCTTGTATGTGCATGGGTGTGGGGTCACCCATGGGAGCATGTACAACATACTAGTGGCCATATCCCCAAGGAAATAATAACTATCCCCTCCCCTAGCTGCTCTCAATTACCAAATGCTCCACAGCTAGGGGCGGGACTTCCCATGTTCTTCCCCATATAGAAATCAATCTCAAGCCAATAGGGACGCTTGAGAAAGATCTCCTATGCTGACTGGCTTTCATAGCGCCAGAAGGAACTGTGGAGATGCTGGGGAGGAAAGACCTGCGTCTTACCCTATGCTTGGCCCTGCAGCTACAATACTGACCTGACATGCAAGGTGTGCAATAGTGATGCCACTTTAAAAGATGTACACAGGACATGCATGATCCCACAGACACTCTTCTCTCCTTCCCATTGGTGTGGACAGTGGGCATGAACTTGGAAGCTGATGCAGAAGAGGGTACCCGGCAGCCTAGATCTCAATGTGACTGCATGGAGCAGAGTCATTCCCACTCTCTGCTGACAGGCGGTTCTTGAGTGAGAAGAGTCTGCCATTGTTCTGAGGCACGCAGATGCCAGTGATGTTCTGCTATGTTGGCTAGAATCACCTGAACTAATATCGTGTCCCTCCTGTAATTCTCATTCCTCACCTCAAAGCATGGCACACATTCTTTGGAAAAGTCATGGTTGAGAAACAGCCATCTCAATGTTGTGACAGCTCTGGAGGGACACAGAGGTGGCATCTATTTAGTAAGAGAGATTCACTGCCACCCTAGGGTCCTGTTTGTCCTGTGTTCACAGAGAGGGGGACTGCGTGTCCACTCTTTGTATTATTTCCTCATGTGGAGAATGGGCAGGCGGTTCTGTGCAGATGTATTCAGGCTTCTAGTGTGTGTTAGGTCCACTAAGTCCAAAAGGGCCATTCTCCCTGACAAACATAGAGAGCAAGTACCATGGCTTAGACAGGGCTTCAGTGTGTCCCCCCCCCCCCCAGTGGTATGTGTGCTGGAATCCTGGTCACTAGCATGTCAGTGGTGTGTGTGTGTGGTGGGGGGTAAGAGTTTGTGAAGTAGGGTTCGTAGGAGGTCATGAGGGAATTGAACTGTTCTTGGAAGGCACTAATGTGGCTCTCAAAGACTTGATTGCATATTTATTTATTTATAATTTTGGGGTTTTTTTTTTGGAGAATGGGTTATGAAGTCAGGCAACTTCATGTTCTTGGTCTCTTTTATATGCCATACTTCTTTGAACCTTTAGTCACTAGAATCGTAAGCCAAATAAACCTCTTTGTTTTATAAATTACCCAGCCTACGGCATTTTGCTATAGCAATATAAAGGAAGGTAATTAGCAGAGACTGACAACACTGAGTGTAAGCCATATAGATGAAGAAAAAGCAGGAAGCACACCAAGAACACGTGATTAGCACCACTGCTGTTGCTGCTGCTGCTCCTGCTGAGCACTGTGATAGCCAGGTAGAAGTAAGGGACCAACAGTAAGTTACAAGGTGGGGAACTGGCCAGAGTATGGACAGGATTGCTGGCTTTGCTGCTTTGCCCCGGCATTCAGGGAATGCTTGCCAAACACAATGGGGTGAAGCAAGTTCTCAAGTTAGATAGGGTTCAGCGCCCAGAGTGGGCATCGTGCTCAGCTCCTAATCGTTGCCATACTGCTGTCCAGAAAGGACTTAACAGTATGTATGAAGAGGAGTGGTCAAGAAGCAAAGATAGAACAGGACAGGTGGGTCACACTGGTGATAAAGAAGCATACTGTGGGTAGAGTCCCTGAGGAGAAAATGTCAACCTTAGCCACAGAGCAGTACTGTCTCCATGACTCCTAAGTGACAGATGGCTTCATTTGCTGGATGGTTCACAAGCCACAGTGTAGTTCTTGAGTTCTCTCTAGGACTAAGTGTCAAGTGCTGGAGGCACAGCACACCATGTCTTTTACCAAGCACTTTTTGTGGGTCCTCCAAATTTGAATCTCTTATTAGCCCCCTCCATGATGATCACTGACATCATCAGCATAGGCATGAGTGCAGCCAAGGAGGACAGATTTCTGTGTGTTTAAAAATATGTGTAAGTACAGGGTTAGTGAGATGGCTGTGCAAGCATGGCAATCCCAGTTCAACATTTGGAAATCATGTAAGTGCAAGGAGAGAACTGACTTTACATTGTTTTCTGGCCTCTGGCATGTGTGTACACACACACACACACACACACACACACACACACACACACACACATTCACACACACACTAATAATAATAATAATAATAATTAATAATAATAAATAATACATGAGTATAGGAAACTGAATTTAATAACAATAAAAATATTCAGAGTACTCATTTTCTACTTCAAATATTTCCAGGAATGCTCAAACGTGTGAGGAGGAAAAATGGGGTAGTATCTGGCAATGTGCCACAGAACTAATTACCTAGGGGACTTTAAACAACTGGATGGATTATGTATTTGCATTGATTTTGTGGATTAGCTGCAGCAAATGGTGAAATTTAATCCACTTTGTTCGTCTGCTCATTCACTCATTACAGGACCAAGTTCAAACTCCTTAGCCCAGCAAATGAACAATTTTTCAATCTGCGTGCTTCCAATGCTCTCAAATTCATCCAAACCTAAACTTTCCATCGATTCGTTTATACATTCAAAAATAATTATTTTTCAGTGTTCACTGCACAGTGGACCAAGCTCTACGCTAAGGTGGAGGGTACATCAGTAACTATCATGCCTAGCTCACTGCACTCACAAAGCCTTCATTTTTGGAGAGAAAATAAGTTAAAATCATCACAAATATCTATAATGATGAATTAGTAACTGTAAATCGATTCCTGGGTTGGGGGTTAGGGTAGGGAACTACAAAAACCCTCTGTACTTGTGAAGCCTGGAGCAAAGAAGCAGAGAGGTCAAAGGGTCAAGCCTTTTATTGCAGTCATGGATGTGCAGGGCTTCTGTTGTCTGGTATTGTCAGAAGAAATTACCCTACAACAGAAAGGTTTACTAATCAACATTATCACTATTACCACGATTCTGTAGGTCAAGAATTCAGGCTGAGCACGGCAGAAATGGTCACCCATTCTGTGAGATGGTGAGGGCTGGAATATTACAAATGGTTCTCAACTCACAGGGCTCTTGGTTTGGATGATTGATGGTTAAGGGCTGCCTATGACAGCTGAAATGGATTTTGGGTTCTCCCAGGGGCTATTCCTTGCCAAGGAGCCATCCCACCCCAGAGGCCACTGCATGTTCTCTGTCTGCTAGGGAAGCTGAGCATCTTACATGGAAGCACAGGGCTCCCAGGACATAAAAGCAGAAGTTGTTGCATGTTGATGTACTTATTTGGACTGACTTTTCATCTATCACATCCCATTTGTTGAAGCAGGTCACAGGGTAAGCCCAGACATGGTCTGTGAGAGGGAACCACTGGGGTGAATACACACGTGTGGCTCATTGGGAACCATCTTTGAAGATCCAGTACAGCCCAGGAAATTACTTACAGTGCTGTGAGGGGAATATTTCATTTCTTTCAAATGCAAGCCAAGGGATTGGAGAGGAGCCTCAGTGGGTAAGAGGCTTGTAGCACAAACACAAGGACTTGAGTTTGGATTCTGAACCGCCATGTAACAGCTGAGCATGGCAGTGCATGCCTGTAACCTCAGCCTTGTGGGGTTGGAGGCACAAGATAGGCAGGTTCATGGGGCTCGTTGGCCTGCCAGCCCTGAAATAGTTAGCTTTGGATTCAGGGAAGAGATCTTGCCTCAAAAATATAAGGTAGAGTGTAAGGAAGGGAGACATCCCAACATGAATCTCTGGCTTCCACATGTGTGTGTGTGTGCGTGCACACACACACACACACACACACACACACAAATAAAAATAAAGTTAAAAAATTAACATACACCAATTGCTATGATTTGAATATAAAATGTTCCCCTAAAGGCTATTGACACTCTTTAGGGAGGGGCAGAAGACACTTGCCTTTATTTCCAGATGTTGCTCCCTCCTATATAACATCTGCTAAACTACTTATAGGAAGTAGGAGGTGAGTTGACATGCGGACTCCATGATGCAGCTTCCCTGAGGTAGCCATCCATGTTGGGGTGTACCTTTGTGGTGATACAGCTGTTTTGTAATCACCTACACTCCTGTAAGAAACCCCTTACCCATGTTCTTGACACAAACTCATGGGTCTCACCAAGTTGAACTCTGGTGAGGCACTGAAATAACACTTAGACCTGTTGTGAGTGCCCATCTCGGGTGAAGTCTTTGTCCCTTTCAGGAAAAGTGAATGCAACAGTTACATTCATGAAAAAGATCTGCACATTTTCTCTGTCTTGAGACTTTGAGTGAATTGAAAACTAATATATTAATTTGGTGTAGAAAATTTCAAGATAGAATATCATTCAGACTATGGAATGTTTTCTTTTTAAAAGGTGTGTGTGTATGTGTGTGTATGTGCACATGTGTGTGTATGTGCACATGTGTGTGTATGTGTGCATGTGTGAGTGTGTGTGTGTGTGTGTGTGCGCGCGCGCGCATGTTTGGGCATGTGTGTCTCCTGGTGCATGAGTGTGCATGATGGAAGTCAGAGGATAACTTGTGGGAGCTGGTTCCCTCCTTTGACCACATGACCCTGGAAATCTAAATCAGGTTGTTAGGCCTTACCTACTGAGCCATCTTGCTGACCCCTGGTGTACTTTGTGCTGGTTGCTGTTATTAAAACTCAGTAGCGAGAACTTTAGTAAAAGATTTGAAAAACATGCAATTTGCTCTGAAAATCAACATGTTTAAGCTTGAGTTAAAAAAAATGGCAGGCAAGTTTGTTAAAGAGATTAATTCCATTAAAAGCAAATCAAATACATTGTAACAACAGGAAAGATAGGAATTGGAAATTAAACAGAAGTTGGCTGAACTCCACCCATCACAGGATCAACGGCAGAAAAGTTTTATGTCAGTTGAAAGACTTTGCATTGAAAACAGAACTTAAGGGCACCCAGCACGCACAAGGCCAGCTAGGGAAGCATGTTCTCATGTTTAGTTGTCCACTTAGGGACTGCTGCAGTGATGGTCTTAAGGCATCATCTTTGTGATGCTGTTTTTATATGGATGCAGAAAACAAGAATTAGGGAGTCAGGGATGCTTCTACCCAAATGTCAAAGGCCAGGGAAGCCAGGCAAGTGTGGCAGGGCCAGAGTCCCTCAGAGAGTGAAGGTGAAATTTAATTTGAAATGAAGACCCTGGGATATCAGAGATGCCAGGACCATGAAAGGCCTACTGAGGAAATCCAAAGTGAGTGGGGCTAGCAGAGAAAAGAGGCCATATAGCAGAAAAAAAAAAAGAGCAGTAAAGCCATGGGGGCAGGGCCCTGCAAGACTTGCTAGACCACATGCCTCAGAAGGCAGGTGTAGAGTCACAGCATTGAATGTTTTCCTGCTGGGCTTTGGGTCCAATCTCTTTTATATCCTTATTCTTTTTGGAAGAGTTTGCCTTGTGCCTTAAAGGAAACAATGAACTTAAACCCTTGAACAATTTTGGAACTCTTTTGACTTCAAAGACTATTGGAGATTGAATAAATAAATTTCACATTATGATATGGTCACCATCATTCAGGACCAGAGGTGAAAAGTTATGGTTTCAATAGGAAATGTACCTCCCAGGGTCTTAATTTGAATGCTTGGTCCTTAGTTAGTGGTGCTGTTTGGGAAAGTTCTGTTTCCTGTAGGTGGTAGGAACAGTTAAGAGAAAACAGGTCACTGGGTGAATGCCTTTGGTGGCTGTACTTGCTCTACAGTCCTTTCTTTACTCTGTTCCAGTTGGTCCTGAAGACAAAAAGCCCCCTTCTCCACATTCCCCTGTCATGGTTTTCTGCTCAAGTGTGTGGTGGGTACTAACCATGTGCTGAACCTCTGAGGTCGTGATCCAAAATAAAGCCTTCTCCCCTTAGAGTGTTTGGTCACAATAATGAAAGAAAAATGAATTAACGACTCAATCAAACACACACACACACACACACACACACACACACACACACGCACACGCACACGCACACGCACACGCACACGCACACACACTCCTTCATACATATACTCACAGAAATTGGCAAACCTCCTGACCACAGCGAGAATTACGCCATTGCACACCAGTTCACAGAAGTTATTCCTGAACTTACGATTCAAGACTTAAGGATTTTGTGAATCAGTGGCACACAGGCTATGGTCTTTTCTTCAAATGCTTGTATAACCCCTAGTGCGTGGAAGTGGTGTAATTCAGAGGTAGAACACAAGTGAAAAGAGCAGGGATATTCAAGGTAAGTGCTGAGAATATCTTACAAGCAAATTTAAGCTAGGGAGAAGCTGGTCCCACTTACATGGGTGTGTGTTCTCGGGGGAACGGATTATTCCCATATCTAAAGATAACAAATCTGATATCAGAACCTTAGCCAGGAATATAAAACACATGGAATTAGGCTAGCATAACACATACATAGAGGTGGGTTCCCACCTCCATAATAAAATAGTATCCTTATGGGATTACCTGGGCATTTTAGAGACAGGCAGACTCACTGTGGCAGTATGAGCTGAGATCTGGAGATTGGAAAGTAGATGATAACCAGAGCCCACCAGCTCGACATAGGGCAAAGATGCATCAGAACCTGGAAGCTGCACTAGCTTATGTTAATCTGCTTATAGAAGGAATGCCTGGGGCTCCTATACCACCCCCCCCCCACCCCCCGCAATCTCAGTCTCCAGGCTCGTGAGTGTGGGAGACAGAGAACTGATGCTGCCCTGGGCTTCCATGAAGGTCCTTGATAGTGTGGGCATCTTTCTAAACCTTGCAGGCCTCCCTGGCCAGCTCCAGGGCCTACTCATTCTCTCAGTTCCTTTAGGGCCCTTGCTGCTGGTACACTCAGCACCTGTGAGTCCCACTATGTGGCCATGTTTGGAAGGAACTGTGAAATTATACACTATACTTCTGGCCCAGCCACAATCTCTGGCTTGGGGTTTTCACTTTTTTTTTTTTTTAAAACAGTTCATT
Source organism: Peromyscus californicus insignis (assembly GCF_007827085.1). Taxonomy (NCBI): domain Eukaryota; kingdom Metazoa; phylum Chordata; class Mammalia; order Rodentia; family Cricetidae; genus Peromyscus; species Peromyscus californicus. The sequence goes on from NW_026294573.1 coordinate 46,977,062, forward strand.
GATATGTAGACTAGGCTGGTCTGCAATTCACTGTGTGGTCCAGGCTGGCCTTGAACTTGAGATCCTTCTGACTCAGCTCCCAGAGAACTGAGATTACAGGTGCACATTATGCCCAGCTGGGATGGGTACTTCTGAGAAGCAATGCTGAAGAGCGGCACACTGTGGACATTGGAGGCACAGCAGCCTGAGTTGGCCTTCGATCTGTCATTCACCAGTGTGTGACTCTAGGCAAGGTGCTATGCTTCTCGGATCGTCAGATCTTTCTTTGCAAAGAGAGGAGACTTGTATGGGTTTGTAAGGATTTGGGACACTGTATGTAAATCTGTGGGCTTTGCTTGACACTGGGCAGATTTTTCCACACATGAAGCTGCTTTTTGTCCTGTGCTACGACTGTAGGAAAAGGGTCACACAGATAGAGAACCATGGAGCTTCCAAGTTGATCAAAAGGCTATTCTCTCTCAGGGTGCCCTAGGGCCAGACTTGAGTCTGAGACTTAGTCAAATTTTAAATTATTTGCTTAAAAGCCTGCTTGGAATACTCACCTCATTCTTCCTTCCTCTACTGTCCCGAGCATCCTTTTCCAGCCTTAGTCTCCAATCCCACAGGTAGCTGGAAAATAACTAGCATTCTCTAAATGCTAAATAATTCTCAGTGACAGTGGTAATGACCATCATAGCACAAGGACACTAATAGCAGGTTTTAACAAGGCCCCATAGTGACCACAAATAGGTGTCATCACACGCTCCCCATGGTGCTTCTGGGATGTTCACTTCCCACCATGCAGCTCTGACCCAGTTGTGGAAACAGACAAAACAGACACAGAACTTTGGGGGAATGCAGAGTACCTGTTCTCAGAGCTTCCCCATCCCTCTGAAGTTCGCTGAACATTATTAGTCTCCGTTGGTCCGGAGTCAGTGGCCGAGCCTCGGCCGTCATTCCTTGCCAGAGTTCTTGTCAATACCTGTTGACATTTTCCTGAGTAATTGTTCCAGGCACCTCAGTATATTTCTTCATATCACCAGATAGATTAAGGGGCTCTATTGATTTTGTGGTTTCATGTGTGAAAGATCTAATCTTAATCCTCCACTGTTCATTTTCCTTTAACCTTTTAATAACATGATAGGGAGGCAACCTGCCACGGTAGAAATTGTTTCTGAGGCATGTTGGCATAAATACATACCACAGTTGGTTTTATTTTATGGGAGCAGCCATATTTTTGGAATAATAATAATAATGATGATAACATTTGTAGGGTGCAGTGCCGTTTACAAAGCACACTCTCATATCAACTTATTCAATCCTGACAGGAGTTCTGATGGCTTGGAGTTATTTTGTTCATTTTGATTTATTTATTCCCAGAGTCCTACAACATGAATTATTATCATTATCTGCCATGTCGCAGATGAGGGGTCTGCACTGCCCAAGGTCACATAGCTCTCGGAGATTGGGCATGGAGTCAGGGAGATCAGTCCTCAGGTGCTGCCAAGGGTCCCTGTGTCACCTTGGATATGAGACACAGACTCTCTGAGGTGCATTTCTTCATCCATGTAACAGGAAGGCTTCCTTTCTAGGATTTCTGTCAGGATTAAGGATGATGTGTGAGAGCCACCTCCACAGTACCTGACACCCAGGAGAGGATCAGTGCAAGTCAGATATGGTATTAAAATAGTAATTATATTAATTATTTGACAGTGGCAATATAAGAACTTTATGTCAAACCTCAGATTTCTATTCTCTTTACTGGAAGGAAATTAGAATTCCCCCCACCCACTCCCGATTCCGTCCCCAGTGACATTCAGGTAAAGGCTCTTTAGGTGAACACGAATATCTCAGTTAATGCTAGTGATGAAGTCTAAGCGTCAGGTGAGGAAGCCATGTTTGGGTGCCCTTTTACTGGTGTCCTTCTAGCATGACACAGTCTAGCTTAAAAGGAAGTTAACAACCCCATTGACATCAATTTCCTATTTATCAAGGCATTTATTCCCAGGCATGAACTATTCTATAACACTGTAAGAGTATAACACTTACCACCCAGTCTCTTCACTGTGTTCAGAAACCCAGGCTCAAAAGAGGAAGATAATTTTCCTGCTCAGGTATGCAAAAGCAGGGCAAAAGTCAACTTTAGACTCTCTCATTCAGCCCCGGCTTCTTCTCAGCCTTACCTGTTCAGCCAACTGCATACCACACACAGCTCACCTCCTTGATTCTAGGCACGATGTTCTGTACAGTGATAGGCCACCTTTCTGCTCCAAAGCTTTGTAGTCGAGGACGTATGCAGAGATTTTCATCCACACTACTGGTCCTCACTCAAGGACCAATGTCCACCATTGGACTGAGCATCTTGTGAGAGTGGGTCATGGAGACGATGGTGTTATTTCAGGAGCTCCGCTTTCTCTTTCTTTACCCTGGTGCTGAACCATTTGCTCTGCATTCTTGATAACTGCTTCTGTCCACCTTCCGCTTTTACTTCATGTGGGTGTAGGGCTTTATCTTAATTTCTTGGAATTTTTTTACCCAAGCTCATTCATGGCCCTGAGGCTCTTCTCAAGCGCGCTCTCTGTCTCTGTCTCTGTCTCTGTCTCTGTCTCTCTCTCTCTCTCTCTCTTTCTCCCTCTCTCTTTCTCTCTGTTTTGATGAAGGCACCCAAGCCCACTGCCACTGTCTTTCCCTTTGCTCTGGTGAATACAATACAGAGAGATGAATTTGATCTGGCACAATTAAGAGACCCGCCCGTCCACTGGCCGACTTTCTTTGCAGCTCTGTTATGTTCATATTTTTGTTGGAGAATCTGGTAAAGACATTTTTTTTTGAGATGATGGCTTCAGGTGCAGCAAAATTATACAACCATTTACAAGACCACATTCTTGTTCTTCCTGGGGTACCTTTAGAATACATGGTTTTCTTTTTCTCTTTTTTCTTTTTGAGATAGGGTTTCTTTGTGTAGCCCTGGCTGTACTGGAACTTGCTCTGTAGTCCAGGCTGGCCTCCAACTCACAGAGATCTGCCTGTCTCTGCCTCCCAAGTGTTGGGATTAAAGGCATGCACCATCACCACCCAGCAGAATACCTGGTTTTCACGCCACTATTTTTTTTAAGATGCCCACTTATGTGGTGATATATTGTGTCCCCCAATATATTGTGTACACTAATAAAACTTATCTGGGTTCAGAGAACAGAACAGCCACTAGATTAGACATAGAGGCCAGACAGTGGTGGCACACATGCCATTAATCCTATCACTTGAGAGGCAGAGCTTTGTCTGGATCTCTGAGTTCAAGGCCAGACTGGAAACAGAGCCAGGCAGTGGTGGCACACACCTTTAATCCCAGGACTTGAGATCTCATGTCTTTGCTCGGGAAAGACACACACCTTTGATCCCATGAAGTAATATGGCAGGACACAGAAAGGTATGTAAGGGGTGAGGAAACAGCAACTCTCTCTTGAGGCTGAGACCAGGAACTAGAGGCTTTTAAGCAGTTCAGCTGAGACCCTGAGGGATGGGGGACTCCGAGGCTTTTAGTCTGAGGAAGCAAGATCATCTGAGGAATTGGCAAGGTGAGGTTGGCTGTGGTTAGCAGTGAATCCCACCCATAAATACAGCAGGTTAGACCAGCACTCTACATCCTTCTGGTCAGGTAGATCTGGAATGAACCAAGGAACACCAGAGCCCCCAAGTTTTCTGAAAGCAGTGAAGGTCCCCCACTTTCTCCTGGAAGCTTGAGTAGTAAAAGAGTGAGGGCTTTGGAATTTATGAGTCAGAAGTCAACTACTGGCTGCGATATTTATCTAGACACGGTGTTTGTTTCCCAATTCAATTTCTACCTTTATAAAATTGGGGTGACTACCAGGGCGGCCATTCCTTCCACCCAGAGCCAGGATGTCATCCAAACCTAAGCTGCTGCCAAGGGCCATGTCTGGGTCCGTGGTCCAGCTGCAGCTGGGGTCTGTGTTGGTGTCTGTGGCCAGTGTCACCTCAGGAGGCCTTAGGAATCATGCGAGATGAAATCAAAGGGCTATACTGAGCCGGCCCTGCCCTTCACTGCCCTGTGAAAGCTGGCCTAGCCTCCCGTGGGCCACTACAGCAAGAGAGCTGGCCCATGCACTCTGGAGAGAGGGCCCCCATCTCTCACCACAGGCAAAGATGAGCCTACCCTGAAGGCATGCATGTAGGGGAGTTGACTCTGCCACCGCACCAGAGGCAGGTGGCCCCAGTGCCTCGATCTGACCTGCTTGGCTAACAGCCAGGCCCATAATTGGGCCTTGGGTTGACCCACCCTAGCATCTACCTCATCTAGGTCCTGCTGGAGCTCACGAAGGGACTAGTCCTGCGGAATGATACCTGCAAGATCTCCAAGATACAGGATAGCCCAGAAGAACTCTGGTGAGGATCCAGTGAAGACAGTGTACCAAAAACCAGAGGCCTTGAACCAGACCAATGACTCACTGCAGTGAACTGTTGCCAGTCAAGCTGATGGGACAAAGCAGTATACTATATGAAACACTGAAGCCTCCGGTGCCATCAGGATGGATGAAGAGGTGATGGAGAGTCAGGAGAGAAGCAGCAGAGATTTTTCTATTTCTGGTGTGGTTTTTGTTCTGCTATCATTTATTGGTTTTTTTGTTTGTTTGTTTGCTTGCTTGCTTGCTTGCTTACTTTGGTTTGCTTTCTTTCATGAGGGGATGCAACAGGGATGAGGGGGGATATGGAGGGACTGGGAGGTGAACAGAATTGGGGTGCATTATGTGAAGCCCTCAAAGATTCAATAAAGAAGTTTAAAAAGGGGGCGTGACAATATACATATTTCTTGTGAGAAAAGCAAAACAAGAATATAAATATGCTACCTCTAGATACACACACACACACACACACACACACACACACACACACACACACAATTGAAAAGAGATGAGGGAAGGCGGGATCCCATGGGAAGAGGATAACTTGAGTGATAGAGATGACTTAAGAGCTGACTAAGGTGCAGATTCTTGCAATAGCCATTTGGAGATGAGGAGATGCCAGGGCCTGGTCAAAGGCCAAATAACCACAGCTAGAGAGAACAGACGAACGAGTTTTGTATCTCTGATCAAGCAGCCAAGGGGGTTTACGGGGCAGGGGAGACTACTGTTTGAAGCAGAGCCCCAGCACATTAAGACAGGGAGAGTCTTCCAGGGATAAGATGCTTTGCTGCAGAAGTCCCATTGGAGCTTCAGGCAGACCAGATTGATGCTGTAGGGGATGCTGGTCTCCCTGAATATTACATACTGGAATTAAACTTGATTGGGGATGGGTATTTAAGCCAGATCTGAAAAGAAGACCCTGGCTCTTTGGAGATCCATTCTGAATTGGGACGACACAGCATCTCCAAGTCTACCTGCTGGTGCAGTAGGATTGCTAAAGCTGACCTCTGTGGTCAGAACCTACTCAATGCTGAGCAGAGTGCTGCTGGCAATGAACACAGGGCAGAGGGAGAAGAGACCTGGAAAATGCTCTCCTGCCCTAGCCAGTTTCCCATTTGGATAAGAAGATATTCCAATAAGCCTCCTGGGATGCCTATGAGAATCAGCAACTGCTCAGATCATAACTTTGTGCTGAAGCTTCAGGAGCTCTGCCACTTGTAATTTGAATCCCTCCTCGTCTGGTTTGGATGCCTGGTAGATAGATTATCAGACTCCCCCAGACTCAGTTCAACAGGAAACATGGAGACACAGGAAGTCTTAGAAAGGCAGGGTAAACCAACAGAACTGTTGGAAGCATTTACTAGGCATTGTTCAAGATGGATTTCAAAGGACAAGGACAAGATAAAGACTGGGAAAGCCAGTTCTCCAGTGGTGAGGTGTGTGGGAAGAGGAACTAGAGACGGACACACACCGTCAAGGTGCAATGATCAGAATGCACCAGTGAAGACTGGGAAGGAAGCTGGGATAGCAGAGAGGCCCAACAAACATCAGGGCCCACTTCTCCCCCTGTCACGGAGCCTGCCATCCCCACAAGGAGGAAGGCGGAGCTACTTCACCCATCGCCACCCCTGCCCCCCACACACCCACAGGGAACTGGGGATAATGACAAAGGGTGAGGTTGTGAATCCAGCCATGTGGGATGCCCCAAACAGAGCCTTGGGAAGGAGAGAGAGACGGGGTCTCCACCATTTTTCCCTAGTGAAGTTTCCAGCCACCTGTCTGGTTCTCCACAGTTTTCTCAAAAGAAGAATGGGATGGGATGGGCTCCTGCCTCTGAGAGAGCGTCATAAAGTTGCTGTGGATATCACTCTGTATAAATGATTGCTGATTGGCCAGTAGCCAGGCAGGAAGTATAGGTGGGACAAGCAGAGAAGAGAATTCTGGGAACAGGAAGGCTGAGGCAGAGAGACGCTGCCAGACGCTGCCATGACAAGCGAGATGTAAGGTACCGGTAAGCCATGAGCCACGTGGCAACTTATAGATTAATAGAAATGGGTTAATTTAAGATATAAGTACAGCTAGCAAGAAGCCTGCCATGGCCATACAGTTTGTAACCAATATAAGTCTCTGTATGTTTACTTGGTTGGGTCTGAGTGGCCGTGGGACTGGCAGGTGAGAGAGATTTGTCCTGACTGTGTGCCAGGCAGGACCAGAAAACGCCAGCTACATAAAGTGTAACAAATAGCCTCACCAAGCAGGTGAGAAGATAGAAAGAAGACACAGCTCTGCTCTGGACCATCTGTGGGCCTCAAACTTTCAGGCAGGAACATAGAATTTACCTTTACCATGGGCAAGGCCACTAGCAACAAAACTGGAGGGCTAGGACTTGAGGTGCACCCCCAAGATGCACGCACGCACTTGACTGCGGGAACATCTACACCGTGTCTATGAAAGGTGGCCCCAGCTACACACACCAAAATATATGCTTCAGTGAAGAAAGTCAGGTTGCACAAAGTGCACAAAAGCATTTATATAAAAAGTAATCACCTAGGAGACAAAGCCAAGTATTTCTGTGGGAAACATTCACAAATGTAGACTCAGGAGAACACAGGAGGGGCTATGGGGATCAGCAGGTTTCCTGGCAGGGAACCAGGAGCAGATTTATGAATATTTCATACTCATTTTATGGTTTAAAAATTTTAGTGTTTATGTTTACTAAGGCAACGGGCGCATGCTAAAGAAAGATAATTCGGTTGTTCCTTCCTAACCGGGCTTCTTTTTTTTTTTTTTTTTTTTTGGTTTTACAAGACAGGGTTTCTCTGTGTAACTTTGTGCCTTTCTTGGATCTCGCTCTGTAGACCAGGCTGGGCTCGAACTCACAAAGATCTGCCTGCCTCTGTCTCCCAAGTGCTGGGATTAAAGGTGTGCGCCACCACCACCCAGCGCTAACTGGGCTTCTTAAACTGTGGGTTTTAGCTGAATTTCAAAGGGGTGGGACCTTTCATTGTTGCCCAGTTTCTCACCACCTCCAAATCTGAACAAGTTTTTGGTGAACTCAAACCTGTGCTAGACCCCGAATGCTTCAGGCGGTGCACTTTTCTGTCAGATCATGGGGCCTCACTCCAGCCTTCGTCCTGCGCAGTGTGTCCACTCTTCCCTGGTCTTGTTTACATACACTCAGCTCCAACAAACGCTGCCTGAACACTGTGCTCAAGACTACTGTGTTATAAACTGCACATCTGTTCAACCTTGGATTGCTACTGACCTTTCAACACCCCAAAAGTAACTTACCTTTGTGGTCAAGGATTACTGTCTCTAAACTCATATACACCTCCTCAGTGTTTTTTTCTCTTTCCTTTATAAGTTTCCCTTCATTCCATCCCCTTTGCATGCATTCCTCATTTCTATGACTGTAAATTCTGCTGTGCCATGATGCCTGCTTATTCCCCAGTTAAGAACATTCTTCAGTGAGACTCTTCTCTATTCTCTGCTGACAACTCACACAGGCTGATGCCATTTATACAGGCTATTTCTTTTTGCACTGCCTTAAACTGTAGAATAATTTCAATAAAATGTATAATAGCTCAGCTGACAGCCTTGACCTCTAATTTTTTTTTTTTTTGAGACAGTTTCTCACTGTATGGTTCAGGCTTGCCTGGAACTCATAGAGATCCACCTGCCTCTGCAACACAAGTGCTTGGATTAAAGGTATGTGCTACCACACCCATCTTTGACCTCTGATTTCAATGGGGGAACCCTCAAGGTCCACTGGAGATGTTTTTCATATCAGCTATTCATTTATGTTTTATGCCAACTTGACACAAGCTAAGGTCATCTGAGAAGAGGGAACCTCAATTAAGAAAATACTTTATAAGAGGAAGCTGCAGGCAAGCCTGTGGGGCATTTTCTTAGTTAGTGATTGATGGGGGAGGACACAGCTCACTGTGGGTCAGTCCACCCTAGACTGGTGGTCCTGGGTTCTATTAAAAAAATAGCATGCGGAGCGAGGCAGTAAGCAGGACCCCTCCATGGCCTCTACATCAAGTCTTGCCTCGAGGTTCCTGCCCTGACTTCCTTCAGTGATGGACCATGATGTGGAAGGGTAAGCCAAATAAACCTTTTCCTCCCTAACCTACTTTTGATTATGGTGTTTCATCACAGCAATAGTAACCCTGACTAAGACTGTGTGCTAAGGGAATATTAGTATAATTCTACTTTCTAATACCTCCCCTTTTTCTCCCTCATCCCCAGGGTTGAACTCTGGACCTTGGACACAATAGACAAGCAGGCAAGCACTCTGCCACTGAGCTATGCCCCAGCCCCACCCTCTTTTTGACAACACTCTACAAGGTCTCACTAAGTTACTGAGTTATTTAACTCACTCTGGAGCCCCGGTTGACTGAACTCACAACCATCCTGAGAAGTAGGAGTTATAGCCATGCTACCACTAGGCCTGACTCTCTAAGGTCTTTTTCTTGAAGAGGTTAATGGATTTATCAGATGTTTTTGACAGGCTGGCTTCTCTGGACCTATTACTTGCATTCCAAGAATCAGCTTTCTTTCGTCATGGTTTATAACTATGTTTGATTTGAATTTAATTTAGACATTTCTGATTATCTATCAGACGATGAGGCCATAATTGTACCACTCCCTTGACGCTTTGCTTTTCTGGCTTTGAAATATGAACTGAAAAACTCTGTGGTATTCAACAGCTTAATGGGGGCTTTATGCCTTGGCTTCACTTTTAGCTACTACAGGTACTCCATGTCCACTGGCCCTGCCGTCTCTGCGGATGCTCTTTTACCCAATGCCATTGATCACTCCCTGCTCAACTACTCATTCCTGAGCACCCAGCTCAGCCAGTGCCATAATATTAGCACAAACACTCATTTGAGAATCGACCATACAATAGTTTATGTCTCTCCTACCTCCCCCCCCAACCCCGGCTTCTTGAAGCTGGGACACTCATGCATGAATTTAAGTTTTTTAATCTCTAGAGCTCATCACAGGAGCTGCCATACAGCTTATGCTTAATGATTCTTATATGAATAAATCCCTGGTACATGGTGGTAGTGGAAAATTTCACAGACACCTTTTTGTTTTTCTTTGAGAGTAAAAGAGGGGCAGTAATCACTGCATTCTGCATACTTTCAGAGTTACCATGCGGAGACAATGGGTGCGGAAGGATAAAGCGTGAAGTGAAGAAATAAAGTACAAATGCACACCACAGCTCACATCCTTTCTTTGATAATAACAGAAGGCAATGTGCATTGAACAGCAATTGCAGCAGGTGTGGAATTATCAAATTCACTTCTCATAAGTGCCCTCGAGTTGACATGTGGATTCTTGTTGTATGATATTTTGTGTTCTGACAAATAAAGCTTGCCTTGAGATCAGAGGGCAGAACTAGTCACTAGCTGACCACAGAGGCCAGGCAGTGTTGGTGTACACCTTTAATCTCAGCACTTGGGAGGAGGAAGATCAGGAGTTCAAGGCTACCCTGGGCTACATGAGATTGAACCAGTCTAAAAGAGAAACAGAGTCATGTGGTGGTGGTGCATGCCTTTAATATCAACACTAGGGAGGTGGAGATAGGAATATAAGGTGAGCAGAGACAAGATATCCCCCACCCACCCCATTTGGGTCTGAGGATTCATGGAGGTAAGAACTCCTGAGTGGTTGCTGTTCTGCTTCTCTGATCTTTTAGCTCTCACCCCTGATATCTGACTCTGGGTTTTTATTATTAAGACTAATTAGGATCATGCTTCAAATTCTAGAGAGCTTATGTGACTTGTCTGAAGTTGATCAACTTGGCAGGCCAAAGAGCCAGAATCTAAAGCCAGATTTTCTGGATTCAGAGCTTACCATCTGAACACAACTCTCTTTGACTTATAGTAGCAATAATGCTCCCCACATATATGAGAAAAGAGACAGAGGACAAGCAGAGGGTGACAACTTGTTCAGATACATTATTTCCTCAATAAGGTTTTGCTTAGTCTTGGTGCCTGGTAGGAAGATAGCTAGTATCCAGCTACCTCCTTGAATCGTCTCCTCTGTCTGAACACAAGCTAATCACCAAGTCTGGCTTTATTTAGCTCATGCTATGATGTGCTCTATCCTGAAGGGATAAGAACAGCTGTGGGACACTTGGGCACTCTTCTTTCTTTCCACAAAAGTCCAAATGGGCACAAGACAGATAAGAGGAAACACTTTCTGTCATTAACTTCCTAGACCAGTGGTTCTCAACCTGTGGGTCATGACTCCTCTGGAGGTCACATATCAGATATCCTGCACATCAGATACTTACACTATGATTCATAACAGTAGCAAAATTACAGTTATGAAGTAGCAATGAAAGAATGTTATGGTTGGGGGTCACCACAACACATACTAAAGGGTCACAGCACTAACAAGGTTGACAACCACTAGCCTGGACTCTTGAGCTCAAGGCCCTCAGTTCTTAATTATGATTCCATTATCTGAGATGAGGCCTATGTTGGCTTCTCCAGCACCCACCCCAAAGGCTAGGTACAGCAGAGCTGTTACCAGCATAGTACAAAGAGAGATGTTTTGACTTTTCACTGTGACAATATGCCATCTCCTGGACCTGCTTATTCTACCCCCAGCCACTTGGCCAGTTAGTCCCCCATTCCAGGTAGTGACCCCAGACTAAATGACAGAGGTGGGAAGAGGTTGCTCAGAAGATTAAAGACCCAAGTCACCAGAGGCTGCCATCTCACAAGACCATTTAGACATTTCCCACTTGGCAGTCATTAATATTCTTCAGCAGAGAATGAGCAGGACGCCTGCTCAAAAATCCTCTTCAGATCTCTGTACCTTGGAAGATAAAGAGAGTGTGAAGATTTTGTTTGGGAATTAAATATTCATTGGACTGGGTTAGAGCTGTTATTGTTCTCAGGAATAAAACTGGATTTCCCCCTTTGTTTTGAAATAACTACAATCATTTTACTTAAGAATCGGTTTCTGTACCAAATCAGACAGAGTAACGTGTGCCATGGTGTTTCTAATATAATAGCCATAACTTGAGACTGAATCTTGAAGGACTCTAAGCATTTTATACAAGGACACAGTGGCTTGACGCTGTAGGAAGAGGCCTCCCAGGACAGAGGGCAGAGCTTGGCACTCTCTGGCTGCACTCTGTGCCGTCAACGCAGAGCAGAGCTGTTCTACAGCACGAGGTTCGGTTTCGGAGCCGGTGAGATGGGGCAATGCTCCTTTCCTCTCAGGCTTTGCTAAGGGATTGTAAGCGACAGGAAAAAAAAAAAAAAAAAAAACAAGTGTCCGGAAGAAAGCAGGAGCTGACAGTGCGGCTACCACGCACACTGAGAACTGACTGGTCACTGCATGGTTGCGAGCTGTTCCCATCTGTTCCCATCCCCCTTGCTCATCTTTCAGGGATCATTGCTCACATTTCCCTTGAATTTAAACCTCCTTTAAAGGCTTTCAAAGCTCTGAAGGTTGATTTCAATGAAACCTGTTTTTATTCTATGCGTTTTTCCAACTGTCACTCTCGGGTAAAACAAAAAACATTCACTGTCAAAACAACAAGGGCTTGCTCTCAAGCAGAGAATGAAAGCAGGTATGTCTGCCTGATTTATTTTGGCATACGCCTCACAGTTAAATAGGGCACCTTTTAATTTGTCACTTCTTAAAGATTCACTTAGGCTTGCAAAGTAAATCCCCAGGGCTTGGTTTCAGCTCAGTTTGAACTAGTTGGGCAGAAGGTTTATCCTTTCCCCTTTGGGCATCCACCTCTTCTAAGATGGTAAAGAAGCCAGTGCTTCTTTAACAACTTCAGAGAGGCACACCCAATGGCCTTTTGTTTTTACTTTAGCCTGGCGAAGTCTAGAAATCACACTCACTACCCAAGCTCAACCAGAGGTGTGTGGTGAGACACAGAAGCCAGTGTTTTCAATTGCCCCGTGGAAGGTTATTAAAACAGTGAACTCTCCAACTAGTTTAAAATAGAAATCAGCTTTAAGCAGAGAAGACTCAAAATTCCAACTCTCCAGGCTGTCATTTTCCCCATGCAGCAGTGATTTCCCTGTGTCTTGGTTTCTTTGCCTAAGGCTTTGGTAAGGACGTGGACCCAGTCTGGACTGTTTAGAGCAGGGACGGAGGCCGTACACTGAGCACCGGCACCCATTAGGGCACACCAGTTGCCCAGAAGTGCGTGGGCTTTAGCACCAAGGGGAACAGCTGCAACATCTTTGAGTTCCTCCACCCGGGATTTAGCATTTCTTCCCATATGGGAGCTGTTTCTCTGTCTGCTCCAAATTTACTCTGCTGAAATCGAAGCCATTTCGCTCCTGTTCTCAAAATTGGTGATAACATCTGTTTAGTCCCTTCAGTGTAACAAGGCCAGATTGAAGGTTTGTGTTTATGCAATCATTAACACAACCACTGTTAGAAAGGAGTGGGGTTTGGCATCTCAATCGCCTAATTGAAATCTGCTTCATTATTGGATATGTAAACAGATTCAGTTACAAAAAGACACCCCCCCACACACACACACTAATATGTAGACGCATTTTTTGGTTCTTCAACATACACCAATTTCCCCTTTCCCCAGACTCAGATTTCCTAAAAAATGTGCACATGTAGGATACAGGAAAGACACTAAATGCTTCCTTCTTGAAGACTCTTAGAGGAAACAACTTATGACGAAGGCGGGAAATCCTATGGCAGCCATCATCAGCCATAGTTTTCCAGTCAACACATAAGTAGACTTCTCTACTCTTGCTCCATACTACCTGTGGTTCAGATACCACATCTATCTCTTTCTAGCTTATTTCCCAAACTATGTTAGTTTCCATGGATACAAATAAGCGAGAGCATCACACTGAGGCCTGACCGTGGACCATCAGTGAAGCTTGCTCTTCCCAGTTCAGAACCAGGGAAACTGAGGTTGTTTTCTGGTGAGGTGGAAACTTAATGACAGAAACCAGTTCTTCCTCTGATCCCTTGCCTGACTGGCTGCTGGAAACTTGTGGAATAAAGCCAGGCTAAGCTGTTGTTCTCAAACATGTTTATTTGTAACCGTTTTACATGGCGTGTTACAGAAATTAATGGAAAATTTCTAAAAATTTTGCTGTTCTGTTGAATGCATTGTACATAAAGTTAAAAATAATGTGTCCATATATGTTAACAAACTGTCTGAGGTAAAGTTAAAGTAGGTCTAGAAACGTACTGCAGCAGTCATTTTCTCTTTCTCATCTTTATTAAAAAAATATGTGTCAGAACGCAGAAATTGAAAGGAACCAAACCCACGGAGTAAACATTTTCTTAAAAGAAGGTGCCCGGTACATTACATGATGGGGTTTCTGTAGACGCTGGGATGAATACGAGTTATCAAAAAAGTCTTGCGGCATGTAAAGATCGAAGAGCTATGGGGAATGGGGACAGAATGACAGGTGGCGTTTCCCTGGTTTCAAAATTTAAAGTGACAAATTTAGTGCTAATAGAGGATGAGGAAGTGAGTTGTACACATGAATCTTTCCATCGATCTAACCAGAACTGTGCAGACTCCCCATGCTCTTTTGGTATTGGTACCTCAGCTCCTGTTTGGACATATTCCTGGGATAGGGGTACTGTGGTTCTGAACTCACCAAATGGTGCTTGGGGAAAAAAAAAACAGTATTCTGCCAATGAAAATATCAATGGCAGTTTAAAAATCTCAGCTCTATCCTCCTCATTTTAATGTGTCAGCTGGGTATCTTCCTTAAGTTCAGGTCCAGTTCCGTTTCTGTCGTGCTCAATGAAGGATGACCATCGGCTGGGGCTGTCGCCACCTGCTACGAAAAGGATTGCAGATGGTAGACCTGAAACAGCAATGCCAGTCAGAGTTCACTTCACGTCATAGTAACCCAAAGGATGGGGACAAGGGTGACACTGATGGGCAAACTCAGACAGCCGTAGTGAGGGAGGCGACAGCACCACTCAGATAGACTTGGCACCATGACACCATTGCCACCGAAGCTGTTTCCTATGGCCACCACCCATCTTGCCAACACATCAGAGAAGCAGGACTGCTTTCAGGACAGTTCCCAGCCATTGTACCTTCCCATTTCTCCTTTGCCCAAGAGGGTCACCTTATCACAGCATGGATACACATTTTGTGTGGAATCCTGTACCAACAGATAGCAGCTTCAGAGAAAGGCAGTGAACCACCTTTCTCGTTTCTCTAGTTCTTCGGACCTTCTACAGTAGGGCAGCATTAACATATATTTTCTAATGGACATGTGGCTCATTTATCTATTTGGGAAAATTGAATTCCAGTGTCAAATGTCAGCTCTAACTAATAACAATTAGCTTGACATCGTACTGTGATTTTTGTGTGAGGAGTCACTTTAAAAACCATCTTCAAAACCATGTTAGTTCCTATGAACAGGAAGAAGCCAAAGCATACAGGCCAATTTCAATTAATCACATCAAGGTAAATTTGGCTTTTCAAATTTTCAAACTCAATAGACTAATTACTTCCAGATCCAATCACACGACTCTTGAGGGTTTCCCTCTTTTTGTTAAACCACTAAATCCAACATGTAACTGCATAGGAACATCAGGGAAACACACTTGACCTGTATAACGATTCTCTATAGGGTAAAAATATATAGATTCTTTATGAAAGTTGTGTGCTCGCCATATGAACTGAACACTAAATTTTTGTCCCGTATGTGTAAAATCAGGAAGCGAATCCTTCTGTTTCACGTACAATCTGTCCAGTGACTGATGGGAGAGGAAGTGGGAGTGGAGAGGTGAACAATTTCCCGAATCTCTGAAAGTTAAACTTTCCAATGTGAGCCTCCTTTCTCTTCCCTTGGGCTTACGGTGAGGGCTCTCCAGAGATGCTGGCTATGAATCCCTGCCCCTTCCTGTTCACTAGCTGCTGATTGGCCCAAGACTCCTGCCTGTCTCTGAACTGTAGCTTCGTACCAGTCATCCCAGAGAACCATCTGGAGAGTGAGCCCCCACCCATCATGTTCGTTGCACCTTACACTCCACCTGCTACCTTCTCTACAGTGTCATGGCATTATTAAAAGCATCTTCATTGACATATTTACATCATGAGAACTCCTTAAAGCCATTTCCCTTAAATAGGTAAAGAGTTTAATGGTAAGGTTTTCCTTTTCAAGTTAGAAAATAAAAAAAAAATCCCATTTGAATTTTCTGATGTACAAAAGGAGATAGAGATGAACCATTTGACCACGGAGTCAGTTTGTTACACTGAAGATGTATGTCACTGTTAGAAAGCTGGTTTCTAAGATCCAAAACCATATTAGCAGAATTGTACCAGAATTATTTGGCAAATGATTTTTCTTTGAAAATGGCGCATGGAGAAGACACTTGTCTGCATAGTATCACAGCAGCGAAGTATCAGAAAAATAAAGACATCATTTTATTGTACTCAAGAGTTCAGAGCTTCTTAGGGAACTGGATGCATTTTCCATCTTTCTCATCAATGGGATTTGATGTCCTTTGCTACCCCCAGAATGAAGGTTCCATCCAAAAGCTGTCTTTCTTCATCAGGATGCAGGATAACTAAAGGGTTGTTTTGGCCACATTCTTGATTATAATGAATAACCAACCACTCGTTTGCCTTGTGATTTCAAGTTAATTTACTCCATAAGAGGCTTTTCCCTCCCCTATTAAGACTTCTTCACCCACTGCTAAAAAAAAGTCAAAAGCAATACAAAAATTTGTACACTCATTGATTCTCAAACATGACAGAGAAAGGACAGGGGACACAGGATGGCAGACCAGGCCCTGTGGAGAGATGCCACGCACATCGCCACAGTCAGAAGGCATACGGATGATGACACTGTGGTCACAAAGGATCCCTTGCTTTGGCCTAAAATGAGTTAGTGCCAACCTTGGTGCAATTCTCTGATGCCTGCCACTCCAAATCTGCGTCTCTACAGTGGTCAACAGGTAGCGAAATAAAAGCACAATAAGGTTTCATATCCGGGGGCATCTTAGACCCAGCTGAGAGAGCTCAAGGTGTTTGTTGGTTAAGCATCAGCTTGACTGGTGATCAATGTTGGGTTCTGTTTATTTTAAAAATACTTTTGTGGGGGTGTCTTGTTTTGCTGTTTTTTGTGCTGCCATAGGTATTTCTTTCAGTTGCCAAAAAACACTCTGTTCCCTCTTCAGACAGTTCCACTGGGTGATTGTGAGATTCTCGGTGGGATGAGGTGAGGTGAGAGTACGAGAGAGCCTGCTGCACGGCTGATTCCCATGCCAGTCTTGAAGCACCCACCAGGAGCTCGCATTGATGCTATTTCTTAGGTCTGTGGATCTGCGCATAGAGAGGCTCTGGCTCCTGTGGACAGAGGCACAACAGTCAGGCCTGCCCTGCTGACAGCAGGTTTTGTGAGATGGCTTTAGGAAGGAGTGCTTGGGAATAAAAACAGAAAGGTGACAGCTGATGATGAATGACCTTAGGTTATTTTTGCATTGCCTCATCATGGTGCTTAATCATTTTGGCAACAATTTTGGCACCCCTAAGAACACATTCAGATTTTAGTGTGTGTGTGTGTGTGTGTGTGT
Organism: Peromyscus californicus insignis; assembly: GCF_007827085.1. Classification (NCBI taxonomy): domain Eukaryota; kingdom Metazoa; phylum Chordata; class Mammalia; order Rodentia; family Cricetidae; genus Peromyscus; species Peromyscus californicus. Next base: position 46,994,029 of record NW_026294573.1, read on the forward strand.
GTGTGTGTGTGTGTGTGTGTGTGTGTGTGTGTGTGTGTGTTTTTGCTGTTTTTGTATATGTGCACATGTGTCTGATGCATGTGTGCATGTAGTGGAGGCCCAGGGTCAACACTGAGTTTCATTCTGTAGGCTCTATCCACCTTATTTTTGAGATAGGGGTTTTCATTGACCTGGAACTCGCCCAGTAGACCAGATTGGCTGGCCAGGGAGCCTCAGCCCCACCTGTTTCTAGGTCCCAGCTCTGGGATTACAAGTGTGTGCCACCATGCTTAGGTTTTTACATGGGTGCTGGGGATCAAACTTAGGTTTGTATGGCACACTTTAAAGACTGAGCAATCTCCTCAGTTCCTAGAGGCAGGCCTGTCTTTGGCTTGGAAACTTATTCCCTATTGGGGTAATAGCATGGCATAGTAGAGAGTAAGTTCACTGAGTTCTGTGTTATGGGAGAGATACTTACACCTTCTGAGCCTCAGTTTCTCCCACCACACCATGGAAATAGTATTGTGTAATCCTATAAAGGTCTTGAGAGAAGGAGAGATAACTCACAGAAAGTACCTAGCATAATACTTGGTAGTACTGGAGGAAAGGGGAGGAGAGGAAAGGGCAAGGGAAGATGAGACAGAAGTCCTATCAGCAGAGCACTGAGAGTTGGCGACGCACCTTCAGGCCTTACCTTCATCTACCTAGAAGTCCTGTGAGCAGACTCCTCCCGTCCTCATTTTGGAGACAAAGGACTTACATTCACAGGCAGAGAATAAGAGACTGTGGAATGCTTAGCTCTAAATGGGACACCTACACCACAGCCCCTCCTCCTAAAGCTCAGGGATCATCTCAGAAGAGGGGGCAGAGAAATCTAAGGGCCAGCGGCGGTGGGAGGCTACAGTGAAGCAGTATTTTCAGGACACAACAGGCAGTTGCACATAGGAGCTCACACTGGCTGTGGCAGCATACACAAGACTTGCGCAAGCTCAAGCCAGACAAAATACCAGTATGGAGCGGGGAGGTGGGCACCAAGTCTCACCCCCTGGCTGAAGAGCTATTAGCAAGGGATGGCTGCTAGGAGAGAAACAGTCGGTGTTCTTCAAGGATGCAGCCCCCAAGAGGCTACCCAAGCTCCAGTCTATAGATGGTCCTAGACCCAGGCACATACTGGCATTGCTGAGTGAACTCAGTGGTTTAAAAAAAAAACCACACATGAAGTTGGGAAGAGGCAATGGGGGGCGGGGGCAGATGGGAAAGGAACTGGAGCAGAGCAAATGCGGGGGGTCAGACTTGATCAAAACATCATATTTATGTGCAAAATTTTCAAAGAACAAGAACACTCAAAAAATTAAGCTGAGAGCGGTTGAAGAGTCTCACGGTCAGGGTGCTGCCTCTTCCATATGATGTATCACACTGTTTGCTCCCTGTTCTTTCCTGGGAATGGCCTAGAAGACGAACAGTGTCTGACCCACTGTTTTATAGATGAGGGATCTGCCAAGCAGTAGAGTGCTTCTGTGTTTCCCCAATGTCACATGAATACTGAGTAATCGTGTCACAGTCGAACCCAGAACTTCACTACCGAGTCATGCATCATCCTCCAGGACTGGCTAGAGGTACACTCTCTTGGGAGAAGGAACTTTTTCTGCCCTTTTGGTCACCCTGCTCTGTAATATAGCAATATCCTTTGTACCCCACACCTCTGTGCTCCACCCATGGAATGCATCCTGCTGATGGAAACAGACAGCTAAGTAAATGCATTCTGTTGAAATGCCCGACTACAGGAAGGGTCCCATCTTCCCCTGTCCCTATTGACCTTTACACATGGAAACGTGACATGGTAGGTCCTCACTGTGGGGATGGGGTGGGGGGGGGTCTGGTGAATTGGTGTGAGTATGACATGATTTCTAATATCTTCGATATTTTGATCTCCTTGTCTTCAGCACATTTCAACTTGGCTTTATTTTTCCAAAGGTTGAATTTGTCAAAATCTGAGGCAGGATGATCTTTTAAGCCCTAATCCATTTCCTTCCAATATCTGAACTACTTCCAACATCTGCTGTTAGACTAGATAGAAACTTCTGTTGTGTGTGTGTGTGTGTGAGTGTGTGTATGTGTGTGAGTGTGTGTGTGAGTGTGTGTATGTGTGTGTATATGTGTGTGAGTGTGTACGAGTCTGTGAGTGTGTGTGAGTCTGTGAGTGTGTGTGAGTGTGCGTGTGTGCACGTGGATGTATGTTTTCTAGGGATGCGGTGCACTGAGTAAATAAGAAAGAAAACTCTTTAGGAACAGTAAGAAGTGAAGAAACCTTTTCCATCACCCAGTTCACCTCAATGAATGCTTCCTGTGTGGACTTCCTCACTCACCCCATTCTTCTTTCTGGGTTCCCCGAGAAGTTGAGCTGCCTTGATCTCACCCTACAATTTGCTCTATTCCAATTTTGGAAACTAATTTATCCAACTGAGAACGACACCTAAAACCAGAGGAGACAGCAGGCTCAGACAGGGTAATTAATGCCGTGCTGCATTAACTTTCTGCAGTGGAGATAAATATGCACACAGCTCCTGCTTGCCGGAATCTAGCTTCAAATACCCATCACAACAGTGGCAACAACTGCAGTCAGCTCTCAATTATCCCCACTAATGAAGGGGAGCAGTGGTGTGGAAAACCCCAAGCAGCAGATAATCCCAAAGTCTGACACTGTGATGCATTATTAGTTTTGGCAATAGCTTTACCTTCCCTGTCACAGAATCGTAGACTGTAAGAGCTGGAGGGGAGCTAAGAAACCATTTGATCCAGAAGTTTCTAGACTGGCTCTGGCAAGTTCATGGAGACCTCATACTATTTTCAGTATTCCAGAAAGTCATTCTAAAGAAGTTGCCATGATTTAGGGGTTCCGTCTGCTTGGTTAGCTGAGAACGAAGCTTGCCTGCAAAGGGTGAGCTGTTGGGAGACATTATTTGAGACCTAGTTTTCCCAAGTTGTAGCTGAGTGAACTTGAACAAATTAAAGGATCCTAGGATGTTACAGCTGCATGAACCTGTGGCAACTGTTTTGCAGAGGAGACAACCGAAGGTCAGAGGTCAAGCCATTAAGCTTACATCATGCATTCACTAAGTCAGGATGCTGCAGAAAGCCAGGTGCCTGATCCTGCTGGAGTTGCTCAGTTGCTCAGTCTGCACTGAGTCCCAATGTGGATTTCCATCCCAGTCTAGAATTTCAGCAAGTACCTCTTTCTTTCTTATAAAATTTATGAAGCATGGATAAAAAAATACCAAATTAAGAGGTGTCAGTAGTCTTGAAATATATTTCAGTAGCAGTAGATGACAGGCCCCACAACTGCTCTTACCGAGTGATTCTAGAAACCCTGGGTGTGATCTCCATCAAGGGCAAGCAAACTTCAGTCTACTAGTCAATGCTGGAAGCTGCCTGGTTTTGTTCACAGAGTAGGACCCAGCCACCTCCATGCATTATCCCTTCTCTTTGCTTCTTTCTGATCTCAAGCACAGAGAAGCTATGCTGGTCTATGCAGTCTGCGCAGCATACATAATACAGTCTCCTGACCTCTGGTCTACATGGGCCACACATTCTTGTATCCACAACTCAAATGGCTGAAGATCATGTTGAAATCTTCATGCTTTCCCCGATTTTACCTTGACTTCCAGAGGTAGGTCCAGCATTCTACTCTCTTCCCCACTTGATTATCTCTTGAGTACCTCAAGTGTGCCTGGTCCCAATGTATGCTTGCTTGTTTCCTGCTCAAGCATGCTACCCTGTGCTCTACAGAATAACAACTTGGTTCCTCATCTCAGAATCTAGCTCATCTCCTCTTCTGCATCTCCCATGTCCCTCAGTCTTAGCTCCAGTCAACTTCATCTTTTAAATACCTCTTGGCAACAGGTCTGGCTCTCCATCTCAGCAGACACTGCCCTTCACCAAACCCTGGTAATTTCTCTTGCTTCAAATGTATTCCAGCTGGGGATATCAAAGAATGTCACTCCATGAAGGTCTGAGGAAGTAGGACTGCTCACTTCAAAAGTTTAGGCTAGACTTGCTTCTAACTTGTACATCTACCAAACAGGCAGATTTGAATGAATGAACAAATACATTATTTCTAAGGTTCTGTTGTTCAGTTCTATTTTAAAAGGGAATAATGCTCAGGTTGGTGGCTGTCATCCTTGCATTTGGAGGCTGAGGCAGAAGGACTGTGAGGTTGCGGCCAATCTAAGCTACAAAGTTCAATAAAAAAAAATGGAAGAGTGATAATAATATCAAATACACGTATTTCACTTTGAGACTTTCTAAATTACCTTCCATGCATGTGTGTGGTCATGGGGATCTATGTAGGTATGGGTCTGTGTGGGGATTAGAGATCAATCTTGGGTGTTGTTCTTTCTGAGCCATCCACCTTATTGTTTGAGACAGAGTCTCTCACCGGGACTTGGTTTTCAGTGATTAGGCTAGTGTCTGGCCATTGACCCCAAGGACCTCTCTGTCCCCATCTCCTAGCACTGGGATTGCCAAGTGCATGCCCCCATGCCTGGCTTTATATGTGGGTATGTGCTGGGGATCATGTCAAGCACTGTACCACTAAATGATCTCCCCAAATCCCAAAGTACTTTCATGCTCACATCATGTGATCCTCGGAACGCCTAGGCAGGGCACCGCTATATTACTTGTGCTTCTCCATGTGAGGAGAGACATGCTTGCCTAAGGCCACTTGTTTGTCAGCTTCATTCTGATTCTGGCCCTCTGTTTTCTCTCTTTCATTTACTAAAAACAAACAAACAACAAAACAACAACAACAACAAAACATTTGAAGCTCATCTTTCTTTCTCCCTGAACACTAGGAATCTATCAGGTAATACTTTCTATGCCTTGGGTTCCCACTACGGAGATGAGTATTAAAAAAGTGACAGCGACTTATTATTTATGGCAGTAGCTATTGTCACAAAGGGAGACAGACCGAACAACTCCCATTGTTACAGATGCTCCTTTGACTTGACACCTGGGAAAGACTGATAGGCCGTTTATTTACTTAGCCATTTAACCAAATAAATGTTTTCATTTTTCTTTCATCCCTTCAAAGGCTAACATTTCGCCCTCAAAACTGCTCCAGCAACACATCAGTGAAGTACAAATTACCTGCCATTCCCACACCAGCCATTATAATATTACTTTGGTTCCTTTTTTTTTTTTGGCCCCTCTTGTCTCAGTCTTTCAAAGACACATGATTCTCCCAGATGGGAAAGTAAGGGGGAGAAAGTGAAGTAATTGAAGATATTTTCCTTTATTGTTAAAACAGAAACATTTGGTATTGGCCCTGAAGCTTCCACCTGTGGGGATTGAGTCTGTTTCCTCTTATTCTGGAGTGGCATGGCTTTAGTTTATCATCCTTGCTTACTCAGAACTGGGTGGCTATTTCTAATAAAAAACAGCTGGAGATAGTGGCTGCAAGCGTGATAAGGAGGATAGGGACTTTGCTTTCCAAACTGCATGACAGCAGAGGGGAAAAGAAAGCCACGGACACAACTATCTCTGCCTGGAATCCTTTTCACAAGTGTCTGCAAAAGCACCAAGAAATTACAGTCAGTAAATTTCAAGTTGCTTATGAGTAAAGGGGATGGAGACAGAAAGATCACATTTGGCTTGTGCTATTTTGACACTGGTGGAGGGACACAAAGACTCACACGGGTTTCCCTGTGGGTGCCATAGGGGACCTATCTGCAAGGTGGGTATTAACTCCACTGTACAGCTTCTGATAGGGAACTGTAAAATGGCCAGGCTGAAATTCCACTTCATCATAAAGTATAATCTATCTCTCCTCAGAGCTGAGAGGGTCTTAATGTGATTTCCATATGAACCTGAGATTGCTTTTTTGCGGGGAAGGGCAGGGAGAGGTGGCCTGTGAGACTCAAATAGAAGTTATTCTGATTATGGGACAATGTTTGTCATAGGGATACTGGAAAGGCCTCACCTCCCTTTCTCTACTTTAATCTATTATGGGGCATACCAAAAATTATTAAAAAACAGAAAGTATCAAGCAAAACCTCCTAGTTACTGACTTTATTCAACATGGCGCTAAATGCATAAAACCTAAGAATATAGAGCACCAACAAATATCGAATTCATACCATGTTGATTACGGTGATAAAGGTGGTGATAAGGGCAAGAGTTGTGATGTTGATGGTCGTGTTGTGGAGGGTGGTATTGGAGTGGTGTTGGAGGTGAAAAGAGTGGTCGTGGTGGCGGGATGATTGCAGTAATGGTAGTGGTGCTGATGCTGATATGTGTTGCTAGTTTCATGATGATGAATAAGGTAGTAGTAATAGTGGTAATGGTAATATTAGTGATGGTGGTGGTGATAGTGATGTTAATTGTAATGATGGTGGTGGTAGCAGTGACAGTAAGGACGGTGCAGGGGTGCTGGTGACGACAAGGCTGGCGGAGGTGGCAATTCTGGTAGCTGTCACATATTCTATGTGCCAGACACTGTATTGAGAACTTTATGTACATCACCTCATGACTTCACCCACATGTCCTGTAAGATTTGCATGGCTTTCATCCCTATTTTTCAAATGAAGAGAGTGATCATGAACCCTGATCAAGATGATACAGACAAGAAGGATGAATTTGGGTTCTGAACTCTGACAATATTAATCCTCAAACCAGACTAAATTTTAGGCTGCATTTTCATGGTCTGACTTTATGCCACAGACTGGACTTATGACATGTTAGTTAATATCAAGGATAATATAACCCTCTACTAGCAAATGAAAAATAATTAGAAATGAAAGAATGTCTCTTGCCCGAGATTTCCCACTTTTATGTGGCTAAGATTTGAACTCAAGTTCCAAATCGTGAGTTCTTGCCACAACACCCTGCGAAGACCATTTACAACCCAGCTGTGGATGGAGGAGCCGGATGGAGCATCACATGTGGAATAAACCAAGGAATTGTGAAACAGTTCAGCTTGTGTAAGTGCCTCCAGCCAAACAAGCTCATGAAGATGAGTGCTCGAGATGTTGATCTGCCAAGGGTGTAAGTCATGTTGGCTTTTTACAGGTACTTCAATTCTGGGATGCTCTTTGCTGCCATTGTGATGAATGGATCTCATCACCTCTAGTTCATTTATCAAATTATCTAAAGCAAGTTTGAACACATGAAGTACAACATACACAAGAGGTAGAAAACCTCCTTGGGATCACCTCAAGGAATCTTCGTATAATCTCTAACATTTCTCATTTCTAGAGCATTGACTTTACCTTTAAGAGATCAATTCCCAACGTGGTTGTGAAAGATTGACTTTTTAAATAGGTATTTGGGTTTTGTATAGTATGGAGTATTATTACAAATACATATAGTGTACTAAATTCTTTAGTTATAAACTCTATTAACAAAGTATACTTTCAAAACCCTGTATTATCTTTCAATAGCTGTCTGAAGGACTGATGTATGCCCTATGAATGACTCTGATGTGGCCACAGAACCCAGGTCTGAGCAGTGAAAGCTGTTTACCATTTTAGCTAAGGTGATCATCACCATTAGCTAAGATGATGCTATTCAGGACTAAAGGAATCTTTGAGTTTGGCCTCGCCATCCTCCATGTTTATGGAAAACCAGGAAGATGTCTGAAAATGTGACCCACTTGTCAAAGCTGGCCTTAGAAATCATGTCTAAGTAACGAGGTATACTTCTGTCTCCTGAGAAGATTAGCATCATCAGGTCCTTCTTTATTTTGATTCAATCAGAGGTATTGAAAGTTGAGTTCCAAAAGCCACTTCTAGTAAATGGAAGGATGCCTCTCTCCAATTAGCTGCTGCTGGAATCCGAAGTGATTTGGCGGTAAACCACAGGCTGCAGCGCAGGTGCAGAAAGCAGAGCCTCTATGATGACAGCTACATGTCCTTGGGCCTTGATTTCACTGACACCCTGCAAGGGGATATAGAAGCCTTCCTGGATAGGTGGGAAGAGCTACCGTGAGTGTACATCTTGATCAATCTTATTTCAAGCATGGCTTGTTTTTGTTGCACAGTCTGGCTTCTCAGTGTGTTTGATTAGTGACCTCTTTAGATCTGTGGCGTGTAGGCAAATGCAGTGACATTTTGCTTAAAAGAGTAAAGTGTCTAGAGCACCTCTCACTGAGAAATTATCGTGTGTGTGTGTGTGTGTGTGTGTGTGTGTGTGTGTGTGTGTGAGAGAGAGAGAGAGAGAGAGAGAGAGAGAGAGAGAGAGAGAGAGAGAGGCGGGGTGGGGTGGGGCAGATGATGTGCCCATCCCAGAGGGCCAATGTCTTTAGAAACTCAATCCACATCACGTAGTATTGACTCGATCTCATCCTAACACCGTCACCAACTCAGAATGTGTCATTAATTAAATAATAAAACTATTTGCCACATTCCCTCCAACCCTACCTTTTGGTGTATGTCAAAGGTCATTCATCCACGAGAGAAAAGCAAAGTGCAAAATCGAAATGAGGCAAAGGGAGATTGTACAAACACTGGTAACCGGTGAGATGGCTCAGGCAGGGATTGAGGGTAGAAGTATTGGCAATATGGTAAGAGGCATGGAAAACAGTGCTAGCATTAGGAAGAAGCACAGACAAGGGGGATGGAATGGACACTGTAATACAGCACAGGCAAGCAGACAAAGCACAAACACTGGGCTTCGACGTCAGCGGCAAACAGCAAGCAGGAGGGAAAACCTTGCAGGGGAAGGAGATTAAAAAGGACAGATACCTACCCAGACCTGCGCTATCTAGCTACCGTCTTGTGGACTTATATTATCACCACTGGGCTCACCACTGGGCTCCCCAAATGGATCACTGGTGGAGGACGCCTGTGATCCATCAGGCTAGAACACAAGAAGATAACACTTTTTTTTTCTCTCTTCAACAACTGAAAATATAAGGCAACTAAGATTATATTCACGCGGCATACGCAACCAGTTAATTTAAAGGAGGGCTGAAACTTCCGCCAGAGGATGCCACCTCCCAGATGTGAGAGCTCCTAATAACTTAATAAAAGGTCAGTGTTTCCGGCTGATGCATCTGAGCATACAAGAAAGTCCCTTTAGAGGCCGTTCGAATGTCAGCTCTGAGCTGGCATTCTCCTTTATGTTGGCATCCTCATATACTACGGGGAAATTTTAATTTTAAAGAAAAGTAGGGCAATCAGTAGGTCACTTACAGCCTCTTGTTCTTCACTCTTGCTGGGACTTTCAAAGCCTTCTTCGAAGATGTCATCTGTGGTCGGATCGCTGGCGTGGGATGCTGATGATTTGGATGGAGAGCTCTGCCTAGGGGCTGGGGTTGGAGCTATGTCAAAAGAGGAAATACGGTAAATATAAATATAAGGCACAACCATTTCTAGCCCACAGAGATACCTGGCATCCCCTTATAGTTGAGTCAAGTCTCCACTCTCCCCCATCTCAGGTCAAATCTATGCAACTGAATTCCTCCCATGTTTATTTAGGACTGCCAGTCCTTGGACCCTACAGGATCCAGGAACTCTGAACAACTCTTAGAGTGCTTCTGAACCATGGGCAAGCTGTGAGCCGCTGCGCAAGGCTGACTTCCTTCTCCCTCTTTCATCAGAAGACACATTTTGCTTTCGAATGGCTATTGTAGATCAGTTCACTGTTAGAAAATGTAAGGGCAACAGTCTGCAAATTGTGAAGCGCCTTTGAGAGGGAGGTTACCTGTGTTTTCCAGAAAACTGGACATTGCTAATGCCTTCATGGCAACTGCTAATGCAGGCTTTGCATTCCTGCACACACTCAGGGTTTAATAACCACAGGCTGGGTAGGGAGAGGGATAGTACGTGGCGGCAAGCTTGCTGTGGAGAATATACATCTGCAGCCGTGACCTTCCTATGTCTTCCTCCTCCGTTTGTCCCAGAGGTTTCTACCACAGATGACATTGGAAGCTTTTCTTTTAACTTAGTATAGAAAACTCTGGTCGTCGGCTTAGTCCCCAGGTACGGATTGACTGAATAGGTGAGTCGCAACGGCATCTATAAGTGCTCCCTGCCGCACTGTTCCAGAGCTTAGCAAAAATCTGGTATTTTATCAGAGAGCGAACGATTGCAAAAGTTAGCGTTGATCTTTCACCCCATGGGCACTATTTTGAGCTCTATCATTCACACTATGCCAATGAGGCTAACACTGACCAAGTTCTTTCCGTTCACTATGCTCCCGGCAATGACCCAACTACATGTAGTACTGTACACTTCCTTCAGGTGTTCGTGCCAGTGCCCAGAGGGGCATAGGCGAGCACTCACAGTTACACAGGCATGGGTAAGAGCTATGGGATGACACAGGTGTATCTAATACTATTCAATTTTTTCTATCGGAGGTGTTTTTGTTTTTATGTTTTGTTTTTGAACAACTAACCTCTTGCTCACATCTTGAAGGGATGCTAACAGAGAAGAGGATACAAACACTGGCTTTACTTATTTTCTTTAAGCTAAAACATTATATGTATCTTGTTTTGTGAGTTGGTTCCAGAGCAAACTAGCTACATTAGGTTTAATGCTGTATAAAGATGCCTTGCTGAGTGGGTAATATTAGCTTAAATGGGTTCTGAATTGTGTTTGAAGTGGCTTATTGCTTACAAAAGGCAGAGAATCCAGGCTGAGTCGCCAGTCCAAACAGTATATTGCTCACAGTTCCCCAGTGGAACCAATGGGAACACACAGCTAGAGTTTATTTGCTTAAGCTCCTCAGGTGTCACAAGATTTTACAGAGCACTTCAGTATTTTATGGCCATGCTTTCTTAAGGTAGGCGGTCATTTTGCCCCCCACGGGACATTGGCAAGGTCTGGAGTTATTATAGGCTGTCATGAGTGGAAGAAAAGGATGAAGATGCTGTCTGTATCTGGTAGGTAGAAGAGTGCTGCTAAGTAAGTACCATATACTACACATGGGAGTCTCGTGCAACAGAATCATCCCTCCTCAAATGTCAACAGTGCTACATTGGCAAAACCTTGCTCTCAAACACAGTTATGGTGAAATGGCCTTTTGGGCAGCTCATTTCATCCACTACAACCTTTCCTAACATCTGTATGTGCCAGGAACCCTGCTAGCATTCTGAGAAGTGTGGGGATGATGGCAAGACAGTCCCTGTCCTCAAAGAACTTCCTTGTTTGTAGGCAGCCCATGGTTCATTGAAAAATGAGATGTGTGCTTTTAAAAGGCTCTTGTTCATTTATGCATGACTGTTATTTCTTTAGCATTTCATTTTTTATTCATTATTCATCATTGAAACCCCATGGATTAGAATTAATAGAAATACCTTGGCTATGTAGCACCCATGGCCTGAGTGCAAGGCCTTCATTTTCAGAACAGCATTCTGAACCAAGCTGAATGACACAATCTAATTGTATTCACATTAGATTTTTTTTTTTTGACAATTCATGGTATTGGCCATCCAGTGATCCGTATCACCAGTGACAGTAATGAAAACGCCAAAGTCATTGTACCATGAGCCTTTTCTCTCCCCTTATCAATTGTCAAGGCAGAGGCTGAGTCACTCGAACAATTTTTCCGATTGTGTCTGACAAGCACACGCGTGCTCAAGTGTGTCTGGATTCTGACTCGTCAACAGGCTTTCTACTTTCGGTGTTTGCAACGGGAAAGATGAGTGGAAGCAGAGTCCCCAGATGCTAAGGCTGGAAGGGAGCTGCTGCTCCCACAAGGGGTCCAGAGACTCAGAGCAACGACTTGCTTTGTCCTACAACTCAGTTTGTCATGATGGAGCCAGCACTAGAAACCTGGCCCGGGGGCCTGCAAAAGTCCCCTGACCAAGATCACGATGACGAAGATCCTTTCACGTTGTAATGCCTTTAAATAACAGGCTTTAGAGAGAATCAAGAACCACAAGGCCCGTGCAGGTAAAACTATTACTCCAAAGCACACAGACTATAGGAATAAAGAGACCTCCATGTTCCCAGTCAGGGCATTCTCATCTCATTCTACTTAATGTCAGTCATCAGGCCCTGATATGCTCATGGCTACAAACACTGCTTTACATTTCCCCTGATCTTAATAACTTCTTTTCTAATTATTAAGCCTTATTTCTAAATTTAATTTAATTTATTTATTTATTGTATTGTGTCTGTGCACGGAGGTCAGAAAATAACTTTGAGAATCAGTTCTCTTCTTCCACCATGAGTTCTGGAGATTGAACTCAGGTCTTCAGGCTTAGTGTTAAGCACCCTCACCTTCTGAGATCTTTCTGGCCCCTTGTTTCTACTTTTAAAAAATTACATTTATTTTCATGTTAATAAGCCAGGCTAAAATTTGTATGCCATAGGCTAACACATGCATGAATCGCAAATGAGCATATCAACAAGGCCATAAGAAACATCAGTGATGTTGTGGACTAATAACACATCTGTGTCGATGCTTTGTGTACTATTGTTTGTGAACCTTACCGCCATTATCTGTCACGCAGATCTAGGACAACCTGCTATCAATGTTATGTAAAAAGAACACTAGAGAATGGAGTGGACGTGTATGCCGTGGTAGCCGAGTTTGTCACTAGAGCTATGGGGACTGTTATCAGTAGTACCAACAAGCCTGAGATGCTAGATACTGACCCCAGTAGCTAGCTTAGTGACCAGAAAAAAGGCATGATACTCAACAGGTTTTCGAACCCAATGAAAGGACACTCACGTGAGTTGGTGGACGGCGTGGTGGAAGTCACAGGTGTCAGATTCAATTGGGAGATGTCAAAGTCATCACAGTCGTCTGTATCTTGTGCCACCCCGACTTTGTTGAAGTAACTGGAGAAGGCCTCTGAGGTACAGGTCAGGGAGGGCTGGTCAGGCTTACGGGAGGGCACGGGTGGAGGCTGGACCATCTGGAAATCCTTAAACATTTCCTTCCCCATTTTCTGCCTGGGCTTGTCACTCTGTGGACTTGACCTGGCAGAGTCATTCGTGCCTGGGACGGTTGCAAGGGGGGTGAGGGGACCTTGGAACATGGCAGCTGGTAAAGGCATAACAGTTTGTGTGGGCATGAAGGCGGTTGGCGGGAACTGCCCGGCCACAGTTGGCCAGGGTTGCTGGGTGGCAGGAAAGAGACCTGGCTGGCCCCATGCGATGGGCTGAGCTCCTGGCATCACCTGAGCAACGGGCGGCTGAGCACCCATGGCGATCTGCTGTTGAACGAGGGGCTGCTGGCCCCAGAAGGATGGGAGAACGGCACCCATAGCGACATAACCTGGAATGGGAGACAGGAGGGTCAGGCATCCTGAAGAGGAAAAGTCTGTGGATCTGAGTGATTGACAGAAATGCACCTCCCATTTACAGCGAGGAAGCAGGGGTCTGGCTTTTCACTTCAGCCTCTGGAGTTCTAACATTCAGAGTTCCACTTTGCATGCTGTCTGCCGACTGAGAAACTTAGTGAAAGTTAGGTCTCAGATACTTTCAGCAATTAAGACTGTTCTCAGCTGATCAAGCAGAGGCAAAGTGAAATCACAGGCAAGGCTGCCTTCCACTGAGATACCCCAGCTCCTGAACTATGAAATTCGGGAAAGTAAAGCAATGGTAAGAACGTTATTATTCCCCAACTCAAGCTGTGTTTCATTCCCTTTATTTATGACCTTTCCCATGAAGGTTCGCCTGGCCTGCCCCCTCCAGAAGGTAGATGTCCCGAGGTCAGGAGGCTTATGTCTTTCTCATGTGGTTGCCCCAAGTCCTAGCACAGTCTGGCCTCTGTAGACGTTCACTCAGTGTCAGGGACAGTCATCCACACCTTGAATATAGAATTACATTAGCCTTCAGCTCATCCCGCTGAAATAGAAGATAATGTATGCCCATCTTATAGACAGGGACCTGAAGCACTATTCTACTTCCTCACAAAATTTCTGCATGTTAGATACTGTTATGTCCATTTAGGGATGAGGAAAACTGATGCCCAGAGAGGAAAGGCAATTTGCTTAGGGTCACACAGCTTGCACAAGGTAGGATGAGGATCTAAACTGAGCTGAGTCCATCTCTAGTCAGTACTCTCTTTCTTGTGTTACATGCTCATATCCAATGGCCAAAACCTATTTCAGGTCTTTCACAGTCACTGGGTTTAGACTACCACGGAATGTGTCAGCACACTCTGGATCTACTGGAAAAGGTTTCATGCTTTCAGTGGTCCTCATGCTTCTCAGGGGGCACAGTGGCCACTTACATGGACACCTAAGCCTAAGAGACAAGTGGTCATTCAGTCATGGCAGAGGGTAGAGAAGCTAGACTTGCCCAAAGAAGCATTTTAATGGCTACCAGAATGAAGTTACAGGTGCAGTACAGTGAGATCAGAACAAAAGGGAGCGGACTCAGGGTATCCTAGCAACGTCTAAAGGGATGATGGACAGGTGCTGTGGCAATGATAACATCATTGTTCATATCAGTAACTCTGGTGAGCCCACAGTGATTGCATACAGACAACCTTGTTCTAGTCTCAGATTCAACTGTCCCTCAACAGACTAATTCAGGGTCAAGTCAACAATCAAAGTCTGGTCACTTCTACACCTCCCTGCCATGCTGCCCCAGGAGGAAGCTTTAGACAGGGCACAAGGACTTGCTGCTGAATCTAAACAGTGTTAAAGGATTTTAAACAATGAAACAGACATTCTACCAGACAAGTCCAGTTGTACTGGGCATGAGGGATACTGTTAAAACTTCAGATTTGTTCACACTGCTTCACCTGTTACCTACTCATGTAGTGACATGACCTACCAACACACTAAATGACAAGTGGGCCACTTGGTTCTGATGTACTTTGACATAACTAAATTATTCTTAGAGGGATTGCCACCCCCCAAGAGTAAAGAGGAAATTTGTGGGATGTTTTAGTTGTTATGGCAACTACAGGGAAGCCTGGGGTCTCATGGTATTTAAGGGGCTACCAGCATTTACAGCAGACATAATTTGTGAGACCAGTGCACAGAACAATGAATGATTCCACCTCCTGTTTTTGTTTTTTTTTTTGTTTTTTTTTTTTTTTTGGTTTTTCGAGACAGGGTTTCTCTGTGTAGCTTTGCGCCTTTCCTGGGACTCACTTGGTAGCCCAGGCTGGCCTCGAACTCACAGAGATCCGCCTGGCTCTGCCTCCCGAGTGCTGGGATTAAAGGCGTGCGCCACCACCGCCCGGCTCCACCTCCTGTTTTTGAATGGGTAAGCCTGGGTGGACTGAATGGCTCAGGAATTTAGTTTTTTTTTTTTTTTTGCATAGAGTCAACACCTCTGACTCCTCACAAACGTAACAAGTGTGCACACTCAAAGAAAAATATATTTCATTTCATTTGGAACATTCAAGAGTTTTCTTGAAAATGGTCATAGACAGAAACACTCCTCATGGAGGCTGGTCTCAGCCTATATTTTCAGCTGTAGCATTTACTGGTGACTCTATTATCAGGTAAGATCATCTTATTACTCATCATGTCCTGTAGTACGGTCATGCCTAAGTATTTCTAAATTGAAATGCATCCTTTATTATAAATCACTTTTCATTTCAATTCCATGCTATCAGTAGACATTACACTGATTAAAAATGGTGTCAGAACATTATGTTATTATCTATGAGTTTCCAAACTGCAGATATTTGTTATAAAAAGAATGATCTAAGCTTCAGAAGTGGTTACTTATCCATGGATCTTTCAATGACCCTGGTGACTCTATTGCCGATTTTATCAAGAGAGAAGAAACTGAAGCTTCCTACCCAGCCATGCCACCATCCTCCTTCCCAATGCTCTTCTAAACTGCAAATGCATCTGTTCTTTGATGATGGGGTTCTAACCTAAGAAAACCCACGGTAAACTCCAAATTCTGCAGGGCCTAACCTACTGAACAGCTTAGCTGAGCAGCCCAGTACATTGTAGAGTGACCTTTTTTTCCCTCCTGATTGCATGGGTGACTGGGAGCCACAGCTCCCTGTGGCTGCCCAGCATCCACATAGTACTGTACCACATATTGTTACCCTGGGGAAAGATCAACATTCACAGTGTGGTTTCTACTGAATGCTTATCGCCATCACATAAACACAAAGAAAAAAAAATCCTAAGGAGAAGCATTCTGAGTCACAAGTTAGGGGTCTGTGTGGCACTTCACTGTTTTGAGCATAAGGCTCAGATAAGGCTTGGCTCCTGAGCACCGGCTGGTGTATGGATCAAGAGGAGGGGCAACTCCACCATATTTTTCTAAGAGTGCAATGTAAGATCCACAAGTACTGTGATCTCTAATGGTTCTACTGCTGGTGGCAGCCCCCTGCCCCATATTTTCTTTCTTTTTTTTTCCCCCCCACAGGGAGCTAACAGATGGGCTAGGCACAATTTTTGGGAGAGAGCTATTAGCATGTCTCTCTGGCTTCAAGCCATCTGCTCCAGACCAAAGTATAACATTCAGAAGAGAAAAAGGCAGCATTGGGTAATTGGGACCATGTTGGGAGAATTTACAGATCTTATTCAATTTTCCTGGTTAGGGGAGGGGGGCTGTGTAGCCTGAGTTCTCCCCAAGCCTGGGGGCTACCGCTTTCTAGCCACAGGCCTTATGCATGCCTGAAGGGGATCGTCGGCGCCGGGATTAAGGCAGCACTGGTCTCAGGGAGCAGCTTCATGGCAGCCGCTGCAGCCGCCACCTAACAACGTGTTCGCTGCTGCAGACTTGCTAATGTGTGCAGCAGTGGAAAAGGATGAGGTGCCAAGGAACAGCTGTTTGTGTCACAAAGTTCGGGGAAAACAAACCTCTTCCCTGCTAGCTAACTGCATCCCCACCTTGCAGTTGTTTTTTTTTTTTTTTTTTTTTAAGTGTTAAAAATTGCAATTTATAACAAGATGCCAGCTTTGGAGACACGCCTACCCATGACTGAGAAAAGGAAAACAAAACCAGACTAAACTATAAGGAACGCATTGAAAACAAAGGGTCTCTGTATTTGTAGAGAACTTGTATGGTACCTCCTAGCCACATTGCCTCATTTGACTCATACAGTCATCCAAAAATATCCACACTGGATGCCTGGCTCTGATTCATTCTCTAGAGATGCAGAGGAGAAGAAAACAACAGCCGCCCCCCCCCCCCCCCCCCCCCCCCCCCCCCCCCCCGCCTTTTTGGTAGGGGAGCAGATCCTTGTAGTAAGCCTCTCGGGTAGCTATTACCACTATCTGTTTAATTTGTATGCATAAAATTCTACTTCCATGAGGGCACGGCTTGTACCACACACTTAGATGAGCAGCAAAGAATGGACCCCTGGTAAGAAGCACATACCATCCACCACGGAGCTCTTCCTTAGAGCATACTTCTGAGCAATGTTACAAAGGTATGACACCTCTCACAAGGCTCTTAGCACAGCTCTGGGAGGTCAAATCACCATCCCACATTTTATAGGTAAGGGCCCAGGCTCAGCAGAGAATGGGCGGGGGTCATCTACAGCCGGTTGGTGTCAGGGCCTACATTCTCCAGTCCACCCAGGCTACCTCTGCCATGAGTAGCCAAAAGACTAAAGACCTAAACTTTACTATATGCATTAAAAAAATTCCAAGAAGATAAAAGAAAAAGATAAAGATAGGGTAGGACAGGGCATATGTCCTTTGACTTTCATAATCAGAGCTATGTTAATAAAATAATAACAGCCTTTCCCACACTGAGTACCTACAATGCACCAGCATTTCCCAAGGTGCTTAATGATCTCATTTAGTTCTCATGGTATTGACCCAAGGTATTGTTTTTCAATCCAGGTATGAAGATACAATTTTGTCTCTGACAGATTATCTGTCCCGACATCTAAAGCCAGGATCCAAGCCTGGCCAGGAGATTTGGAAGCCAGCTAGGCAGCAGCTAGCTAGCTTTTGTGGGCCTGGTCCACTTCTTGACCTTGTCTCCCTATAGCTGGCTAGATAGATAACTTGTGCCAGGGAGACAGAGGTACAACAGCTGGTGACATTTTAACACCAGTTCAAGAGGGAAAAGCTCAGCCTGAGGATGACCTCAAGCATAGTTTATGTAAAGACAGAAAGCAAAAATACACTAATGCAAATTAATTTTAGACGTATGCTCTGAAAGTTGATCAGATTTTTCAATAATCCAATGAGATAGCATCACAAAGACAGACATCTGGACACATAGCTGGCTAAGTAGTAAGAGACTACACTCTTCAAGCTGGCCTGGGAAAAAAGCAGAGTGGTCCTGTGTCTAACCAAGCTCTCCAGGGCATCTGTAATCAAATATGAGTGTAGAGGGACACAGGAAATGACACCTGGTGCCATCTTGTCCTTTAAAGAGAGGAGGATGGACGTAGGAGGGGGTCAAACTTCCTCCCCTTGCCTGGAACACCCTTAACCAAGAAGCCTGTCTGCTTCCTTGGCCCTTCACCCTCTTGATGTTGCCCTACTTAAGACAGCCTCCTGTCCATACCCTCTCTGGCCAGAACTCTGGTGTCCAGTCTCTGCTCCAGGCATCTTTTCATCCCATAACTTGCACATTCTAAAGTGTTGCACAACTGATTTATACTATGGCTTATGACTCCAGCTAGAGGGAAGGCCTCTATGTTCACTGGTATACCTCAAGCACCTGGAACAGGAGCTGGCATAAAGTGGGCACTCAGTGAATACTTGTAGAGTAAGCATGTCCAAAGATTAGGAAGTATGGGGTCTAGCATTGTTATCATTGATCTTTATTGACAAAGCAGTATGACAATAAGGCTCAAGCGCAGGCGCACTCCTGAGAGACATTTTTATTCATGTTTAAAATGACACATTCTATTTTACTGTTCTCAAGATTTTAATGTCCATTTTGTACTCAGAAAATAAGTCATCATCACTATCCCATCTCAGAGATGACTAAAAGATTCACAAGGGAAGCTTGGAAACGAATACAGTTCCAGGTGGCCCTGTAGATATGTCAAGGCCAGTCACTACCAACTTCATTGCTTCTAAAAGTTTGTGATGATTCTTAGACTCAAGAGGAGGAGCTGTATTCCAGAACAGGCTATGAATTTTTAATTTATATACAATAACAGCAAGGTTTATATTTAGTAGCGAGAACTTGCTCCTAACACTATATAATTAAAATTAATTATTTACATAAAAAAGCACAAGCAGATTTGTATTCTAAAATATTCAAGCTCTCATTTGCTGTTTACAAGAATAAAGCCAAGAGAGAAATAGTGAGCCTGCAACTCGGAGAACCTAGGTGGAGGGAAAGGCAATACTCCTCTAGGCTCCCAGATAGTTAAATGAACTAAACTCACCCATCAGTGGCTCTTTCCAAGTGGAATGGCTTGGCTACCTGGAGTGGCAGATATCATGGGCACCAAGTATAACTCCTGAGTTGCCACCCACTTGTAACTTACTTGCAGCACTGTGACCATAGGTTACCCTGTTGTAAATATAGTCTACATATTTTAAAGGATACTTGGAAAATAAAAAGATGCTTTCTAAATCTCTAAAAATTACATTCTCTTCTCAATACACTACTAGCAGTTCACTGTTGTCCTACACCGCTCCCCATGTGGGTGGGGAACCTCTCTTTCCTTGAGCCCAGCAAGGATTTAAGAGGTCTGTTTCTTCTCTCCTGCACACCATCTTCCCTGCTGCTGGCTGAAGTGATCAGGAGGAAATGGACCTGTAGTGATTTGCATGTCTATGTGCATGATACCATGTTTCTCAAACAACCCCAAGTCTTTGCTTCTTTCTTTCTTTCTTTCTTTCTTTCTTTCTTTCTTCTTTCTTTCTTTCTTTCTTTCTTTCTTTCTTTCTTTCTTTCTTTTTCTTTCCTTCCTTCCTTCCTTCCTTCCTTCCTTTCTTTCTTTCTCTTTCCTTCCTTCCTTCCATCCTTCTTTTCTTGGTTTTTCGAGACAAGGTTTCTCTGTGTAGTTTTGGAGCCTTTCCTGGATCTCGCTCTGTAGACCAGGCTGGCCTCAAACTCACAGAGATTCTCCTGGTTCTACCTCCCAAGTGCTGGGATTAAAGGCATGCGCCACCACTGCTGGGCCTGAGTTTGGAATTTTCTAGGTGGCATCAATACCCACAGCTTTGTGTTGGACCACCTGCCCACTGACATGGCTGCCTCGTGTCTCCTGATGAGTCACAGGCGAGAACAGGGCTCCTCTGATGTTCTAACAGTATCTGGCACTGGTTCTGTTGGCTGTCTGAGTGAGGTCCACAGGAAGTAGGAGGGAGGAGGGTGGGCTTACCTGAGGGTACAGCAGCAGTGCCAAAAGACACAGAGCCAAACACATCTGCACTCCCCGGAAGCGTCTGGGATGACGACGGGAGAAAGGCATCACCTGGGGTTGCAGGAGTCTGCCAGACAGAGAGGGGCAAGGGGACAGATGCGTGAGACCTGCTCAGTAGTCCACATGGGTGGAGGAGATGGGAGTGAAGCGGGTGCTGCTAAAACAGACACAGTCCAAGTCACTTACGTGTTTCACAGGCTGTGGGTTGGTGACAGAAACATTATCTTACCCCCTTCCTCCAGACCTGCAGTTAGGACTAAATGAAACCATGCATGCAAATGATTATATTACTTAAGTTTTTCTTAAGCACCGTGCATGAGCATACAGTCGATGCTCAGCACATGATGGCTAGTATGAAAATTCATTTGAGCCCCTACCTCTGGAGGTTTTCAGGCCACCAACTTATTTCATCATATATGGCTTTCACCACTTGTAAGTGGTCAATTCAATCTGAAATGCACACACTTGAACCCTACTGTATACTCAGTTTAGAGCTTGCCATTGATTAGGTGGTCAGGAAACAGTTGGCTAAATAAGCCAAGAAAGCTTGGTGAGTGGATGGAGTGCAGGCCTGTGTGTCCTGGAGCCTTGCAGACTCTTGCTTGAACCTCCTGCTTGTAAAAGAGAAGGAAATATTTTCAAGACGACAACCTAACAACGGCAGCGTGTCTGGGAACTTCTAGTACCAACCCGGCCCAAGCTGCAGCTCCAGAAGGTCAGCTGCATGCTGCTGGGTAAGGTGAGAGTTATCAATAGGAACATCCACACCTGTTAACTGTAGGCTTTTGCCTACGGAGTGTAAGCCTGCTGGATGCCATAATATCCTTGCTGGTCCCCGCCCCCTCCGTTGGAACAGACTGGGGCAAGCAATTAATCCTGAAACCATGGCAATTAGACAGGGCCATTTTTAGACCGTCAGCTTCCGGGATGAACGGCTTTGTTCTGAGGATTACTAAACATCCATTTGGATGGCGCTTGGGTTCAGGGCCAGAAATGCAGCCTTGAGCTGCTGTGTTAAGCATTTTTGCACATAGTCAGAGCTGTTCACTTTCCCGCACATGGCCTCGAAGAAGTCACATGTCCTTCCTGGGTCTCAGTCTGCTCATCTGTACAATGCAGGGGATAAAGAAGAGAGGGCACTTTAGGCGCGCTCTTGCCTATTCTCTACCCCCAGCTGTTACCTGGGGGTGCTGTAGGAGAGAAAGGCTCATGAGAGTGAGTGGCCTGGCTTCTCTGGGAACAAGACAAGATTGCAGTGGACATCAGTTGTTGGGCACAGGGCAGCTGTGCCTGCATTCCCCAGTGGCAACTGTGGGCTGCAAGGGCCATCTGTCCTTGGTGGTGAGATCACAGCCCTTCCTCTGTGAGGTGCACCTCGCCAATGAACCACAGCACGATGCCTGTTTGCACAACTGTGTGGTGCCCAGAAGAGCAGTTCATTCCTCGCAGCTTCAATTGGTGCAGCTGCGGCTGACTGCTCTCTCTCCAGACCTCTGGGGAGCAGGCTGGGTGCGGGGAGAGGGGAACTGAAGAGGGCATGCTGGTGCTGTAGTGACTACTGCAGGGATGGGATTGCTGATAAAAGGATCCTGCACTGAGGTTCTATTTTGCTTTGTTTTTAATTCCATTTTTGTTTCTTTCTCTCTCTTTCCTTTTTCTTGTGTACTCTCAAAGGAAGGCTCCGTGCAATCTCCATCCTCTTGCAAGCAGTGCCCCAGATGCCCTTACTGAGCTGTGGCTGGGAACCCAGAGCTTCATGAGTGGCTCGGGGAGGCACAGGTCACGGTTTAAAAGGCTCAAAGGCAAGCCAGTGGGCAGTGAACACGGAGTGACATGGGGAGGGGGGGAGGAAGGTAGGGGAGAGGGGAAGGGAAGGACGAGGAAGAAGAGGCTTCCTTTCCTTAGCTGCCTACTGTGCTGTGAGGGATCAGGTAGATGCTGACACACACCCTCTCATGCTTCCTGCCTTGTTGAGTTTCTTGTCCATATTCCTAACTCAGCTACCTGCTCTTGGTAGGCACAAACTACATATCTTTTCTGTCTCCCTTCTAAGAGCCTGAAGAGCAAGCCACCAACAATGTCCTGTGGTTGCTGAATGCATGGTATCATTTATTCCTCAAACCAGAGGTGCTCATCTGAATTCTCTCTCCTTCATGGTAAAGGAGACTGAGGTTGAAGAGCAAGTCACAGTGTCCTGTGGTTGCTGAATGCATGGTGTCATTTACTCCTCAAACCAGAGGTGTTCATCCAAATTCTTTCTCCTTCACAGTAAAGGAGACTGAGGTTCGAGAGCATTAGTTGAAATTTACCAGCCAGTCTCTCTCACCAAAGCCCAGACTGTGTCATTGTGTGGCTGGGGAAAAGGGGCCAGGCAGCAGGGCTCAGAGGGCAGTGCATACTTACAGGGGGAGAGGTTATATCAGGAGGGGTGGACATGTCTCCAAAAAGTTCTAATTGGGTCACAGCCTGAAAAGACACAGAGAGAATCATATAAGCAGGAGAGTGAATGCTGCTGGGCTTGCTTTAAAATGTTAGATTGTGAGACTATCCTTTCCTCCATATTCACCATGTAAATGGTGAGGCCAGTCATTTACTACTGCATCTCATGGTCCCAAGGCAACATGCTTGGAAAGAACCAGAATCAATCTACTTCTCTATGCTGTTTTTCTAGGCTTCTTGAGTGATACCCATTTGCTACAAGCAGTGTTAACAGCGCTTCATCCTTATATACCATCAAACGCCAAAAACTATGGACAGAAATGCAGTCCGGAGACTGGTTTCTCTCAAGAGTGGAAACCACCCATCTAAAAACCATCCACCTGTAAGAATGACAAAGGATGACTATGGGGTCCTCTCCCAGTTAGTGCTCCCACAGCACTAGCCCTGAGAGCTAGGAACCATTATTCACACGTTCAGTAAAGAAACTGATTCACATAGAGGTTACACCAAGGTTACCCAGGTCAGGATATCAGGATTTGTATTTTCTATATAGAGAGCATGCAGGCAAACACGCATTCCTCCCGAAGCCTGTCTTTGGGATAAAAAATGTGGTTGGATGAAAAGAAAACATTTCATTTAATACCAGGAAGGGCATCAAAACCAGCCCAGTATACACACTATCAATCACTCCCAGGAACTCCATCCCTACAGACACTGGACCATCCATCTTCCCATCCATCATATGGGGTATGTGAGGGAGCCTGGCCATAGAGCAGAAGAACCCTTTTAAGATACACTTAGAAATTAATCTGCATACACTTTAGCTTCAGGGACCATAGGGATTCTTTGGCCAGGAACCAAATGTCCTGACTTAATTATGCAAAGCACATAATCACACACCTTGCGCGAGCCTGTCCACTGAGCAAAAACTATTTTCCATTCATCTTCAGATCTTAAGCGAGGGCTCGTGATGCAGGCAGCCACAAAACCCAGTTACCAGAAGGTACAGGAAGATGTTGGCTGCCCTGCTACTCTGGTCCCCCACTGACACTCAGCTTTTGCATGGTCATAGTTGGAGCTATAGGATTCATACCAAAAGAGGAACGACCATTTCTTCCGATGCGTGAGGCAGCTCTGAGCTCAGGAGAAGGCCCCATCGTGGGGTGTGCATGTTGCTTCTAACCATTTCAAGCATCTCTCAAGCTTCTCTTCCTCAGCTGGATGATGGAATTGATAATATCCCCTTATATGTTATAGATTCACTGTCCCTAATCTGAAAACACAAAACCTCAAATATTCCAAATCCCAAGCATTCTAAGTGTTGATATGATGCCATAAGTGGAAAATTCCACACCGGACTCCTTGTAAGGGTCATGATAAAAATGCTGGGACACTAAACATGCTGTATGAAGTCACATGCAAGGTATGGATAGAGGTTATATATGAGGCAGAAAGGAATTTTGTATTTAGACTTTGGTTCAGTCCCCAAGGTATGCCATTCTGAATATGTCAAAACCAAGTGTTTTGCTGCTACCCAAGAACACAACATTCTTCCCTCCAAACCCTGAAGAAGCATAAGGTGCTGGGCACCGCACTAGGTGTTAGGGCACAGAACGGGGAACGGCCAAGCCCCAACCGCAGGGAGTGATGGTCTGTGGGGGATGGTAGTCCACAGATGCAGATCCCTTGAAGGTAACATGACAGGAAGGGGTGACCAAAGTCTCTGTGGGGGCAACTGGAACCCAGTCTACTAGGGGCAGAGAATTTAGTCAGAGTTTTCCAAAGGAAACAGCCTGTCTCCAAATCCTACAGGAGGGGTACAGTTAGCGTGGCGACAAAGAAGAGGAAGGACCCTGAAGACACATGGAACTCCACAAGCCAGGGAGAGCACTGCTGGAGGTGTGGTTTGGTTTGGCACTCCCAGCAGGCCGCTCTCCTGGGACATGAGCGGGCAAGGGAACTGGACAAGGCTGAAGAGGCACTTGGGTACTTCTCACGGGTCTCCCTCCCCGCCGACTCTCTCCTAACAGCTTTCCTCTCACACGGTGACAATCCAGCAGCTGGCGTGCACATGGCCACTGACAGCAGGGTGTGCTCCTAAATCTGGACTCTCTTATTTTCTTCCGCAAGCCTTCTTTGGCCTGCCAACAACATCTCCCCTGATATGGTGAAACCTACCCTTTGGTTCCTTCCCTTCTGCATGAAAGACTAACTACTTAATGAATTCAACTGAAGCTTCTGGGCTTCCTGGAGTTTGGATCTCCATGCTTATAAAACGGCTCAGAACTATTTTCAGCACTGGGAAAATATTAAAATGAAGTTAATAATTAAGTCACACAATTTACATCTCAAATGTGTTGAACTCACGGCATACTTTTACTAACATCGTAAAGATAATTTATTGGCTAATTTTCTCCTTAAGCACAACTTTTAAAATAACCTTCTTTCTTGAGATATAGCCCTTCTTCTTGCCAAATGATTTTCACTCAAGGATTAAACGAGAAAAACATGGGGAGGCATAAAACATAGGCTGTTATTTCGTTTCATTGGATTTGCTGTTTAAATAGAACCCCGAGTTAATTAAATTTTATAGAAAAAGGGGGTTCTTAGGCCATAAAATTAAAAATAATCTGAATAACCCCATATGATTGAGAATCAGGAACAGTATCTATTTTCACGGCCCTCCCCCATGTGAACTCCGGCCGCTTACTTGTAACCTAATAAACCATGTTCCATCTGAAAATACTGTCCTCATCCATCATTTTAAAGGCCTCAAGAGAATAAAGCTAAGAGTCCACATTTGTAAAACACTTTACAGCTCACAATAAGCTTTCCCATACATTATCATCATGTCTGACACCCCCTGAGCCCAGGGAAGTCAGCTCCATCGCCACAGTCTGTACTTTACAGATGGGTTAACTGAGGCTGAGGTGAGTGACCCGCTTGGGATCAGCTGGGGAAAAGGAGTTCGGGGTGCGTTGTCCTGCAGAGCAACCAGACCCCTTTTCAATCTATCTGCTGATTCCCCAAGCCCTGGTCAGCTTTGTTTAATGGTGGTAGTTAGCTTTATGATATCTCTAATCAGAAGCCAGGGTTCCCAAGAGACCTGCTACGGTGAACGCCCATGGGAGTCTATTTGCGTCTTCAGCTCCAGATGTCTGCTCATGATAGAGGAGGGACCTACCTACCACCCAAGCATTGTGAAGGTCTTCTGTACAGATGTAACTATAGGTGGCAGATGGGTTTCTTTTAGAAGATACTGGAATTTTCCAATAGTAGGTGGAGTGAGGCTGAGGCTGCCATGGCCGGTGATGGAGATAAGAAGCTGACAGGTTTGGGTCAAGCCCCTCAATATCTCCATCAGGCCTGGCCCTGGCCTAGTCACTTTGATTTGAACAAGTGGCAGTTTCTCAGGTATATAGAACACTGGAAAACTGCTGGCTCAAGAGTAGTCCCTTGCCCTTCTTTCAACATGATGGCAGAGAGTAGCCCTAGAACCCCCTGAAGGGAAGTTTCCATGACACAATCAAAGAAGGATGAGATGTCCTGGGCTGGCCCCCACAATACATTCTCTCAAAGGCTCAATCCCTATGTTTTGGGTACAGGAGATCCTGGGATCCTTCAGGAAATGTACAGGGATTCTTATCATACGTTGTCTACTGTGCCAAAAGAAGGGACATAGACCTGAGGACAGCATGCTCCTGCCCCTGTTTTCAGGAGCTGGATGCTTTATGGAAGACAGGCCTATACATTCAGTTCACACAGTGCTAAGGAGGGCAGAACACAGAGGGTCTGAAAGGAAACCCGTCTTCGGGCCCCTGCATGAGCTCCTTCTGCAGTCACTCATTCCTTTCCCCACTGCCTTCTCACCTGTCTATCAGGACACAAGTAAAGACTTTGCTGTATCCTCCCCCCCGCCCAGAATGTCTGGAATGTGTTAGGAGACCTCTAAAACACTGGTTGAATGAAACAAAGAGGTGTTATTGCCTTTCCATTTCCCCTTACGTTACAAACACACACACACACACACACACACACACACACACACACACACACCCCTATCAGTATCTTATCACACACACACTCACTTACACATACTTCCCTATAAGTATCTCATCACACACACACACACACACACACAACATACACACACACACACACAACATACACACACACACACACACACACACACACACACACACTTCCTTATCAGTATCTCATTACACACACACAGACATACACACTCCCCTGTAAGTATCTCATCATACACATGCACACCATTTGTACATACACTCTTATTACTGGACCCATGACATCTTTAGTTTTCCTGTGAACATTGCAATGGGCACCTTTGAGCAGTACAGAATAGAAAAATTGTCATTTATGCAGGTGGACGAGCACATGATGGGACACATGAGGATAGCCAGAAGAACTCTGATTTAACAGGACCCTAGAGGTCTTACCTTGGTTGCCTGAAGAAGCTCATCAAAATCCACTGACAGATTTCTGTTCTGTAACCACAAGGCATGATTGATGAACATGAAATGAGTGATGGTCCAACAACATGAAACAGTTAAACAGACAGGACCCTCTCATTCTTACCGGCGTGGCTGCAGCAAAGCGCTCTTCAAAATCGTCCAGTGGCTGGCTACTCTGCAAGTGCAAGGGATGATGAATGAGGAGGGAGTGAATGACACACAAATGACATGGATTTATGAGTTTAATGATGATGGTAGCTATGGTTTTACACTCCCGTGGTCTCAAGTAGGCGGGAGCAGATTCTGATGTATGGCGAAAACCCTGGGATATGTTTTCAGCATAACCAGATGATAAAGCACAGGCCTGATTGGGAGATACAGCAACAGCATGTCTGTAACTCTAAAGTCCATCTTCCTGTAATTATGCACACCACTCAGCTTGGTGCAGCAGTGCCTATAGGTAAGAGAAAGGTGTCTACAGTGGACAGTCTGCCTTGAAAATGAAGATGTGCCATCATGTGATATTAGCCAAACTCAACTGTTTTTTTTTTTCTTGGCAATTCTTTTAGTTGTTAACAGTATACAAAACAGTGAGTTCCATTATGACATTTTCATATTTGTATGCAGATACACACATATCTACACACACACACCATCAACCAGTTGTGCCCATCTTTTGTGCCAGCTCTTCTCTTTACTCAGCAATCTCTTCCCACCCCCGCTAAGCTCAGTGGTCCCCACTTTCCTAAGCCCAGCTGAATGCCACCTCTGCCATGAAACTCCTTCCTCTTGGAGGTCTCAGCACCTCAGCTGCACCTGTTCTGCTGAGAGTTCTCTCATGTGTGCAATTCATTCCCAAATGCCCTGCAGCTCCCAAGGGAGGGTCTAACGCACAGCCCTGGCCAACAGGAATGAATGAATCTGTGAATGAACAAGTGGCTGGCAGCTGGCCAAAACTAACTCCTCTCTTAACTTTTAGTTCTACTGCATATATTATGTATCATACAAAATGTATAATATCTACTACACAGGCATATTTTTAATGACCTTGTTTTGGTCTATACCTACAAGCTAATTATTCTTTGGATAATTTCCAAGTAGCTCAATGTTAGTAGAGTCTATATCTACTGGCATTCAAATTGAGGCATTGCGCATGTGAAGAGAGATGATAGTGCTTCCTAATTTTGAGTAGGGCTCATTGTTGGCAATGGAGGAATGGGGAGACTGTTGTCCCCCATTTGCCAAAATCGCCTTCACTCTGTCCACAGAAATTGTGACTGCTACTTCCCTCATTCCCATCCACAGGATGTAGAGCTGGGCAGGAGAATCAACACGCCCAGGACCACTGCCATTCAGAACAACCATCCATAAATCCTGCCACCTGTCTCCACCAGGGTCTGTCTCCCCATGGTTCACCTGTGGCGACGACAAGATGAAAAGTCACGATTGCAATAACTACAGAACTACTCCTTCCACTCCTGTCGGCACTGATAATTATTAGTATTGTTATTTAGCCACAGGTGTGTGGGGCTGTGGGAAGAGAGCAACAGTCTAGGAGACCATGTAATCTATGGTGTGGCCTAGAAGGTTAAGGTTATGTCACTACATCCCTTATAAATTCCAATACTCCTGGGGATTTATGGCAGGGCCCCTACCAACTAGCTCTGGGTCATAACTTTTAATAAAAACATTTTTTAGTGTCCAAAATCTCATTACATCTGTCCAATATAAAAAAGCAAATGGCTTCAGAACATGATGGATGAATTAAATAAATTTGAAAAACAGCCCGTGGTGGAGGCTCATAAAAGCCTCACCATGTCCCACATAATGAAAACGTGGGAGGACTTCTAGCATCGCATGCAGCTGTCACCTTCCTGGTGACAGAAGAGGTGGCCTCTGGGGAGTTGCAGAGGTGAGGCTTGATGGGTGATTTCTGTACATTCAGAAGAAGATCAGTCTAGGAATCTAGATGAATACATCTATCTATGTATAAATACATAGATATCTACCTATGATAGATAGATAGAGTTAGTCATGCCACCTCTTGGCCACATGACTCTGGAAGTCAAGGAGCCTTACCTTTCTCAATTTTTAGGTAGCACATACCTAAAAAAAGCCATTCTTTGAGTCTTACTGAGATGTATGTACAGTTTTGTTTGGTATTAGGCACAATGTAGATGTTAAATAAACCAGAGCCATTATTTCGTATCATCTTCTCCTATCTCTTGGTTCATTTTAACAACATTTCTACACAGGCTTTATAACGTGAGGAAACTATTGTTACATGGTGTTTGGGACTAGAATGAGTAACCTTTAGTCTGTTCTTGACTCCATTTCCTCCTCCTGGCCTTGTTCCTAGGTGGATTCACCAGACCATCTTCTTCCAGGTGGTATCTCTGATACCTTTGGTCCTCTGCTGTCTGACTTTGGCTTGGTCAATGCCCCAGGCTCCTTCCTCCTGTCTGGTGTGGCCGTAGGTGACAGTGCACTCCATCTGGCCAGTGGAGAGGTACTTCTATGCAATGACCCCTTTCCCAGCTGACTCATGTCTAGGGCCTGGAATCCATCCCCTTGCGTCCCACACCCCCAGCACTTGCTTTACCCACACTTAACACTATGTTACAGCTTGGCTTAGCAATTATCTTCAATTATCACTCTTAAAAGTGACAAATATTCCAGGATCTCACATTCTGAGGAGAGATTTAAGGGACTATATTCTCCTACACTGTTTCAGAACTCTTCATAAAGACACCAAAATAAAGTTCCCATGGGGAGTTTCCTTTCCCACAGTCGGGGCATGATGGTTCCACAACTGAGGAATGGGTGAAGGGGGATCAGATTGATGGTGCTCTTGCAGTAAAAATGACTGTGGATGAGATAGGATGTGGGGCACAAATATCAAAAACGATGAAATCATATTTATGGCTGACAAGTCAGGAACTTGACATGGTTTATAATATAATCTTGGGCTGCAGAGCACAATCCTGTGGGGAGGCGTTTACAAAACTCTGAGACCTGAGTGCCAGTCTCTGATCTCTGATTCTGCTGGAGGGGAGGGTATGGGGGGGCAGCTGATTTTGCCAGGATTCCACAGAACCTCAGTGACTCTGATGTGCGGCTGGCTTTTCAAATTGCTGTGCTGGGGAATGAATTCTCTTCAGGAATAATCAGTGAGCATCCTACTGGGAGAACCAAAGGCATCTTGATTGATTAGGTAATGGATTAATTAATGCCTTCAACAAACATTCCCAGTGCATTTCCCACCTGCCAGGACCTAGGCAGGTGCTGGAGACACGGTGATGACTAACTAATACATGGTCTGTGCTCTCAGCAGGGCCAAGATGTGTGGTCCTTGTCGTCCAAGGTGGACAGGAGTGCTCATATGGGAGGACACAGGCTTTTAGCTCTAAACTAGGACCTAGGCCAAGGCTGCAAAAAGAATCAATTCGATTATCCATTTAGAGGGCCCAGGAGGAATGGATTAACTTAAGTGATTTGTAACTGTGCACAGGTGGGTAGTATTAAGGACACCTAGTGATTACAGGCACCCGAATGCATGCTACTTTCCTGAGTGCATGTTTTAACAAGCAAGGCACATGCTAATTAAGACTAAGTCTCACTGGGATACTAGCAGCTTATTCTCCGCACCACCTTCAGCAGAGAGGAGATGGCCACTTC
Organism: Peromyscus californicus insignis; assembly: GCF_007827085.1. Lineage (NCBI taxonomy): Eukaryota > Metazoa > Chordata > Mammalia > Rodentia > Cricetidae > Peromyscus > Peromyscus californicus. Next base: position 47,024,826 of record NW_026294573.1, read on the forward strand.
CTACTTCTTAGGAGACAGTCAAGAAAAGCTCTGCTTGGCAACTGAACAATAGGGTAGGGGCAGCTGAGGCAAGATGATAAACTGTGATGTTGACTTGGGATTCTACCCCAGAGCAGCAGTGTCTGCTAGAACTATGATGATGGAAAGTCCTGCATTTCTCCTGTCCAATCTGGAGAGAGGCATATGCTAGCTTCTGCAGATCTGCTTAATGGGAGCAAATTTGAAAACTTCCTTCGGATTAGTTTCAACTTAAGTAGCCACATGTGGCTAGTGACAGTCGCAGGAGCTAACACAACTAGACAGAAAATGTATGAAAAAGGAAGAGGTCAGCCATACTTCCAGTAATGGCCACTTTCTCAACACTTAGACACCTCATCTGTGTGCAGTTTCTTCAATTCTTTTGGAGGATCTTCCACACTTGCACTGACTGGAATTCTTCCTTGGGAGAGTTCAGTTCCTTGCTATGTCTAGGCAGTACCATGAAATCATCAAATTCAGCTTGCACAGATAGCAACCGCTTTCTGGATCTCAGATTTCTCCTTGTCTGGGCTAAGCCAGAGCCAGGGACTTTTGGGACATTTAAAGAAAAGTTTCAAGTGGAAATTCATGAAGCCTCATCAACAATCAAATGAAATAGAATTCCAGTTAATGCCTGAGCGTGCCAGGCCTTACAAGATGTGGGGCTTGACACTCTTGCTAGACTCAGCGCCAGAGTCTAATGGGGGGGGAGTGCTAGCATGGAGACCTGGCTTTGGGGTGATTGAAATCCTGTCTCTAATTACCCCATACTGGGACTCCTTTTGCAGCCCAAAGCCCTTCTTCCTCCAGCTACTGTCTCAAGACAGTTCTGAGGAATGTCTGGAAGCTTGACTGGATATGCTTGAATGCCATAATGAAGATGGCATCCTTCTTCAAAGAGCACATGGTTGGCTATGTCTATAGTCCCTCAGACAACAAAACGTGACATCTTACTTCCTTGAAGTTGCACTTTGTTGTTGCTCTTTTGAGATTTTGAGAGATGGTCTTGCTATGTTCTGGTCTGGAACTGTGTAGAACAAGCTTTGTAGTAATCCTCCTGCCTCTGCCTTCTGAGACCGGAGTGCTGGGTTTACAGGTGTGTGCCACCATGCCTGGCTTGACTGTGCTGGCATTGTGAGAAGTGATGAAGGGGACAGAGCTCACCCAGGGCACCGAGCAGACCTCAGAAGACCGCTGTGAAGGAGCAGGGATAGCCCAGGCAAAGACTCCAAGTCTATACATAAGAAGCCCGGCTTCTTATGTATAGTCTGTGTCTAGTTTTTCTGTTTGTTTTTATTTTATCTTATTATTGCATTTATTATCATTACTAATTTGTAGATGCCTGGTTGTTTTCTAATGTGAAAAAGAAAGAAAGGGTGTAGATTTTGGTAGGTGTGTGGGGAGATGGGAAGGATTTGGGTGGGGTTGGAGAAGAAAAAACAATCAAAATATCAAATGTAAAAAATATTTTTAGTAATTAAAAAATAGGAATTGTGATAATTAAAAAACTACTCTGTCAATTTTAAACAAAAATAAAATTTGTTTCTGGTTCATCACAAAAAAAAAAAAAAAAAAAAAAAAAGACTCCAAGTCTACATTCTTTATCTTCCCATTTTCATCTCATGTGAAGAAAACATGACGTGCCTGCATTTCAAAGCAGAGTGGCTTAAAGGAGAAGAATGGATGGTTTTAGGAGACAGGGGAGTGGAAGGAGATGTAGGAACAGCAGCTTCAGTACAAAATGCTGTCCCTTGTCTGGCCACATCCTGGGGAAGCGCCTTCAGTCCTGAAACCTAAGTCCCCTCCCACCCCTCCCCGCCCTGAAACAGGGCTGAGGGTGCGAAAGGAGGGGGAAGGGAGGAGAGGTTAGAATATATGAGGAAAGGGGAGGGGGAAAGGGAAGGGAAGGGGAGGGGAGGAAAGAGAGGAATGTGGGAGGAGGGAAGGAATGGGGAAAAGGAAGGAAAGGTGAGAGAAGGGGATGGAGTGAGGGAAGGGAAGAGGATGAGAGGGAGAGAGGGAGGGATGGAGGGAGGGAGGGATGGAGGAAGAGAAGGGGGAAAGAAAAGGAAGCCAGAAAAGAGAGATAGAAGGAGGGCAGGTAGAAGGGAGGGAGAAGGGAACAGGTGTTTTTTGCTTGGCAGGTGCTATGGTTTGAATGTTTTGAGCTCCTAAGAGTTTATTGTAGTTAGAGCTAGACCCCCAGGGTGGCCCTGGAGGGGGTGAGGGAATCTCACAGGAGGAGTCCCTACCAGGAGGTCCCTAGGTAACTCAGGGTTGAGGTATTTCTCATAAAGCTCTTTCAGTAGTTCTTGTGAGCCTTTGAGCTGTCCATAGACAGATGTGCTGACCCAGCTACTCTCTGCTCCTGCCCAAGATAAGTACTTGTTCTGACATCTGGCTCCTTGTGGCCCCTTGCCACTCAGCAGGGGCCTCCCAAAACTAGGGGCAAACACATCTTTCCTCTTTTAAAATCCAGTTGCTGCCAGTTGCAAAGTGAAGGCGACAAAGAGATGAGGGCGAGCTGGTGTCAGGCATGGGGAGCACTGGTCCAGGGCAACAACAAAGTCAGCTGGAGAAGAAACCGAAGGTGGGAAATGGCCTTTCCAATACAGACACCCAGGCTCCTGCTTGTGAACTTCCCCCCACTTTTGAACAGGGACAAGAGTGGACTGTTCTGGATCCACCCCATCAAGCTCTTTTCTCTTCTTGCCACCTCTGACATGAAGACTATATAAACTGATGAACTGGAGTGCTCCATGGTATGGATAAGGGGAAGGTTTCCATTGGAGATATGCGGGAGAGAACAGCCAGAGGTGTCTGGAAGAGCCAGAGCAGAGAGAGAAAGAAGCAGACTGAACATGGCCAGAGACTGGACCTGGCCATGAGAGAAGCAGAGAGATAGAGAGAGGAGAGAGAGAGATGAAAATAAAGCATGTGGGCCAAAGAAGAGCTAGGTACTTGTGATACTGAGGGAACATGGGGAACAGCATGTGTTTTGGCATGCTAACAGGCATTACAGGTAACTATTGTCCCTTCTGCCAGTGAAAGGGAACATGACTCCTTTGGCAAAGGGGGACTTGCTTCACAAGTTCCTGAGAAATGTTTGTTTGTCTCTTCTTCTTTTTCTTCTTCTTCTTCTTCTTCTTCTTCTTCTTCTTCTTCTTCTTCTTCTTCTTCTTCTTCTTCTTCTTCTTCTTCTTCTTCTTCTTCTTCTTCTCTCTTTCTTTCCTTCCTTCCTTCCTTCCTTCCTTCCTTCCTTCCTTCCTTCCTTCCTTCCTTCCTTCCTTCCTTTTTTTGTCTTACTCTTTTGTTTAACCACCAGAATTTGGGGAAACAGTTTCCTGTGGATGTGACAGAGAGACTCCAGGCTTTTATGCCTAAATTTTCTCAAACATACCCAATATAAAAATATACATGGGGATAAGGTTTATGGAACCATGTACAGGCTAGTAATGATTCTGTGGGGAGATACAAACAGCTGGATATCAGTGACAAAGTGAAGGAGTTGTGGACTATCTTGGCTGAGAAATGATGGTACTAGTGTTTAGGTAAGTGGGGCTGGTGATGGTAATGCCTGCTATGTGACTGAGAGTCATGTGTTCCCCCAAGCCATGTCCATCTACTAATCATCTATGACCCACTAAGTGTCTACCATGGTCCTGACCTTCTATTGCAAGGGAAACAAGAGAAACCAGGCAATTTACACACACCCAGGGTTAATAATGAGACAATTCACGCACAGCCTGTAGTATGTGCTGCCCAGTGAAAAGTCATGACATGATTCAAGTGCATAGTACTACTTCCTACCCACTGTCTGTACCATTAAACACACAGCATCCAGCTCAGTCTCAATAGGTGGGTGATGCACGATGTTGGGAAGACTTTGAGTCACAGCACATTAGGGAATAGATGGTGGTGACGGTGGGATCCTACAGGTACAGGGGATGATGCAGCTATTTCAGTGGTGACAGCAAGAGGGCTAGTGATGGGCTGGGGTGGAAGCACTGAGAATCCTGTAGCTGTTCAGTTGCTGAGGAGTTCTAGGAAGGACTGTGCACTTGCACTCCTAGAGACTTCTGGGACCTCTATCCAATCTGTGACCTCATGTGGAAGCCAGAAGATCCGACATCAACAGGAGGACTTAGAGCTTCCTGTTCCCCTCCTTTGGCTGGAGGAGCAGGCTGAGAGACGGCTCTGCTGTTTTTAAATTGTTTCAGACAGAACAAGCAGACTCATACAGGGGCAATGAGATCAGAAAACTAGAAACTGAAGGGGAATGGTTTCCAAAAGCTCAGTTATTTCTTCCTAACTCTTTCTTCCTTTCTCCCCGCTCCTTTTAAAAATCTATTATCCTGTGTCCACATTAGCCAAAACTCAAGGAGTTTTCAAAACCTCCTAACAAGATTTGGCATGGCTTCAGGACTCGCAAAGGGAGTGAATTGGAGTCACAGGAATGTGAAATTGGCTCCTGTCAGCAGGCTGACAGGCTCTCAGCCCACTTCTCAGGCAGAGGGCAGGACACACAGCAGAGCCCATCACGTCCCTTGATGCTATGTCTTCTTGGGGAGACCACTGCTGAGGTCCAGATGGTCCCCAAATGGTCACAAGAAATATTGGATGAAGTTGAGCCCAAATCGAGTGGCAAGAGGCAGAATACGAGCAAATCAGAGGCAATCACAAACAGAGCGATGTCACAGCAAAGGAAAAAAGAGCCAGCAGCCCTTGCCTGCTGATCTGACAGCTGCTCCCTGCAACATGGTTTCCCTTCCTTCTCCACAGGACAGCAGCTTACAAACATGGGAATTCATTTCACTATTTGGTCTTCTTTCTTGGATTTGCTTCTCATGAATCTGATGACCTGTGAACTCTCCCGAGTGTCTACCATGAGCCACGCACCAAGAGGCCCTTGAGCTGCCCCTCTGAGCTACAGCAATCGAGGTTAGGGAAAACTGCAGATGACTAACTCAAGTCACGGTGCAGGGGGTGTCGCAACAGGGAACCATACTGAGCATTTTCACAGAGAATGTGCCATTTTCAGTCACAATGCCATTCACAGAACAGAAACCAACACCAGCCCCGGGGAACAGTCCAAGGAAGCTTTCTGTCATTGCTGGAACAGAATCTTCCAAGTTCACTCATCCCTTGAATTCTTTGTGGCAACATTAGGGAGCTGCTCATCTCATGAGGTCATGTTGAACATGATCTTGTGTCTTAATTAGGGTTACCATTGCTGTGATGAAACACCACACTCAAAATCAAGTTGGGGAGGAACGGGCTTATTTGGCTTACACTTCCACATCATTGTTCATTATCAAAGGACGTCAGGACAGGAACTCAAAAAGGACAGGAACTTGAAGGTAGGAGCTGATGCAGAGGCCATGGAGGGGGTGCTGCTTACTGGCTTGCTCCTCATGGCTTGCTCAGCCTGCTTTCTTATAGAACCCAGAACTACCAGCCCAGGGATAGCATTATCGACAATGGGCTGGGTCCTCTGCCATTAATTACTAATTAAGAAAATGTCTTACAGCTAGATCTCATGAAGGAATTTTCTTAGTTGAGGTTCCCGCTGCTCATATAACTTTAGCTTGTGTCAAGTTGACAAAAAAAAAAAAAAAAAAACTATTCAGCACATTTCCCAAATTTGTTTTTTGTTCATCTTCTGGTTTCTACACAGGCGCCAACACATGTCTAGAAACTGAAACTCCAGGCATACAACTTTTATGTGTGAGTTAGTTCCTGCTGTTATGGTAATCAAGAGTTTGAGAAAATCAACTTAGAAAAGGCAGAGCGGGGCATAATGGATCATGCCTGTGAGCCTAGCTAGCATTCAGGAGGATCACACACGGGGGGTCAGCCTGAGCTACAGACTGAGACATTGTCTCAAGAAAGCTATCCAGGTAAATATGAAGTTGACTTTGACTCACTAGTTTGGAGGTCCATCTATGGCTTATCGGCTCCATTGCTTTTGGCCAATGGCTCATTGTAGAAGAATTGTGTGACAGAGCTAAACCACCTCCCTTATGGCCAGGAAGTAAAAAGCAAGTGTGGAGAAAAGTGTATAGTTCCTCAGTTCTTTTGAGGGCAAACTTCCAGTGCCTGCCACCTCCCAATTGCCCTGCTCTTGCAAACATGCCTTTAGTGCCCTTGGGGGACACTGAACATGCCTGCTGTAACATTACCCATCTACCCCTCCCACGCTGTGAGCTCCAGGCATTCGTGTTGATTCTCTGTCTAGACTATATTCTGGTCTATCTGCCTCTGTCTGTACATAGCCTTCCCTTTTGTCCAAGCTGCTGTTTCCATTCTTACACTCTTACATCCATCGCACACACAGTGATCAAGTGATCTTAGGCTGTATCTGGTGGGTTTTCATCACCCTTGTTATCACAGCCAACCCCTCCCCTCAACCCCGGAACTGTTGCCCCACAGGATGTCACAATTTCTGAACTCCTTCCTGCCATGCTACGGACTACGACCCTGTCTTCCCTCTTCTCCTCCTCCACCCAACAGTTATTTCCACTTTCAGGCCTTGGTCTTACCCATCCTTGTCCTGGCAGTCTTTCTCTGGTTGATTTCTAGTCCTAATTCAGATCTTGGCATAGCTGTCACCTCTGGGAGAAACCTCTCTGTACCACTATGTTTGGTTTATTGGGAGCACGCCCTGACGCTTGTCTGCTTACCTAACTGTTGGTGATCTTACCACGGAAGGAGACCTGGGTCCAAGAAGAAACATGGGCTGATTTTTAAGTCTCCCATCTTTACCACTGTGCCTGACACACAGGGGACACTCAACAATCTACATGGAATAGATGAAGGGTGCATGCTGGATAGAATGATGGATAGATGCCTCGAGAATTTCAGGTTTCAGGAGGTGACTTCCAGCACTGCAGACCCGGGACTGTTATAACAAAGAGGACACTGTGCACACGCCTGCAGGGACAAGGCAGTCCGCTTCTGCCATTCTGAAACCTGGACTCCGGTTTGTATTTCTTCTCTTGCTTGTTCTCTGGTCCCAGGTTACCCTGGAGTGCTGTGGAGCTAGTGAATGAAGATGATCTCACACAGACATGTTTCCTCACGTGTTGTAGTGTGTGTTCTGTGAGACTCTTTAAGTAAAAACAGTCTATCTTGGGTAGGGCCACAGGTGGTTGGCACTGTTATTTCTGGTTCTCTCTGTCTCTCTCTCTTACACACACACACACACACACACACACACACACACACACACACACACACACACTCCTCTCAAGCAAACCTCCAATGTAGACTAGAGAGGAAACAATGGCTCAAACAGTAACATTGAGACCTCATGTCTTCTTGGCCCGGCCAAGGGTTGTACAGGGCAATGGTAATTCCAGTTGATGCTCAGATAGATCTTCTCGATGTGCAGCAGACACGATTCTAAGCACTTTCATGTAGTAACTAATATTATCACAATTGACGTGGGCATTATCACTACCCCCATTTTCAGAGGCAGAAGCGGAAGCATAAGAAGCCTAATCACTTGTCCCATGTCACACAGCAAGAAAATGGCAGAGGGGGCTAGCTTTGGAATACACACACTTAAGTATCAGGCTATAGCGAAGATGGCAAAAGGTAAAAGATAATCTATGTCATAAGATCAAGGTAAGTGGCAAGGTTTTGGAAGGAACAGACATGAGGGCCATTTTTGGAGTCAGCCCTAATACAGGACAGCCTGGTCCTTGTGGAAGGTGTGGCCAGCTGATATGTGTCAGCTCCCCAGAGATGCTTAGAGAAGAGGGCCAGGACACCTGGGTGAAGGTGCAGAGAAAAACATGCAAAGGGCCAAAGGGACAAGGCAGAGACCGGACAGTACAGGAACAGGAAGAAGAAACTGCAACTGTGGGCTGAGAGTGTGCAAGGTGGGAAGGAGGAATATTCTGAGGGATGAGGATGGAGATGTTGCTAACTCACATGGGAGAAAATGATGACAAACTGACAGAACTATAAGCAGAATTGGAGGAAGTGCCATAAAACGTGAATGTCCCCATCACAGGGGACCTTCCAGAGACAGACCTTCCAGTAGTTTCCCTCCACTGTTAGCATCTGGCTTTCAATCTTTTTGTGCACACCACAGACAAAACAATAGTTGCCATGTTCATTAAACTGCATAAACTCGTGGAGGGTTAGAGTCCATTGCTGGGGCTTGGGAAGTCTCATAGAAACACACACGCTTCATCGTATCTATGGGGGTAGGGCTGGAAGTGTTGATTTTAAAAGTCACACAGGACAGACCTGCCACGCAGTCTTTGGAATCACAGGGGCAGCCGTGAAGTCCTGAGCACAGCCCCGACCCTGGCAAGGAGTCAGCAAAGTCTGGCTTCTTGTTTCCTCTCTGGGCTGCTGCAGAAAATAAGCTTTGTGTTCCCTTCAGTTGGGACTGTCACTGATATATATGTTCCCATGCCTCATGATCCTTCATTTAGCTCTTGTTCTTTTTTTTTTTTCTTTGACGAGAGTTTGTTCATTACTCTTCTGTAACCACTAATAACGGCAGTTAGGGAGAGAGAAAGAAGCACAACAGGATGATTTATCCAGAGCAGCGGAATTACTGTATGGAGAGAGAAGGCGCGTCAGCACCGATGGATATTTATGGGGAAGCTGTATATTACAGCTTTGCTCGTTAAGATGCTGTAGTTAAGATTCTGTGAATGTTAATGATCTGTATTAGAGGAATAATGACGGATTCACAGCAGCAGCAGTAGCAGTCAACGGATACCCCACATACCAGATCTCCTAGTCACTTGATGGATGTTGCAGAAGGAGCAGCCGCGTGCGGCACCTGTGCGTGGAAGAGCCCGCTGTCCTTCCTTCTGCACAGGAAGTGCCACCCACAAAAAGCTGCAGGAGCAAGATGGCCAGAAGCCTCCAGCTTTTGGGTCTCAAGCATTCTGGTTTTAGAGGCTTCATGATTCAGCAGAAAAATGTACCAGTTTGGGGCAGTGCAGCCCCAAGACCCTGGTTTGCCCAAGGCAGACCTTATTTAAGCCTATTGTGCTGATATAATTGTTAATAGCGACCTTCCTCCCCTTTCATTTGGAAGTAGACCAGTTTGGAGAATAAACTAGGTCACTCTAGCTTCAGGGTCAAAGGGGTGGATGAGAGAGACAACTTAGCTGTGCTTCTAAGCGATTTAATGCTCTGGTTCCTCAGCACCCCACTGGATGTGGAGGACACCCACTGTTACAATACTTTGGGACAATTTTGAAATAACAACACATGGTGCCTAGAACAGTGGGGTGCTCAATATTTGTTATTAATACTTATTTGTCATCCCTGCTGTGGTGGCTTCCAAGGACTATGGTATTTGAGGAATTAGTCCCTAGTAGGGGGTACTGCTTTGGGTAAGTTTAGGAGTACAGCTTTGCTGGAGGAATGGCGTCACCAGTAGTAGGCTTTGAAACAATATGGCCCCACCCCACTTCCAGTTTGCTCTCTGCTTCATGCTTGTGGAGGACCTGTGAGCTCTCAGCTTCCTGCTCTGGCTGGCATGCTTGCCCGCCATGCCTCCTCACCATGATGGACTCTTATGCCTCTGGAAGAATAAACCAAAATAAACTCTTCTATAAGTCACTTTTGGTCATGGAGTTTTATCACGGCAACAAAAAAGTAACTAATATGCTTGACAGGAAGGACTTGTTGTGTCTCTTCCTCCTTCAACTAATAGGGTGGAGTCCTACTTTTCAATGCGCTTTCTCCTTCTCCTTTTCCTTCTCCATCTCTCCCTCTTCCCTAGCCCACATGCACAGGCCATGGTAGGCCATCTACATCTAAAGGACAATCTTCACCTTGATCTGGGACTTTGCAGCCTGTATGGCTGTAAACTGTTGCTCCTATTGCTTAAGCCATCTTGTCTCTGGTGCTCTGTTGTGACAGCTCAAGGGATGCCACACAAACCCAGAGTTCTGGTGCCACTATAGGTTCAACACCATCCTGGGTTGTCAGTGAAAGCTGACCAGAGACCTTAGAGCCTAGGGCTCTCCACACCATCTCATGCACTCAAGCAGACTGAAAGCACCCTAGCAACTGAGGCAGGTGTCACTCACGCTCATGTCTTAAAGCACTTAGTAGAGTCTACATGATGGCTGACAATAATAACTATGACCAATGTTTACTGAGCACTTACTATGTACCAGGTACTGCTATAAATGTCTTATATGAATTATTTTATTTAAAACTCAAAAACCTCTCTGAGGCAGGTGCCATAGCCATTGCCCACATTTAGCAGGTGGACACACTGAGGGAAAGGGAAGCCACAGTTGGAACAGCTGGTAATGGACGGACACAGATTCTAAGCCCAGGTAGGTGGGCCGCAAAGCTCACGCTAACCTGCATTCCTCTATCTCCTACCAGTTCAGTCTAATTTATGACACAATGCCACTGCAATACCGTCACTCTCTCAGTCTCCACAATGACACAAGGAAGTGGCCCTCCACATTGTGTCAACTAGTCACTAGAAAATAAAGCCATTTCCTGAGAGTAATATAGCTAAGAAGTAGAAGGCCCTGATTTACTCCCAACTTCATGTTCTCTCTGTTGTCTTACCGTCTCCCAATTTATGCAAATCCAAGTTCAAGATGGGACAGTCTCTGAAGGACCTCTGCCTCTGTCTCCCAACTTCCATGCACAGAATTAACTAGCAGAATCTCTGGACAATGGCTTCCAGACTATTCTCCCTCCATCGTTTAGAATCTTCTATGCTTTAGAGTATACCCTTCAGAAGATGTACCCCTGGTGAGAAAGTCTTGAGGGTCCAACTCAGCTTTAGCCATATTTTCCTTTTGGTCTGCGTCTATAGCAGCCTGCCCAGCATGTTTTATACCAACAAAGGCTCCAGGGTGCTACAAAAAGTCTGAAGAACACTCCTCTGGGACTCAGTGGCAGAGGAATTGAGTGGTCATTGTTTTGATTCAGAAATGATTTTCCAATGCACTACCTAGCAAACACGATGCCAGGCAGCTAGGCAGGCAACACTGGCACCTTTCTCCACTGCCATCCATGGACACCGAGATTCAGGAGTGACTTGACAGTGAGCTGCCTACAACCCTGTTGGATTCAACTCTCCACTAACTCACCCAGTTTTTCTACCTTGGGATAAAAGGCTAGATTTCACTCAAACGAGTAATTTTATACAACTCAAATTGGAGTCCCAGAGGAAGAGGAGAGGGATTGCTGCTGTCTTTGGCTAGAACAGGAAGACAGCTGGTGGTTAAGACTGATGCAAGAGTGTTCTTAGATTTGGAGACACAAAGCTGGGTATACAGAAGTGACAGCGCCTGAAGGGAATGAAGGAGGTTAGGTACTTGGTCCCTTCCACCTCCTTTTCCATCTCCCAAAGTTCATTGTCTTGAGTGTAGCTTAGGCTCTGTTATGTTGCACCCACACATCTGCATGCTTTTCCAGATCTACTCACTACCCCATCAGACTCATTTAGCTCTTTCCTTTACACAGGAAACTATCTTGTTCCTAGATGGAATCCACAGAGGTACTCACTTGCCTATGCCTTGACCTCTCTGCCTAAGTATCAGCCTTACCCATTCTCTATTATACACTGTATTGTAGGGAAAGTGTGTGTTTGTATGTGTATGTGTGTGTGTGGGGGAGGGGTGGATCTATAAACATCCCTGGCCAGTCCCTTGCCAACAGGTTTCCATTTAGGTTGATCAGCAGGAGGCAGTGGTTGGAAGACCTAGGTGTTTTTGGAGTGACTGGGAGTGTAGCTGAGTCTCCAGTGTGGTGTTAGCCTCCACAGAAAGCTCCTCCTTCTTTCTGTGGGCAGCCCCAGGTGCTGCTAAGACCATCCTTCCTCTGCCCTGGTTCTGTCTAACTATTACTATTACTAATCTGGGTTATCCAATTGCTCGTAGGGTTTTTTTGTTCTTCTAGAACTTGTAGCTAGCTCCCCACAATACATTCTCTCTATTAAACCACCTGGCCTGTTTCCCAGAGCCTCCTGGTGGATGCTCTGAGATAATTCTATTAGTACTTTAATGGTCTCCCCACCTGTTATGCCACCTGCCGCAGGCCACCAGAGTGGTGCTGAGAAACACAACTCTAACCGTGACCAGAAAGCATCAGTTTTCTTGGTGCACCCCAATTCCTCATCTTATTCAGAATCTTCGCTTGTTGGGGCAAGCTTCCTCCAGTGTCCCTGTCCTTTGCTCCCATAAAAATATTCTGAGACCTGGGCACTTGAGGTGACCCATCAGTCTCTGGGAATGTGCCAGACTTTTCTCCTCCATTTCAGTACTCTGAAGTACTCAGTTCCCTCTTATATCTGTTCCTCTATTTCCAGTGACAAACTCCTATGGTCTACAAGATTCTACCACAACTGCAGGCCCTGGCTGAGGTCTTCACTCAATGTCTTCAAGCAAAGCTTTCTGCTTTCTACCATATTCCTGTGGCTTTCTATCATACTTCCGTGGCTTTCTACCATACTCCTGTGGCTTTCTACCACACTCCTGTGGCTTTCTACCATACTCCCGTGACTCTCTAACATACTCCCGTGACTTTCTACCACACTCCTGTGGCTTTCTATCATACTTCTTGTATATAGCTTCTCATAGCCTTGGCTATTTATATTAATCATTATTTTCTATGCCTAGCCTCCTGGAACCATCAAGATTCTTCAGTGACATACCTTTTCCATCTTTGTATTGATAGGAAACAAAATATTGTCTCAAAGGTAGGAGGGTCATAGTAAATATTTGCTTATTAGAAGAGTGAATGAACAAGGTTATAACAGAGTTCATCAAGGAGGTCTTTAAACCAGTTGGAATTCTAGGCTCTAGGATTAGAACAGTAAGAATGGTCTACAAGTTCAAGGTCAAGGGGGGATTTTCTCCCACACCCATCACAATTGTTTAGGAGGGACTTGTATTCTGGGCCAGATTAAGTCAGAAGGCTTTTTAATGTTTCTTGTTGCATGGGGATATAGGATTCTGTTTCAGGACAACTTGCTTAAGCAAAAGGAAGCTCACCTAAGGAACATCAGACAGGGCCACCTTCCCCGTCGTCTAAGCAAATGCCTAGGTTCAGACTCCCTTTCTTCCCTGTGGTTCCTTCTCTAGTGTGACATCTCTGTTAACTGCCTCGCAATAATTATAATTTCTGTACAATGTGGTGCTTAATGAGGAAGTGAAGCTGACAAATGTTCAGACTAGATTTAATCCAATTATGCAACATCTTGATCCAGATTTCCAACTGAAGGAAAAACCAACTGCCGGATTGTGAATGAAAATTTATTTGCCATAAAAGATGGGAGTTGCAGGGGGAAGCAGGGAATAGTTGTCAGGAGAATTCTTGCAATTCTTCACTTTAATGGATTGACTCTTCCTACATTTGTAGCAGAGAAGCTGAATTAAAGCTTGAGCAGGGAGCATCAGACAGATGCTGGCTGCTGGGGCACAGGAGCCGCTGCAGAAATGCACGGTGTACGGAGGAGAGGCAGTGGGGGCAAAATGAGAATTTTCCTGATCCTCAGAAGTGGGGCCACTTCCAGTAAGATCAGTTCTTCGGTTTCTGCAGATGTCTCTTTGACATCAGGCGACTGTAGCAGTGTGCTTAGCAGAGTCTTCGAAGGTGCAGGCGTGAATGCAACAGGATCTGCCCACTTGAAACTCAGTCTAAGTGAGGAAAGGGGTGTTTGAAACCAGCCAGGAGTGCTGGGCACCAGGAGGAAAGATTACTACTTATAAACGCACTAGATACACAGGATGTCAGGAGACGGATCTGAGGCCTGGGTATTGATTCACACACCAGGGTAAAAGGGAGGAGCCAGAGATCAGCGGAGGAGCTCAGTGGCTAGAATGCTAGCCTAACATGTTGGAGGCCTTGCGTTTGGTCACCCACACCATATAAACTGGGTGAGAGCACACAGAACCCTTATCCCCACACTTCCAATGTAGAAGCAGTAAGATCTGGAGTTCAAAGTCCTCCTTGGACTCAGGAAGTTCTTGAGTCTTGGGCTACATGAAGTTTCATCTAGAAAAGTAATAAAACTGACAAAAACATAGTATGTTTCAATAAAATTGTGTGTCTGAGTCACACAGTCTAGGGTTCGGTCCTTGGCTCTGCCATTTACCAGTTTCGTGAGTGTGAGTGATGGACCCCACAAGTCTCATTTTCTGTAGGTGTCAAGTACACACACCTTCTAGGGCTGTGATAAGGGAGAAAGATAAATGGAATCCAGAGCCCAGGGTGCCCGTAGAATATAGCAGATGCTCTGTAAATTCTAGCTACTTTCTCTACAGCTAAATTAGCCTTAAATTCCTTGTACATATGGTTAGTGCCTGGCACTATAAAACCAAGGAAGGCACTGAATTGCAGGGTGAATGGCAAATCCCATCACTAGGATGTTTATCACCTTCTTCTAGTGTGGCTCCTTTTCAGGGCACACAGATGGATCTACTGCCCTGATCTCAAGCTTTCTTGAAGGAAACTAAGAAGGAATGTATTTTCTAGATACCTGTTCCATGCTGGAAGCTTACTCAGGGAGCTGACTTGATCAGCACCCGATAAACTGCTTCACATCCAAGGCACTAGCTTCACAGGACAAACCCATCATTCACTGCTGTATGTCTCCAAGTAGGCCACTGTGAGTTGGGAGATAAAGAAGGCTGGAATGGGTCTCAATTATATCTGATTTGGCAGCTGAGGCATTAGGAGAAGCTTAAAGGATAAACACTGCACACTTTAGACGGACATAGTGGCAAATGGCACATGAATAGGTGAGTAATTTTTGAGACCCCCCACTAGGGCAGTTCCCTTCATGAGACAGAAATAACTAGGGACCATTTATGTTGCTCGAATATTCGTAGGAGAAGAGACTCTCCACTCAGGGAAGCTGCCTTGCCCTCTGGACATCAGCTCTAATGGTCTGGAAGCTCTGTCTTGTCCTGAGCCCTGATTGGTCCTCTCTTGTCATTTTATTTGTTAACCACGGAGGTCTGGAGATCTGTACAGACAGACAGGAAGTGAGAGCTGGGTAGGAAGAGGAAGTGATGTAGCTGAACAGAGAGAGCAAATCTGATGGCAGAACAGCAAGGCATATAGGCGTGGGTAGACAGGAAGTAACTCGCATTTGGAAGCTGCAGAGCTGGTGAGGTAAGGTTAGCTGGTGGCTTTCCCTATTTCCCTGATCTCTCTAAGGCTTTCACCCCTATATTTGCTCTATGTTTTTTATTTAATAAGACCATTTAGAAATTCATCTACAGTCTTAGTCAGAAAATAGAGGCAAAAAAGACCAACTGAGGCAGCTAGCATCAGGGGTAGCTTAGCAACATGGGATTCTATCTGGTTTGGGCTATGCACACACCTCTTGTAATAATGCACTTAGCAGCCCGAGACCCTTCCCTACATATACTATGCATACACCTCACTCCAAACAATGCATTCAGCAGCCTGCTAGAAACCTAGACCTCCAACCCCTGCATCAAGCTGCCCACATATTCCTCTCTGAACAATAGAATAAGTCTACCCCCTTTAATGATAATAAAACTGAGATCGTATTCAATCTTACTCAGGTTATGCCTTGGTATAGAAGATAGGAGGGAGGCTGATCTGGGCTGAACTAGTTTTTTGTGTGTGCACAATAAGGCAAACTATGTCCCCAAAGTGAATTTTTGGCACAAAAAAAATTCCTATTTATCATCTTATGCTTATGCACAGTTGAGTGTGCATATAATTAAAATTGGATGCATCATGGGAAGGGGCATGACCTGTAGAGAAAATAGTTATATAACTGAATCTGCCAATCAAAATAGGTCACCCCCCGAACCCTATCTCTTAGTAACCACACTTCCTTTTTTTGTGCCTCATAAAAGGAGGCCCCACACAACAATCAGGACCCTTGTGTGGTCACTCATACAGTCCACTGTCAATCTTGACAGTGGATTCTGAACTCATCTGTGCTGTCGCTCCATCCAAATGAAGTATCCTTGCCACTTTCACAATCTGTGTATACCTCTATTTTATTCTTGAGTAAGATGCCAAGAATCTGGAAAAGACCCATTCCATCCCTGGCTACTGCAAACAGTACCCTCCTCGGTATTTACTCTCCTACCAGCAGCCTTCATGTTCCTTGAAGAGAATGTTTTTTATACACACCAAATTTCTGAAGGGCCCAGGGTGTCAGAAGAGGATGGTCAGTGCTTTCATTATGCAGAGGAGGAGAAAGAGCTTCAGGAAGCTGAAGAAACCGAGAAGGATCTCAACCAAAAGGAAAAGAGAACTGTGGGGGGAGGGGCATCTGATTGTTCCTTCGGTTCTGAATCCATGTTTCATTTCAAGGCAATTAATGTCCAACCTACGGTATCAGTTTGACCATCTTCTTATCTGCCACTATGCCAAACTTTTAAGAATCTCACTGATTTTGAAGGCTGGGTGGGGGGAGTGGATTCTGATAAAATTCAGAGTTGTTACTGATAAGCAGAAAGTCTTTTATGCCTAACACCACTATATAAGAGTTTTAAAGGGGGAAATTAAAAGGTTCAGGATAAAAGATCTTTTTTCAGGCATAAGAATATTACAGAGGGGAATGAGGACCATTTCGAAGAAAATCACCATTTCTCATCGAAAATGGCATGAAGGTTTGGGTCCACGTCATTGAAAGAGATGAGTGTGGAGGGGAAGAAGTCTCACCCCGCTTGGTGTCATTGTGTATGAAACAGGCACT
This sequence comes from Peromyscus californicus insignis, assembly GCF_007827085.1. NCBI lineage: Eukaryota > Metazoa > Chordata > Mammalia > Rodentia > Cricetidae > Peromyscus > Peromyscus californicus. Next base: position 47,041,543 of record NW_026294573.1, read on the forward strand.
CGCAGCCCGAGTGTCCCTCTCTCTCTCTCTGGCAGCCCCACAGTGGGACCAGAATCATTTTCAAAGGCTCTCAATAATGAATGCAGCCATGCCACCCCTAGCAGCCTGTGTCCCTACTCAGGAATGTACATTCCTGATAGTCACCCCAAAGGCCAGGATATTTGGCTTGAAAACATGTCCAGAATTATGAGCTGGCAGATAGAAAAAATATCTGAAGTTCCTCTCCATCCAATAAGGGAGTTGATGATGAGTTCATCAGCTTCGAGTGCTGTTAGGTAAGGTCAATCCGGACTCAGGAGTCAAAACTACCCTGCAATTGATTCGGTCTCCAAGGGGCTGGCATTGTGCCTGGGGTTCGTTCTAATCCTGCTCATCCACAGAGCTTTGCTCAAGTTACATTATCTTTTCCTAAAACCTTCTCTCTATCCAGCTAACATCCCATAACCAAGCATGTATGCCCTTGGCTTTGTAAGACCTTTCCATAATAATATACCTGTGTATTTAAGATTATAAAAGAGATTAGCCCCTGTGCAAAGCTTCCTGTTGTCATGACCAGGAAAAGAGGTAAAAAATGTATGTTTCTAGGTGAGGGTGGGATTAATGATTACCTTGGCTTAGAGTTCCCAGTAAATATATGTGTGGGGGGTGTAGGATGACCCTAAGAAGACATCTGCCAGAAGAGGACGTCCCAGGCTCATGGTAAAGTAAGCACACAAAGGCACCAAATCCTAGAGACCACAGGGCAAGAAGGGGCTGAGTGGAGTCCTGAAGCAGGTGGAGACAAGGTTGGGGCACAGGCACAGGTGACTGAGCAGGAGGAAGAAGAGTGAAGGAGGCAGCCATCTTTCTGTTTATGGCTGGGTCCTAAGCAAGGTGAGACAGAGGGCGAGCATTAAGAAACAATAAATTCTAATTTCTGTCCCCAAACTCTGAAACCCCTGATCCATCGGATGGGTTCTGCTGTGAAGGCCATTTCCGCTGGTGTGTGATGATGAGCTGCTGGCTGGGGTTCTGGGACAGCGGAGGAGGGCTTGTGTCACTACCAAGACCCATAGAACTTGACTGGTGTGAATGGGTCTTTTTGTGGGAAGAGGATTTACCATCAACATTTCAAGGAGACCAGAAATCCCAGGAAGTGTTCCTTCAGAGACAGGATGCCTGTCCCCTGGCAGTTCACAGATAATTAGGTAAAAGAAATGGAGTGACAGCCCGCAACTCCTGAATCCTCACTGGGCTCAGCACTATGCTGCTGTATGCGGATTGAGACTAGCTCATATCATCCTCCTGCAAGCTTCTAAGACAGACACCAGCATTAGCTCCATTTTCAGATGAATAAATAGAGACTTAGAAAGGCTAATACAGCAGCCAAAGTCACAAAGCTAGGGAATGGCAAGGCTGAACTCAAATCCAAGTGCCTCTGATCACAAAGCCCATACTTCAGTCACTGGAGATTCCCGCTCTTGCCAATGATAAAATATCATTAGAATTTCCGCAGAAGTGAATTCAAAACTGCAGGTTCCTTAGGGCTTCCAGGAAAGATGCAAAGGAAAGATTTTCACTGAATCTTGAATGGTGAACCAACAGTGCTTTTAGCAAGAGTAGTGAGGCGTGGGGGAGAGGATGGAGAGGTTTGTGGTGAGGTGAAGGAGGTCTGATCACCGAGGCATCTCCAGAAGCAGAGGTTCAATGCCTGCGGGCCCTGGGGTTGGGAAGCTAGGGTACCCACTGGGCTGTCCTACAGAGTGGACAACTCAGAAATCACCTCAGATGATGGCAAAATACAGGCAAGGCAACATGAAAACAAAGTGGTATCAAGGAAGTGAATATATTTCAACTTTATTATAATTCAGTAGTGACTCCACATGCTGACTGCACGAGAGACATTCCCATACACTCTCCATATATTCTCGATCCTTTGCAGTAAAACTATAACTTCCACCAAAATGTAGAGTTTATTTTCTAAACTTGAATCTAGGATAGACTTCAGCTGAAGAATGCCTTAGTTTTAGAGGTTCTATGTGTCTGGAACCTTTGCCACCACAAAGTGACTGCGAACTAATAAACCTGCTGGAGGAGGAGACACTACATGGGACAGAATGCTGTTGCCTTTCCTGAAGCTATCCTAGACCACAGCTAACCACATCCCCAATCTGTGAGCCGTCTCAGCAAGGACGGGCACAACTGCCTCCTGACCCACAGGTAACCGGAGACACATGGGTCAAGGAACTCTGGGAAAGGCAGACAGCAGCAGAACCAACCACATGGCCAGCTCACAGACCTGTAAGCAGTCAAGAGCAAGCCTGCTGCTGTTCAGCCTGAGTTTGGGGGTAGATTGTTTTGTATTAGTACCATGCATGCATGTGTTGTCTTCCATACCTCTTGTCCCAGTTAGGTCTTTAATTCTCTACTTGAGATGCATCTGAGGTTGCATTAAAAAGAGTATTTGGGTCAAAGAAAATTGAGACATGCTCAATTTATGCAATATATATTCATAACTCAAAATTTATTCCAATTGCATATTCATATATAAATATATATTAACATTCATAGTATATTTTTAAATATATCAAACACCTGGAAACTTTAATGCTTTAATTTTTGGAATCACTGATGAACATCTTATTGGTCAGTGTTCCTTGAAACACCAGCTTGGACATGTATGCTAGCTTTCTTTGTTCTGTAGAGAAGACAGGGAAACGTCAAGAGGCACCTTGGGCTGAGCAGGTAAATGACTGGTTGGAGCGTAAGGTCAGCTTGTCTCCTTTTATCTTATTCATAGCTTACATATTATCATAGAAACTTCTAATTTTTTGAAGGAAAGTCTGCAGCTAAATGTGGCTTAAAATCAAACCACGTAATTGCTATCCTTAATTTTAGATGATCTATAACTAGGTAAGAGATATATTGATATGCTCTTAAAATGCAAGAATTATAGCGGTCTTCAGGCGAGTATGTAGTTAAATCGATGGACCCTCATCCTTCCTCTAGCCTTCTCTGTGACATATAAACGGATCTGAGGGGTTCTAGGAAGAAAGCCTCTGCAGATTCTTCATTCCGTCAGACCATGTCCTCACTACGTTATCGTGCACCGGTCTCTCTTCAGAAAACATTAAGCACTGTAATGACTCTAAACAGTTTTCACGGGGCTCCAGCTCTGGGCCCACCCCTAGGCAGCAGAACACAAAACAAAACCCCAAAATAACTTTGCCAAGTCAGCAAAATGTTTTGGCTTTGACTGTTGAGGAGCTGCTGATGTAGGAGGAGAGTGAGTGGTGCAGGTGTGTGCGCGTGCGTGCGTGCGTGCGTGCGTTTCCGTGTGTGTTCAGAAGGCCATCTGTCAGCTTCGTGATCCAAGCTATGAAGAAAAAACATGCATATTTATGAAGGTGGGAGGCAGAATAGGGCATGGGTTGTTGAAGGCAAAGTGCAGAGAGGGGCTGGACAAGGGGCAGCTACGACAGCAAACACTGTCTCCATTTGACATGGTGCTCCAGGAGGAAAAAGAACTTAAGACATGAGCTTTGGGTCCAGAGACAGTTATTCTTCCCACAGTCACTCATCTTCAGTTTTGTTCACTCACTCTCAATTATGCACTTGCAGGGCAGCTATTCTGCGGCAATACACCCTTGTGATCAGGTCACAGGTGGGGCATGCTTTCTGTCCTTTGCAGACACAGAGTGAGGGAGGTACAAAGAGAAAGTGATCACTCCTGGTAAGTAACTTAAAGCAAATTTATTTGGTTCTACCAATAGATATTGTATACTGAGTATAATGGAAACTCTTAGAATCCAGTGGTCATGGTTTTCTATCACCATTACGAACAGAGGAAGAGCAAAGACTGGACAGAGGAAAGGACTCACTCAAGGGCACAAAGCCAGGAATGAAGCCAGAGCTCCAAGTCAGCTCTATCTCATAAGATTGGGGCATTACCTCTACACTCAAAGACAGCTACGTTTTAGGCACAGTGCTGGACCTCAAGAGCTATGATTTCATCGAACACTTTGGGGGAACCCAAAATCCAGTGGCTCATGCAGACATATTAAGAGAAAAATAACATTCACGGTTATCGTTGCAAAGGGAAGCACAAAAGCCCACAGAAAGATGAGTTGCCCTGTTTGGGGTAAAGAAGGCTTCTGAAAGGAGGTGCAAACTCGATCTGAGAAGCCAACCATCCCAGACGAGTCAAAACTGCCAGCTCAAGCATTGCTTGTTACAGTATCACACAGGAACATCCTCATTTAATCACATTTACATCCTCTGTTAAGGACTTGCCCAAGATGTTTCTTTTAGTGTTCCAAAGATAAAAGGCAGGCAGTACCTGCTCTTAACAGACAATGATGCAGAGCCTTTGAGAAACAAAGGGTTACTCAGAGACCCCCAGTAAGTGCCCATTGCTGACAGCTACATGTAAGCCTTACACGGGCAGAGCAGGCTAGTCCTTTGTGGCTGATGGTCGATTTCCCAGAGGAAAACCCCAGGTGGATTCTCTCCCCTGGGCTCTGTGTAGATCTGGACCCAAGGGAGAGGAAACCCGTGGGGAACTTAGAGTGACAGGCCACCAGGTAGCTTGCCCTCCTGTGGGAAATGCGTAGGAGCCCCACAGCTCCCTGGCAGCTGCCGAACATGCATGAACAGGGCCCCTTTCTCTACGTCCTTTCTCTTTCTGGATAAGGACAGGAGACAAATGGGGCGGCCCAGGTAATCATGGGAAGGATTCTCACAGCAGAGAGCTATCCCGTGGCATGTGCATTGTCAGAGGGGCAGAGCAGAGCAGAGAGGGACCCTGGGGAATTCATGGACCCCTGAGAGGCTGAGGTGGCTGAGATGAACTTTCCAACACACGTTCTATTTCCTCAGGTCAGTAACTGCTTTGGGTAGATGACGAACCTTGGCCCAAGGGATAGAGAGACTCCACCAAAGCTCATGGGATTTAGCAGGAGCAGGAACTGGACCCACCAGTGTTCACGCCTGCAAGCTACAGCCTGAGACTCATGCCTCCTGCTTCTCTCAGGCCTTGGGAAGTGCAGAAATTTGTTGCCACACTTAGGGTAGGTCTAGGACTTAGGGAACAGCAAGTAGGCAGCTAATGCAATCCATTCATGCAGTCAGGTGTCCCCCAAGCCAAATTCTAATATCTTTAGGCAACGACCTTTTAGGGTTCCAAAAAATAGGGAATTCCCGTTAAGTGGAAGAACCCCTATCCTTCTTCAGGGTAGAGTCAATTGTCTAGTCATTCAATATTCCTAAACTTGTTTCTTGACTGTCCTGAAGCTACAAGGGCTCACTTTTGGTACCACAAGGACCTCAGGAGACTGGTGGAGGTGATGGGGAACGATGTACTGTTCATAGGAGAATAACTGTTACAGGGCCATAAAGATAGGGGTGATCTGTGACTGACCTTCAGAGCAGAAACCCCAAAAGTCTCCCTGATAACTGGATACAGGGATATCAGTCAGCAGGCAGAGCAGGGAGAAGACAGGGCTCAGAGGGCTGGGCCAGGAGCGGGGCGAGAGACCTGTGAGCTGATGGAACCCTTAGACAGCCTATCTGCCAGGCTAAGAGGCTTAGGTTTTTTTCCCCTTGGAGCTATTAAGCATGGAGAGGGTGTGACCAGAATGGTTAATAAAATCAGAAAAACTAGGGCAGCAAATAGAGCGTGTTCCTCGCATATCTAAACTGGTCAGGGGCAAGTGAGTCAATCCAGGCACAAATTGAACTGAAGGAAACTGTGTAATGGGGGCTGGACCAATTGAAACCCGGAGAGCAGGCTGGTCCTCGGCATTGCTGGCATTAGGAATCAGAGTGGCCTTCAGTGCCAGGGTAGGGAGCTCTGTTTTCTTTCTGGCTCAGATTCCTACGAGTCCCTCCAGCAGATTGGGTCCAGACACAATGGGCATTGTTGTCTTCACGGTGGCCCACCCACCTGCTAGTTTCTCTGCAAGCATGCGATACAGGACCTTTTCTATAAGTCCTTGCTAATGGGATGAGTCCTTACACACCTTAAAGGCCCTGGCCAGCCCTTTCAATTGTTTCCTTGAAACTTATTAACCACTTTCAGATGGGATGGGTAGAAGAAAATGGCAGTGTCCTATACTTGACTATGTACTTTATAAAGCTTGGTTGCAGACCTATGTGCTGGAACACCTGAGATCTTGAGTCCCTCAGGCAGAACTCTTGGCATTATCCAACCCCATCCATTCACAGAGGAGAACTGGCCCTTGCTCATCTGTACCATCCTTTCCTCATGTCTCTGCCCCTATATCCATGAGAAACCATTGTGACACTAAGACCAGAGAAAGAGTTTCCCACCAGTTGCAGCCTCCGAATGAATCTGGCCGCTGAGGCAGATGTACTTACACTTACAGGTTGACTTTTTGGCACATCATAAACACCTTCCTTCTTTTGGCTGGTGGGAACCTATAGAGAAATCAAATCCAACAGTCAAAACATTAGTGCTCCACTTTCTCTCTCTCTTTTTCTCTGTGTAGCCCTGGTTGTTGCTCTATAGATCAGGCTAGCCTCGAACTCACAGAGATCTGCCTGCCTCTGCCTCCTGAGTGCTGGGATTAAAGGTGCCCACCACCCACCACCTGGCTTGGTGTTCCACTTTTAAAGAACAAAGCAGTTGGATGTCTCTGCGAGTTTGATGGCTCCTAAGCCAGGTCCAGCACTCAGCCCCAGAGGGTGGCTTTAGTCATGGAGGCCTCAAGCCTGGCTCCTTCCCTTGGGAAAAATCAGATTAGGACACTGGTAGTATCTTAACACAAACATCTGCTCTCAAGTCTTTCCCAAGGTCAAACAATAGCTGTGGAGACATCAAGCATCACGTGGTAGAAACCAAACAAAACAACAAAATCCAACTTCATTTGGTTAATCATAGAGGGGGTCCAGGTGCCGCGATTTCCCCTGAAGTAATTAGAAACAGTTTGCGGTTGAACATTTATGTCTCTGTGCTAAGACCTATGTGTTAGAAAAATCAAGTCCCTAGTGCCTGTCAGCGTCCTCCTGGAGTCCCACACAAGTCACCTAATAATCACAGAAAGGGCCCACATGATAGGGGAAGTAAGACACCAGGATCCAGAAGTTCCTGATTCATCTGACATCCCTCCAAATCTCCCTTCTCTTCCTTCCCCTGTTCATGCTCTGGTCTCCTGGGGCTACTTGTTGCCTATAACACCCTGAGCAGGCCACCAAGCCCTCTGGCTATGGTGCTCTCAATGGGCATGATCAGCAATGCATCTCACTCAGGTTATGGCAAGATGCAAAGTGAGAAACTAGATACCAGATAAGCCCCACAATTCCGCAATATGCTAAGAGGATGATTTCCTTTGTCACACATACATCATATACATATGTATATGAACACATTTTGTAATATTAATAGTGTTGAAAACTTCTCCAATGTGTCAATCAAGGGCTCTGTACTGAAACATTCCAGATTGGAAGCACTCATTAACCGCTCCTCCCCCAAACTGCCACGGGCTTTGCTCTCCACTGCAGAGACCAAACAGCAGTAGATTTATAATGTCCTGACAGTGAGACTGTCTTTCCAGCAGGCTGGATGCTCCTCAGAAACAGATAGAGTATGTCAGAACCAGAAGGCCCCCTTTGACTACCCGCTGGGTAAATCTTTCATAGAGCAGTGTGGGGGAAACTGAAGAGAAGAAGGGCTTGCCAATATGGACCAGCCAGCTACCCTATCAATGAGAGTAAGAACCTGAACCGACCCTTGGAATGCTCTTATTCTTATCCTCATTTAACTTAAACTCCCAATGCCAACCTACCTTCAATCTGCAGAAGGTGAGGCTCAGAGATGTAATGGACTTTGTTCTAAACTTCAGACCTGGCCGTGTTCAAACCCAGATCTTTCTGGGTACCAAAATAAGACTCTTATTCTTAAGATAATGCGTTAACATGGCACTAGGCATCCCCCATGAGAAGGCAGGACTGTAGCCATTCGATTATCCATAAATAGTGATGTAATAACCAGGATAAGTCTTATAGAACTATGGCCATCCTTCCCTGTGATGTAGAAGAGGGTCCAGCACTCAGGGAGCAGGGTAGCTAGGAGCTGCAGCCCGGGCCATTTGCTGTTTATTGCTACACTGTTCAGGCGGCTGCTTCAGGCTCATCCTTTGAAAAAACAAAACAACGACAACAACAAAAAAACCCACCCCTGAATTCCCGGAGGCCCATGCGCATCCTTGCAGAAAACAGAACTATGACTGAGCAAGGCCAGGTGGAAGATGCCCTTCCAGAACCGCAGTGTGCAGGCATTCAATGAAGAATGTAATTTCTTTGGTCCCGATAACTGAGCTCCATTTAGAAGGAATCCTCCCTGAATGTCTACAGAGTCCTTCTTAACGAGGGCCAATAAATTACGAGGCCTTGCTTTTGTTTTCACTGGCTCACCCTTCACTGAGTGGAGTGGAGAGTGTTCTGTTGCCTGTAATTCACTGCTCACTACGGGCACTTAGCACAGTTGAACCGCGGCTGCTTCTCAATTATCCCTGCAAATGGAGAACAAGCCATGCGATGGAGAAACCCAAACTGTGCATAATTGAAAACGCTTTTCTACTTGGCTCTCCCATGGGTGAGATATCAATCTGCTTGTTTGTCTTTTAAGATTTATCTCAACTGGGACATCTTCTCACGACTCCTGTCTGCCTCTACAGACCTGGGTTAGAGATTTTTGTTTGTTTGTTTGTTTTTTTTTCCCATCTCAGGTGCATCCTTTTACGAAAAAAGAAAAGTTTCTAAGAATCTGTGATATGCCAGGTATTGTGCCTTTTTTGGACAGTGAGAATGGCAGATATGGCCCCGAGTCAGCAGAGCTCCTTGTGTTGGGAGAGATGGAACTATCCACAGGCTACTAATGCAGGGTATGGAAAGGTATTTTCTATTCATGGGAGATATGACAGCACATGCTGTCTGTGTGTCTGGAGTACCACAGTTCTGTTGCTAAAGACAGGGCATATCCTCGATTATCCTTGTACTTCTATCTGTAAATGTCAAACAAAGACATGTCTCATCAAACATTCAGAGGTGAGGGCTAAGGTCTGTGGCTCTGTCATCCCTGCACAGATTGTCTATTCCAACTACAGGGACCACTGCAGTACCACAGTGATGTAGAGTGTTAAAACTTTTAGACAAGGAGGAATATGAAGATTTGGTTCCTAATCCAGGACTGGCTACAGGCTGTGTGACTTGGAGGAGTCATGTTGCTTTCGGATCTTCAGCTTCCTTAATTGGTTTACATGAACATCTAAGGGATTATTTATAATCTCGAGGGCAGGGGCCTTGCAGTGGTCACTGTTATTTTGCTAGGTGCCCAGAAGATACTTAGGTGCCCCCAAATATACTTCCGAATGAACAAGTTAAATTACCCTAAGAACTACATCTGAAGTGATGTACACAGAGGGCACATTCATATCAGCAGTGTGGTGATTATGTCTGAAAAGGCCATTCAAGGGTGTGGTAGGTGACACAAGGCCAGCTTTACCATTTCAAAATGATACTTAACACGTGGGGAGATTAACAATGAGTTCTGAACAAATGGATGTGAAAAATATCCACTTGGAAAGTGGAGTAATACCTTGTTAAGGTACTCCAGGTCAGGACTGGAATTACAGCCCCTGATGTTGGCACTCAGGTTCCCTTGTGTTGAAAATGACAGCCTTGGGAGCTTTTCTTCTTAACTCACCGAGTGACAGAAAGGTCACTGTTAAATGTAGAAAAATGCCCTGTGTTGTATTAAAGGGAACTGATAATGTTTTCTGAGGCACATGACACAAGGGGCAATTACAATTATTAACATGGTTGTGGGGATGTAACTCCTTGGAAAGATGTCTCAGCTGCCTCAGAGCTTCTTTATCCTCATGCTGGGTATAGCAAAGCAAGGCTGCAGCTTTCTGAGGGGCTCTCCAATAAAAGTTAGTATAGCATCATCAAAAGTGGTACCCAATGATGCTGATGATGCTTAAGTAAAAGGAAGGGAATGGCTACACAGAAGCTTCTGTGGACCAGGTACACCATGTCATCTTCGCTTCACAGGAGTTGACGCTGGATTAACCCCAGTCACAGCCCAGGAAGTTGAAGGAAAAAATTATATACATCATCCAAAGGCACAAAACACTGAAAGGATACCAGGCCTCAGGTCTATGTGCCCCTTTCTAGAAATAGGGGCTGGAATAAAATAAGGCCACCTTGAGTTAACATAGTAGAAACAGTAAGGTGTGTGTAGCAGGATCAGTTATGTAAAATTTTCCAGCCCTTAACAACAACAACAACAAAACAAAAAACAACAAAAAAACAAAACAGGCCTTCTAATGGCAGTGCCTTTATAGCCGGGTAATCTACAGGCCAAGGGCTTGTCTCCTATCACATGCACTGAACCCAGGTGGACCTGCACTACAGGAGAAGAACATGGCCACAGCCTTTCCAATAGATGGGATAAAATATTCTTTCTCATAAATGATGCCTTCCTGTTAATGATGAACAGATGGGAAGATCAGGAGGCCAGTGCTGTTAAAACAAGTGCGATCTTTTTAGACAGTGACTTAAAATACTCAATCTAATTGGGAAACCCAGAGCCACACACCATTGAGCTGAAAAGAGCTACAGCACTGAGGAGCCTTTACAGAGGTCAGAGAGACCTGCCTTTGAGAGTCTACCTCACAGGCTCTGTGACTCCAGCAAGATCCCTGGTCCCCAGAAGCTTCACTCCCCTTGTGTGTAAGGTAGGAAAGTGACTCAAGCCATAGTGGGTGTTATGAGGGATGAAAGGTATTGCCTGTGAACCCCTATGTGGGGGGACATCAGTGAGCACACATGCATCCCATTTCTAAGGCCCTTGCCATCTATAAAGCAAGTCAGCATGATTCTGCCAAGAACCCCAATCCTATTTCTTGTAAGGAGTGTGTTGCAAACAGCAGGAAAGACCCTACCCAGAGAGATCTATGAATCTTGTTTACTCATTTTACAGGTGGGTAAACTGATGTCCAGAGACAGGGGAAATTTACAATTTAAATCAATGACTGGAGCAGGCACTTGTACTAAGATCTGGATCCACATGGATAGTCGTGCCCCAGGATGCTGCCCATCATTCTATACCCTGCACAAACTTGTTTCAGTCTCACACTGATGTGAGTGGGGCCCCCTACTTTATAATTGGAGAAATGGAGTCTAAAACACAGTACATCCCTTGCCCTCCAACCATGACCCAAAGGTAGCTGGTGGGAAGGGCCAAACTGGTCCCCAGCTCTGTCTGCTGTCCCAGTTGCTGTGCTACTACAGTTCAGCTGGATTCAAGAGCCTCTCCTATAGCCAAGGTGTTCCCTCACCCTGGGACAGCAAGCTAATGGCTCTTTGGCCTCAATGCTCAGACACCACAGGGTGGTACAGGGCTGGAGATCTGACACTGGGGACAACTGCAACTTTTCTAAGTGATGTAAGTGATCTAAGCTTTGTAAGTGATGACTAAACACCACCTTGCATTGCAAACAGATGCTCTTTGAAGCCATCCCTGCTCCAGCTCCTACTGGTGGAGGCCCAGTTATAAGAGTCTGGGTGGACCCAGGTGGGCATAAATAAACGATTGTCTACAAGACCAATTTAAACTGAGCTGTGGGGAGAAACAGCATCGGGCTTGCTCATTTAGAATTCTACACATCTGATAGAAATTGAAAATACGTTTTATTTTGATTTCACAATTAACACATGCCCAAGGCTGAATAATAGAGCACACAACTAAGTAAATGAAAACCACTGATTAAATAAATACATCAAATCGCTCCTTCTCCCATAGTACTCGTGCTTAAATGAAGACTAAGGTTCTCATTAGTGAAAAATGATCATATGTACTTGATGTGCCACTAGACCCAAGACCAAGCACTTGGATGGGATTCCTGAGGAGGCTGGGGCTTGGCCTTCACTTGTGTCTGGTTTTCAGTCTTGGTTCTAGGTAGCTGTGTAACCCTGGGAAATCTGTTCACCATCACCCCCCCGCAAAAAAAAAAAAGGATTAAAATGCCTATTTTATCACATATTTGTAAGAGTTGAATGAGTTTACAAATGTTTTAAGTGTTCTTCACAGTTATTAATTTGCTTCCCCTTCAGGAAGGATAAAGCTTTCAGCTGTACTTTCTCTTATTCCATTCATACTCCCAACGCTGTTTGGGTTTTTAACCAAACTGGATGCATGTGTTCCTTTGAGAAATGAAAGATGCTTCTACTTGGTGAACTGCAATTCTCCAGGGCATTATCGCAGTACAATAGAATGCTTGGGTTGTATGCTACTTAAAACACCTATTATCCGTTCCAAATTAAAACACTGTACCCAACTGACCATTAAAGATTTCAACAATGAGGCATGGAAACTGCCAGGAAATTGCTGGGAACAAAAAGTCAATGTACTCAAAGGCATCACACAATCCTGGATGACCAAAAGACCCCGGTATCTTGAGTCTATCAGTATGCTAGCATTTGCTAGTGGAGGGGGCAGAAGGAAGAAGCAAGGATCTTATACCTGGTAAATGTTTTCTTCTGTTTCAGGATCACGGATTGGCTCATGTCCAGCCTCAAACACAATGTACTATTGCAGGAGCAGCCAGAGAGGAAAGGGCAGAAGGAAACAAAATAAGAAAGAGGAAAAAAAGCACTTGGAATTCAGATGCAAACCACAGCAAGCATTACAGATATAGGCACAAGAGGAAACATCTGAAGTGACGAGTGGGTTACTGGGATAACATGGGCCTTGCTAAGGATACATGCAGAGTTTTGCTGGGTGGCCTCTGCAGTGAGCACAGTGGGCCACTGCAAGTCTTTCCAGAGGTGATGTCTTCATTCACTGGTATTTTGTCTGTGAAACAGCTGAATATAATGATGCTGTGGTATCATGGGGATATAGTCTCACCAACATTACTTTACAGTCCTGTTGCCTTCCTAAGGGCCTGGGCTAATGCTCAAGAGCCCAGAAGCCCCAAATGCTCTGATCCCATAAACAGAATCTTATCGGTTTAAAATACTGAACATGAGCTTTTCTATGAGCACATTTCAGAATTAAAGGGCTCGGCTATTTCCAAAAGGCCACCACTCTCGTCCTCTATGAGCCCAGTAATCAGCGGTTGAAGTTAATAAGCAAGCTCTTCCTCTGCATCCCTCAAAAGCAAGGGAGTGTTCACAGTAATGCATCTCTGACTTGTGTTTACCATAGATCTACTAGGAACTTCCACTTTGAGACCTATCTGTCTGTGTATCTAAGCATGGATCTATTTATCATTTTACTTTTATCATAGCCATAGCAGCTGTTAGTGTGAAGGTATGCATATATATGCAGTGGTTATGTAACACAGACACAAACACACTTATATATTATATGTTATAGAAATATAAGTTGGAGGTTTGCTTTTATGTTCAAAAAGTGAGTATAATTTTGGTCTACTTTTTCCTCCTTAGAAATGAGCACAGGAGAGGAAAAAGCTACTTCTTCTCTTCTTTCTAAATCATTGTTTGCACAGACCTTGGGTTTGACCTCAAGAGAGGTCATTACCCACCCCTGTGTTATAGACCATGAAGAGAGTGCAGAGAAAGCCCTGGGCAGATCTCTCTCCTCTCTCTCTCTCTCTCTCTCTCTCTCTCGTCACAGCACCTCTGTACCATGAGCCAAATAATCAGAGGTTTAGCCTGCACCATCAGGGCCTCAGAGACATTCTTACATCCCTGCTAAAGCTCATAAACCACTCTTTGGGGTTGTGCTCAAATGTCAACCACACGTCAACCCCTCAACCCTGATTCTTAGCTCATAGAGTCCACTTTGTTATCCATCTTGTCTCTAACCAAGTCAGAAGTCACGAGACCCCTGAAAAACATTCATTTCTAGGATCAAACTTTTCCAGACCATAGAGGGGTCTGAGGCAGGAGCATGAAGAAGGAAATAGATCTCCAGACCTCCTGTTACTAGTGCTGGCTAAACTTTCTTCAGTATAGAAATTGTCTCTCTGCACGTGCTAGCAACCCTGACCTTTGGAAATCATCTCAGCCTTTCTGGAAGTTCTGCATGCAACAGACTCTTCAACTTTCAGTCAAAATAGCCTTACCATGGGCATAACTGCATGCAAAACCCTGATGTGGTTCAGGAATTACCTGGTAGACGGGATCTTCAACATCCTCTTCCAAAATTGTCTATCCAAGTGAGGGGAGGGAGGGTGTAAGCAAAGGATACAAAGGAAGAGATGTGAGAATATCTTCAGATCATACAGCACAGCAGAGAAGCCAGCATTGATTAGGATAGGCTAGGAGGCCATTAATGCAGAAAATACACAAAGAAACCCCAAACCCTGCAGCACCCTCCCCACCCACTCCCTGTGTTAACAACAGTAAAGCCAGCAAAGCTGCCATGAGCCTTTAGTCCTCCTCTTTGGAAATCTTCCCCTGGATTAAAGATTCGCCTTTTTTTCTAACCTATCTCAAGTCTCAGGAAAAAAAAAAAAAAAAGATCACTTCTAATGGCTTGGTTCTGATGCCTGCAACCTACACAGGACCCTTTCATCTCTGTTTATTTCTGCTCAGCAGCAGGCGACAGCCGGACTTGCCAGGTTCCCATCTGTTTATTGTGGGCCCTGACTTCTGTAGCACTGGGAGAAACGCAGAGGTATACCTGGTACACAGCTTGTTCACACTGCTTATCCTTTTGTGCCTTTTTTTCCAATTCTTCTCTTTGCTTCAGTTCGTAAATGAGTTGAAAGAGATCTCTCAAGTCCAGAATCACAGGTTCAGCCTGGAGTGAAAGGTGGCAAGACACATTAATAACAAACTGCAGCTACTAATTTTTGTATGGGGCTCCAACCCGCAGCCCTTCCTTTTTCTATTAAACTGAAAGCATTCCATTCTTAATTAATTCTACCTTGTTTATATTGGTTTAGCAAATTGCTTCTAGGCTAAAGTTCATTTCTTCAACTAATTATATTTGCAAATTCATAATAATCATAAGCATAAAAGGCATTGCTTTTATTTATTAGTGATTCCGAATACAATAAAATTAGGGCAGGCCATATGCAAAACAGCTATTTGTTTTCTCTTATTTTCTTTTTAAATGAGGCTATGAACACAAGGAAACTTATTTGTATACGTGTCTCTATCTAGCTTAATCAGAAAGGGAAAATAATTAGTCATTAGGAAATACCCATTAGGATAAAAAAAAAAAGAAAAAGAATGGGTATGACCATGTTTCTTTGCTTCAAGGCTGTTTATCTTTCCTAGGTGGGCTTCTGCATATCAGCTGCTGGGGGTGGCACCTCAGCTGCTTAGGCTTAGCCTTGGAAAATCCACAGTGTTAGCTCTGTCCTGAAGTTATAAGGAAAACACCCGTATTGGATAGGAATACTCACCGCCTGGGCTGTTTTGATGGCCACAAATCTGTGATTCCCTTCCTTCCCACAAACATATCCAAAAGCCCGGTGATCTGTGATGTCCTTTGCAATGTAGGAAATTTCATGAACAGCATGGTGATGCTGAAGGGCCTGGGGACACACAAAAGGAAGAGCATGTTTCAGGGAGCACACCCCTCGAGCTGTTGATGAATAAGAGATATGTTTCTGCCATGTGTGAAAGGCCCAAGGGGCTTTGGGAAAGCTGTTTGGTACAGATGGCAGGAAAAAGAGCTACGCCTGCCCTTGAGAAAGGGAGGTCTCCCTTCATGGTCTCAATGCTGTGACCAGAGAGAGACCCCGACTGTTCACATGGGAGTGAGCATCTGCAAAGGTGGCGTCACACCACCTGCCAGAGCTCCCCAGTCTAACTCATCCCACGTGCTTCTTTCTGCTTGCAACCTTAACAGTACAGCCCAGTCCAATCTGTCTCGATAATGAACACACGTTCGTTTGCACCCAGGCATTTGCATGCAGTGGGAGAGGCTGTCCCTTGAACAACTCCAGGGGCGCTGTGAACTTTACAGTACCCTAGTTTTGCAGGGTTACTGAGTTTTCCCCGCAGTTGGTGCAAAGCTATGTTGAGGGATGAAAGACTTGCTCTATTCTTTTTCAAAGTCACCATTTTGGGTAGAGGAGGGGACACATACATCCTTTTCATCAGTTGAATCCCTCTGTCTGCAATGTCTGGTCTCATCACCTTCTTGAAAAGCTCTTTTGATGGCCACATGAAATGGCACCATATCTGTTAAGCAGCCCCTGAATGGGGCTAGCCTTCCCTCTCCCTGCAGGAATTCCCTTAAAATGCCTGGTGGATCCCCTCTCACACAGATGCTCACAGGTTTTGCTCTGGTAAGTTTGACTGACTCTTGGTCTTTTTTTCCACACTAGACTCTGTCTTCCTAACCTCTGCCATCTCTCAGCCTTGCCCTGTGCTCCACCCACTTTGCTTAACTGAAACAAGCTTCTTGATGCTCAGTAATTTGAAACTGGCCTTTCTGTTTTTGTGATCCAAGCTGCCACAACACTAAAGTTTCCCATCCTACTACACGATGGAGATCTTTATGGTTACTTTCCTATAATAATCCCATATTTCATCCTAATTAATACTCTCTAAAGGCTTGCACAGCCAAAAGATGCTGGTGGTCAGTTCAGAATGCTTACAAAGAGCCTTTTTCCCTACATCTAGAAGTCTGAATTCTAGCCATCATACTAATGCAAGCCACCCAGTAGTCCTCTGCACCCCAGTTTATTCTCCTGGAAAAACCAGATGAAAGGCTTCTAATTCAAAAGTCCTAATCTATAGGGATCAATAATGGCAATGAAAAGGCAAATTTCAAAAATCCTAAAGGACTTCAAGAACTATACTGAACAGATATGGGGAGGGTAGACATTCTTGTCTTGCTCCTGATTTCACTAGAAATGCTTTGAGTTCCTCTCTCTTTAAAATGATGCTGGCCGTGGGCTTATTGTTAAAGGTCATAAACTTATAATTATTCCTAATAAATCTATATATTTTGCATGAAACTCCTTATTGAGGATTATATCTGCTTATTTCTGCTAGATTTCCTTGCTTATATTTGGTTCAAATAGCCCAAGAAGAAAAATGAATGAGTTTGGTGGTGCACGAAATCTTTCCTATTCCTGAATACCAGGAGGGAGGGAGAAAGACAGACAGCACAGGCAGCTCTGCTACAAAAGCCTCCGCAACCACGAGGGTGCACATTCTCCAAGGCTCACAGTCTGGGCTTCCTGTTCCTTAGGAGCCACTAGGATCTCCCGGCTCAGTGGGCCTCTAGTTCTCACAACAGTCACCACCTTAGTTCTAGAGATCACTGACCTTACAAAACGTCAATTCCTCAGCCTCTTGCTTGACCAGGGCTTCTGACCATGTGAATCATCTGCTGTTCTACAATGTTCTGCCTTGCCTTCATCTGCCAGGATGCAACTTCTACTTGCCTCTCTGACAACCCTTAGAGCTCTCCCTTCTGCCTCATGTGCTTTCTAGTGGCCCATTGCTCCCTGTACAACGGAGTGGTATCACCGCCTCACGCCCTTAGTCTCTCAACTGGCAATATGGCAATTTATACTTTGACTGGATTTTGGCATGATTAAAGTTGGTGGAGGAAGGGTTTGTTAGCAAAACAATTGGAATCTGCTTGTTTTGTTTCATCAAAAGGACAGATTTAGCTAGCAGAGGAAAATTGCTCTGAGAGTGGTAGCTTTTTCATGATGTTAATGATGTAAAATTGATGAGATTTATATTCACGCAACATGGGGCATTGATTTATAAGCTTTTGTGAGCCAGAATGGTATGTGGCAGGGGAAAATGGGAGACAAAGACATTCTTCTCTTCTCTCCTTTTCCTGAAAGTATTTCTTTCCGTGCATAATGTAGAGGATGCAATCCATGTCTCCTATTAAATCCAAGTTTGACGACACTATCTTATTGATTGCCAAGCAGAATATTGCTCTAAAATTAAACAGCGATTAGAAGTCTTCCTGGTGGAATTAGATTTAGAGATGACTGTGCAATGGTAAAATATCACCTACCATGAAGACAGCAGATGGAGATGTTTTAATTTATCTACGAATCCTCATTAAGTATTTTAAAATCAAAACACTCCTAATGCCTGATGATACCTAATATTGCCTTGCAAAGTGTTAGCTGTGTGAGTGCATGTGCACAATGTGCTTAAAGATTTTTGTAATATTATCTTTTCCCATAGTTAATTTTATGACATGTTAAAAAGCACTGCTCTCCATGTGTCTTAGTCACTTGAAAACTGTCAGTGAGGGGATATGTCATCACTTTCCCCAACCTTCCACTGTGCAGATGCAATATAGATACAGGGAAATACACACACACACACACACACACACACACACACACACACACACACACACAAGGATTTGGTTAATTCTACAGTTGTGTTATCACATTCATTTCAGCAACTCAGAGCATTGTACAAATGTTGTTCACTGAGCCTAGAAATTGACCTTGGTCTTCAAGTAGAATTTTTTTCCACAACACAATCAAAGGCACTTGGAGCCAGAAGGAACCTTAAACATTACATAGTTTGGCTATGAGTTTATTCATGAAGAGACAGAAGGCCAGAAACTGTACTGTCCTAGGCACTTCTCTATGCAGACTTGTCTTTCTTACCCAGGGATGCAAAGCACTGACAATAAGAACAGGGTTGTGGAGAAGCTAGGTCTCGTCTCTCTTCTCCTCATTCTCTAGTTTAACAAGCAAAAGCCGAGACTCATGAACGGGGAGCAGAAAGCAAGTGAAACAAAGAACTTGATAGGCAGAAGGAATGGAGACTCTCTGCAATTCTGGCAAATATCTGAGATCAGAGAGGGAAATAAATCAAAACATACAGAGGTGAATTCCAGGGGTCACAGAGAAAATAGTCAAGGAAGCATGACCTGGAAGTTTACTTCTAGTTCTTATGAATCATTTCCAGGCTAGGCTGTCTGACTTTTCTTTGTGTGATATGGCAAAGAGAGGCTACCATTGGTCATGGGTGACAAAGATAGCTTCACCCAAAGAGTGTGTTTCTGTAGGGATTCTGGGCCATGGCAGATTGTTGACTGCAGAGGTTGACTAGCCAGCAAAGATGCGACCTGAGTGGGGGGGGGGGGGAGGCTGAAGAAAGGCACACTCTATCCATGCCTGGTCTGTATTTCTCATTGAAAACAGTGCCCTAGAGAGACTCTTACCACTAAAGCAGTTGTTGGTCTTGAAACCAGGGCTTTCAGGACCCCTTACTCTGCACCCTCTTCCCTACACCACGGATCATCCAGGTATCAACACCCTCAGTCCAGTCTGACCCCATCCTCCACATGAACTTTAGGGGCCCTGGCCTACAAACAAGCCAAGGAGCTCTTCCCTCCCTTCCGGAGTTTGTGCCTTCCCACTTCTGTACCATTGCTCACGTGGTTTTCTCTGTGGCTCCCTCTCCCTCTCTTCTCTCCTGTGCTTCATCAGCTATATATGCAACTACAGTATTTACAGAACTACTGCACCCATGTGCAAAGTCTAGTTGCAGTATCCTGCTCATGAAGGAACCTTCCCTGACTCCTTCACTTCCTTGGAATAATTCCCACCCTATACCCCAGAACATTACATTGGCCCTTCCATGTAAGATTCTTGGATTTGTTTTGCACTAAATCTATCTGTTCATCCAGTTTCTCACATCACATAGGAATTGCGGCTTTGCTATGATCTGGATCTCATGCTATATATCTATGCAAATGATGAGAACATCATCCTTCTTCAAGGACCTCATGGTCTCATAAAATAGGCATGTGACAAAACCTAAAACCACAAGATAGCATGGCAAGACTTCCATCACATGCAGGTTGTACAGGCTGGGAGCAGCACCAGGGAAGGCGCATGAGGAAGATCCCTCCCTACAAAGAGACTGTGAACTCAGTCTAAGTCTTGAAGGATAAATGGGAAGTTCCCAGAAGAGTAGGGCAAAGGTTATGTAATAGAAAGCACCTAGTTCCTAATCACAGGTTGTCATTTCCTCTCTGCTTTGGGAATGTTAAACCTTCAGGAAAAATTCCATGGTGGGTTCTCTCCAGTTCCTAAAAAGCTTTCCCTAGCACAGTAATTGACACATAATGAGTACTGAAGGAGGAGAAGGGCAGGCCAAGCCATCTTGGACATGTACTGCTCAAGGTAGGTACTCAATAAATGCTCATCGAATGGATGAATTGGGTTAATTCACGACATTTCACATAGGATTCATTCTGTGAACAGAGGGATTCTTAGCATCATTAAATCTTTTTCTTTGCATTTCCATGAGCCATTTAACAATGTTTAAATGAAGTATCAAATTGTTTGGGGGGCTACTGTCTGACAGAATAAATTACAGAGAAGACTTAATTTGTACTATGGTTCAATACAGCCAATTAAATACAGTATGGATTAGAAAGTCATCTGCTGAAGTCTTTCCCATTAGCTATTTTTAAGGAATAAATTCTACCACTTAGCTTTCATATAATCATTGTGTGTATGTGCATTCTCTCTCTCTCTCTCTCTCTCTCTCTCTCTCTCTCTCTCTCTCTCTCTCTCTCTCTCCCTCTCTCCCTCTCTCTTTTTCTCTCTCTGTCTTCCCTGAGGCAATACTGTTCATGGGAAAAATACCCACCAGGATTCAAGTATGCTAACAAAAAAACAAAATACAACAAAACAGCAGATAAATAGATAGACACAGAATAAAAATAGATACCCGAAAAACATACTACTTCACATGATAAGCAATTACAGTCGTTAAAACCTCACAAGACAAAGGGAGGCCTGGACTCTTTATAAAAGCCTTTCTCTTTTCTAACATATTTTTGGACGTATTTACTATGATGCGGTGCCAACACAGGCCTGGGAGGCAACCTCTGTACCAGCCTCCTGGGCACCCCATCATCAAGTGCTAAATGGAGCAGGTCGGGGGGAACTGCTCCCTGGTTGGCACCCTGAAATCTTGTGTCATGTTTCTGTCAAGGACAAGACCAAATTTTCAGATCACATGGTCTCTAGCTGGAGAGGTCATGTGATAACCGGGAGAAGGTAAGTGCTCTCGAGTCGGGGGAACACGGTTGAAAATGCAGCTAATCTACCATCTGCCTGTGTGCCGCGTCATTCTGACTTTCTCAAATGCCCCTCTCTAATTTCTGTGACTTTGAAGGATGACATAGAGCCCCAAATGTTGCTGGAATAGCGAACAGAGTCACACAAAAATGCCAGACAGATGTGACATACCATCTTCCCTTCACAATGAAGGGAAGGATAAATATGATTCATAGTGTTGAGGGGCTGTGGAGAAACACACGTCACTGAAAGCGTGTGGGTACAACACAGGGATAATGGTGATCTCTCTCTCTGGTGCTTTCAGGAGATTAATAAGTTAGTATATAAAGTGCTTAGTGTAGTGCAGGGCACCTAGGAAGGAGGACTGCTTTCTTGTTATCTGTGGAAATGCAGCTTCTCTGGAGAGCTGGTTGACTATGTTTCAGAGCCTTAAAACCATGCACAAAATGACCCTATGATTCCTCTTGGAGGGAATTAATTATCCAGAAATAATGCAACCTGTGGACAAAGACTGGGATATAAGATGCTCCCCACAGTGCCAAAGAACAGTGAAAAATTAGAAATATCCAAAGCTGTAAGTACTCACTGACTAGCTGAGAAAAAAAGATCATGTTTCTATATAATGAAACAGTATGCAGCATGGCAAAAATCATCCATAGAAGTAAGATTCTTTTTTTCCACTACGGAAATACAAGAGCAGCATCCTGTTGAGTTCGAAAAAGCACATTCAAAATAGTATGTTCAGAATGCCTGTGTTTCTGAAGAAAGACAAAGATGTCTATCTATATGTGTACCGGAACTTTGGAAGTCTATTGATTGTCTAACTGACAGTCTAATGAAGGCTGTCTCTTGGTGGAATTACTACTGAATTTTAAAATATGACTCTTTATTTATACAAATTGTTTGTACAATAAATATTTTATGTATGGGAGAAAAATATTAGATGCTTTTATTTTTCTATCACAAACTTAATGCACATGCCATCTTCTCTCCAATCCCACAAGCTTTCCTTGTATTCTTTCAGGCTGCTTCCTTCTCCCTTCCTATCATAACAAAGTTAAGTTAGTTATCCAGGGTACATAGTCATTGTTTCATGCATGGATTAGAAGAGAAGTTCAGTTCCTCCTCACATACTAAGCAACACCACCCTAACACACACACACACACACACACACACACACACACACACACACACACACACACACCTCTCCTTCCTGTGATAGTCACACCACAGTGTGAAGGGACCGAGAAAAAAAATAAAAAACAAAAATGTGGCGAATGCCCTCAAGGCCTTCCACTACTTCAAATACATCAAAGTCTTCCCACTGCCTTTGGGATAAAGACTGAGAGCCCAGCAGGGTCTGCACATCCCACCAGTGTGACCTGGTGTTTCCCTGGGTTCTCTCACCATAGTCCCCCCAATTGATGTCACGTGGCTCTCTTTCTGGCCCTTGAATTAATCACAGCCCCCCTTCAAACATTTTCTCCATGTTCCATGTGCAGAGAAAGCTCCCCACCCCGCTTCCTCACACCCTGTTCAGAGCTTAATCCAGTGCAGCTTCTCAAAGGTCCTGGGACATCCCCGAAGCAGTCCAAGCCCTCTTAGCTTCTGTGCCTCTCGCTGGGGTGGGTGAGCATGGGTGGGCAGGGAACTGCAGAGTTTGCCATTCTGTGGATGAGACTGTGTTGATCAGTACCTATCCCCACAAGAGCTGGCTCCTGGAAGGGTACAATGTCATTTCCTCTCCCTCTATTGATCAAGTATAGTGCTTGATATGGAGTAAGGATTCGGTACATTTATACTTTAAAAATATTCAGAACATACAATTTGGCAGTTTAAGTATGCAATTCCGTGGCATTTAGCATATTCACATTGTTCTGCAACCATCCACCTGCACAAAATTTGAATCTTCCCAAACTGACATTCTGTATCAATAAACAGCTCGCCGCCTTCTCCCGTAGCTGCTGGCAACTGCAAGTCTACTTTCCCCCTCTATGCATCTGCCTGTGTATATTTTAAAGGGAAAATCTGCAATGAATCAATCAGCAAGATCTGGGGTCCAAGTCTGTCCTGGACCCCTCTCTAGCCCCATGAACTCTTTATCTGTTTCCCTAAACCTTCATTTTCCTTGGCAATTAAAATGAGGTGGTGGGACTCAATAAACGCGCATGTCCTTTTTAGCTCTCAGCATTTCTTTAATTCTTTTGTAAAATTCATAACCTGACAACAGCTCTAACAGTTTCTTAACAGCTCTCTAGTCATATGGTATAAACATACAGATCTGGAAAGATGTGACAAGGACCTTGCTTAAAAAAGGGAGATGAGTTAGTCAGCAAGCAAGAAGCATTCCCAGACCTGTGATTTGGCCTACAATGTGTTTCACAGGCAAAGAAGAAACAGGTGTGCTTAATCACTTAGCAATCACCAAAGTGTCATGGAAGCTGATGTCTGTTCGAGAGAAGTTAAAAACTCAACGGGAAAACAGGCCTGAACAGTAGCTTCCCAAAATCCCAGGGCTCACAAGCAAGGATGACTACAGCATCATCACAGTTGCTGGTCTGATCTCGATGTCCCTGTGACCCAGCTCTCACACCTCTGCATACAGCAGGCGCTAGTGCTGTGGCATGGGAAACATCAGACTTGTTATGTAATGGAGGAATTTTAATTCTTCCATGGCTTTGTGGCCTGGAGAAAATTACCTTCTCATATGGAGCCTCAGCTCCTTTGCCTGTAAAACCAGAAGAATCCTTTCCTCATAGGGGTGGGAGGCAGATCATTTAATGTGTCCATCAAAGCTGGATGATGGAAGGCACTTAATTTAGGGATTTTCTTTTTTTCCGAGGCAAATGAGTTAAAGATTCTCGATCCAATGTCTCTACATTACAGATCGGCTACATTACTGCTGTGCTGGAATCTGGAGTTCACAAACTCAATGAGGCTGCCTTGGCGCTAACCCGATAACATCTGGGAGGGACCAAAGCCAAGAGAGTGAGAGATCAAGTCACAGGAACAGAAAAGACCCGAGGGTTGGTTTCTGACTTTATAATGGGGTCTAAGAATGTGGATCCTATTGATCCTGGGAATCTAACCCTCTAATTTTCAACACAGAAATTGGTAATTTCCTTTGGTCACTAAGACTTTTTGAGAACAGTTTATTCAAGCCAAGTTTTCCAGCGCTTGAAACCCAGGGATTTCTGAGTACAGCCACCATCATTGTCCCTGTCACAGGAGGAAACAGACTTAGGACAAGTGGGACCAGGGAAACTCCAGTGTGTGCCTGGCTCATTGACAGTAGTAATTCATGTGGGAATTATAATTTCAGAGACAGCTTTGGATATGTATTAGAATAAAGCAAGTACACAAACACATTGTTATTAGCAAGCAAGATGGTGCACAGGAGATAGAGGAGACATGGATATTTGTAAATTCTAAAGAGAAATCCTATAGTGTTAAATTTGAAATGGAAACATCAATAATGGGTTATAATTTTTTTTTTAAAATGTGTTCCTAGCACTGTTTGCTGAAAGGGCCTAGAAGCAATGAAAGCCCCACAGCTCTGAGCCCTTCAGACATAGCTATCATCTGTCTAGTTACTGATCTCTTAACCCATGTAGAGACAGGGAAGTAAATGTGGCAAAAGGATAAGCTTTAGAGTTAGCCTTTCCAAATTTCCTGTGTGGTTGAACGTTTTCATGATAATAAGTTGGGAACAAAGGGATGCTAGTACGGTCCCCTCCCTCTTCCTAGTTTTGTTCGGTGTGGTGTCTTCATTTATAAAGTGATGGAGAGGTCAGTGATGGGAGGGGATAACACATTTTAGGGCTCTTGCCCAAGAACACGGAAAACTGGGGCACTGCCCTTCTGTGACTTCACTGAAAGTAAGTTAGAGAAAAGGCCTTTATCCTGTCCACCAGAGCAACCACTGCTCGGCTGTGGAATGTTCTGTATGGCAAATGTGTTGCTGATTAGTCAATAAATGAATCACTGATTGGCCAGTGGCCAGGCAGGAAGTATAGGCAGGACAAGGAGGAGAATAAAGCTGGGAAGTGAAAGGCTGAGTCAGAGAGACACTGCCAGCCGTCACGATGACAAACAGCATGTGAAGATGCCGGTAAGCCACGAGCCACGTGGCAAGGTATAGATTAATGGTAATGGATTAATTTAAGCTGTAAGAACAGT
Organism: Peromyscus californicus insignis; assembly: GCF_007827085.1. NCBI lineage: Eukaryota > Metazoa > Chordata > Mammalia > Rodentia > Cricetidae > Peromyscus > Peromyscus californicus. The sequence goes on from NW_026294573.1 coordinate 47,066,746, forward strand.
TAGCAAGAAGCCTGCCATGGCCACACAGTTTGTAACCAATATAAGTCTCTGTGTTTACTTGGTCGGGTCTGAGCGGCTGTGGGACTGGCAGGTGAGAGAGATTTGTCCTGACTGTGGGCCAGGCAGGAAAACTCTAGCTACACTGCCCCCAGACCCAAGGGGGACTTAAAGACACACTGTGCTGACAAGTGCTAAGCATGGCAGCGGCCACTGTCCTGTGCTCCTCTCTGGTCCCAGGAGCCATAGCAGGAGATCAGCCAGGGCCTTTCAGTTTGTAACGGCATTTTTAAATGCTCAGGTTGAATGGGCATGGGGACAATTTATACTCTTGAATAGCTGGTGTGTGTGTGTGTGTGTGTGTGTGTGTGTGTGTGTGTGTGTGTGAGAGAGAGAGAGAAAGAGAGAGAGAGACAGAGAGAGAGACAGAGACAGAGACAGAGACAAAGAGACAGTGGGAGGGAGAAGAATGGAGGGAGGGGGAAGGAGGGAGGGACAGAGAGAGGGAGAAAGAGAAACTTGGAAGTTCTCAGTATGTATAAGGATTCAGACTTTGTATTTTTACTTTTTCCAGACTATATATGTATATATTTATTTATTTATTTATAAAAAATGATACTATTCAGAAAGTTCATACTATCTTCTAGGCCTTGTGCTAGGTACTCTATATATGTAACCCTCATTTACCTTACCCTTCCATTAACTTTACAATTTCCTCTACTCTCATTGTCCAAGTAACTGAGACCCAGAAGAGTTAAGCAACTGTCCTAGTATGCATCTCTGCTGCTGTGATAAACAATATGACCAAAAGCAACTTAGGGAGGCAAGAGCTTATTTTACCTTACACTTTACAGTCCATCACTGAGGGACACCAAGGCAGACACTCAAGCAGAGGCCATGGAGAAATGCTGCTTACCAGCTTGCTTCCTCTGGCTAGCTCAGCTACCTTTCTTTTACAGTCCAGGCTTACCTGCCTAGGGACAAGACTACCCACAGTGGGCTGGGTCCCCCTCCATCAATTAACAATCAAGAAAATGCTCCATAGGACAATCAACTGAGGTTCCCTCTTCTCAGGCATGTCTAAGCGTGTGTCAGGTTGACATAAACTATTTGGCAGACAGCTGATATGGTAGAATATGGGTGGTTACCAGACATGGCTGGTTCCAAGTTCCAGTTGTCTCTGTCCCCCCAAATAGTTCCAAATACACTCTAATGGCTTCTATTTCTGTTCCTCTAAAACTCTTATTTTTATTTCTGTTTCTTTCTGCATGAGGAATCCTAATAGCCAATGTAGGCATTTAGTAATATAACTGACGATTTCAACACTTTAACACATGGTATAAAAATTATTGTAGCAAGTAGGTAAATGAATGTGGTTGAATGAAATGAAACAGCATGTTTTGCTACAAGTCACCACAGAAATGAGGTCATTATATTTAATGGAAAATTACTTTTTATGTTGTTACCAATTTGAAATTAACCTTTGTCTTGGTCACAAGAAAGCATGGCATGCAGACAGAAATTTGCAAGAATGTGAATTGATTACAGTGCAGCCCATGGAAGGATGCTAGAACTGAGAATCTGGGGATGCCAAAGCCTTCATTTACAAAGTGAGGAAGTGAGGTGGAGAGCTGATGATGTCAGGGGCCAGAGAATGACTCTTCAGACCCACAGAAGTGAGACACCAGGGTTCTGAGGCCAGACATGACTTCAGTCAGATGCAAACCAGAACCTGAAATGTAAATCGGTCCTGATCTGCTTTTGTCATATAGGTCAGATTGCCCAGCCTCTCGGAATGGAGCTGATAATTAAATAAGATCATGTAAACTTCCTAGTGTTCTGCCCTTCCACATGGTGCCTAGTAATCAGCAGTTGCCACCCAGCTCAAAAATTCTGTTCTTGAAATTACATGCTCCTGTTGCATGCTGAAATATGCCTTTTTCTTTCTCCCTAATGCATATACTGAAGTCCTGATCCTCAGAACTTCAGCATGTGGCCTAATTTGGGAATACTTGATTATATACATAGTAAGAAGAGGCCTTATTAGAGCAGGGTAAGACTCTAGTGTAATACATATCTTTACACAGGAGGGAAACTGGAGAAAGACACACATACAAGAACTTCACATAAAATCATAGCAGAGATCATGGGGGGTATGTCCTCAACCAAAGAGGTACCAAAGAAGGTCAGCAAGCCATGAGAACAGGGGACCCCTTCATAGCAATGAAGGAATTTATCCTGTAGACGCTGGTCGTAGACTCCCAGCCTCTGGCACAGAAGACAATACTCTGGTTGTTTTCATTGCCCAGTACACCAGTACTTTGATGCTCTGTCCATAAACCCTTAGCCATCTAGACTGCATTTCTAGGACTCTTTATTTAAGAAGGCTGCTAGGACAACAGGGTGTTGAGGCCAGTGTTCATGGGAGCCAACACTAAACAGATGCTGTGGGATCATGTCTAGCCTCTGTCCCCTTGGTGAGCCTCCATGCTCACCTCCGTAAGACAAGGAGGCAGGGCTGTGCCTCTAGCTAGGCTGGCTTTCAGTGCTGAATGTCAAGCCCAGCAACAGTTTTCCTATTACTGCCAGACCACGCTGCTGCCATCAGAAGCTTGCAGTGTAGTGCAGCGCCGTGCAATTTACAGCTGCATCTGTCCAATTAGTTCCCATTTAGTGCTGTGCAGCATTCCCCAAATACGCCACAAACCACCGAGGCGGTGGGCTGAGCTCACAGAGCACAAGGATCAATTGTTTCTCTTACACTAATTGGCCCCATGATTTGTTAGGCTGTTGCCTTGGAAAATGAACTGTCAGTGAAAGAAATTAGCACAAAACTGTCCCTTCTTCTTTGGAAAGAAGGTACAATGCTATAGTCATCTTCAAGCTACCTTAGGGTTTGCGAGGTAAAATGGGCATCAATTCAAACATTCTTATCTTCCCTGCATCCTTTTCCTATTTGAGAAGAGAGGATTGTGACTCAGGGTGGTTAAGCAATTTGCCTAATCAATTTTCAATCAATAGTGAAGAACAGGCTGGGGATGAAGGGCAGTGCGATAGCAAGCCTCCTGCTCCTTTGCCTACAGCAGGTCATCTGGATCTGCTCAGCTGTCTCCCCTCATCTCTCCTTCCCCTTCTTCAGACATCTTAACCTCTGTGCCTGACTCTAAGGTAGCAGTGCCCCAGTGAAGGTAGATAGAAGGGGGCCTTCTGCAGCAAATACCACTGTGCACTGGCCCGGCCATCCTAGGCAGACATCTGGCTTGACCCCAGCAAAGGACCATCAGGATTGTGTGGGATGCTGGGGATGCAGAGGTTGGACTGGCGAGATACACGTCCTTTTGCAGCACATTCTCCAGAGCAGAGACAAGGAAGTTAAGGCTGCCAAAGGACCCCCTTCCCTGACTTTTAATGCACACCAGGGTTTACAATTCTTCCTCCTTGGGTAGCATTTGATTCTTCCATCAGACTACGGAAACCAAGCAACCAGGGAAGTACTTTCATTGCCCTTTCTCCCTCCCTGTGGTATCGCCAGCAGCTACTACAATGTCTGAGGTGTGTGTGTGTGTGTGTGTGTGTGTGTGTGTGTGTGGTAATGATTTGTTGATGAGTACACAGACCCTGTATTTACATCATCATAAAGGTAATAACAGGGTAGGAGGAGAGGCCTGAAGTGACAAGATTGTAGGGACTTAGCAGGTAAAAGTTAGCAACCGTGGAGGATCTCAAGATGTTCCAACCAGAATGAAAACATTAGAGTCACATAGCTGCAAAAAGCATTGGATAGAGAGCTGCAACAGCCTGTGACCATGAAATGTGAGATCAAGGGTGACAGTCTTTGAAGGTGACTGCCTTAGGGTTTCTATTGAAGAGACACCAGGACCATGGCAACTCTTATAAAGAAAATATTTAATTCTGGTGGCTTGCTTACAGGTTCAGAGGTTCAGTCTATTATCATCATGATGGGGAGCGTAGCAGCCTACAGGTAGATGTGGTGCTGGAGCTCAGTGTCCTACATCTTGCAGGCAACAGGAAGTCGAATGACACTGGGTGGTATCCTGAGCATAGGAAACCTCAAAGCCCGCCCCTACAGTGATGCAATTCCTTCAACAAGGCCATACCCACTTCAACAAAGCTAAACCTTCTAATAGTGCCGCTCCTTATGAGATTATGGGGGCCAATTATATCCAAACTCCCACAGTTCCAAGGGAAGTAAAGACCAGGGCATGCAGGAGTTTCTGGCCAGGATGAAACCTAGGATTGTGCAAATTATCAACTCAGCTCACTGTGAATAGACCCTGCTGTGACTCTTGGAGTGCCACCAGGATGACAGTCACTTCCTAGGGCTCCCCCTGCTGGAGCAGTTAGTTTGTCTAAGGCTCTGCCTAGAGTGCAGATGAGCCTGGCAACCGCTGTGAAAGCAGATTCTCTGGTTTAGGGACAATCTAGAAATGTGCTTGTGAACTGAAGATGGACTTTGTTCTTCCTGACCTACTAATTCCTGCTAGCCAGGCCTCAACCTGTGACCACAGAAACCCAAAGTCTCCTAGCAACAGGTGACAGGGATTTGTCTTACTAAAACACAGGGATCACAGCTAGGTGTGTTTCCTGACCTCATATTATTATACGGCTTTATGTTGCCTTATGGTGAAATTGGCACGAAGTGTGGGAAGCGCAATGGTTTTCGATTGTGCTTGGCTGTGCAGTTTCTTCTCCACTATGTGAGGTGGAGAAGTCACAGATCTGGTCATATTTGGCATTCTTATTTATAAGAAGCTATCTTGGGGTATCACCTTTAAGACTGCATGGTAAGCCTAGGTGCTTAGAAGGTGTAAGAGTCTGATTGGTACCTGACATGCCAAGAACAACATTGGACGCAGAGCTAACTAGCTTGTCCTCCCGATCATTGGGTGACCCCATGAATAGGATGCCACAGATGCACAGGACATAGGAAATCTGTGTGAATGGAGGCACCTCCCCACTCTCCAGGCACCCATGGTCTGGGAAAAACAATCTGAACAACTACAGTAGAGTCGAGCAGGTTCTCAGAGACCTGGAGATGCTGCGACCAGCCCCAAGGTGCATGTCAGAGGTCTAAATGTCATTCATTTTACAACCAGATCTAGGTTTCATTTTTTTTAAGAACAAATGTAAGTTTCAGTTTCTTAAACAAAGGGCTATTAATCACATAACACCCCCGACAGCAGGAATGAGGGAGAGAACACAAACAAGACCTGAGTCAGTCCCACAATGTCTCAAGGACAAATCCTGTAACCTCTGAGTCATGTCCAGACTTGCCCAAATTGGCTCAAGTATGCCCAAAAATGATAAAACTGAACCTCAGCCAATTAGAAGTATACTAATGTAACCACTGCTTGCTGGACCAATTATGTTTGAGATGACCTAACTGTTCCTAAAATTCCCCTAGCTGTGCTTAAAAAGAGCCTGCCCACTCCTCTCAGGGCTGTCGCCATTTTGTACAGGTGTTCGACCTGCATGCTGGTAGTAAATGCTCTTTGTTCTTGCATACTGTTTGAGTCTGGGGTCTTCCTTGAATGTTTCCTCGGACTCTTACACATGAGTCCAGGTAGCTGGCCTCGCTAGTAAGGGCTGTTAGGAAGAGATATTTAGGCCAGTAAACGAAAGATGAGGAGCAAGTAAGGGACAGACAACCACTTCAGGGCACGGGTAGTAGCAAGTGCCAAGGCCAAGGTAGAATGCAGCTGGTTTTGGGGGACTTCTGAGGGGCCCCATGGTGACTGATAGGTGTGCATCAGTGTGAAGTCATCTATGTGTTCCTTACACAGCCACTCACCACTATGAGATAAAGGAGAGAGATGGGGAGAGAAGGAGAGAGAGGGAAGCCAGGCACATCATCTTGAGGATGCTGTGGCAGTTTCAGGGTAAGACAATAAAGAACAGCCACTGTGCTCAGCGAGTTGCCCTGCTCTGTCTCTAAGCCATTCTCCTCTAAGCCCCTTTCCAGAAGCCTTGGCCTTATACTCTCTGCTCAGGTTCTCCGATTGGCCTTCTAGATGAGGTCTCAATCTTGGTCTTAAAGACGTGAATAAATATTGGTATAGTTTCCATAGGGTCAAGGCCACCTTCCTAGGATGATCCTAGCCTATCTCCCTAAGAAGCCTGCCTGAGAAACTTCCAGGATGTCAAAAGATCGTTGCTCCAGCCATCACCTATGGAGAGGACACCTGCCTCCTAGCCTCTTAGGGGGTGTCAGAGCTGCCATCACTGTGAGCAAACCCAGGCTTTCACAAGGATCGGCCCCACCTTGAGCCTTTTGTAATTTTTTATTCTCTTAACTGCTCCATTATCCCATTAGTCCCCTGTGCACAGTGTAGCTCTTTTCTCTGCCAGGAGTTTACGAGTTTAATCTGTTTAGTCATTGAAACTAACATGGGGCTGGGCTTCTCTTTGATCCTAGACAGTCCTCATTATCTCTACCTTCCGTTGGAGGGCCAGGCTTTAAACTGAATTCATGCGTTCCTTAACCTATTGTCACCCTAGACTCGGAAGCAGTCTGGCTAACAGTGCAGGTGCTAGAGCCAGGGGTCTCGACAGCTGTGCACCTCTGGGCTGGGCACTGACAGTGAGTCTGCTTTCTTACTGTACGGTAGGAATAACTGTCCCCACCTCAGAGCAGTTACGAGAACTACATGGACTCACCCTCAAGACAAGCTTAGCCAGTTTCCCCAGAATACAGTAAGTAGAGGGTTATGTCATTTCAAAGTTATTTAAAGAATATCCCAAGAGGGAATCATTTCTCTGCTTATGCATATTACCTCCTTACCTAGTAGCTGCCTTTTTTGTTGGTTGGTTTGTTTGTTTTAGACAGGTTCCTCTGTGTAACAGTCCTAGCTGTCCTCCTGGAACTCGCTTTGTAAACCAGGTTGGCCTCGAACTCACAGAGCGCCTCCAGCCTCTCCCTCCCAAGTGCTGGAATTATAGGCATGCTCCACCCTCACCCAGCCCCAGTGGCTGTGTTAGAGCTGGTAAGGTAATGATGCTTGTAGAGTGGATGACTCTGTGTTGGAAATGTTTGCCCCTGTGTTCTTATCTACTGGGTTTCAGTTTTGGCCTAGTCTGTCCCATGACGGCCAGCTTGGTGTCCACAGCAGAACATGTGGCACCTTAAGCTCACTGTGAACAAAATGAAACTGAGCATTCTATTATATGAAGTACATGAGTCTTTATGTCATGGCTAACACCCTGAGCTGGGCCACCATGTGGGGACAGGGACAGAAGAAATCCTTGCAGCTCTGGGCTAGACTGAGCAGAGGCAAAACTTGGCTTGAGTGCTCTAACTTACTCTCCCTTTGTGTATCAGAGTGGGATGGGGGACAAAGTGAGAGGAGCTGTCGAGTTTTGAAATGAATAATAATAAGACATCTTCGGAGTGAGGCATATAAAAGAGATGAGTTAAAAATATTCTCAGAGCATCTGGGAGGCAGAAGGATTAGCAAGGCGCCTTTAATTGCTGCAGAACAAAGCCCCCCACTGAAGAGGATTCTTCCTCACTAGTTGCACCTGTAAGCAGGTAAACACAAGGATGAAAATGTGGCTGTTTATTCAGAACACCCTCATCCCACTTGAGGAAATCAATTCCCAGAGGGAAGCATCTGGCAGTTTCCTATCATTTGGGTACAACAGGAGTCTTGAAGGAATGTGTGTGTGTGTGTGTGGGGGGGGGCAGGCAGCTAGGGAGAACTTCCCACCTGCCTGATGCTTTTCTTCCAGATCAGATTTAATTCTCATCATGAGTCAATCACATATTTGGCAGGAAGATCACTTAGGCTGAGAGGTGGGTTTGCTGACCTCAGTTCAGCTGGCTCAAAGGACCCCAGTCCACTCCTCATTCTCAAGTTCACCAGCATGATAATGAACTGCTTCTTACCCATTTCTTTTTAAAATATGTCCTAATTGGAATTTCTTCTAAGTTATTGATAAAGCATGTCAATGTCCACCATCCACTCACCCATCCTGCCCTATTTTGACAGCATACAAGGCAAATGTCTCCCTGTATCATTCTTTGGCTCCTAATAGTTAAAAACACTTAATATTTATATGTGCAAAGTGATTATTGCTTCTTAAAGTTCTAATTTATTATCTCATTTTATGGCCCCATGTTAAAACAAGTACTTATTTAGTTTAGAGAGGATAAGTAGTTGGCCCAAACTCACAAGTAGCAAGCTGTAGACTGAAAATCAGTGTGCTCAAGTTCTGATTTCCAAGCCTTGAGATTATATCCCCTTGGTAAGATGGTAAAAGCAAAGGCTGAAAATATGGACACTGTATCCAGAATGCCTGGGTCCTGGCTCAATCTTTTGTCAGTTTTGTACGTACTCTGTGTCTCAGTTTATATAGCTTTTAACTGAGCACAGAACTATATCTACCCCCACGGGGCTGTGTTGATGGAAAAACTAATAGAATTAGTACTTAAGCTTAAGATAATTCCTGGGACCTAGAAATATGATATGTTGGACTTTTGCTTATTTTGCCTTTATTTCAGAATATTCTTCAGTATTTTCCCCTACTGTGGGAAATTCTCCTTTGGTTGAGAGGAATCTTGCTGCTAGCCCTGTAGTAATGGGGAATGGAGGAGTTTAGATTGGAATCCAGGCTGTCTGACACACTAAACGGAACCACTGAAACTCCTTCTTGTTTCCTCTGCCTTTGGTCCATGATGACTACATCAAAGGATGGTTCTGAGTCTCTGTCTTGACTCAAAATGAGGAAATATACCTCGCAACCCTTTAGGTATGTATCTATCCACTGTATTGATACATATGTTTATTCAACATCATTCACTCCCCAAAGACCCAGTAGATCTAGTGCTGAAGTAGGCATGATCTCTGCCCCTCCCATGTTCATGGACTTGAGGGGACCCAGCATGATCAATACTCTTGTGTTCCAAGGAGTCCCAGAGAAACTATGGGGTTAGAAAAGAGGCCACACGAGGTGCCTGTGATGGGAAAATGCTAAGGGAAGTTCCAAGTTCCTGCTTCAAATGGGAGAAATATTTGAAAACTGTTACACTTTACTTTCCTATCCTCAAAAAACAAAAACCAATTTAAAAGTTAATAAGCATCCCCAGACATGAACTAAGAGCGGTTGAGAGTGGCTGAGAAGGGCAGCTTCAGTCTTGCAGTTCATGGGAGAGAGGGCTGAGCAAGCCAAAGTTCTTAGGGGATAATGGAAAGGGCCAGGTAGACTTGACCTTAAACAGTAAGTCTTCCATCACAGAGCTGCGTGTTGATCCAAGCCAGAGTGGGTTCTGCTTCCTAAGATGAATCCCAAAGGTGATCTCGGGTCAAGTAGAACTTCTGGCAGTGGTGAGTAGCTCCTTGTTGCCTGTATCTCTGTCATCAAGGAGCAACCTTGGCTGAATCTGGGTGCCTCACAGAGCATAGAGACATTCACCTGCTCCGAATGCCACCCTAAACTTCCTCAGCCTTGAACTTTTTCACCCCACAAATCATGTGTATGTAATTGGAATGTCCAGTGACTCTGGTTCCAGGTTGATAGCTATGATTCGCCCTAGTCCTCCAAACCATCTTGTCTGCACTGGACCAACCACTGCTTGTGGGAACCTGCATCATAAGGCTTCTGGGCCTTAGCTTCATAGTCTAAAGAACTGGAACAATAAATACAGCCCTTGTAGCATGCCTATGCACAGTGAAAGTGATATTCCAGTTTGATGCTTCTCCCTGAAATTGGGAAGTGTGTGTGAAAATGTCACAATGAAACCCATTACTTTTTATGCTCACTAAAATACATAATTAAGAAATCTAAATTAAAAAAGAAAGTGATATTATATGCAGAACCACATTACTGGAATCACAATAATTTCCTGATAAACTGTTTGGGTAAGCAAATCACAGCCTGCAAATGAACAGTATGACTACCACGTGCATGCCTAGGGTCATGCATTTCAAGAGAGTCAAAATGGGCCATCAACCTACTCATCCAGATCATGAATTCAACAAGCTGACTGTGTGTGTGCCGAGAAAAGGGCCAGTGTGTCAGCTGCTCAGGAGCCCAGGAACTCAAGAACTGTGGTTGCAATGTGCAAACCTTTGCTTTCTTCCCCCCCAGGATTTAACAGAGTATCATTTCTTTCAATTTTTCATTCTTTAGGTAAAATTTATTAAGTCCCCGGCTACCTGCTGGACTACTTTGGGTAGCACTGTCATCTCTTCTACTAACCCCTTTCAAAGGCAGGAACTGCCCCCAAGCTCAGCTCACAAACCCTCACAGCATTTTCCTTTAGTCATACATCTGAGCCATTCTGTCTGTGTCTGTCTGTCCCCCCCCCTCCTCCTCCCCCTCCTCCTCTTCCTCCTCCTCCTCCTTCTCTCTCTCTCTCTCTCTCTCTCTCTCTCTCTCTCTCTCTCTCTCTCTCTCGCTGTCTGTCTCTGTCTGTCTCTCTCTGTTGTGCAGGCACATGTGTGTGGAGCTAAGAGGCTGCTGTTGCATCATTCCTTAACTGTGCTCCACTTTACTTTTTGAGAAAGGTTCTATCACCAAACGTGGAGCTCATGAATTCAGGTAGGCTACTTGGCCAATGAGCCCCAGGGACCCTGCTGTCTCTTCCTCTCCGGTGCTGGGATTACAGATGCACAAGGCCATGCTTAGCTTTTTATGTGGGTACTGGGGAACTGACTAGGTCCTCTTGCTTGTACATCCAGGACTTTAACCATCTCCCAAGCCCCAAATCTCAGCCATTCTAATGTCAAAACACAAACTCCTTTTGTTGCTTCACAGAATGTACAAGGAGATCTGGTTCCTAAAAATCACCATTTCCTCACCTATCTCCAGAGCTCAGAGACTTGATGGTAGAACCGTTTTTTTCCCTCATTAATTGATTTTGTTCTTTGAAAATTTCATACCTGTATATAATGTATTCTGACTATGCTCCTCCCCGACACCTCCTCTCTCCCCCACCATGCCTATCACCTCTCCCATACCCAGTCGTCCCATTCCCAGATTCATGGGGCTTCTGGTTTTGTTGTGTGACCTATTTAGTTTAACCAGGGCCACCTGTATGACTATTGGATTAGAACTCCACTTGAGACTGGTGGGTTCAAAATTGAAGGCAATGACTCCTCTCCCTGAATCTATCAGCAAATGATTCAGCAATGAGCGGGGGTGGGCGGGGTTGGGGGGGTGGGGGGGGACTAAGGGAGAGGAGGTGATAGGGTTAGCCAAAACCAAGTGTGTGGGGGAGGAAGAGGGTGTGTGTGAAAAAGCCATAGAGAAGATCGTGTAACAAATGTTTAAAAAAAAATCATACATGGTAGCAGTAGTTTACAGGTGGCATTTCCCAACTCCAGCATTACTGGGTTCAAAATTCCAACCTTCTCCTCCTACTTACACCTATTCTGTTTGAGAACCCACAGCTTGTGGCAGCAGGTTTTCCCAGTCATGCTGTCAGAAGCTGTGGGTCCTTAAAGAGAACAGATGTACTTCCTAAGGAGAGAAGGCTTTGGGGTTGATGGTGGTTTGTGACTCCTAGAATTATCTTGAGTGGACATCAGGGCGTTTCTCCTGTGATCGGCTTCATGGACTCTCCTTACAGGAGCACATCGTTGAGTGCTCGCTCCTGTCTCTCTTTCCCAGGATACACCAGTATTGCAAGAGGCTGATCTAGGTAGTCAGGCTGCAGCAGTCTACAGATTTGGATTCCAAGACTTAACTGCTAGTGAAGGTCTCTTGCCAAAGCTGCTTCACCGTAGAAAAGCCAGCATCTTTCCCCTTCTGTTTTAGTTTGCTTTCTATTGCTGTTCCAAAGACATCATGATCGAAAGGAACTTGGGGAGGAAAGGGCTCATTGGGTTTACAGCTCAGTCCATCATCTCAGGAAGTAAGCAGAGCAACTCCAGTAAGGAACCTGGATGGAGGACCTGAAGCCGAGACCATGGAGGAGTGCTGCTCACTGGCTTGCTCAGCCTGCTTTCTTATATACTCAAGATCACCTGCCCAGGGGTGATATTTCCCATAGTAGGCTGGGTCCTCCAACACCAGTCGTTAATCAATAAAATGCCCCCCAGAGTCTTGCTTACACAGCCATCTGATGGAGGCATCTTCTCAGTTGAGGTTTTCTCTTCCTAGCTGACCCTAGCTTGTGTCAAGCTGACAGAAGAATTAGCCAGCACACTCTAGCATTGAGCACATACAGCCTCTGTCTCAATGTGTTCTCCTGAGTTACTTGTACTCTGCAGCCTCACCCACCTTGGCTCTTCTTGCTTCTAACCAGCCAGAGATTTCCTGTTAAAAGCTCTTCTTGACTACAGCTTTGCAGTCCTGACCTACAATGTCCCTACCTGCTGGAACTCAGCTTCTCCCTCAGGCTGAGCTGACCTGGTTGGCTCTGAGGAAACTGTAGTCTCACACTGCACTCACCCTGAATGTTCACCAAGACCAGACGCAGGGCAGGATTCCAGTGAGAGTAGATGTGTCACAGAAAAGCTCTTCACAGTGGTAGGTCACTACCCCCACCCTCGCTACCATGGGGCAAGGGCCTCGTGAGTTTCCCGAGATTCCTCGCAAGTGTGCCCCTCTACTTCAGTTCAGTTGAAAGGTCTGTCTTCCTACTTTGATTATCATGGACTGAGGCCCAGTGAGGCTGTGGCTCTTCACCCTTTGCCTGAGAGGTGGAGGGAACAGTCCTGAGGCCCATCTTAGAATACTGTGAGAAACCACAAAGATAACCCCAACTCTCCCCTATGCTTCCTAGTTGTTTGGGATGAAATTCCTGGGTCTTAGTTGTTTCTTAGGGGTGAAGATCGGGATCACCTCTGTAAAGGGCCCGCCTTAATAACGGATGCAGAGGGACTCAACATTTATTACTCTAAGCAGGGGGGCATTCTACAATGGGTGGGGATCAGCATGAATGAAAGCACAAAGGTGGAGTGTGAGGAGGGAATTCTGGGGCATAGTGGGGGTAAGTAGCAATAAGAAGGGGAAACACTGTTTAGATACAAATGAAAGAGAGCCTCAAATGCCAGGTTGAGGATCTACACCTTGACATGCTGAGGACAATAAGCTACCTGTAATTTGCCATGTAAGTAAAAGCCAAGCCCTCAGAAAATGTATCGCTCCCACAGGGAAGAATAATGCTTCTCACAAAATAAATCCACCAATGATGATGATGGTAAGGAAGATGAAGCTGAGAATGAGAGCAGTCTCCCATGACAACTGACAGCTGATGATGTTCCCTGAATGCTTTCTTCTCCCCAGTCGCCATGCTCACAATATGCAGGCATTATGTCACCAGAGCCTAATAAGCCAGCAGGACTCAAGTTACTAACACTAGCAGGTGACGACAAGGATGTGGGAGCCACAAGGCTGATCTTGGCATACGATCAGCCAGTCGGAATAAAGGGCCCTGGGACTTCCACCAGGCCTTTTGGACTCTGGGGCTCATGGTTCTTGCAGATCCATAAAGTACATCAATTTCCTATCATCAACCTCTTTGCTTAAAAGCTTACTTGTTCATCTTTCTCGCCTGTTCTCAGAACGCTGCTCTCCGAAATGCCTAAAATAAAAACACTCAAGTCCAATAATAGATACCTCTTCTGGAAGAGATATATTTAAACTCCCTGCTGCAAGCAAGAGTACGTGAAGAAAAATTAAATCCAGCAAGAGAAAAGTTGAGTATCCTGGCAACATTTGTCATAAAAATGAAGCCTGTCTGTTTCTGCTTCACATCCTCTCATCCGGAAAGCCTCCCTTAGACCAGGTCTCCGAACGAGAGACCACAGGGGCTGATAAACCTGCCTTCCCAGGTTGCCTCTCACAGGCCGCTTTCCCATCTCCAAAGCCTAAGCCTCTCCACTCAGTAAAGACCTGGCATGTGACCTGTTTAGTTGACTTTGTAATTTTCAGGAGTCTCTGAAACTAATTTGGTTGTTTGTCTTTATTTATTGTTTGCGTGTCTTGCTCAACTACTCTATCCACAGCACCTGGTACATATTAGCTGGCTACTATCTATTTGTTCAATAAAGAAAAGTATCATGCATCTACCAAGGCACAGCTCAAAGGGCCCCAAACTTGGACCGGCATCCCTGTTGCGGGTTCCCATTTCATTCCTCTGACTTTCCTATCACACTGTGGTGTAATTTTCTTGCTTGTGTTTGTACAGCTAGGTCTGGGTCCCAGGAAGGCAGGGGCAGAGAGCTCTTTTTTCAACAACTAGACCAATGTCTGGCAATGAGCAGGTGTTAGAAAAATGTTGACCACTGGCAGATGAATAAAGACAAATAAATAAAAAATTTAAACAATTCCTTTCTACTATGGAAATTAAGTGCAAACACACTGCTAACAGCCTGTACCCTTAAGACCTATGGCTTTATATATTCTGATAGGTGAGGTTGACCATTAACTGGCAGTGGCTTGCTACAGGAAAGGTTCATCTTTCATTTAAGCTGTGTACAAGTCTGGGTTGGCACAGACTCTCAATCAATGGCATACAACAATCCCAGGTTGAGAGCCACTGGCTACGTTCCAATCCAATAGCCTTGCAGTTGACCAGACAGGAGAAGTGGCTGGGTTTGTGGTTGATGTTTGTATGCTCTGATCAGTGCCACAGAAGTGCAGTCACATATGGCCACCTGACTCTTAAATGCAAGGGCTGAAAACACAGGAGAGATGTAGCTACAAGGTATAAAGCAATGTCTCTCATATACTTACAGACCAGGGGAAGCTGAGGGCTGGGCTGCCCCTAGTAGCTCTGTGCAGTTCAGGTGATTGAAATATCACTCAATCTACCTTATGTATTAATGCATCATCATCTATTTAAAATTTATTTATCAAGAACACAGTGGGCAAGCAATAGGAGCTGTGTGTGTGTGTGTGTGTGTGTGTGTGTGTGTGTGTGTGTGTATGTATATGTGTATGTTGTGTGTGTGTGGTGTGAATGTATGTGTATGTTGTGTGTGTGGTGTGTATGTTGTGTGTGTGGTGTGTATGTATGTGGACTTTGTGTGTGTATGTGCATGATGTGTGTGAACAATCTGTATTATAAAAACTCTCTTGTTTATCCTGAATAAATCATGGCTTGGCTTGGGTGAGAGACATGAAAGACAAGTGGAGGATTAGAAGGAAGAGATCAACACTCTATAAACTATGAAGCGATCCCAGAGTCTGTTAGAAAACTGAAAGCTAAGTAATGGAAATAGGACTGTCTAGATTTACACACCGAGTACACAGAATCTCAATTGCCTGGGGTCGGATCATTGAGAAGGAGGGGGGAAGAGATGGAGGGGGGAGGAAGGGGGAAGGAAGAATAGAGGGAGTAGGAGGATGAAGAGGAAGAGGAGAGACAGGGAGGTAAGTGAAGTCGGTTCCGGTTCTAACTCCACCCAACAGACAGTTACTATGGAAACATTATCTTTAGGCTAAAACCATTCAACATTTATTCTAAATCTACATCATTTATTCATGTGTGCGTGCATGCCTGGATGTGCAGGTAGACATCAGAGGACACCATGATGGAGTTGGTTTTCTTCTTCTACTGAGTGGGTTCCAAGGATCGAACTCAAGTCATTAGGTTTGAAGACAAGTGTCTCTGTTGAGCCATCATATCAACCCCCAAACTTCTTTTTTGGCTGGATTTTCAGGAAGATCCAAGGTAGAGTAATAGAGAATACTGGAATCTTCGGGGGTGGGGGGCAGACTACCATTTTGCAAACAGAAACATAGGTCAATCCACTTAGCCAACTGGAAAATATTTGCTGAATATTTAAAGGACAGAAACTCCTGGGCATGAAAGGATGAAGGAAAACAGACAGACCATATGTCTAAGATGCTTGTAAGACAAAATGTATAGAGTTTGCATGTCTTATCTACAGTGAACCAAGGACTACTGGGGCTAGTGTAGGGACTGAAGGTGTACACGCATCTCAGCATGATGTCTGAGAAACAGCAAGCACTCAGTATGTTTCAGTGGCTGTTATTAATAGCCATGGCAGCTGGAGGGTCGGCATGAGTACTCCATACATGTAAGTTGAATGATAAATGAGTGCAATGTGAATATCACAGGTTGAAGACATAGATGCAATTTCTCATATGAAACCAACCTTATGGACACCATCTTGATTTAGTCCTTACTACTTCAGGGACTACTAACATGCAAAGAGTTTGGAGGGGAACACAAAGATATTTAAGACCTACCTATCCTCACACAGTTGACAGTTCATCATGGAAATATTCAGAAAAAGCTAACAGGATAGAAATTCTGACATGGGGATAAAATATCTGTCGGCACATGGATAACTTTCGAGGCTACTCCAAAGACACGATAAGGATGGGTTGGGATGAGGTTTGAAGTCAGTTTTATATTTGAACTGACAGTAAAGAAAAGGAGTTATGATTGCAGGCAGAGGATGGAAGAGAATCAGATGTTAATATGGCACCTATCTTAATGGGCAGTCTAAGAACAGGTTAACTGGATGGATTGCCAGACAAACTGTGGGTGATATGCCTGGTTAAAAAGAATGAACTCAATCTACAATCACACAGTAAAAGATCAGTGATAAAGAATTAGAAGTGCAGGCTTGAAAGCCAAATAACCTGGGTTCAAATCCCATCTCAGTAGCTACAGGATCCTGGGAATCTTGCTTAACCTCCATGTGTTACGTTTCCCCATCTGTGAAATGAAGATAAAAATAGACTCTAGCTCCTTATATTATTGTGAAGATGAAGCAGGTTAATTAATACCTATGAGTGCTCTGAATGGGATTGGGCACATACTAAGTGCTATACTATTGCTGTCTGTTGTCATTTTCAAGATGTTAGTATTTACACAGAGACTGTGTATCACCTAATAAAATCAGACACTGCTTGTGTTGTTTGTTCTTTTACTCTAATTTGATTGAATACTTTGTCTGATCATTGAGAGTGGAAAGCTAGCACACAGATTCTGGTTTCTTCAGGTTACAAAGACATGGGAAAGGAGGACATGAGATGCAGAATGAAATAATGGATGAGCCGTACGGCTATCAAGTGGATCCTGATTACAGAGATGCTAAAACCTGAGGAGATAATAATATTTTAAATCAATGCAACAATATTTTCAAGGGATAAAGCACCATAGAGAAGGAGTGTCCACCAGCTGTTTCCTGGAAGAGGAAGGGAAAATTCAGAAATCTGGTTAGGATTGAAAGGCTAATGGGAACTTGGCAAGCTGCAGTGGGGAGAGGAAGAGTTGAGAGATGGGTACCATCAGGAGGGCCTGGGATGTCCAGGAAATAAGGATCATAGTGGAAAGGAGATGAGGCCGGAAAGAAAATCAGAAGGTACTTGATGATTATTAGTTATATTAAGTATATTCAACCCCTGTTCTATGTCAGAAATAGTTAATCCTTACAGCTTTCCCATCAGTAGGCATTTCCAGGGCTGGCCAGTGGCACAGTCAGGATCTGAACTCAGGCACCCTGATCGCACAGCTCCTCTACACCAGCTCACTGTGTGTGAGAGACCCTCATCTTTCTCACCACTGGCAGAAACTGGGTTTGATTTCTACTCCTGGGACTTGTGAACTGCTGCCAAGTCGAGCGAAATACAAAGCTATGCCCAAACAGGACTTGGAACCAGCAGACACAACCCTTTCTGATTCTCTTTTGTAAACTGACTTTCTAGCAACTGTCCTCCTTTGGTGATGTAATTATTTTGGTATTTGAAAACCAGTAACAAATTAAGGGAGCCACATAATCAACTGCTACATTAATTAGTCACCCTTTGTTGAGAGGCAAACATCCTGTTAAATGTGTGAGTTAATAATGACTTCTGCATCAATTCTCAGTTTTGCACATTCTCAAAGGCTTGACTTTGGTCCCTGATGTGCAAACCTCTTTGTCTCCCTCGATAGCTATCTGAACCAGGTCCAATCATCTCTGAGCAGCCTCAACTTCTAACAAAGGAGAGGCCTGGATTCTGGCAGAGCCACCAACATAAAAAGAAAACTATGGGTTCAGATAAGCAACTCATGTAGATCATAGCTCTGATGCTTGGTGATGCTTCTGCTTACCCCAGACACTGCTTAGTCACTGTCTCTCCCCAAAATACCATCCTGGGCACTGTGGACACAGAGAGAAAGAAGGCAGGGAGCATCCAGGGAACATTTCCTATGAGCCGGGAGCCTTTCTAGGGCTATATTTACTTAGTCCACATAAAAACCTCTATGGGATAATCATAGCTACTGTCAAGTTTTCATAGCTTACAGATAAGGAAACTGAGGCACAGAAACGTTAAATACCAACACAAAACCACAGAGATAGTATGTAACAAGGCTAGAGTTGGATCTTGGTTGTTTGGCTTCAGATATTTGCTTGAGGTTGAGATGGCAAGCCCGTCACCATAGTGCACGCTTGAGAGCCTAGTACAGGAACAAAACACCCGACAGGCGCAGTTTAAGGAAAGAAGGATTGGTCTGGCTTACAGTTCTAGGGGATACACACCTTCGTAGAGGAGAAAGCACACCAGAGGAGCAGGAGGCTGGCTGGTCACACTGCACTTACAATCAGGAGAATGATGGATGTTTGTGTGCAGATCTCTTCCTCCTTTTCATTTAGTCTAGGACCTCTACTCATGGGATGGTACCACCCACAGTTAAGATGGCTCTTCCTACCCCACTTAACCCCACCTAGACAACCCCTTACAAACATGCTCAGGTTTGTTTCCAAGGTGAATTTAGAGGACCAAGAGTATCAGTGGGATCATACATCACAGTGAGGGAAGAGGACTGAGTCTGAAGCAAGCCTGGGGAACACAGGAAGTTTCAGGCCAGTTTGGGCTATGTAGCAACTCTGTCTCAAAAACAAAACAAAACAAAAATAATATTAAGTGAATCACTATGCTCCATTGCCACCTAAGTCAGAGACCAACAAGAGCCCGTGTGTTCAATGAGCCCCTCGATCTACTGCAGTGGTACACCCAGAGTCAACGGAATTTCAATGAAGTGAGCTTTGCAGGGACAAAATCCTGCCTAGAGGAGTGCTTGGAGGGTCTTGGCTTTAGTAACAATAACCAGCCTCAGTTTCTCCTCTCCCCTTTCCTCCTCGAAGTTATCAGCAACCAATGCTACATACATTCGCAAAAGCAGAACAACAGTCTTTCAACAGCGAAGCTCATGTGACGTAAAGATGGCTTGCATTATACTTAAACTCTTGAGGGGGGGCTCCAGCCAGCATCTTGTCGTAATGCTTGAAGAGTGTATGGAACTGGGCTACCCTGCCTCTTCATCATATTAATGCACTGTAATGATTCCATCCTGTAAATAGTGTTTGGAAGTGACTGACATGATACCAAATTTGCACTTGCATGCATAATTCTAGCATTTTATTATTAAACTGAGCTCATAGATTGAGCGCCAGGATTTAAAACAAACAAAAATCTATAATTACAGCCTGTGGATTTTTCTTGCCGCCGGAGCCTGCCCAACCATTTTCATCGAGAGAGGCTTTCATTCTCTTTGCATAGCTTTTCCTGCTTCCAGTGGAGGCCGCTGACACAAAGTATAGGGTATCATGAGGATGCAGAGTTCAGGGGTTCTCTGCTGCCTATTTTACAAAGGAAAGATGGTTTTCATCTCTTGAATAGTTCATTTATCCCCAGAAGTAGATTTCCAATTGCACGTGCTCCAGGAGGCCAGAATGCACTTGGTGCCTCTTGGAAACGGGGCTCAGTTATTTTTGGTTGATGCCAGGGCTAAGGAACTTTCAGTCCAGGAAGCAGACACAGACTAAGAGAAGAAGGCAGCTCAGTCCTTGAGGCAGCCCAGCACGGAGAGAGGAGATGGGGGCCATCATCATTATGATTGGTTTGCAGACATCCCACACCAGGACTTTCCAGAGAAAATGGACAAAATGGCACTATTATTAGTTGATCTCTGCTTCTCCTCACCTACCATGGAGTCCTGAGAGCAAAGAGCTAGGTGCTCCCATTAGTCAGTGGGTGAGATGCTAAGCTAAAAGGATCAGCAGGAGGGGGTGGAATAAAAAGTGAAGCACAGGATTCAGCTGAGACAGGAGCCATGCAGGTGCTAGGGCCCCAGCACTCTGTGCCATGTTAAGTGCTTTGGGATTTAGCCTCAAGTGCAGAAAGAAAGCACAACAGGGTGTCTACATTAATAGATTCAATGAACTGGACCAATATTTTCCCACCCCAAAATGTGTTTGTACTGAACAATACAGATGTTTTCTTTTAGCTTTAGTCCCTAAACAATGCAGTGTAACATCTATTTTCCCAGTACTCGCATTGCATCATGTATTATAAGTAACATGGCAGAATACGCATCGGTTATACGTGTTACTGCTTCATTTTAAATAACAGACTAGAGTCCTCTACAGACTTTGGTCTTAGAGCCAATTTCCATGTGCTGACTGTATGTTAGAGAGATTGTTGTGGCTTGATTTTTGAAGGACAGATTTAGATGAGTCCAGAAGGACCACAGTAGGGACATATGGTCGGAGGATGATGTAGTATCCAGAGGGGAGACGATGGGAGGAGCCACAGTCATGAGGAAATGTGGGTGGATTTGAGAATTGGTGGGAAGCAAACTTAAATATGGTGATCAGGTATATGAATTATTTTGCTCAATGCAGTGACAAATACCTGACATTAAGAAAGGAAGGGCTTATTTTGCCTTACAGTTTAAGGAGGCAGTGTCCATTATGACAGGGAAGACATGGCAGGACCCTGAGGCAGCTTCTCACACTACATCTGCAGTCAGGAAGCAGATAGTGAACAGGAAGTAGGGACTTACAAAACCCATCCCAAGTGACACACTTCCTCTAGTAAGGCGCCACCCACGAAAGGTTCAACCACATATTCAGAACCAGCAGATGACCAAGTGTTCAAAACAGAACTATGGGAGACATTTCACTTCCAAAACACAGCATTCTACCCTCTGGTTCCCATAGGCCATGGCCATCTCATGGTGAAAAATGCATGATTTCTGACTTTCTGAATCCCCACAGTCTTTAACAGGCTCAACACTGTTCAAAATTCTAATGTCTCTTCTGAGACTTAAAGCAACCTCTTAACTGGGGGGCCCTAAAATATCAAAATAGAGGTATGGCAAAGAGTAAATATTCTCACTCTCAAAAGGAAGAATTGGGGCTTAGGAAGAAAACATTTTATCAAAGAAAGGATAAAAATTCAGTAGATAAAAAACTGAATGCTGCAGCTCCATGTCCAGCATTTGGGAATCGTGATGGGATCATGTGAACTCCAAAGGGCTTGAGTAACACCACCCCTCCAGCTCTGCTACCTGCAATATCCATAGCTCCTCTCTAGGACCAGCTCTGTTCCTTTCTATGCAGCTTTCCTCAGCATAGGAACCATGGTGCTGGCATCTTCAACACCTGGAGACCCCAATGTAACTTAGGCTTCACCTTCACAGCATCACATGATGGACTTTTAGGGGCACCCTGACCCTGCCACACATTGCCTGCATCAGTTGTCCTCTGGAACTCTGACATAAGACTCCATGAATCTCTCAATACTGTACTTTCTATGCCTAAAAGACCGTATCATAGAGATGACACTGCCAAATTCTGCTGCCAGCTCAGAATGGAGCCTTGTCCCCTTAGACCACAGTTCTGTCCAATGACCCTGGGGACATAGTTCCCAAGGCAATTGTTTTTGAGCAGGGAAATCTTTCAATTGCACTCTCAGATCAGGCTCTCCTTTCAAATCAATTTAAATTTTCATATGGAACATTTGAGAGATGGGTCTTTTTGGTCATGATGAACAGGTTTCTCTTTAGGGAGAGTAATCACCAATGCCCCATAAGGCTCATATATTTGAATGCTTTCCTCAGTTGGAATTGTTTGGGGAAGTTTAGAAGGCATGGCCTTGTTGGAAAAAAGTGTGCCACTGAGGGTCTGCTTTGAGGTTTTAAAAGCTGATGGTATTCCCAGTTAGCTCTCTGCCTTCCATGTTTTTGTCTCAACATGTAAGCTCTCAGCTACTGCTCCAGCAACATGCCTGCCTATTTGCAGCCATGCTCCTACCACGGCAGTCATGGACTCACTCTCTGAAACTGCAAGCCAAATAAACTATCTGTAAGTTGCCGTGATCATGGTATTTTGTCATGGCAATAGAATAGGAACCAAGACACTGGATAAGAGTGGTAAGGGGTATCCATGTCACAGCCTGAATGCTTTCCTGCCTTTAAATATCCTCTGCCAAACATTAGTTCATTACTTTTTCATTCAGCCTCATTCAAGTTGTCAAGGCAGGAATAGACTACTCCTTTCCAGAATACCGTATAGCCCAGTTCCCAGTATTGTTCTTGCAATCCTGAACTGGCCTCCTCTGTCTATGTTTCTACTAACATTCTGTTGTAAATATTCACCAGAAAGGCCCATTAACAACTGTTTATTGGACACTAGGGTGCTTCTAACCAAATTTCCACAGTCTTCCACATTGTTCCTTCAATTCAATTTCAAATATCTAAGAACCACATGGTCAGGTTTATCACAATGCTCCTCTTCTCACTATAAATTTTCTATATTAGTTACTTCCCTCACTGCTCTGATAAAATATCTCCTAAGAAAGAACTTATTTTGGCTTACAGTTTGAGGGGCTATGGTCCATCATGGCAGGACAGGTATTTGGGCAATAACAGGATATAAATGGTCGTTAGAAGTCAGGAAGCAGAGAGTGAACAGGAAGTAGCATGTAATACAAAACCCCAATGCCTACTTTCATGGACCCACTTCTTTCTGTGAGGTACCAGGTCCTAAGGGTTCTACCACCTTCTTAAACAGTGCCAGGGGCTAGGAGATCAAGTGTTCAAACACATAGGGCTATGGGGAAATTTCAAACCACATCAATTATCTGGTCTGTGCAGATGGATAGATAAATGGTTAGAGACAAATGCCCCTGGAGGAGACTTAGCCTTGGCGTAAGAAGCCAATAATGTCCTGAACACAAGTCTTACGCTTTGCAGTGCAGTACTGCTCTACAACCTGCTACTGATCTAAGTATAGTGTCACTGAGAAACCTAGAGCTTTGCTGCAATAGCAACTGTGATCTTCATGGCCATATCTCACTAGACAGCACACAGCTGTGTCTAGCCCCTTGCCATATTGGAATAGTGAGTCCTATATGGCCAACGACGTGTGCACCATTGCACCCAAGGCTATGGACAGCAATAGACAGGAAAAACAAATAGATATTCTTTCATCACACGCCATCTACAGAGGAATACTGCCATAACCTCGAGTGGATCATTTTAAATTTAAAATGACATTTAACTTCTTTTTAACACTGAAGTGGGCTGACAGGAAGCGAAAGAGTGCTGGGAAATAGGGCTAGGAGGGTGTCAATTACTTTAAATAATGGTCTGTTATTTGAATCTACAACTTATGGTGGAGAAAGCTGTCTGTATATAGTAAGCAGCTTCTCAGGTCCAGACTTTGTCGTAAAGCTCATGTGAGAAGAGCAGTGTTCACACATTGCCTGGGCCTCACATATCTGTAAGGTGGAGCTGGTGATGGTTGCATCACGACCTTTGAATTACAAAGGCATGGTGACATTAGGGCTAGGTCTTGGGAAAAGGAGGAGATTTGAGATTACAAGGTCACGATCAATGGTTATGGAAGAGTGTACCAGGGAGTGAGTCCTGCCAACAGGTATGGGCGGAGACTTTGAGAGGTTGGTCAATGAGAATGCATCTTGTCCTAGGCTCCTTCTTGACCCTCACAATAATCATTCCTCATTCCTAAAACCATTCCCCAGTTGGCCTCTGGGTCAAGTCCCTTCAAATACACCCTGTTTGCTCACATTTGAAAGGGATCACAGCCATGCAGAGTTAAAGGGGAATGTCTGGAACCAACTACCCTATGACAGAGCATCCACTGGTTTGGGGTCTTTGTGAACAAACCTGGATATTTTTTACACATTCTGTTCCTTCCACCCATTGCACAACAAATACCCTAATTGATGCAAAATACCACCATGGCAAGAGCATGCTGGGAACTGGGGTGGAATGAGGTGGATTAATTGGACCCTGAAGCGAATGAGAAAAAAAAATACTTTTCAATAAAGCAAGCCTCAAAGAGCCTATAAAAGAACAAAGCCCTTTCAAGTGCTTCTCTTCCTGTGTATGCCTCTGTACGTGTGTATGTGTGTGTGTGTGTGTGTGTGTGTGTGTGTGTGTGTGTACATGTGCACATGCTTGTATGAATGTATATCTTTGTATGTGTTTTCCATCTCTGTTTCTGCTGCTCCAAGAAGAGGTGGGGGCAGCTTCAGCCCTCTTCCCTTACCCAGCCCTCCTATAGGCACCTGTCACATTGTGTTATTACAATTCTATATTTCAATTAAAGCAATGTAGCCAATTTAAAAGTTCTACCATGTGCCACTCACAATTCAGAGATCTAAGGATTCAACTCACACATTTTAATATCCCACTTTTCCCTTCTTCTCATTTTCATGTAAATCAGGTTGAACACTGTCCTTTTTCTTTTTCCTCTAATCTAGCCCTCAAAATACAACGCCAATTAAACAGTCTGTGTGGAGACAGCCTCCAACACTCAGCATGATTCCACTGTGCTACTTTGATTTTCCCTAAAGTTTTTTTCCCTTTAAAAATTTTTCCATTTTAATTTTCATGTTCTAATTTTACAAGTGATGTCATTTCCTTCTAGGGCATACATGGGGCCGGAGCAGAGCAAGCATGGATGCTATTCCTGATCCTCTTTTCAACTGGCTTAGGGGAAAGAGCACACAGTCGCAGCCGGGCTTGATGCTGTCTCTCTGGTGTCCCCAGGCTGGCAGATCTCTTTACCGCATGAGCCTCTGGATCCTGACCATGTCCACTGCAAAGACCAGTGCCTGTCCTGCTGGAGTGTCATGTTCTCTGAGGCCCCTAGCAGGAACTCCAGTCTATTAGTTTCTTTCTCCTTCTCTTAGGAAACAGTATTCACATTGGGTTAACCTTTTCTACAACAGAAACAAGATCTTAAATGGCACAGAGAGCTCCTGCTATTTGATATTTATTTGATGTCTTGAAATCTTTCTTCCTGCTCAGTTATTCCTCTGACAACACCTCCCCCAGCCCCAGTATTTTCTCTGCACTGAGAGTTTGGGGGAGGGGGGATTTTAGTTCCTTTAATCTTCGCAAGGCAACAGGCTCATTAAAATCATTCCTGCACAGGGGGTAGGAGGAGAGAGTGTTCTGTTTGCCTAATTTAAAAGCTTCATCACAAATTTTAGGTCATTCCCTGAGTTTGGCGGGGCATACAGCTCTTTTATAAACAGCCAGCATAAGCCATCTTTGATGTACATGGGTCTGGATCAGCCCCAAAGGGCTCCAGTTGGTAGGGCGGGGCTTCCTCTTCCTGTCTTGTCTAGGGACAGCCAGGCAGGATTGCAAATTACAAAAATTTGAATTTCCACTCATATAGTAAAACGCTTCAGAGAGAAAAAAGCATGAGAAATACAGAGTGGTTTTGCTTTGATTCAATGATAGGAAAAGGAGGTCCATTTAAAGGCATAAAGTTGGTAAAGGGAGAAAAGTGTGACATATTCACTCTTCATTTTTTGGGCTCCTTCCAGGTGTTAGGCATGGAGAAATTGAGGTCAGTAAGAAGCCATTCTTAGCTGGGCAGTGTGGTGCACACCTTTAATCCCAGAAACTTGGAGGCAGAGGTAGGAGGATCTCTGAGTTTGAGGCTAGCCTGGTCTAGAGAACGAGTTCCAGGAGAGCCGGGGGCTACACAGAGAAAGACTGCCTTGAAAAAAGATTCCATTCTTGTCCTTAAGACTCACAGATAAGATAGAGGAGGAAATCAGATAAATATGTACATTGGAAAAAATAAATAAATAAAGCCAGGCAGAAGGTAGGAGATAGCAGGAGGCTGTAGACACTAATTTTATCCAGGTCTCAGGGAAACAGGGTTCTAGCTGCATAGGGCTGGCTGACCAGGCTTACATGAGGTTGGAAGAATTGTGTCTGACATGTCTGACTTAGAGATGAGGTTACTGAGGACCAGAAACATAAAGTAATTTTCTTCACATTGTTACCCAAAATCAATCTATTGGTCATTTTGAAGTAACACGCATGAGTAACCAATCTATACATGACCCCATTGCTAGATTAGGAGTATAAATACAGAAACAGTCCTTGAGATATTCTACAGCTAACGAGGAAGAACAAAAAGACCCCTGATCAGAGCACAGTACCCAAAAGTACTGTCTCAGGAAGAACCTGGCACAGCTTGAATGAGTCCAGACCAGAACTGAGGACCAGCACTCTGGGCAAAATGTAGTTTAGTTAGTGGAAGTCCAGAGGATGGTTTCCATGGTGGCCATTTAAATTTAGGTAAGAACACAAATGTCCAAGAAACCACTGGCTGGGCTCAGAAGGAGCAGTCACAGGGCAGTCCAGGTATGAAGTCACAGTCTAGGGTGGAAGCCAAGCTCTGCCCCTTGCCCAAGCTGCTGGACCCTAGCCATCTGCTGCTTATCTGCACTGGGAGGACCACGTTCAACTCAGAGCACAGAGAAGGACACGGGGTGACTGTGGCCAGCCCCTACCAGACAGTTTTCTGTCTACCATTCACAGTCAGCTCTGGACAGACCTTTTTCATCCTATATATATATATATATATATATATATATATATATATATATATATATATATATATATATATATATATACCCAAGAGAGTGTTCTATGAAGTCAAGTCAGTTGGTCCTGACTAGTCAGGACCTGATAGATAATCCTCACTAGCTAGGTAGAGTAGGGTGATCTACTTACCCATCTTCAGTGTCTCCAGGAGTAAACGAGACAGCCACGTGTATAACAGTGCTGCCTCCCCCAATGCCCCTCCTCAATGACTCACGTTTGGCTTTAGGGCACGGTGCCACATCCCCACTCTGCCCCAACTAGTCATGTTCATACCCAGCATGTGACAATAACGTGAGATCTTCTCCAGCTTATGCTTCGTGTGCTGTCATTTCCAATAATGGCTGTGGGGATCTGGGTGTTGGGCTTGGTAACTGAAGGTTTTATCCTCCCTGCGTGTGCCCATGGGATTTGGTCTTTACTGCCCATGTGATATCACTCTTTCAGACGGACTGACATTTGCTTCCTGTTCTGACTTTTCCTACTGCTGCTGGGGAGTCTTCTTCTGAGAAGCAGGTAGTCAGTTAGCCCTAGATCTCTCATCTGAGGGTCAACAGCCAAGGCCCCCAGCTTCTGAACCTGGATGCTGTCATGCTTCTATCCTCTCACGCTTGATGGGTATTCAAGATGCCTTGTATCTGGTACCCAATAATGGAGCTTCCAAATATCTTCCTCCCCTCAAACATGCTTATTGGGAACAACTCTGCATTTCCCCCACACACTAGGCCCTTTCAGCAACCTCTTGTTTTGATCACCCAGGGGACAAACACCTTTAGTAAGGCTGGGCTTTCCCAACAACACTATTTGGATGGAAACTGAGTGTGAGTTTAAAATAGCATGGTGATAGGAGAACTGAGAGTAAGGCTGGGATCCTTCTAAGTGCTCTGCATGACTGCAGCCATTACCATGAGCTCACGAATACATGTATTTTATAAGCATATGGAAATGGTGGCAGGGACTGATGTCACACCCAGCATCTTGCTAAGTAAGATGCTGAGTCATCACCACGTGCTGAGCATTGTCCTCTCCGACCCATATGCAGAGTTCAGTCCTCTTCCTAGCTATATGGGGAAGACACTATTATTTTTCCACATTCATGATAAAGATAGGAAAAAGTACTGGGCACATAGTAGGTGTTCCTAAGCATTTCCTGCATGATTACATGAATCTCAGGCCATTAAATGATCTCTAAACACAATTTGCTGTGCCAAAGTCAATAACCTCAGGTGTCATTTAAGTGCTCACAAGCCTTCAAATCATGGACGGATCAATGCATATTACTTCCTAGGCCACAGTGACAGTGAGGCCTGAGATGACAAAAGACTCTCCATGACACAGGACACAGAGCCATATCACCCTCAACACCCATTTGCACATGAGGCGCATTAGGTTAATGAGCCATCAGTAAGAGGCCACATGTGTCCACTCGTTCATCACATGCGCACAGAACATCTGTTCTGTCCCACTGTCTGCCCTCAGCTAGGGATAGAAAGATGTGTGACATCAGTCCCTGCCACCATTTCCATATGCTCAAGGAACTCGAGTATTCTAACTACACAGAATATTCTGTGCTCTGATTCATCACAGGGAGTGGAGTTCTCTGATGCTCAGAGCTGGCTCTGACCATCTTCTGCATTCATGGCCATTCTGAGGGCACCAGGTCCCATTTTCAAGCTTACCCTGAATAGGTTTTTATAGCCTCAGGTATAACTCTTAATTGCTGTTGGCCTCATCATCTCATTGATTAAAAAAAGTAGTTGAATTTTTAGTGATAGTAAAACTTCTATCCAGTTTCAAAACAATATAAATTATAGTATTTATTATATTGCTAGAGAAAAAGAAAAGTTCATTCATTCATTCAAAATACTTATTTGGCACCAATTGTAGTCAGGACCTGGGGTAGGTAATACATAGTTTCTGCTCTCAAATCCTTAGCCTAATAAAGGGGAGTGAGCAATTTGCTATGAGGCATATAGTCACCCATACCTATAGCAGTTACTTAATATTTACTAAGTGTTCTATGGCATGGATTCATTTTCAAGATATCCTTATGCTATGGGCACTATAATTATACCCAGTTACAGGTAACATCACAGACATCTAGAGAGATCAACTTGTCTAGCATCACAGCACAAAGCTGGGCCTTGGTTCAGAGCCTGCCTAACCCAAGCAGTATTGTCTTGATTACTACACTGTATTTGGGTAAATACAGCAGGAATAATAAATAAGATTTATTAAATCTTGATATTTAATAAACTATTAAATCTTGATAAATAAGCAGAAATACATATAAGAAAAATTTGATAAGAATAACCAATGAAGAGTGAAGGGAAAGGCTTGGGGAAGGGAGGACTGCTCACTCAGAATCGGGAGGGTTCTAGCAGGGGAGACGCCAAGGCCAAGCCTTGAGAATGAATATATTGTAGGTGGAACAGAAGCAGGATAAGAGGAAAGGGTGACCCATCTGGTCCCTGAGTCCCCCTTGATCTGAAGGCATGGTCCTAGCTAAGGGCAGGCCACACCCTCTAGCAGAGAGGACCACCTCTCCATCTAGTTCCATCTGAGAATGCAAGCACCAGGCAGCAGTTGTCTAACACTCTTCCCTTTAATCTCTCCTTTTCCTGGGATTTAAGTCTCAGTTTGTATTCCCTCATTAGAGATATGCTGTCTGAACCCTCCAATCTACTTCCGCTATCCCTCCTGGTCACTGCCCATCTCATTATTTTAAATTAAAAGAAAAGCATTGTAGTACTTATCACTCCCAGATATTACTTTATTCATATATTTACATTGTTGTTGCCTGACAATGAGACAGAGGGTAATAAGGGTTATGACCTTGTCTTTTTTGTCCCATCACTGATAATTACCCTGTGCTTATTATGGGTGATCAATGAAGAATTGTTGAGTAGAGAAATGACTGTATAATCTTTGCCCTGCATCTAAAGTTCGTTTATAGTGAGGTTCAAGTAGGTGACCAGAAGTCAAAGATCTTAAACCCTGCTTCAGGCTCTGAAATACTCAATATGTATAGCTTCCACCTCAGAAATCTCAGCTTCAATGCCTGCCAAATAAGAAGAATAATACTCATTAAACACTTATAGATATATTAAAAGTGTCTAACATTAAAGTCTGCGATGTCATTACGAAATTATTGCTGTCATACTTTCTTTTACTCTGGGGTCTAACGTGGAAAGAAAAATTATCCATTTAATTTCAGGATTCCTTTCTGCCTGTCTAGAAGTTGTGTCTAGTCTAGGAGGCTAAGTGTGTCAAATACCTTCAGGGTCCGTGTGCAGAATGAGAGTCAAGGACACAGTGCAGACTAAACACTGCTGTTACCTCCACTGTGACTCTCCAGACCAAGTCGTTCTATGCCAACACTCAATAAGGTGGCTTACTGCAACCTCCAATAGTTCCCTGGAGGGTCTTTGTTCTAGCCCAGCAGGTGAATCACCACCAAGATGGAGTAGTGGAACAATTCCTGACCTTGTAGTCTTGTGAATGAAAAACCTCTGAGGGCTGAAAAGCCAAAGAGCATCTATGAATGAAGCAGTCTAGCAGAGGTTCAGAGCAAGCAGGCAAAGTCCCTTTCAACTAGGAGGCCATTGTGTTGTCTCAAGTCTTAGAAGCTCACTGAACCAGGTGTCATACAGGCTCATTAAACTTTGAACAGCTAGACACCAAGTGTTTTACAACAATCCTGCCACCCGAAGACCAATGGGACTCATGTAAGAAGATACACAAAAATTAACAAAAATCTCATTGTCTATTCATTCATTCATCAATGCATTAGTAAACACTAACTCACCACCAATAATGGCCAGGGAGCATGCTGGACAATAGGGGGTAAAAAGAGCAAAAGATCTTATGGCTCCCAAGCTCAAAAGAGTCACATCCTAGAAATGATGACGAAAAGACATTTTCAATTGCAGTAAATTTTAAATGGATACATGTCGTTAGACTACAAGGTAGAGTGGTGGCAGTGATAACCACAGGCATGAAGATGCTACCACTATGGGGATAAGGAGAAAATTAAGGGAACTGGTGTAGACGTGCTGCTTAGTGGGCACTGAGGCTAGGTGATTGTCATTTAGACCTAACCACAGGCATGAGGATGATGTGTTCCATGATCCAGCTCTGTCACTAACTACTTGAGCAGATCCAGTAAGTCATTTTTTGATTCTTTGTGTTGGTTTTCCTTCTTGTCAGAGCTAAATAAACACAGTCCACTAATGTTACTTGCTGGTTATCCCATGATTAAAAAATAAATGTTATAAGGTTGGTAGTATCCACATTACAGAGATGAAAGAAACTGAAGCCTGACAGTTTACTAACTTGACCCAAATTGCCGTGTAGTCATATATCATCATTTCTTTTGCATCTGTTGTGTATAGGAATTGTGCGGAGTTCTTTTACTATCATATTTAATTTGCACACTTGCCAAGGGGTGGGACTGTCATCATCTTTCTCAGATGAGGACACTGGGGCACAAATAAGTAATACTGACTTTAAGAATTTAGGATCGGGGTGGCAAACTTTTTCTGAGAAGGGCTAGATGGTAAATACTTTCAGCTTTGTGGACCCACTGCCTCTGTGCAAGAGGTCAGCTCTAGCACAGATCATATGTAACTGGACAGGTGTGATCATGATGTGGATAAGGGAATCTGATGTTCATTATAATTAATTTACATATGATGAACTGGTACTCTTTTAAAAATCACTTCAAAATGTAAATGCTATTCTTACCTTTCATTTTTATAAAAACGGATGACAGATGTCCTATGAGCTATTGTACTTTGTTAGGATGTGAATCAACAGGTTTGGTGTGAAAGCCTTCTCTTGCATCTGCCTGGTACAGTGCAGCCTTGAGTTCAGACTTCTCTTTGCAAGTCCTGTGCCCTTTGTCACAAATGTAAAGGCAGGGAGGATGGCCAAAGAATTCAAATGTATTCTCTCCTAGGGTGAATTCAACTCTAGGCTGAACACTGCCTGCTGCTTTTGGTGATGTCTCAAAGTCACTGCAAGACACGTTTCTATGGAAACTGACCTGGTCTCTCTGCCTTGGTGATCCTTGTTTAAACTCCCTTCTCTGTCCATAATGTGAATATGGAAGTGGGGTCTACTCCCAGAGTTCTCATCTCTTCTTCTCAATCCCTCTGTATTTGAGATTTAAAATATCAGCTTCATAGGTAAAATTCATCTGTTGATAAACAACTACTGTCATATAAGAAAATAGAATAGGCATTTTGATCATGGTTCATCTTTTCACTGTTTTAGCATTCTTAATAAATGAAGATGGAATACAGATGGTACTAATTTTTCTTTGCTGTATCTTCAAGTTCAGTTACTATAATTTAACAAACTCGCTTAAAATAGGAATGGGAAAGGAACATCCTTAGAAATGTATTGGAATCAAGTACAAAAGCTTTTTTACTCTTGGAGAGAAATTCCATTTATGTCTTTTTATAAAAGCAAGCAAATCAGGATCGTAGGCCTGTAATCAGTTTTCAGATTACAGAAGATGTTGTCCATTGTTGTGAAATGGGGCTGTGACAAGAAGTCAATCAGGTGTATTTGCCGCATCGATTAGCTCTTCAGTAGTGGAGGGAAAGAGTGGGGCTTTACTCAAGGCCTACTCTCTAGGGACCACATAAGTTCCATGCTCCGAAACATCCAATTCCCTCAGACAGCCTCCCCTGTTTACCTTCCTGATGCAAGAAGAGGATTTGCGTAGGTCCTCTATGTGGAGAAGCTGAGAACATGGCTTTGGAGACTGAGTCTAAAACCTGACTATATAGTCGGTTGGGGTAACCAGACCAGGTGTCCTGACTCCTGTTTCTCAGTTCAGACCTCTGAATTTCCACTCCAGGTTGCCACTTGCTAATCATTCTGTTGATTACCTTTAGTTTATGTTTTACCTTTCTTTTCTTAAAAAAAAAATGTATAGAAGACATAAGAATGGCCTTTACACTATGTGATGATTAGGAGAATTCAGAAAGGTACATACCACCCAGTATGAAGTAGAAACTTACTAAAGGAAAGTATGTGAAATGGATGGCTGCCATTATCCTCCCCACACTCTAGTGTCCAGCCCAATTCTACAGCCCCATTCATATCTCATAGGCTCACAAAAGATGTCAATCAGAAGCAAACAGGATGTCTTTACTCCTAAATGCAAAGATACCTATAGTCAACACAGAGCTAGCTTCAGCACAGACAGACCCTGCACCTCTACTTCCCAGTCATGTCTCTTTGGATCAGTCACTTAATACCGCTAAGCCTTGGGTTTCTCAGGTATTAAATCACACCTAATTTGAACACTGTTTAGGGGATCATGAAGTATTTCAATGTGCTCAGCACAGGCTAGGAACTTGGAAACAATGGACATATTTCCAACACAGTGCAAAGAGTAAGGCACACTTTGGAGCAGCCAGAGACAATAGAACTTAGTGTTACAAGGAAAAAGTTTTGTATTTACGTTAATGTGGTAGCCACTGACACTACACAGTCCTCAAAACTTACCTGGCATGACTAAGACACTGAGTTCACATATTTTATTTTGTTCTAAGTCATTTAGATCTAAGTCTAAAATAACCACATGTGATTATTGGTGGCTACTATACAGGATGGCACTCTTCAAGAATGACCTGAGGCTTCCTATGCATTCAGAAAAGAAAGAGGAAGTATTCAGTGGGAGAAGGTGAAGGAGGAAGAACCATGTGAGCTCTAGGACTTCTCTGAGCTGGGTTCATAAATGTGAGCAGCCTCAGACTTGTGGCAAACCTGTCCTCTCTTTGTGGGTGAGGGCCTGTGGTGCTTCTCAAAGAACCAGGCAACTGGTTAGAAAGCCATGTTAAGCTGAGTTGCACTGGACATTCTTCAAAGGGTCCCGAGTACCAAGTTAGTGATAGGGCCTCATGAGACCAGGAGGCAAACGACTACAGTCGTTCTTGCCTCCTCCATAGCTCAAGTCCAAGTTCCCACCCACACGGAGGTCTTATGAACTGCAAGCACACCCATGACAAGCGTGGCTGGTGCTTGCAAAGCTCAGCAGTTTCCCAATCCGGAGTATGGGTATTTTTCCACAGATTCCCTCCCAAGGCAGGCTGGGACACTCACAGGGTTGCTTAATCACACTGCAAACAGGAACAGTAAACTTCCTCACAAGGCATTCCAGTATTCTCCAAACTGTAACCAGTTTGCATGACTGCTCCCATTTTACAAGCGGCCAGATGGAAGCCAGCAGAGCAAAGAGGACCATTTAGTGTCTCCCCAATTCATAGATGCATAAAAGAAATCCAAGGACAAAGGCGGCGGTTGTAAGGACAAATATTCTCTATTGCACACAGTTAATGGCTGCAAGATGGTGGGAAAGAGGGAAGATTATAGCCCAATGGCTTTATTATCAGATCTCTCTTGAACCTATTGGGATACTTGCCATCCTCGAAATATACAGTGGGGAGGAAGAAGTAATTAGGTGGCTTTTTACAGCTCTCTGACTGCTATGAATTAACAGGAGCGCCATGGAGAGAATCCTTTCTACACTCTGGCTTACATCTTTCAGCACAAAACGGAACTAGCATTTATCTTGAATAGAAGTCTGAGTTACTTCGTCCTAGCACTGCACAAACACCAGTCTACAGACAGCAAAATGAGGGGCGGCAGCAGCCACACAGATCTAATTTGTACCTACAGGAATGAGCCCAGTAACTCCCGGCTGTGGTGTCTGTGTCTGCCCTATTCTCTCTCCAATTAAGCAACTAAATAGATGAGAAGAATCATTTGGCTGAGAACACTAGACATTTTGCAGTGAAAAGTAGGTGTTTTTCTTGTTCTTCTTTTTTGAAGTTTTTTTTTTTTTAAATGCCACATTTACAAAGTTGCCATTTGCATTGATGAGGTCAAAGAAGGGGCCCTCCACTGGCCATGTCTGTAGGAAACATGGTGACTAACTTCTGTAGAATATTTCTCTACGCACCCTTTACTGGTGGTGGGTACCGGTCTCTTAAGCTCAATTTTGCTTATGCCGCCACACTGAACATATTTCTAAGACACTGAAATCCTCTACCTTTCCTGCCCAACTTATAAAACACTCAGGAAAATGACACATTTTAATATATTTTTACTTCTTTAATATTTATTTATTTTGTAGGGATGGGGCTCACATTCAGGGCCTCCCACACACTTAGAAAGTGATCACCACTGAACTACATCCCAATCACCAGACAGTGGGATTTTTAAACACTAATATGTATTGCTGTGTTTCTGCATTTGGGCCAGAGGGGGGCTCAAAGACAAGAAGAGGGTATCAGATCCCTTGGAGTTGGAGTTATACAGGCAGTTCTGAATTGCATGATGTGGATGCTCAGAGCTAAACCCAAACTCCAGTCCTTTACAAGAGCAGCAAGTACTCTTAACTGCTAAGCCTTCTCACCAGGCTAGGGATTTTTTTTAATATCATCTTACAAATAATTAGCATTGATTATATTGATTACGGTGTTTTTCAGACAAACTTTCTATGTGTTGCTTCTCTCCCCACTTTTCCATCCCCCTACACCCCGAGCCTCAGCATCTTTGAGACACTTGCTTATGGTCAGCTTACTCGTTGAAACACCCATTGTGCACTAGGAACGCTCCAGGCACTGTGCAGGTTTGACTCACTTCGTTTTCTCAATAGTCTTGGAGTTTTATGTTATCGTCATTTCCAGATTAACAATCTGGGGCACAGCGGTCACCTGATAGCGTGAGTGGACCTGCCCCCTCAGGTTCTTTAGAGAAAACCACCAGAACACATGGTGGGTGCTCGGTAAGCATCCCTCTTGGTTTCTGTCGTAATCAATGTTATCATCCAGCTAGCTGCAGTTCACCTAGATTACACTAGAGAGCCTGGCGCAGCTCTGGATATGTAAACGAAGGCCAACAGGCTGTTGGCATGCTGCCTATCTTCACAGGGTCTATGTCTCTCCAAGCATCTTCGTCTTCCTCGGCTCTTTAAATGTAGGAGCAGCCTCTCTCCATTTCAAACCTTTTCCAGCCCTGAAATGTGCTTTAACTAAATAATGTGAGATTCATGCCATTCTTTTGAGTTGATTTGAATGTGTCCGATGATATGAATTGCAACATAAAATAATTACACTTGGAAGTGAAAGGCAGGTTTAGAGACCCTGGTTGGCTATGTGTTGTTGTTGTTGTTGTTGTTTTTAGGGCCAGTGATTTCTGAAGAACTGGATTTATTTGGTACCCCTCCCTGCCCTAAGCACTTAGAGTCCTCAGCTTCTAGGAAGGCCATTCCAGCTACCCTTATTACAGGCAGCTTTATCAATTACCCTGACAGGTATTCATACTGTACATGAATGTACTTTATAGTTGTCACCTGCTCTCTGTAGACAAGGTAATAAAATGTATAACACATCTTTCTTATGTGTCAGTCCTGATGGGTGGTACAAGCTGAAGATTCTTGAGCGAGGACCTCTCTCCTCTCTGAAGTGTGACAGAACCCAAGCAGCTTGAATTTATATATAAACAAATTAATGGAGTTTTTAATGCAGCTAGAGAAGGAGGTTCCCACAAGGAAGACCAGCGATTAGTGCAGAAAGTGGCCTATTAAATCATTGCACCAATTCTCGGCCATGTGGGCTGTTGTTGCCTACAGCAAAACCCCCTCTAGCTTAAATTACCTAAGAGATGGGGACTCCACACAGCCCTTGGGGAACAAGGGAAGGCTCAATCAATCTTCTCATTCCACTTTGTTTGGCTACATGGAAAGAATAAAGGGCAAGGGGGAAGTGCCTGTCTCATAAAGCCTCCTGGCTCCCTTCTTTCACCTCTTCCTTCCCACTCTCTGCAGACTACTAAACTCATCCTCCATGTAAGATGCGGCATTTCACACGCATCCACGTGCCTCTGCCTCTGCTGGTTCCCGCTAACTCTGTATAGAAAGTGACGGCAAATAAAGGCTGGCACAATGAAAAGAATATTTTTGTATTGGAGCTGACACCACCTGGCTTTCAATGCCAACTTGAACACATATCAGCCAGGTGAGTTCTGCCAGGTCACCACGTATCTCTGAGCCTGAATTTCCTCACCTGTAAATGAGGATACATTCCTGCCACGGCAAAGGTGACAACTTCTGCACCATCTGTTCTAACCAACAGTTTTCCTTAAGGAAGCACCTTCTCCCTGTAAGGTACATGGTGCAACACTGCACATACGTTGATGGAAACCGTCATCCTTACTGGACAGGGAACCAATGACACAGAAAGATGCACTGCCATGCAGCAGCCAATTGTAACATGGCTGTGTCACACAAAATAGAATTTCTGTCATTTCAGACACTTAGTTCAGTGGCCTCGGGTAGATTTATACTGTTGTGCAAACATCACCCCCATCCCCAGAGAGAACATCAGCAGCTTCCCAAACTGAAACTACATACCCCTTAGACACTAACCTGTCACTCTGCCTCCATGCTTATCTCCTACTATCTACTTCACTTTCTGCCTCTATGGATTTGACAACTCTGGAACTCACATAAGATGAGTCATAAAATATCTGTCCTTTAATGACTGTTTTATTTAACTAGCAAAATGTTTTCAAGGTTCATCCACATCGAAGGATGTGTTGCATCCCCCTTTTTAAGGCTGTATTTGATTGTGTTTACATATGTGTATGTATGTACATACACAATATACATATTTTTCTTATTCATCCATTGGTGGTTACTTGGGTTGTATCTACTCTTTGTACAGCGCATTTTAGAAGTCCTACAACAGAAGCAGCAGATGCATGCACAAGAGCATAGAAGGGATATATCTATCCTAGGTTGATGGAACATTGAAGAATTCTTGAGGAAATAGGGTTCAAGCTGAAAGACCTGTTGATAATTGTCATCAGTCAGATGAAGGAAGGGACAAGTAGACTGGGTAGGGGAACTGAGTTGGGGGAGACTCTTCTAGGGCAAAGGGAGAGAGAGGAGGGTGGTATTTATGGTGTTGTGAGTCTCTTGTCTGCATATTATCCCTGCATTGTGTCTCCACTACACAGGCATTGCTTGCACAGATCGATGAAATGTCATCTACTGGCTTATTTCATTAGAAATCCTCTTTCTGCTTTGCCTGTCAGGCCACCCGGGGAGAACCACACACACGTGTGCCTGAGGCGAGGCTGCCACCCCGTGATGTGGCAGACTGCACCATGGGATAATTAGCTGCTGACTGGACGACTGGCCCATCTGTGCTGCTGTGGAGGGGTATGGAATTCATGTTCTGCTCCCTGTGCCTGATACACAGTAGGAACTCAGTAAAGGTCTGATAGAAAAATTCCATCTTTAAAGAGGGAAGCAAGGCAATAAAGCAAACAACATCCCCAAAGTGCTTATGGGACTCTGAGGGAGATCTATGTCTCCCGGAATATTGAACCCTAATTTTCCCACTGGTGTCGATCCATATGAGTTCATGAGAAGACACTAGGGCAGATCTGTGCATAAGATACTCAGAAGTTCAAGAAATGGCCTCATGAGGTTTTAAATTCACCCAAGTCTCTGGATGCCCTCATCCATGTGACAGCCACTGAGATGCCCTGGGCAGACAAAAATCACTTATAAGCACCATGGGGACAGTGCTGAAATCCCACTGCCTGTGAGTCTATCCCAATCCATGCTATTCCCTGTGCTCTTTGAAGCTGATGAACAGAAATTACACATATCTAGAATGAAGGACTCCAGAGGAGGTTCATTCATCTGCTTGCATCGTGCCACCTTCATGTTTCCATCACAGCAAAAAAGAAGACCCATTACCAGAGAGCATTTTGTAACACACGAAGAAGCATTCCATGACCCCCCCTTTCTGTATTACTGTATCAGACCTCCAAAGAACTGGTTGTCCCCTCTCTAACTTATGATGGAGAAACAGGCTCACAGAGATGAAATGATTCCCACAAGATCACACAGAATTATGTGAAAAAATAAATGTATAAATAAAACTAATTCTGCACAAAGAGGTAGGTTATTGAGCTATAATATTTATAAGCAGGTACTGAAGTCAAATCAGAGATATTTAAAGTAAACTATAATATCAAAAAGGTTAAAAGTTGCTGGGCATGGTCCCAGTACTCAGATGGCAGAGGCAGGCAGATTTTCGTGAGTTCAAGGCCAACAAAGTGAATTCCAGGACAGCCAGGGCTACACAGAGAAACCCTGTCTCAAAAAGAAACCAACAAAAAATGTTTAAAAAGTTATTTTTATGCTTCATGTGGAGAAATACATAGTGAAACAGACATCTGGGAGTGCAACTTTTCAGAACAAAAACTGACCAAAGAAATAAGATCAAAAGTCTTAAAATACACATACAGGCTGACCCACTAATTCCAGATTTTAATTGACAGAAGTAATCAGAGATATATAGAAAGATGTGTTCAAAGATGTAGATATAACCTTTCATGGGCTAACAATATGGTATGTTTTAAATTATAATAATTATGAGTGTCTCATATGCTACGATGCTTCCATGGCTGAAAAAAAAACTATAGAGAGCAGAAATATTCAGTATGGAAACTTGCAGATAAGTAACAATGTAGATTATAAAGCAGCATGTATAATTAATTATAATCTCACCTTAAGATTATGTTCATGTAAAATATGAGCTGCATTTCTGAATAGGTGGTGGGATTTCAGATAATTTTCATCTCCTTCCTTATGCCATTCATATACTTTGTAAATTTTTTACAGTAAGTATAACTTCCTTTCAGAGACAAGAAGATATCAGATGTAAATAAGAATGATGCTCCATCAATTACAATCATGTGTCTCTGGACCAGCAATTAACCTCTCTGAGCTTCGGATCCATCATGAATAAAATGGCATGTGTAATGTGCACCTTGTAAGGTTAATGTGAGCATCAGTTGTGAGAAACAAAGTGAGTGTACTTTAAAAACTACAAAGAGATTCAAAAACCTAAGAGATTTTTTTTAAATCACTGCAGCACATGAAGATGTATTTAAGTGTGTGGGGGGCTGTACCATAGGATCCAGCTAAGGGGGGACCACTGGCACAGACTTGGACAGCACAGAAATAAACATGAAAGAGTGTGTGTGTCTATCCACATGGGTAAATCCATCACAGCCCAGGTCTGAGTCACAAGATGATGCATCTCGGTATCAGTGTCTCAGATGCTCTCATCGGAGCCATTTGTATAGAAGACGAACTACCTTCCTCTTGAAAGTGAGGTTGGGGCTCTCTTGAGTTTAGACAATTGCCAGCACAATCTTTTTTCTCCCCCCTAATTTTAAATATATAACTTCCAGATAGTCTTCACATCTCTTAGACATCATGAAAAATGCAAACCTCGGTCTCTCGAGGCGCTAACATTTGCTATTTAAATAGTGAGGCCGTGCTTCCCTGGTAATTTTTTTTTTCAATTTAAAAATCTCTCGATTTTCTAAAGAGTTTAAGAAGTCAAATGTATCCTAGAAAGCAAATCTCCAAGCTATGCAACAAAGGTCGCTGGGGAGGAGGCAGGGTGCTGGGGTCATTCCTACAGGGAGATGTGGCTGGAGCCACAGTACAGTGCTGCCTGCAGCTGACATGGCTGCACACTACGTCTGATCGGGGTTCAGAGGCCAGACTTTGAACCCTCAGGCTTGAGACTGATCTAGGAAGTTGCAGGCTTCTGTTGTCAGCGCTATAGTGCACAGTATGGTTGCGAGGACAGAACCAGTCCAGGCACAGTCTGTTCCGCATGTGACCACAGCACGCATGGTGTATTGCTCCTGGTCACCTCTCACCTCCTCTCCAGCTCTACAGAACTGACTTTACCCTTTCATCTCTTGATCAAGCCACGCTTTCACATGTTCCCGGGCCCAGGGTGCCAGGCATCAAAAATTTGGAACAGAGACTCAAGAGCCCTGAAGGAGCTCTCTCCCTGGCCAGGCAGGGCAAGAAAAGTAGCAGAGGCAGGACTCACATGCGGGAGGGGTTTCCAGTCAGAGCTTTGTACTGGACTATTAAGACAGTCCTAAACACATAGTAGGTGCTCAGCAAATGTGAGTTTCTTCCTCAGTCTCTTCTTTCTTGTCACTTTACATAATGTTTTATACTTCTTTTACAGCAAATGATATGTTACAACTTATAAGTGTTAAACGGTGGATGACTTCTTGGGAGAGTCTTAGAAAAAGGGCACATCCATGTACATGTGTAGGAGAGAGGGAGACAAAGGAGAGGAGCTGAATGAAGGCAAGCCGAATGGATGTTGAAAAACAAGATGACGGCAAGCTCATGAATAGCAGACCTGAGATGTAATGTGTTGCACGCCGATTTAAAAAATATTTCTCTTCATAATGCCCCCTGCAAAGCTCATGCATGGCCAGAAGAAAATAGTTTCATTACTGAGACTTCCATTTTTGACCCAGAGAGAGAATCATTGAGAGGTCTACTCTGTGATATAAGGTCTATGAGATGACTAGACAGGAAAGTGAATTGGAGGCTTCATGGCTTGTACAACAAGAAATTCAGTACCATTCCAAAAACACCTACTGGGGGCCAAGAAAATGCCAAGAGGCCAGAGACAAACTGACCAAATCATAGACCTGCCTCTAGGTCACTAAGAGTCCAGCACTTTGGTTCACTTTGTTGAAATTTTTCCTACAGTTCATACTGAAAATAACAGGGCATGAAATTAAGTCTTATATATTAGCATGGTTGTTCCTATTCTGCAGAAAAACAGAGAAAAGTCTAAAAAAAATAGTAGCTGAGATATCAGAAAAAAAACAAAACCAAAAAAACCAAAAGGGCTTTAAACTAACCTCACTGTAAATTCTGGAAGTAAGTATGTATACAAGAGCACAAGTGTTGAAAAAGCTCACCAGGAAATGATGGACACGTTCTGCTCCAGATGTGTCTAAGCAGCCACGCTTGGCATGTCCTCACCTTGGTTTCCTTGTTACAGTGAGCAAATTGGAGCAGACTGGAACAACGTGGTGGGAGGGGCACCTAGCCTCGCTGAGACATCTTGGCAATCCCCTGCCTTTCTCTGAACCTTAGTGTCACCTTCTATTGAAAGGGAGGTAGTACATCTATTTTGCAAGATTATTTTGAAGATGGGAGTAGTTAATTACTTCTCGCATACTTCAAAGGAGAACACGGAGCTGCTAACGGGTTCCGGGATTCAAAATATAAAATGACAAGGCATGCAAAGCGTTTACAAGAAGATCTGGGGAGTGAGATCATCGTTATCAGCACCTCAATTAACACTCCGCTGGTTGTATTATGATAACCTGTGCACTGGCAGTGGAGCCACAGTTATAAACTCACATCTCCTAAGAACCAATTCAGATACTCCCCCACAACATCAATCACCTAAGTCCACAGGCTTGTGGTTACCAGGCCACAAGACCGGCCTCGATCACCTGGCTCTGGGCTCCTCCCTGCCTCTCCACAGACATAACCCCCTCCAGGAGGTGGATCTCTTTTTGTTCCTCCCACCATGACTCTAGTCTTGCCTCTGTGAGAATATATTCCTTTGCTGCTGCCAGAACCATGAACCCTCTTGTCAGAGGATCCACTGAGGCACAGTGCTCAACAGAAGCAGTCTACTCAGTATCGTCCTTTGAGTGCATGCAGCCCTTGCCGAGAGAGTGTTCCAGAACATGCAAGCACCTGTTCAACACCAAGGCATAGCCATGGAAAATGAGTTTCAAATTAAAACTCAAAATAAGGGAAGGGAGATAGAAAAATAAGCAGCAGACCTCGAGTAAAACAATCAACCACTGAAACAGAGGAAGCACAACTGGACAGCTCTGATTCATCAAGTGAACAGCTGCCATAATTCCGATAAGAACCTCAGTAATGTCATTCTCCGTTACACAGGTGACCCTCAAAGCTATAGGAACCTCCAAAACATACTAAGACAGGCGACTTGTAGCCAACACATGTCAAGGGAGGACAAGAGAGATGCACAGGGGTGGGAGGATGTCCTGACCTTCCTTATTACTGTCCCCCTCTCCATACAACCGGTTACTCTCTAGTAGACTGCATATTCATAGATGTCTACTGCATCACGCCAGTCTCCTTCCATTAGGATGTAAGCTCTACAAGGTAGGAACACTCCTTTGGGTCACCAAATGTAGCCAAATCCCTGGCAGCATCTTACAGAACACAGTAGGTATTCAATAAATACCTTTGCACGAAGAAATGGATACAAATGTAACAGTGGTCGAGTGAC
Source organism: Peromyscus californicus insignis (assembly GCF_007827085.1). Taxonomy (NCBI): domain Eukaryota; kingdom Metazoa; phylum Chordata; class Mammalia; order Rodentia; family Cricetidae; genus Peromyscus; species Peromyscus californicus. Next base: position 47,109,607 of record NW_026294573.1, read on the forward strand.
CTCATCTTTACCTTTGAAGTCACAGTCACCTCCCCTGTAAAATGGGGATAATTCCATTCAATGATATATATTGTCAAAGTCAGTGAGGAAATGCAGTGAACTGTGTCTGGCAAGGTGGACTCAATAAAAGAGGAATAAATACCACTTCCTTGGTGTGTCATGCCAAAAGACCAACGGTCAAAGAAGCTGGAAATGAAGACACAGGGATCTCCACCTGGTCCTTACCCTGTTATTCCAAAGGGGCTTCCTGGCCCATCTTTGGAGAAGGATCACACAACTGGAACAATCTTCAACATAAGAATTAGCCAGAACAGTCCGTGGATGAGGGCCTATGAGCTAGACGCTTTTCATTTTTTTCCTGTCTGAGATAGCTGAGCAATTCCATGGTTACACTGTCATTTTAAACTGAGCCTTTCAGAGTCCTGGATAAACCTTCAGTGTCAGGGTCTATGTGCACGATGACTAGCCCAGGGGCAGTACAGCTTCTCCCCTTGGGAGCCAATGAACATCCACCTGCTTGTTAGGGGCCCTAAGCAGCAGAGCAGGGGAGACACAGCACTTCCATGGTGGGTAGAAGCGTGGGCCTTAGCACTCCATGGACCTAGAGTCCACTTATACAGTTGCTGGATATTTACTTTTATGGAAGCTGCTGAATCACCCTGGCCTCAGTTTTCTCATCCATCTAATGGGAATAATTCAGTTGTATTATAGGATTAAATTAAGTATTATGTCCTTACCTCTTTAAATAACAAGATTGATGGGAGTATCCATTGAAGAAAAGATGTAAATTCTGAGTTGGTCAAATCTGTTCAAAAGGTTCATAATTTTCTAGGAACTGAAAGTATCCTCAATTTTTGGTTCTCTGAATTATCTTTCAGTGGTACCTTCCTGACAGAGCCAATTTACAAAATCATTGCTGACTTGTAGCTCTACATTGTTATCGTGACATATATGTATATATGTAACAACAATAAAAAAAAGAGGCCATGAATTTGAAAGCATGAGAGGTGTACACAGGAATGTTTGGAGGGAAGAAAGGGAAGGGGGAAATGATGTAATTATATTATAATCTCAAAAAATTATTTACAAAAACCATTATCAAACTAGACATTGAAGAGCTATAGAGGCCCTGTTTTTCTTCGTAGATGTCCATTTTCCACGATACTCAACACATCTGGGGCCGCTATGGGGTTAGGGAAGCCCTAGATGTGGAGAATGACTGAGCTGGTTTTGAGCAGGCGAGTCAGGTTTGTGTGGAGCTGTTGTCCCACAGACTTTCATAAAGGATGTGTGAGGAGGCCTCAGGTGTCACTGCTGCTTGTGCTCTGGGCTTCTTCCTTTGTAAATGAGGAAGAGGGCTCAATTTAAATGTTGAAAGGCCCTTCTGTTCGTCCCTGACACCCGAGACTGCTAAATTCTGAACTGTGCATCAGGCTTTCTATGTTCAATCTACTGCAAGAGCAGCTTTTTTCCTAAGTGCCATCCTGGCATCTAATATCTAGCCCAGACAATTATATTATTTTTTTATTTGTTTTTGAAACAGGTTCCTGTGCATTATGGGCTGGCCTCAAACTATGTATCTAAGTCTGACCTTAAACTTCTGGCTCCCCTTCCTCCTCCTTCCTGGTGTATGAAGTGTTGAGAATTGAACTCAGGGCTTCATGAATGTCAGGCAAGGACTAACAACTGTGGAGCCTAAAAATGGCAAAGCTATGGAAGAAGAGAAGAGAAGAGTGCTTTCCAAGGACAAAGTGGGTTAAAAAGAAGTCATGGATCACCTTCAAGATACAGGGAATATGGTGGATGAGGAGGCTTTGGAAACAATGTAAGATACAGGGAACAGGATGGATGAGAAGGCTTTGGAAACAATGTAAGATACAGGGAATATGGTGGATGAGAAGGCTTTGGAAACAAAGATATAGGAATATGGTGGATTAGGAGGCTTTGGAAACAATATAAGATACAAAGGATAAGGAGATGTCACACACACATACACACACACACACACACACACACACACACACACACACACACACACAGTCTTCTGGAGGTGCCATGGTTGTTGCACTCAACAGCTCATAGCAACTGTCATGCCCTAAACAAGGCTGAGTCAGCCAATATGTCACCAGCAGTTGTTCCAGAGGTCCTACCTCTTGATGGCTGCTCCGGGACCATGTCATGTTGTTCAGTGGTTTAGTTGTTCATGATGCATTAAAAAAATCTCCCACCCATGCTCACACAAGCAACTCTAATTACATTTATCAGATCACATACAAAACAAGACACAAGAGTAGGATGGGGACGTCTTGGAAAAGCAGGGTTTCAGTGGAAAAGGGAGAGGGAATAAAAGAGGGAATTAGTGAAAACAACTAAAATTCACTATAAACATACATGAAAATGACAGAATACATTTTAAAAATCAAAAAAAAATTGTGGAAATGCTGCTCATAGGACACAAAATTCCACCTAAACATGCAGAATAGGATTTTGAGAGGAAGTGTATGACAGGGTGCCAATGATAAAGTTTAGGGTTTCACTTTTAACCCTGGACCCTTGGTGTGCTCATTAGTTTAAACAGAAGGCACCTGGGAAGAGGGAGCTGTTAGCATTCCTTTCCTACTCAAGAACAGGATCTTTCAAGAGCAGGTCACATAGGCCTTTGTTCCTTCTGTTACTTACCAACCAAGAAATACTAGACTCATTCCATAGAGGAGACTGTAAGCCAAACTCTAGAACCAGAGCTCAGACAAACGTTGTCCCAGCTTTTGTCTGCCCTTTGGGTTCATTCATCCCCTCCTCTGCCTCTCATCCCTCTACTCTGCCTTCACAATGGCCTCCCGCTTCACTCCCCTCTATCTGATAAAGGAGGGTAGCTCCTCAATCTCACTGTCTTCTTTGGCCCTCACCTTCCCAGATGCCCATGTGCACATAACTAGTTTGCTTGTCTTTCTGCCAGTTATTTGTCTAATGTCAGGTCATTTTTTTTTCAGGCTCAAATACTGAATGACAGCAGAGGGTAGAAGAGTGTATTTTCTTGCTCCTTTAATAGTTCATAATCAGATATGTGGGCTTGAAAACTTTTGACAACAGACCTTCATGTTCTTACCATGTTACAGTATGCAAGTTTTTCAAAACATGATGTTGTACAAACAAAATATATTTGATTTGCACCAATTAAAATGATAGTTTTGAAAAGAAATATTGCTTTCTATCCATACAGCTATTTGGGTAGAGAACCAAGTATTGTGGGTCTAGGGTTCATGTTCCTCCATGTCATTTTGCTAGAGTTACACAGGTGTTACTTGTGAACCAGGCCTACCTCTCCCTGTGTTTATCCCCTCCATGACCTTCCCGCTTCAAAGACTGTAGTGAAGACTCTGTGTCTGGATTTCTCTGACTTTAATTGCAGAAAGTCCCTTAAGTTTCAGCCATATCTTCTTAGATCTTTCTATGTCTTTTTTATCAAATGAAAAAGGCCCATTTGTTCTGAACTTTGATGTTAATTGTATAACTTTCTTCCTTTATATTCACAGTTCTTCAAGTTTTCAGTTATTCATATATCTGAATGCCTAGCCTCTGTGTTTCATTTTTGGGCTGGTTTATTCCCACAGTTGTGGAATGAAAGAATAAATGAACAAACCCATAAAAATGGTCAAGACAAGTTTTCAATGAACCTTACTTAGCCCCTAATTCCTTTTTATTAAAAAAAATAACATATACTTTATCATCATCTCTTATTTGGAAGTGGTTATAAAATCCCCTATACTCATAAAGTTTACAAACACACAAATCAAAATATCCTTAATCAAAATATCCTAATTATAACATAAAGGAAATGTAAGAAATATTTTCTGATTTTAAAATAATGGGAAGTTCTTTTCTTGCGGTGCCGATAGTTGAATGTAGGGCCTCACACATGCTATGCAAGCACCCTAGCATGGAGCTCTATCCTCAGTCCATAAAATAATGAGATTTCTATGTCTAAGTGCTTAGTTACAATGACAAGTGAAGAGTGTAATAACACAGTCACAATGTATATACTCTTATAAGCTTGGGTTCAAGAAAACATAGAACTCAACAACATGGACACACCTTTGTTTAGAGTTCACATTAACAAAGAAGGGCTAAGCAAGCCACAGCACGATGAAAGCAAGAGCTACTAAGGGATGGCTAGAGTAGTGATAAGTGACAAGAAGGATGGACAGGATGACAAGAAGGACAGGCAGAATGAAAAGAAGGATACAGGGATAAGTGACTCAACTACAATGAACAAGAACAATGGTTTAGTTTTCTGAAATCATCAACAGTCTTGCTAAGGTCTTTACAAAACAAAGTACATTTTCCCCCCTCTTACTTCAGATCTGGAAAATTCACTATCATGAATATGAGATAAAAATTCTTTGCTGATATGTAAAACTGAACTAGGTTTTAGATTCAAGTAATTACAAACAGGTTTCTCATCTACATGAATGTCTGGCAAGATATTTGAAAGTCATATCACACAGGAAAATATCTTCTGTTGTGTACATCTGTCCTGAGTACTATAAGAATGCTTAGCAGTTAGTCCCTAACAATTAAATTCCTGCATTACCACCCTTCCCCCCAAGAACTTTGATCAGAAAGGAAGCTAGTTATACACAGGGAGACAAGATGAGTCTGTTGGGGAAAACTCAGGGCTAAAAGAAAGAAAATAGCTCAGGAGTTGTTCAAGTTGATTCTGAAATCGACTTCTGCTGTAAATAGTAACTTTGGGGCAGTCTGGAAACTTCAAGAATGGTTAGGGTCACATGAGACTGGATTCAGTAGCCACAAGCCACACCACCATACTCACAGTGCAGCTATCAGCATTAGTCTCGGTAGAGTCTTATGGAAGATGATGATATTACTGTCCTTGAGGGTTCCTGGGTCCTGTTCCACAGCCCCTTCACCTTCCTTACAGTCTCTCTCCCTGAGACCAGCCTCCACCAATGACCTCAGCTGCTCTTGCTGAGCATCCTCAAAATACTCAGTTTGAACTGACTGGGAACAGCCCTATTTTTGATGAAGCACAACTAAGGTGACACTTTGTTTACTTAGAGGAACTGAGTCAATCAGCCCTGAACTTTAAGTGTAGCCATTGCATTTAAAACACGTCACCCATCTATCATGAGGGCCAGGGTTGACTCCTCAGCCTTTCTCCACCTCTCACTTGTTATGCCCTACTTATTCAGTGTGCATTTGTGGTTTTTAATCACCCTGACATTTCATTTCTGCTGCAATAAATATTACTGGAACCTGGCTTTGTGAGAGTCACCATGAACCAAACAGATAACAGTGATGAACAGGAAGATAAGGCCTTATTTATATGTGTGTTTATAGAGGCACCCAATAAATACATCCTGCACGAAATAAAGAATGAACACACATACCTTTGCTTTGAGAAAGGTGTGTACTTTTAGATGCTATTGTCTCTTCCCTGCCTTCTCCACCTCATCTTTTCAATCAACATCCTCACTGCCAAATCTGTGTGTCCTTTCCCGTGAGGACTGTCAGGAATATTCTAGGCAAAGCTAGGCTTTAGTCGCTGAGCATGGACCACTTTGTTCGTGTCTGTGCCTTGACAGCTGTCAGTTCACTTTGTGAGGTGCTTTTGCACTATGCTATGAATGCCTCAGGGGCAGGGGCCAAGTCTTCTTCATCTTTAAACCCCTGGGAACCAGAGCCACACATGGCACAGACGGGCTTCCAAGATGCTACTGGCTAATCACCTGAGAATCAAACTGTCAACATTCTGTCTGCCCACGACAGACCATGGGGAAGGCATGGCGGCTTTATCTCCATTGCTTTCATCTCCATTCAGGACATACCAGAAGGAAAATGACGGTGGCAATCAGAGAGGTCAGGTGAATTCGCTCTCCTATATTTCAAAGGAAATCATCTATAAAATTAGGCACACTATTGTTAGTTACTTCTTACTAGTATTAGAGTTTCTATACCAGGCTACCTGATATTGCATCCTGATTTTGTTACTTATTAGCTGTGTGGCTGAGATGAGCTGGCTCTAAAACTGCCCACTTGTAAAATGGCAATAATAATAGCAACTACTTCACAGAACGAGGTGTAAGGCAGCATTTGAATAACTGTTGGTTCATTGAAAGAAAGAGTAAAACTCATATGTGATGGTGGGGAGCATGTCCCAACTTCATGACAATTTGAAGCAGACTATTATGCTCCATCCTAAGAAACAGACTCATCTTTAGGATCTTATAATATTTCTGTTTTTAAAAAATATTTATTTCTTTATTTTATGTGTATGGGTGTTTTGCCTGGATGTGTATGCACCACCTTTGAGGAGGTCAGAGCAGGGCATCAGATCCCCTGGAACTGGAGCTACAGATGGTTGTGAGCTGTCATGTGATTACAGGGAATTGAACCCTGGTCCTCTTGAAGAGCAGCCAGTGCTCTTAACTGCTGAGCCATCTCTCCAGTCCCAATATTTTTGTTTTTTTTATGGCATGTTACAATGATTCTGTGGAATAAAAACTTAAGTGGAGAGAAAGAGAGTCAGTGATGGTCTCAGGGATGGAAGACCACTCAAGGTGGAAGAGTTTGCTCTGGGTCTACACACTTGGTCAGGGGCATTCACAGCAGCTCAGTTTCCTCATCTGAAATGAGATCGACAGCCTCCAGTCTCAGTGTTCCCCCGGACTGTCTGGAGAACTATGGATATATTGCTGAACAACTCTGTCCATATCTAGATGGCTCCTGATCCTATGACTAATAACAGAAAGGCAATGGGTGACGTCTCTGCCATCTCACTGATCCCTCTGATAGATTAGCTATGCCTTAGGTACGTTAATATGAAGAGCTTTCCACAATGATTTATTCCCCCCAACATGATAATAACAATACAAAATTTATTCATGTAAGGGATCAGAAGTTCTCTGAGATTCAAGACAGGGTGTAAATTGTTGCAAAGGGTCTTTTTAATTGGGATCAAAACATTTTTTGACAATTTAGGTTTTTAAAATTCTAGCTATTGTCACATTTTTCAGCAAATGTTTCTTTTCTCAGCTTAAAAAAAAGTGCAGTCAAACGTGGGCAAAAATACTCAGACAAAAAAAACAACCGTGATTCGTCATTCCAAGTGACAAAGTCTAGTTTTCCACTTCCTCAGCATGAAGATCCCAGCATGCACTGGGTTGCCAGTTCCTTGCAGGGCAAGGGCAGGGGTTCAGTACAGGCTGCACAGTTTCCCCCAAAAGGTTTTCATGCAGAAAACATCAATGGTTCTTACTTTCAGGGGAAGTAAAGCCTTGAAATTCAGCTCAGAAATTAACAGACATGACTTTGCTGTATATCTCTTGCCTTATTTGACTCCCTTCACAAGATCCTATGGCCTGGTGTAGTCTCATTGTGCCCAGGGATGGTGACATTCTATGTCACTGTTGAGCAGTTCAGCCTGCCAAGAAAGGTTTCTTCTTACTGATATACTAAAACTGCCTTTTAGAAACTTGCAGCAAGGAGCCCTCTTTTCGTTCTCAAGGTCATACAGGACAAGTTGGCTCCTTCCGCTGGACAGCTTTTTTTGCAGTTTCATCACTCATACTTCAGATTTAAACGAACTCAGCCCTGGGCTGCAGAGATGGCTCAGCAGTTAAGAGAACAATGTGTTGTTCTTGCAGAGGACCTGGGTTGATTCCTAGCACCCACACAGTAGTTTACAACAGTCTCAAACTTCAGTTTCAGGAGATCTGATGCCCTTTTCTGACCTTTGTGGGCATGTGGTACACAGACATACATTCAGGCAAAACAAATAAAAAGTAAAATCAATAAATCTACTACTACTGCTACTAATAACAACAACAATAAAACCTGAATTCTTTTGACTGTTTTCCCAGGACTCGTGTTGTGGTGTATTAATATGGGAAGTCTGTAGAAGCTGAATGCACCAGAGGCCCAGTAACCACACAGAACTGCATCAGGCTAAGCTGGAGAGCAAACACTCAGCTCTGCCTCCTTTTCTGATTTTCCACCAATGACATGACATTTTCTCTCCACCAAGTCAATTGCTTTGGGGCTGATATAATTATTTTACTGTTTTCTTATATAAAGATAAAAAATACTGCTGCACAGTTTGATGTTGGAGGAGGCATATAAAAGTTAAGAATGTAAATTATCTCTCTTCATTGGTAAATATTTAAGGTATTCGATATCTACCTGGGTATAGTCTATTTGATGGAGGGGCATGTCATAGAGGAGTAGTAGCAGCAAAGCCTAAAACATGGTCACCAAGCAAGAAAAAAATACCAGATATTGCAAGCTCCTGCTTCTGCCTCTGTCCCTTTGAACATGTTGGTTGTCATGGTAGTAGACAGAGATGGAAATTGGAAGGAACTAGAAATGACATCATACTATCAGGGCATCTAAATCATTTGCATAAATCATTTGATGCTCCACCCAATTATTTGGCACCCATAGAGTGCTGAAGAACAGAGATGTTCTCTAAGTTTCTGCATACCTGAAGTTCTCTACTTACTGTGCTACAGGATGCTAGAGGTCAAGTGTATGCTAAGAAGACTTGGCCAGCCTAGTTCCCAGTCCCCTAGTCCCCACCCTGATACCTGGTCCTGATCACCAAGATAGACACTGATTTGCCAATATCTTTTCAATTGTTTTTAATGTGAGATTCCAGGATGAGCACAGATATCCAAAAATATAATCTTTTCCAACTTCTGATAGCACAGTTTGAAGAAGGCAGTGGAGGCTTACACTGGGCTCTGAGTCCTGCTGAATTCATGTCTGTTCCCTACTGATTCCTGGGCCGTCATTCTAAACTCTCTTCCACAAAGGCATCAGCAGACAGTCCCATATTTTCCAATAATAGAGAGGTAAATTGTATTGATTTTCTATTCAGGGTAATCTGGGGTTAAATCTATATCCTGCCTCCTGAACACTGCCTTGTAAATACTTTTCAGTTTTCCATATATCATGCTGTTTTGAGATAGTCAAAAGCCTTTCTGGTTGGGGGAGCACTGCCCTTACCAGGGCTAGCAAATTCTTAGAAAGAGCAAAGAGTTCAGCAAGGACTATGTTGTTGATTGACAGAAAAACTGACCAATTCAGTGTTGTGGGATATTTGATCATGCTGTCACACTCCAAGACTGATAATAAAGTTAACCTTGAATCAGGAGGTGGAGTCAATGACTAGCTGACTAGAATTAGCCATATAGATTTTTGGAGGACCCAATGTAGCATAAAGAGGCACAGGAAGGAAGAGGGAGGGGCTTGGAGAATTTTGCAGGCATTTTTGATCTAAAAAAATGTGGAGAGAGAGGGTTAGCTGATCATTCCTCTGCTGCTTTCTTGATCTATCAGGCTTTTATCCCAATATTTGACTCCCAAGTTTTTATTGGTAATAGAACAATTTAGATAAACACTTCAGTCCAGAGGCAGGCATTCTCTCTAATCCCTATCCCACAGAAGAAAATCTGCTCTGCTTTAATCCCTCCAGAGCCACCACACTCATGGCCTAGAGCCAGAGGAAATGATTCACAATCAGCAGTTCCAAACTGTCCCCTTGCCCTGCATTGCATTTCCTGTGGGAACTCAGTAAGGACCACGGTGTAAGGTCTCAGAGGCCCTTCCACTGCTACCTTCTGGTCTTCGGCCGCCCTTGTGTCTTCTCCATGTGGCCCCTTGTGGTATGCTATGCTTCCTTTCTAGGACTTGTTAATGTAGTAAACTTTTTGTTTGCTTCCTTTTTCTGGAGCCTCCTGAGCACAGAAGATACATCTGACTGACTTATTCAAAAAACATACAAACAAAACAAAAACAAACAAGCAAACAGGTAAAATAAGGACAATCAGTAAGCCTAAGATGTAACAGGCACTCAGCCAAGCAAATGCTTGTCAAAATACATGAGCTCTGACTGGTCTCCACCACACCTCATTTTCTGAAAGTTGTGCCCAATGTTTTGTCCTTGACATCTACAGCTTTGAAACAGGGATGATGGTGCCACCTAGCTCTTGGATAGGTTGGTTATACAACCTGGAACTTCTAAAAGGTTGAGGGTGCCTGGAACACAACACACACTGGATGAAGTACTGCTTGGGTTTGGTTATGCTTTGAACCCTTGGGTCCTCCTAGGTTCAGGTGTTGGAGGTTTAGTCTTTAGGATGGCAATGGCAGAAATGGTGTGAACCTCTATGGGGGAGAGACTCCTAGCTAAACTTTCTTCAACTGTGATTATGCCTTCTAAAGGAATTGTGGGACCCAGTGTCCTGCTGTCTCCCTGTTTCCAGGTGTGATCTCTTGCTCTTAGGCATCCTCACACTGCTGGGACACAAGACAGTCCAGGGTCTTCACCACAGCTAAACTAATGCCATAGGTATGACTTTAAACTTCAATAACTATAGCTAAATAAGCCCCTCTTCTTTATAAAGTCAGCTTGTCCCCACTGTTTTACTACAGACTTGGAAAACAGTAGTTAGAATTATTCCATGTTTGTAAGGATGAAACTGAATAATGCATGGAAAATAACTAATTTAGTATGTAGGAGGCACTGGATAAGTGTATGTTTTTATTACTAGTTATTATTTTTATTGTGTTAAAATATACATTGTGTTAAAACAAAATTTACATGAACTCTTTTAAAGTATCTAGTCCAGTGTCATTAAGTACATTCATACTTTTTAAAGATTTAAATTTATTTACTCTGTGTGTGTGTGTGTGTGTGTGTGTGTGAGCGTGAGCACGCACATGTATATGTATGTGTGTGCAGTTCCTACGGAGACCAGAAGAGGGTGTCAGATCCCTGGGAGCTGAAGTTAGAGGCACCAGTTGAGACATGGGTGCTGGGACCTGAACTCGGGTCTCTGCAAGACCAGTATGTACTCTTGTCTGCTGAGCCATTTCTCTACACCCCATTCATACATTTTTTTTTCAATAATAACTGTCACCTACTTTCTAGATCACTTTCAAACCAAACCCCCATGCTATTAAAAACAATTCCTATCTTCCTTCTCTCTCATCCTTGGCAGTCATCAGTACATGTCTGGTTTCAGGATTTTGAAGATTCTAGATTCCTTATTCAGATGGAATCCCATAGCATTTGTCATTTTGTACCTAGCTTATTCCATTCAGTCTTTTCTTCAGGGTTCATCCATTTGCAGCCCTTGCAGACTTTCCTGGCAGGTTTAGGCACTCTAGCATTCTACTCTATAGACAACTATATTTTGTTAATTCATTGGCTGTTTGGGTCATTCCCACCCTCTGGTGGTTGTGAATATGTTTATGACCAATATCTCATCTACTTCTCTTTATTCAGATGTAATTTTCCTACAGCATTTTTCTTCAAGAAAACACATTTTAACTCCTGAATTATCATCTTTTCACTTTTGTGTTACTAGCTAGCATAAACAAGAGACAATAATAACACAACATAATCAAGGTCAAATAATATGGATGGTTGGAATATTGCTTATAAATTGCCTGGTGCATTATCTTTGCAAAGTTCAAAGGAGGTGATGCATATGGAGGTGTTTTATAAATTGTGAAACACTGAGTGAATAAAAGGAAAAACCATTCTGGGTTTCTCAGGCATGAGGTCATGGAATGCTTGTCTGTTTTTCCTTACCCTCAATGACCAAGACCAACAGTGTTGTGTGAGTTCTGGGGATGAGTTGGGAGTTTGGTGCAGTTGTGAGCTTGATGATAACACAAACCCCTTTCTTTGGTCGGTTTAATAACGATGCTAGCCCTCACTATTCCTGGTTAGAAAGTGATGGTTTCTTTCCATCTTTTCTTTCTTTCCTTTTTCCTTTTTATATTAAGATCTCTATTTATTCATTCCATAACAGCAACTGCAATGTATGACAAGTTAAACTGGTGAGTCTGAGGCTTCAACCAAGTTCAAAACCAACATATGTCTCCCTCAAGTGCACGTCACCGAAGTTACCAATGCACACAAAAATTTAATGCAAACTGCCACATGACCACCACCACTCTTTGGAGCTCATCAATCTCCCATTAGATGACTGGGATAGTGTGACACTTAGACCACAATTACAGTATAAGAAGCATGGTGCAGTAATGCTGTGGCCAAGTCACGCAAGAGACTTGCTTTGATGGACGATCATAGTTGATCAAGTTTGTCAGTTGCTTTATGTGTTTTTATGCTTGTTTGATATTCCTGCCTGGAGAAAAGAGGCTTTTTAGTGGCCCATCTGTCAATGGATTCAATTTCATATTGTTGTGTGACTCTTTCACTTACCCCTGTCTTCTCATCAAAGATTTTGATTCCTCCAAAGGAGATGGTTAAAAAGATTTTCTGTTTGTGTTCTCCTTTGGAACGAGCGCCAGCAACAACACCCTGTTGAAAGGAAGAACAAGGTTTTTTACTTAAATGTTTTCATTTGAAAATTCCCTCTGGTCCAAAGGCATGTCAGATAGCATTAGCTAGAGCCACCAATCATACACAGCCTTCCTTTGCCCTTCCATGGGTCTCTACATCATATTCTCACATCTCCTCTACGTTTTAGGGTAATAGTGGTCTTGGCTGGTCTCTCATGGAGCAAAGATGTACCTAGCCATCCAATACAGGAAATGTCTCCTTTATGCTGCAATACATGTCTCAGAGTTGGGATAGACTACTTGAGATGAAAACAATATGACCCTCATATTAACATCTCTGTTAGGTTTTTATATTGAATGTGGATTTAATCTTTTAAATGAAGTAAGTTACTTAAAAAAGATTAAGTTTTTATACCCCAGGAAATATTTTTGCATGAATGAATTCTAGACATTAGAAAGAAGCAAAGATATGCTAGACCCCACCTTACCTCTTTCTCCCCTACCCTTTCTTGGCAAAACCTTGGCAAAAATTATAATAATTTATGCATGGCATTTGTAATAGTTACTCAAAACCATTTATATTATCCTTCCCTTGTCATTCTTGTACTTGGGGATAGAACACATACTAAATACATTCATTCTTTCCCACGTGCCCAGATAGTTGATAAACTGAAGATACATATATGAACCCACAAGAAGGTAAAGCTCATGGAACGTAGAGATGTCACTTTGTTCTCTGGTCTAGCCGTAGAGCTTAGGACCTTCCTCTGTCCCTACTGGTGGGGGCAGCAGGTGCTCATCAGATGGCCACTAAATGAGTCTGTACTATTCACTCCAGGGTTATGTGATTCAAGTTATGAGTAAGACGGTTTACTTTTTAAAGTCAGACTTTGTGGTGGCAATTACAGGTGAATATGGACGTTAGACTAGAGCACAGTTGGCAGGTAAAGTCATTCCAGAGATTTCCACATGTTCTGGGCTGCTATTCACTCAGCATTAGGTATCTCAAGGTCTCCATTCCTACATCACTGCTTACGATGAGGCTCAGCTCCCAGCAGTAGTGACACTGGGCTTTGGGCATAGACAAATCTGAAATAATATTGACTTCACAGCTCTAGGAGGTCATAGTGCTTTGTGCTGCTCTCAGAATATGGTGCTCCCAGGATTCACTTGGGGAATAACTGGTGGTGGAGACCTGTCAGTATAGCCAGAGGTAGAAGGAGGGGGCCTGCTTATGAAATTGTGTGATTATCTCTACTTTGGGTATGGAAAATCATCTCCACCTTACAATATCTGATTATACTCCTGATTCTGGACAAAGGACTTTATAATAGTTCTGTTTCCCCAAGTGTAAGTTCTATTTCTCATACACTTATGGTTCTGTTCTTGGTTCTCCAGGCTCTATCTTTGGGACTCATCTGGCCCATAGTTTCAATCATCATTCTTCTACCCAAGGACTCTAAAAGGTGACTTCTTTAAAAGCCATAGACATATGGCTATTGGGGAGTACCTTAGAGGTAGAAGAATAAAATCAATCTGAGAAAAGATAAATTAATCCTCCAGACAGAACATGATACAACTGAGTGCTAAACTATTACCTATTAACCACTGGGCATCTGGAGGTCTATTTTTGAGTTCTGGGACAGAGTGTGTAAGAAATACTTTAACTTCTCTGAACCTACATTTATAGTTACAAAACAGAGAAACCATCTCTAGCTGATGTATGTGAAGATGCCCCACTGACTCTAAGTTGAAATGCAGTGATGGTCTGGCAGTGAATAGACAGTGGGCTCCTCAGATTCACACACGGAGACTGTCCAGAACCTCCGCAATGCAGGAGAAAATTCTCTAATGGGTGATGTATCCGCTTCAGTCTAACAAAGGGAATCTTTTCTTTCTGTTTTCCCCCCAGTTCTCATACGTTCTAATAGGAGTAAGTGGGCCTTTTTTCAAAGCTAAAAGGAATTTTGTACTTCTCTCTTTCCTGGGCAGGTGGCCAAATGCAGAATCGATCATTTATGTTTCTGTGCTTCTTACAGAAAGACCACTGGGAGCTGAAATGTCAACATTCTTCTCAGCAACTTGCAAATAATGAAACACAATCGTCTGGAAATGAAGAACCCCTCATCGGTGTTCAGTGCATTTGACAGGTGTGTGTTATAGCAGGGACAAACTCCCTGGGCCTCGGGACCTCATGATTATAAGGGATGACAGATGGAACGTTTCACTACAGGTCACACACACACACACACACAGCCACCCATTAGCTAGATCTGGTCCAGCTAGCACGGCCTAGTGTTAATTCCCAGGATAAACTCCGAGGAGCAGAGCAAACTGCTACTTCACACCCACTTAAACCCAGGGAGCTTCTATGAAGGCAGCAAGCAGTCCAATAATGCTCTCAGTTGCTGCTACCTGATGAACAGCTTCTCTGGATGCTGGAGAAAGGGGATGCGGAACTCCTCTCTCCTCCACAGACGGAATGGTCTGGGTGTGAACCAGGTCTGTGCACACGGAGGATTAAGGAGTGGCATTTTTGCTGTCTTGAAATGAAGCAGTGTCCAGAGCAAATCTCCATTGATTTGCCAGGCTTCAGTTACAGCCGTAAGAATCAAGCTCTGGGCTTTTAGGTCTGTTCACGACCATAGTTCTGCTGGGATGGTTGGGAGTGGTTCTGTCAGAGAGGGACACATGAGGCTCAGTCTCTCTGGGATGCGGCCATGTCCTCGCAGATAGGCTGCACTCTGATTTCATGTATGTACGAGCAGAGTCTGGGCTCTCCTTGGGTTGGGGGTCAGACAACGGTGGGGAAAACAGAGAATTCTCCTACAAGCCAAACGTCATAGCCTATGTTGTTCAAGGATCTGCCCGGGGCCCCGTTTCCCAGTTACATCCTCTAGGCCAGCATTCATCAGTCACAAAGGAGGCCGTGGGAATCTTCTTGCCTGACTGCCTCCCTATTCATCATTCAGGTTGGAATTTAGAAGAGAAAGAAGGCTCATTATTGAGCTGCCTTGAAATCTCATAACACGGCTTCATTATCTGAAAAAAAAAAAATCACTAACCTCTTCCAAGGTGAAAGTGTGAAATCTTGATTTCATTGTTTTTAATACCCTTTTCTAATATACCTTAAGTTAAGTATGCACTGATTTTAAAAAAGTTTGTTTATATAACATTTTAAATAGCAAAAACTAGGATACAGAACATAGAAAATTAAGTAGTTCAAAAAAAAAAAAATCCTGCTATTTAAAGCCCTGCCACTGGGAGATAATACCTGCCAGGCACGGTAAAGTGCTAAGAAACACTGCACGGCACAGACAACAATAACAGTTGTGACTCGCCAGGCACAGAAGGAAGAGGTGATACAGTCGGTAATTAACAATGGTCCATACTTTAAATACTTTTGGGCACTTTGGCAGAATGTGGGCATGTTTTTCATTTTCTTATACTTAAAAATATCCCACTGACCTAACAGTGTCTTATAGACTGTCTGAAGATATGAAAAAAAGCATATATATATATCTATATATATATCTATATATAGATATATATATATACATTATTAGATGAGATAAAACAAAATCAGGTCATGAAACTATATAAACTAAAATCCATTTTTATTATATGTGTATTGTTGACGTTAGAAAAGTAAAACAATTGAAGATCAAACACAAAAAGTATCAACTTTCACTATTTTTGTGGGATTTTGGATGATTTTAGTTTTAGTCCTTATATTTTTTCAGTATTTTCAAAGTACTTTATAATTAGAACTTATATTGAGAAAAATGAAATTTTGCATGTGTGAAATGCATACGACAGGATTATTGTTAGATCATGTGCTTTTCTACTATTTTATGCCACATTTAAAAAGTTATCAGGCTATGTGGAATCAACATCTGGGGAAACAAGTTCTTTGTATGTTTTTAGGGCTGTTGAAAAAGGAGTGTACTGCTTGTTGGGTTTAAGTTTTTTCTAACTTCTTTTTCTGGTTTTCCATGCAAAGCTGTCTTTGTAGTGTCTAGCTGCATATCACTTCAGCAGGGCTGCCTTTCCTTTGTTATGAAATGCTTAGGGTGATTCTCAACAAGGACAAGAATGAATAAAATCAGCTTTGTACCTTTACATCTGCCTCGAGAGGACAAGCTATGAAAACATTTTTTTTTTAAAGCAGTAAAGTCACAAAAATTCAAACTACGTGAGGAACTACAGAACTTGATCATTTTTGTGGTTTTATTTTTTGCAGGAGTTTCAAAAGGAAGTTAACCTAGAAGAAACTATGATCCACTCAAACAGCATGAACAAGGCCTGGCTACTAAATACCTCCATAAAGTATGGGTCCAGTCAGTGTTTCTAAGTCACTGAAATTGCTCCCTAAAGAATAACTATGATTCATCCCGGAGCCAAATCCCTCAAGCCATGAGGTTATCTGGCACAGTACTGGGGAGTGGGTCTTTCCCTTACTCATGTCCAATCAGAGCTAGTCATAAAGAAACGCTTGCACGGTACCTTGAGCTTCATCATGGAATCTTGACATAACTTGTCTCCCCGAGCTGCGGACACTTCATCAATCCCAATCAGTTTGGCTTTGTATCGGACCCCTTCACCTTTAAACCTCTTTATCAAAGTGGCTTCACTGCGATCCTGACCTGAAAACGAAGGAACAGAGGTTCAGAAACAAGCATGTTGAAAAACTTACCATTTGGAGACCTACTTCCTGGTTCCACCCACACACTAGGAAAGTCAAGTCAAAAAAGTAATAAAATAAAATAATATCTTTAGATGCCAACTCTGGCTCTACCCATTTAATTACTAAGGCAATTTACTTCTCTGAGTCTCAGCCCATGGAACAGAAAAAGAACCTTAAAAATAATCACCCCAGGGGAGCAATAAACAAAATCAGATAATATGGGTAACTATTGATACATGATAGGTACTGAACCAACAGTCATCACCAACTAAGAGTTTATGTTCAAAAGTCTTGCTGGAATAGCATCAGCATCGAGTTTCCAGTATTTATAACTCTTAGTGATGCTTTGGCCAGGATCCAAGATCCTCCTTACACAAGATTCCATGAACTGCCTTATTGTAAAAGTCCAGAATGATTTCTTTGCATCAAGTAATGACACTTAACAATTATAAAAAAATGCCCTTATGATATTGCTTCTGGTTAGTCAGGTATGCAGGGAAATAGGCTATCACAGTATGTGGTATTGAGTACTTGCACCTTGCGACAGGCTCTCATTAATTATTAACATGATATTTCGCTATATACATCAATCAGGAATTTAAGCATGCCCACATAAAGGAGATGTAGAGATGTTTATTATAAACTTTATATCCATTCTTCAAAAGCCAAACCATTGCCATATTCCAAAGGAAGGGAGACATAAAATCCAGTAGCTTGTTCACAGAGTCAGAAATTAGAGAACAACGTAGCAGTTTAAACACTTACCACACTTCAGGGTAGCCTATTCAGGCATCTGGACACTGGGTCTCCAGAGACCAAGGTTCTCCCAGGCCTGCTTACCACTGATTATTATCTAATTCCTGATTATTCTCTCTCAGGACTCCCCTCATCACCACAAAACTTGAGCTGAGGACTCCAGAGATAAATCAGACCATTTCCCTCCATCCATAGTATGCGATTGACAATGTTCTGAAGAACTCAACAATAGCTAACTACAGTAGAGCACTTTTCTCTTTATAAACCCTGACTTTAATCCCTTGCATTTACTCATCCATCCATGAATGATTATTTCCTCTGTACCAAATACAATTACTTGTTGACAACAAACAAAGAAGAAACAATCTGTGCCCCTAGAAACTTAAGTTTTTTTGTGACTGCAAATAAAAATGTACAGCACATGGCAGGTGTGTAAAAAGGTTGCCACAGCGTGTCAACTAAACTTCATTTTCTGTCTATGGAAGGGTGGTAAAGGAGCCACTACCTTACAGAGCGCCAATAGTAATTTAAACGAGACAGTATGAGTGTAATACAGAGCAATCTTTCTGTAAATAGTAGCTGTCCTTCCGTGACTAGACCAATAAAAGCAGCACTTGGAGATACCATATGGGGGAGAAGGGATGGCTGTAGGGAGAAGTCTGAATCTGTGGTTTCCAACTCCTACTAGTCATTTTATCACTGAATTCTGTGACTCCTACTCTATCAATAACTTGGATAAGATTGCTCTGAAAGCAAATGATATAAAGACACATAGTCAGGAATATAAAAATATATAAATGTGAAAAATATAAGTACAAAATATGAATATTTATATGATATATATTAGGAATATAAATATATATATAAAAGGAATAGAAAAACTAAACATCAGAGTTAAATGGGGAGAGATGACAGAGGTTAGTGCTGAGAATATCTGTCACTATATTTTGGATTTGTATTTAAGCAAGTTGGCCTATGATACACAGGCTTTCTCCCCTGTCTGCTATGCTAAGTTTGATGACCGCAGACTACGTCTTGGTCTAAGAGTTCTTGGGAAGATTATCACTTTATCTCATATAATCAACTCATAGAACTGTTCTATACAACCAATAACACTCCTTTCACTATTTGGACTGTCTCCAAGTGCAACTGCTACAGTGATAGCAGGAAGCACTTACTAGAAGCATGTTACACATCCCACCTGACTAACCCTGAAGAAGGCAGGCATCCTTATACAGACCCACACTGGAAGGGAAGATCAGATAGGCCATCAAACCCACCCATACTCACTTAGAAGGACCTACACACATTTGCCCAATGCCAAAGCCTGGATTTGGGTTGGCACACATTGTGTTCCAAGCCTGTTCTTCTTAACAATGATGATTAATTGCTTTTCATCTATCCAACTTCCCTTTGAATCCCCAATTTTACCTTACACCAGAACTCACCTGGCCCAAATCCATTGTTCCTAAATATAAATACACTGGCACTGAAAGAAACTCCCTTGGGACATGGAGGGAGGTTGAATATGGAATAAATAGTTTCCAGAAAACTAGTCATGTCCAAAATCTGCCCTTGGTCAGATACAAAGAGCCTGAAGAAACATGTGTCAGGGCACAGCCTGCTGCTGAGGAGAGATTCACATGAGGAGGCAGAGCCAGGGCAGGTGGAAAGGGCAGGGATTAATAAGAAAATATTAGGCCATTTAGAGGAAAGTAGGGAGCCCAATTTATATCAGGACCCAGGGCCAAGCTAATTTGTATGAAGGGCACTTATGCAGTAGAAAATCCAGTTTCTCATTAAATGCTCCACCATTAAAAGGGTAATTTTTCATAAGCACATCTTGAACAAGGTCTCGGTTATATTAGTTAAAAAATAAATAACAGATATCAGAGCCCTAAGTGTGTGATCTCACTAGAGTACATGCAAAGGGTATGTGTGTGTGGGTCACCCCTGTAGCTTATTCCAGCCCATTTTGACTAAAAGCAAACAGTGAGCCACAGTTCAGGACGGGCAAAGCAGAGGTCGCTTGTTAAGCAAAGGCCAACAATGCTCACCATCTATTACTCAGTGTTTACTGTGTCCATTACTTTGCCAGGAATTTCACGTCATGCAATCAATCTCTCCTTTAATATTTTTTCTGCTCTTTGAGTTAGGCTGTGTGATGAGCACTATGTCACAAAAGACCACACCAAAACTCAAAGTCAACAGCACCATCTGACACTTCGAATACCAGCTGTAGTAATACAGCATTCACATCCTACATAATCCATCCATGTCAAGTTTACATACAAGTCAGTGGGGTTAGGTAATTCACAGAATGCACCGTCATCCCTTCTATCTAATTTTAGAAGATGCTTTACTTCAACAAGATGCCTCACACTTGTTGCTGTCATTCACTGTTATTGTTGGAATGCTAAATGTCTCTCCGAGGTTCTTAAGAATTGACCACTTGGTCCTCAGCTGGTGGCACTGTTTGTGGAGGCTGTGGGATCTTGGAGAAGTGGCACCTCTCTGGAGGAACTGGGTCACTGGGGGGCTGGCCTTGAGGATTTATAGCCTGGCCACACTTTTTGCTCACCCTCTGCTCCCTGAGATGGACGTGGTGTGAGCAGCCAGCCTCAGCCTCCTGTCAACATGCCTTTCCTACCTGCTGCTGTGTCTTGCCTGCTTTGATGAACTGTACACCACTACAACTGTGACCCAAAACAAACCTATCCTCATTTAAGTCGCCTTTGTCAGAGATTTTCCATGTTTTGTTTTGTTTTTTAAAAATCACAGAAAAAAAGAAAGTAACTAATACACAACAATTGGTACCTAGAAACCACTGTGATAAACCTGACCCTGTGGTCCTTGGGCCTTTGGAACTATGTGATGGTTACTGAGTATATGGATGAGTTTGGTATTGGGGGCTAGAAAAGACCTACTCTGTTTAAGGCCCATTTTGGAATGAGCTTGAAAAACAAAAATGTTGAGAGAAAACCAGGACCACCAGAAACTGGGCTGGGGTCATTCCTGTGACATTTGGGCCGAGTATCTGGCTTTGATCTGTCTGAGTTTCAAGAACATGAGTGGAGTTGAATTTCAAGTTAATGGACTCATTTGCTATTTACTGAGTGCCTACTGTGTGTTCTAAGATGTTTCTGAGTGCCTACTGTGTGTCCTAAGATGTTTAGAGATAGAGCAGTATGCTCAGCATGCAGACACCACTCCATTTACAGTAGTTTCATCCCAGGAGACAAGATTTTGATGAATCTATTGACAAAGATCAACGAATTTTCCAGCATTTCTGTCATTCCAATGTTAAGGAGAATCAGCATAAAGACGAAGCAACATGAGATCCAAAATGGCTCCCATGGAAAATATGCACCAGGACAGGGACCCAGTAGACAGAGCTGATTGTTGTAAGTAATCTTCAAAAATGAGCAAGGGAACTCTTCATAATAGTGAAGAAAAACTGAAATGGCCAGTGATTTTCAAACTGGGGTCCTCAAATAAGACTTTTCCAATTTGGGAATTTTGAAGTTGATGACCTTTTAAACATTTAGCCAAATGTGAGGAGAAAAAAAATTCTTGTATTCTAGTGATAATCTTTTAAAAATGGATCCCTTGAGGTGCTTAGTCCTACCCCATCTTGATATGCCATGTTTTGTAGACACCCATGGGAGGCCTGCCCCTTTCTGAACAGAAACAGAAGAGGAGTGGATGTGGTGGGGGATGGGGGGCAGAAGGGAAGTAGGAGGGAGGGGAAACTGCTGTTAGGATGTAAAATAAATAAATTTTAAAAATGGTTTCCTTTAAGTTGGAAATATGACTTGAGTTTCTCTGGCTTGGCATGGATGGAGAGTGTGTGTGGGAGGCAGGCCCACCATGGTGTCAGTATTGTCCTGAGAAGATCAACAGTAAACAAGGCCACTGAGAGGCCATGAAGCTTGCTGCGCTGGTGGACCTGCTTTGGTTTCCAGCACAAGAGTAATTAACAGGACCACAAGTAGGAGATGCTCTGGGAGGGATCTTAAGCCAAATTCTCCAAGTAATCTGACAACGGAATTTTCAGCATCTCATTGATTTGAATTCCAAAGGAGGAAGACATTGGATTTACATAGGATTACACTGTTGCCTGGAAACCAAGGTTCCTGCCTGAAAGTAAGAGGCCCTGGATTCAGTCTGCTCTCTTAACACTACACCTTCAGGTATGTGATTACACAGCATCCCTTCACCCTTGCAGTGCTTCAGTTTGGCTGTGTCTGATGGGTACTTCTGGAGAGAAGACAGTCTCCCAAGCATCTCTGAGTAGAAATATCCACAATGATATTTATGATCAATATCTGGGGTCCTACCAAGAGCTTGAACTATCTGATAAGTGTTATGCATTTTACTTACAATCACAGCAAACCAATGTGGTTGAACTTTAGACACAGAAAGAGAAACTCGAGTCTATGATGCCTACGTTGACATGTCTAGGAAAACACTAGTGCGAGAAAATAAACTCAGGTGTTCCTGAATCCGTAGACACCTCCCTGCCTCAGGGTATTTTATACATTTCCACAAGGAAAAGAGTTGGAACCTGTAACTCAAAAACTGGGCTATTTCTGCATAAATGATAGATATGCACTCTTGGAAATCACTCATTTACTTTATTGCTTACTTTGTCTTAAACCTTAAGTATAAAACCAAACATAAATAGATGTCTCATAGTCCTCCTGTGTCCCAATGTATTATCTGTGTACCCAGGGGAGTATTTGCATCTCACAGTTTCCTTGCAGACAGTTCTGCCTGAGAAATAGCAACTTGAGAAGTCCTCAGGGAGTCCCAGGAAACTGACAACACTAACAAGATGTGTATATTTCCAGAACTCTTCTCTGCTGACTTCTGCAGAGTGTTGTGGGAAGCCCAGAGGCTATTGTTTTTAATCCACTGTGGGGTAGGGTGGCTGTCTGGACATTATTGGAGAGCACCTGGAGGTTCACAGAAGTGACAGCAGTGCCTCCATGTTGTTAGGTCTCAGGAAGTCTCATATATCTAGAAATGAGCTCAAGTTGGACTATAGGAGGATTTCTGGTGGTTAGATAAAAGGCAGCATTCCTCAAAAACAGGTTCCCATCTGCCAAAAGGAGCCATTTCCCTTATTTCTGGTAGAAGGGACGTGACTATCTGTGGTTGCATATTAAAGCCCACGCAGGCCTCCAGGGTCCTTCAGTCCCTACTCAGGAGTATCTGTTATACACTTTAAAATCCATGCTAGTATCCCAACCCTTTTCACCTCCCCAGGCTTCTCTCCTCCTAGATAACTGTTTCATTCTCTCTATATGGATGAGGTAAGCCCCACCACCTGCTATTCTCACTACCACCAACAATACCCCCTAGCCTCTTGGCTCTGGACAACTCCAGATTCCTTTGGATTTATTGTTTCTCTTATTCACAATAAAAACTTTCCCCTTAACCATATCTTGAAGCAGTCATGTCCGAAGTTTCTTTATGCCCCCTCACATACATATGTCACCCTCTAAGCCAGGGCCAACATTGCCCCAAATGGATTTTTACCAACATCAGCCACTTCCTCACATACTACATGCCCGTTTCCTACTTGCCATGGACTGTCTTTCCTTTTACAACCTCATTTCTGCACCTTACCTCCAAACACCTTACATGTCAATCAGGTGCCTCCATGTCCTTTGTCCTCACCATGTCTTTTCTTTGACATGACTTGTCTCCTCAACACACACTGCAGACTCAGATCAAGTTCTCTTATCAGGGAGGGGTTTACTTTTCCCTTGTTACCCACACCTCTTCAATAACTAAAGCTAACCTCCCTGACACTTGACACCACCTACAAGTTGCCCCAAACCACACCGCATCCTTGTTTAATTCACCAGTCTAGTTAGGACCCAATCTTCCTTTTTTTTTCCCAAAGGACTGGCCAGTGGCCCTCATCCAGATCAAGTAATTAAGATACAGACCCTAAAGTTCTGCCCCTGGCTCTTAGAGGATCATGTGTTGCAGGCTGGTCCCTAGTTGATGGTGCTGTGGAGGGGTGGTTGGACCTTTAGGAGACAGGTTCCAGTAGAAGGGAGTTATTTCAACTGGGAATGCCCTTGAAGAAATCATTACTTCTTGGTTACATGAAATAAAGAGGTTTCTACAGCCATCCAATTATGTATCACTTCACTGTAGACCCAAAAGCAACAGGGTAGAAGAATCAAGGCACAGGCTCAGTTGGATCAGTTGACTACTACCTTCCAAGTGCCTAGCATCTTCTTAACAGACATGGGTACCTTTTGAACTTTACTCATTCTCAGCATCTGTCTTGGCATTAAGGGTATTTCACTGACTTTGTTTTCTTAGCTTTTTTCTCTATGCTCAACTCCATGGAAACCAGGATTGATTCAGCTGTGCCTGGTGTGGTAATTGGTACAGCATAGACTCACAGAACCTCAGGTCTGTGGATAGCTGAATGAGTTAATTTGTGCCTTTATCCTAAAGCAGCTACTTAGTGTGTTCCAGGAGTCAGGAACACTGAGGGAAAGCCTCTGAGGAGTCAGTAAAAAACCCCTTCCATACATATCTTACTTCACCCAACCATGTGACTCATTTAGTCTCCAACGAATAAAAGTCTTAACGTGACAAAGTAAATGTCACCCATTATTCTTTTAATGTTGACTTTGCTTTACGCCATTAGGTGGGAATGACTGTACCTCATCATGACCTGCTCACCTCCTAGACTGGCGGCAACTCTCTTCTGAATTTAAATCAGGCTGATTTCTCAGGCACTGAGCCAATTTCCTATTTTTGAACAGTGCTCACAGATGCCATTGGAGATCTCTTGCCCTGGAGCAGAAGGCACTGCCAGTATTGAGTTCTGATACTGGAAGTCAACCTGTAGACACTTCAATACAAACAAACCCCTCTAGGAATCAGGATCCAGGGAGTGGGGGTGATTGGCATTTTTATGACATCAGAAGTTTGCTTACAGAGTCCACTGCAGTCAGAAGTGGCCTCCTACTCCAGGGTGATGGCTAAGACTGTTAGTGGCCAAAGAAAGGACATTTCCTGTCCGAGCTTGTTGTCTCTGTAGGTCCTGGATTGCCTCAGGTTATAATGAGTGGCCACATGAACCTACACAAGAGCCGAATCCTTTTTTCCTAGCATGGTTGGTGCAGCTCTGAATGTCTCTTCATTTTCGCCCCCCTAGTTACAGTACTCCCCACTCTAAAGGAGGTCAACCAGCATACTCCAGCTGACTATCCACTTCTGTGTTCTGAACACTTAAGCCTTAAAGAGGGTGCCTTGCAGTTGACAATGCCTCAGTGAAATAGCATAGACAATGTAAGCGCAGAAATTCATTTCTCATGAGTCAGGGCTGGGAAGCCCGGAAGGGGTGGGGGACTGGTGCCTTTCTAGGCTTGCAGATGCCCACTCTCACACTTTGTGCTCACAAGACCTACTCATGGTCTTTTCTGCTTCTTTCCTCTCTACTAGAGCTCCAGGAGCCACATGGAAGGCAGGGTGTGGTGTGGAGGTGGAAGAGAGGAAGGGAGGGAGGAGGGTAAGTGCCAGCACATTCTGGGTCTCCCTGTTCTTAAATGGGCACTAATTCTATCTGGAGGATCTCCTCTCTGCCTTCACCTAACTTCCTACCTAATGTATCGCCTCTAAATACCATGTCACTACGAGTGCTGGATCTGTCTTAGGACTAACAGGAGGACACAAATATTTAGTCACAGAGAGTGGCTGGAATCAGGGAGAAGTATGAAGGTAGATGATAGCTTAAAACAAACATGTGTTTTCTGTTTCCATAAACTGCCTTGGCATTGACCTTGGGGGCAAGGACTATTATTCACTCAGGAAGGGAACTCAAGCATAGGGAAGCAAGGTCACTGTGTAAAGCCATTCTGTCAGTGCTAGCAAAAGGCACACTGTTGGCCCGTTGTGGGAAGAAAGCATTACACTTAACCTGGGTTATAATACCTGCTGCAAGCATTTGGGATAATTAGTTAACTAATTCCTCATCATTGGGTTCTCCATCTGAAAGGGGGTGTGGTTACCTTCATTTCTAAGATTGTTAGAAAAACCACAGGAGATTTGCCATGTTATGGTATGCTTAATCCTCTGCTTGACGCATGGTGACCCTTCCATAAATAGTCACTGCCTTTCTCCTTCTCCATCCTTCTTCAGTACTCTAGTTCACACCAAGCATCAGCACACAAAAGTTTCCATAGCAAAGTTGCACTGTTTCAGTTGTCTCAGGGGTCCCAGTCGCCTGGGAATTTTCTGGCTCATCGGAGTAAGGGTACAATTAGGGAAAGAACGTTCCAGCCTGGAGGCAACTGGGAGATCACCTTCAGAATTATTAGCATTGAGCAATGCCCCCTCCTTTTGTACTGCTCTCTGACTCACAGGCCATCCATCTAGATGATAAGAACATTTCAAAGCATTGTTTTCTCCCAGCCTGTCCAGTCAGGCTCTCTATTTCTCAGAAGAGCTGTATTTTTTGGTAGGTTTTCAAATTTCAAAGCAGACTTACGGGGATTTCAGGGCGCATACACGGAGATACCTTATTCTACTTAGATTTCTACGTTGCAGTTTTCCAGGTGTTGATTTGCAATGGACAAATAACACTGTAAGCTAGCTGTGTAGGAGAGAAGGCTGATTTCATGTAATTAACTAGCTGGGTAGCAAGCAGAACAAGAGGAAACACACATGGGGGAGTTGTTAAAATGGAGTTTCACGAGGATGGTTGCTGTCATTATTGCTAAAAGGTAAACCAATTAAAAATTAAAATTATATCCAACCTATGATTCATGCACATATTTTCTAAAAATATGTGCTGGCCTGGCACTTCTGAAAACATGGAGTCACGCGACACTGTCTGCTCTCAGGCCTTGCTCTCACGTGTGGAGCCCCCAAAGGCACTTAACAGCTGACCAGTGCCTTTGGGGGAACCATATTAGGGACAGTTCTTTCATTCTGAGACTCCTCCTTACATTTCCCCGAGAAAATCTTACTAGCCTTGGAGATGGCTCACGTGGCCACCTGAGTTTGATCCCCAGAACCCACATAAAGGTGAAAGAAAAGTTGTCCTCTGACCACAACAGGCACGCTGTGGCACTGGCACACACAGATTTCCACCACACACACCATGCATAGGCATACACAATTAAATATAATAATACAATCGAAAAAACATTACTACTGTTTGTTTGTTCTTAATTCTGAGTCTTTTGAAACTTGAATTTTAAAAGCCTATTATACAAGGGATATGGTGGTATTGAGAAACTCTAAAAGACAACAGATAATTCTCTTCAGCCATATCCTCTTATTCTAAGTAACCTTAAAAAAACTGTCTGGAGCCATATGCAGATTTCTGTGTGGAAAAGGGCTAAGGTTCCATATCTAGAAGCATCTCTTCAAACACCATTTCCATGTATCTCTGAAGAAAGCTGAAGAGATTCTCAGTGTAAGCACTGAGTGTAAGCACCTGGTGGGAAGTCAGGCTGACAATCCCCTTCCCACCACCAGGTAGACCAGAAGGCCCTTGAGGGCAGCCATGTTTTTCTCAATAGTATCCAGCATATACTAGATGCTGACAAATATTTGTTTGAAAAAAGTATTTACTAAGAGAAACTGCTTTAACTTACTTTCTAGAGCTTCCAAATACCACCCCTACCCAACACATATGCATAACAGTTTATAATCTTGTAAATCCAAGTTTAGATTTTAGTCACAGTGTCTGAAATCTCAAAATTTGTCAATCAGATGTACTTGCACTGTAGCTCAGGCATTTTGTCAGGCAAGAAGGTGGCAGGAAAAATACAAAAATGGCCATTCACTTTCTCAGGTATGACGAAAAAGAATGAGACAGAAAAAATAAAAGGAAATCTCTTGGTGAGCACAGCCATAACTCTTCATTGTACAGTCCTTTTGATGTCCTTGCATGAAAGCTGAGGCACAGAACATATCCTGTAATGTGGGGCAATGGCTGGTGATACAGGCTGCAGATATATCCTGTTACATGGGCCACTGGCTGGTGACACAGGCTGCAAACCTGTAGCCTAATATTTACACACTTGCTCACTGAGAGTGATGTATAATGATGATGCATAAAACTGCTTGCTACTCTGTTTTTTTTTTTTTTTAAATCACTGGGCTTCTGTCTTTTCCCTGGTGACCAAAAGACAAAGAGATTAAAAACCAGTGTGGGTTGCCATTAAGGATAAAGTATGTAGCACTAAACTCCAAATGCTGCCCTACTGTAAGGCTCAGGCTGGGCTTGGAGCAACATCTAAGCTCTCTACCATCAGATTTTTATTCCTCACAACAACCTAACATGATACGTGCAACAATCACTTTCTATAGAAGATACTTTCTATATGTAAGTGTTAAAGACTGCCCTAAGACAACAGAGCCAGAAGGAAAGGCAGAAGCATGAGTATTAAAGAAATAACCCTGATCAAAAGACATCTCAAAGGAAGGGGATTTGAAGTCTGCAACTGGGGAAGACAGGACCACAGAATGCAGAAAGTTAGGTCAGAATCCACAGCCACTGTATTAATTTATTCTGTGCCCATTTTATAACCGTATAAAATAAAGGGTCCTATTATGGTTGTGAAGCTACCTGAAAAGACAAGACAAAATGATGCATGTACAAGCTAAAAGTAGGGATGGTGACATGGCTCCTGCAAACCTGAGGACCTGAGTTTGATTACCAGCACCCATGCAAAAGAACTGAGTGTGGTGGCATGGGTTGTGGTCCCAGTGTTAGGTAGGTGGAGACAGATGGATCCCTGGTGTTTTCTGGCTAACCAGTCTAAAGTGAGAAAACAATGTCTCATAAAACTAGGTAGATGGCTCTTGAGGAATAAGACCTGGAGTTAACCTCTTTACATATGTACATGTGCCTGTACACTCACACACACACACACACACACACACACACACACACACACACACACACAGAGAGAGAGAGAGAGAGAGAGAGAGAGAGAGAGAGAGAGAGAGAGAGAGAGAGAGAGAGAGATGCTCAACAGAAGACAGAAAAGTCATCTCTATAGTGGGAAGAGATGGGGCAGGGTGAAGAATGGAAAAAGCACATTCTAGGAGCTCAGCTCTCAGTTGGCCTGGCCATTCAGCAGCTCTTTGGCTAGAAGAATCATCTCTCTGCAAATGAGGGTAAAAGTCCATCCTGGCAGACTCTCTGTAAGAAACACATGCACCTCCACGTACAGAGAGCTAACGTAGCAGCAGCCGGCCAGTCTTTGTTCACAATATTTTCACTGGCTCTCCCAGGAACTGCAAGGACCTGAGGAATGGACATCTGAGCTAAGCTCCAGGACTGAACATTGTTCACCTGGAGCAATGCTCTTTCTGGAAGGATCTGTTGAATTGCCCTCAGGAAACTGCCCTAGATCAGAAAGAGTCATATCCACCCAAATCCATGTCCCCCCATCCCCGCTGGTCTGACACCTCCCCCTTGCAGCTGCATCCAATCAATAACCAGTTGATGAGGTGAGGCAGACAGAAAGGCCTAGAATTCATGTCTCAATGTGTGACATCTTTGCAGGACAACCCAGGGCTCCTCTGGTGGAGTGGCTGGAACTGCTCCTTACTCCCTCTGACCATGTGCCCCACCCTTCCTACCCTATCAAGTGTCATTGGGACCTTAGGATACTCCTAGCTTCCTCCAGCAGGTTTCCTAGAGCACAATTAAGGTAGGAAGAAACTCAATGCATTTGAAAGAGGTTTCAGAGAGAGAGTCTTGCAGAGAGACCAACCAGAAAGCTTCCATAACAACTGGGGAGGAGGGCTTGGAGGTAGTATGGGGGTGAGGGTGGTGTGCCCAGATTCTACAAACTGATACTGATATCTTACGAAAGTCATTCTGAGCCAATACTTTATCACCCAGTGTGGATTGGTGGTGCCGGGCGGAGCTGCCCTGAGTAGCCAGGTCACATCTGTAAGAGCTAGAACACTAGTATCAGCCCAAGGGAACCTCACTGCTGCCACCACCAGGCATGCAGTAGAGTTGCAGTCTATAGTTCACACCTCACCTCCTTTTGGCAAATGTATGTGATCATAGATACAATCAGCCACCAACCAAGCCCCAGGGGCAGAACATAGGGGAAGATTGTTTTCAAACAGCAAAACAAGCAATCAAACAAACCAAAAAACAAAAACAAACAACAAAAGCCCAAACCGAAAAGAACACCCACCAAAAGCTAGATATTTCCTTTTAACCTTTGCAATTTCCAGTCCTTAAAAGAAATGCTCCTTAATAAGTTTCTAATTATAAAATGAAACATGTAGAACTTAAAAATGTGGAAAATGCAAGAGAGAATAAAAGGGGATGATACCCCTAATGCCACCTGGTGATATTTAAGTCTGCAATTGAGTACGTGGTTGCCCAGATTTTCCTGAAACAGACACGCATATAAACATCATTTTTCAAATAAATATGCGTATGAACATATGTTCATGCTGTAAATATGGGGATGGAATACTGGGCCTCAGGCATGCCAGGCAAGCACTCTACCACTGAACCACAACTCCAGTCCTATTGCTTTAAAAAAAAAAAAAAAAAAACAAACCTGGCAAAGAATGGTGTATTTTCCCTCATATAGCAGATAGTTCGTAGCATGATTAGTCCTGGCTGCACCACATCCCATCCCATAGATGGCTCATAATTTATTCAACCGATCTTATTATTGGACAGTTACAATGTTTCCAATTAAAACAGTACAAAGAAATACAATACTGAGAATTACTCCTAAAGGCAGTACAATGATGTATTCGCCCCCTGAGAAGGCCCACATGGAGTCTTTCACACATATCAGCCTGATGCTTCATCATGCTCCCCTCCCCTTCCCTTCCCTTCTCCAGTTCCAGAAACATGTAGGCTCAAAATAGACAAATGTGTGAAAACAGATGTAAAGCTTACCTTTCCTGGCAGCTTTCTTCAGGAGATAGAGGGCACTGGATGGATGGACATGGATTGTGAGAAAGTCTGACCAGGCTGCCAGGCAAAGCCTGACAGACTGACAGCAAGCGACCCAGCATAAGACCCAGTGGGTCTGAGGTCAAAGGCTGTGCCGGTCAATGGAATCCCCCTTTTGAAGTTCTCCAGCATCTTGCATTCATGCTCTGCATTTGAAAGCTTCTTCTGAAGCTCAGGCAGAGGTTAATTAAACCACAAATGAACAGGAGTTTACATTGTCACAAGCAGTCTGCAAACAGCTCCTTTCTCCTACATGGCTACAATGTTCAGGGTCATCTCTATTAGAAAAACACAGGATTCAGTTGGATATCTCTGCTGCCAACTTGTTTGCAGAGTACCTTTTGTAAGCGAGATCATTTTGGTCCTGGTATATTCTGGTGTGAGCAAGGCTTTATCTTCTGTCTGCCTTCTAAACAAGAGGGCTGTGTATTCTATCGACTGATTAAATCATTTCTTTAGAGTACAAAGAAGTATGTGTGATGAAGACAACAGAGAGGGCAAATCAATTATTTACTGAGGAGGCTGCAGTATAAATTACATTTGATTAAACTCAGAGATAAATCTCAGTGATGGAGAATTTAAGCAGGATGTACAGGACTAGACAGTGACTAAGTGTCCCCAACAGTGACTCATAATGGCTGCAAGGGCACAGGCCCAGTCTTGGCTCCCCAGATCTCGAATGTTTTCATTCCCTAAACACACGCTGAAGTACCATTTCATGCCAAGCACTGATTTGTGTCCCAGGAAACACGAACCAGCAGCAGAGGGTGAGAAGACCATGCACCCCTGGAGATTCTGATCTCAGATGGGAAGGGAATGAAGGAACAAGTAAATAAACAACAAGAAGGATCTTTCCAGAAAGTGGCAAGTGTTCTAAAGATGGTGGAGCAGTTTGATAAAACAGGGAATGACTTGGGTTATACTTATTGGAGACAGACTGATCCAGGGACACACTTCTGTAGAGAAGACATTTAGAAGGAGAGCGAGTCATGCTGGGAGGAACAGAGATTGAACTGTAGGTAAAACAAAAGGATGCAACTCTGATGAGGGTGGGGCAATTTAGGGGAGGTGGAGAGTTCTCCAAGTACTGCTTTATCAGGCAGGGCTGGAGTGCAGGTTCGATCCCAAGGGAAGTGGAAAGCCATTGTAGGCCTTCATGCAGAGGCAGATGCTTAGCATAAAAAGATTATTCTCACTCCTTTGTGTTTAAGGAAGAAGTCCAAGCAGGGGCAGGTAAGGCAGATGAGAGATAAGGGTGATGGCAGGAGGTGTACAGAAATGGCCTAGGTCAAAACTGGTGTGCTGGTTAGTTTTTTTTTTTTTTTTTTTTTTTTTTGTGTGTGTGTGTGTGTGTGTGTGTGTGTGTCCGTCCACCTGACACGAACACACACATATTTGGGAAGAGGGAATCTTAATTGAGAAAATGCCTCCTTAAGATGAGCCCCATAGCCAAGTCTGTAGGGCATTTTCCTAACGAGTGGTTAAATGTGGGAGGACCTACATTGTGGGTGGTGCCACCCATGAGCTGCGGGTACTGGCATATATAAGAAAGCAGACTGAGCCAGCCACAGAGAGCAAGCCAGTAAGCAGCCCTCTCCCATGGCCTTTGCATCAGCTCCTGCCTCTGGGTTCCTGCCTTGTTTGAGTTCCTCAGTGATAGACAATTACCTGGAAGTGTAAGCTGAAATAAATTCTTTCTTCCTCAAATTGTTTTTGGTCATGGTGCTTGATCACAGCAATAGAAACCCTAAGAGAAGCAGATAGGGCTTGCTCACAGATACTGGAGAGGGCAGGAAAAGAATATCTTGGGCAGCTTAGTTGAAGCCAGGGCCACTTCCCCGTGTGAAATCCTCCCAAGGGATGGAAAGTTAACTCAGAGGAGGTGGCGGTTAAATGTTCCACCGAAGGCCTTTCATTTCCAGTTGTTTCAAGCGTGTGAGATTCAGGAACAGAAAAACAAGACTTCCAAATAGCTACATGTATAGTCCCAAGTAGACCAGGAACCTGAGGTAGTCATTGTCACAATGGGATGTTCATTTCTTCACTTATCATATGGAGCAGATAGAACCAGCTCAAAGTTTGCAAATACAGTGAGGACGTACAGCCTATTGCTATAGTTTAAACATGGTCTCTGTCTCTGCCAAGATTCCATGTGCTGAAATTTAATCCCCACTGTGAGATATTTAGAAAGAAGAAATGTAATCCAACTTTGGTGTGTTGAATGGGACCTGTGGAAGGTGATTCAGGATTAGATACAGTCACTGGGGTGGAGCCCAATGATTGACTCTAAGATACCAAAGGGAGACAGGGAGAAACACATTCATGTTCCCTTCCTCTCAACATGTGGTAAGTCCTGCTTCCTCAGGGCTTTGGCAGCAAAAAGGCAACTAACAAAAGGAGCCTCTAGACCTAGGGCTTGAGAACCATGAGCCAAATTAAGCCTCTTTCCACGAAAAGTGACACAGTCTGTGTGCTGGGTGAGCAAGAAGAAATAAATCATTGCTTCTACCTGGCATAGACACGCCCACAGACAAGAGTTACTTTCCTTTTGGTTTAAATGTAGATTTCACACTGAAAAACTATGGCTGCCTCTCAACGTGAGTATATTGAAGTGCTGTAGTCCCTGGCCATTTGTTTTGCAGTGTCACAGACTACACGAGAGCTGGGCCCTGTCTCATTCATCAAAGATGGAGCCTATTGCAATACATGCCCGGATTTCAATGATTGATCAGCCATTGACCACTCCCTTCCTTAAGCATGGTGACTGTACTGATATAATGTGACCCATCCTCTGGCCCCTCTTGATTGCACTGGACGATAACACCTGATCCGTGTGCTATTAATCAGAGTTGTATTCCTGGGAATTGAATATTGAAGCAGAGAGAGGGAGGGTGAGAGGACAAGGGAGGGGGTACAGAGAGGGGAAGAAATAGGTAGAGAAGTCCGCCTCTCTTTATGAAGGGATCTTAGCATGCCATAGAAGGTAAATCTAAAAGTCAAGGGAGCTATCAGTTCCTACAGTAAGGCAGAGGAAAGAAACCAGACTTAAAAATAAAATAAAAAGACAAAGAGGAAAGAGTTCTGTACTGAATACAGAAAGAATGCAATGTTAGGGTCCTTGATAATTCCAAATTCCTGGATCCCTACCCTTGGGCTCTGTGAGACACCACTGGGTTCTTATGATATGCCCTATTATTTAGCTCTCTTCAAGTTGATTCTGTTACTTGAAGCTATTTAGAAAATGTAATAATGGATAGGAATTAGGCCATGGAATTAGCCAGTTAAGAATTCCCCAGGCTAATGGGGGAACTAAAGTTTCATTAAAAAGCAGAAAGAAATCTGATAAATAGACACATTACCGAGGCTCAAGGAGAGCATCAGGGAGGGGCCGGCCTTCTGATACAGTCATCTGTCTCTCCTTCACCACCCAAGGTCAAGGGGATCCTCACTGAATGCTTGGCTAAAAGGAGGGGACATATTGGGCCACACCCCAATTCACTGTTCCAGGGACGTCCTTCTCCTCCTTTTCCTTAGCTTCACCTCTCCTAATGGAGCTGGGGAGAAAGGACTAGGGGCTGATCTTATCTTTGCTTTCTTTTCGCTCCCCCAATTTCAGACTGTAAACTGTCTGGTTTTGTGCTTTTTCCCTCTCAACGCTCAGCTTGCCTTGAATTTAAAACAGAAGGGCCAACTGCCTCATAAACAACCTCCGTCTATCCTGCTTTTGCAAACGAAGAAGAGGAGAAGGGTCTTCTGGATCAGATAAGAGAAGCACAAATGCCCACTTACAGCCACGCTGATCTCCACAAAGCCCCTCCCTCCCGGAAGGGCTCATAATGGTTTGTTTGCAAGAATGATTTTAATGATTATTCAAACTACACAGCAGATTGTCAGGGAGAATAGGAGGCAAATTTGGATCATGGGCAATAATAGTAAAACAATCAGTGGAAAGGAGAGATAAGAACTAAATTCCTTTCTGCTTAATTTGGTCAAAACTTAAGGACTAGAATATTTCCTGTGAGGGGCTGGGGATGTTATTTCCCAAGCACTTAGCTCAAGGTACAGGGGGAAGTTACTCACCTGCATTATTTTTTATCTGATGCAATGAAAAATCGCAACAACCATTAGTCACTATGACCTCACTTCACAAGGGGATTTTTGAGGTCACAATGCTGTCAGGAGATGACACAGCCAGGAAAACGTTAGAATTCCTCCAGGATGTGGCTGCCTGCTTGTCTCAGTGTTTGCATTTCCTTAGCTCTAACTATGTTTTCTTCCCATAAAGCGGTAGCAAACTGTGCTCCTGCCAATGCACAGAAGGAGGACATGTAAAGAGGCCACAGTTCCAATGGATGGACGGATGTCATCCTTCAGGATGACAACCTGGAGGAGGTAGCATTTTTAGATGAGAACTAAAGAGGCAGGACTTCCAGAGCAAATCTCTTCAAAGAATACTAACATATGGGAGGTGGAACATCCCCTTACCTTGGGAGCAGAGTAGTTTCCAGTTTTGAAGCTTTAAAGACTTTGAATAGACCTTGTCAGGTGAATGTCTGAGATGCTGATGTCTCAAATTCAAGCTTTGAATGGGGACACCTTTTGGATGTGGGCATGGTCAACCTGTATTCGTCATTGTATACTCACCCAGTAGGTCCCAGAAAAGTGCTGAAGAATACTATAACTGATGACCAATTATTATCTCATGTTAATGCCCTCCAGACCCTACAGGGTAGTATTACTATTTTTAAAATTTCTGGGGCTCACAATGTATAGACAGCATTTGCCCCATCACATATATTTCATTTGGCTGCCAACAATTATAAATTCAGGTTCCCAAATAATGTATTCTTCTCTTCTGGACCATGTCTCATGACCCCTTCCCACAAAATAAAAAAGATAAAAGAACGGAAAGAGGAGAAACAGCTTCAGATTACAGGTGTAGTAAATTGAAGGCCTTTGTATCACCTCAAGGAATTTACAATCAAGTCAGGCTGGCGATACATAAACCTTTGAAACATGAAACAAGAAGTCAAGATGGAAAAACAAGTGCAGAACAATCGAAGCCACGGCCCAGGCCAGCCCAAGGACAACTAGCACATACATTATATTGAACAGCGTCACAGAGGTTTGACCAAAGCAAAGATGACTTTGAACCAGGATCCTCAGAGGAGTTTGGAATGGGAGGTGGGCAATTTTCAGCATGTGTAGGGAGGAGATGGGAACAGGCCCAGCCAAGGCGAAAAGCAAAACCTGTGCCAGAAGGAGAGAGGCTGCAAATGAGCCTGTATGGAACTTGTAGAGCAGTAACTGCCCTGACATTACTGGCTGTGTCTCATGAGCCAGGGACGGTACTGAGCACATTGCCAGTAACACTCACATACAGAAAAGGAACTCAAAGAGCCAGGAGTTAAGACCTCACAGCAGGAAGGGGGCCTCTGTATCCACCAGACCCTCAAATCCCCAGCTCTTTTAAATGCACTCGGCCACCTATGCAGCTGGATGCAGATTCTGGAGAGACTGAATGCCAGCTTAGACTTCTCTGTGGGTGTTAGGACGTCTTTGATTGAGGATGTAACACTGTGACATGATAATGAGAGCGGAATTAGGAAGAAAGCACCACCGTGAAGGTGACCAAGGTCAAACTAACGAGTATCATGGACAATCTTCTATTCACCCAGGGGAAAAACTTGAGAGAGCTCTTTATAGCATTTTTCTTACAGATTCAAAAACTTATAAACACTATTTCTAAAATCTTCTCACAGCTACAGGATTCTGATCCTCATAGATGACCTCAATTATTCCATGATCTACTACTGATCTACCTGTTCAGAACTTCTCCCTGTTATAATCTATTGATAAGGAACTGGACCAACTTCTCTTGAGATAGTGCATTCTTATAATGGCATTCTATTGCTCAGAAGGTATCACAGGTTTCTCACTTTCCTCCACACCAAATAAACAAAGTCTGGTCCCTATCACCCAATATTTGCTACATGCCCACCTCCTAAGTAATAGATGGCAAGACATGAGCACTGTGGACACATTCCTTTGACCTTGGAGACACCACAGTCTTTCCCATTGGAAAAATAACTTATTTTTACTCCAGGTTCTCCAACATTTGCTTTCTGCTCTAGTCTAGAAAGGTTCAGTTAGATCCTGGTTCCCCAAACTTCCCTAAATATGCACACATCTGTATATTGCCTTACACCATTTCCACTGACTGGAGCAATTCCTCATACCACTTACCTACCAGGTCACCTTTCTACCTCTCACCTTGTTGTCCCCACAGTCTCCCCACCCCCACCCCTTCCTAATTTTTTTTCTTCTTATAAGTTCTCTTCTAAGCAGAAAGTTTAGTTCCTTCCAAATTGCTGCTTTTCTCACCCTCATCTGTTGATTCCCAGGCATGGTTAGTTGATTCCCAGGGATGGCTAGATGCTCATTCTCCTTAGTGCCAATTGGAAACTCTCATAAGAATAACTGCTGGCAGAGGAGAGTTAGCCTCTCCCAGAGATGAGCCCCATTTTTGGTTGTCTAAAGTGGAGTGGTCAGTCTTGAAACCAAATAGACAGAAACAAGAAATAACAAAATGGACTCAGCAGGTTGTATTTACATATATTTGTGCACACACATATGTTACAATAATAATAAAAGAAAAAGAGGCTTTCAACTTCAGGAGGGGTACAAGAGGAGGAGTTTGAGGGGGAGAGCACTGAGAGGGAGGAATATGGCGGGGGAGTAAATAGTAAAAATACTATTAAAAGCCAAAAAAAAGAAAAAATTTGTAAGACAAATATTTGCTTAAACTAAAATAGAGATGCAACACTGAACTGCAGAAATTAAATCATTTTTCAAACAACTGTTTTAAATCACAGATGAAGCTGACAATTTTCATGTCGATGTATCTCTGTGGAAGTTGCAGAAGTTCAACAATTTCCTGCTACTGTTTATATCAATTTTTAAAGAACGCTTCCTAGCTGTTGGGTGCGGAGCTGAATACTTAGCAGACATCACTTCCTTTCTTTCTCTCAAGGATCATTCAATGTGGTCATTCTCATTCTCTCCATTTATGAGTGAGGCATCTGAACTTCCAGGGGCCAAGTGAGCTGGTCAAGGTCATGCTGACAGCTGGGATTTATTTGAACCCAAGTAATGTGATTTTTAACCACAAGCATGATAGCACCTCGTTGAGCCATGTAATTAATGAACATTATTATACTTAGCAAAGCACATGACATGTAGTAATGATTTGATAAACGTGGCAGGAGACAGATGGAGGGAAGAAAGGGGGCTGACAGAGGGATAAATAGTGCAAGGCACAGTCACTCACAACGGCTCATAATTCCAGGGCGAGCTCTGTCAGGTCAAGTACTTGTTATTAACCTATTTTTATAAATAGACAGAGGTTCAGGCAGGTGCAGGGGGTTTTAAGAAGGTCTCCCAGGCTAGAAACAGGGCAGGTGTGTGTGAGGGGGATTAGAACACATCTCTGAGTGCAGCTCTCCTGCCCTCTGATGTGGCTCTACTGCCTCTTTCCAGACCTTCCCAGGTCTCTCCCATTCTTTGCATTCCTGCAGTGTCTAGGAAAACAAAGGATAGCATTCTCTCCTTGGACGGGAGGGTATATAGAGTTCTGGAGGGCCAGGGGTAGGTCACTCTTGCTTGGTCTCTGCATGGAAATCACCCTCAGGTGGGAAGCTTTTGATGCTTCAAAACCTTCTCTCTGCTGGAACTCATAGCCTGCAGGCAGTTTGCTCCTTAGGGTCCTGACTCCCTCACCACAGTCGGCAAAGCTTGAAGTCTCTGAGATCCTAGGACCTCATTGGATCAAGGCAACGGGTTTAATACTGTTTGGTAGAAGGGGGAGATTGTATTTTGCATAGTGGATGGGGGTGGGGGGAGTCTCCTCTGAGCTAGTGGATGCAGGGCTGCTGGCTCCCAGAGCTGGAATCTCTTTATAGCAATGCTGCTGACAGATGTGATACCGAGTCTATTGTACAGCCAGAAGAAGTGTTTTCCATATAGCATCAATCAGAAGCAAAGCTGTACCAAACAGAGCCGGTTTCAAAGACATGCCAGAGAGCCAGGTTGGACACAGCCTTGATCTCAAACTCCCAAAGGAACTCTATTTTAACATGTAAAATCGCACAGTTGATAGGAATGGCAAAGTGAGGTGATTGGTGGGCACTCAGCAGAGAATCTGTCCCTGTTACCTCCTGCAGCCTTCTCCACACCTGCAAACATCTTTCCCTGATGGAGGGGAAACAAGAGACCCAGAAGCAAAGAACCCTTCTTTCCCCAACTCTGAGACGCTTTACAAACTGTTGTTTCAAAATGACAAGCGCGGTGACATGTTGACATCCACTGTTCCTTTTCAGGTTGGCCTCATGAGGCAGCTTTCCCTGGCAAAGCTTCCACAGCAGGATGTATGTGCAGAAGATTACTGCAGGCACAACCCAGAGGATTGAAAAAAATACATATTCCATATCCTAGGGGAAGAGGACAACCTCCCTGTGCTCACTGGGAGATCAGAAGCAGCAAGCCCTGAACATGTGGTTTAAGTCCCTGCGGAGGGGTCCTGAGGCAGCTCATTTGAATCTACCTGCTGGAAGCCAGGGGGAAGCAGGACACAGTGGAAAAGGAGTAAAGAAAAGGAACCAAAGGACCGATGTGTATTAGTTTGCCGGAGCGCCTGTATCAAAGTGACACAAATTGAGAGACTTAACCACAAGTTCACCATCTTGGTGCTCTGAGGGTGAGGCGTCTCAGACTATGGGCCTTGGCTGGGCTGGATGGCTTCTGAGTCTGAGGGAGACTGCTCTGTCTTCTGCCTCTGACTAGTTTGCTGCCAATACATGACGTTCCCTGTCTTGAAGACACATCACCCTGCTCTCTGCTGACACCTTCCTATAACTTTCTCCCTATCTGTCATGTCCACAGCTTCCTCTTCTTATTAAGACACCCATCATATATTAGAGAAAAGCCAATGGCTTCAGCTTAAATAAGTTCATTTATAATAATGATATTTTCTCCCAAATCAGGTCATTTTCCAAGACACTGAGGATGCTGATGTAAATACCTCTTTCTCCAAAGGGAACTCGAGGCAGTTTATCCTGAGCCATTATGAGTGACCATGGTTTAGGAAACATGCCCTGAACAGCATGTTGTTCCAGTGTAGAAGGTATTATATAAACTTTTATATAATACCTTTTATAGTCACTGAACAAGAGCACATCATAAACTGGTACATTTGTTAAATACTTTGGTGGAGACTCGAGGTAGGGGGTGCAAATGGAGTGGAGAGATTTCTTCTATTGGTTTCAAATGCTATCACAGAACATTCTGAGCTTCAGAGTGAGTGGCAGCTATGGAGCTTATTGTTGTTATTTGTTCTTGTCTCTTTTTGGGGGGGGAGTGCCACCCAGCTGCCAAATAAATCATATACGGAGTCTTATTATTACTTATCAATGCCCGGCCTTAGCTTGGCTTGTTTCTTGCCAGCTTTCCTTAACTTATCCTGTTCTCTTACTTCAATAAGTCTTACTCTTACTCCGTGGCTTGCTGTGTGGCTGGGTAGCATGCCCCTGGAGTCCTCCTCCTTCTCTGGCTCCTCAATCTCTCCTCCAAGATTTTTCCCTCTATATATTCTCTCTGCCTGCCAGCCCTGCCTATCCTTTCTCCTGCCTTGTTGTTGGCCATTCAGCTTTTTACTAGACCATCAGGTGTTTTAGACAGGCACAGTAACACAGGTTCACAGAGTTAAACAAATGCAGCATAAACAAAAGTAACATTATCTTCAGATAATATTCTGTAACAGCAAATATATTCCTAAAGTTGTTTTGTGATAGTCAAAATGATATTAGGTCAGACACGGAGGTAAATGATGACTGAGGATTAAAGGCAGCCCAAGATCATTTTGATTCACAGTCTGAAACATTCTACTACACAACCACAAAACTGTAACCAGTATATCAGTCTGTAGACTAACAAACACATGGCTTTTTTTCACAGAACACCTGTTCACAGGAGTTAGGATTTCAGTGTATGAGTTCAGAGAGAGGCAGCACAATTCAGTCACCTAAACCTGGTGTTTGGTCCATGTTAGATCATTTAAACTTCAAAATAATTCCATCAAAAAGACAGCTTGTATGCATACTGATGAGGAAGCTGAGACTCAGAAGGAGCAAAGGGCTTGGGCCAATACATTGGAGAAAAAGATGGGGGCTACATTTAAACTTGTGTTTACCTCATCACCAAGTCATCCATGTTCAGCCCATTACACAGGGCCAAGGGAACTCCCAAAGCTAGAGTGAAACTTGTGCTGTCTGCTCTGCCAGCAGCTTCCACTGAGTGGTCCCAAGTACTACTTCTTCCTAAGAAATCTCCAGATAGTGACTAGAGGCAGCAGCCCCAGGTCTCTGCCCCCTGTCCCCAGAGTGCAAATACAAAATTAAGATGTTGTCAAACAGAAACACTCCCAAAGGTCAAGAGAGTCTAATAGCCAGAGATAAAAAGAGAAGGGAAAGAAAAGCATTCCTCGGCCAGCACTACGGATTTGTCGAACCAGGAGAATCGAGAGCAGAAAGGGTGTTTCTGGAGAAATTTCCTAACGATGATTTTGTCTCTTTTCTTTAGTTACTTGGCCAAGAGCCTGAACAACATCTCATCATTGGATGAAAATGGTAGCTATGGTTTAGATAAAGCAGTAACCAGCAATTAGACAAGTAGTTTTCTCCATATTAAAGATAAAGAGTTGGGGTCAGCAAGATAGATTAGTGGGGAAAGGCATTTGATACCACACCTAATTATCTAGGTTGGATCCCTAAGATCCAAAATATAAAGATAGAACTGACTTCTCAAGTTGAACTCTGACCTCTACACAACTATGGCATGTATGTGCCCCCCACATATAAGCATAAGCATGCACACATGCACATACACAGTGTTTTTATATATACACAAATGTATATAACTTCTTTTTAAAGGAAGAAATACATATATATCTATATATAAGCGTGTATGTATATATGTATATATACATGTGTGTGTGTGTGTGTGTGTGTGTGTGTGTGTGTGTGTGTGTTTTAAAGAAGGAAGAAGAATCACAGCAATTTCCGTCCATACCAGGGATTTTGGGGCTCTTGGTTGTGTGATTTGGAAGTGCAGAATTTCATAATTAAATCTGTAATTGCCTCTTCCTATACTTATATTTAAAAGAAGATACGGAGCCTATCCTTCAAATCGCCAGTGTTGGAATCCCATCTGCTCCTTCTACAGTGCCCTCTGGCCTGACAGCAAAGGAAATCTGGTTGTTATTAGGAAAGCTGGATGAGTGGACCACACCAGGCAGCAGGAGACAGGAACCAACTGGAGGGAACTCTAGAGGAGTGCTTGAGAGACCCCTCTGACTGACAGCTTTGGGCTCCAGGATCCTCAGCAGATTGCATCACTGGTCTCTTGGACTTGGTATCTGCACTGGTGTTTGCAGACTCACTGCTTGCCTCCCCACACTCCATCTCCTGAGACCTGCCCTTGGAAAAGCAGCCCCAGACATGGGCCTTTGGGCAGGATTACTTTCCCTTTCTCTAAAAGCTGGAGCCATTCTTCTGGGATTCAACTGGATGTCACATGAAGAAGAGCTACTAGTTACTAAGCCATGTATGATGATTACCATACACAGTTTACCCCGAACTCCCAGAAGCTAAAAAGAAATGAGATTTAAACCCACGATAAATTTTAAGATACATTTTTTAAAAAAATCACACTAAGTGTTCTATTATTTTGGATATGAGCCACTCCATCTCCAGACATTAATTGGTCTAGAATCTTCTCAGTAATTCTGTAGTGATGTACATGAACAGGCCAACAAGTAGCCTGTGTCTAAGACTGATGCCAGCTGTAATCTGAACACCAGTGCCAGGCAGCCTGTTTGTGTACCTCACCACTATTGACTCAGAAACAGAGGTTAGCCATCCAGAATCCTACACACTTGATTCCAAACCTTTTGGTGGAGCTGACCTTCATAGGGTCACATGTAATTTTTAAAATGTGCAATAAACTAGTAAAGTGAATGTAAAAATGGAGTTGTTTCAATAAAAATGACAGTTAACATTTTAGAATGATCCAAATTGCTAAGGCATTAGAAGACAAGGCTATTGAGAATAATTAGGTAGAAATACACACAAATCCAGTTCTGTCAAATTTCCAAGCACTTCCTTTCAGCCTTCTATTTTTTAAAGAGCTCAAACTGGAAATCATAGAGGTCATGCTTTATATGTGGGGCTTTCATTAAAAATCAGGAATAATACTCCAATGAGCAAAACTGAATTCCAACACCAAGAAAGATTACAAACTGACTTGGCATCCGGATCAAAATAACCATAAGGTGATATATATACATCTATTGTATGTCTTCAGTCAAGATAAAATTGAAAGGTGGCCTTGAGCTGTTTTTCAATGATTCCACGTTTTCAATTCTTTTCTTTTCTTTCTTTCTTTTTTTTTTTTTTGATTACCTCACAAACTACAGACTCCAATCTTCTCTGCTAAGTTCTATTAGCAGGAAGATCTCTCTGTTGGGTGAATGTACTATTAGCTAAGGAACTCTGGGGGGATGTCTTCTCACAAACTAGGTCAGTTCTACACCACAAAATTGTGATTGTGTCAAAGCATTTATTCGTGAGGTTTCATGTTCAACCCACTTGAAGTAGAATCATATTTATAGCACCATGAAAAATTATAGCTGAAAAAA
The DNA here is from genome assembly GCF_007827085.1 of Peromyscus californicus insignis. Taxonomy (NCBI): domain Eukaryota; kingdom Metazoa; phylum Chordata; class Mammalia; order Rodentia; family Cricetidae; genus Peromyscus; species Peromyscus californicus. The sequence goes on from NW_026294573.1 coordinate 47,153,125, forward strand.
CTTGAGCATTTAATTCCTTAGTGAACATGAGGAAAATATTAACCACTTCAACAACATGTCTGCCATGAAATAATAGAGCCAAATAGCCCAACAATGGCCAAACCTGGAGACTTTCCAGAGACAACAGCCTTTCTCTCTGAGATGATTCAGCTGCCTGATCCCTGCAATAAGAATTCTTCCATCTACTGGTGGATAAAGCAGAGGGTATGGAGCACTGGGCAACTGGGTTCTTCCTTGAAAGCACATCAGACTGACACACCCAGTAAAGCTGCATGCTTGGGAAAGCCAGCTTCCAGTCTGGAAACTGGAACTCCAGCTGGAGTTTCTACTTCAGGGCTTTTTCTTGATTAGAGGCATTTTGATGTAATAGGTGAAGAGCAATAGAGATACGTTTGTATTCAAATGCAAGCTTGGTTACATGGCCCCTGTGTGATTTGGGACAAGTCATCTTGGCTTGTCAAGCCAAACTTTCCCCATTTATGACGTCACTTCTGCCCTAAGTTGTTGCAAGACACAGATAAATGACACACCATCAGGCAGATGAATGGATTATGGACTCCACTCTGGGACACCATTTTGGTTGTAAGAGTAACCTGTGTGATAGAAGGGGCTCTTTTGTGTGTTAAACACATACCCTATCACCGTAATCTGAATCTTGCTTTAAAATAATACAATTTCATATTACAATGTGTAATTTAGTAGTATTTAGGTACTTTTCTCACATGAAGAGTGACTTCAGATGCTAAATGTCTAGTAAGTCTGTGGCTTTGATTATAGGCAAAGATTTTTGAGAAAATCCCCCAGGAGAAGACAAGTGGTATCCCTGATCCCTAAAGTAAATACCTCCAAATAACAAGATCATGGAGACACTATGAGGAGTGGGTTTATCCTTGTAATGTGAACTTTGTCCAGTGACAGGTAGGTGACTATGTGACTCTGAAATATGCTACTGTGTAATACAGATCATTTTCTACTGAAAGAAATTGACAAGTAGACTTACAAAAGTATCTCCAAGTTGGGTGGTGGTGGTACATGCCTTTAAGCCAGGCGGATCTCTGTGAGTTCAAGGCCAGCTTGGTCTACAGAGTGAGATCCAGGACAGGAACCAAAACCACATGAAGAAACCCTGTCTCAAAAAAAAAAAAAAAAAAAAAAAGTATCTCCATTGTCTACACTGTGCTTAAGCAGGCCCAAAGCTTGTCAAGGTGGTCTTCCTTTCTACCCACCCGGAGGGATGGTGATTAGTCCCTAAGGCTATACTAATGGAATGTGTATGCGGACTTGGGTAGTCAGCCCTCATTTCCAGTACTTCTTCCAAGTGTTTGCCAGTGGAAGTCACTGCCTAGAAAAGGCCAAGTCCTTCCCTTTATCCTGCCACTATTCCAAACATTTGTTCCTTTGTTAAGGTATTCCATGAAGCCCAGATTCTCAGAACCCCTTTGCATCCTTCCTTGTGCATGCAGGTGTGAATAAGCCTCCAGGTGCTACCCCTTGTTTAATCTGCTTTCATCAGTCTCAAGGTCTCACATAAGAAACTAGGGAGAAGAGTGGAAAAAAAAGATTTCTTTTTCCTTCCCTATATCTACAAGGTCCATTTAGTGCCATAGACCCGCTGGCCTGGAAGAAAGAATAAAAGCTCCCAGGACTCTAAGAACCAAAGCATCTTTTGCCTTCTGTCTTACATCAGTCAAGAGCTCTGAAGCACACAGCCCTGGAATGAGTAATCATGGAAGCCGCTAGGTCCAGTGCCTGGTCAGAATCCACCTTCTATAAAGGGGTTTTATTTTATTTTACTGTATTATTTTATTTTCATTTTGTTTCCCATAGCTTGTTTGTATATGATGAAATACAATATATCTGACTTTTGGGTGCCACAGATTCCATATTCCTCTAAAATTACAACATAGGTAAGTAAAATACCAGGGTATTTGACATTCCTTTGCCTTTCAGTTACTGACTCATGTTCCCACTTGCCTCATGTTATGTGTGTTTACTGTTCTGCTTGCCAAAGCTTGTAAATACATTTCTTCATCTGTAAAATGGAGCTGTGATTATTTTTCCTGATTAAAGCATTATAAAAATTAAATACAGTCATAGATGGGGAAATATGAAAAAGACTGAGTAGCAAATGTCAGCAAAGGCAAGGTCCACATGGCTTAGTATTGGCAGGACTATACACAATCTTTTGCAGGAAGCTGATATGATATAATACAGATGAAAACAGACATAGCTTATTTCAAGTCAAACAGATATATGCCCTTAGACTCAGTGTGTGGCTTGAATAAGAAATGTTCAGCATAACCCCTGACATTTGAACACGTGATCTCCAGTTGGTAGAGCTGTCTAGGAGATATAGGTGGTACAGCCTTGCTTGAGAGGTATGTAACTTGGGGCAGGCTTTGGGATTAAAAGCCTTGTGGCACTCCGGGGTGGCTTTCTCAGCTTCTTGCTTCCATTTGAAGCTATGAGCACTCGGCTTCCTGCTCCTACTGCTGTACTGGCCATGTGCTACCATGTCTTCCCACCATGATGAAATCATGCCCTTCTGGAACTGAGAGCCCAAATAAACTTGATTTTATAAGCTGCCTTGATCATTGTGTTTCATCACAACAGGGAAGTAACCAATACAGCAAACAAACCCACTGTAAGAGTCTGTGCAACAGAAAAATAAATGCAAGAGAGAGTGTATTCAATAAAAGAAAAAGGTCATAGCACAGACCGAGCCAATAAAAAAGATATGCAACAACATAAAGACATTGGTGTGCTAAAAAAATGTAGGTTAGCACGACAGAACGCACACTGTGCCTGAACTGATACACAAGATCAAGTGAAATCAAAGTATTTGATTTGTTGATTGAAGGATGAAATTACAAGGAAAAGTAATGAGGTGCAGACTGTAAAGGACAAGAGGACTAGGGGTGTAGCTCAGCAACAGAGCTCTTACTTAGCATACACAAGGCTCGGGGATTGATTCCCAGGACTACAGAACCAACCAACCCAAACAAACCAACAGCAACAAAACAGGAGATGTTCTGTTATAAGAAGAGGTGACAAAAAGGGAAATTAATGGGAGAAGATATGTAGTGACGGCCATGTCTTGAGGTGTTGTTTCTGAGTGTCTATTATACACCTATTCATTAGGTCATTTATGACTCATCCAGCGTTCTGTGTTTTCAGTGTTTATATCATACAGTGAAAAATCTGAAAAATAATATAGAATCACATATGATAATGTGTGGTACAAACTAGGTAGAAAAAAAAGAATAGTAGTTCCCACCTCACTCTCTACTCTCTGGAGGTTAAGAAATATAAATATCCTATTTGGGGACTGGGGAGATGGCCCAGAGGGTAACTGTGTTTACTAAACAAGGATGAGGATCTGAGTTCAAATCCCCAGAACTCCTGAAAAATGTGGATGTGGTCAATGTGCACCTGTAATCCTGGTGCTAAGGGGCAGGAAGGTGGAGATGGGAGGATTTCTGGGGCTTGCTGCCTGCCAGTCTAGCTATAAATTCAGTGAGAGAACTTGTATCATTGGAATAGGCAGAGAATAATAGATATCCTTTACTGGATCCTCAGTTGTGCATTGACACAGCACGCGCGTGCATGCGCGTGAGCACACACATACGCACATCATATCTTAAAGGTTTTCTGTAACCAACTCTCCTGGTTTGCTTTTAATAAAGGGGAAACACAATTTATACATTCAGGAAGAAGGGTCTATGAAAACCCACTACTTATGGAAAACTCACCCTAAATGGTATCATTAGACTTTGAACTTCATTTAGATACCCTAAAACTTAAATTTCACAATCATTGAAGCAAATGGACACCTGGAGTTTGGGATGGATTGTGAGCCAGGCCAGGACATCCTGATTCACAATGCAGGACTACTCTGGCAGGGTGTACTTGCTCAGTGGCCACTGCTGCTTTATTTAACGGAGATTCTGTAAAAGGCAGCCAGGGTGAAGGGTGGATCAATGCCTCAAGCAGTAGTCTGCTAAACATCTCTGTGACTAGGAAACCCCAAAGGGCTACATCCTATCCTTTGCAACTACAGCCATTAATGACTTCTAGAGGAGTGGAGCTGGGGAGGGGCAGCAATGGGTGAGAAGTCAATTTAATTTTCATTCCAGGCCTGATGTGTTCTTAACAGGACCCTAGGAGAATTTATGTCACATGCAAATTGTCTCTCTGTCCCTGATTCAAAAGGCAGATCCTGCCTCCCTAGATTCATTCTGGGGCCTTTAGCGGGGTTTAATGAAAAGTGGCTGTTTTCACTATGAACCAATTTCCCCCTTGAGTTTTATTATTGAAATCATCAAAATAAATCACCTTGGATCTTTTATCCTACCTGGTTGGCAAGCTGGAGGGAGGACAGTGAAATCCTTCTAAAAACCTACACATTAGAAACATTTATGTGTATTTGAGACAGCAGTTAGCTGTTAAAGGGAAGTTTCTTTTTGTTTCTTGTGTGGGGAGAATGATGCTTGGTTCTTTATAAGCCTATCACGACTTATGGTGGCTTGGCTTTATGAGTGACAAATAAAGTCTATTTAATGAACAAGAAAACATTGGGACAGATAGTGGACACAGATGGATACTCTGGATGTGAACATGCCAAGGAGAGGGTGACGGCTGCACACTGGATGTCCGGGATTAGAGTGGTTCTTTCTTTCAGACTTGTTTTGTGCTTCCTCAGCAACAACAACAACAACAAAATGTATGTGTGTTTGTGTAATAATAGCCACTCAGTAAGAATCCTCCTTTCACACACTCTATTTAGACACTATTGATCCTTTCCACCTGGGTCTGTACCGAGGCTCCAAGCACACTCAGTTCACAGATGTGATATGGAAATCACAAGGCTCAGGTAAGAGGGAAAAGGGACAGAGGCTCATGTCTTTGTCCTCCTGCTCACAGGCACCCTTTTTGCACAGAAGATCTGTACCCTCGGTTTTCTCCACTCACTTTAACTCAGATTTTACTGGGACTAATAATTTTCTCATGGCGCCACTCTCACCTCGGATAGGTCCCTAGGGGTAAGCACTGTAAAGGTTGAAGTGGCTCCACTAATCACATTAAGTGTTCCTGCCTAATGTTTTCATGTGTCAGCAATCCAGCACATTTAGATTTTTAGCTTGAGGCAAAGGCTTGCACCCAAATATGGGGCTCTGGTGGAGAAATTTCAAGACTGGTGCGAGGTGGGCTGTATGTGGGGCCCTGAAATCATGTCACACAGGGTGGTAGCTTTTACACTTAATCTGGCCCTAGGTACAAATGACAAAGCATTTAGTTCCCTACATCTGCTTTCACTGTAATATATGTAAGAGGTCCCCTCTCCTCTTTTCTCCTTGGAGTACATAAGCTTCTACTTACTCCGATAGAAGGAACAAAGCTGGCCTTATCCTCTGCCTGGCTAACTGCTGTTCATCTTTAAAACCTAGTTGAACTATAACACCCCTCAACATCTCTCCCTTACACATCTGCATCTGCAGTCTCTGCTGCAGAAGAGTGAACCTTTCATTGACTCCTTCTGGACTTGTCATAGCACTTGGTGCCTTTTATTCTCATAACTAGTGGCACCCAAACATGGACACTTCTCTTCTCAAATAAGCATTCAAGTTTCCAGGCTCCTTCTTAGGGATTTGGATAGAGAAAGCCTGAGGGGGTATGTTGAGATCATATTAGAAAGCCTTGTGGGTAATTTTTGATGGAGAATCATTTAAGAAGCACTCACTTCTTCCATTGAAATTCACATTGCAATCAATAGGGTAATATAAAATCAGAACAAAACTGTGATTCTTAGCAAAGGCTTCAGAGATGGGCCACCCTAATATGAATCCTAGCTGCGGCACTCAGGAGCTATACAATCTTGGATGAACTGTATAATCCCTCTGTGTCTGTTTCCCCAGCTATACAGGAAGAATAGTATATAAATATGTGCAACTCTTCATCATAACCCTATGTGTTAGCCTCCTAAATATATGTCCATGCAACTTACCATGCTGATGCTGTAATTGTACATGGGCATCTTTACGTCAATGTCTAGCCCTCTCTCTGTGAGCATTGTGTTTACAGGGCAGGTGAGTGAGTATTCTACCTATAGTACACAGTCAGAGTGGCAGGGCAGAGAAAGGAAATCCACAAAAGAAAAGGGAACTATAGGGGAAGGAATAGAGTGCTAATGGCAAAATACAGAACTGAGGTGACAAGTGGGTCAATGCCAATGCAAGGCTCTCTGTACACATAAGGGAAGTGGCCTGACTTGACAGTCTCTGAGCCATCTTCACAACCTGATGCTTAAGTCTTCCAAGGATGGGATGCCAGCAGCCTTTCTGCTTGACACAGACCTAATAATCAATGCGCCTTCTGAGAAGGAGCTGATCAATGCATTTCACGACACCATCATTGAACACTTCTCCTGAAAATGCCCATGACAATTTATTACACAACCTAATTGAGAGAATGGATTGAATGCTTCCTTATTGCTTTATCACAAACTGCAAACAAGGAATGGAAATGCACCATACAAGGAAGGTAACTATCAGTCTAAATTAATCAAAATAAAAGGAAGACTTTGCTTCTTCAGTCATATTAAATCCACTTTAAAAGTATTCAACAGGCACGTGGAGCCAGCAGTTCCCATCCTGGACAGTACACATAAGGGACATCTCCATCACCCCAGACAGTTCTACTGGACTTCACCTGGCACTCAAGGTTTCCAATTTTATATGATAAAACCCAGGAGGAGCGGGGAGAGATGGTGAAGAGCCAGAAGGTGAAGGGAACTGCTGAGTGTGGTAAACAGAAAGGAACAAGAACTGGTCTGGACTTGAGAAAGGCAATCTAATCCTCAGGTGGAGACACAGTGGAAGGCAGGGAAAAGCTTAGCTACTACAAGACATCAAGACAGTTAACACTGGCAAAAACCTGTAGATTGAAAACAAAAACACATGATAAGTCAGTAGACGCAGGTGCCAGAGGGCCAGGGTTAGAGGCTATGAGAGAATGGAGAGTCAGTGACTCTCCAGGTTAAGTTAGGACTGTCTGAGATATGAAATAGGGAAGGAAGGAAGTGATGTGAAAGGGCTGACAGTTCATTCCTGGGCATGCCCATCTTCCACCTATGGTACAGCCTTATTGAGATGGCCTTTAGGCAAGGAGAAGAAGGAATCACAAGCTCATGTCATCAAACTACCACTGATGCTAATAGTTTTGAATCAGACTCTAGCTCAACTAGAGCAATAACCATAAATGAAAGCAGTGTAGTAAGTTATAGGAATTAGAAAAAGGGGAGAATAATTGATCCCTTTCTTCGTGGGGCTCATAACATTTAAGAAAAAACAGGCTGTCATAGGCACAGTACTCAGTGCCACAATTAAGGAACACAAGAAAAGATAGACACGAGTTGGCAAAGTATAGATGAAGGTAGTCTTCCTGGAGGAGGAGGCATCTTGGCCTCAAGGTCTTCATTGGATACTTGAGACATTAGACAATTTTGATGATGGGTAAGGATCTACATAGGAATAGAACCATTCCCTTAGTAAGTTGTGAACTATAAAACCACTGCTTCCCACTTTATCTTCCCATTACTAGAGATATTTTAAAACTCATTTCCAAAAATAGCTAAGGGTCTACTTCAGAAATGGAAGAAGAAATCATACTGGGGACCCTGCTTCCTCACATCTGAATGCCTCTCTTTGGGTTAATACTTCCCTGGGAGATTGCCCTGGTTCCAAATTCTAGCCCAGGGATCTAAAGTCCTCATTCTCTTGACCCCATCAGGCTCCTGCTCACCCTGTGACTTGGCTCCTTCTGTCCTCTTTCCCCAGGCATGTAACCCTTCTCTGTGCCAGGCTGTCTCTGCCTCTAGCTGCAGAAGCACCAAGACAACATCGTTAGGAGCCTTATGAAATGTGGTACAGCCCAACCATGTCTGCTACTTCTTTGATGACCCACAGCAAGCTGCAACCTGGGCATTCTTTCTTTTTCCTCTGCTAGTCATCCCCTCATGGATGGCTGTCACACTGGCTGCAAAAGGAGGCCTGAAGACCAGTTCCAAACTGGCCATGGTTGCAGCAGGCAGGAGAGACCACAATGTGGAGACTGTTAGGACCAACATGCTTCCAGGCAGGGTGAAGGGAGCACTGGATGGATTCTCACAAGGAAAGCCAGAATACTGAGAATTATGAAGGGCTAAAGAAAGATGCAACAACAACCGAAGTAGGGTGTAGCTGGAGGCTTTTCTGCATCCCCCAGTGGGGATCCCAGGGCAGGGTGAGAACAGCAACAAGTTTTCAAAGAGAACCTCCCAAGTGAAGAGCCCCGATCAATCAGGTTTAACTCTCCAAACAGCCCCGAGCAGGAAAAAATCTCACCCTTTTCATAGCATCACATGCTGAGTTATACTAACAGAGCCAGAAGGTGGTACTGAGCAGTGAACTCAGGATACTGCCATCCCAAGGATGAAGTTCCAAATGTGTAAGACAGGGTTGCCAGTTTTTTCCCCAGTCAGATAAATGCTCCAAATCTTAGCTAGGAGGCACCAAGACACCTGCATTTCACAGATTCTGGTTCAAGACCTTTTATCTCTACCATTAATGCATGCTCTGCAAGTGTGAGCATCCAGGAGAGCCCTGGAGGACAGGTAACCACAGAGAGGAGACTTGGAACTCAGCTCAGAGCCTGCAAGTTACTGCAGATTAGCCCGTCGTTGCTCTCCTGGGAACATAGGTAATTGCTCCTCAGTCTGGGTTATCTATCAGCATAACCTTGGCACTGTCGGAAAGCATGGAGGCCCTATTACAACACCTAAGTTAATTCCCGAGGACTGGGCCTGTGTGAAGGAATTTTTAAGTGGCATATATAAGTTTAAGATACAGCCATGTAGTGAGATTGCCAAGCCAAACCTCACTGAACAATATATACTCTGATGTAAATGCTCTCCAATATGCACCAGGGTTTCTCTCCAAACGGCCCCATGTCCAAACCCAAGATTAACAGAGGAGAGACAGACTCACAAAAGCCTGCACCAGGGCTCAGCTCTCTTCCACTGACACATGCCACACCCCCAGTCCATCAGCACAGTACAGTAACTATCATCAACTTGCCTGCACATGCGGATTATAGGAGTATAAAAGAAGAGCACCCTGTAAAACGTTATTTATGAGGAGGCCAGTGGATTTTCTTGCGAATCAGGTTTTATACTTTCCATTTGCCAGTAAAACAATGGAGTGCTACACGGCTAATAATAAGACATGGGCCTTGATTAAATACCCAATCCATAATTCAATAAAGAGCTTGTGCTGACATAATCAGCAAAGAGGGACTCTTATGAATACCCAAATAAGCCCAAACCTGAATTGTACGAGTCAGCACTCACCCCACAGAGGCTTATTATTTGTAAAGTGTGCAAAACATTTTTTCTTCCAGGACCCGACCTCACAGATTTGATAATTAGCAAAGTTTTGTTAGTGGGGTAGGACACATTGTGTTCCAAGGGAAGGCTTGCCATGAACCTAAGGATGCTCTAATGGAAAAGCAGCTATTCTGGTTCAAGGAATAATACATCCTCTCTCATTGGATATGGCACTGTCAACTGGGGGAGGTCTTGGAAATCCCCAGATGCTCAAACTTAGGCTGACTGATTTCTATTTTGGATCAGAATGCCAAATATTGATGTCACCCAAAAATGGGTGGCTATATAGGAGCCTGGGTATAGTTAATTTGGAGTAACAATAAACCTTCATATGACACATAAAAATTTAAAACATGAACATATTTTAAATAAATTATATACCTTCTGTGATTCCCCCCCCCCTTTTTTTGCAGATACTTAAAATTTTAAAGCTATTTCTTTTCTTTGGCCACTAGGAAGCTCAGAATAAAATCTATAGCCTGGCCTAAGTAATATACAGGACCTGGTATAATTTGCTGTATCATCAATTTCCTTGTTTCCATGTGAGTTATCTACCTATATCCCCTCTTTAGAGCTCCCTTTTAAAGGGAGTTCTGTTATTTTTATTTCCCCCTGTGTTTGTGTGTGTGTGTGTGTGTGTGTGTGTGTGTGTGTGTGTGTGTGTGTATGTCAAGTACATGTGGGTGCCCTCTGAGGCCAGAAGAGGGGATTGAAGTTATGGGTAGTTATGAGCTGCATGATGTTGATGGCTTGGAATGAAACTCAAGTCCCCTAGAAGGGCAGCCACTGCTCTCAGCCACCTAGTGATCTTTCCATCCCTGTGTCCTTAAAATAGAAACATTTCCCTGACTGCCTCACATGCTGCTTGCCTGTCTAAAGTTGCTCCATGCCATGCCAGGCTACAGTGCTGAGGCTTTTCCAGATCCAATGTGCCCCTACGGAGAACTCCTTCTCCACTCAGCTCTCCCATGTGAGTGATCTGGGGTTTCTGCTCCTGGTTGTGGTGATCATCATGGCCCATAGGATCATGGCTCACATGTGTGGCCCACAAAAGGCAGATAAGAAGACGGTGCCGGTAATGGGGGAAAACATGTCTCAGGAAAATAACCCCAAATCTAGTCAAGATGTGAAAGATTGGAATTTGGCTTCCAGCAAAATGAAGAGTTATTTCAGAAGAACAGAAAAGGTACTGAGGAGGCTTAGACTGCTTAGACTTTGTTATTTGATGTCATCAAAGTAGGAAATGGAGGTGGGGTGTTAAGACAGATCATCTTAAAACAACTCTCAGGCAAAAGATGTACCTCAGAACACTTGTATAGTGTGCCCAAGGCCCTAGGTTCAATTCCCAACTAACTCTCTCTCTCTCTCTCTCTCTCTCTCTCTCTCTCTCTCTCTCTCTCTCTCTCTGTGTGTGTGTGTGTGTAGGCACCTCACTTAATATTTATAATGTTGCAATAGGGAACATTATTTTCTTTCCAATTAGAAATGGAGTCTCAGTCTCAGAGTGTTAAATAATTTGATGAGAGTCTAATAGCTCAGAGGAATGAGGGTGGGGAACAAAAGCTAACATCCTGGCTTGCTGGACATGATGATTTCCTTTTTAAGTGGTACCCTAACCACCTCTTGTCTTCACAGTAAAATTCCCTCTTAGTCACTGGCCCTCCTCCTTCCTCTTTGGATTCTTTGACCTAGAATCTAGAGGCTGATGTCACCCTCCTAACAGTTCTGCCGTAACACCTAGTAGTCTACAATAGAAAATCATATAAACGCAGTCTTCTATCAGCATTTATCAGGGAAAACAAACACTTTGTTTCCTTTCAATCAAAGTTCCTGGAACCTTGGTCTTGGAGATCCTTTCCTCCCTAGGGGATGCAGCAATCTAGTTATCTACTCAAATTATTCTGACCTTCCAAGGCCGAGTCCTGTTAGCCCTTCTTAATCCAAAAATAATTAGTGATAACAGACCCAGGCTTGTTGAAACAGAGAGTTATTTGCAAGAAAATTCTTGACTGGAGCAAATGGTTTTACAAGAGCCACCAACTCTAATAAATTGTCCAGAGCTCCTGCCACCTGCTCTCCTCAGCTCCCCTGTCATCTCTGACAGCAAAAGGGCAGGAGGTCATGGTGTTGAGCTGGGAGAATCATGTTGCTGCCACATTGTCACCGATGGGGAGAAATTAGGCCAATGCACCAGCCATCTGGAGTGGACACTGGGTGGAGGCTCCCAATCACTCTATGCAGGTGAACAACAACATAGATTAAAGACAGAGAGGCTTGTCGAAAGCTGCTGCAGTACCTCAGTGGCTCCAAGGAACATTTTGGGGGGACAGAGAATTACAATGGGCAAATGGTAAGAGAAACAGTCATAGTGCCCTATTTCAGTCCCAGGGACTTGGTAATAGTTAGGAGTGTGTGGCAGCATCTCCTGCTAGCACTGAGCATAACTGGGGATTATGGGTGGGGCTGGCAGCCCAAGGCAATACTTCTGTCTCCGCTCTATCCCTGAGAAGGCAGCAAAAACTCTGCACTTGACTGTGCCAGAAACACCTGGAGAGCTTATTAAGGAGCAGGGGGCTGAAGCCATCCCCAGAGGTGCTGATTCAGTAGGTATGATGTCGGCAGCACAATCACGAGGTCCCCAATTAAAATTTCTAACCACTGTCCATGTAAGGCTGCTCTGTTGGTTCACAGATCATACTTTGAGAACTGATTGCTACTTTAGACAAGATAATTCATGAGAAATCCAAGTAGGGGAGAAGTCACGATCGGCTGTGACCAATAGGCACAAAGTGCTTACCAGTCCATAAAGGTCATTTCATTTAATCTGACTAAACTCAAAAGCAGTCTTTGCAATTCTTGATACATAGACAAGGATATGCAGGTCAAGAGAGGGAAAGCAGCCTGGCCCAAGACCACATTGCTATAAGGAAGTGGTTCTCAACCTGTGGTTCATGACTCTTTTGGGGGCTGAATGACTCTTTCAGAGGGGTTGCCTAAGATCATTGGAAAACACACATATTTATATGATGATTCACAATAGTAGCAAAATCATAGTTACGAAGTAGCAATGAAATAATTTTGTGGTTGGGGGTCACCACAACATGAGGAACTATACTAAAGGGTCCTGGCATTAGGAAGGTTGAGGACCACTGCTATAAAGGGACAGGGTCAGGAGTAGAACCCAGTCTTCAAGGCCTTACAGTGACTCAGGTTCTTGAGATGAGCTTCAACCAATGCAAGAAGATCTCAGGAAGATGAGCAGCTCAAGAGTCTACCCATCTCCAGCAAGAAGTGCTTCAACTAGCATGCAACAGCTAAATCTGCACCTGTACATCTCTACTGAGCATGCAACAGCTCAAACTGCACCTGTACATCTCTACTGAGCATGCAACAGCTCAAACTGCACCTGTGCATCTCTACTGCCTGATGCATCTAAGATGACACATACAGAGGAACACAGAACTCCTCCAACTCGCCCTTGGAGATGGAGAGAAAGATCTAAATGGAGACTGAGAGACAGACCACATGTATTCACAGTTGGACCAATAACTACTGGGAAATGAAAAAAACCGATGTCATCTTCCATGATTTTGCTATCTACAGAACAAGTTGGGAGACTTCAGATATACAGTTGTTTTTCTACAAAGCACTTCTGATCTAAACAGGAGGTTTCAGATCCAGAGAAAATGCTGATGTGTTTGAGATCTAAGGGCCAGTCCCTCAGTTTAGCTGAAATTTAGTCACTTTACCATCAAACTGAGCCATTTCCACAGGATTGCTATCACACAGCAATGGAGAGCTCCCTGTGAGACATGGAAACTGTGAGTATTTGGTGGATTGTTCCTGTTGCTCTAACAAGGAAAAGTTCTCTGAGCTGTGAGCGATACAGTAAATGCAGGTGAATGAGAAATAGGATTGAAGACAGTTGTTCTTGATTCACGTTGTCTTATCCAAAGCCACTACCTTCCTGACCACCCTTTCTTCCTCTGAGATCCTGATACACCCATATCTGGGAGCACTCTTAGTATGGTGCTGCAGCCCATCTTTCTGTATTTATGACACATTGGCAGATGCTGCAACTTTTGGCAGTGTATTAATGGATTATACACTTCCTCAACAATCATGGCCAGCCACTATTACAGACTTTATCTTATAGCTTGTTAGCCCTCCTTTTATCATTACCTTGTTCCCGGAGGTTCAAACACAGTATCTTCACAAATACTTTGCCAACAACGGTGGCAACCCATGACTCCCTCTTCTATTGATACCTTAACCTTACCCTGTTCCCCACTAGAGCACAGAAAGCTAAACATTAACCTATGACTTGTGCCTCAAGGGCTCCACTCGAAGTTCTGTGCTACAGACACACTATGATGGTGCCTCAGGGTAGAAAGTTCACATTCCATTTGGCCAAAATGTTACACACAAGGAAAAGGCAGACACCACAATGCTGGAATCACGAGTGTAGAACAGGGAGACAGGAAATCTGGTCCTTGTAAGGCAGTGACCCACTCTGATGGAACCCTTGACCCCCACTTTCATTCTGTAATATGTGGGTGATAATGCTAATCCTTTGTTACCTCCCAGGATTGCTGTGAGAGTCAAAAGCTAGTCGGTCTGTGCATACTTGGCACAGAAGGTATTGGCATGATAAATGTAATCCATGTTTTTTGAGTTAAGACATAAGCAGATCATAGCACAGCACACCACAGGGGCATAAAGTGCCATGTTAAAACATGTGTACTGGACTGATGGGTGATGTTCTGTATGCTGTGAATATGTGTTGCTCTGATTGGTTGATAAATAAAGCTGTTTGGCCAATGGTGAGGCAGAATAAGGTTAGGAGGGACATTCTAATTAGAGAGAGAGGAAGGAGAACTCAGAGCTAGGAAATGACAGTCACCACTGAAGGAACAACATGCCAGCAGATCGGTAAGCCACGCCACGTGGCAACTTACAGATTAATAGAAATGGATTAATTTAAGATATAAGAACTAGTTAATGAGAAGCTTGAGCCATAGGCCATGGCCATGCAATTTGTAACTGATATAAACCTCTGTGTGTTTATTTGGGTCTGAGTGGTTGCAAGACCAGGCAGGACATGGGAATTTTATAAATTGCTGTGGGACCTTGGTGCCATGCGAGACCAGGAAAACTACTAGCTACACTGGACCTATATGTCATTTCAGTTCCCAGATCTTCTCCCTGGGTACTAGCTAAGTGCCTTTAGAGGAGTGAATTAGCCTCCCTGCACCTTGGGCTACTCATTTGTGAAATGAAATGAGTTTAACGTAGGGAAGTTGTTGAACACTATGCCTGGCACATGGTAGGAGCACAGAGAGACTGACAAAGATACTGTAAGCATCACCATCATAATTACCATCACTATCACCACCACCACCACCACCACCACCACCACCACCACCACCATCATCAACAGTAGCAGCAGCAGCAGCAGCAATGGTATCCTCAATCTGCTTTGGCACTTTTTCATTATAGCACTGCTGTCCCCATGCCCCATGTGCTCCACCTGTACTGAAGAGACTCTACCTACAATCTCCAGGTCTTCTTTATCAAGGGAAACAGGATTTCATTACTGTCTCTGTCCTTTAAGTTGAGGTTTAATTCATATATCATAAAATGCCCTCCTTTAAAGTGTATGCTTCTAGGGTTGTACAACCATTACCACTGTCTAACTTCACAGAACTTTCCATTTAAATTTGTTTTAAATTAACAAATTACACACATTTATGGCATAAAATGTTATGCTTTGAAATATGCATCCACTATGGTATCGCTACATGATACATACATTCTAACACTGTTACATGAGAGCCATGGAACTCTGCTCTCCTGGTGGTTTCAAGTGTGCAGTCCATTATTTACTAGAGGTAAATATTGATGCTGCATGGTGGAGCTTTTTAAGGTCACCTTTCTCAGGAACTGAACTTGTGCATCCCTAAATCTCTCTCCATCCAAGCCCCTAATCACATTCTAGCCTCTTCTTCAGTAGCCACTCCACATGGCAGTGAGATCACATGGTACATGTATTTTATTGCCTGGCTTATTTAACTTAACATGATGTCCTAAAGATTCATCTACATTGATATGTAATATTTTAAAATTCTAGGTCTCCTCTTCTAGATAGTGTTTAGAAAGACTTCCAAATTTCCTCTTTTCATTGTTAATTTAAGCAACAACTTTCACAAATAAGAAACAGATGAGTGTGGTTGCCTGGGCCAATCTGGCTCCAGTGTTCTGATGTGACCTTGGTCACACCTCTTATCTCTGCCTGTGTCCCCATCTGTAAACAGGAATACCACCATGGCAGTTCTTGTCTATGGGCTGATGTGAAGTTACATCGCTTCATCAAAAGTGCTACTATAACCTGTAATGCATGGTCAGCACTCAGTGAATGCTGAGTTATTACTTTAGACATGCTTGCCGAGGTCTCCACAGCAGTGCTCAGAGCAAAAGCTTTAACAGGTTCTGAAAGTGGGAAGAGCAGGTACCTCTCCACTGCCTGTTCCGAGAATGGCTCATCCCACAGCACTGTGCAACACTGGAAAGGCTCCTTTGCCACTCTGGAGCTTTGCTAAGATAGAAACCCACTGACATTTATGTGCATAGAGTTCTTTCCTCTCTCCTTGGTACTTCTCCACACCTCAGCACAAGTTCAAATTCTCACACCACTTGGCATGCTGCCTCAGTGCTCACAGTAGCTGTGGAGAGCTTCCGGTTCCCCGGGAAATGCAGTGGGAGAACATGTCCCACTTAGTAGTGATAGGAAACTTGAATGGCACCCCACTCAGTGCTGCTCTTAGCAGCCTGATATGAAGATTTAGCCAATATAGCACCAGGGGCTGCCTACAGACAGATGGCAGGACAAGGCTGGTTCTCACACACCTGCCCATGAAAATTAGGACTAGCGAAAATGTAGCATCATTTGGATTTAAGGTTTTAAGATAATGAACTTATGAATCCTGCCCACCATGGGATGCAAGGACATAACATGTTCCTGCCTAATCTGGGTGCCCCTAACTGAATCATGCTGGTTCTACTGTGGACACAGCACACAAAGCCTTTTCAGCCATTGATCATGTACTCATCAAATACTGATTGTGTCTAGCTGCAGTCATAGGAAGATCTGCTGGGTCAAGACAGGAAGACAAAGTTCAACATGACTCTCTACTCTTTTTCCCATTCTCATTTTCCTCAACAAATTTCATCTGTTAATATTAACATGGGGTGCCTGCTTAATACTAAACAGGCCCACTTTTGCCCTTCCTAAGCTTCTTTATTGGGGAACCACAGTACATTATCAATAATGAAGACACAACTCTACAGAGCAGGAAAGACTGGCAAGCAAATGGCTTCTCTTTCCTAGTGCCTCATGGAACAGGAGATAACCAGGCAGGGACACAGAGGCTAGTAGGTGCTTGGCAAGCCAGAGCTTCCTAAAGCTTATTGGGTCATTTGATAAAAGTCCTGGGCAGGATAATGAGGAGATGTTTTCATTGATGAATAGGCTTTCAGAATTCTTGGTCTTGATTCAACATAGACTCTAGACAGTTCTGTTTAATTAAGGTAATTTTCATCACTTGAGTTGCTGGATATTTTGCAATGGGGTCAACCAAGCTATAGGCAAGGAAGAGTTCAGATCATTATAGTCACCGTGACAGAGGCAATTGTTCAGATAAACTAGACATTGAAAATACTTCTGATTCACAGGCACCTCCCATTAAGAGAAGAATCAATAAAGTCCGCCACAGTCCTTACTGCTTGTGCAATTCAAACTTTACCCTTTATGTGGTCTGGAAATTCATTTTATTTTATGTCTGAGAGCAGAGGGCAAGCATACTTGATAAGAACTGATAAGAGAACAAGAGAAGCTAATGTCTACTGAAGGCCGGCGATTTCCTAATCACTTCAGGGGTAGTGGTTCATTTCTTCCATCCAACAAACCTATTAGACTGCCTGCCTTGTTCTCACTTTAGAGCTGAGGGTATGGATGCACAAGAGCCCCCATAAACTGACGGAAGGTGCAGGGTAAGATGTAGCATTTTACCTATTAACAACAGTAGCTGTTCCCTCAGCACCTGCTATGGGCAAGAACAATGCTAAGTATGTTAGTGATTTTCTTTTGAAAAAAAAAAAAAAAGACAGGGAAACCACAACAAGAGCTAACACAGTAACCCTTATCTTGCACACAAGGCAAAGGAGGTTTAAAAATATGACAGGGCTTGCCCAAGGCCTTGCAGTCAATCAGTTGTAGGGCTGCATTCTAGTACTAAGTCAACTACATCCAAATCCAAGGTCTACTTGGAAGAACACATGGTTTATGGCCCTTTGGAAAGCCTTCCTCTTCCCTCCTGGTATTCATGCATCCCCTTATTCACATTGGAAAGACAGGCACAGAAAAGGACAAAACATTTGTTTCATTTCACTTGTACATTTTAGAGCGAGTTATTTTTTAAAACTTGGGGAATGTAATGTTACTCATAGGAAATGCTTTGGAAAGCAATAAAGTAGATTAAATTAAAGTATGGTTTGATGGTGATGATTTAGCAAACTGCAGTGGTGTTAGTAAAAATGAAATAGAAGATCTCTTTGCATATTATCTCCCTAAAGAGCATCGCCTGAGAAACACTCTTTGCACATAAAATAATGAGAATATATACATATGATAAACATAAACTATAATAAATGAAATTTTGCTTCTCCCATAAACTCCATCTGCCAAACCTACACCAATAAGGTGGAAGGACATTAAAATATGAGCTGGGAGAAATGAGAAGGAGAATAAGCCACTTCCAGCAGGCTGGGGTGTGAAAACTAAATCAGCCGTCGAACTGAGAGCCCTTCTTTCCTGTGTTTGCTCCCGGTGAACTTAGGAAACCCGCACCCCATGTGAGAGCTGGGCATGGAGATGTGAGAAAAGGACAGTGCTGCTCTCAGGGCATTCTCAGTCCAGCTGCAAGACAGGCATGGTCCCAAGTAAGAGAACTCCACATACGGTAAGAAAGCCCCTCAAAACCTGCCCACAATACTTAGGATAGAAAGGGAATCCTCAAGGCTCTCTATCTCTTGTGCCTTACCTAAGCTTGCACCCACCTCTATCCACTCCCCAAAAACTCCAGAACACTGGCACCAGCCTTCTTTCAATGCCTCAGGGGCTATCCTCGTTCCTCCCCTCTCCTCTATTTTGGGTGTACCCTCTGTCTGGAATATCACCAGCTATACCCTGCTCAACAGGTGTCCTTCCCACCCCACCCGCTCCTGGCAATCAATTCTTCCTGGCAGGGAATGAATAGGGGTTTCCAGAGGAAAGAGTACATAAGCCGGAATTTGAAGGAGAGAAGGTCTGGGTGTTGGGGGAGGGAGGGATACAGAAGGAGGATGGAGCTGATAAAAGGGGAATGGAGAGTTCTATATGGGGCACTGGGTTGAGCAGCTGCTGTGGTAGGGGCGGCGGGTACCAAGGCTCTGCCAGCTGAGGTCAGCTGCCTGCAGTGGGTTGAATGCACTGAGGTCACCACCAGGGTAATGTAGCCTTAAGCACATTCCTGCTTTAATGAAAACATCTTTGGAAACTGCACAGAAGAGAGGCTAGAATTCTCCATGGGAGGAAACTGGTGGAGATGGGAGAGACTTGCCCCTGGTTGGTTATACTCAGCGAGGACTGGTACCTGGTTCATCATGACGTGTGACTACACATCTGCACTGCCAAGGGTCAGCAGGACAGTAGTGTCTGAGTCACCTTGTTGAGAAGACCTCCCCTAAATAAAATGGGACCATCCTGCAGAACATAATGTCATTTATTAAAATAAAATTCGGATCACAAACATTTTGAAAAAGGTTAGTGATTGTATGTATGTAAACCTTACAACACCCACACAGGGACTTCAGGAAAGGACAGGGAGAAAACAGTGTCTCTGGCAGAGACATAGGCCATAGTGGGCTGCCAGAGGAGTGAGAGAACATCTGGAGGCAAACAGTGTGTTGTCACCTGTATTTAAAGAACTAAATGGGAAGCAACAGCTGGCTTCCCTCCTGAAGGCTTAGCAGCCACTTACGGAGACACACACTTCCCGAGAAGTATGTCACTCTGGGGGAAATGCAAGCGTGGTCATGACAACCGAGGAAAGACTGTGGGCTATGTAGACATGGGTCATTTCTAAGTGTCCTGGCAGGGGAACAGCCATGACGATTGAGAAGTCATGGGTCACTGGCAGGGCAACTGTAGACATGCAGGGGATAAAAGTGCTGTTGCCAAAGATGCAGCAGTGGCAGGAGAAAGGGGGGTGGAGTGGGAGTCAGAAGTTGGTGGCCAGTTGTAGCCTGTGACCACCTCTGTGACCTGGAGTCAATCATTCATAGCTCCCTAAGCTTCCTTGGCTGTCAAGAGGAAAGTACACAAAGCTTACTAGGAGGTTTTGTAAGAAATAATAGCACAGAAACATACATGGATGTGTAAGGATCTCAATGGAAGTACTGGAATACCAATAAGAGCCAATTAACAGGAACTCCTAGCCCAGAGAATAGAATCCCTGGCCTAGGTGAAGACCTAACATTCCAGCTATGCTGGGTCAAATGCCTGACCAAGGGACCACCTCTAGAAAGGTGGATTCACCTTAAGCCATGCTAAAGACATAGACAGAATAAATACTCCTTTAATGAGATACTGTACTGTTCCTTCCCAGAATTCCTGTCCCATATCTCAGTCCCTATAAGGCCCTATGGGATTGCCATGAGGTTCGATGGATCTGTCTACTCTTCTAAGACGAAACTTTCCCTTTTTCTTTTTTTGTCTCTGTCTTTTGGATGCTGTCCCAAAGTACAACTTTGTTGATATTTTGGGCTTCCTTACTTTTTATCTAAAGCACACTGTCTGTCTGTCTGTCCGTCTGTCTGCCTCTCTCTCTCTCTCTCTCTCTCTCTCTCTCTCTCTCTCTCTCTCTCTCTCACACACACACACACACACACACACACACACACACACACACACGCACGCACACACACACTCACACATACCATGTCTGCTTGCCGCCACAGGGAAGACTTCCATGTTGGCAGCTCAAATAGAATAGCTTCTTTCATCCTCTCCTCCAGTCTCCTCTTTGGCACAGCTGCTGAAGTTTGAAGCTTGCCTGCCCTGGGGTTTTCTTTTGGATTCTAATAAATTGTCCTAGGACTTCTACTTGAGTCTGTTCTTAAATTATTTTATGAATGAGATTAAGAATCCCAAGAGGGGACCTCAATTTCCCCATATCAGTAGGATATGGAGTCCTTTAAGTATTTGCCCGGGGACAGTATAGTGGGTGGCAGGGAAAAGGATTCATGGGACAAGAAAGAGGAAAAGAGATTGGCATGGGGTGATTTAGAAGGAAGAATTAGGGATAACAGGCTGGGAAGACAGGAGCGGTAAAGAGAATGTACCGCACCCTACATTGTTGGGAAATGTCATAGTGATATATAATATCTTGTACGATAATTAAAAAATCCTATCCTTAGTGTCCACACAATTGTGGATTTAGCATGAATAAAAGAGACATCGCCAACCCATAAAGAATTTCCTATTCCCAAGGAACACAGTATGTTCTCCCAGAGACTTAGAATTACAACTGATTATCTGACCAAGTATTATCCTGCTGTCTTATGGCCCCCATTAAAAAATATCTAGAAGAATAGAGACCTGTCCTGTGTCCATCATTGGATCCTCAGGGGCCAGCACAGAGCCTGAAGCCTAGGCAGTGCTAAATGGGTTATGCTATCAAAGTCCAGATGAAAGATGAGCGGGTGGAAGCCTGAGTTTTACACTCCATAGCATCTTATACAGACTCAGCCATTTAAAAAGAGAGAGAGAAGGAAAGGAAGGGAGTAAAGTTGCAACTGTAAGATGTTCAGGTAACCCAGGATCTCTAAAGATTCCCTCCATCCTCTGATGTGCTGAACACGTCTCTGCCAGGCAGTAGTATTTCAGAACAAATCACAAGATGGCAATTATCCCCTCCAATATTCCTATAAATAGTTTTAGGCAGACCTCCATCCCATCCTTGTTTCATTACTAGGTTTCTGGGTTGAATTTGAAAGGCAGATAATTTCTTTTTTGAGCTTTGGCAATTTGGAGGCTAGAGTTGGCTTATAGACTGTTCTTGCAGGTGCAAAAAATACAGTTTGCATACATTAAAATTACAAGGGGGGTCAGACTGAATTCTTTGAAAATGCCCTCTTACATTTTTTTATTTTACTGAATTTTTGATGAGCACAGATTTTGTTGGTCTGCTGCCCATTTTAATAGCAAGCTGGAATTTGGCTGTTCCATTGGGGAACCCATTGAAATGCAAAGAGAGGCCAGGTCTATAACTAGGGTCCCTTTACCTGCATTCACTTTGGAAGAAGAAAAAAAATGCAAAGTGTAATTAACCATTAAATTACGGGTTGGCTCTAGACTGGAAATAAGGGGTGGTGTTAGCATACTGAAATACTAATTCTACACTATAGGTTAAGGAGGAAAATGGTATAGTAACTGGACCCTTCATTTGGATGAGCACTTTACAGTTTAGAAAAGCATTTTTGCATCCATCCATTATTTCATTTCAGCCTCACTGAAGCCCTGTGATTAAGTCATCACACTGGTACCAATTAGCTTTAATTGTACAAATTAGATCAGGCAACGTCCAGACTTTCCTAAGTTCAGAGGGGTCCTGTTGCTTGCAGAATGGGATCTAAAATCAAGACTCACCCTTTCTTAATTCAGCCCACCTTTCCAACCATGTCATCTGCCTTCATCTATTGTCTAGTAACGAATGATCACGTGAGCACAGTTCTTGCCCATGAAGTTTTCCAGCACAATGCAGGAGAGGCAACTCCTGCAAATGCATGTTGGGAGTCCCAGGATAGGGCTTCTGAACTCTCAGCTGAGGCCTGCGTTGGCCAGTGAGCCATGGTGGAGCAGACAGTTTGTCAGACAGAGAGTACAAACGACCATCGTCTCCAACACTGGAGCTGCACACAGTAACTTCCCCACAGTTCAGTTCAAGGACCTAGTGCCCAAGATAAAAAGTGTCATGGGGTTGGATGTAATGGGAGCCAGTTGCTTATAAGACTGGCTATGCTGCCCACCAGGTCATTGCTCTAAAAATAAAATGGTACATGTAGCCAAGGCAACTTGCTGGGAGACAAAGCAGGCCAGAAGATAAGTGAAATGAACTAAGAATAAAATGATTACTGGGGCTCTTGAACCACCCCTCTTGCCATCTAACAATGAAGTTGTATGTGACTTCTTGGTAATAGTAATATAAGATTTGGTCACCTCTGTATTGAGCTGCACATCTCTGTCCTAACCCGAGACTTACAGTAGCTTTAGACTTCTGCCTTTCAGTGTCCCTCTCAGTGGCCCTGCTGGAGGGACATTATGCATCCCAGTGCTGGGAGCACTGTCCTGGACAAGAAGAGAGGCCTGCCTTACTATATGCTGCTTAATTTCTTCCCTGAGCTGAAGCAAGGCTGAAGGACATGTCTTCAAACAGAACAGAATTAAGACTGGCTTTGTTCTGCACCTTAGGCAGACTGGAAGCTCAAAAAGATGTAAAAATGATTAACTAGCTGTTCATCTGAAACAGCAGTGAGTAAGCAGAGCACTCCAGGACCTGTCACCCTAGGCAGACCTAAGGAACATCTGCAGACCTAAGTCTCATGGGAACGCATCTCAATGCTGATCTTGGCTGGTGTAGCATCTGAAACCTTCATGGGGAAGACACGGGTTTGGCCTTACCTGAGGTTATTACTGAGCTGGCCACTTAATGGATGGCATGCTCTAAGATGTCTTCCTAACTTACTGAGCCTCAGTTTCCTTATATATATTGGAGGGAACCTAACAAAAGCTTTATTGAAACTGTACTGATACATGTAAATTATATATATGTGTGTGTGTGTATCCTAGATCAATAGAAAGTATTTCACATAATCATCCCTAGATTACTTATCATAGCTGATACAATATAAATGATATATAAATGCTTATACTTATTGTTTATGGAATAATGACAAGTTAATGACAACATAAAATAGTTGATGCATGATGTACATGATGCATTTATTGTACATAATGAAATTATTTATTCCAGTTATTTCCCCTTCTCAGTTGGCTGTACAAGGATGCTGAAGCAGAGGACACAAGGCTGACCCCAATTTTTCCTTCATCGTAACCAGAGAGGTATGCCTAGGACACTAAATATGGCAGCTCCTACCTTCATTAAGATACAAACAGCAATGCTACTTTTAAGGAGCTTTCAACTGGGAGCTAAAAGGGAGTTGGCATAATTCCTGCTATAGGCCTCCTACTTTGGAATAGAAGGCTGTTTGGGGGAAATTAGTGTCATCCCCATCTGAAGGCATTAATGGAATGGCTGCAAAAGAGCTCCTTTCTGAAGATATGGGACCCTTTGCCTCCCTCTGCCTCAGCAGTATAAGTGGGAGCCCATCTGTACTCAAGACACAAGTCCAGGCCAGTGAGCTCTGAATGTCAGAACTCCCTAGGAAATGTGGTTTCTTGCAAGTCTTCCTTGTGATAAGTGGCTAATTCAGCCTAATGGCATTCATTCTTCCTTGTATACACCTGGCCCCAGGAGTTACCAAGCATGCTCAGTGTGCCGGGCACCCAGCTCAGAATGGTAAACAGGCAGTTTTTGCCATCTTGAAGCTTAGACCAAACAGAGGATGGCTCAGATGAGTTCTCCCTACCACTGTTCCAACAGATAGACACAAGATTGCACAGCCATAATTACAAAGAAAGAGAAGTATAGTTTTACTAAAATGCAGGCTATGACTTTACTAAAAGTCAGACTACCAGTACTTTGACTAAGATATGTATCTAAGAGTTCCTGATCAACTCCTGTGCATCAAGAGCTTCTCAAGAAGCAAGCAAGCATGTATCATCTCATGGAGTTTTCACAACCACTCCAGGGACTGTGTATTATTTCTCTTGAATCACAGTTGAGAGGACTGGGGCTCAAAAAAAAAAAAAATTCCTTGCCTAAGGTCACACAAACTTAAGTGGCAGATCCAATGCCATCTGATCTCAAAGTAGAAGGAAGCTCTTTTGCTATGGTTCGCCTTTCTAACACACTGCTTAACAAATCTAATTTCATTAATATGTACAACATCTTCAAGTACATTCGCACAGTACAGACCAAATGACTGCCGCAAAGAGAAATTAGTGCATGTACATTTAGACGCCACATGCCTTTATTGGCTCTTCTTCTCTCTCTCTTTTTAATGCTCTCTCCAGCACCAATTCACTTTATTCTTTCCAATGAGCATTTATCCAATCTAAAGTCAATGAAAAATAATGTTCATTTTTCAACAAGTTTACATTAAGCACTGCAGAAGTGCTTCTGTGCCATTTAGTGCTGCCTGTGCTGGGGCACGGAGCACATTTGAATATGTCTGTAATTAAAGTCCAAAGGGGTTAGCAAGAAGCTGGCTTTGTTCTGTAATTTCAGTAACTAAGAGCTTGTTAGAAAGACTTTGCGGGAGAAGAGGGAGAGGCAGGGAGGGAGAATGAGAGAGGAGGATAAATAGGAAAGGATGCTTAGGGAAGGGAACTCAGGATGGTGAAGCCACAGGAGGTGACCTTTCATTGCCACCCACCCCTTACAGCCTGGGGATGCAATGGTATTTCCATCCAGTAGACAGTACAGCGTCTATGTCCAGTACCACCAGAACCCAGCTCACTACCTCATTGGTAACGTATGGAACATGCTAATGAATGACTCTGAAAGAAGACAGGGCATTGACACCTAGGGCTTAATCTGTACTACTTCCTTACATGTAAGTCAGAACCAAGGACCATGTGTGTCTCCTGTCTCTTCCTATTTATTGAGCCTGACTGATCAGCATTGTTTTATAGTAGGCTTTGAAAGTCAAGTTTAAGACCAATAATCCTTTTCATTTTTTTCTGCTGGCCAATGTCCAGAATCAGAACTCACAGGGCTGCAAGGAGCTTTATCTAGAGGCAAGGGGTGAGAATACTAAGTAAACCGTGTTTTGGACTCATGAAGAGCAGGGTCCTTGTAGTCCTTTAGCCCTTTGGAGTCAGATATGTAAGATAAAGACAGGGTTGCCATATCAAGCATCATCTTGTGTGTAAGAAGTATGGTACAGAATGTCACTCATGTGATGGATGATGATTTCTATCATGAGGAAATGGAAGGCTTCAGATATCATGGAATTATTGAGAAGGTCTTGGGTTTCCCCCAAAGGAGGAATAGAAAAAAATGAAAACAAAAACTTTCATGTTTATTTGAGAAACTAATATGCAGTTTTTATACTTGATTTCTTTCCAAATAGAGCTTAAACTCTGGTATGGGCTACACAGTTACACCTTAACAGGCTTAGTTATTATGTTTAAAAAAGACACAGTTCCAAACACATTGGTGAAAGATTTGCCAAGTCACAAGAAAATACATGAGTGAAGATTAGAGACCTTGACACAGGCATACAACCTTGACGGAAGCAAGCTGGGAAAGCATTTCCACTCTTGGCTTGAGTTGCCCTAAAGCAGACTCTGAAATAAGAATCCAGGGTAACTGCTCTACTTGAGAGAGGTAGGGAACACTTCCTGGGAGTGAGAAAGGAGTAAAAGCATGTAAGAGAACCCACAAAGAAATGTTAATAAGCCACAGCCAGGTAACTCTGCCAGCAGCATAAAGCAGCCCCCTTAGAATGTTCAGAGCCAAAGATGAGGGAGCTGGGATGTTTCCATTGGTTGATTCTGAAGAGTCATAGAGTAAGTGCTGCCCCTATGGGCATCCACCAGCCCTGAATGTCCAAGCTGTACCATCAGCAGCTGGATGGCATCTTCAGCCCAGTACTGAGCACCAGGGCCAGAAATGCAGTGGGCTCTGAACACATGCTTCTGACCCTAAGTCCATTTCCCGCTACAGACCCCATGGATCATTCACACTTTTCCCTCAGATATACCCCACCTTGGCTTTTGGTAATCAGCACCTTAGGCAAACCCTTCCATCTCTGCATATTTTTCACCTCCTGACAAAACACATTGAAAATTATCCATTATTAGCATGTGTTGTTAAGATGTGGAGTCAATCAATTCATAGATGGGATGGATGTTGGGGTGGGCCAACGTGTAGCCATGGTTCTCCACCTCATCTATGAACTGTTGGAGCATGTGATGGGGATGGGATGAACCTACAGATCCAACACAGCATGATCTCCATGACAGGACAATAACAGGATGTCCAGGGGGAGCCCCAGTGAAAGCCCATTATCAGCAGTGTGGCAGACACCAGAGGCCTTAAACCAGACCAAAGACTCCTGGCAATGAACACTTGGAAGTAAGGATGAATGGACTAAAGGGTAAACTGTGTCACTCAAGGGCCCACAGTACAGCTTCTGCAAGATTCTGTTTCTTTTTTTCTTTTTTCTTTTGTTATTGTTGCTGTTGTTTGTTTGTTTTTGTTGTTTGGTTTGGTTTGCTTGTTGATTTTTCTTTTAAACCTGGCTTTGTTTTTGAGGGAGGTTACAAGAGCAGAGGGCAGATGCAAGGGGGTAGGGAGATAAGCAGGATTGGAATGCATGGTGTGAAATACACAAAGAATCAATAAAAGTTAAAAAAAAAAAAAGATAGTCCATTTTTACTCAAGTTCTTTAGAGCCAGGTGGGATGGCAAATGGTTACATAGTAACTTCTTCCTAGTTATTATGTTATTTCTATTGATTCATCTCCATACTCATTTTATAGATGAGGAAACTTGATTCCGGGAGAAATTAAGAGCTAAGGATAAGGCAATACTGAAATTTACTATATTATAAGGCATCCAAGTTGTCCTTTCCAACCCAACACTGTCAATTAGAAACCTTGGGTATCATGGCAGGTGCTTTCCAGCCAGGCCACAAGAAACTTAGAATTCACTGTAGGTGTCAGAGACAAATGAGGGGAATCATATGTGTCCCCTGGTGAGGGCGGGGATACAATCCCACTGTTGCTTTTCCCTGAGTGGGTGAGCTCTGGCTGGCCCTGCCCTTCTGGATTCCTCTTTCTACGCTCCATAGTTGGCACACAGGGAATGTCAGGGGCTTCCTGAGCAGACCACATGATGACTATGGGGGGGGGAAGCAGGAATGCCCTGAGGGATGTACAGGGTAGGAGGTATCTGGGACGGTGATTCAGCAAGGAGGTGACATTGCTGTGCTTGTGTCTCAGGCTCTGAGTTTCATTCATTCTCCTAGCATTTACCGAACACTACCATGTTTACAGCAAAATGTGATAAGCCTGAACCATATGCTTTAAACACATCGCCTTTTCTGCTTTAAAAAACATGCTCTCCCTCTGCTGCAAAGACCGTTGAATGAAGTGGGCAAGTGTGTGTGCGTGTGTGTGTCATGCTGCAAACTGTATCTTCACAGGAGTAAAAGCTTTCACTGAATCCACCCCGTCCTCCCCCCTCCCCCTCTCCTCCCCCTCCCCCTCCCTCCGTCCTCCCCCTCCTCCCCGCTGCTGCAGTGTGCTTGTTGCTGTCTATAATGCCCTTTGCCTAATCACAAGGAAAGACGGATGCCTGGCGGCCAGCTTCAATTCTACTCCACACCTTTGTTTTTCGAGCTCATAGGACCACCCTGGAATATAACTCACATCTCCTGTCACTGAGCTGAAAAGATCTGACAGCTAACATTTTGCGGCTTTATATGACCTTAATCTGTTCTTGAACTTTGTCTACTATTACTGGATAAACAGTAACTGCAAAGTGGGAGCAACCAGCGCGTGCAATGCCAAGTTCACAGTACCAGGGGCCTTTTACTATTGTTTAATTCGGTGGTGATAGTTCCTCTTCGATGGGCCCAAGACCTGAATCCTTTACCTTCGACTCACTCGCACACAGCAGTCATTTTCTCAACCTCCCTGGTCTATTCTAATGGGAACATGATGACATTCTTGAGGGAAATGCATTCATAGGATTAGGAAATATGCCACCTAGACTGGACTAAAGAGACCTGATTGAAATCTCAGCTCAGCTTCTTACACACTGCATGACCTTGGCCAAACGACTTTGTCTACTTAAGCCTTAGTTCCCTCATTAATAAAAATCAAGATAATAATGCTTAACTTCTGAGATTATTATGAAGACTAAATGGAAAGGTGGTGGTGGAGTATCTGAAATACTGCTTAAAACCTTGACCCATGGAAACTGCTCTCATTAGCAATGGCATTAATATTAATAAGTGTTGTGCTGCCAAAGTCATCATTATTGGCTGATTTAAAGCTATAAAATTTCCATTAATATTTTCGAGACTAACAGTGCTATGATGTTACAACATAACCAAACCATATTTGAAAAATCGTTAAGATAGGACAGCCATTTAAATTCTTGAAAATAAATCATTCTTCTGAATAACGATAAACTCAAAACAATACATAAAACATGTCGGCCTGTGTCCTGCAGGTGGAGGTTGCAGGAACTCACACATACTTCTTGGTGGGGGCCATGGATAGAGATGTTTAGTAAATGTTCTAAAAGTTCTATGTCTCCTACATGGCTGGCAAAGACTCACTGTTGAAATACCAAAGGCCTCATTTGTCAACTTGCTGTCTTGTAAAATAATGAGTATTTGGGAGAATGGTTTAAGAAAATATACTCAAACCCACAAGGGGATAAAAATTCATCTGAAACCAATGGGCTTGTTAATAAATTTGATGAAAGAAGTCAGATGGACTCAATCAAATTCATTTGATTTCAAAAGAGGGAGGGATTGAGGCAGGGAAAGAGGGAGAAAATATAGTATCACTATGGGTACTGTAAGGCTAATTGCCAATAAAATAATAAAATTAAAAGATAGGGCCGGTCAACAGCTTTATTTGTTTGTGCATGTCTGCACATGCATATGAATACATGAATATATAAATGATATATTTTACTACCAGCCCATTAAAGTAAAAATATCAGTCTTCATCATACCAATTTCATAATATCAGATCTGCCATTCTCATCTGGTATCGATAAGAATGAACAAGACTTGGAATTTTACACCTGGGTGCATTTCGTTTTGTTTCTTTTCAGTGACAGAATTCAATATGACACAGCTCAGCATGACAGCATCAGGCTGGGACTGTCACCTTAGGGGCTTATACATCTTTAAAATTCTCACAAAAGTGAAATTGACTGACAGCGAAGCAAAATGATGCTTTTAACTTGAGTTGGAAGATCAGAAAAGTCAATGAAAACACTCAGAGTTCACTTAGACTGCTCAGTGAGGGAGATTTGGGAGGAAAGAGCTTTGGCTTCGGTGGTATCAGCTCTGCCACCTGGTAGGACTCAGTGGATAGCTCTACACACAGGCTGTGGTACTAAGCAATGTGACATCCATGGCACTATTTAACACAGGCAGTTTTCTCCCTTCTCATTGTATTTGGGTAGTACAGGACCAATGGGTAGTACAGGCAGTGGGCATGCGAGAAGTCTAGATCCTGCCAAAGGCCCCAGAAGGGTGACCGGGTGGTTCTACCCAAAACAGATCTTATATGAGTCAAATTTAAAAGGTTAAAAAGGAACAGAGTATGAGTTTTAATGCTTTATTTTCTTAACACAACAGCTCTAACATATTACCATTTTAATATTAAATTAAAATAAAATTATTAATAAAGTATTTCACAATCTTTTTTAGGCACTAGGCATTGGAATAAACAGTGTACTGTCCAAACCTTGGCATGCCCAAAAGAAGGAGCCAGAAAAGACTTTCCCTATAGCTCACCAGGCCCTACAGTCATGCCAACATAGGTTCTACCAAGAACCCTAAGTAAGCCTTCCATCCTAATCATGCCTTTCTCTTTCTACCTCCAGTTTTCTCTTCTTGGGTGAAGAATCAGGAAGGAAGCAGAACATGCTTGGTCTGCACAAGGAAGCTTAGGCCTACTCACATTACAGGCAAGTGACGTCGTTCAAAGCCTGCTGTTTTATCTACAAAATCAGGTAGCTCAGCTAACTCAGGGGCCTACCAATATTTCACCATTTCTACTTCCTTCTGCCTGTCTGTTCTCTTTACCTCCTGACCTCTCACTGCCGCCACTCCCCTCCCAATTTGGTCTTCACTCTTTGTAAACTCTCCCATCAGTCACTCAGTGTG
The DNA here is from genome assembly GCF_007827085.1 of Peromyscus californicus insignis. NCBI lineage: Eukaryota > Metazoa > Chordata > Mammalia > Rodentia > Cricetidae > Peromyscus > Peromyscus californicus. Next base: position 47,183,689 of record NW_026294573.1, read on the forward strand.
TACATGGCGTGTCCTGTGCTAGATACTGGAGCCTCGAGACAAGCCTCACTCGTCCTCTTCCCTCCCTGGTGGCAGTGTGTGTACTAGGGAAATGGAATACAAAAAAAATAACTGCAAAGCAGAAGGCTCTGCTCATGGAAAACACATCCCACAGCCCCTTTCTGCTTCTACCACAAACACCGACGCCAGGATAACTTATCAAAGTCAGAAATCTATTTCTCACCATTATTCAGGAATCTGGAAGCTCAAGATCAAGGCAGCAGTATCTGGCCCAGAAAGAGGGCCTTCTCACTGTGTCCAGACATGGCAGAACACAGGACAAACTAGACAAAGGCTGCACGAAGCCTCTTTTAAAAGGGACTGATGTTATTCCTGAAGGAGGGGCCTTCATATCTCGATCCTTGTAGAGGTCCTTCGCTTCGTACTCTCACACGGACATTGCTGAGGTTTGGTGGGGAATATTCAAACCAGAGCAATGCAAAGCCATGGGTAGAGGGGATCATCAACTGCTGTGGGATGGTCTGTATGGCAAATGTGTTGCTCTGATTGGTCAATAAATAAATCACTGATTGGCCAGTGGCTAGGCAGGAAGTATAGGCAGGACAAGGAGGAGAATAAAGCTGGGAAGTGGAAGGCTGAGTCAGAGAGACACTGCCAGCCGCCACGATGACAAGCAGCATGTAAAGACGCCGGTAAGCCACGAGCCATGTGGCAAGGTATAGATTTATGGAAATGGATTAATTTAAGCTGTAAGAAGAGTTAGCAAGAAGCCTGCCACGGTCATACAGTTTGTAACCAATATAAGTCTCTGTGTTTACTTGGTCGGGTCTGAGCGGCTGTGGGACTGGCAGGTGAGAGAGATTTGTCCTGTGGGCCAGGCAGGAAAACTCCAGCTACAATCAACAGCTTCCAAGAAGATGGATCCTGCCTCTGGCATTACAGTTACCAAGTCGTAATCTTTTCCCACTTGTTTTTTGTTTGTTTGTTTAGATTTACCAGTGTAAACAAGTCATACAGTATGGGTTACCCACAGCAGACTTGATACTTTCACGGCATAAATAGCTTAAGAAGGGGGGCATAGCTTCTATTTCAGATCCCTGGAGCAAAACAAAGCACAGTGCAAACTACTGGAGAAGTCATTAGATTTGAGCTACAAGAGATGCCGACTCCCATCGAGGAGCGTAAGCTAAGGGTCCTCTGAGTATTAGTGGCATCAGAGACGGGCAATGCCTTCTTCCTTCCTCAGTGGGAGCAGAAGTCTGGGAGGCTGTAGGTGAGGTTTGATGCAGAGCTGAGATCCCAGAGCTCCCCACCCTGTCCCGAATGTGTAACCTTAACTTGATGTGAAAACCCCGGCGAGAGCAATGCTCTCCGAGTCAGATGGAGGAGGAAAGGCAATGGGGTGGGGGGAGTGGAAGCACACTTTTAATAAAAGCAACATTTGTTCCCCACAGAGACTTGCTAGAACAAACCAACTGCTTCTGTGATTTAAGATTGCCCGGAATGGAATGAATGATAGATACACATGCTACCCAAAGGTGCCAGCCTTTGCCATGATAGCTCCCTAGGAACCTCCTGTACTTCTAACTATGTCTGTTACTAGCTTCCTGAAACCAGAAACTTTCTGAGCACATATTCTTTGAGATTTGAAAAACTGTCTTTGTGTTGGCCTATGAATCTTTCGTTAAAGCACTCTTTATAGAAATCTACCAAATCCCCATTAATCCAGTGTCTAGTCAGCTCTGACGATCTCTAATAATGATTCTGTAACCTTTCTGAGAAGGTCATCCGACTTCTAATGGAAACACAGTGATCACTCAAAGTAAAAAATTGCCTCCTCCCATGTCCCTGCCCTCCCCAGCAGGCCTGGCACGGGGTTTCCTATCTGCTCTTTCTTTCATATACGTTCTGGCTGGTACCGTGGTGGGCACTGCATTTCAGAAAATACCCTTTTAAGACAAGGACAAGGTCATGGTACAGCTCTGTGTGAAAGGTGCAAGGGGGAACTTCTCTAGTTCATGGTCAGTATATTCAGAAAGGCTGAGTGGAGACCCCGCCCAGGTGTGCAGAGAGAGCTGAAGTCACTGACGGTTCAGGTGAGTGTGAGGCAGAGGTAGAGAGCAAGTAACAAGATAGATTTAATTCAGGAAAGAGTGCCCTGCATTTCTCCTACACCCCTGTCACTGTCTCCATGGGTGTGGATGACAATGTAAAGCTACTGCCAGGGGATGGATGATATCCATTCAAAATCTGGTGTGCCAATGTGTGTTTTTTGTTTGTTTGTTTGTTTGTTTGTTTTTGTTTTTCGAGACAGGGTTTCTCTGTGTAGCTTTGCACCTTTTCTGGAACTCGCTTTGGAAACCAGGCTGGCCTCGAACTCACAGAGATCCGCCTGCCTCTGCCTCCCGAGTGCTGGGATTAAAGGTGCCAATGTGGGTTTTTATACCTCAGTCTATTGTCCATGTGGCCTGGGAAGTTACTGACCCTTTCTCAGTCCTTTAGACCTCTCATGTATCCAGCAAAGGTGATCTCTGGTCATAGGACTGCTACAAAGCCCAAGTGAAGGCAAGGCCTCTGGTCTGGCACCTAGGGCATGTCAGGTGGCTGGGAAAAGTGACACCTCAATAAAACGATGACAAACCTAATTCAAATCACTCTCCCTTAGGTTGTCACTACCAATATTTTCAAACACATCACCTACTATTACTGTCACTTCTTTTAAAAGAACAAAGGCATTTTAACACTAAAAAAAAAAGAAAGAAAATTATATCAGAACAAAAGATGGTGGCCTTTTCTTTCAGTTAGTATGGCTTTAAGAGATTTCTGTATGCAATATTATTTTCATTCCTGTCTCTTCAGATTAGACCAGTTGTGGTTAGGCAAACTGGTGCTTTAAAAATCTCTTCATCTATATTCCTTCTTGAATACTTTCCTGGACAGACTCACCCTAGAATGATGACACTGAGCTATAGCTTTGATTTCCCTTTCCCTGCCGGGCTGGCAAAATGATGATGATGATGATGATGATGATGATGATGATGATGATGGAATGGTCACTACCCAGACTGCCTAATTTATATGAACTGGAGTGACAGATTTAGGCCTTGAGGGACCGTGATGAAACCATGTGGCAGAGGACTCTATGACTCTCTAAATGCTAAATTCACATGGATAATAGGAAGAGAATGGGGACTTCAGTCCTGCAACTATAAAAAACTAAATCCTACCAACAACCAGGTGATCTTGGGAGAAGAATGTGAACTTTAGAGAAAAAAAAAAAAAAACATTCCCAGAATCCAGGAAAAGTTGCAGAGGACCCTGCCAAGCTGACTCAGAGTCCTGACCCACTGGAACCATGAGATAATAAGTGTGTTGCTTTGAGCCTCTATGTTCATAATAGTTTGTTATATGGCAATAGCTAATTGATATAGTATGCTGAATGTTCCTTGAAGGAAGGTCTCGTAGGGCTTATGGTTGTTTGTACCTTCTGCTGAATTGGTTTGGCCCTGACTTAAGGCTACTGGTTTAGTTTTACTGTATGTTAGGCTCCAGAAACTCTGGAAAATACATATTTGGAGCTCTATGTGTTCAAGGATCTTTGACATATTACATGTCCCTCAAGGTGCTGCTGTGGGCTGATGTTATGTTATTATAAGCCTTTTGGAAATCCAAGAAGATATTTTCAAGGACCTGAGTGGGACAGCATCTATGGATGTGTGTTTAGAGGTAAGAACCAGAAGCTGAGATGCATTGCATTACTTCTGTCCTGTGGTCTACAAATAAAATTCCCAAGAGGGCCGACTCAGGTAATGCCTGAAGCAGAGACCGGGATGGTAGCAAGTATTACCACAATTAACACTAGCATAATTTCCAGCTGTCATAAAAGACTTCTGTGAGCATCATCAGCAGGACCCTTGTAACAATCTTCTAATATCAGGTACTGCCCGGATACACAATTGGCAGTCAGAGAAACTAGTGAATGGAAGTTATAAGGGACACTCAAGGTGAGCTCATCAATAACAGTAGAGATATGATATCACAAAACAATGCTACTCTGAAATCAAACTGCACGATATATCTGCAGCTTAATGCACACCTGACTAAAATGCCCACGTCCTTCTCTCCCGAAGAAGTGTGACTTGAGTCCTCTGAGGATGTGAGCGGAAAGACACTGAGTTACCAAGTTCCATCTGCTTTACCTCAGCCTTGTGAAATGGACATCATGTGTGGTGATATTTCCTAGGGAAGGATGAAAATAGAACATGTGCATCACTCTCCTTCCCCTCCCACAGGCCCTAAGTCACTGACAGCTCCCCACCATAACACTGCCCATTGATTTGTATGTAAAGAAAAGATTTTTTCCCTAAAACAAACAGCAGTAGAAGTAGTTCCTTTCAATGGTCTTCTTTTCTATTTATCTTGGCCCAAAGTGACCATTTAGGAGAAAGAGGCCAGGAGCCAGTTATTTATTGATGGCTTCCCAAGGGCCAGGCACTGTCAAGAGCTTTACAAATGTTTTCTTACTAGATCCTTGCAGCAGTTCCTTGTGGAAAGTACCATTATTATTGTTATTTCATTGTTATTCCTGCCCATGAAGTCCCCTGCCCACACACTCAGCAGAAGAAACACAGTCAAGTGGCTCAGGATGGCCCAGACAACACCAGGTCCATGTAACTCAAGGATGTGTGATGCTGGAGCCTGTGCATCATTTATTTCTTCTATCTTTCCTTGCCTTCCTTCTTGCCTTCATCCTTGCCTTCATCCTTCCTAGTACATAAACAAATCTGTCACTAGGAACAGAAAGTCCTGGTCCCATCCTCATGAACTTCAGTGTAGAGGACAATATGAAAGCCTGAAGTTCCAATGTGGTGGTGGTGGTGGTGAGTGGGGAATGGAGACACAGCAGGTGTGTGAAGCTGTCAACGAAGCAAAGCAGAACTGCATCTTTCTGGAAAGCTGGGGAAGGAAGGGAGGAGTGCTAGGTGGCATAGTCCTCACAAGGGTGAGTACTGCCAACTAAGGAGTCAGCACACATGGCATGCCCAGTATGAGGAAAGCAGAGACAATGGCTACTTATAGAGAAAATGACTCAAGCTAGGGGCTTTGGTGCAGTGCTAAGAAACCTTGGCTTAATCCATCACAGCTTAGATTCCTGCATTTCTTTGTCTACAGACTCACAGGAGAAAACAGAGTCACATGCGCAACACTTTCTCATGGGTGGAAATACACCATGCTGCCCCCATCAGCTGAAACTGTCGCCTTTTTGCTCAGTTGAAGAAATACAGGATCGAAGGTCATGGAGGTTACGATATCAAGAGCCCCATGTCCAATCCACCATTAGGAAAGAAAGAAAGAACACTTTACAGCTGTTAGTTCTCATTTTAATATGCTCTGGTATACTGAATCTGGGCTCAGGTACTTCACCCTATCTCTGGGGTGTTGGTATTAAGGCATCTAGCCTGGCTTCCCAAGTGAGCCCTACAGAGTTCCTTCCAGCAAGCTAAAACCCCTCCTGCCAATTCTTTGAATAGTCCTATAGGAAAACCCCCAGCAGCTGAACTGAGCTACCAAGGGTTCCTCACATAGCCTGCTACACCATCGCACTATCCCTTGACTCTGTGTGACAGAGCACAATGGCAAGTTTGATTCAGAAATGCAACCAGTGCAGCCATTGGCTGCTGAAGCAAAAGTGGGAGGGGCAAGAGGTGGAAGGAAATAAACACCAGAACAGATAGCAAACGTTCTCCTAAAGCTCTGCCAGTGAACAAACAAAGGAATCAATTTCACTTCTAAAACAGAGAGAAGGAAAGATTCCCAAGCAGTAGCTGGTTATCATGGTGACCGGTGTGATCAGGTGATGCTTTGGTCTAAAATAGTACCTTTGAGCATGAAGCTAAGTCATTCCCTAGAAGTCAGAAACTTGCTTTGTTGGCTTAGAAACTGACAGTAGGTTGCTGTTGCCCCATGTCTACCATTCCTTTCCAAGTTATCAGTGACCAAAGAGGAAAACTCATATCATTAGTGGAGTTACTCACACCATTAGCTACAAAGATGACATGGTTTATGGTGACATCATTAGCTACAAAGATGACATGGTTTATGGTGACCTCTCTATCCTGGTTAGCAGAATGGATGGAGGCCTAAGTCAGCTGAGGCTTGCTGCTTTAGTAAGCAGCAGCCAAAGCCTGCAATGCTCTATGAACACCCAGGGTGCTGTGTAGAGCCAAGTAGAGAATCGCAAATGTGCACAGTGGATTCCCAAGAATGGTATTGCTAAGAAGCCAACAATAAGGATCCTCATCATAAACACCTTATAAAACCGTCAGGACTCCACCTTTAAAGCCCACATAGAATTTGATATTTTCTCACCTCCTCTCCTGCCTTTGCCTATTTGGTCTTCTGCACATCTCCATGCCCCCACTTTGCACCCCTGTTTCATCGTTCGCAATGACCAGCATCATCCTTTCAAACAGAAAATCTAATTTCACTCAAGACTGTTGACACTGGAGCTACAGGGATGGCAGGGTGGCTAAGAACACTTGCTGCTTCTGCCAAGGACTGGGGTTTGAGCTACAGCATCTGCACCCAGTGGTTCACAACCACTTACAACTCCAGTTCCACTGATCCAGTGCCCTCTTCTGGGTTCCTCAGCCACTAGCATGCATATTCACTCACTCACTCCATTCATTCATTCTCTCTCATACACAAATAAAAATTTTATTAAAATGTATTAATAAAAACTTTATTCAATACCATGCTAATATTATACAGATGCTTTCCAGTGAGGAAAACTGGCCTCTTAAGGACAGGAAAATAGTCACATCACAAGCAAGAAGTGATCAGTAGTGAAATGGACACTTAAGTGGAATGCGGGTGATTTTAGATTTAAGCCCAGCTCTGGCTGAATATCAAGTCTATATTCTTAATTAAAACCCATACTAGCAACGCACCATTTAATAAGAGAAGATTTTAAAGTATAGTGTAGAACAGATAAATGCATTTATTCATTCACCAAATAGTGTTTGAGAATCTATCATATTCCTCCCATTATCATAGGTCCTGGGGTTCAGTGATGAATATAAATTGTCATTACAGAGGTTATAACATCTTAAGAGAGAGATGAGACAAAACAAAATAGAACACAATACCCAAGTGATGATAAACTGCAGAGTGGTGATGCTGGGTAAAGAGATAGGGGGCAGCAGAGAGCAGCTGTAGCAGAGGGCTGGGGCAAGGAAGCACCTGAGGCCAGCTGTACTTAAGCAGGGTAAGACAGGGGGAGCAGAGGAGAAACACTTTTTATTTTCTGATAAGCAGTCAGGTAAGAAGTGATAGCTATGCCCTGTACCATTCTGCACTTTAAAAATGATAAACATTTATATCCTAAATCTTAATGCACTGCAGCTAAGTATTTAGTATTATAAGTATTTAGCATATAGGCCTAAGATCTCAAGTACAGACTTCAGATTAGGCTAGAGGTGGGCTTAAATTCTTAATCAGATATAGCAGAAATTCATGTCGCTAAAGCAATTAACAAGATTTCTGCATTTCACCATACTCGGTGTGCCATACTAAGCAGGTTCCCATAATAGTCTCTAACATGCAGTGCATGCTCACCAAGCCTTGCTATATAGGAGTGCAATGCCTGCAATATTGTTTTGTTTCAAAACAGTCTTCACTATTCTTGGCCATCTGAATTCTCACAAACATTTTAGAGTACATCAAACTATCCACACAAACACCCACATGTGTTATAATTTTGATCTGCACTGCACTGACTATATTGCCTCATATGCAAAAATAGCAACAAAATTCATAATGGTACAAAAAGATTTATATATGGAACACATGGGGAACTATGCCTCAGTATGAAAAGGGGAACTCAAGATAAAAATAGAGTGAAGATAATATGAACATGGAACTCAGAAGACTTGAATAGCCCATAAGCATATGAAAATAATCTAACCTTGGATGTAGCTGGAGATAACCAAATTAAAACCACGATGAGGAATTAGCCCCTAACCTTGACCCTAAAAATACTAAAAATTGTCTGGCACACTAAATAATTAAGTTGCTATTTTCTATAGCGCACAGGGAACATTCATGTCCTGCTGGTGATCTATGAATAGAAAAATCTACTTGAAGATATGGTTCTAACAAAACTCGAATGTACGTATAGTAGGATGAGCTGTGTGCTCCAAGATACGCAGTCCACAAAGTTCTATTATGTGAGGCCAAAGAGGAGGTAAAGGGATATTTACTCAGGTGTTTGTTTTCAGACATGCTCTATATAATAAACTACCTGAATCTTCATCAGAAGAACTGTGTAAGTAAATACTACTATATTCCTATTTTAATGATTTATTTCTATTTTTATTTATTTATTTTTTGTTTTCATGTTTGCTTGTGCTCTGTGAGTGTGTGTGTTGATGGATGGGGTGGTGGTGGTGGTAGGGTGCCCATGGAGTCATAAAGGGAGTTGGATACCCTGAGTTGGAGTTACAGGTGGTTATGAACTACCTGGCATATGTGCTTGGAATTGAACTCAGGGTCTCTGAAGAGACTTAACTACTCAGTTCATCTCTCTGGCTCATTCTATTAATTTAACATACAACTATGTAGAATTTAAAGTGTGTAAGTTGGACCCACTTTATCTCAACATAGATAAATCTCACAATGTTTAATCAATAAAGGAAGGCTATGCATATGTTTCCTATAAATCCATTTTTAAAGTTCAAAAATGCATATCACTTAAATTATATTTTGTTTAAATACTGTACAACAGTGGGCTGGTAAGATAGATTGGCAGACAAAGACACTCAGCACCAAGGCTGACAACCTGAGTTCCATGCCTGGGTCTCACATGGTAGAAGGATAGATTGACTTCTGCAAGTTGTCCTCTGACCTCTACACTGCACTGTGGCAGATACATACATGCACATAAAGAAATTAATAAAACCTATTTTTAAGGCCTCTCAGAAATGTTACACATCAAACCCAATATGCTGCTTTTAGAAGAATGGAAAGTTGAATCGGGTGGTAGGACCGAGAACTTGTTCTAGGTCTATAATATTTTAACTCTTCAATTTGACGGTTATATTTTGTGATGTTGGGCTTTAACCTAGGGCCCAAGACAAGAGTGCTTTACTGTGGAGGTAAGCCCTCGGCCCCACACTTTAATTCCTTTAGAGCGGTTCTTTATTTACTCACTTATTTATTCATTGTGTGTGTGTGTATGTGTGTGTGTGTGTGTGTGTGTGTGTGTGTGTGTGTGTGTGTGTGAGTGTATGTGTGTGTACACCTGTACATACCATAACATGCATGTGGAGGTCAGAGAACAACTTGTAAGAGTCAGTTCTTTCCCAAGGACTCAAACACAGGTCATCAAGCTTGCAGCAAGTGCCTCTACTAAGTAAGTCATCTTGCTGGCAGCCCCAAAATTTAATCTGTAAAGAGAAAATATGGAGCAAATACTGGTCATTTTTGTGCTTTGTTAAAACTGGGTAGTAGGTATACTGATGTTGATTAGATTATGCTCTGTAATTAACTGTATGGTTAAACTTATTTTCAATGAACAAGGCAACCATGAAGCATCAGGATGGGTTTACTGGGTTCCAAAAGAGACTGCTTCTCAATGGGAGGCTGGCTGAAGGATTACAGGCCATTTGCATCTTCCCCCAAATATATTTCTGCTTCTAAGCAAAAGGAAATACATGTTACTACCACCACCAGAAGAACTGAAATCCCTCCACTCCCGTGCTGGGTCACTTTGCATCACAGAACACTCAGCTGGCCTCTATGTGAAATGAGAGCCCCTGACATGATGCCCCAAGTCCACCTCCCCAATCACCAGAAGGGGGGGTCGCAAGAGACTGGCAAGTGTTTGAGTTATGCACAGTTCTCACTTTCCTTATTTGGTCTTTGTAATCAAGACTTGTTTATTGAAGCATACATTTCCCCTTCCTAGCACATGAAAAATATATGGTTATTGCATAGCCTTCCATATTTCAGCTTTGAACTCAACGAACACCCAAGCAATCTTCCTGGTGATTACAGATGATTTCTCAAGCAACCTAAAATTGAGCTCTTTAACTCTCACTCTGACGGTGTCTATATTATCTTTTTATGCAAGGGAACAACTACCCTGAATTGTGTGAGCTTCTACTCAGAGGAGATTGCTTTAACCATTTATTTTGTTTTCAACATTGGAGATGTGTTTAAAAAAAAAAAACATGCAAATTTCCCCCTGCAGATTACAGCTACCATTCCTTTGGCAAAAATAAAACAGCTGCTAAAGATGTTAAATTAAATGACAACAGAGATATCAAGTGTACTTAGCAGATCTTCAAAAAGAATGTCATCCTAATAAGGAAATGGGATTATTAAAATTAAGTGATTATATAGAACTGTGCCGACATCATTTATAGCTTTCTATTTTGGATGTGCTGTTAACAAACTCGATCACATTATTTTTCTTTTCTAAATAAAGAGATGTCTGGGGGCAGCACAATGTTCTCAGGAAAGAACATGGGCACAGAAGTCAAGCAAACCTGGGTTCAAGTTCACAGTTTCACCAGCTATGAGCTAGTGGCTCTTCAGAATTACTTACCTTATACTCCAGCTCCCTCATTTCTTTAATGGGGACAACAAAATGTACGTGTGTTATTAGAAGCCAAGGAATATTAGCTGAGCTGGTGAAGGAAAAGGCTTAGAAAAATACATGTTGCACATTTTAAGTGAGTTCATGACTATTAGTGCAGTTCTAGATCTCTTATTCAGAAAGTTTGGGAGCACAAGTATTTTAGACTTTGGACTTAACTAGATTTACAAAATCTTCTTGGGAATTTGACCCACAGGTGTACACAAAATTCACTGTACTCCATATACACTTTACACACATAGCCTAAAGATGATGCTCACAGTGTGTTCAGCACAACTGTGTGCCTGCCACTCATAAGTTGACATAGTATTTCCATAATTGCATCATGTCAGCATTCCAAAAGCTCCACATTTTGGAGCATTCTGCCTTTGAGATGCTCAGCCTAGGGTATTTTTAGTTTTATAAATGTTAGCTATTACTCTGGTCATTTGACAGAGAGTTGACACACAAGGAAGGTTTGTTACTTTTTTTTTTTTTTAACAGATCACCAGTTTTGTGTTGTTCCTAATTCCCATACCACAAGATTTATTATTTTTCCTTCTTGTTTTTTGAGACAGGGTCTCACTATGCATCTTGAGATGGCCTAAAACTCACATTCTTCACACTTCAGTGTCTTTTGAGTGTTTGGAGTACACAGAAATAAAATTTTCAAAAAGGAAGGTACATACAACACCACACAAAATATTAGAGAACACTCTCTCCTAAATTGGGCTCACTTCAAAACTCTTAAGCTGAGGTAGAGTAGATGTCCCCTTTTCCTTGTTCTCACAGACTTAGATCCACAGTCCATATTTGTATTTATACCATAGATGTAACTGACTGTATGGTCACTTGTTGTTTCTCTCTCTGCTGAAGAGCTGCTGCTTCTACTCAGCTGTGAGGCAGAAGACTGTCTCTAGGCTTGGGTCTACCTCCATCAAGCACAATACTTTTCAAACACTTGGCATCCAAGAAATATGAAAGAATGACTAGGAATGAAATGGAGAGTAGAGGGATTGAAGAGATGGTACAGCAGTTAAGATCACTGGCTGCTCTTTCAGAAGACTCAGGTTCAATTCCCAGCACTCACATGATTCTTTACAATCATCTCTAACTCCAGTTTGAGGAGATCTAACACCCTCTTCTGGCTTCCTTGTACACTACACATGCAGGAAAACACTCATACACACAAAAGTAAATAAATAAATGAACAAATGAATAAATGATAGATAGATAGATAGATGGATCAAATGGATTTTAGAAAGAAAAAGAGGACAGAAAACATGTAATTACTGCATGCTAAGTACTCTGACCACATCACCTACTCTTGATCTCAGGACAACATCAGGAAAATAAGTGCCTTTCTCAGCTACATATTAACAATGGAGAACCTGAAACCTAGGGGTGTATCATTCAAAGGTTAGGATCGAGTGAACCACAGTGCCAGCCTTCAATATCACTTGGTCTCACTCTAATTTTGTCAGACTTGTCTAATAATTGTATTCCCTTTGCTGAGACCCACTACAATCACATCATGAGCTCTGCTTGGAGAAAGGGGAGGTAAATAGGCCCTGTGGGAGGAAGGCCACTCATGAAACACACCAATGTGATTTCTGATTTTGGTAGCCTCCATTCCGATGCCAGATGTCAAGCAAGTCTGGTGTCCCTGCAGCTCCGTCTCGGCTGCTGGCTCGCTGGCTGTGTGTTTCCTCAGCCTTGGCCTTGCAGCTTCTCCAGGGTGTTACTCAACCTCCCTACATGACAACGCTTGACAGAATAACTGAGGCATGGGATAAGCTTCCGGGCCCTGGGTTCTCTCAGTATGCTCAGTAGCCACTGTCACTCATGCCTTCTCAGGCGATGTGTTGGGCCTATCCTGCAAGATCTACAAAAAAACTAAACGTCTAGGAGACTGGTGAGATGAAGGACAGTAAATCTATGGCTTCTCCAGTTGCAACACAGACAATAGCATATTCAAAGGCAATGACCACTTCTTTCTGCAAGGATAATAATACACAGTGATTTCTTCACTGGTTTCAAGGAAGACATCCCCGTATTCACTAATTCATCCAACATTCATTTAGTAAATATTTACTACATGGTTGCTACCTGCAGGACATTATGCTAGGCAAGAAGTATGCAGGAAGAAGAAGACAGATGGTCACTAACATCCTTAATAGACCAAATTGCATGTACCTTGGAGGTGATCTGAACACCTTCCCCCAGTTTGATAGAGGAGACTGAGGTCCAGATGCTGCACAGCTAGGAAATGGCAGTCTCCCTTCCTTCTCATAATCAGAAGCCCTCTCCAGTACACCAGATGGCGCCCATCTGAACGGCAACATGCACACTGACATTTATTAGGCGCCATGAAGGCAGGGACATGTCAAAAGGCTTGGCACTCGGGAAAGGGAATTCTCAGCCCTCACTTCCATTCTCAGCAGCTCCAGTAGATGCCATGGAAACCGATCTGACAGTGCCATGTGATTTCTTTGTAAAGACAGTGGGAGCCATATAAATATTTTAGACTAGGACTGTCATCGGCATGACCATGTCTAGTAGAATGTTCGGCAGGCAGCGATGTTTCTGAGGAATTCCAGTTGCCTTCCTTTTGCTTCAGGAAGGTTTTCATTGTGTGACATGTTAAGAGTAGAACTGTGTAGGCTGTTTTGAGAAACGATAACTATTATAAAAATAAATCTGAGTGGGAAACACGAAAGACACTAAGTGTACCTACTCCAGAGGCTGCAAAGAATCCCCGAATGCCAGTGCTCCCTGATGGGGACCCCGCTGTGAGCTTGCATGTTCTTTCCATGCTCAGTCTTTATCTGCCTGTCCCCACCAGTGCGGCCCACTCAGGAAGGATTCACCATCTCCATAAGGCAGCTTCGTTTCTGCTCCTATTCTTAACCAACTTATTTTAAACCTGCCGCTGTTAGGCGGAAAGCAGGGTTCCTCTGAAGACTAAATAAAGAAAGGAACTAGATGCCTGCAGGTGACTGGGGAGGTAGGATGCTGACAGCTGATTCATAAGCTCCGAAAGGTACCAAGTGCAGATATAGGATTTGCTCCACTAGCCATGAAAACGGGGTGATGGAGGGAAACAGGGGAACATGCTCACCAGACACTACTCCAAAGTCAACGAAACTAGAGCCAAGAGTAAAAGTCCAGCATCCGATACAGTTAGAGACATCCTAACTGTAACAACACTACTCTACTTTGCATCGACTGATACAAGGAGCATCTGCAAAGTAGCCAGGTGGTCCTATTCCAGGTGCAAATGTGATTAAAAAGACTCCAGACTCAAGGACTCCATCCCTCGGGTAGTGATCATACATGGTGTGCACATTAAAAGCATCCATGAAGCATCTAAAATAAAATTAGGTGGGTCCACCTCCAGCCTTAGATCCTAACAACTGTGGTCAGAATGCAAGAACTTTTATTCTTGCAGCTCGCATGAGTAGCTCCACTGTGCCTTCATGGTCCCAGGACACTGGCCTAAAGATGAAGTGTAGTGTCCTTCAGAAGACATGGCTCTTCCTGAATGTTTGCACCTTGGCTTTCCCTGGCTTTATGGCTTTCAGCATTTTATTTACTCTTTTACTCTTTTTGAGTCTTAGCTTACTGTTTATCACATGAGCATGATGTAAACAATAAGCAGTGTGTGTGTGTGTGTGTGTGTGTGTGTGTGTGTGTGTGTGTGTGTGTGTGTGCGAGCACGCGCAAGTGCGTATGTATGTGTTAGTGATTATATGTGTACAAGTTCATGTGTGGAGGCCAGATATCAATCTTGGGTATTGTTCTTTAGGATGAGTGACCACCTTATTTTTCTCTAGGCCCTGAAACACACCAATAGACTAGTCAATCTGGCTAGTGGGTCATGGAGATATTCCTGCTTCTGGCTCCCTAATGCTGGGATTACAAGCATTTGCTATCACATTCAGCTTTTTATGTGGGTTCTGGGGACTTGAACTCAGGGCATGGCAAGCACTTTACAGACTGTGCCATCTCCTGAGCCCAAAAAGTATTTCTTAAGTACTTCTAAGAGTCTGTTAAGTGTTTTATAGTCTCTTTTTTAATTTTTTTTCCCACAAAATTGTCCTATCAGATTGTGACACAATGTTGCCATTTACTACGTTCATCCTTGAAAACTGTGCAATTGAGTCACACAAAAAAAAATTCACAGAACAATTCATAATGTTTTAAAGAAGATTACAATTTTGTGTTAGGCTGTAGTTATACTTGTCCTTGGTGGTCTGAAGTTGGATATACCCAATTAGGGCTATGGTATACTATAAACTAATACAAAACATTTGTATTAGTTCTCTTTGGCCTGTATAACAATCACCTCAGACGGATCAGCTCAAACCAATATCCATGTACCATTCTTAGCCCTGAAGTTCAGAAGCTCAGTCAGGCTCAACAGGGCTCAATACTGAGGGTCTCACTAGGCTGAAGCCAAGCTGCTGGCACTCTCTCAGATGCAGACTGATTTAGCGGAAGTTAGTTCCTTGTGATTGCTGGACTAAGGTCCCTATTCCTTACAGTAAGCTGCTCTAAGAGGTCACCCATGCTCCTTTTAATGTGCCTTTCCAGGTTCTAGCTAGCAACAGCATTCTGGAATATACTAAATCTCTCTGACCCCTGCTAGTAAATAACTCTCCTGTTGAAGGGCTCCTTGTGACTGGTAGAAGCTACTGAGCACCTGCTCTGTTTGTAGGTGGACTAGAGTGGCACTTACCATATTCACAGCACCTCCGTGGAACCCTTTTAGAAAGTCTTTCTGGTAGAGAATGTCCGACAGCATGAGTGAGAGCAACCTCAGGATGGCAGCTGCAGGACAGGGATGACTCTGACCTCTGACCTTTATTCTGTGTGTTCATGTGTAAATCACTTAACGTCTTTAGGACTCAACCATAAGGGAAATGGAAGGCATTAATTGATTTCTTTGTATAGAGATATAGGGGGATTTATTAATGTCACACTCATGAGGCTAACTAGCATAATCTCTGGAAGGCAGGAGGTCCTCAGAAATTTACCTTTGGTTCTTAAAGATGAGATATATTTTCCAAAGATGACATCTTTTTCATATTGAGGATTTCAACAGGTGTTAAATGTGATAGGGTTTATAATAAGAAATTAGGGATCAACAACTGTAAGACTTGGGCAATTTTCATGAGGCCTTCCTTAAATGGAAGCAGAATCCAAGCCATGATCTATCTACCTTAGTCCCTAGTCCTGAAACTTCCGCTGGAAACTCTAAACAAACAAGCTCCCTATGCATGCTTGAATCTCAGCTGCCACAGTAAGCACAATTTAATGGCCTGCATTTTAATCCCCTTAACACTGAACTAGCAGAATACTGTGGACTCATCACAATGCAAGCAGCCCACCTTGGACAGAGTGCAGAGCTTGGAATTTATGGCCCACTTCATTAGGAGTACACACAGAGCCTATTAGTAACATCTGTCTAAATAGAAGCCAGTTTGTCTCCTTATCTCTTGACCTACATTATTCTTAGAATGATTAACTCATGCTAGTAGGTAGGGTCCTGGTGTCTAGGCTAACACCTTAAGTTCAAAGGTATTGTTTCTGGATACTGAGATAATGATCTCCCAGGGTTTGAGAGAAATGACAGGGTAGAAGAATGGGACTAGGGATGCAAACAAGCATTCGAATCCTCATGTGGCCTATGGAGAAGACTGCTTTCACTCCCTCATTCCTGTTGTGAACAGCACCCACCTCACTCCGGTGAGAAGTCACTCATTCCTGGTGCAATGTGCCACTCCTCTTTGCTTTATCAGCGGGGTATTCCAAGGGGATGGAATCAGGATAAGTCCTTGGGTAATCACCATCAAGTAGGAGGCATAGGAATACATGAGCACAGAAAGACTTTAGGAGTGCTACAAGAGAACCACATGGACAAGGAAAGAAAGAGAAGAGTATGTAGAGATTGTTCACTAGGGTGTGAAGGAGAACACAGACTAGTTAAGGAGGAAGGGGTAAGAGAAGGGGTGCACTGTAGGCAAAGAGCTGGAAGAGTGAAACTTCAAGACTTGGCTGATAATTGACAGTTCTATAGAGCAATGATACACATGAGACAGGGAACAAACACATCAATGGAAATGGTGTCATACCAGCGAACAAAACAATGGCCTCTATGCCACACAAAAGAGCTCACCTCATCTAGAATGGACAGTTCTGACATTTGAAAGAACGCATTACTCATTCCACAATACAGGGGACAAAACCAAAGGGACAGAGAGCTACTAAGACATTGCTGTTAGAGGCCTACAGAGTCCTGGTACTTTATCAGACACTTCACATTCTACCGGAACTGAGTCACAGGGTGGACCCCAAAGGATTTGCTCTGATGGCAGGAATATTGCCTACTGTATAATGTGACAGTCATTGGCCACAGGGAGCTTGTGAGTGCGTGAACTATGAGTGGTACAATGTTTACTGTTTAAATTTTGGTAGATAGGAGGCTGATGGCTACTATCCTAGGGGGCACTGGGCTGAGATTTTCTTTACTAATGAATTCTAGTCTCCCAGTCTTTGGGGGTGAAAGTGAGTGTCCCTTTGGGGCACATTTCTGACACCCTGTTTATTGGCTGTCATCACTGGTGGATACTAGAGGACAGGGACTGTATCCATGTGAGAGCTGGCAAGAGGACCATCTGGTGAAAGGTCAAGCCCTTTTCTCACTGGGATGCATTTCATCTTTTCCTAGGGAAGCCTTACGACGAGCCAAAAACCACTTCCAGGACTTTTATTTAATACCCCAGAGGTAAGCCAGATGGGAAAACAAATGAAGAATTTGTTACATTTTTATCCCAATGTCAGGGCTCTATTCATGGAAGTGGGCAAATTTTTTTCTTCCTTTTGTTTCCAAAATGTCACTCCCAACTTTTAATGCTAACTAGCTAAGCCAAATAGTTAGTTATGATTTTTTCCTAGGATCCTGAACTGTAAGAAATGACTATGGCTGTAGGCAGACCTTGGTAATGGAGGGCTTGCTTCATGTTGCCATGGTTAGGTCTGTAGCACAGAAAGAAAAAGTAGATGAAAGGGAAGGAGGGAGGGGAAGAAAGAGTGAGAACAAGAGACCTTAAGCAAAACACAATAAACCAAATAGCCAGTTCATAATAGCACTTTGTGACTTACGGAATACAGTCGTACATGCTCAGGCCTTGATCCCAATAGACTTTCAGGTTTCAAATCAGCATTCCCATTTTACAGAAGATGAAAATTCCATTGGATAGGCAGGGTTTCTCCGCTATACAAAGCTGTTGGAAGACATTTGGCCTCAAATACCAGATGAACCTAAATAGCGGATTAGATTTGGACTTAAGAAATTTAATGGTGAGGACTGTGTTTCTGATCAAGATAAAGGGATAATGACCAGTGGATCTGGAGACAGGTAACCAACTAGCTCCAAGTGGGCAGGAAAGAGGACTTGAGAGACTCAGCTATAAAACACCTAGCCCTCATAGAGCAAGGACAGGCTAGCTGCCAGGTGGAGAAGTTCAGCCTGGTTCTACAGTATGTAGAAGCAAAAAGAGGTTTGGGAAGGAAGAAATGTGATTCTAAACCAATAAATACACCAAGGCCACAACTTAGCAAGGTGCTGTGATCTCTAGGCCTATGGAATCAGCATTGCTACCCAGAAGGTGTTAAAATGCAAATTCTCTGCCCTGCCCTGGACCCCTGAATCATAAATACTGAGGGTATATTTCTGAATGTACTGACTAAACTGTTCTGCCTGTACCATAGCAGGCTAGAGAGCAGAACCAGAATTCTGTGTGGTCATCAAGCCTATCCATCTGGTAGAGAAAAGAAGACCACAGCATCTCTATGACTCGATTCTGATGTCTGCTCATTCTAGAAAAGATCCACTTGCCTACTCTTGATGAACCAGGAACTTGATGACAGAGGCCAATAGTGCACTCCCTGAGCTGCAATCTGAGCATCACCGTCTTCGCCAGCCAGCCTTCCTTCTAGCATCCTAAAATGGACCTGGGACTAAATTCCAGCCAGTCCCTTCCCCAGCACCTCAGTAGTGTCACCATCAGTCTGAACAAGGAGAAACGTAACATGCACCCATGTACAATGTTCAGAAATGTTCCTGGGATTCTAGGCTGGGAAATAGGAAAGAATAATTTTTTTTTTATAAATAAATTCTTTTTCACCTAGGAGATTAATAGTAAAGGAAAGTTTCTTTGTAGCTCACTTTGTTTTGGAAAGGATGCATTTCGCTAAAATCCATGGCACACTTACATTGCAATCTTTGAGCCCTTCAAGCTCACTGTCCTTGACTCCCATCAGCACCAGCCAGTCTTCTGGCCCAGATGGACTTCTATACCCTGATCTCCATGTATGTGGTCCCTTAAGTGTCCACTCAGACGCCCCCCTCTTGAAAAGGGTTTACCCATTCCCAGCAGTCATCTTTTGCACATTACTGATCTTCTTTCCAGTGGTTGATCACTGTACACAGAGCTCTTGTTGTCACTTTGCTGTACTATTCTAATTGAGAGCACTGTGAAGGCAAACAAGATGGCTTTTTGTTCACCGAGCAGCTCTAGCTTCTAGTCCAGTGGTTCTCAGCCTTCCTAATGCTGTGACCATTTAATACAGTTCCTCATGTTGTGTTGACCCCCAACCATAAAATTCTTTTTGCTGCTACTTCATAACTGTAATTTTGCTACTGCTATGAATTGTAATGTAAATATCTGATACACAGGATATCTGATGAGACCCCTGTGAAAGGGTTGTTCGCCCCCCAAAGGCGTCACAACCCACAAGTTGAGAATCGCCGATCTAGTCTGATGTCCTGGCACACAGTATAGGATCACAAGTGTGCTAAACAACTGAGGTCCACCGACAGGCACAAAGGGAATGTGTGCTCTGCCCTGCCTCCTGGAGCCCTGGCCTTTCACATCTCATGCTGTTTCAGCCTGACCAGTCACTGAAATAAGGCAGCAGTTGATGTTCTGTGTCTGCTGTGTCGCCTACCTGATAGACTGCTCTTTCTTTGTGTTCACCTGAAAGATGACCTCATCCTGAAAGAACTCAGCTTAGTTAATAAGGTCTCCTGAATTAAAAAACAAATCAAAAGGTTTCACTAACAAATTCTCTGCCTTATGATTCTCAAAGACGTTACTATCTACAGGACATTGGTCAGCTAACTAATTTACCCATCCATCCAAACAAGGGAATTTTATGGAGCCCCTGGTATCCTCCAGTCCCTCTGCTGAGAATTTTATGGATGAAAAGATGACATAGCCTTTATCCTTAAAAAGTTGACCTGCCCCTTGATCCTGATTACGTGACTAGGATTAGTGCTCACACTCAGGTTTCATTTGTCTACAGTATGTCACACCTCTCCAAGCTCATTTGGCTTTGAAGTAATGTCTTCAGACACACCGACAACAAGTACTAAGTGGGGTGAAAAGAAATGAAGGATAAGGCCTTAAAGTTAGCTAAGCTTGCAGGATTGTGTGCACACATCTTCACATACACACAAACAATATTTCATGGAGGGATGAGGTTCATGAGCCCCTAGCTGAGGAGCTATTGACAGTGGATAGCTTCAGGGAGAGTCAATTTTCATTAAGTGTGGGGCCAGGTCAACTATACTCCAGTGGGTGGCTACCACAACCATCATTATGTAAGCATCACAAACCAGACTTAAGAAGACGTAAGGTTGGAAGTGAAATGGTAGAGGTGGATCTGGGAGGAGCTACACAGAGAATTTTGGTGGTTCTGCTCAAAATACATTGTATGCACATATGACATATTCAAAGAATTAAAACAAATAATTATATTTTAAAAATCTGCTGAGCATTTCTAGATGCCCTAGTTCCCAGAAGATAGCCTCAGGATATGAGAAAAGGAAAAAGACAATGCATGCACAAAAAAGCATTTCCCAAAGGAGTTGAGAATCTGATAGGGAAGATTAGACATTTAAAAACACACATAGAAATTGAAGAAAACAACACACTTAAAAATGAGTGTATATGTGTATACTGGAAGGAGTATATGGGAGGTTTTGGAGAGAGGATAGGGAAGGGAGAAATGTTATTATGTAATAATCTCAAAAGGAGTTTAAAAACTTTTAAAGACCTTTTAAAAAAGATAAATGAAGAAAACAGGTCTTTAATGACTTGGTGGCACACACAGATCCATCACTTACAAAGGCACACGGGGCTAACTGTTTGGAAGCACACAATTGAAGTATTAAGCAGTCTTCATATAGGAACTGACATGACACACAGATCTGAAGACACCCCAATTATCATGTATGAGGATCACTGTGGTTTAGGACATGTTTACCTTACTAAAGTCCAGGTAATTGGAGGCTCCCTGACTCAGAGCCCATTTTCTGCCCACATGCTGCTCTTGTTTCCACTATACAGCACTGCCTCTATTACTGTGCCTTAAAAAATGAGAGATAAGAAGACAGACATGGGCTACAATGAACTAAGGAGGCAGAGCTTTGGAAATGAAGGATGGACCTAGTACTATCACGGAAATTAAAATTTTAGTCATTAAACCGAGCTTACTATTGCAGTGTGAATTTGTGTGATTAAACCACAAGGGGCACTTTTACTATCAATGCCTGGTTAATTATATCATCCTGCCCTCTGGGATTTACTCTTGTTCTGGAGGACCCTCCCCCCATTAAGATAAATGCAGATCTCCCTCTTTCTTACAGCTCCCTGGCATGATTATTCTAGCCACAGAGACCTATTTAAAATATGGACCACAGGGACATTTGGCTGAATCTACACTATGTGTGTATCCACCATCGGAGTGGGTATCCTAAGGAAGAAAAATAAGGATGGGAAGCAGCAATCTGTCAGAGACTGCTATGACATCACAGTATCCCCAGCACTTAGCAAAGCACCTGGCCCGGATCCGATGTTCAACAAATGCATGTTCAATTATTGAACTGAACAACTTTTTGTGTTGTTCCTGTTAGCCTGCTTGTTATTGTCAACAGTTATAATCTCCACTACACCAACATTCCAAAGGGAGACATATAGCTGAATGTTTTCATGTGCCCTGCCCAGTACATAGCCATTTTGACCCAAGTCAGAGACTTATATTAATTTAAACTGCTCAGCCATTAGCTAAAGCCTACCACTGACTAGCTCTTACACTTAAACTCAGCCCATATTCGTTAATCTATATGTTGCTACATATTCCGTGGCTTTACCTGTACCCCATTACACGCTGCTCCCTGGATGGCAGAATGGTGTCTCCTGACTCTGCCTTCCTCTTCCCAGAATTCTCCTTATTTGTTTATCCCACCTATACTTTCTGCCTGGCTACTGGCCAATCAGCTTTTTATTAAGCCAGTGTACAAAAGCATTATCCCACAGCAGAGACACACAAATACCTAGTGTAACCAGGGAAAGACAAAAGAACAGACATTAGAAAGAACTGATACACACATGCTATGCTCTGTTAGGACCTTTAGCAGCCTGCCTCTTCCCTCTCTGATTCAGACACTTTGACTTGCTATGAGCTTCCACGTTCCTGTCTAGCAGGTCTAAAGCTCACCAAGCAGAGAAGAAGACAACAGAAATCACCCTCACTAGCAAGCAGAGGCAATCATTGGTCATGTTGCCATAGACTCACTTGATGTTGAGCTTAGAAGACAGTCTACACATTCAG
Source organism: Peromyscus californicus insignis (assembly GCF_007827085.1). Taxonomy (NCBI): domain Eukaryota; kingdom Metazoa; phylum Chordata; class Mammalia; order Rodentia; family Cricetidae; genus Peromyscus; species Peromyscus californicus. Next base: position 47,206,010 of record NW_026294573.1, read on the forward strand.
GTAATAATTGAGAAATAATTGGACAGTGTGCATGACTGTACTTCCACCTTGATTAGCAGGTGTACACTGTTCTCATTTGGGATGAGATTACAACCCACAAGATTAGAGTCCACAATTTCTTCTCGGTATGACCTTGGCGGTTTCAGTCCTATGAACAAGGTCCCCATTTTTCCTATTTCCCAGCACTTACTGGATTCCTCCATGGAAGGGAAGCTATGGAAGCCATTCCTCTAGCAAACTGGGCTTCAAACACCCAGCACATACACCACCTGCTCCTGGCTCCATTTGTTACACCACATGACTCTCCCATTGTGATCCAGCTGAAGGAGAGAGAACCCAGGCTGCCCGTGGATCTGCAGAACTATTTATTAACAGCTTCAGTCACAATCAAAGAATGTCGCCTCTTCTTATATGTCTCCATGTTATATTAAATCTTAGAGCCTCTCAAGGATCTGATTAAGTTCAAACAGCCATGTGGCTTTAGGTTGAAGGGAGCTTCCCTTTCCTTGATCACACATACGAAAAGAGGTACATGTAATGGTTTATATGTCAGGCTGAAATGCACAACCCTGGGAGTGAGGCATGTTCTGTAAGCCAACTCCGAGGTCCTAGGGGAAAAAGCAACCTTCACCATTCTCTGAGCCTTTTCTAGGAGTTAAAAGTATCTTTGCAGCTTTTCCCTGGCAGGGATTCAGGGCATCTTGGTGACAAAAGCATTTTCAGGTGCTTTTCTTCACCTTTAATCTTCTAACTGTGAGCTGAGGGGTCACAAAGGTCTTTTCCTGAGCAAAGAGAAAGAGAAACAAAGAAACTTCTGTGTGTGTGTGTGGGGGGGGGTGCTGTCAGGGTTCTTTCCTTTGAGGGTACTGACTGGAGGAGGCTGACTTCAGGGGCACCTGCACTGCCAAAGTGCTCAGAGTATGTGCTATTGCAGAGCACATTGGTCTTTCACAGCTTATTGTTCAAAAACGAAAAGCAGAAACTAGGAATGTGCACACACACACACACACACACACACACACACCAGCAGCAGCAGCAACACTCAGATCACGGTGGCTGTACAATTTGCAGATGCTCCTCTAGTTGGGATTTCTTCCCTAAATCATTCAACATCTTTTTTTTTCAGGTTTGTTTAGTTTAGTTCATTTCTGTGATAGGGTTTCGCTCTGTAGACCACACTGTCCTGGAGTTCAATGTGTAGAAGCTATTCTTGAACTCATGCAATCCCCCTGCCTCAGTCTTTCAAGTGAGGAATACAGGTATATTTTACAATCATGGACCTAACACTTGGCTAAAGACAATCTATTGACTGTTTTGGGGTTTTTTTTTTGTCTTTGTTTTTGTCTTTTAAGGTGACTTCTCCACCCACTTTGCCATTTATAAAAGAGCCATTCTTTCTAAGCATTTCAAACCTTTAAACAGAACTATGTGTTCAGAACGTCTCCACTTGCCGTTCCCTGGAGCCACCATCCTAAACACAATAAACCAAGTGGAAAATTTTCGAGGAGGGCGATTTGAGCGCAGTACCCTTTGATCATCGCTATTCTGGCAGCACGATTCCTGTCCTCAGTAGAAGCTCAACAAGCACTTCTGAATTGGCTTGAAATGGGTTGCTGCCAGCTGCTGGAGGGTCCCAAAGTGGATGCTCTGAGCTCGCCTTCACTGATTGACACCAGGGAGCTGGGAGTCATCGTGCCTGTGAGCACTGCTTGCCCACCCAGCGAAATGGAAAAGGTGGCATTGGTCATCCATGATGGATCAATATGCACATGCCTACTATTACTATTTTAATCACTCTCAAGGACTTACTTGGTGCAGTTATGAGTGGGTGCTGAAAACACTGTGAATGAAAAAAAAAACACAGCTGAGGTGTTCTTGAAAACTAGCTCTGGAGGATTAGTTGTTAATGGTGCCCCTCTCTCCCACACACTTGCACACGCTATTGGAATATAGTTTTTTCTAATACTCTCTGAGCTCCAACTCTCTTTTTTTTTCTTCTCCTAACTGAGCTAATTGGATCCTAAACATCCAGAACCCCCCTCCCTACTCCAAGGCAGGCTCTTGTTCTGGTTGTCTCTGTCTCTGTCTCTCTGCCTCTCTCTCTGTCTCTCTCTCTGTCTCTCTCTCTGTCTCTGTCTCTGTCTCTCTCTGTCTCTGTCTCTCTGTCTCTCTGTCTCTCTGTCTCTCTCTCCCTCCCTCTGCCCTCCTTGACCCATCCATCTCCCCTGCCCCATGTATACTGGAAAAGTGAAAAAGAGAGCCTGTCAGCCCCGCTTTCTGTCCACTGTGTCTATGAACTGCTAACCTGTGGGACTCCTCCCCTTCCCTACATCGGGTCTGCCCACTGAACCAGGCAGCCTTGGGTGCACAGGAGGGAGGTCCTGGCTGAGTGCCTTCCTCCCACTTCCAGGTGATGTGAGTAGTGAAAAGAGGGTGTTTCTCCCACACCAAAGGCACAGACACACCCAGTAAGGACACGGGAGTCTGAGTTGTCACATAGACACCCAAGACGGGTACTTTTCCTGCTGCTCCTCACAGGACCCTCCCACTTGACCATTTTGTTGAAATGGTGGTAATTCCTGAACACATGCCACCTTCATACTGACCTTCCCTTTATTAATCTTACTCATCTTTCAGCTACTTCAACATGGAAGGACTGCTCAATTCCCCAAACGTGCTTTCTGATCTCCTCTCTTGGCATGTCCTCAGGAAGACTTGGCACACCCATTTCTAGATCCCATCACCTCTTCTATCCCATGCCTTTTCTAAAACCTTATAATATCTGAGCCATATGTCCCCATGCCTGACTGCCTGACTGAACAGTTAACTGGTAAAAGGCATTGCACTATGTTTTTGTGACTGTAGTCTGAACACTTGATGTGGTGCTGGGCAATTCAACTGGGACAGTGAACACACTGGATGAAGAGAAGAACAAGGAAATGGACCAATGAAGGAAGAAACAACTAGATGAGCAACTCAGTCATTGGATGGTAAGTTCCTGCTCCATGTCTTAAGCATTACTAGGTAAATATTTGTACCGCACACTCTGCCGAAGGTGCAATAAATGAGCAAAGAAAAACAGGAGCCTGGTCTCTAGGTGCAGATCAGAATGGGGGGAGGACGGGTGAGGGAGGAGTTGTGGGGGAAAAGGGGGTGAGTGGAAATGATAGAGATACAGTACTCATAATTTCTTTTAAATTTAAAGATTAAATGTAATTAGAGTCCAGGTCCTCAGGGGAAGTGACAATGTAAACTCTGCAGGTGGGGCTGGAATTACTATAAACGGATAAACAGAGTCAACTGTGAATGCTTTAACCAAACAAAATACCAAAAATACAAAAACACCTGCTTAAAAACTGCAGTAGCTGCAGCCCAGAGTGGCAGCTGGTACAATGGTATGTAAACAATATTAATTATGCTGCAAACGAAGGAAGCAGAGACTCCATCTCCTTCACTTTCTGTTAGTGGCTTCAAATAAACCCAACCAAAAATGACCTAAAACTCAGAGGCTCCATTTCTTCTTTTATAAAATAAGGGTAAGGCAGGGAGCTCATAAAGTGATTCTCAGGACAAACTCTATAATGTATGTGAATGTTTTATAAAGCAAGGGGCCTCTCATCTATTAATCCCAAACTTACTAAGAGCTCTTCTCTCTTGTATCACCATGGATTCTGAACTCGCTTATCTGTTGTATACACCTGAGGTTGAGACTACAGAGTGTTTCCCAAAGCCTCAAGTACAGAGCTCTTCTCTGGGGTATTTGGCAAGACTACATTTCCCAGCATCTCTAGCAACTACCATTGTGATAGTTCCTGCCCATGTAATAGACACGGAAATGAGCAGCACCACTTTGGGGCCTAGACCCCAAAGACCAACCATGGATGTTCTTGTCTCTTCCAGTTGACTGGAATGGAGATCTGCACCAGTTAACCTTGCAAAGTACTTCTAGAAAACAGCAGATTCTCCATCAGTTTTTGCTCCTGAATGGTTGCCTGGAAATGAGATGTCCACCAATTGGTTCATCTACCCAGTACTCTTAGATGAGCAAGAAATTAACACCAATTTTGTTTGAATGATTATCCGTTTTTTGATAAGCGTAGCTACAATCACCTTAACTCAAACAATTGCATAAGCCTTTAAGGCACAATCCATAGCATTGAATCTGCCACAGAATTAGAACAGTGCTTAACAAATACTATCTAATCATTAAATGCTTCTAGCAGGAAAAAAAAAAATGAACAAGCCTATGACTATATCAGCTAACAAGTATGAGTGCTGGAAATGTGTCCTTGAATTTGAATTCATGGACTTTTTCAAAATTGACTATAAAAACAGTGTTCAAAGTATTACAGTTCCTGGCTCTCCTGCCGTGTAATTCTCAGCACATATTGATTCTGAAGCTCAAATCTTTTCAATTCCCTGATAATGCTGTTCCTCAGAATAATGAACCAGGAAGGTCCCCTACGCCCACAATTGTGCTGCTTGTGTAGGGACTGTGATTTTCCTTAACCACAGGTATCTGCATTTGCTCAGGCCCTCATTATAGTAGATAGGATGTTATTTAATCCCCAATGAATCTTTCTCTAACAGCTTCCCTCCTTCCCACGAGACCCAGCGAAGCCCCTTGCAGTGAAAGTGTTGGCTTCACTGTCCCAGTTCCCTAGATAATTATCAGAATTAACCCATCTAATTGTCTGCTGCCCCTCAGACAAGAGAGACGTCTAAGTTCACGATCCCTATGTGTGGGCAGTGCCATGCCAGACCATCTGTAAGAGTTTTCCACAATGCTTCAGGTGTGAAAGCTTTATTCCGTTGTCAGGCAGCTACTGAAGGCTTCCAAGTGTTTTGTGCTAGTAAGGAGTGCATAATAGAGTTGGGAAATAAGATGAAAACTCGAAATAGCACCGTAACCACATTTTTATCTAGAGTTTAGACACAGACAGTTTGCATTATGCCATGTTTTAAATGCCATCATCCATTTGGTTGTTGAATATCACACCCCAGGTCTTATTCAAGGAGTAAACAAGACCATCCCTCACACCCATAAAGCTCTCTACCCAACATCCCTACGTACCACTTCACCAGCACATGCCATGGCTTCTGCTTTTGTACTAGCCTTCTCTCAAGAACACCTTGGACCATAAAACCATCTACCTTGCCATTTCTTCTTTTATTATGTTGCTCTGATCATCTATTATTCAGATTAAGATGTCTACTCTGTGTTCCTTGAATCAATATTCTTTGGCAATTATCTTTATTATGCATTTGTTATGCTATCATTTGTAATATGTTGGTCTGTGTCCTCTATTAAAAGGTGTTTTTTAAACTCAATAAAGGAGCTAATGAAATAACAAACAGTTCTCAAAAGATGAAGTACAAATGACCAGCAAGCATATAAGGAATGCTCAACCTCAGTAATTGCTACAGAAATGCAAAACAGAGCTATGCTAAGGGCTGGGAGATGGCTGAGTCAACAAAATGCATGCTACTCAAGTACAAAGATCCTCAGCACCCACATAAAAGACAGGCACTGTGGTGCCCATCTGTAGATCTAGTATGGAGTCGGGGATAGATTCCTGGAGCTCAGTGGCCAGCCAGCCAGCCTCACTGAATCCAGGAGCTCAAGTATTAATTAGAGACCCTGTCTCAAAAAGTAAGGTGGAGAGGAACACCCAGTGTCAGCTTCTGACCTTTGCTAGCATGTACACACACGTGTACCTGTACCTACATGCACACACAAACACGCATCACACACACAAACCCACATACTACACTATACTATGCTACACTGAGATTCCTTCTTACCTCAGTCAGAATGGCAGTTATTAAGAAAACTAATAAATGCTGGCCAAGATATGGACTACTGGTAGGAATGTGAGTCCAGCCACTATGGAAACCATTATGAAGGCTTCTCAAAAGACTAAAAACAGATCTTTTATAGGACCAAGCTAAACCACTAGTGGGTATTTACCCTAAGAATTCAAGTCTAACATATCACAGAGACACTTACACCCCGATGTTTACTGATGCACCACTTACTAACTTGACAAAGTTATGGAACTGACCTAGAAAGGAACGGTAAAGAAAACGTGGTATATCTACACAATGGAATTGGTTCCTCCCTCAATAAGAAGGAAGTTATTTGCAGGAAACTATATGCAATTACAGATAATCATATTAGGAGAATTAAGCCAGTCTCAGAAAGACAAATAGCATGTTTCCTATGGTTTATGGTTCCCAGATTTTATATAAATACCAAAAAATTATACACATATGTATACACACAGACAATCACATGCACATGCACACACACACACACACACACACACACACACACACACACACACACACACCATGAAAAAACAAGTAAAAGTGATAACTAAGGGAACGAGGCATACTATGCAGGAGGGGTGAAGGACAAGAAAAAAGAGTAGGAAGCACGCTGGAACTATGTTCAAGATAAAATACATACTTGTACGGAACTATTAAAAATACATATTTTTAAGGTAGTTTTTGGAAGGCAAGCCCCAGCACCCAATGACTTTGGCAATGTTTTACTATACTGAACTCACTCAAAAGGGAAAAAATCAAAGCCCAAAGAAATAAAAGTGCTTGGCATGACCACAGGAGGATGGATCACAGTTCTGAAGCTGGACCGATGCACCTGACAAGAGAGTCAGATTTGCCGCCATGTACCTGTGGCTTTGCTCCTCCCTCAAATGGCAGAGTCCATTTACAGTGAAAGTTTGATAATGGTAATATCATTAGTCAGGTCATCAATGTTTCAGTTCTTAAAACACAATCAGGCATTAACTATGAGGAATTAAAATATGGAAACAGGCAATGACTACTGAGGAACTAAAACATGAAAGTCTAAGGAAGCATCCTGTAAGAAAATCAGAACAACTGGAAAGAAACAAGCCTGTGACCCTGACAGCAATGAACAGCTGCCTTCACCGCCCCATCACATAAAGATCTAAAAGGGCCAACTAAGAGAAGTCCATCGAGATTTTCCCATTCCCTAGGACAAAAGCCTGGACTCTAATTAAGTCTACCTAAAATAAGCTCTCTTGAGAAAATCTTTGCAAGGTCCTCATTCTCCCATAGTTTAGAAGCCCCTGTGCTTCTCAGGGCTTCTATTTGCCCACCATTACAGCTAAGATCCACTCATCCCCAACATGGCTTATTCATTATTTTAGTAATGTATAATTACTTATTATTTTTACTCCACATAGTCTCACATAATGCTTTGCTAGGGGATTCTCCTATTCTCCATTTTATGGATGAGAGAAGAAAGCATCACTGCGAGAAAGCAATTTGAGTGACATCATCCAGGTTCAGGGCTGAAACTTGCAGCTTGCTAGACTCAAAGCTCATGATGCTTTTACCATGTCAGAATTCAGAGGCTGTGCATGGTGTTGGGAGTGGCGGTAGCATCTGCGCATGCACAGAGGGTTATGTGCATGCGCAGAAGGGTTACATGCATGCACAGGGGGTTACGCGCATGCACAGAAGGTTCTGTATATGCACAGAAGGAGGAGTGCAGGCACACAGGGAGGTACAGCATAAATTTGGAAGAACAGTGTGGTAAGATTAAATTTACAGAAAAAAAAAAATCACATATTGTCAGTAAAGACTCTGGGGCATCTAATTACCAAGATGTCCCTCCAGTCCACCAAACAAGTCGCTAGATCTTACCAGTGTGAATGTTAGTTGAAATACTGTCTGTGGATTTTTTTTTCAGTGAAAGCTATTACTACAAGAAGAGAAAGAATGGCTGTGGGTTTGTGGGCTTGCACGGATGTATGGAAACTCAGTCATCTTATTGCCTTGATATTATGGTTCATTGTGAGCCTCCTTAGAACTCACAGAAATGCTGAGATGTGTGGAGTATCTTGTAGGGATGTTCACAGCTCCCTCTTATACCCAGATGGCTCCTTTAAGGACAAGCCCATTGAAACTGTCTAGCTTGCCAGAGCTAGATAATTTTGTAAAGAAGTATTTAAAGGTTTAGCATGTTATACAGCCAATCACCTCAAGTACACTAGGACAGGCAGTCAGAAGCTTAAACACACTCTTGAGGAGACAAAGAGAGACATCACCAGACAAGTGCATGGAACTTCTACCCCTTGACTCTCTCACTTCAAGACTTTGATCAGAGCCATTTAAACAGAGGAAAATCTTTAATTAAAAAGGGTACCACTTTACGGATTGAAATGGGAAGGACGGCTTTTGTTTTTTTCTTGGCTGGCACACTTCTCTTCCAGCAAAGCCTGCTGGGAAGAGATTTCCCCCTTTGTGTGGAGATAGCAATTTTGGCAACATAAATCTCTGGGCCTTCTGGGTGATCGAGGGGACTGGAATAGAGTGGAGTGCTGGTGTGCAAGGGCTGCAGTGGAAACTCCAGTCCCCAACTGTTGAGCAGAGTCAGGGGCATGATGAAAGAGAAACACACATCCAGCAGGCTGCCTTTCCCTGGAAGCCCTGAAGGAGGAAGCCCAGCCGCTGTCACTCTGAAATCATTGAGTCAAAGACTTCAAAGCAGAGTTCTCTGGAATTTAAGAGTAGATTTAATAATAGGAGAATTTCACTTATACCCCATGTAAAGATACATTCACCTGCCCTTTCCTCATACTTAAAAACGCTCATCCATTGCTGATTAATTACCAATGCAAACCTGGCCTGCAGCCAGTTTTCTCCGAGCTGATTCTGTAGCAAGGTGGATGAAATTTCAGCTCAAGTAAAACCCTTCCTTGCAATCTAAGAACAGGATTAAGAACTCATCAGAGCTTCATCTAAAGGCCCAGAGAGGAGGTGCAGGCTCTTATCCTATTTGATTCCATTGCTAACAAAAATCCATATGATTATTTTAAGATAGTCTTTAAAAATAGTGAAAAAAAAACACATTAAGAAATATTTCCATGAAAAAAAAATTAAAAAGTTTCAGTCTCCTTTTAGATGGACTCAATACATAGTTTACAGCTAAAAATAAATGCAGGCTCAGATATGGGTCTGATAGACACTGAGTACTTACTATGTGCTAGGTATGAGTTCTCATGTGTCCAGGTGGAGAGAGAAATAAATTACAATGAGAATGTGATATGATTAACAGTAATGATGGATATAAAATAAATATAGATTTTCAGTTACCGAGAAGAAAGTACTCAAGAATGAGAGGGTCTGGTATAGCAGTGGTTCTCAACCTTCCTAATGCTGCGACCCTTTAATACAGTTCCTCATATTGTGGTGACCTCCAACCATAAAATTATTTTTGTTGCTACTTCATAACTGTAATTTTGCTACTGTTATGAATCATAATGTAAGTATCTGTATTCCCTGCTGTTCTTAGGTGACCCCTATGAAAGGGTCACTGGACTCTAGCGCCATCCACAGGTTGAAAATGACTGTGGGAGATAGGCTCAGGGGGCTGAGAAAAAGTGGGCTCTGCTTACCACCCTATCAAGTGTAAGTTATGGCTGGGGCTAACTTATGAATGGGAGGAAGATGGGAAGCCAGTCAGAAAATGTTTACAACCATGCTTACCTGGGGCAGCAGAGCGACAGTGTGGGTTCTGTGCTTTCACCAGGCAGCCGCAGACAGCCATGGGCCAGATGAAAAGGATGTATGAGGCCAAACAGGAGGAAAGCCGACACCCCAAACAGTGGTGACAGCCACCCTCTTTTAACTACTTAGCAGGAAGGTACCATCCATTCTTTCATGCCACCCTTCTACTGCGGCCATAGGAAGGGGGAGTTATCTAATCCCTAGGCTGGGACCAACTGTGAGGTGTGGGGCTCCCCCGTCTGGAGGGTCTCAGCTACTGGATCTCATGGAGGCTGCAGCAGAGCAGGAAAACCCAGCCTTGTGTAAGGGTTGCTTGGAGCAGGTAAGGCCAGATCTGCTGGGGGACTGTCCGCTCTGTGGACCTCATTTAACTCAAGGGGCACACTTGGAGGGATCTAAGGCACATGCTACGGCCCAGCTTCACAGCCTTACAAGGAAAGAGTGTGTTTATGCCGTTCCCATGTCTGCTCTGCAGCTGGCTCTGCAGAGGCAGATGGACAGTATTAAACCAGTCCTTCCAAAGACTCCCCAGCCAGGATCAGGCCACACAAAACAAAATGCAGTGGGAGTGGGAAAGAGTAAAGAGGTTCCAGAGATGAGGAAGGGTAGAGTTAGGAGTCCCCAGGATCTGTTATCAGGAAAGAGCCAACAGCCTTTCACAACCACCACACACAGAACAACTAAACATTATCGACAATGAAAATGGGAAACCTGTGGTATTACCACCCTCATTTCCAAATTCTTGATATTGCTAGGACATTTATTATTAACATAGTGCTTCATATTGCTAGGACATTTATTATTAACATAAACTTTCCTGTGTGGAAAAACTTGATTGCAGCCATCCTCTGCTCCCCATATAGTTTAGACTCTCTGATGAAAAATAATTGCTTTGGAGGGGGAGGGGTGCTATGTTTGGACACCTTTAATCAGTGCATCACCTGATAGGACATTTATTAAGGATAAAACATTTCTTTTATCCCAATAGCTGCCTCAGTACTTGTTAAGATGAGGATGGGGGAGGGGAGCGAAAGCCTTTATCGTTTCTTGATCTCGCTAGCAAATTGCCAATTTATGCACAGAATATTACAAATACTGTTGAATTATTTGAGCTCGGAATTAATTTAGAGACTCTGCCCCTTCTTGGAGTGCCCAGGGATTTGGCTTATCTTTATTTGCTGAAGGAACCATGTCACTGAAAGCAGTCCCAGGATTATTTCAAGTGAATGAATAATGAAATTGCCCAGATTTCTAATGGTTTCCAAATTCCATGACTACCCCAGTGCGCACTGGTGGGCTAGCTCATCAGTAGGCGCACAATATGGGTGAAGCCCACCGAAGCCCGGCACAGGAGCTTCTGCACTGAGTAATTAAAGCTAGTGAGGAAAACCCAGTGTCACCTGGGGTTACAGATGCTTTGGAAAATGGAGGAGAGATATTTCATCCTGCAGACAGCGTCATTAGGGCAACACACACAAGATAATCAATTACCAAAAGCAGCCATTTTTTTTTTAAATGATTCTCCACTTGCATGAAACCCTTTAGTCACATCAGAAATCACTGGTCTTGCCAGACACAAGCATATTCCAAACAAGCCAGTAGACCTTCTGGCTTTAAGAGGTGAGGAAATTCAAACTGATAGAGCAGGAATTCAAATGGATGCTCTTTTTGCATTAAGTCTGCTAAGTACCATGGGTAACCATTTAAAAATATTCCACTCACCTACGCTGGTCAACTATATAACCAAACACCACCTTAATTACTTATTTTAGTTTTTGCTAAGCAAAGGGTGTTTATCACAGAAAACTTGAAAAATATAAATGCAAGAATAAAAATAAAATAGATGCTTAATCTGCAAAATCAGAGGCATGGACATTTAATATTCAGAATTATTTTCTCCAGCAATAAATTTTCTACACTCACACATGAGTTTTTTTTTCCCACTCAGCCTATAAGTATTTTGCCAAGTCCTTGGTCACTAAAAATGCACACGTGTGTGTACATATATGTGTGCATAATGTAAATGCAATTTTCTGGCATACAATACTTTCGTGCCATAACATAAAATGTAAGATACTAGGGTCTTTTTAAATTCTCAGAACAGGGACTGGCAAGTGGTCAATAAATACCTCATGAATGGATAAGTTAAACAAACCAATGACTAAATGTTTTTCCTCCCACAAACAATCAAATGATAACCTGTTGTTCTTGTAAAATCTAGTGGATGGAATCTGATGCCTATCATCGTAATTTCTGAGACTTAGAAGATGGAGTCAAACCTAGGGATAGTATGGTACTCATTAGAAATTTGTCAACCTAACACAAACTAGGGTCATCTGAGAGGAGGAACCTTAACTGAGGGATTGCTTTCATCAGACTGCATGTGGGTCATTTTCTTGATTAATGATTGATGCGAGAGGACCCAGCCCTTATTGGTGATGCCACCACTGGGCAGGTAGCACTGGGTGATATAACAAAGCAGGTTGAGCAAACCACGGGGAGCAAGTCAACAAGAAGCTTTTTTCCTATGGCTCCTGCCTCTGATCTGCTTGAGTTCCTGCCCTGACTTCCCTCAGTGATGGACTGTTGTGGTGATATCGTGTTCCCCAATATATCGTGCACCCTAAAAAACTTACCTGGGGTCAGAGAACAGAACAGCCACTGGACAGACACAGAGGCCAGACAGAAAATGGTGCCACACACACCTTTAATCCTAGCATTCCGGATGCAGAGATCCATCTGGATCTCTGTGAGTTCAAAGCCACACTGGAAACAGCCAGGCATGGTGACACAGGCTTTTAATCCCAGGAAGTGATGCCAGGAAGCAGAAAGGTATATAAGGCATGAGGACCAGGAACTAGAGGCTCATTAAGCTTTTGGCTTTTAGCAGCAGTTCAGCTGAGATCCATTCGGATGAGGACACAAAGGCTTCCAGTTTGAGAAAACAAGATCAGTTGAGGAATTGGCAAGGTGAGGTTGGCTGTAGCTTGTTCTGTTTCTTTGATCTTTCAGCGTTCACCCCAATATCTGGCTCCCGAGTTTCTTTTATTAATAAGACTCTGTAAGAGTCATGCTACAGACTGTGGTGGGTACATGTAAACCAGATAAACCCTTTCCTCCTCAAGTTGTTTTTGGTCACGGTAAAAATCATAGCAATAGGAAGTAAACTAGGGTAGAAACTATGCTCACTCTGTTTCATACTCTTAGCCTTCTGTGTCCACAGGTTCCATGCCGGCACATTCAGAGGGCTGAAAATATTTGGCAAAAAAGACTGTGGTGACTGTGATGAACATGTACAGACTTTTCTTCCTTGTCATTGAGCTCCAAACAATGTATTAAAAACTTAGAACAGTAGCTAATTGCAAAGTATTTGCATTGTATTCGGTATGACAGAGATTATATAAACCGCACAAGAAGTTATATGCAAGATCTATGCAGATGCTGCACCCTTTTATGTAAGGGACCTTAGCAGCCGGAAGACTGTGTCTTCTGTGAAATCCAAGCCGACAGTTAATATACTGATCTTTTGTTATTATTTCAAATCAAAACAAATCTTTAAAAGTGGCTGAGTATCTTTTGTGTCTAACAGATATCAGAATGTGAGCTCTGCATGCTCATAAGCCCCACATAGAATATCCCTGATAATTCTGTTGAACTGCCATCTCAAGGCATTAAAATAAAGAGCTGTAAATATCTTCTGATTAAATATTAACCTTAAGATATGAAATGACTGTTCAGAGGTTGCAACTGACTGACTTGCTGTAATGTGCCACTTATGAAATGTGTATCTTAAATCAGCAGTGAAGTGAAACCGACATCATTAACAGCACAAAATCAGGGAGTTTCTATATGCATTATCTTTCCCAGTGTGTTATTAACAGCATGCCCCCCCCTCCAAGTGCTAGATAGTACAACTACCCGGCATTATCCTCTATTACTTTAAAGGCAATTTTATATTTCACATCCAAATTAATGGTTAATCTCTAAAGTCTTATTGCACTTAATTACCTTCCCTTCCCACATCCTCCCTTCTCTCTGCACATCCTTTCCTTAAATGATGCTCAAAAGCTTGTATAATCAGAGATATCACAAAAGTCGTTCAACTGTGGATGCTGATTACACTCAAGGCAGGATCTAGAGGACAAATGCTCAGATTTAAGAGGAAAGAGTCTCCAAGAGACCCACAAAGGTCATCCTGAAGGTCTAGTCAAGAGCAAAAAACGTAAGGACAACTCTACCTCTCACATGCTACACCCCCTTCTATGGTCACTGTGATCCACACACACTCATCAGGGTCTTCTCAGTGCCACCACCAGCACCACATTCCCACACAAAGGGTCTCAGGAGACACCTGTAGCCACAGCTCTCACACACTTAGCCCTGGCTTTTCAGATTCCCACCTCATACCCCTGTGCTTCGTTCTTCAGATCCAAACCCTTGAATGGGGTGGAGAGGTCTGTATTCTTTCCTTGTCCATCAAAGTATGTGTCTGCCACTCAGGCTGCCTGTTCTCTGGCATGAGATAAGACCTAGCATCCTTCAGATGTTCCTTGCCCTCCAAGTCCCTGTTGATACTTTCTCAGCCAGTTGCCCCCAATTTCCAGAGTAGTCACCAGTAGCCACTGACAGTCTCCTCGCCACCATGGTCCTTGGAACTGCTCTGACTCTGCAAGGCTAATACCATGGGCCACAAAATATTAGGGCCCAGTCTTCAAGTGGCTTTAGAGAGCAGGGATGTAAACCCAGACATCTTTGTTTCTTCACCAATAATGAAACTTATGATCTGGTATCCCCAGAATAACTTCCCTATTCACAGTCTGTTTTCCTGTTAAACTATTACCCATTCCCCTGACAGTCACCAGGTTTTTAAGCTCTACTGAATTCTTCCCCCAGCCACACCTTCATTTGAGCAAGAAGCAGACTTAGTCCCCTATCTAATATCCACAGCACTACCTCTTACACACAGCCTGTCTGACTCCTTCATCGCTCCCAGGTCCCTCCACACGCTCAATCCAGTTCTCACTACTTGCTCCATCAGGGAATCTGGAGTTCTGAGTGCTGATTACATGCTGCCTGATCAAAAGAATATCTAGCATCTCTTCCATGTATCCATGGTTCATAAGCTACAAATACCACTTTCACAGCATCTCCGGAACCTTTATCAGTCCGGATGGCATCCCCTGTTAGAGATGCAGAAACTATGGCCAAGGTAGGGGCAACGTTCTACTAGAATGAGTGTCCACATTCAGACTCGATCCAGATCTCTGTGTACAGGTCATGCTCCCTTTCTACCTGTAGTCATTTCATATACTGTGTTCTCTCAAGGTTCATGATGCCAGAAGACTGAAATCATATCTGCTGGGTAGAAATACAGTGTCAAGAGGGCTTTCTTTCCACTAGAGGCTCTAGTAGACATCTGCTCCTGGTGGCTGCAGGTCTGCCTTGACCATTTTTCAGCCTGAATACTCACTATGGGCCCAGGGACCTTCCCTACCCTACCCACAATCCTCTCAGGGACCTTCCCTACCCTACCCACAATCCTCTCAGGGACCTTCCCTACCCTACCCACAATCCTCTCAGGGACCTTCCCTACCCTACCCACAATCCTCTCAGGGACCTTCCCTACCCTACCCACAATCCTTTTAGGGAACCTCACCATCACCACCCCACCTTCTTTCCAGGGAGCCTCCCTACTCCACACCACTGCCCATGGCCTCCTCTGATCTGACCACCTTCCCAAGGACCTGTCCCACCCCACCACCTTCCCAGGGACCCTCCCATCCCACCTCCTCCCTGAGAACCTTCCCACCCCACCACCCTCCCAGAGACCCTCTCCACTCCGCCATCCTTCCAGGGATGCTCCCCACCCTGACCACTTCCTTTCTCACTGCTCAGAACAGATGTATCCTTGCCCCTGCTTTCCTCCAGGCATTACATACCACGCAGGTTGCTCTCTGCTGTTGCTAGAGTTTTCCTGCCTGGCCCACAGTCAGGACAAATCTCTCTCACCCGCCAGTCCCAAGCCGCTCAAACCCGATCAAGTAAACACAGACACTTATATTGGTTTCAAACTGTATGGCCGTGGCAGGCTTCTTGCTAACTGTTCTTACAGCTTAAATTAATCCATTTCTATTAATCTATACCTTGCCACGTGGCTTGTGGCTTACCGGTACTTTACATCTTCCTTATCCTGATGGCGGCTGGCAGTGTCTCCCCTCCAGCTTCCTGTTCTCTCAATTTTCCTCTCTGTTAGTCCCGCCTATACTTCCTGCCTGGCCACTGCCAATCAGTGATTTATTCATTGACCAATCAGCAACACATTTGACATACAGACCATCCCACAGCACTCTGCACACTCTTTCTCCTCTGCCCACCAGAGCTGTCTGTCTGTCCTTCTCTTCAACACTGACAGGACGACTTCAGTGAGCTTTGCTCACAAATGGCGCTCGTTCCTCATCCACCAACTGTGTTACTTTCTCCCCTTGTAATTATTCTACATTTTTGTACTTTGAACTACATTTACCATCTGCTAGCCCAATTACGCAAATGATCCCAATCCTTTTGAATCTGGTTAAATTGTTCGACAGGATTTGCTCATCCTCCCCACCCCCCCACCCCCACTTCTAAAATCATCTGTGAACCTGGATGTGACACAGGAGGGTCATAAATAGACAGAGTGGGGGTGGGGGGTTTTCATGTGTGGAGGATGTCAGGGAGAGGCTGTGAGCACAGGCCCTGCAGGGGAGTGAGTTCTGTTGTCTCTATCCCCAGGAGCCAGGGAGTTAACAGTGTCAATCCAAATGTGCAGGTTCAGCACCTTTGATGTCTCATTTTCTCATGCAACAAAAAGATGGATTCTGCCTTCTCGCCTCCTTGGAAGATTTTTGTGAGGATTAACGAGATGGGTTTGATTAAGCACCTTGGAGAGAAACACTGCATAGATCATTGCATCTGGATGATGTTACACAGTCAGCTGCTATGAAATAGGAAGAACAAGGCTCCCTGTGCAGTGCCCACAGTTTACCTTTCAATCCTCCCCTTGCCTGGATTGGGTCTTCTTTACCCCCAGGCCACTATTTGACCTCTTTGGATTCACTGAACAGTCAGCCAACTACAGCAAGTGCCAGCTGGGGAAAGAGCAGACAGGTGCAGGCTCCTTGTCCTCAGAGGCCTCACAGCTTAGAGGGGAGGTGGAGCAGAGGGGAAGGAAATGGGAAGTCTAGAATGCAGGGAAGGAAGAGGAAGAAGCTACGGGGGAAAGAAGAGCTCCAACTACACCTGACCTTCTTCAGGATACAGCATTCAGGAATGAAGAGTAACTAAACTAGGTCTTCACTAGCAAGCAGGGATGGCCCTGAGAGAAAGAGAATGTCAGGTCGAGTCAAGAAAACATGCAGAGGCCTATGGGATAAGAAGAGAGCAAAGATCTGGAAGGGTTAAGGCTTTTCTGGTTCCCAATAAGCAGAAGCAGAATGGCAGTAAGAGACAACAAAGCCCTCAGTACCCTACCCAGCGGAAGAGCCATAAGGTGGACATCATATTCATCATGATGAAATGTAGTGCAACAGTAAAGAGGGAGCTCCCCATTTTAGGGGACCCTATCCTCTTGTTGCTGGTGATATCACGGCACCAAATGAATGAAAACAGGAAAACAGTGGTCTCTCAGATTTTACTGCTCTCCAGATGATGAAATTGTCTTCTGTTCAGCATCCAGTTCTTTTTTTTTTTTTTTTTTTTTTTGCAAATTTCTTCCTGATTCTAACTGAGAGTTCATGATTGAAATCATGCCAAGACTTTCAGGAATGCTACATCAGTATGACTAGATCACACTAGATATAGATCACTCTACCAGGCACCAGCCTAACCTCCCTGCTCTACACACATCCCTTCATTTCTTCATCCCACAAACATGCACAGCAGCCAACAACACACCGAAGCTCAGACATGGGGTAATGAAGATGATGCTTCTAAGGTGAGCAGCCCCGGATGTAGAAGATCCAGAGTCCACATAACAGGAGGGGGAAGTGGTATGGGATGCTTGCTGGGCTCCTGCTGAGTGAGCAAGCCTTCTGCATACATGGTCTCAATGACTTGTCAGATTCCCCCTGTAGGAGATGATCTCCTGGCATACCCATTTAATACATGACAAAACTGAACTTCCACGTGTTCCAATTTTGCCTACTTATTTAAGCATCCAGAGTTTCTAGTAAAATGCAGAGCCACAATTCCAGCTTACAGCAGTATGAGTCAAAGCCTAGGAGCTGAAGCTCTAGACTGAGCGCCATCAGTCAATGCCACAGCCTGAGCCTCACAGATCCTGGGGTGACAAAGCACAGACAAAGGTCTTCAGAAGATTCTCTAACACAAACCTGCCATAGTACAGAAAGGCAAAAAGAAGTCTGCGTGCACACATAAGGTCGCAAAACAGGCTTACTTCGCACATGGAGGGACTTACCATGCATCCATCCCCATTACCACAGTTCAACAGAAGCAGACCGCTCTCAGGCCTGTAATCATCTGGTTTTTCCATAGGAGGATAGGATTTTATTTAAATAGTCTGAGCCTGGAGACAATCAGCCTGGGCTCACATGCTAACTCTGCCATCATTTGACTATTTGGCAACTTAAACCAATCTCACTGTGCCTCAGGTTCTCCCCCACTTAATAGTAATAGCTATCATAATGATTATTTTGTTCATGTGTGTTCATTGGGGATGCACATATGTACCTAGGTGTACCTGCACATGTATGTGGCAAATATGGAGAGGTCAGGGACTAACATTCGGCGCCATTCTTCAGCCACTGTCCATCCTTTTTGAGAGTGTCTCATTGACCTGGAGCTTATAAAATAATATAGGCTGTCTGGTCAGCCAAGTCCCAAACTCTACCCCCCCACACACTGGCATTATAAGTAACACTGTTTTTGTTGGTTGGTTGGTTGTTTTGCTCCTTGTTTTAACGTAGGTTTTAAGGATTGATCTCATGCCCTTGTACCTGCAAGGCAAGTACTTAACCAACAGAGACGTCTCTCCAGGCCCTATCACACTGCATTTTTGAGTCAATAAAATTACTGAACAGACATGTACCAGTGTCTAGTCCACAGTAAGCACTCGATAAGAGTGGCATTTATGACTAAGATTCTAGCCCTCTCCGTGTATTTATACACACCAGCCAACAATCGGGAGCAGCCCTGTTCTACTCCAGGCTTTGTAAGAAACAAGTCAGACTGGAGTTAAGTTTTCATACCTTGAAATGAACCTCTCTGGAGTCTGACATATTTTCTCAGCCATGCCTATACAGTTCCCTTATCTACCCAATGACTAAATAGCATTTGTTTCATAAAATGATGTTGGGAGCTACTGAGTCTTTTCTCCCTGTGCCCTCTGACTCCATCTTCACAGCAGGGAGGGATTGCCTCTTCAACAATGCCATAGTTTACAAAAGTAAGGAGAGCAGCAATTACCTCAGCTCTTTAAATTCTTGTGGAGGAAAAGCCGCCATGAGGAAGAGATCAGAAAGGGAGCAGGTCCTCCGTCATCTAGACCACTGGGAACCAGGGCTCTGCTCTGGCCAGTTGTCTCAGAATGTCTCAGAATGTCTCAGAATTCATACCACGGCCTATAAGCCAAACCTTGACTGCAACTGAAATCCACCAATCAGGGCTGCCTTCATTTGCATGTCTGGAAGTAAATGACATCAAGTTGTATGCATAATGGTTCACACTGACCATACTGCTCTATAATGGAAACCTGCATGGCTCAGACTTGCGTGATGCCATGCCACTGTGCTCTTCCCAGTCTACTGAGTGAGCCTGTGTTTTCTTCTACTCTGGTAGGAAGGATGAATTCATTCACCAACCCACTAAATCCTCTGGTACAGACCCTACCAGCTGAGTGTGAACTCCATGAAGATGGTGATTATGTCTATTTTGACACATCTCAAAAACCTAGAACTTTTCATTTCAGTGTCTATCTCAAGAGGAAAAAAAAAAGCCTACTTCCACAGAGGAAGCTACAAAGGAGAGAAACTAAGAAAAGCACCTTTTTCAGGCCTCACACATAAGGACTCAAGTCACCTATTGACTAGTAATAATAAATGAAGTGCGAGAAATGTCAAGAAAAGCACAGTGACCTCAGACAAATCACTACCACTGAGGTACTTACTGTCAAGAGCCTGGCTGCAAAATGACAACCACACCACAAATGTCATATACTCAGTAAGCATTCAAAAATACGTTCCCAAATTACGTGTGGCATGAAAATGCTATCACTGTTATCATGTCTGTAAAGACAGAGAAAATGATATTCACTCATTCTTCATGCTCAGCTGTCCAGTACCTGCATTGGGCACTGAAAATAAAAGAGGCGGAGCCATCATCCCCACAGAGTATACTAGTTGGCTGAGAGAGTTTTGGGAAATGGGGTCCAATGAGGACTTCTAGCCAGGTAGTTGGAGAAGCAATGTCAAACACATGGAATTCTGGACCACAAGGGGGAGAAAAAAGGACCTGCAGGGCATTGATATTCCAACTGCACTAGAGAGGCAGCTGAAGCCCAGGCAGATCAAACAACTTGCTGGAAGTTGCAAAACCCACCTCTGAAGCAGGTCTGTTGGGCTGGAATCATGTCACAGGTAACCTTAAGACAACGCAAAGAGAAGGCCTGCTTGTCACCAGAGTGCTCTTATCAACCTTGAGTGCCGTGATTAATACTCTTAGTGGGAACCTCAGGACCCAAGGCCCATGCCTCTGCCCCAGTCACCCACAAAGATAAAGACAGATTACCAAACCCACAGGTTGGAGTGACTCTGTAGTCCAGCCACCAAGAAGGACTGCATTGTTAATTAGCTGGCAAGACCCCATTAGGAATCTTTTCCTTCTTTTCTCCCCCACCCTGTAGTCGGTGGTTTTAGTCACACATCCTTTCAGCCCTCAAGCAGAGCTCTTTATAGGAAACCATTTGCATGTGTAAGAGACTCATTTGCATCTAGTCTCCCTGCTGGGCTGGACTTCCCTTTGTAAGGTATTGAACTTATAATACAAAACATGATCTAGGGAATGAAGAGCTCTTTTGCTGATGAAGTAGCCCCCAACACATCATCTTCCCATCGCTGCCCCCATACAGATTTGGAAAGGAAAGACTCTTTGGAAGCGCTTTCAGATCCTGGAAATATGGCTCCCAAGCCCCAAGACTGACAAGTGATGACAACTTTCCATGCCACCTCAGACAGCAGACAGGACCCAAGTGTAGTAAACCAGGCAGAGGAACTCATGGCTCGCCTTATGTACCAGGCATAAGGTGGGCTCCTGTAAGTTTTCTCTCCCAAGGAGCTCATGGACTAAGTGGCTATGGCGCATCCTAAGAGTGTCTCCTCAGATCCATGTAACTCCTCCAAGTCTACATTCCATCATCTGCAGAGTAAGATAATCCATTTTCATTTACTTTTTGGTGTGACAATTAGATGCAATTATGTATAGAAAACGCTTCATCACCTTGCCCTAGTCCAAGCTTCTCAACGGCAGTAGTCATGGTTTCCATGCTGGTGGTGGTAATGGCGCTAACAGGATAGTAGAAGTACCATCTCCCTGGGGAGGTTGCAGCCACACCAGCGGAAGCGATGAAATAGACAGCCCTATTGAGTCAGTCAGAAGATGGGAGAGAAGTTCTGTCAGAGCAAAGTGGCTGGAAAAGCTTCAGTTGTGCTGGAACGCCACAAAAAGCCAAAGAATGGTGGGTGGGCTACATGCCATTGACAGACAGAGAGCCAGCTTTTATGCCGGGAGTTTTCATTGCATTGGTTCTATCATCTGTTAAACTTTGGCAGTGGTTTTCAAATGAAGAAATCAGGACTCTAATGCGGTTGGATGACTCACTCAAGGTCACATTTGATGAAGTCTGGATTCAAATTCAAGTGTGCCTCGCGCCAAACATGCGGCAGCATAGAAATGATGAGAACAGAAAGCAGAAACCGCTCAGGTATTTTAGGACAGGGACCTCAAAAACACGGCAGTTCTTGTCCTTGACCAGAAGCCAGAAACCCTTGATTCTATTAGGAATCCTGTTCTTGCCGGAGACAAAGAGTTTGGGGGGCTTTGGTTCCTGGTCTTGTCTCCTATTGTCTTTCCTCTGCTTCTACAAACATTAAATGACCACCACTGTACATGGGGATGTGGCCCAAACTGAAAGGCCCCTGGACATCTTAGGTAAGCCAACTGGATTGACCTGCCCACCTCCCCAAGCATACCGCTTCCCAGTTTCTGCTGTGAATCCTATACAAGTCTCTAAACTGACAGTTCTTGGTACCTCATCTCTGGAAACACCCCAACTCTAAGGAGCTCTGCTTGCTTATTACTCTCTCTCTCAATCTCTTACTTAGGACCCTCTGATAAAGCATGTGGAAACTAACCATTCCATGGTCCATGAACTTCATCATTTTTTTGTTTTAATTTTATAATTTAATTTTACATATCAACCACGGATTACCCTGTCCTCCCTCCTCCTGTCCCCCTTCCCCCCCCCCCTCCCTCCAATCCACCCCCCATTCCCACCTCCTCCAAGGCAAGAACTCCCCTGGGGATTCAGCTCAGCCTGGTAGATTCAGTTGAGGCAGGTCCAGTCCCCTCCTCCCTTTACCTAGGCTGAGCAAAGTGTCCCTGCATAGACCCCAGGCTCCAAAAAACCAGCTCATGCACTAGGGACAGGTCCCAGTCCTACTGCCTGGGGGCCTCCTAAATAGTTCAAGCTAATCGACTGTCTCACTGATCCAGTTCCATGGGGGCTCCTCAGTTATTGGTTCATAGTTCATGTGTTTCCACTAGTTTGGCTATTTGTCCCTGTGCTTTTTTCAATCATGGTCTCAATATCTCTTGCTCATACAATCCCTCCTCTCTCTGGCCTATTGGACTCCTGGAGCTCCACCTAGGGCCTGGCCATGGATCTCTGCATCTGCTTCCATCAGTCACTGGATGAGAGTTCTATCACGACAGTTAGGGTGTAGGAACTTCATTTTTTGAAATTATGAGACATGGACCTTGAGCCACTGACTCAGTGGCAACTTTGTGTGACTGGGAGCTTTTGGCACCCTGACTCTGGAATTAACCCACCTGAGGCAAGAAAGCCTCCATCCTTCTCAAGAACCCTCATTTCCCCTCATTTCAAAAGGACAGAAAAAAATGATGGAGATAGGAGAAGAGAGAGAAGCTGTTTACCTAGTTAAAGCCTCACCCCAGCAGGGAAGAAAGGATTCCAGCAGAATTCACAACTATTTCAGGCTTTTCTCTCTTCCCAGTGTAAGCCTGCAATTTACTAAGAATCACACCAGAAACCCCACTTACAAGGAAAGAACACTTACTAATCCCCTTGTTCAAACCCAGGGACTCTTGGTTTCACCTTATCAGATTAAAATTTCACCCAGGGCATCTCTGAAATTACACTATAACCTCACTTATCAGAAGAGAGAAAGAGGAAATGGAAGGAAAGGGTCCTTCGCAGCCTTTTGGGATACAACTTGAGAGCCACCAAAATGCTATCTATGTATGGCTGATGTTAAGACACACTTTATTCTGGGCTAAGACAAACGGCTAAGACAAATGTATGGCTGATGCTAAGAAACAATTTATTTATTGCGACTCACCCTTGAGGGGCCTATACCAACACTTGAGTATGTCTCACTTTGAGTTTTCGTGCCCCCCATCCATAAGACTGCATTCATTTTCTCAGGTATGCTTTTATTCACTCTGAGCCCCTTTCTTAAAATGCTTAACAGAATCCCCAAACCTGATTCAGGAACCCCCATTTGGCTGGAATCCAGGTCTCTACAAGACTAAGGGAATTCTTCAGGCTGCTGAAGGTGAAAGTATACCCCTGTGTTTCTGTCTTGCTGATAAATACCTATCTGGCCTACAGCAAACCGGCCCATTGTAGATATCAGGAAGCAGACTCCCAAGAGAGCCCGGGACCCTTTCAGATTGTAGCCTGAAAGAACACACCTATGCTCCCCAGCTCTTGTGTGTGTGTGTGTGTGTGTGTGTGTGTGTGTGTGTGTGTGTGTGTGTGTGTGATATGTATGTATATGTATGTATACATATATATCTTTTGCAATGTTATATTGTATTTGGTATTTTACCTTACCTTCCCAAGTCAACTGAACATTGAAAAAAAAATAGTTTCCATTTTTCTTTTCTATATATCATGCTATCTATATTTCTTATTTATAGATAATGCCTAAAATAGAATGAATTCAACACACTAAATATTTATTTGGCTTTTTTAATCAATGTGTTTGAAGTGAAAGAATTCTAGGCACATTAATACTTTCATAAACAAAAGACAAAAACGCCCTGTACTTGTAGAACTTGTACTCAAGGACAGGCAGAGAGCCAACAGAAAACACAATAAGGGAAACCTGTGCCTCCTAAGCAGAGAATGGGTGATGGGATGGAACATGACTATAGAACCTGCTTCTGACCCCTTCCCCATCTAGCGATGGTGATAGTTTCTAACTCGAGTTTCACAGCGGCACTGCATTTTCCCTATGCATACCCCTGGAATTGCCTGGGGTATTTCAGCCTTAAAGAGAATGCAATTATGAAATCATCTGTCCCATTTTGCAGAAGGGAAAACTGAGGGGCACAGGTGTCATGTACTTTAAATAAGATTGAGCCCCTGGAAGGAGGACAAGGGTGGTTTACAGACATCCCCATCCCTCAACCCTCTTTCTGGGCATTCATTCTTGAGGGATGAATTCTCCACTAGCCAAGGTAGAAAAAGCTTAGTTTCAGTTTGTCAATTCTCGTTGAGGCCTTGGACTTAGCATGCCTTCTGATCTTCCACATGGTGCCTATAGAAACAGCTCAGCTGTCACTATCAACAAGTCACCTTAGTAACAGAAAGTCAACTGCTAACCTATGTGTATTTCTTCTTCCAGTTGCCAAGAAATTTTTCCCTAACCCCATTGGCTTCTCAGAACAACCATTAGAACATGAGACTCATACATGCTTTTCATTTTGTAGACGGGGAAACAGACCAGAGAGAGGAGGAGAGTGGCCAGAGTTCATGTAAACAGTTAATGGTGGAGTTAGTAAGAAGGTACTGGAGGAAACCAGTGGGTATCCTCCTTCTCTGAGCCACTCCCAAGGCCTCCAGGGACCATGTAAGTGCTCCAAAAGGCTCATTCTCTGCCTCTTATACCGTCTCGTCTCCTGGTCTCGTCTCCTGTGAGTCAGCACAGCCAATACACCTCTGATTTCCATGCACCTGAGTTGTGCAGGATGTGTGTTCTTGTATGAAAGCCTGTAAAAATCTATTTATGGACCTAATTGTCAGTTCTCATGAGTGACAGGCATACAGTGCTTTGACTACTCAACCTAATGTGTCTGTTTCTGACATTTTAAATAGAACACTCTCTTTCCCCACTCCCTGCTCTTTTAGGAAATAATTTGAGCTAGCAGGTATTTTTATAATCATATATCTTTAATTATATCTACACAACTGTCAGAGATTAATGATTTCCTCAATCTGGCTCTTCTTACAGGAAAATTCAGAACTCACGAAACACGAAAAAATCCTGAGATGGCTGCTGTCAGTAACAAAGACATTTCTGGGCAAGGTGGTTTGGCTTTAGTCAAGTTTGAGTTCTCATTGCAGATTAATTTCGTATGACATTTCAATGAATTATTGAAAATGCAGCACTCGTGTGGATGGTAAACATAACTAGATCTATACATGTAAACCAATAAGAAGGCATGTGACAGCCGGTAAGCAAGCTGCGGTGTAACTAGTCCCCAGTCCCCAGAGAAATCAGCAACAATAGGGCCTGCATGGTATGTGTGCACTTTGACCCCCAAAGCAAATGTTACCTTCTTGTGTAAACAGACTCAATCCAGGAGCACAGGGTCAGCGAAGATTTCAGAAAGAATTCCGTCTACCTCTCTTGCTTGGTGCCACAATTCCCACTGCAGTAAAACTCATTGAAAGACTACTGTAGAGTACCATGTATAAGGCAGCCCAGGGGCACTTGCTAAGGCAGAGGCCATGGACCCAAGGGTCTGCCAATAAATACAGAGGGACTAAAAAAAAAGAGTAAAGAATTGCAAACAGTTGAAGAAAGACATGGAGCGGTTTCTGCAGGCTGCCACAGGAGGAGGGGATCCAAGTCCTTAGCTAACTAGGCACGTGTTATGGGTAAGTTAATTTCTCTTTCATCCCCAGTGAGATGGGATTCATATTTACCCCTGTGAGCATCACATTAGATCTGGCTTTGTTTCCTATAGCTGCCTCACCCCTCTTTGCTCCACTTCCAGAAACCTGCATTCCAACATTCCCAATTTCCTCCCATGCCCCTGAAACACTTGATTCCTAAGTCTCAATACTTAAGGCTTCTCAGGAGGCATGAGGTATGCCATCCCTTTGTTGCCACTGACTCTCAAGAACTAGTGTGGTGATGTATTGTCTCCCCCAATATACTGTGTCTCTCAATAAAATTTACCTAAGAATCAGAGTAAAAAGCCAGCCACTATATAGAAGTCAGGCAAATGATAGCACACGCCTTTAATCCTATCACTTGGCAGGCAGGGATTTGTCTGGATCTCTGTGAGTTCAAGGCCACACTGGGAACAGAGCCAGGCATGGTGGCAGACGCCTTAAATTCCAACACAAGCTAACCATGGAGGTCTGTACAGACAGACAGGAAGGACAGAGCTGGGCAGGAAGAGGAAGTGATGTAATTGGACAGAGAGAGCAAATCAGATGGCAGAACAGCAAGGCATATAGGCGTGGGTAGACAGGAAGTAGCTCGCTTTTGGAAGCTGCGGAGTTGGTTTGAGGTGAGGTTAGCTATGGCTTTCCCTATTTCCCTGATCTCTCAGGTTTTCATCCCTATATCTGGCTCCATGTTTTCTATTTAATAAGACGGATTAGAAATTCGTCTACACTAGTGCCCACACCATTTCCTTGGGAAGCCTCCACCAATCACCCAGCTGCATTTGTAAATCCCCAGATCCCTGAAAAATTTCCTCACAAAGGTGTTTATCACACTGAATTATAATAGTTGTGCTGTCTAGTGTCTTAGGAAAGTGACATATTTTATATCCACAGGACCTAGCTAAGTAACTGGCCCCTGTCAGAATATTTGCTGAAACAAATGAAAGTGAGTGGATAGAAATGTGATCAATGACAGGCAATGTGAATCCATACTTTGTGAACTGTAATAGAAGAAGCCACCATTCAATGAATGGCCCCCTGTCCAGAGGCTCAAGGGCATTCTCCTAACTGTCTACCTCCACATGATTACAAAATAACCACAGCCTATAAGAAGAAAGCATATGGCTCAAATGTCCAGTAACCCAATCTGGTGTCAATGACAGACATTATTAGCTCTTTAGAGAATGAAGCCTTTCTAGGGCTAAGTAATGGCCCTTGAAAAATACTGAAGATTCACATTTGAAAAAACTGTCAAAAATCAGGATCTTCAGATCATTCTTTATTATTCAGTAGGCCTGAAATCCGTTGGAATGTACACCCTCAGAGACACCCAGGAGAAGATGACTCAAAGGCAGTCGAAGGCTAAGGGGTGGCAGCAGTCACCATAGGCTGAGGAAGACAAGGACAGATCCTCCCCCTGGGCTGTCACCTGGACAGCACCCTTGCCAGGACCTTTAAGGCTCCAGATCTGCGTTGTTCTGAGTGAGCAAGCCTATGGCCATGTGTTATAGCAGCCTTCGGAAACAAGGACTGGGTTAAGAGAGTTTTCTCTAAGGTGTCTAGCCATTCAAGAGCAGGGATGAGACTTAGATCTGAATACCTCTTTTCCCCAAGCCTTGGGCTTTCTGTGGTGTGATGACTTCTCCCAGGGGCAGGCAGCCTCTGGAGGAAGATGGACTGTCCAGCACCGTGTGTGTGTCCCAGCTTCTGACACAAACCTACCTGTGGATTTTTTTAATAGCAGCTTCAGGTGACCATGAAACACAGTGCTGAGATGCCCTGTGAGAGCCCCACTCTGGAGCATGCCTCATGTAACCAAGAGGGAACATAGGAAAAAAATGAAGCCGATCCAAAGGGAAAATCCAAATGCTGCCTTTTCCTCCGGCATTCCAAGCTCCCCACACTGCTGCATGGTAGGGAGTGGGGGGTTGGGAAACAATTAAACATAAGAGTGGGCTTTAACTACCTCCATTCCAACTCCCAATGGGGTTTGTTAAATCATTTATAATTCCACAAAGCTGGAGTAAATATTTAATATTTGATTCCTAATCCATAAATATTTACACACTGGGATTTCTCCATGTTCAACAAGCCCACCAGAGGGTTTGTACTTTTAGCAAGTGTGACTAATGAAACCTTGTGATTCCTGCCTCTAAGCAAGAGCATCTGGCTCCAGGAACCATGGCAGAGGGAACCATCTGTGTTCACCCAGAGTGGGCCATGATCAGGGACATGGCCAAGGATCCAGCTTTGGGCAACCACTCTGGGGAAGAAGGAAAGACAAGGAGAAAGAAAGCAAAGACAAAACCCCTGCTGCAGCTGCTGAGGAAGAGGAGGAAGTGGCAGCCACACAAGGTGCACATCCCAGGGGCGGCTGTGACATTTCTCACTTGTTCAAGTCAGGGCAATTAACATTTCACAGGCATGTGCCCTGTAAAAGCACTGGTAGAACAGCACCAGGAAACCCATGCTTTGAGGAGTGTTGGGATGATGTTGATAGAGTCCTCTAACTTTGCTAAACCATTCTGTCAAGAAACAGTTGGTTAAAATTTACTCACTTCATTAAGTGGGTGGCTTCTAGCTAGGAGGCGAAAAATAAAAAGATCAGGTTCCTTTCTCAAGAAGCAAATGGCTTTCTGAATGTAATAAAACGGGAGCCTTCACTCCTAGATCTACTGTGCAACCTTGCTCTCTGCTGGAGTCCACACACCTAGAGTCTAATTCTAAATCCAGATTGGGGGCACGGTAAGGGGCTCTGTGGGCTATGGAGTTTCTCCAAAGTTCTGGCGCTTGGACACTGTGGGGCTAGGTTTCAAACACAGAGGATCCATCCACCAAGACCCAGTCAGGGAAAATGAACACTGGCCTGTTATTTAAAGAGGGAATATAATGCAGGGAGCCTTCACAATGGTGTGGAAGAAGCTGAAAAGCCAGGGAAGGAGGAAGTGAGCCAAGGATTAGTGAGAGCAGGAAGCTGCTACTAGCCAGAGGATTAGACCAACAAAAGGAGTGAGTGCCCTGACCAAAGCTAAGCCAAGAGATGGGCCTGGGAGATGGCTGGAATTCTGCTGGGCCAAAGGAGCTCTCTGCCAGCGCAGTGTGACAGAGGAGATTCAGTGGCTACCAGAATGAGGAGAGGTAACTGGTTTCTCCTTTTGCCGTGCCTTAAGTCCTCCACCATGACCTCCCATTGGATGGGAGAATCCCAAGTCTGTCCCGAGAAGAGCATAGAGAACTATGGGCATTTGTTCCCTCGTCCCCCCCACCTCCGTCAGTGAAGAAGGAATCTGAGAGCAAAGACAAATGGCAGGTACTCCTGGTCTAGTCTACCTCTAGGCCTGCCCTTGCTGCCAGAGGAAGCCAGCCTATCAGAAAAAGCTTGAAGGCATGACCACTCCCCACCCCCACACCCCAGTGCTCCCAGGGGACAGCTATCCCTTGTGCCGGTTTTTAAAGAGCAATGGAGCCATCATCTCTGTTTGGCTCACTCAGAATGCTGACAGGAGAGTCAGAACCACATCTATTGGGGTGTTCTGTTCTCTCAGAGGTCCTACAGGTGTGCCAGAGGGCAGTGCTCTCGTTACACCCAGCACATGAACAGGTCTTCTTCCACGTCACAGTGCAGAATCTAACCCCTGCCTGTGCTCCTTCTGGAATATTCCCCTTTCCCTCTCAGCCTGAGATGTCCAGCTCTTTCTAATGCCAGGAGGCTATGTTCTGTCGACCCGGAGGAGATCAGGGTAAGAAGTAGAGGGCCTGCGGGGAGCGGAACCAGCGAGACGACGCTTACTGCCTGGTAATTCTCCGTAAATCACCTATGGTGACAGGCTGCAGACAATCATTTCTTGTGACCGAGACAAGATCAAAGGATTAAGGTTTTTATTTATTTATTTTTGGTAAAGCGGGCTTGGGTTAGGTCATGAGAATCCTAAAAGTCAATCTGAAAAGAATAGCTTGCCACGTGAAAGTCAGATAATGTAGCCCAAGGTCTCTCAGAAAACTTGAAGCCTTTTCAGGGAGAATGGCAGATGAAATCGGGGACATTGCGTCTGCCTAGGAAAGCCTGTCACAGCCCCTTTTCCTGCACTCAATCTCTGGTTACTGGGCTGCCACAGCCTGGGCCTTACAAGTATTCCAATAGCGATGACATCATCTACCTCTTACTGAGCCCTGAGCCAGATGCTCACATGCTCTGAGTAAGAACCTTGTACATAGACAAAGGGGGTTCCATTTTATCAATAAGGAAATTGAGATGTATCAAACAACTTACTTTTTGGTTATTAATACAAGTTGTTCGAATGTTTGCTGCTTACTTATATCTGCCCTTCACTACATGCATCAGACCTGAGTTTAAAACCATACAAGGAAGGACGAGAGTCAGAGAGACGAAGGAAATCATCTTTAGAAATACAGAAGCAAAGCTCAAGGCTGGGTCCTCTCCTGCTAGCCCTCTAGAGGCTGTTCATCACTGTTCACTCCCTCATCCTTCAAATACTGACTAGGCCTCTACAATGTGCCAGGTCCTGCAGAGAAAACACCTGTGTCCCCACTGAGCATTCTGGCATGTGGCTTTGCAGTACACTGAGCTGCCATGAGCCCCAGGCAGCTTGTGTGGCCCCAGCACTGGGCTCCTCCATGCAAAGATGAGGAGGATTCACACTCAGCCCATTGGAATGACATTGCCTATGCTGTCTTGGCCACTCAGAGCACCTTCTGGAATCTGCAGGGTCTGAGGCAGGGTAGGTGGTAGGTATCATTTTGTATGGAGCTTCCAAAGTCTTTTATCCAAGAATCTTCAGATCAGCCACCTGAAGGGAACTAACTATAAGTCGGTGAAAGGTGCCTTGAAATGCCTCAGCTAGCCATTCTCTAGAAAGAGTGAGGCTGATACCACCCCCTTAGCTTAACCAGCTCAAAAGATGCTGTCCAAAGTGCTGAGTGAACAGGTGCCAGCTCAGCTCATTAAGTCCCCAAAGTTTTCATTGTTTCTAAGCTAATTTGCATTAACATATTGGGCACTGGACAGCTATTAAGTGGTTAGCTGCTGCAGCTCCTGAAGGAGTTTGAGATCAAAGATGTATCACATGAGTGTACATGAAAGCCACTGTGGGAGCTCACTTCTGCCCACACTTTGAAGGGGGAAAAACAACTGCTTTTTTGGCATGATGATTACTTCCTATTGCTACCAGGAAGTGCTTCTCACTGCCTCGGGAACTATTATTCCATCTGGGTGGCACTCTGTTCTGGAAATGGTTACTGGGGACCCACTCTGCGGCAGCTTTAGGCTGTACGGGCAGGGTCAGGTTTGGAGGGAGGCAGATAGAGGACTGAGCATAGCACAGCAGAGAACTGAAGCAAAAAGGTGGTCAACGGCTCCTCCTCTAACCGGCTCCAGTTTATCTCTCCAGTGTCACTCACTGATCCTCAGAACATTGTACCACCCCACCGAGCCTTGACATGGCCATCCTTTGGAGTCACACAGCCGCTTAGAACAGGATCGCCGCTTCCCCTCCCTGTCCCCGCCCCACCTCCATCCTTCCTTTTCTTACCTCTTTAACCATATCTTCCCAGAATCTAGATAGCCCAGGCACTGTTTGGCTACTCTAGGAAGGCTTCCTGGCAGAAGTGGTTTCCAGCCTGGATTCTCTCAGTTAGCTGTGTCTATATAGAGTCTGTACCACTGCTTTGCATCCTTCCCCTTCCCTGAGTCACCCATAGGGTGGCCAAAAGTAACTACTCTCTCCCTTTGCAAACCTAACTCTTTTTTTTTGTTGTTGTTGTTGGTGGTGGTGGTGGTTTTTCGAGACAGGGTTTCTCTGTAGTTTTGCGCCTTTCCTGGAACTCACTTTGTAGACCAGGCTGGCCTCGAACTCACAGAGATCCTCCTGCCTCTGCATCCCGAGTGCTGGGATTAAAGGCGTGTGCCACCACCACCCGGCTGCAAACCTAACTCTTAACTGGACAAGAGGCAGTCACTGGTAGAGACAGGATGAAATTTACAGACATTGTCTCTCCTGAATCTAGAATTGGGATCTTCAGCTTAGTCTTGGGTGGGAGCTGCAATAGGGTAAATGTTGCAGCTGGCTGTGAGCACAGGGACAGAGGCAGGCCTGAATGCAGACAGAAAAAGTGAAAGCAGAGTCTGAGAAGACATGAGGCATGTCCAGATGACGCTGGAGGGAGGAAAATGCCTTACTTTCCCCAGCAGGGCTCCAGGCCCACCAAGTGGAGGTGAAGACCTGCAGATCGCTTGCTTCTTTCCTGAATGAGTTCTATTCCAAGCACATGTGTGGCTCCCAAGGAGGAAGGACAGTCTGCAGCAGCCTGAGTAGCATGATGTCCTGGAGAGCTAAGCTGGAACATCCCAGGAGGCAGAGACAGTGCATATGGTATCTCCACAAGTCCCACCCTAGCAAGAGCCAGACAGTGATGGTTTGCACACAGTGGCTTGCACACTCAACCCTTAAAGACATTGTCGTCCCAGATCAGTGACTCTACATGGGCTTCATCCTTCTTCCTATCATGTGTACACACATATGTAGATGATGCCCTTGGTTCTCAGTCATCTTTGGCAAGAGGATCTTATAAGCTTCACTTCACACATTAGCAAACAGAGATGTAGAGGATCTGGTATTCTTCAGAGTCACGGTGCTTACAAAATAAATGGAAGATGTGACTGACGGACGTGGGAGCCTGAAGACAGTAGCACCGTCACTGGGTTGCCTTCTGAAGACAATGTGGCTCGTTGTGGGCAGCGACTGAGTAGAATATATTTAACAAGGTCTTATACACCACTAACAGAGCAAAGGATGCTCAGATCATGTGACTTTGCATAGATGCTGGTGGGGCAGGAGTTTTGGGTTTGTTTCTGACAAGGACAGAGGTGTAAGAACAACACTGGGGCTTCCTGCTTGGGCAGTCAGCAGTAACTTCTTTCTGCCCCTCTCTCATTCTCCAGCTCTTGCAGACCACGAAAGGGCTAAACTGTGCCAGAAATTACTGGACTAACTTGCCGGAGCACTTGGTAACCCAGTTTCCACTAGCACCACATTTGACACCTAGTGCCCACCTTTGCCTCTGAGGCAACAGGTGACTTGTGGAAAGCCATTGGTACAGTTAATCTGTCTGTGGTGGGAGAAAGGTGAGAAGCTGGGGGGTGTCTCATAGCAATCCCTAGTATTTGGGTAGAGCATGAATCCTTTTGCTGCATATCGCAGGAATCTTTTTGTTGCCATGTGGCCCACACACATGCATCCTACAGCTATCCTACCGCACAGAAAGAACTCGCTGCCCCTAGATATCTACTACCACAGCTGCTCCAGCACCGCATTTCCTGAGACCACTCCTTGCCACGGACAGAGCAATGTCGCATGGTCAGGCCCTTTCCTGGGAGGTGAGCACTACTCTAGTGAGTGATTTTGGCTCGAAGACTCACCAACAGTCTTGCTGGAATTTCCCTGGCATTACAGGGAAAGCTCTCAGGGGATCACCCAATTGATCTCCCTCCCCACTTCCCTTCCTTCCTTCGCTCTCCTTTACCCAGAGCAAACCTGCATTGTGATCGAATGACTCCCTCTTCGTTTTTTCCCATCAGCCTGAGCAAGGTTGCTTGGCTCCCCATGTCCTTACTTCCTGTGTCTGAAGGGAATCTCCCCAGTCCTTAGCTGCCCCTTCTGCCTTTGACATTGGAGGCTGCTGAGTAAAAACTGAACAGAGAGGAGACTCTAGCTTATGCTTTAGGTGGAGAAGTCTGATACAATAGATGCAAAGATGCAGAGGGATCTCCCTTTAAATGCAGGTCTTCAAGATGCAAACTTTATCCCATTAATTTTCATTTCTAAAGGTCCTGGCACCACAGGCATTTTCTGAAATGGACCAACCTCTGCAACCAGCTTCAGAAGGATTTCAGAGATGATTTCACCCATTGCAATGGATAATCCTTCAGCTCTGAAATGGAAGATCATAATAATGCTTTGCCAATCTACTCTGATCCCAGAGAAAATGGACCGATAAATGAAGATGATTTCAAGGTTTAAAGCTGCCTCTTCTAACCCAATCTGCTAAAAATTAAAACTCAGCAAGGCATAGTGAGAAGACTTTTCAGCTTGTCATTTTTATGAAACAGAGAAACCATACAGACCCCAAATCCTCTCCCTGCAAATGAAAACAAGCTGCTGTGGTCAACGATGTTTTGAGGCAAAAGCAAAAGCCCTACCCTCCTTGACCTTCAGCTCTCAATAATTGACTGTCGCCTCCCATGAATTTCAACCCCTTTTATAAAAACAACCAACATGATTATGTTACTTGAGTTCAGGGGAGAAACCCATAGAATAGAGTCCGGTGCATAATAAACATTTAATAAATATCAAACATGATATGAGTGCCACATTGTATTTTTGTGAAGACTAACCAAGATACTGAAAGCTGGTACTTTCCTGGCACTTCCTGGATATTTATTTCTTATGAATCTAATCCATGGCTTTAAAACACTTTCAAATAAAGTGACTAATGCAAGTTTCTTCTTTAGGGCATAAACAGGGGGAAGAGGGGAGTAGGAAGAGGGGACTAACAATTAAGTGAGGCCTGGGATTGGGTGTTTGTCCACAGTTCCTTCCAACTGAGATCTATGTTTTGTTTCATTTAAAGCAGTTCTGATCTTTCTGGTGTAATATGCATGCACAGAGAGGGGTGAAGGAGGGAGGGAGGGAGGGAGAATATAAAACTATACACCCATAGGCCCTGATGGATACCAAGGACAGAAAATTTCCAGTAGACCTGGTCTATAAATTGTCATTTAAATTTGCAATTTAAAAACACTGTCTGACTTTTTGATTTAGCTGACTGTATATGAGGCAAATAATGGAATCCTAATAAGCAATGTTTAAATGACATCTCCAGTCTCCCAGACAGAGAGGGTGAGAGTAGAATTCTAAGAAGAGAAAATAAATCTACTAAGAATAGGAAAGAAGACCAGAACTAAATAGTTGCACTAATCACTTGATGACAGATATCAAGAAAATGTATTTTTGGGTGTTTAAAATTCGAATCCCTGAGAGGCGAAGGATAGGTTATCAGCTAAAACCCCCTAAAGACATTGTAAGGAAACAAAAGTAAGCTCAATTTTTACATTTCATCACATTAAAATAGATGAACCAAAAAATCAAGGCACGAAGACAGCACATTAAAGTTGATAAGCTGGGGTTAGAAGATTTGAACTGCATAAAGCACTCCATCTCCCAGGCATCCACTGGTGAATCTTAATGCCAGCATCCTCCTAGAGTAGTGGGTCCAGCTAAGGGGCACCCAGCCCAGAGATGCTTTCTTCTCCTCGAAGGAAAACCAGTTATAGCCTCCCAGCCACAACACACAGTCCTCACTGAATCAACTCAAGGATACAAAGAGACGTGAACTATCAACTAATAAAAACAGTTCCACATACCACACACCTGGAGGAATGTTCAGTAAATCTCAGAATGGACCAGTGAAAAATGGCAACATTGGTACAAAGGTAAGGATGGTCTTTTTGTGCAAAAAAAAAATATTAAAGAAAATTACATCACTTACCATGTTTAAAAATAATAATCATATTTTTTAATTGTAGGGGAATAGCTTACCTGAGGAAGTTTAGTGAAGAATAACACACAGCAGGATTTGATTGCACATGTTTGCATGAATCTGTGCACATATGCACGTACAGGAAAAAGCATCCGAAGGAAATACACTTGAGTGTTAACTGTGCTCGAGGAAAGAAAGGTGGGGGCTACAGACTCTCCCCAGAACACTTGAGGCAGCCATTAAAATTGATCTGCATTGGCAAATTATACAAAATCTATTTGTAATCTATGGCTTTGAGAACAGGAGGGGAAACCACAACAATCATTATTTCAAAACATCAAAGAAAAACTAATCGAATATAAATGACTGATTCTGGGAAAATATAAGCCAAAGGCCAAAGAATTGCCTATATAGTGAAGGCTAGTCTATTGTTCAACAGATGTGTAATGAATGTATACTGTGTACCAGGCCCCGTGCATAATACTAGATGTATAAAATATACTAACTTCAAGGCATGTTATGCTGAAGGAAAGAGAACAGTTACTTTTTGAGGAGATGTCTGATCTGCTGGTCTTTCTGTCTCTGGGGAAAAAGTGGGCTTTGCTGTTTACAGGTGGCCACATAAAGGCTGTAAAAAGTAATGGGTGGACAATGTCTGTGGAACGGAAGCATTTCACAAAGCATTGCCTAACAGCACTCTAAACCCCAAGGACCTTGACATAAATCTCCTAATCCCTGGGGAGCCCTTGGCTTATTGGTTCCTTCTGCTGTGATTTCAGCTAACTGTAAGTAACTACAACCGCCTCACAGTTTTGCACCTTACATAGCACATCTTTAAGATCCATGAGTCCAAGATCTGTTCACACTCTTCTGTGGCCATCATTCTACCAGGCTTAAAAAACAACAACAAAAGTGGGCATGGGAAACAAGTGAAAAGAATGGAAGGAAACAAAAGGCTAGAGGGAGGATAGAGGAGTTAAGGACCTCATGTAGCCCTTGCCTTTAACAGAGTCAATGTCTGCAATTCTTGAATCAACTAATCTTTCTGGATCACCTCTTCCAGATGTACCCAACCTG
This sequence comes from Peromyscus californicus insignis, assembly GCF_007827085.1. Taxonomy (NCBI): domain Eukaryota; kingdom Metazoa; phylum Chordata; class Mammalia; order Rodentia; family Cricetidae; genus Peromyscus; species Peromyscus californicus. The sequence goes on from NW_026294573.1 coordinate 47,242,404, forward strand.
ATGCCTGTAGGGCCCATGTGTTCCAGGACAACTATGAATGTAGTAGATGGCAATTTGTGGGTGGCAATGTTATGTCACGATTTCAAAAAGTTGGACAGCCCTGCTCTGTGTAAACAGCTGAATTAGGGTCCCTTCCACTCTCTACACATACTCATCTGCTCCATAACCCATGATTCTGAATCCCAGGAGGTTCTTCACTAGAAGACACTATGGTCAACAAAACATGGGAAGAATGCCAACTGCTCAGGTTCAAATCACAACTTCTAGCTTCTGGCCGTGGGCCAGGGTTGCCGAATCTCTATGACTTTTACAGCTTCAACATAGGGGTACAAATTGTGAAAATAAAATTGAAAAAAACATTCAAAATGATTTGTACATTTGTCTTCTTCCTGCAACTAGTTTTATTTCTGACCAGCCTATATCATGTACTTTCTACTAGTTAAGCACAGCACTGACCTTAATAAAAGCCATCAGATACCAACTCAAACAGTAGAACAAATCTCACAGATCCTCATGAAGCAAGGGCTAAAAGAGACCTTAGTGAGTAGCATGCTTTGGACCTGCTATCACACATCAAGCTGCCTTTTCTAAATCCAACCCCATTCCAGCACTCATGTTATCCATCACCACCTCAGTACAATGCCCCATGTCTTTAACACACAGTCTGTACTGCTGTTAATAAGGGGTATAGGGATGATCATCTTCCCAATGATAGAGGTCCTGATCCTTTTTAGGATCACATAATAAGAACATTTTTCATTGTTGGAGATAATTCCCCTTCCCATGCACATTTGTCAAAGGCAGTTTCCAACAGTACCGTACATCATCCTGAAATACATGATAAGATTCAGGTCTGCTATTCATCATCTGCTGGGCTCCGTCCAATGTGAGTTCCTGCGTGGCTTTTCTTGCCTCTGATTTAACAATTAGTATGCAAGTTCTCCCTAGAGCAGTATGACCAACTGAAGGGGGTAAAAGACTCAAATAATGGTACTCCCAAATTGGAAGGAAGAAATCCATGATGACAAATAGGTTCTTTATAAAGGTAAACAGAATCTAAAGTTAGAAAGATGACTGCTTTCCAGGTACATGTTGGGTTACCTTGAACATATCCTCAGTTTAGAAGCATAGGCTTCCTCGTCTGGAAAATAATGCTATGAAACCTACAACTCCCCTTTGAAGCTTTTTAAAGGTGAGATTTCCTTTTAGGTTTTTTGTGATATGTATGGGTGCTTTCCTAAAAGTATGTATGTGTGCCACATGCATACCTGGTGCCTGTGGCGGCCAGAAGGTGGCAGTGGATCCTCTGCAACTAGACTTATGTTTGTGAGCCACAATTTGTGTGCTGGGAATGGAACTTGGCTTTTCTGAAAGAATGGAAAGTATGCTTAACCACAGAGCCATCTCTCCAGCTCTTCTTGTGAAGATAAAAATGTAAGTTCTTATATTCTCTGCCAGGTTGTTCTTACATTGTTCTTATATTCTCTGCCAGGTAGTCACATTGTTAATGCTGTCTCCCATTTCTTCCTTTGAGTCTTGTCCTCCTACTATTAAGGAGATATAATTACTGAGAAGACAAAGTACAGGCCATCAAATCCTGTCTTAACACATAATCTAGCAGGACAGGAAGGTGTGCAGGTGTGATCTTAAACAAAGAAGGAGTTCTGAGAGTCACAGAGCAAGGAAGGCTTACTACCATCAGTGAAGAAACACACTGAAGCCGGGCGGTGGTGGCGCACGCCTTTAATCCCAGCACTCGGGAGGCAGAGCCAGGCGGATCTCTGTGAGTTCGAGGCCAGCCTGGGCTACCAAGTGAGTTCCAGGAAAGGCGCAAAGCTACACAGAGAAACCCTGTCTCGAAAAACCAAAAAAAAAAAGAAACACACTGAAGAGCTTCATGGCAATGTAAAACGAGGTCTATCTCAAAAGATCAGGTAGGCAAAGGCAGGCGGAAAGGGGACAAGAGAACTCCATCCAGATTGAGAGAAAAGAGGATGCAAGTTTATGCATGTTCAAGGAGAGCCAGGCAGCTGGGTGTATCAGAATGTGAGAGATGCTCTCAGAGCCCATGCAACAGTGCTGTGTTGATGAGGGCAGCAGAATTGCAGGGTGGGTCAAGGACGGGGCTTTGACTTCTTGAGTTGACTATGTCTTACCTCTCTAACATCCATTGCTATCTCTGAGATTGTTAAAACAACAGCAGCAACAACAACAAATAAACCCAGCTACCTGGAAGGGGTATTCTGAGCAAAATATACATCTATGGTTTTAGAGCATAGCCTGATGTCTATAACCACTGACATGTATTAGTTATACTCATCACTAATATCTTCATTATCTCTTTTGGAATAGAGATGGATACCCACTGGGAGATTAACCTGGCTGATAGCATTCACAAATTTGGAGAGCTTGCATAATTCCCTGGTCTCCAGGTTTTGGAGTGCTTGTCTGAAATTAAATTCTAGAAACAATGCTTTCTCTTAATATAAAGTACATTTCAACTTCTGCAGTAAAAGTCTTTCAAGTTTACCTACTCTTTACCTTTTCACGTCTGTAAAATAAAGAGGAAGTGATCTTCTTCACACTATGACAATGTTGACCTTATCAATCAAGTGAAGCCTTGCATGGGTCAGCCATCCTTTAGCTAAAGATAAGGTGCTTCAGTGTCTATCTACACCATATGGCACAGCCATTATTCTTTGCTTATGCCAAGGCTGAGGCTGCCTTAGTATAAGATACCACTGAAAACTGTAGGAAAGTGCCTTCCTTGTGCTTGCTTTCAGTAAGAGGACAAATCATTCTCCAGAGAACAGTTCAGTCCCATGTTAGCATGTAGACAGACCCCAGGGGTCTATTAGACTGAGGTGCATGTAGCTCTATCTGTTTATAAGTTACATGGGCTCAGGTAAGAAGTTCATCTCTCTGAAGCTTAGCTGCCTCTCTTAAGATGGGAATATGAGGGTATAGGCTCTTTTCAAGTATAAATAGAGAAAACATAGCCACATTACCAACAGGCATCAGTTCCCTTTCACTGATATCCCCACCACCACCACCACCACCTTTGACCTACTTGGTGCTCTCCTGACAGGCTATATACACAAACTTAGGATTGCAGTAGGTGTCCTTTGACCAAGCTATAAGATGTGTTGTAGAAGAAGAGATTTCTGAAATCTCAGCACACCTGGACACATCTGCTCAACAAACTCACAGAAATAACAAAATGCCATGCTCTGGGCCATTTGTTGATTCTGTGCAAAGCACACACTCTCCAGCTCTGAGAAGGCGCATACACTTAACCTGACTCAGCGCTCCCCAGGACTTAAAGGGCGAATGTGAAGGGCTTTGTTCTTCCAAACATCAAAATTCAGGCCCAGCCACTGCCAGAGGCAGCACACTGAGCTTAATGAAGCAGTGGGATGAACTAATACGGCAAATCGTATAGCTCTTACAACCAATATGGCCCACATCATGCTAAATTACGGCACCAGACATGATTGGACACACATCCAGACAGGAGAAGCAGCTCTTGGAATGGCAAGAATTTTGAATGCCACATAACAAGAACGTCAGGGGGCCAAGTTCTCATGGGAGATGTTTGTATTGCTCTTGTTTTATTTTTCTTTCTCCTCATGTAAATCCTTCCCCTGAATACTTTATAAAAATTTACTAAGCATTTACTGAGCCTATGCCATGTGCCAAGAGCTGTGTGACGAACCTACAGCTAATAGCAGAGACTGAGAAGTAGTCGAAAGATGACTGAAGAATTGCGGCCAACGTGAGGACCTGAGTGGGTCTGGGTACTGTGGGACTTAGCCAAACCTAGGTGGCACATGAGCCCTAAGGTTCTGAATTCATTCCTCCATTCCCTGATAGATGCCATAAATGCTGTTGCATCCCTATTACCTGACACTTCAGTGCTCAGTGTTAGAGATAAGCAACTAACTAAATAGTCCATCCTCCTACAGAACTCCGAGCCTCGGGAGTGAAAAGAGAAGGAAAATTATAGCTTAAAATAACATATTATGGCCGGGCGGTGGTGGCGCACGCCTTTAATCCCAGCACTCGGGAGGCAGAGCCAGGTGGATCTCTGTGAGTGCGAGGCCAGCCTGGGCTACCAAGCGAGTCCCAGGAAAGGCGCAAAGCTACACAGAGAAACCCTGTCTCGAAAAACGAAAAAAAAAAAAAAAAACATATTATGATTATTACTAAGGGATACTTTGAGAGTCCCAGGATGGTACAGAAGAAGAGTAATGGGTCACTGAATATTTCCAGGGGAGAATAACATCTAACCTGAAACCAGATGCATGGAGTTAGCTTTGAAAGGAATAAAGAAGAATTTGCCCCTCAGAGAAGAAAAGACGCATGCAAATCTCCCAAAGCAAAAGCAACACAGAGGAGTGAATTGAAATTCACTCTCTTGAGGCAGGGAATGGACTACAATTATGAAGAGTGGAAGGAGATGGACCTGGAGAGATAAGGAAGGGTGAGGACACAGGGCTTCTTAGAGGTTAAGATAAGCTGAGGCATCAGGAGCCTCTCTCACTACAGATTTGAAGCAGACTGTGACCTGATCAAATCTCCCAATCAAATCAACACAAGGTTGGAGATGTCTAATACAGGAAATCTCAGGGCTACTTAGGAGGCTACAGAACATTCCAGATGAGAGATAAAAGCTAGTTCCGAGTACCTTTAGGAATGGGATAGTCAGGAGATAAAGAATTAATGGCTTAGAAAGACATGCAACTTGTCACATAGTCTGATAATAGTGATTAATTAACTGAGGATGCTAAGAGGCTTCAAAGGTTAAGGATAATGGCCCAGTGCAATGGTTTCTACATGCTAGATAGAGTGTGACCAAGAGTAACAAGCGATTAGGATGACAGAGATGGTCCAAGTGGGGGTACAATCTCCACTAAAGTCATGGAGGCACATCCTAGGGCCTGGAGGTCACTGTGGCTTGGCTATGGAGAAGTAAAGAAAAGGAGCAGAGACATTTTAAAGGGTTTCATGTGCTGCTCTATGGGCCATGATGCTGGAGGGACAAACGGACGTCTGAGGAAATCCTGACTTATAAGAGAACCAGATAGAATGAGTTCTTAAACTAGGGCACCCAGTCAGCCTCTGCAGATGAGTTTGTCTTCAGGGAATGACTACACTAAGTGCAGCATCCTGTAACAAAGTTAGCACCAATGAGCATAGATAACACAGAGGTCTCTACCCACTTTGTGGCATATGCTGTGCTCACCAGGGTAAAGACTGCTTGGCCTGAACCTTTACTACTTTCTCCAAGTCCTATAAATGAGCTTTACTGACCAACCTTAGGGAGATTTATGTCATAACAAAGTCCTGGATTTGAGGCATTTAAACTTGCAAATCTCAAAGCCAGTAGAGAACAACTAGTTCACTATGATAAAAACAAAACAAAACCCTGCCAAGACAGAAGAGCACTATAGATTTACCTGAATTCAGTGGTCATGCCCCTGTCCCCAATGGCAATGTTTCACACCCCTCGTCTCCTAGCACTGAGCCACAGAAAAACCCAAAAAAATGTGTACATTGTCATGACTGCAACAATCTACATGACCTGAAAAGAGTCTCCTGATTCACATGATACTATTACATACTCAAAGGGGTGACATAAGAGTTGGGCTCATTAGGGAGAACTTGTCTGAAATGGCTATCATGCAAGAAGAGCACCAACTCCTCCTAGATATCTTCACTCCAAGTAAGAGGAGGAAAAACAGAGAGAGGCAGAGAGGCAGCATTAGGGACTAATGCTAAAACTACAAGTTGTTTGGAATCTGTTGAGCTGAAGGTGTTCCAACCAAGGAGACATTCCTAGGTTCTACTCTTGGCTCATGTGTCAGTTTCTTTTTATTGCTATGGTATAACACCCTGATAAAAGCAACTTAAGGGAGCAAGGGTCTACTAGCTCACAGATCAAGGTCTACTCCATCAGAGTGGGAAGTCAAAGCAACAGGAGATTAAAGCAGCTGATAATACTACATCTACAGTCAGAAGACAGCAGTGAATACATGCACACTAGTGCTAAGCTCACATTCTCTACTCTTATATAGTCCAAGATCCCCTACCTAGGGAATGGAGCCACCCATAGTGGGTGGATTCCCACCTCAACTAATGAGGCTCAGTTCACAGATGACTCTGGAGTCTATCAAGTTGACAATTAACAATAACTATCATAACTTATCTGACCCACTGAATGACTGCAGGCAGTGCCTTCTTTCAAGATCCCATCTGTGAGAGCTAGACTTTGCCTGCTCCAACTATTAACACCTCATACCTTTTTAGGAGTCTCAACTTCTAGAGAATTTAATTATATGTAGATATACAAAGGCATTTAAGACATTGTTCCATTTATTTTTATTTTTATTTTTATTATAGACAGGGTCTTGCTCTACAGCTCTGGATGGCATGGAAGATTCCATGTGGACCAGGTTGGTCTCAAACATACAGCAATCTTTTTGTGCTCTACCTATGGTCTAGTGCTGGGATTCAACTTGGAATAAAAGTAATTTTAAAAAATTTTATGAACAATAATGAATTGAAAATGAACAACAGTAGGAAAGTAGAAAATCTATCTCTTCAGGGAGAGACAAGCTCTATAGAAGTCAGAATGCCTTCCTCAGCTAGAACCCCTTGCTATCACATGGACTGGTGAAAGTCAGCCTCTCTTCCTGGGGTATTTCTCTCTTCCCAGGGCATCAAGTAGAGGTTGCACTTATGGCTGCAGCTGGATAAACATCTGTGAAGAACAGGATGACATAATATCTTTAGATGTTTCAAACTTGGGCAAGGAGCTACAATTTTTATATCTGTTTGGTAGCTGGGGAAACTGAAGGCTTCTAAATCAGAGGGTAGTGGTCTGAGGGTAAGCACAGATCCAGGGTCTCAGTGGGCCACAGGCTATGTACCTCACCACCTAGGCCAGGAGCAGTACACAGAAGTAACAATAGATGAGAATCTTTGAAGATTCATTTGAATATATTCCCTTCTGTGTCCTATAGTTGTAACAGGCTAAGGAATATGATGTCATTATAGAGATCACTAAGTGCTCAGCCAATACTAGCAGGCTATTTCCTAAGTGTATCTGACTAGTAAAGACCTTGACTATAGCCTTACCAAAATTATCCCTCAACATAAACTGGCTAGAATTCTAATCCATTTTGATGAGCCTGATGTGGAGACCTCTGCCACCTGGATCATCTGGGGGCTCTGAGCCTAAAATCCTACTGGAAATAAGTTGAGTCTTCATCACTAATGTTGTTAACTGCTAGCCCTGGTGCATACCTCTAACACAAATACAAGAACAGTATGATAAATTTGAAAATGTTTCTTTAAAAGGAGACAATGATGGATTGTGACCTCAGAAAGACAAAGAGGGAAACGTTACAATTGCTAGGCCACAATCACAGCAATTCCCAAATGGTTGTCCCTCCTATCTGACAGTGTACACATGAGCCTTTTAAAGATAAGTAAAATCAGGTTTGAAGAAGCTCCATCATCCTCTCTAGTTATACAGCAGTTAAGAAGAGGAGTTGGAATAAAACAAAAGTACTTTCCAGAACCCAAAGTGGTGCTTCTTTCTACACACTCAGGTACCAGGTGGTGGTGGAACCCAGGTCCTGACCCCAGAACCACTTGTCTGCTAGTCACAGGACCCCTCCTTCCACAACAGCCTTCCACAACAGCCTTCCACTGGGCACCCCAATACTGTGGCTGGAAGTAGCAGGAATTGAATCAATTGACTCTCTTTTTGATGGCAGGCAAGGAACCTGAATATTGTGGAATATTTAACTACATAAAGATGTATTACATTTATTTCTGCTATGGAATATCACTTTAACTGCATAAAGGTGTGTTACGTTTGTTTATGCTGCATTTGTTTAACATGTAAGGACATGTGTTTAATTAGGTAAAGATGTGTTGCATCTGTTTCACCGTGCCTGCCTAAGGCACCTGACTGATCTAATAAAAAACTGAATGGCCATTAGCTAGGCAGGAGAGGGATAGGTGGGGCTGGCAGGCAGAGAGAATAAACAGGAGGAAGAATCTAGGCTCGAGTGATGAATGAGAGAAGGAGGAGAGAATGAGGGAGACCTGGGGCCAGCCAGCCAGTGATGAGAAGCAGTGAATGTAATATATACAGAAAGAAAAGTAAAAAGTTCTGAGGCAAAAGGTAGATAAAGAGAAGCAGGTTAATTTAAGTTAAAAGTGCTAGCTAGAAACGAGCCTAAGCTAGGCAGAGCATTCACAACTAATAAGAACTCTCTGAGTCATGATTTGGAAGCTTGGTGGCCTAAATAAAAAGCCTGGTACACCTGAAAATACAGATTTCCTTCTCTGGTTTTCCATCCAATTCCACTCCTGGGATGGGCACTGTTCGACAATTTGTATGTGCTGTGACATAATCTAATAACAATGAAATAAAGAAAACAACTTGATTTCTCGCTGTTTCTACACCTCATTTGCATGCTGAAGACTCTTGCTATGTCTCATGCACACCCTGTCTAGAAACTCATTCCTTGAAGAAATATGCCCTATGCTTGTGTCTGAAACTGCTTGGCTTGCTTTCACAGTCTAAGTTAAAGGAACAGGGCAACAGGCTCCTAATAAACTGGACAGGGCATCTTAGCTTTCATGATGCAAAGTATTCATTTCCAAGAAATAAAATATCTTTCCTAGGATCCATCTAAATCTCACCTTGGAGGGAAAAAAAACCCAAAAACAAAAACAAAAATAAAAAAAAAAACAAACCTCTTTTATTTTGTAAAATCATGTAATAGTTTTGGAAATTAATGGCAGATAACAAATCAAGATATAAAATTGCACAGATTGTATAATATCAGCCATGTATTACCCAAGTGCATCAATACAAAATGAAATCTTTTAGAATGTTAATAATACTGAATTTTGGGTTCGTGGGATGCATGATTTCTTTCTCTCTTCTTATTTCTATAACAAGTGCATAAAAATTTTAAAAAGTTAAACAACTAGAAAATATTTTTATAGAAAGTGGACTAAATATTATTCATGTTTTCTTTCTGTCAGCATCCATATATGAGTATATAACTGAGTAATACAAGCTACAAATCAGTACAAAAAAAGTTACATTAAGAAGACAATTGTTTACTAAAGAAATCATACCCCACAGGTTAGAGAAAATACTACATTGTGACCAAGATAAGTGGACCCAGGAATTGAAGGTTAGAAAATCTACTGGTGATTTCTACAGCAATAAAAGGAAAATACACACAACCACTGAAGCAAGTACAGAAACAAATTAAGATCCAAATTCCTCAAAAAATACATAAAAAATACTAATAACGAACCTTTAGTAAAAGTGTTATACTTAAATATAATTTTAAATATTTTTCATTAATCCCAAAGAAAGGGTAGTTATTATTGTTAAATAGTATATTGACAGATTCAGCCAAAGCAATATGACAGGCAAAGTAAGTACTTGAGGATTTTATTTTCATATTATATGTTGGCTCCATAAAACCCCAAAAAGCAGTTAAAGAATATATTAGTGTGTTCAAGATTCAAGATTAATATATAAAATATCCCACGAAAGTTATTTATTGTGACCAAGGTAGCAGCATCTATTTAACAAAATACTTATTTTATTATCAAATCCTTACAAGTAATGAATGAATATTGTTACTACACACTCATCTTCTACTTTTAATGTATTCCTATGCCTTTATGGTCCTTTTGTCTACACAGATGTACCTAGAGTAAAGAGTGCTTATCACTATTGCACAGGTAAAAGTAATTGTAAAATCATTCTCTAGGACAAATCAGTAACATCTGTTAAAAGCTCCCTTGCTATATAAAATGCGATAAGAAAAATCCGTGGTGATGATAAGGAAAAGAAGGGAGGAAGAAAAGGAAGCATTATCTGTTGTTAACAATAGTCATGCACCATCAAAGTCCATATAATGAAGCTTTAAACGCCAGTGTGACGGGATTTGGGGTGAATAGGTGGATAGACAGACAAAGGTGCTAGCTGAAATGATGGTAGGACCTTCAAGATAGGAATAGCAATAGAAGGAGGAGTAGGGGAAGGAGAAAAGGCAGGGGTGAGGAGGGGGAGGGAGAGCAGGGGAGGAAGGAGAAGAGAGGCAGGGAAGGGCAGAGAATGTTGCTCCGTGTTCCAGGTGACACAGTGAGAGAAGGTGGCCATCTACAACCAGGCAGAGAGAGCCTTCATGACAACAGAGATCATTGGGATCTTATTCTTAGATGTATATTCTAGCACATACATCAGTAAGAAATACATTTGTGCTTTAAGCCATTCAATTTATGGTATTTGTAAGGGCTGCTCAAGCTGATTAATCCAAGATACAGGGTGAGGAAATAAAAAATCAAGTCGAGTGATGGAAAGATGATGGAGAAGAAGGAAAATGGGATGAGGAGGAAAGGCAAAGGGAGGAAATGATAGAGTGAACTGTCAACTTCTGTTGAACATTTAATATACTCTAGCCTACGGATTTAATTGCCTTCTTTAAATGACCCTACATAGTCAGCCACTGAGTTTATACTGTATGTTTTATTTTATAGGAGAGGAAAACAGGGCCCAGAGGGGTGAACTGAACTGTCTCAGGTCAGAACTTGGGCTTGCCTGCCTGCTGAACTCCAAGGTCTCAGCAACGGGCATTGTTCCCCCACTATATTCGATGTTGATGATGTAGATTCTTAGGAGATGAAGCTGAGGAGCCTGTAACAGGGTCACCACCACATTCCCATCCAGGTCAAAATCCTTAGTGTCCTGAAAAACTTAAAAATCCTCTCTTCAGAATGCTCCTGAATTTTGTACATTAAAATTGGGAGAAAAAAAATTCTCTTAGGATAAAATTTTAAGGCATTAAATAAACATTCAAGAGCACAAGTTTAGGGGAATGGTTACTTTTGAAGCAGAAATGTAATTTGTCAGTTTCTACTGCAAAAGCATTTGAATTCTAGGACACACTTCCCAACCTTCTCCCCACACAGCACTCTCTCAAGACCCTTGCCCATTTGTTTTTTTTTGGTTTTTTTGTCTGTTATTCTTAGACTGGGAGGCATAAAAAACAAGGTTTGCATGAAGTTTCAGGCAATAAAATAGACTGTCTCCAAAATATTTGTGTTTCAAATAAACATCAAACGCAAAATTTATAGTTTGTCCTAGAGTTCTGACAGTCCAGGAGCTGTATGTGGATTCCATTTATGCCCTATGCTTCACGGGTACCCGACAAATGCCATCACAAAACATGATTAGGCAGGCACAGTGATGTCTCCAACAAATCACTGCCTGCACAGAGAAGCCAAGAGCATCCTGATTTGCAAATCCACACAGATTTCAAGTCCTGAAAGAACTTTTAATCCCCTTGCATGCAGCTAACATGGGGGATAGGAACTGAAACCACGAAGATTATATATATATATATATATATATATATATATATATATATGTACAATATACAAATGCACACATCCAACACATACCACACAAACACAAACATACACACATACACACAGGAATATACACATATACCACACCCACTCACACTCACACATAGACCACATGCACATAACACACACACACACACACACACACACACACACACACACACCATGAGCACACACTTAACAAAAGGCATATTCATAAAGCCATAGAACCAATTCTCCCCCAAAACATGCACGGTGATAGAATTATCTTTGTAAATGACTCTGGACATGTCAATTTTCATCACCAGTTACCTGTGCACCTCCTCTCAAGTACTTTCCACGTGCTGAGAGTCCTGGGGTGAACTGTGGGAGCCCACAGAAGCTATCTAGTGAAACCTTACTCAGAGTCAGAGAATCTGGGCTTGCTTTACCCAGCAGGGCTGCATAAGGAGATGATTTGACCACGGGCATGTTTACCAGGTGTTTGGAAAGGTCTACACTTGGCTGTATGGTGTGCTTTGATCTTGCAAGGGGGAGGTCTTTTGCCTCTCCCCTTGGCATGTTATAAAAAAGCCCTGTTCAATAAAGGATGAGGCTGGTGGGTATTGACCCAGGCCCTCCCAAAGCTATCCTGTGTTTCTGTTTTTCTTCTCATTGACTAGGTCTCTCTTTCTATCATTTCTTAATTCCTCTCTCCTCCACCTAAGAACCCTTCAAAAGGTGGGAGCAGATTAGAGCTGGACTCCCACCATGAACATGGGATCTAGCTCTGTGAGTTGCTACTCAAGATGACTCACAAAAGCATAAGGCATTTTAGATAAAGTGAGACAGTACCAAAGCACAACTGAAGCAAAACACACAAACCGCCAATTCCCACAGGGAGCAAGGAAAGCCTCTCACAGGAGGTTGCAGGAAACTCAGCCTGGACAATGGGCACTGATCCATGTAGGAAAGGCAATGAGCTAGAACAGGCTTTCTGTTGATGGCTCCGTAGTTCTCAGTATGGCCTCCAGACAAGCATGGCCTGGGAACTCGTTAGCAGCGTAGTCTGTGGTCAGAGTTTGAGAAGCATGGCAATATGCAAAAGAGAAACACAAACGGCAGAAAGTCTGGAGTGGGAGCAGAATTGGCAACTGGGGACAAAAGGGATTGATCCTGATGGAGAAATGGCTAGAAGACATGCCCAGGCCTTGTGTATTATAAAAACACATTGGGTTTTACCGGAGAATAACAGTCATCAAAATAGGAGCACACAATCACCACAAAAATAACACCCGCTGCATCGCTCTGTTTCTGCATTATTCTAGAGTCAACTTCATCAATACACAGAAAAGCAGCCTTATGAAGGGCACAAAGTCAGCCCTACCTTTCTTCCTGGAGTCTTTCTTGGCGCTGGTTTTCACAGCTACTTGAAGTTCTGTCTCAGTTGACATCCTACTTAATCCTTAGTCCTCTTCACACAGACCCCGGGCCTTGGCCAGGCTCATCGAGGATCCTCTCCAAGAGAAAGGCTCCTCCCTTCAGAAAGGACACCCCGCGCTGTGCATGTCATTCACTCTTTCGGAGTGCTGCAAATCAAAGCAAGAATACTCAGAGTCAGGATCCTTCTGGGGCTGAATGGAAATGTGAGGAACTGGACCAGCAGACACACAATAGCAAGATCTGCTTGGTGTTGGTGCACAAATTTGTTCATCTGAGTTCATGAAGACATGGATGGGGTTTATACCACAAATGAGAATGAGAACATTCTTTGCAAAACAGTTTAGCAAGCTAAAAGCTTAATTTTCAAAAGCAGCAAACCACAGCTTTTTGTTGCCCATGTTCCCGATGGCCAAGCACTAGATGCCACCCAGAAAATATCACCAAGACATATTTCCTGACCAGCCCCTTGTGGAGACATTTTCAACAATGGGCCACCCATCCATCAGCCAAGCTTGATCAGAGCCTGGGCAGCTAAGGCAGATCATAGGGGAGTGACCTGTAGTCTGTCCCTCACTGGCAGGCATCAGGGGGGGCACAGAGTTGACATGCAATTGGGCTCCAAGGGTGAGGTGACAAATGGGGCTGAGAAACTTTGCAGCAAGCCAATTTTTATGTCAGCTTTTCCCCTAGCTATAAGAGCAGACAAGCATTTAATGTGGGGAAAGAAAAAGACGTGGTAGTGGGAGACCCACATTTTGTTCATTCCTTCTCTAAGCTTGTATTGCACAACACTGAATACTATGAAGAATAGATGCTGTTAGGAGAGTGATGATGATTAGGACAACATGGACACCTCCATTGCAGTTAGCATTTACTATGCACTTACTAGATACACTCAATACTCTGACCTTAATGCTGCACATGCACTGTCGCCTTGGATCTCATTTAAATTGAATAAATGCACTGCCCTTGTCAATAGTTTTTTTCCCAGCCCCTATCTGATAGTTGTAGCTGAGACTCCACTGAGAATAAACATCTCACTAGTTACCCACTTTCAATAATATTAAGCAAATGTCTACTAGAAATGGTTTTTGAAATAGTGCAACCAATTTTTAGCTCATTCCACAGAACTGGAACTGTTTAATCTAAGAGTGCTGACCCTGAATGCCAGTTACAGCTCAAAAAGACTAATGACCTAACCCTGTTAATCATGACAATTAAAGATGGCTTAACTCTAAGGCCTAATATGAAGGCCATATAAAATTACATTAAAGCCTAATTATGAGGCAATGTCCACCTTTATCCAAAGACACCTGGTAAGATTTTTTAAAATAACCTAATTATTTTTTTCCAAAGGTTACTATCTCTGTATGTAAGCACTTGAATTAGAGGATCTAAGGTGACAAGTAAAGAAGAGAGCTAATTGCCTCTGTAGAATGGACTTTCTGAAGCCACACATTAAAAAATGAGAATGTCTTCACTATCTTTGTGGCATGATCTGCATGCCAGCTCCTTTCCAAATACACAGCCCATCACGGACAGTAGAATCACAATTATTGGTCATATAATGGCATACTCATAATACCCATCATTTTATTGCAATACATAATTGCTAGACTCTAGTATAGGCCATATATAATCAAACACCATGCAACTCTGGTGGCCAGGAAGAAATCATCACAAAGAAGTGGGACCCAACAGAAGACTCAGTTTTGTGGAGGACAGCAATTATGTGCATGACCAGAACCAAAGTAGATATAAATGCCAGACATGCTGGGGCACAAAGAGGCAATGTTTACTTTGCTTGAAAAGTCGTTAAAGCTGCACATGGGACGAGCCCCATTCTGCATGGTCCCAAAGAACCATGCTTTTGTCAAAAGGACATGCACAGTGGAAAGAACCCCCTAACCACATGTACAACAAATACATAAGTGAATGAATAAGTATCATTTTATGGGCTTGTCATATGAAATAGCAAAGAGACTGGAAATTAATAAATCTAATGAATGAGAGGAAGCTCAAGTCAGGCAGGAAGGCCATTCAGTGGGGGTCCTTTCCCCACCCCTCCCTTTTGCTTCTGCTCCATCAGTTCTCTGTTGTTGGGTCTGCCTTGACTTTCACCCAACTCCTTGAGGCTCACTTCAAAAAAAAACAGTCCAACTTGAAAAAGTTCTGAGTTCTCTATTAAAATGGAATCTCTCTCTTTCATCTAGACCATCATTTCTGGCTAAGTCCAGAGTTTCAGGAGTTTTCCAGCTCTGTGACACTGAGGAAGTCACTAAGTTTCCCCTGTTTCTTTACCAGGATGACAGAGCTAATGTTGCCAAATCAATGAAGTTCCTGTGGAACTACGTGGGATCACACCTGTCACAAGGCTGAAAGTTGGCCAAGTACACCCTACTAGCAAGCACTTCATGAATGTGAGGTCAGAGTATCTTTTGTGGTTTGACCAAGACCTCGTGTCTGGTATGAGACCACATGCCCATGAGAAACTGGGATAGCCTAAGTCTGCTTTCTGAGAATGAACAAAATACAGGAAGGGGTAGGATATCAGATCTTCCCATCCTGCTGGCCCTGTATCCAGTAGGTACCTAATCGCTAAATATAGAAAAAAAAAAAAAAAACCTTACAGACATGGATTCATACAATTTCAAAGATTTTAAAAGCTACTATATGAAAATGGCTAGAATTTGGACTATTTTCTCTTCATCCACTTCAAAGGCCAGCATCTAGCACCTCTCCAATTCCCCTGGGTATCCGGAGTCACTCGTTTGGCAAAATGTGATACGTTTGAGTGCTGTGAGCATTACTTGTGTATCTCTGAAGTACTTCCCTGTATCAATAATGGCAGGAAACACCAGAGCCCTTCTGAATGGAAACTTCAATAGGGAAACTGTGTGGAGAGTGCACACAGCAAGGGCCTGCCATCCCCTTTAATTTTCCAAAAGCCAGAGGTTGAGCGAATTCTGTGAAGTAACTCCAAATTATTTAGGAAATTCATTTCTTTGTAATTAAGGAGATTAAAGTCCTTCGGGGCCAGAAACCATGTGACAACTCCAATCATTTCCCCAGTAAAAGCTGAGAAACCCTATCAGTTAAATTCAGGCTAGCCTGGAATTTTGAAATGCTTCAATAATGTTTCTTTGCTCCACACAATCTGCGGTAATTTAATATTTCTGAAGTGTGTCAGGTTTTTTATAATGAGCTCTTCAAGTCTAAATGTGAATTATGTAACATTCCACTGCAGACATTCTGTCTAGTGGACTGCTTCTGAAATGTAAAATCCCATGTTGGGGGTATGACAGGAAGGGCGACAAACACACCCTCCCTCAAAGCAGAAGAGACAGATATCCTCTGTTTCAAAAGCAAAGCAGGGAGGTTTGGGTAACTCTGACAGCACAAACATAAGCTAAAACACATACTATAATGCAGATTTATATTCTCTCTCCCCATCATGGATGGCGTTCTGTGGTAAGATGGCTACAAATTTTTCAGACATTTCTTATTCAATCATTTCATCAATGTAAAAGGCTAGATATATTTTTATTTAGCAGATGAGAAACCTGGGACACGGCCAGGTGAGGAGCTAGTCCAAGGTGACATGGTGAATAAGTGGCTTCGTATAGAACAGGGGTTCTCTGCTGTGGGATGGTCTGTATGTCAAATGTGTTGCTGATTAGTCATTAAATAAAACACTGATTGGCCATTGGCTAGGCAGGAAGTGTAGGCGGGACAAGGAGGAGAATAAAGCTGGGAAGTGGAAGGCTGAGTCAGAGAGACACTGCCAGCCGCCACGATGACAAACAGCATGTGAAGATGCCGGTAAGCCACGAGTCACGTGGCAAGGTATAGATTTATAGAAATGGATTAATTTAAGCTGTAAGAACAGTTAGCAAGAAGCCTGCCACGGCCATACAGTTTGTAATCAATATAAGTCTCTGTGTTTACTTGGTTGGGTCTGAGTGGCTGTGGGACTGGCAGGTGAGAGAGATTTGTCCTGACTGTGGGCCAGGCAGGAAAACTCTAGCTACAGTTCTCAACCTTCCTAAGGCTGTTTGACCCCAAAGGGGTCACGACCCACAGGTTGAAAACAACTGGTATAGAACAAAGCACAAGGCATACTTCACCCCCTTCACCTCTCCTTCCTCAACCACGGAAGAATGAGTAAAGAGGATGTGATGTGGTCTTTCTGTCCCCTGGACTATTACTCAGCTGTTAAAATGAACTAGGCAACAATGGTACAAGGTATAACATGGAGGAACCTTGGAAACCAAGGCCAAGTGAAGGGAGTCAGACAAAGGAGGCTGCATAGAGTATGATTTCATTTCAAGGCAATGGTCAAGACAGGTAAATCCAACTAAGCAGATCAGTGATTATTATGGGCGAATCTGGTAGTAAAAGAGACTATTTAATGGAAACAAGGTCCATTTGGGGGGTGATGAAAATATTTTGGAACTAGATAGGGATGACGGCTGGTATTTGCAAATATCTGTGATAAGTGTAACAAAAACCTTTTACAATGGTTAATTTTATGCTATATATTGCACCTCAACTGAAAAAAAAAAATCACAATAATACTGCTCCAGCTTGATACAAGTCTTATATGGCATACCAAGAAGATACATATTCCCTTCTAAAAAAAAAAAAAAAATTAGACAATGAGTGCCTGGACATTTGAAGACAGAGTTCAGGATCAGGACTTCATATGTGCAGCATTGAAAATTGCACCCAACTATCATTGTGTTGTGGTTGGCATTGCAGTGCATCTTCCTTGGTGGTGTCTAAATTATAAACACATGAAACGGGCCATTTCAACAAGGAACAAATGTTTGCAAGCTGCAGGCAAGCAACCCTGGTTTCCTCACCAGTAAATTAAGAATTGTGCCACAGGGTATGAGGGATTTGAAAATAAAATAGAGTGGCCCCATAACAAGGCCAGCTCAGTCTGGGAAGCAAGTCACCTTTTGTTGTTGCTGCAAGAAAGACCTATGTCTGGTGTCCTTTTGAAAAGGGACAGGGCAATCAGCCAGACGAAAGTGATGATTGCTATTGGAGTCGTGATGACTTCTATAGGCTGGGTGGTGCAGTGACCAGGTGGCAGGTTGAAGTGATATGGCAGAGGGTGACCATTCTCACACAACAGTTCTTTGGGGAATTTGCACACTGTTCTACACAGCTGGAAATCAAAAGAGATGGGAACAGAGGGAGACAAAACAATGGAGCACGGTACTTCCATTTTATGCTCCATGAGAACCCCAAAGTCCAGTCATGGTAGGACTGGGCAGGAAAGACAGATCAAGTCACCTAGGAATCTGAAGTTGGACTGCATACACTCCATCTTGGGTAGGGAGGGTGTTCAAAATTTAAAAAGTAAATGCCAAACACATTTATCAGGCTCTTCTGCTTTCTGCAATGTGACAGGCCAAAGAATTTTGAAACTATTTCTGACACATTACAAGACTAGCAAGGAAGGAGTGCGCTGGTGTCCTGGGAGTCAGAGTTCTCAGGAAGAAAAGATGTTTGAGTATACAGAAAGAATAAAGCAGGAAAGAATGCTAGGAGGCAGATTAGAAACTGGAGGTTTCAGGGGATGAAACCTAAATATATGTGTGTTTGTATTTAACGGTGTGTGTTCATCTGTGTTTTCATCCACTAAACAGCGTAGAATTCCAGGAACAGCGAGATACCTCCTACTTGGAGGGTGGCCTCTAGCCCTATTCTTCACACAAGAAGCCAGGGCTGGAGTGTAGGGGAACAGGACCAGCCTCAAATGCCATGTTCTTCCAGGAAGTGAAGAAGTACTCAATGAAACTAAGGAAGTAAAGGTCTTAGGACAATGCCACCTTGGATGATACACTTCAAGCAACAAGATGATAGGAAGTGATACATGACTGAACAAAACAGAAATCCGTGAATCCACATCTGTAGGAAGCAGAGAAAGCCCTGAGTGAGTAAAGTCCTGCTGAATGTGTGCTGTTGACATGAGCCCAACCATATGAAGGAGCCCAGAGCTTGGGATAAAAAGTCATCTCAAGGGAACAAGTGTTGATAGTATGTGAAGAAAATATCCTCCATAGCTGCCCCCTGGATATTTCCAGCCTATAGTATTCCTCGATAGATACTGTTCCTACTGATCTAGCTGTGTACCGTAAGCCCCACCTCCTTGTCACCTCATCTTCTTGTTCAGCAGGACGCAAGCCTCTCTGTTCAACTCTAGGTAAGAGAGCTTGAGCTTCCGGGAGGCTGAGGTTTCTCCATTCCAGCGCCCACTCCACCCGGTCCCAGCTTTTTTGTGTTTCTGTGTGTTTGTCATTTCTTGATTCCCTTGTCATTTTAGTCAGGTCCAGATCCCTGGAGCCATGCTGGACATGCCCAACCCTGCTGACAGGTGAACAAAGGGGACGATGGAAAGGCTGCTGCATAGAGTGGATGCGGGCACTGAGTGACCGTGACAAGGGAGCACTGCAGCTCTGCATTTGCAGCCATCAGAGTGGAGGCTAGTCCGGTCTAACCTTAGACAAATGGAGATCTGGGGATCTTTGATGAGGAACAGGACTTCGCAGGTCTTAAAGTGTCTTTCCACTTAATCTGTGGGTTCCAAGGGGAAATTTGTAATCATACAGTAGAAGAGTTGAACAACATCTTGATTAGCTTATGTAGACCAGTGTCAATAAGGAGAGCAGAAGGGAGGTGCACAGAGAATGTAGCATCTCTGCTCTTGCCCAAGCCTCCTGACCAGGGATCTGAAAAGGCTGCACCTTTCAAAGTGGGGGACAGTGAGGGACAGCTTTGTTCTCCAAAAATGCAGTAAACCACAAAGGCAGGCTAGAGAAAGTTTAGAGGGAACGTGTGATCTCTATACAGGATCTTGTTGTGAAGAGAAAACACATACCACAGTGGAAATCTTTGTAATGATTAAAGCTACATTAGGTATCAATACTGCACCAATGTTGAGTTTATTTGATAACTTTTCTATCTATAGTTGTACAAGAGAATATATCTATTCTTAGAAAAATATTTCAAGTACTTAGAAGTAAAGGGCCAAGACATGTCTAGATTACTTTGAAATGATCCAGGAGAAAATTGTGTACATGCAAATGCACATATGTGTGTACTCATGTAATACCTAAAACATGATGCCTATACATGATAAAACACAAGGGATAAAACATTAGCATTGGCACCTAAGTAAAAGGCTTAAGTGAACTCATATTCCTTTACTTTTCAACCAACTTTGAGATTTCCATTTTACACATGCATGCACGTGAACATATGCGCGCGCGTGTGCGCGCACGCGCACACACACACACACACACACACACACACACACAAACACTACAGCTTAGCTCAGATCCTAGCACACATACATACATTATAGCTTAGTTCAGACCCTAGCACACAATACCAGCAGAAATACTTTTTGATTACATTTTTAAATGTATTTATTTATATTAGTGTGTGTGTGTGTGTGTGTGTGTGTGTATGAGAGAGAGAGAGACAAGGGGCCCAATATCAGAAAACAAATGTGGAGGTCAGGGAACAGCATAATAGTCATTGAATCAGTTCTCTCCTACTTTTCCATAGTTTCCAGTGATGGTGCTCAGGTCACCAGGCTTGCAGAGTAAGCACCTTTACCCTATGAGCCATCTTGTTGGCCCCAAACAGTACAGTAGTAAAGAAAGTCCAACGGATGTAGGCCAAACTCATTTGAAATAGTTTATAAATGAAACTCACTTGAAATAATTTATAAACGAAACACATTTCTCCTTTTCAAAATTAATGTAGAAGATAAATGATACCTTGCTATGTAATATCTATTGGGTCTCACTTTCCTAGGGAAAAAAAATCCAGAAGTAAACTATGTACAAAGTTTATCAGATTACTCATTGTAAAATGGGATGGTAATGAAATTAGTTCTACATGTGGACACGAGTAGGGACAAGTGGAAGCTCTGAGGAAATGTTCGTTACAGTACAATGCTACCCCTCAAAGGCAGGGGCCACTGTTCAAGTGTCTGCCAGCCTCCAGCAGCCAATGATGCTGAAGAATGTTTTTATCTAATCAAATTCGAAGCCAAACAAAGTCAGAACCAGGTTTTAGCAATATTAAAGGAGTTTCCTTGACAGCCACATGGCACACTTAGGGGTGTTTCATTTCACTGATGGATCATAAAGCTTCATTAAATATTTTAGGACCATGGAAATTCATTATGTAACTCCGAGGGTATTTAAAAAGATGTGAGAACAAGCCTACAATCCTAGCACTTGGGAAATGAATGGAGGCAGCAAGATCAGTAATTCAAAACCACCCCGGCTACACAGTAAATCTGAGCCAGCCTGGGTTACATGAAACCCTAGATGGGAAAAGAAAACAATAACAAAATCCAAAAACTTAAAGAAAGTAAGAAAACCCGACAGACAGACAGGAAGGTAGGCTAAGTGTGTAATCCTCACGTCATCTTGCCACTGTTGACAATACTATGGGCCCTTCTATAAAGCCCTGGCCTCTGATTTCACATCATACACAAAGCGGCAGGCTCTAAACTTAATGAGTGGCTGGAGTTGGACTCCTGCCTGACTCCACCACTGACTCCTAGTGACTGCCTGTGTGCCTTTAGTTTCTTGTGCTATTTAATTAGCCTCAGTTTCTTCATCTGTAAAATAGGGAAACTTTCTATCTTGGTGGGTTTTTCAGAAGCCAAATGAAGGAAGCTGCAGTCTCTCAGCTGCCTGCTTTTCGTTCCCTCTGCTCAATGCTGCTCTCTTCCGCCCTTGCCCTCTTGCCTTCTCTCGGTCTTAACTCCTATCTTTTAAAGTTCTTATTATTTTATATACATACAAATGTTTTGCCTGCATGTATATCTGTGCACCACATGCATGTATGGTGTCCACAGAGGCTAGAAGTGGGTGGCAGAGCCGCTGGAACTGGCATCATCTGTATATCTTATTGGCTCTAAGAAGAGGGCATTGGATCCTCTGGAATTGGAATTAGGAATGGTTATAAACTGCCACATAGACACTGAGAATCAAATCCAGGTCCTCAGAAGAGGAGTCAGTACTCTTAACCATTGAGCCATCTCTCTAGTTCCCTTATTATCCTTTTAATACAGCTATGTATCTACATTCTTAGTTAGGCATCACACTACCCCACTATAAGTAAGAACATACTTGACCACCATTGGATGACAGCATCCACAGATACAGGGCCCAGTGCATGGTTCAGGAAGCACATAAGAAAACATAAAAGCAAGTTCGAGAAGTCACTGAGAAAGTGGCTGCTGAAAGCCTGTTCTCTTGGAATCCACTACTCTGTATGCTCAGAAAGAGATAAAGACATTAGCCCAGCATCAAGCTTTCAAGTGGTTCCTAAGTAGGCAACGGGCACTGCACAACCTCACTGTGCAGTATGAGGAAAGTTGGCAGGGTGGTACATAGCAGATAGGGATCTGCCTCAGCCTGGGACCAAGTAGCAGCAGGTGGAGTAGATTTTGGTCAGTAACTAGGATATGGAGTTAAGATAGAGGAGAAGGTATTCTATAGGTGACTTCTGAAAGGCTAGTGAATGGCAGCCATATTGACAAGCAAAGCTCTAGCTGACAGAGATGGAGATCACAGAGACAGAAATGGAGACTGAGACAGTGAGACACAAGGAGATGGAGATCACAGAGACAGAAATGGAGATTGATACAATGAGACACAGAGAGATGGAGATCACAGAGACAGAAATGGAGACTGAGACAGTGAGACACAAGGAGATGGAGATCACAGAGACAGAAATGGAGATTGATACAATGAGACACAGAGAGATGGAGATCACAGAGACAGAAATGGAGATTGATACAATGAGACACAGAGAGATGGAGATCACAGAGACAGAAATGGAGACTGAGAAAGTGAGACACAGAGAGATGGAGATCACAGAGACAGAAATGGAGATTGAGAAAGTGAGACACATGGAGATAGGTGTAGGTAGAGTTTTCCTGCCTGGCCCACAGTCAGGAAAAATCTACCTACAAATGGCGTCCAACGTGGTGGCAAGAGTTTCCACCTAAAAACTGAGAAAAAAAGATTCTAAAACGGAGCTAAAAACAGTTCCTAATTGTCTCTCTCAAATGAGCGGCAGCTGCCTGTTTGAGCTACTGGTGGGTTCCTAGAGTGCATGCTCAACCTGCAGTATGGCGGGAATGAGGCCTCTGCAAGTGGCACATTAAGCTGCATTGTGGATTTAGCCTTTGCTAGTACAAAACAAAAAAGGGTTTCTGGGCTACTTGCTGCTTGGATAAAAGCATAGACCCACGATAGCTCCCAGAGCTGGCGGTAAACCACAGCCATGTTGGGAAGCTGAGGTGGGCGGAGCCAGCAGCCACAGCTGCTGCAGTTTAAAGCAATAGATTCACAATAAGACAGATTCAGATGTAATAGTTTACAATGTATGTAAAAAATACATAGGCTTGAAAGAGACAAAAAAGGTGATATATACAGTTATATAAATAAATACATAGTTTTAAAAATAAAGACTTTAAAGAGACAGTAAAATTAATATAAAAAATAAGCCACGTAAAAATGGATATTACACAGAGAATCTGGATTGTGTTGTCTTTGGGATTTTTAACTGCAGAAAAACATTTGATTGTAAAAGCTGTTGAGTTATGCCAATATGTATATTTTAAAGGTACCTTGACTTCAAAATTTGGATATAAGGATATGTTGCTTTGGAAAAGAGTCTCTTTTGTTTCCACAGAAAGCCAGAGGCTATGGATTTGTTCCAGATTAAGATACATCAGGTTTGACCAGCCAAGACCCCCTGAAAGGTCTCCGATGACACCATGGCCCAGATGAGCCAACATCCAGAACGGTTTGAAGGCATCTGGCTCAGACGATACAGCCTCATGGACTATTCTATAATTCTAAAATTTTCTTTGTATCCCCATAAGATACAGCGCCCCCCTCCAGCAGGAAGTAGTAAGAGAAGCTATGCCCAAATTCCCAAATTATATGTAATTTTATTTTGTTAAGGTTAAAACCTTCCTTTTTGAAAAAAAAAAAGGGGGGGGAAGTGCTGTGGGATGTTCTGTATGGCAAATGTGTTGCTAATTAGTCAATAAATAAAACACTGATTGGCCATTGGCTAGGCAGGAAGTGTAGGCGGGACAAGGAGGAGAATAAAGCTGGGAAGTGGAAGGCTGAGTCAGAGAGACACTGCCAGCCGCAACGATGAGAAACAGCATGTGAAGGTGCCGGTAAGCCACGAGCCATGTGGCAAGGTATAGATTAATGGAAATGGATTAATTTAAGCTGTAAGAACAGTTAGCAAGAAGCCTGCCATGGCCATACAGTTTGTAACCAATACAAGTCTCTGTGTTTACTTGGTTGGGTCTGAGTGGCTGTGGGACTGGCAGGTGAGAGAGATTTGTCCTGACTGTGGGCCAGGCAGGAAAACTCTACCTACAGATAGGGACCACAGAGACAGAAAAAGGCAGAGACAGGCAGAGAGATGGATAGAGATGGAGACAGTCAATAAGGACAGAGAATAAGAAACATTAACTTCCTTATAAACCACTCAGTCTCAGGAATTCAGTTATAGCAATAGCAAGTAAACCTGGGCAAGCATGTAGATAAAAACACACACTGGTACAGTCTTCACAGATGCAGGGTAACTACTGGCTATCACAGGGGACACCTCAGGGGTATCTGAGGGGAACAATGGGGACAGTCCAGGTTCTGTCACTATGGTGTTAGCTCAGGTGTTACCAGGGACCCAGAGGTCAACAACTGGAATGGGGCATGATGGCATGGCTATATTAGTAAAGTTTCTTGGTTTAAAAGCTTCTGCTATTCAATGGCCCTTGTCTGAAAAGTCCCAGATTGCTGTGGGATATCTTTCTGTACGCTGTGAATATGTGTTGCTCTGATTGGTTGATAAATAAAGCTGTTTGGCCTATGGCAAGTCAGGTTATAGCTAGGCAGGAAGTTGAAGAGAGAGACAGGAAGAAGAAAAGCAGAGAGGGGAGA
The DNA here is from genome assembly GCF_007827085.1 of Peromyscus californicus insignis. Classification (NCBI taxonomy): domain Eukaryota; kingdom Metazoa; phylum Chordata; class Mammalia; order Rodentia; family Cricetidae; genus Peromyscus; species Peromyscus californicus. The sequence continues at coordinate 47,267,288 of NW_026294573.1, forward strand.
CACTGCCCAAGGAGCAAGATGCCAGCAGACTGGTAAAGCCATGGGACACATGGCAAAACACAGATTAACAGAAATGGGTTAACTTATGATATAAGAGCTAGCTAGCAAGAAGCCTGAGCCATTAGGTCATACAATTGATAATTAATATTAAGCCTCTGAATGACTATTTTATAAGCAGCTGCAGGGACTTGGTACCAGGCAAAACAGGAGAAATCCTGTGACTACACCAGATAAATGAATCTTCAGGGGGAAAGGTCAAAACAAAAAACAAAAACAGGCTCTCTTCTCCTTCAGAACAGGGCTATTAATCAGTGTTTGTCAATCAAATCAGCTCAACGTTCAGCCTCTCAGCAACACTCTGCAAAGCTGACTAGGGATGCTGCAGGTTCAGAGAGATGGAACAAGGACTGTCTCCTGCTTCATCCACCCAGGGCAGAGGCCCAGTCAGTCACTGCACTGCTTCCCCCAACACAGTAATCCTAAAGGAGCCCCTCATGGGTCCTTTTAGTCACAGTGCTCCCCATCATTTTGACCCCTCCTGCACTGGCCAGGCAGGATACATCGTTCATTTGCTCCTCCTTACTGAACCTTGTTCATCTCCTCTATGTGTCTCCTTGCAATGGGTGTGACTGACAGAAGGCTACTGCTGTCCCCTGGGGTCTTACAGACAGAAAAAAACAAGTATTTAATGAGTCCCTCTCAGAAAGGGGGCCTTAAATAAACAAATGCTGCATTTGGCAGCTTCAACCTGCTGATTTACTTAAAATATATCAGGCCCTTATTTACTCTCCCTTCCACAAGCTGCATTTCATTATCTTCAAAGGGAGAGAGAGAGGGAGGGAGGGAGGGAGTAAGGAAGGAAGGGGAGGAGGGGGGAAAGGAGGGAGCAGAGGAAAGCATGCAACAGATGCTGCCATGCTACCTGGCTTCTAGGCTGACCTTGGGCAGGGACTCATCCCAACATCATCCAGATCAATGATCATTAGACTACTTCTCCTGCAAGAGTTCTGGCCATCTGCCCACGCAAGGGTCCCACTAAGAGAAGCCATCCTCTCCCTACAGAAAGTACAGACAGGTGGCATGATCTCTCCTACCACTGACATCCTATTTTTCTCTTCTCCTCTTCTCAAATGTCAAATTTTGATCACCTTCCTTTCAAAAAGCAGGACATCGTCTTCCTTTGCACTGCTAATGATCTGCTAGTCCCATCTCAATTACTGTAAAATGGGATACATGGATGTCTCAAATTTTCTCCACAAAAGGAGCTGCACTTGACGGGAAGCAACCCAATTTCCACAATTATCTCCCTGACAAAAAGCACCGGCAACAATGCTAACCGTGGGGTTGTGTTTTCCTGAGGCTGTAAATGAGGACGGATGCTCTGACAAAGGCCGTCTTGTTTCTGTTGTTCCCTGATTTGTGGGAGTATTTATTTGAACCATCTCACAGACACATAAAAAATGCAATCACTCTTGGCAACTCCCGAACAACCAAGCACCACAGAAGGCTGTTTGCGCTCCCAGGAAAGCTCCTCTTGGATTCACTGGTCAACATCCAATGCATTTCACTGTAGACACCTCCTAGACCACAGACCTGCTTCTTGTGCACACAGGCAGCTGTTTCTGAGAAGACAGCACACATGACAGCTCCCAAGAACATTGCAAGTAGTCCATGTCAGCCCAGCTGCAGTCCAGCCCTGGCATTGGCATTTTACAGGTGTGGGTACATCATGGGCACTGGATGAAAAGCTCCCCAAGTGGTTCTAACAGGTAGCAGAGTTCAGAGATGGGAATAACAGATATGAGAGCTCCCATGAGCCTCAGAGCCAGCATGACCCCTCACTCTCACTGGTCAAAAAGCGCAATAGGGTGCATGTTACTTAAGGCCCTGAAACTCTATCTGGCCACTGATAAATCTGGCCACTGATAAATCGAATGACTCAGAATACACACCATGTAAGGCTATTATAATACATGATGTGCTCAATATAAAATATTCACCACATAGAGAGGACTGCTGGTAGGAGGCAGAAAAATGTCCCTCCAAAGGGTTCATGCTCTGATTTCAAGAAAATGATGGAGATGAGTTAGATAATGAAAATGTGGACTTTTAAGCTCACAAGGGTTACATGAAATATGATGTTTTGGATTGGTAAGACCACAGAGACACTGAGATGCCATGAATGTATTTTGCATGTAGAATGAATATCAAATTTGGGACCAGAGGGCAAACAGTGGTGGATAGAATAATGCCCTCCACAGATGTCCAGCCTTTAATTCTGAAACTTGTCAGTTTGTTCTGTTAAATGGCAAAGGACTCACGTATATTCACCCTGCTTCCCACACCCCCTTTACCCAGGTCAAGTCCCAGCTTCCTGGGTCTGGGTTAGATTCTTTACTTGAATCTAACAGTTGAGCCCAGGAAGAAAATCCACACAGATTGAACATAGCATATACATATGCTCTCTTTCAAGAGTGTGGGTTCACTGATGCAGACTGTCCGCAAGACCAACACAAGGGAACAGCCCTGAAGCAGCCCAGCAGGGACCTAGCAGGAACTGTGAGTCAGCAGAAGCCACAAGCTGGAAAGAAAGTGTAGGACCCCAGGGACAGAGTGGCATTACTGCCAGGCCTGGTCATCCAGAACAGGAGGAAAAGCTGCTTTAAGCAGAGCTTTGGCTTTTGGTGGTAGACCAAAGGCAACCCAGTAGGAAGAAAGGCAAAGGTGGCTGGAAACCATAGACCTGTCTCATTTCCTCCTGCCAGGATTCAGGACTCACCAATTCCAATAAGCATCCAGGAGGCCTAAGGGTGGACAGATAGGCAGACGGACAATGACCCTGAGGTGGTCCTCACAGGGCAGTCTCTGAGATTAAAGGGAGAAAGTTGAAGAAGGGAAGTGAGTGCCCTAGAGGGACAAGGAGGAGACATCTGCTCGAAGCCCTAGTTCAGACCCTAAGAAGAACATTCTGTCACGGTCTCGATTCTTCAAAAGTCTAAGAAGCCCCATGCCTATGTGCTCAGGATGGAGCAGAAAGAGGAAAGGAGACGGTGAAAGGGAGCAAAATGATACTCAATGTGCTACCTTTGTGCCACGGTCTGTGCTAAGCATGACTTACTCCTGTCTCACTGAATCTTTGCTTAGCCTGGAAGCTGTTAGTAGACCCACTCTGCAGCAGGACAAACTAAGGCACAGAACTGATAGGACATTCAGTCCTAGATGCTATTTCTCTGACAGAACCCATGCATACCTAAGCATACCTCATTTAAAGTATTAAGTATCAAATGTCTCCATCAAACCAGCCTGCCTCGCATCAGCTGTCACTCTGCCCTACCTGCATCTGGTCCCACTGAGCCTGAAGGCCACCTGAGGGCACAGATGGTCCCCTATTTCCCTTACATTTTCCTTTGTCCCTGTCTTAATAAGATGCAAGAAACCCCCACATATATATTAACTGAATAAATAAAGCCGTGAAATCTTTCAAATCTCTACAATACTATTTTTTTCTCAGTTTAAAAATAACCTGCTTTGCCAAACACTCAGAAACTTCTTTTCTCTCTTAAAACAGACCGATGTTATTTTTTTTTAACACACATATCATATTGAAATTCACAACTCATCACTCCCACAAAAAATACCCCTAGGCTCCTTGTCTATTCAGGCAAGCACTTGCTTGGTAAATTCGGAGAACAGTTCAGATTAATTTCTGCCTGCCAAGAATGAGCTTGCTGGGCAGACTCTCCTCATGCAAACTTTTAAAAGGAATATTAGACTCACGTCCTTGAGGGTGTTCCACCACCATCCTCAAAGAGGGCTCTTGATTACAACTCACAAAAGCAACACAGTGGTTAAAGATGTAAGCGTGGCTGTTCTGCCTACCGACAGCATGTCTGTATGTCATGTCATGGGGCAGCCTTTCTAAAAGCCCCCAAGTGTCTTCCTGACATTTCATCATTAACTCACCTTACCTGCTCGGCAGGGCAGCCAGAGGTGTTGGTAGAGGCTCAAGGGGAGGCTGAGGCCTGAGGCCTAAACAGCTTGTTCTCTCTCTTCCTCCCTTCCACCCTCACCTCCCATTTTCATTTACTTGGAGGAGAGCAAGACTTGTGAGGGTACAGCAGCAGAGCAAGGGCAGGAACCCAGGGACCCAAGGGAAGAGTGACTCTGCAGAAGACATTGTCTGGCTCACAGCCACTGTCCTGGTTTACCAAGTACCTTCTCTTTTGAGTTCTCTTTCTTTCTACATGGCAACCCAGAAAAGGAGATGATGCAGGCTCATTCTACCCTGAATGGCAAAGCCACGCAAACAACAGCTAAGAAAAGAACCGGAATTCCTGTCTTCTGGCCCAAGGATCCTTTTTCATACCTTGCAAATAATACCTGACTCCTGGGTCTTTATTATACATCCTTAATGACAATTTCAGTTCTGGACTTAAAATGAAGACCATGGGGGCTGGGGATGTGAGTGTGGGTATTCCCACCCTGAATGACATTGAGAAAGCTGGGTCTTTTACCTCAACCCTCTCGACTCAGCCCCACCCAGTGAGGCCACACCTCCTCCTTCATCTGCTGAGTCTAGATCACACAAGCTTCACTATCTGCCCCGTCTCTGATCCCTGGCCAAGGCTATGGGGCTACTGACCTGACTGAGGATGTTCTCTCTGGAAGGAACTTCAACCTTTAGCCATTAAAGTTTACAATCTAAATTAGGAACACTCTTCAGGAACCAAGCGATCAAGAGCAAGATAACTAGATTCACACTAAACAGCTTCCAGGAGCCAAACTAGTAAATTAATTACTCCAGGCTTTTAATTGGGTTTTAACTTAAAAAAAAATTTTGAGCTGGTCTTCATTAGGTTCCCATTAACTGGCAGCTTAGGCAAAGCAGTTAACTGGCCCTGTAAATCCCCTGCCGCCTGTCAGTCTCTAGGCTTCAGCAGTTTAGGTCCACCAAGGAAGAGGGGTCATGTGATCAGCAGGAAGCTAGGAAAGCTCTCCTCCCCTCAGGAATTCCAGAGGGAAACGCCCACAGAAAATCAGAGGTGAAGAACTAGGACTATCAAATAGGCCTTTGAAAACCTGCATGAAAGCCACAGCCCTTTCCCCAAGCTCAAGTCAAGAACTTAAAATATAAAGTGGAGATTAAAACAAAATTCAAAAAGGAGACATAAACCCGGTATATTTTAAAAGCGGAATTTAAAAACTGTCAGTATGATGTGCGATGCCTTTTCATCTCCTGACTTTTATCCCTCCATTCCGGTGGCACACCGCCAGAAAAATCACACGATAAAATAAGTGGCTTCCAATAACCACAAGGCCTGAGGGCTCAAAAGTACTTCCCGTTAGCGTGCCCAAATAAAATGCTCTTGACGCTGTTTGGAAAACACCTAACAGGGACTTGGGTCCTCATTGCACAGACCAAGTAAGCAAGGCTCTGGGAAGGAGGGGGTCCACCTAGAGCTCCCACCCTTGGAGCGCAGTGAAGGGCAAGTCAGGCTTCCAAGCTAGCACTGAAAAGCAGGACAGGTTATTGGAGATGGCCCATATCCAAGGCTTAGAGCTGTCGTTACTCAGACGAGGGACCATATCTTATAGACTGACCAGTTGGTCACTCAATTAGAACATTATACAGAACCATTAGCCAGGTCATCTGGTTCCCAGTCTATCTGGGGTCCAAAAAAAACAGTATCACTTTCATCCCTGAATTCATTCCCCACTACTGCACGTTATTAACATCTAAAGCCATTTGCTTTTCCAGGAACATTGCTCTGAGATGAAGGTATTTTCAGAAGTATAACAAGAACTTTAAGGAAAAAAAAAAACTTTAAGAACTAAAAAGACAATCAAACTTTTGCGTACTCTAGAGAAGGAGCCCTCTGTTTCCGAACATAATTTCCCCCGAGGCACCTTCACAGAGTGTGTTCCAGAAAAAGTGCTCAGAACCTCAGGCACAGGGAGAAAGAACTCATGGGAAATACCTCAGCCTGCCAAAAGCAAACAAAACCCCATAGCCCGAACACATTTATTTCTAATAAAGATCTCTACCCTGAGATAAAATGTTAAATGAAATTAAACAGCACAATACCCATGTTCACCAAGCTGCAGAGGCAAACCCGGGGGAAGACAGCTGCACCAGCCCTCCGGCGACACACCGGCCACTAAAGGAGCAGGGAAGGCAAAGGGCACAGTTCAGACCACAGCTAGTGACTTCGATGAGTGATCAGCAGAGGAGTGGGGCAGGGTGTGGTCACATGGGGAGACACAGCTAAGGGTCCCGTGCAAACGCAATCAGGGCAAGGGCACAGAGCACAGACCTCTCCACTCCAAATATACCTGCTGACTTACACACTTCACGGACCGTTGAAGTGCATTTTAAAGCGGGGCGGAGTGGGGGGGGAGTTTTGCCACGGGTTATTTAGTTCTGGAGTGTAGCTTATGTTTTGGAGGAGGGAGGCAGCCAGTAAACAGAAATATAAATCAAACATAACATGCCAGATGTTCTAGGAAAGAAACTAGGAGTGAGGGGGTGCACATCTCCAACTTCCACCGGAGAGGAGTACATGTGTGTTTAAGGCAGCGCTGTCAGGGAAGGGGCGTACGCAGGAGAGCAAAAACATTCAAGAAGGTGGGAGTGTGGGGCATGGAGAAGCTGGGGAAGAGCATTTCAGGCAGAACAGAAAGCCTGAAACTCCCGGGACAGAAATAAAACGGGCCCGAGGATTCTAGTCCGGCATGCTGGAAAGAGAGTGCAGTAAAACACAGGCTAGCAAGGTAGGGAGCAGGGCCAGGCTCTGGAGAATGCAAGGGCTTTGCTGGTAAGCAGTTCTGTAATCTAGAGCTGGAGTGCTCAGCAGCCACTAGCCATGTGACCCTGGAGGAGAAAGACTTTAGGAGTAACCAGTTATGTATTTGAAAGAAAGGAACAAAATAAATAAACAACAAACGAAAGAAAGAAAGAAAATGAAGGGAAGGGAGAGGAGAGGAGGGGAGGGGAGGGGAGATCCTCTACTCCCTGTCCCACTAACCTGGTTCTTGTTATCAAAATTACATTGGTGCCCCAGATAAGGAACAGAGTGACATCTCTCACTCAGCAAAGAACAGGAGGGTATTGGAATGAGGCTCTAGAAATTCACTGTGCCAGTCACTGATGGGTTGGCTCCACAGCTGCCATGGACAATAAATACCAGAGGCAACATGGTTTTCCAATGGCTGCTGCTGTCCTCGACATCACCGACATCACAGCACAGGACAAAGAGCTCTCATATCATGGGAGGTTGGTGGCCCAGAGTGGGGATGCACCCAGCCCACGGGGGAGACTGTGAAACAGTCCTGACCTTCTAGATGTCTACATTGAAGGCACAATGGAAGCTGAGATCCAGGCTCAATAGGTCAAACCACAAGAGGGAGAAAAAGTACTCAGATATCTGCGTGGCTGTGGCTGCCTGGGAATAACTTAGGAGATTTCTGCCTCCCTGGTAAAGCAAAGGAAAACCAGTCCTGTTGACTAACACACATTTATGGCATTAGACATTGCTCCCAATAAATGAACATTGATCAGGCAAGCTAACGTCACCTGGATGCTTTATGACCTGGAATGTCCACACCCTTCATTTCCAACAGGCTCTGCACACAAGCAAAGGTCATCTGTGGGCATCTCAACTCAAGCCAACGTCATGTGATGCTGATTGGGTCAGTGTTGCTGTGTGTGGATACATCCTCCTTCTCAATGTGACTGTGAAAGACACGGTGATAGGAAAATAGTGGCCATGCATGAGGGGAGGTTGCCTTTAATTTCTGGCCAGAGTTGCTAGTGTCTGTCTCTGAGATTGGAATGCTAGCTTTTGTCTTGTGATATTAATATTGTTGAGGAAAGTGTGCAAAATGGTCCTAGCCCACCGTTGTCCCTCTTCACAAAGATGAAATTGAATAATATTTACATGTATTTGTTCCACCCACATCTGATTCCCTCAACAACTCCCCAGCCTTTAACTCAGGAAGCTCAAATAAGAGAATCCAGAGCCAAGGGAGTTTATGACCTGGATCTTTCATTTCACACAACAGGGAGGCTGAGATTCAAAGAGGGACATATAACTTTATCTAAGCAGATGCCTCCTATAATAATTCAGAGGTTCCTTTTTGATAATGAACTCAGCCAAAGGTAGTATGGCATCACAAACCCGGTGCCACGGGGAACATCACCAGGACACGCACTAATGCACTTAGGATCAATTTAGTTGTTGTTAGACCCAGGGTCATACAATGGCTTTATTAAAGCTCCAGCTCACATAGGAAACTGGAAGGAAGTGCTCTGTGCACTGAATGGAAACCAGCCCCCAGTCCAAGTGTACTGAGGAAAGAGAGCCAGACTTCCCAAGCTCCTCATTTGCTGAAGTGGCTGCTGGGCAGCCATACAGTGTGCAAACTCCAGCATGATGGCTTCCCACCCGCCTTTCCACTTGTTCGTTATCTGGGGATTGTAAGATGCCATTTCCAAACTCAAGCCAAACTGCACTGTCCATAAGGCCATGGCATCAGGGTATGGCATGGATGGCACTAGCTCTCACTGGGGCCCTACATTTGCTCAGGAATCCTGGGGTGAGGCTCTCTGAAAAGATGGTTTTGTGCATCTCTGTTTGTCATTACTCAGAGCAGATGGGGTGCTAAAATTAAGAATGTAGTGCCCCAGTTTTTAGGCACTTGCTGTTTCTGTGGAAATGATACTCAGTGCAAGTGTGAGGTGAAGCCAAAAGAGAATGAGACCTCACGGTACAGTTGGGAAATGATGGAGGTCTGGGACTGTGTCAGTCTTCAGTGAGTGCCTTGAATAATGAGCTGCAACTCCTCTGTGCCTCGTGGAGTTTCCACATTGTAACTGCTGGTCCCCCAACACTTCTCCCTCCATACAAAAATACTTAAAAGGACACTCTCTAAACATGTGTGCATGAAGACAAACACAGTCTCCATCCCTCACAGCTTCCTTTTTCCGATTTTAAAAGAAAGTAAAACATTTTTCTGGCGGCTCTCCTATTACCATGGGACTGCAGCATTATACCTGTTGTTCTAAAGGGATAAGTTGGCTCTGCTCTGAAAACTGGATGGATGGATGGATGGATGGATGGATGGATGGATGGATGGATGGATGGGTGGGTGGGTGCGTGGGTGGATGGATGGATGGGTGGATGGGTGGATGGATTCTACCACTCACAACGTCAGGGACATCAGCATTCAAGTATACAAATTCACTACCACTCACCAGTATCTGGTAGTGCCCAATCAGTAGTTGTTAGCACACTTATTTCATAAACTAGAAAATAATTCAAGCATGACTGTCCGCATTCCTCCAATTTCTATGTTGACAACTAATGCTCAGGATGCATAGACATGGAGTTAGGGGTGAGAAAAGAGACGGGGGAAGGATGGCCCATGACTGACCAGTTACGTAAACACTTCACAATATAATAGCCCCTTGAAAATCCATGATGAATATTAGTATATTAACAATTTTAAAGTGCTTATTATTAAAGAAACCTAATAGCCCTTTAGAGCCAGATACCACAGTTCATTTAAACAAACAAACAAACAAAATCATCAGAATAACCACAGACACTCCTGAGGATATGGGGATTGCCCCCATGGGCTTCCTTCTGTGGCAAGGTGTCATTAACAGCTGTCATTCTCACCCTTGTCCCCTTATACTATGGTTCTGCACTCAACTGTCACATGACATAAAACAGCTGCGCAGTGTCCTTTCTACCGTTTCCACTCCACATTTCCACTCTCTTTATTCCGTGGTCCACATTCCATGGAGCACTACATTACTGTGTCTGTGTTAGTTGGCTGACCCTCACTTCATCTACTGCAGCATCTAGAACAGAGTCCAAGACCGCACCTCAACTAGAGTGTGTTTTCATGGGCAGAAAGTTCAAATATCATGTAATCTTTAGGAAGTCCCTTAAACTTCATAGGCCTTAGTTTTCCCATCTGTGCAGAGGGAATTTAAAACTCTTTGGTCATTGTCACTTTAAGTAGAAGTAATTCAGACAATAGTAATTAACACTGCTATTCAGTGGGAAATATTTTTCTGGTGTTATTTGTTAAATTTACTATTTAGCACAACTTTATGAGAGAAATACTTTTTCCACTGAAAGACTGAAAAATGAAAAACTATAGAAAAAAATCATTAAACCCCTCAGGGCCAGTGATGGAACTCACTGCACCCTTTCCTAAGTCAATGTGGTTTCCTAAGTCAGTGTGCTTTCCACATTATCAGACTCTAAGGCCAAAGAAAATGCTGGCTCTGACTGTCACAAAAGAAATATAACTTCGGCCAGGCAGTGGTGGCTCACACCTTTAATTCCAGCACTTGGGAGTCAGAGGCAGGTGGATCTCTATGAATTCAAGGACAGCCTGGGCTACAAAGGTAGTTCTAGGACAGCCAGGGCTGTTACACAAAGAAACGCTGTCCAAAAAAAAAAAAAAAAAAAAAAAAAGGAGGAGGAGGAGGAGAAAAAAGAAAAGAAAAATGACTTCAAAAGTAACAAGAAAGGGAACGTAAGAGGTGGCTTGCACGTAATTCACTTGACTGCATGTTACTCTTTGCCTGGGAAAAGAGCATTCCCTTCGTCAGTGGGTTTTCCAGCAGCCAAACTTTAGACCCATATAAATATCTTCTAGGTTTTAATGCAATTTTTTGCATTTTACTTGCAGCACTTGTTCTAAATCACCCCTACACTTGACAACCACCATCCACCTTCCCCCCAACGCCCGAAGTGAAGAGTTTACTTTCTCTTGGAGAGCAATTACCGGACAAATGCCAGGCTGCAGAGGGTGTTTCTCCAGCAGCAGCAGCTGTCTCCTTGGCAGCTCCTCAGGCACTTTCATTGGCAGTACTAAAATGGCCAGAGGGTCAGTCAAAGCTCAGCAGCCCACAAGCTCTCAGGTGGCCTCCCAGCTTCTGCCAGGATGTCTCCAAAACAAGGAAAAGGCTTGCATAAACCCGCCTTCAAATTGGAAGGTAAGCCAAACCCAAACTCTAGCTCAGTAAGAACCATTTAGGGGGATTCTGGTTTTTGTTGGGAGCCAAACAATCTCATGATGCTATTTGCTTAACAGACTCACTATAACACTAACCTACATAAGGACAGATGATACCCAGAGAGTTAATATGTACTGTGGTAGTCAGCCTATAAAATGGCATATGGTGACCCCCACCTAGTGGCACTCATGCCTTTGGTAATCTCCCCAGGTGTGGGTAACCTCATGATTCACTTCCAACAACAGAACACAGCAGACAGACTTGATGAGGTGTTGCTTGACAGATTAGGTTGTAGAGAGGCCCTGCTGTGGCAGAGAGTGGGGATGTGGAGAGACTGACATTAAGATTAACATGTGAAAGAAGCCAGTTGACAGATAAAGACTGAAAACCCACCTTAGGGAGCTACCCACGCGTGCAGAAAACCCCACAGATGTACCAACATGAGAGACAAAATGAGGTATGTAAATGACCTACAAAGGTCATGGAATTTGTAGAGCAGCACCTGTATGCTTTTTCCCAGCTCCCTCGCACACTCCCACACTCGAGTGTCTTCACTCTTAACAAACTGTCTCTATTTCTATCACTGATGGTGTGTCACTATACAACCACACTGCTTTCCTCTTGGTATGCCAGCTCTTGGCCTCTCACCTGCTTTATCTCAGAGAAGCCCATATCATCCTGTAATCTGGCCTATGGGGCGACATACTGGACAAGGCTCTGAAGGAGGCCTCCAGAAAAAGGATTAAGAATCACTGAGGCCCTCCATCTCATAGCCTGCTGTGTTCTAGGGCTGGAACCAGAGTTGGTACAGGTGAGCTTGTGGACCGCAGTAGCCCTGGCCAGTTCCTGGATTATACTGGCCAGGGCTAGTTCCTGGATTATATCACCCAATTGGACATCCTGAGCAAGGGTACCCACTGACTTGACCCTGAAAGTAGGACACAATAAGTTTATATTTTTAAGGTGATGTGTTTTGGGTAATTTGTTATGTAGTGAACAGTAGTAGATGTGCGTCTAAATAGAAAAAGGATAGTCACTGAATTATGTAAATAGAGTTGCCTATTTCAGGCCTGCTCAAATGCTACTTCCCCGAGTCTATTCCAATACTCTTACTGGAGTACTATGGCAGCTCAGTTCTACCCATTTCTGCATCACACATGGTTCATGAATCTCAAACAATGAGTTAGTGGCATGCATACCACATGCAAGGCTGCCTGAAACATCAGGGACCATTTCAGATCTGCAGAGTCACAATCAGCCTGTTAGGAAAACCCTCAGTTGATTAGCAGGTAAATGGATGATGAAAAGTACTGTTCTAACACTGGGCAAAATATTCTTTAAATTGTATTTAGTTTTTCTGCATGTTCTGTCTACCCTCAGTGAGAAATCTGATGTGGGGTAGGGAGATGTTTGATGGTTAAAGGGCTTGTCACTCAAGCACGAGGAACAGAATTTGGATCCCCAGAACCCACCTCAAAGCACAGCGAGCATGGTAGCTCACTAATTATTCCAGGACTCAGAAGATGGAGACAGAGGACCTCCAGGCTAGCTAGCTACACTAGCTGTATTGGTTAGTTCTGAGTTCAATTTAGAAACTCAATGAATAAGGTGGAGAATGATCAAGCAAGTCTTTAGACATCAACCTCTGACCTCCACATGTACACACATGTGCATATATACCCACATATATGTATACATCCTCACACACGCGAATATGCATGCCACACATACATACTGTAGCTGGGTTTTTCTCTCCAGGTCCCGCCAACCCCCAGCAGTCTGATAGCCCACTTGTAAAATAAATACACAGACGCTTATATTATTTAAACTGTTTGGCCTAATGGCTCAGGCTTCTAGCTAGCTGTTCTTATATCTTAAATTAACCCATTTCTATTAGTCTGTAAGTTGCCACATGGCTCGTGGCTTACCGGTACCTTACATCTCACTTGTAATGGCGGCGGCTGGCAGCGTCTCCCTGCCTCAGCCTTCCACCTCCCAGAATTCTTCTCCTCCTTGTCCCGCCTACCCTATCTTTCCTGCCTGGCTACTGGCCAATCAGAGTTTTATTTATCAATAAATCATCCACAGCAACATACACATGAGAGAAGGGGGTGGTAAGACGTGGGTGTTCATATTCACGGATTTCTACCTTTTGGAGTGACCTGGTCTGCCTCTGTGACAATATATACAGGGTGAGGAAGTGGGGACTACACTTTCAAAAGTTTTACACCTATCATCCCTTTAACCAAAGTTTATTTAACCATCTATCACTAAATTTCATTCTATTATTAAATTTCTATCTCCCACAGTCAACAGTGCTTCTAAGCTGTGAATTCAGAGTCATGAACAAACTTTAGTTAGTGTCTGACTGGCTCCAATCTCTCTCCTAGCTGCCACTCAAATATCCCAAGAAAGACTGGTTCGGATAAAGTTATTTGCATACTCCTAGACCAATCCAATGTGTCTAAAGGTGGAGCTAAGTGGTAGTTCCATCCAATCATGCATTTTAAGCAGGAAAGGTATCTTTAGAAGAGGAAAAATAGGTACTGTTCCTGAAGGAGAAAGAAGTGCTAGAAATTTAAGTGCCAGGTGCTTCCTGCAGTCTACAGCTTTCTGCTGTTGGGGTGTAATTTCTCCACCCTAAATACCCCACCTAGAACCACAATGCCTCTGCTGTGGCTGGCTGTTAAGCTCCAGGAGCCTACCAAGTTCCTGTGAGATAGCAAGCTCCAGGGTATTTCCTCGGGTAAGGTCACGTTTCCTTCCATCCTCCCTTAGAAAATGATCACACAGAGCCGACACAAGCTCAACCTTTGATTTACCAACTAATTTGTGTAAAGACAAAAGTAGATGCTCATGTGATTCCTTAGCCTCTGGACTGGGGACAGAAGATATGGGTAGAGGTTTGGGCTTCCTGCGCCATGCTTTCCCATTCATGTGTGTTTATTTTAACAGACTCACACCATCACAATTCTACCCCTTAGGTGGCACGATTTGCCAGAATTGTGCATAAAACACAGGCGTTGTGCGTAAAAACAGGTTCACACATCCCCAGCAGGCATGGAGCCTCATGTCCACCTGCTCTGCTTTTGTCCCACATCTCCTACCTCATCTACTCTAACAATTGTGGGCCAGGGGCCTCCACGTCATTAGCACTGGAGGTCCCCACCTGTCTCTCCATCTGCGAAACTCTCAAGGGTAGTGACAGATCTTATTGAATCACCTTGTCTTTTTAGAAGTAATGCAAGGCCTCAGGGCTCTTGCTAATTACTAGACCTGTTACTACTGTGTATGCTGCCCCTCTCCCTGCGAACAGCTTGCCTGGAGACCAGGAGAAGCTACTGAGATGAGCATCTTTATTCTGGCCTAACACATGGTCTGGCTCCCGAAAGGATGCATTGGTACCCAGCAGCTGAGGACTGAAGAGGGTGTATAGGGTCAGAGTCACCAGCTGCAAACAAGAGCAGTTGGCTGCCTCTTCCATGACAGTTTTCCTGCTCACATATTTGGAATCCAGGCACTTCCTCTGCATTAGTCACTGGCAAATGATGCCTCTATAGAGGAAGACTTCCTAAGGGCCCTTGAAGCCTCCTTAATGTCTGTTTTCCCTTCTTCCCCCCTAAACCAGCTTCCTCTCCAGTGGCCTGTCCTACAAGATGTAAGTTGCCCCATTTTCACTAGTCACTGACCTATGGAAAGCTGAGATGCTGAAACAAGCCAGATACTTGTGTTCTTGGCCTCCCTTCTGGCTGGAAGTGGCAATGTGATCCAGTTCTGGTAAATGGAGACCAAGCGGGGAGTGGATAGGTACTGTGTTATGGGAGTCCCTTCTGGGAAATAAATTTCTCCTCTGGTTAAATTTCTCCTCTGGTTAAAACAAATAGTAAACAAACGAGGAAGTCCCATCTGACCATCCCCATTGCCTTAGCTTCTTTTTGTTTTCAATGACATGATATGAGGATATGATCTGTGGATCCTTGACAGTTATTCTGAGACCATGAAACAATCTGTGGAGCTAACAGAAAGAGCTACAGCCTCTGTTAACAGCTTTGAACTACTATAGTTACCTTAGAGACACCTGCTCTGCTATAACCAGCAACAGAATGACTGTATCCCACAAAGTCACTGCTAACCAGGTCACTGGTTGCCTCTTAACTGACAAGCTCATATTCCTCTGCAAGATTCTTATTCACCTTAATACTTCTTGACTTCTCTAAGTTCCACAGAGCAGCTATCAAAACCAGAAGTTCTTTATACAAAACATATTCCTTTACATCCTGCCATGCATGAATTGCTTGCTTATACAGAAAGCTGTCTCTAGATAATGCTCATACATTATAGAATTATCTAAATAGCATCAACGCATACAATAAGGATAGATATACCCCACTGTTGGTTGAAAATTTATTTTCTGTGCTGAAGACTCCAAGGCACTTGGTAAGTACACCATATATGTGTGTCACTTAATCACAAGTTGGTATGAAATAGGTAGTACTACCACCGTCACATTATACAAAAGAAGCCAAGGCTGGCAGACAGGAAGTGGCCCCAAGTCACAGACGAGGAACACTGAGCTGAAATGGAAACCCAGGTAATCCACCTGCATAGTCCTCCTAACTCCTGCTTCATGCTGACTCTGTTCCATGTGATATACAAGGTAAGACAGTGTAAGAGTGGATAGCTACAATTGGAAAATCACAACAAAACTGACCGATAATTAAGGCTAACTTAGCTAATGGTCATCAATGGTACAAATTTATTTTTAAAATGTGAGTTGAATTCTTATCACATAAGCCGAGCTGAGTAAAGTAGATAAGCATCCTCAAACTGAGGAATACAGAGGAATGGTGCAGAGGAATACACAGGTGGGCAGCAATGGTGCCCAGATACCACCCGGCCACAGTGTGTGCCTTCAGCCACTGCTTTATGACTCCAGTGTTGACCTTGATCTTACACTGTTTCAGTGAAGGTAAGACATTTATAGGAGCACTCACACTTACTAGGGTTAAACTCTATCTTCTGAGAGTAGGGAGACAGCTCAGAGGACAAGAACACTTGCTCTGTAAGCATAAGACCCTGAGTAGAAGATATTAGTAGCCATGTTAAAAAAAAAAATCAGAAGTGGCTCTGGGCAGAGATGAGCAGATTTCAATAGCTCTCTAGCCAGTCAGCTTAGCCAAAATGGTGAGCATCAGTAAGAGAACCTACCCCAAGGCAGCAAGGAGACAACTATGGAAGAGGGTTCCCTGCATCCTGTTTGGGCCTCTACAGACACACACACACACACACACACACACACACACACACACACACACACACACACATACACACACATACACACACACATACACACACACACACACACACACACACACACACACACACACACACACATAAACACATCACAAAATAATAAAAGCCATCTTCCAATATGCATTAGCCGTTCCCTCTGTCCTCTTCAGGACATAGGAGTCAGAGATCAGAATCTCCTGACTCTGCAATCACTATCTTGGGAATCTCAGCAAGTCAAGGGCCACTGTCTACACTAGAGACCCCTAGGTAATTATGACCACACTCTGTATGAAATCTCATTTAATCTCAAAACCCTATGAGGAACTGTTTCCATCTCTTCCTTATACGCAAGAAACCAAGGCTTATAATGACTCAGCAAATTGCTAAAAAACGTCATATTCCTCGTTCTCTAAAAACAGCCCCCAGTCCGTTCCTCTCCTCCGATGCCCAAGGATCCTCAAGTCTCTCTCTGATACATGACCACTCTCCACAACTCCCCGCACTTCATATTCAACTCCCTTCAGTGCCTTCTACACACGGCTTGCCTACAGGTCACCTCAAATTCAGTGTATGAATACACGCGAAATCCATCATGGCATCTCTGCAATGGAATAGGACCATCAAAAGCAGATAGGACAGCTGAACAAACTGCATTTGAGTCAGGAAATCCAGGGTTCAAAGTGCCACCCAATTCCCTTTCATCAATGCAAATGGAGTGGTAGCCCCCACCCCAGCGCGGCTTTCATGGGTGAAAGGTGATAATGGATACAAACTTGCCTGACAAAGTACTTGGCAAGGCATCTGCAAAGGGCACATAGTAGACGCTTTGACTACTATTATCATCAGCACAATTCGACTCATCTATCACATGCAGGAATCTTTCCCCAATACCCACAACAGATGGCTATCCAGGCTCCGCTAGAACATTTCCAAAGATAGAGAGCTTGCTCGCTCTCACCATCTCCCCAGGCAGCCGGTTCTATTATTGGACAGCGCTCTCTGGCACGAAGGCTTTCCTACACTGAGCCAAAGCCTGCCTCCATGAATCCCACTGGCCCCAGTGCTATCCCGTGGTGAAGCATAGCACAGCTCCAGTCTTTCCACACACATTGGTCATCATTCTGGGGAGAAAAAAAGCAATTATATGTGTTCTCTCCACATCCTCTCTTTTTTAAACATTCATACCAACACACTCCACCTCCCATGGTGTGATTTCTATATTACCCATGAAGCTCACTATGTCCTCAATGTCCAATACCCACATGGAACACAGCAGTCCAGTATCTGATCTAAATGAACACTGTAGTTTCATTAATGCATTTGATAATCATACTGTGATAAAGTACCCATAAAATGTCACAGCTGTGCAGTCTAGGGCTCAAAGGGAAAGGAACCTGTAAGTGTCCTCTCATATTAAGAGAGATCAAGCTATGTCTTCTCTTGTCCTATCCTATTCCTGTGCAAATTGGCACCAACAGCCTGATTTATCCCATCGGATTTGCTTCAGTCAACTAACAACTTTCTGAATCATTTTTCTGCCAGTTATATGACTCTGCTCTTCAGACTATTGATTGTAATTTTCTATAAATGTGTTCCAATTGCATCATCAAAATCAGCATTAAAGGCAACCGTGGTAACTCATTTCCATTCACTTTCAAGAATGATTATGCAGAGATGTTTTATTAAAAGTCTTGGGATTCAAAAGTACAGAAGTGTTTCAGGGAGGCCACACGGGAAAAAGACAACAGAGCAGGATGAGTGGGAGCGTGGGTAACACAGCAGCCAGGGGGCCTCTCAAGCTGGCTCCCTCTGGACTGCTCCACAAAGGCCCCCAACCAGCAGAATCAGCACCTGTGAGGGGGACCCAAGTACTTTATAAAGACAATCAGGTGACTGCAAAGCCAAATTAGCCCAGTGCTCCCCAACTTATTTCCTCTCTGTCTGTGTCTATGTCTCTCTCTCTGTGTATGTGTGTGTATCTCTCCCTCTCTCTCTGTATACATAGATATAGATAAATATATAGAGAGACAGATATATATCTATATATAATCTATAATCTATATCTATATATGTCTCTCTCTTTACTTGGGCTATTTACACTCACATTCTGATCCTGCTGGCCTGAGAGGTACGGGATAGTTCAAGTCTACCCCATCACCCAGGGACACTAAAGTGCCACTGGATCACGGGCTGAATAGCCAGGGCCTGAGATATGTTACCTAATTCTCCCCAAGTTTCTATCTGCAGTCTTGCCTTCCTATACATTGGTAACAGAACCCTTTGCCCCACTTGACTGAAATACCCAGTAAATAGAAAGTTAAATACAATGCCGGCTTCTGATGGGAGCTCTGAGAGACTAGGAGAGCCTTACATGTGGAGAGGGGAACAGACAGCTTCCCAGAGAAGGTTCTGGTTTTCTTAGTCATAGATGGGAAGGCTGTTTCAGATCTGGGAGACAAGTGGACAGCCTGAGAATCCAGAAAAGGCCATGAGGGGGCAAAATAAAACCAGAGTGTTCAGGAAAGCGCTCTCCTCTGAAGACACCACAACACACTTGAACTTTAGTCTTATGTAATTGGAACTTTCCCTGTCTATGTTGACTAGCATTGTGGCTGACTTGTCATATACTTAAGCCATGTCACCAGAACCAGAATTCAATCTCTCTGAGAGGAAGATCAGATTCAACTATGACTTAGGGACTTAGCAGGGTGCACAATACCACCGATCTTGCTATAAGTTCTTAGGATGGTTAGAAACTACATTTTTACATCTATTTTTCCATTCCAGCACTTTTACTGAAGTGGAGGTTAGTTTAAGGTGTATGAGTTATTATTCAAGGTTTTGAAAAGGCTGTAAACCAGTGAGGTCGGGTGGAGAAATGTGACTGGGGGGAATCAAAACCAAGAGGCATCTGGACGGCCATGTCATGCACCATAGACACACAGAGCTCGTGGCTGTTTATATTTATAAAAACATGGCAGGCATCTGCAATGTCAGAGCAATGCAGCCCCTCCAAGTCTGATGATTGGCAGGGAGGGGGAAAGTTACATGTGTTTGGGGTGAATGAAACTGCGGAAGAGGCGGACAGAGAAAACTCAGCCTAATTCAATCAGACATTACAATCAGATCTGGTTAATGTGAAGCAATTAATACAATCCATTTTTATGCAGATTAGAACATTTCAAATTAACAGGTCAATAGCACTCATATGCTGTGAATGTGGGCTCCACCCGAGCCAGGTGAACCGTTAAGTGAACCAATCTAAACTTTATTACAGAGGACTCCTCAGACTCCTCGGAATTCACAATCCACTCAATTTGGAGTTAATCACTCACATTTTTCTCTCATCTACCAGATATCCTCATTTAAGACAGACCTGCTAGGCTTCCTCTTATGACAAAAGACAAGGGGGGTATGAATTATTCATTAGTGGCAAAGGTATCATTTTATCTGTTTATTTTCTAATTATGTGAAGTCAGATAAAGAAGCAGTCAATAAAACCAAGAAATGCCCCCTCCCCCATTATATGGAATTAAAAGTAGACAATGTTAATGTGCATCTTGGAATCTATAAAGAAACATTTAATTAGCAGTCTGTATTAGAGAAGGAGACTACGAAGAACAAACAGGACAAGTGCAAAGCCTGGGTGTGGCTCTCTGAGGGCTCATCCCACTCTTGTCTCCCCACCCCCCCACCCTCACCCCCACCCCACAGTGTGCCACCTCGAGGTCATATCTGCCTTCCTACCTTGCCTCTCTCCTCTGCTCAAGCTCCTCCCAAGGGTAGCCCTTCCCTTCTGCTGCTCAGCAACTCCCAAACATCCGTCAGGGTTTACACTTCATCCTCAGCAGCCCAGCACCCAGACCAGCCTCACTGCCAGCCAGTTTCCAGGAGCTGGCTCCCCTAGGAATCCAGTCACCCACAATGAATCTCTGTTTGGGTTGCCTATATTTCCTGAGACTTGCCTGAGTCTCAGAACGGAAGCCTTTTCCTTTTTATATGTTGGATGCCATGCACAGAGCTGGTGCTGAAGGAACAGCTGCTCTCCTCCTCCCAAAACTGCCCTGCCCAGCAGCTGCTGGATCCTGCCCATCTCGATCTCCTTGATTTTCATTTTTACTTTCCAGTGAAATGCCTGAGTCCTGTACTTCACTTAAGTTCATCCTGGACAAGCCTCAGGGTAGAAGGAGACAGACAAGAGGGAAACCTGTATACGCCTTTCTGAATTCCATATAAATCATCTCCAATTCCTCTGGATTGTCAGACTGTGGTCCATGCTGCCACTGGAAGGCTGAGCTGCTCTGCTCTTCCCTAAACACAGGGAGTAGAAAACTTTACAAGGATCAACCTTATCCCTGCTTCTTTGAGATTGACTTCAGTTTCTGAGCTTTAATTTTCTACCTATTAAAGGAGTTACACCTCACCTCAAGGTTTAGTTTGAGGACTAAGTAAACTACATCTTGACCAAGGATGACTGACCTCTTGTGTCCTGGCATTCCCAGAATATATTATAGATGTGCTATCTTGGGCAACTACGACCTATGATGTCTATGCAGTGATGATTATTTGGTGATGTATTCTTCATAACCAGTTTCCATCACTAAGGGATGTGGCTGTATGTCACATTTCTAGAGGCTAGGATGCAACAGCTTTCTGCCATGCCTGGTGAGGATCCTGTCTCTGGATGAAGATAGCCACTTTTCCCCTGTGTCTTCACATGATAGAGAACAAGAACTCTGATTTCTTCCTTTTTCTTGTGAAGGTACTATACCCCTTATGGGGCTCCAACTGAGACAATTTGGAGGATGAACCTAAAAAGACAACTGCCACTCTCATCCAGGTATGTCTTGTGCACCACAAGCTATGGCCAGGTGCCCTTCACAGGTGTTGCTGATCTTTCCAAAACTGTGAACACATGCTGCAGCTGGTCCCTTCACCAGACCTCCTGTAAGACTTACAGGCAGTCAGTTTCTTCCATGGACCTGTGTTTGAAAAGGTCACCAAGTGATACCACAGGAGAACACTGCTTCTGTGCCTAAGCAGCAGAGCCAGTATCCAAATACTGAAACAGACCCTGCATGCATGCGAGCATCACCGAAATGAGAAGGGAAGAGTCAGTGTCAGGTAGACTGGGGGCTCAACTACTGCCTCCTGAAGATGAGTGGCCAAATCACTCCCTTTGCCAAAGGTAGTTTTCTACTGAGCTAGAAAGACTTATAACAGAAAATAAACAATAATAAGGTAAAACTGTAATTAAGGTGTGGTGCCTGAGACTTATAATCAAAGCATTTAATAGGCTGATGTAGGGGTTCATCTTAAGTTCAAGGCCAGCCTGAGCTACAGAGTGAGACCATGTGTCAGGAAAAAAAAAAGCAAAACAACAACAACAACAACCAGAACCCTGGCATTGTGGTCCATGACTTCAGTTCCAGCTCTCAGAAGGCTGAAGAAGGAGGACCATAAGTTCCAGGCTAGTCTGGGGGATAGAATAAGACCTTGTTTGCAATACAACTCATAAAACATGGGAATGTGACTAATCTGGTTCCTTTGTGAGGTTTAAAAGCAACTTGCAGGGATCTTTTTAATAGGGTTTTTCCTTTAGGACCCCAGCAGGCCATATTTTGGGAGGAATGTCACATGCCAATGAGTCAAATGATCTAAACATAGGCATCTCTTGGTCCTGCCTGGCTGTTTGTTACCCATGACAGCTGTTGCATCCTGCAGGGTGACATTTCCCACATCTGCCACCCAATCAGTAGCACAGAACACAAGACACCTAACTTTGGAGAGGTGGGTGGGTGCGCAAGTTTTCTGGGTCAGATCATGGCAATCAGGAGTAAAATGAAAACCAAGCACTCAGGAAGAGAACGGCTGGGGTGGGCTCTGAGTCTAACAGCCTGGCAAAGTCCAGAAAGGGCACCAAGTTTTCATCTAGCTAGCCAGATTCAACCATGTAGTAAGTGCTGACCAGGGATGATATACTGAAAATAGTTTCAGAGACTTTATATGTGCTCCAAGAAAATATTGTCACGAGGATAAGAGGCTCTGGCCTGGATGGCAGGTACATCCTAGGCTAAAACAAACATTCACACTGCATTTCATGGTAATGAAGTGCCTTGGCCATACAGCATATTAAACTATATGCCTATACCAAATTCTTGGTCAAACGTCTTCCAAATATTCCAAAGACATGGACTGTGAGATTTCACAAATTATTGAAACAGTGGAGAAAGCCACTGTTTGAGGTTACATCGTCCAATAGCCAGTCTATTAATCCCACCCAATCAGTGGATTCTGCATCTAGGTATCAACCAATGAAAGACTGAAACTATCCAAAGAGCAAACCAACAACATAAAGACAAGTGTTTCTGTACTAAGTAAACATGTCCAGACTTGACTTTTTACATACTCTAAATAAACTCCAAATAAAAGAGCATTGCAACAACTACTCACATAGCACTTACATGGCCTTAGGTACAGAGCATCAGAGGATGATTCAACACCTGTGAGAGGATGTGCATGGGTCTATGCAAACACTGTACCGTTTTACCAAAGAGACTGAGGATATGAGAATCCATGTAGGTCCCAGAATGGAATCTCCTGCAAGTACCAAGTGATGGCAGTACTCACTAGATACCACCAGACACACAAAGGTCAAAGAAGATTCTTGATTCCCACACCAATTTTAAATTAATGGTGAGAAAATCTACTCACACTTGCCCAGAATCATGTCTGCCTATGAGAACTGAGATACTATGTCCACACATTACTTTAAAAGCTGAGGGCTGGGGGTGTAGCTCAGGTGGCAGAGTGGTTGTCTTGTTGGCATTAGGCCCTGGTTTCAGCTAAAACAAATACAAATTACTAAATGAATTCTATTTATCATTAATAGCATTTTGAGGGAGTACCTACGGAAAGTGCTAAAACACTTACATGAAATGAATGAAAAATTATGTTCACAACAGGTTCAAGAAACAAATGCCAATTGGATCCTTGGGCATTGGGAAATGTCTGGCATTCCATAGAAGGTAGAGAAATCCACCTTCCTACACCTCTTTCCTTGATTGTCCCTACACAGGCCAGAACAGAGTCCTCCAAGTGTGACTGAAGATCAGCACAAAGGAGTGTGAAGCTCTGCCTGAGGGGGGTTAGCTTAACAGGACAGTCAAGCCCAAGAGCACTGAACTGATATGAGTCATGAGGGAAGTGATTCTTAAGCAGCTGGCCTTATAGCTCACTGTTCACCCCCACAAAGCCCAGAAGAGCTCCTGAGAACAACCCTACTGTGTGCAAGCGAGATGGTGTGATTCCTTAGTGTTCCAGTTCGTGGCTGGTGACATACATTCCTCTGTATGGTTATTACTCATCTTTTACATTGTTGCTAATTTTTGCATGGGGGTGGGGTGGGGTGGAGTTGGGGTGGGGTGGGGGTCGCTCTCCCTTCTCAGGGCTCTTTGCATATTCAAACAGTCTGCATGTACAGGTGGACTGTCTCTTGGAAACCTTTGTTTTTAGCCAAGCTATCTGTGCACCACATTCATTAATTCCAAAATGGTTTGCAATTTGTCTCTTTCACAAAAAAAGTGCAAAAGCATCGATACACATACGTATTTCTATATTTGCTCGTTGGGCCCCAGCTCAAAGACGTAACAGCAACAGAAGGCACCTAAGTACGCACCAGTAAATCTTAATAGTGAAAAATCTACCACTAAATACCCTGGAAACAGTCAATCAATAAAAATAACAAATAATGGATGGTGTTGTGTTAAGTTAAAGTATAACATATGATATTCATTATCCCATTAAGCCTTACTACTTGAATTAAACCACATATTACCAATGAGCATTTCTGACGCGAACTCAAAAGGCTATAGCAGTCACCCAGGGATGCTTGTAAGGTTTTACACTCTCCCTGTCTTTATAGAAGGGTTATCGGGGTAGTTCAGATCATATTTAAGAAGGCAGCCCGGTGACAGCTGAAGCATTGAGCTACAATCAAGTCATCTGCTTCGCGGAGGTAACCTGGACAGCTCCACTCCAGCTAATCAGCCTGGCTGAAGAAGAATTGACAAGCTGGTGCAAATCATCCGGGTGGGGAAGGGAGGGGCTTTTCTTGTTCTCAATAAACAAGAACACGAGTAAATAAACAGATAAGTGCATCCTGGCTCTTGTACTGCACTTGGTTCTGAAGTGTTTTCCAGCACTGTGTCTTCTGATCTCTAGGATGAGATGGTGCCTGTGTAGTGTGCAGGTTACAGCAGGGAGAATGCACCCAGGCTGCCCAGTCAGCATGACCTCATTGGCATGTGCTTTACAAGCCAGGTATCCCTCGGCAGGAGATCTTACTGAGTCTCCATTTCCTCACTGGTAAAAAGCGAGAGCACAATCCTCACCCCATGACGAGGGAGACAGTGTCCGAAAGGCATCCAGCTCTGAATCGGACACACAGTTAACAAAGTCAGGCTTCTTTCCCATTTCCATCTAGTAGACAGGAAAATGCAGTGCCAATATGATACACTTCCTGAGAGCCAGGGGCAGTTCCTGGCTTACGGGAAGCACTCTGGGAATCATGCACCATGCTTCAGTCTGTTGGGCTGGTTTTAATCCTACAGTACATTCCAGTGTGTCTGAGATTCTTGTAGTTCCAAGAAGCTGTGTGTTGCCCTACTGTGCCTCAGCACCTGCCTAGCATATACTTTTCCCTCCGCCAGGAATACCCATCTCTTGTCAGTGAGCATGCCTAGTTTCCTTAGAGCCACCCAAGGGCATCAACTCTGTAGCACCATCCTTTTGTCCCTAACCACTTTCTCTTGTCCATTCCTTCCCAGTCACCCCTACAGTGCCTGATCACTCACTCCCCTCTGCTGCTTTTGCCCTTGCTCTGTCACTCATCTTCATCTGGTTACTGACTCTGATGACCAAGTCTGATAGAGGAGTCCCCAGGAAGCGGAGGCTCTGGTGCGTTCTGTTTGACTCATAATTGTAAGTGCTGGAGAGAAACTTCTCCCGAGACCCACAACGACATGACCATCAGAGCAGCTGCC
This sequence comes from Peromyscus californicus insignis, assembly GCF_007827085.1. NCBI lineage: Eukaryota > Metazoa > Chordata > Mammalia > Rodentia > Cricetidae > Peromyscus > Peromyscus californicus. Next base: position 47,292,659 of record NW_026294573.1, read on the forward strand.
CTCGCTTTATGCCAGAGATGGGGGAATGCCTGATTTCATCCTCATAATGGCCCCAGGACTTACATGCTCTATTTCTGCTGCACCAATAAAGTACAAAGAGGGCAAGAACTGGCCCATGACTCCTAACCTCTCCACAAAAGGAGGCTCAATGGCACTATGGCTCAGCTCAAGCCTACTGGGGTCCAAGCCACTGGGCAGAGGAGCCTCATTTCACCTTTGACAAGCCGTGTGGGGACAGGACACAGATATATTGGACTGACTGAGGCAGTCTCTCCTAACACCCTCTCTAACCTTTTCCTATGATGGAGGTTAAGAACAAAATATCGGAACCCTCCCCTTTTCCCTGAGCTTGGCTACCTATATGCCTCAGCTGGAAGCCAAACAGATGCAGATGAAGCTCCCAAGAAAGGCTTTTTCTCCTCTTACAGACAGCCTCACAAACTGAAACCTTCCCCATCCCACCAATTCCTCCTTTGGCTTCCTTCCTTCCTCCTGACTTGGCAAGGAGAGGAGAAAATGAGAAAACTGGAGCCCCAGCAGCTACGTTAAGCTCTTGAGGAATAAAAAGGACACATGAAAGGATTCCGTAGCAGAAAGGCGAACAGGATCTTGGGTTCTCAATGCGTTGCCTTAGAAGTTTATCGGCACCCACTGGCTCTCATTTGAGGCTTCTTGTTATAGAGTAAGGACTAAGCATTTTGCTCATTGAGGACACAGAGTTCTGTCATTAGCAACCAAACACATGATACCAAGACCTAACTTCCCATTAAATGAAGGCAACAATCATAACTATCCTTTACAGGGCTCTGAGAATCAAATGGCGACGCATTTCAGCAGCGTAGCTTGGTTTCTGGCATAGCAAGAGCTTGCTGGGTGGGTAGTCACTGTCATCCCTAGTCAACGAGTCTTACCATCCTCTCCTCTGCAGGCCATCTTCTAAGGGTTCCTCCTCGCCTACAGAGACTGCTGCACCAGGGGAATTCAGCCTCTGTCCCCACGGTGGTGAAGGAGAGCTTCTAGAGTCCCTTGTATCAACTATCTTTACTTACTGAGATGCACCCAGGCCAAGATCTGCTGCCCAGCCAAACCTGGACAGCCACAGTAGAAAGGGATGCCACGGCCACACATATAAGGTTCCTGGGAGCTTGAATGACATCTGGCTGTGATGCCCTGCTTGGTCTGACCTCCTCCCATGTGCTGGCCTCAACACCCTCCTTCTTTTGCCTTAGATGTGTGCTGTGACCTCTTTTCTCTGAGGGTTTTATTTGCCAGGACACTGTTTTGCTCCTTGTGTGGCTGTGTCCCTGCCATCTGCTGGCCCTCAGAGTCCACTCGGCTTGCCCTGGCAAAGTGTCTGCCTCTGAAATGCAGGTTCTGCTCTGTTTACAGAGACAATGATCTGCCTCTTGACTCTCCTGTGGGTTTCTTACTGATTTTGGCTAGTGCTGAAGCCTCCTTAGGCAGGCACTCTTTTGTTTAGAACCAAACCTAGCAGGGAGAGGGGAAGAAACATAAACCAACAGAAGTCTATCCTTGCAGCTGGACAGACCAGGGCCAAGCTCAGTTTTGCCCTTTGAAAAGTGACCTGCTCACTGGCTCACATTTTGGCAGTAGAGTGGATATACTGCCCCTCCGGGCCACTGTCCCCTTGGCAGGAGAGCTACAGTATAGTGTTTGCAAGTTTCACATCTGGCCCACATGTGTCCAATCTATACACACTTCTTCCTCTTTGTCTAATTGTACTGAGTGGCCCAACATGATGCTAGAGAAAGTAAGAAGCAACTAACCAATTAACACAGACCAGAAAAAAAAAATGAATAGGATTACACTCCTGGGGATCTGCCAGGAGTGCCCCTCACAAAGCCACCACACTCCCTCCAGACTATAGTGTGCTGATTTATCTGTAGATTGCAGACAGCATTAGCATCTACCACACAGCGCTGCTCCAAGGATTAAATAAATTAATAGGCATTAACCGCTTACAGTAGTTCTGGCTCATATTGAAGCCTAGTAAATGCTGGCCATTATTCTGAGTCTATATGGATCAACCTAAATAACCTGATTATTTCCCACCATCAGCAAATGTCTACTCTAGAGCAAATGGGGAGGTCTTGCTGTCCTCTCCACTGGCCTGACACCTCAGCAGGCAATGCTCGCTGTGCTAGGAGTAAGACGTCAGAAGAGCAGAGGCAAGGGTAGGAGACAATGAGAAAATGACAGTCATGGACAAAGATTTAGGGGAGGGGAAACAGTAAGATGTCCTCAGCATGGGACTTCCCAGTCCCTTGCAGTACCATAGCCAGCCAATGGGACACAGTTACAGTGGGGCTGAGTGGAAGGTACAGTTGAGACAAGGTCCCCTAGTGAATGTGGAAGCTGTACAGCCCTAAGTACAAGCAAGGCAGCTAGGATTCTGTGGTCATGGAAAACAACCTCAGCTAAGAACTCTAAGGACACAGGTAGCAAAGAAGAGCACTCTGGAATCAGTCATTTCTGCCCCTTGTTAAGCTTGTCCTATGCCAGAAGATTCACTACTCTGGGCCTTTGTCCTCTCCTAAGTGAGGTCACAACACCTTCCATGCAGTAAGCACTTGCACTTACTAACATGGTAGAGCATTAGACATAATCATAATAGCAAATATATAGGACTCGCTAGGTTTGGGGAATGCTTTGCAGATCGGCAAGAATTGGTTTATGCCACACACAGCTCAGAAGGAAGGACTACATACAGTCGGAGGATGAAGTCAGTCCAGTTGGACATAAATGTAGAGCTTCTCAGATAGTCACAGACTCACATTCATGAAAGTCCTATGACATAACACTGTACAGCCCCCACCATGCAGATGGCAGGAACAAGCAATCCAGCAGAAGGTCATCTGACTACTAGACCTGGGGGCTGAGTCTCCACGGTACCCAATATAGAGTAAACCCTCCTAGAAACACTAAGAGATGTTAAAGGAGGATCTTGTACCTTTCTTTTTTTTTTTTTTTTTTTTTAAAGATTTATTTATTTATTTTGTATACAGCATGTATGACCAGAAGAGGGCACCAGATCTCATTACAGATGGTTGTGAGCCACCATGTGGTTGCTGGGAGTTGAACTCAGGACCTCTGGAAGAGCAGTCAGTGCTCTTAACCTCTGAGCCATCTCTCCAGCCCGGATCTTGTACCTTTCTATCACATAAGGAAACTAAGCCTCAGAGGCATCTCAGCAGAAACTAGAAAACTATCTTTTTTTTTCCTAGAAATCAGGTATGTTAGAAAATACGCCTTAAGTATTTCTCTAAGATGAGGTAAAATCTGTAAATGTATAAACATAAGAATTTACGATCTCCCTGGCTTCTTTTTTATGAGACAAAAGACTCTAGCAATATGGGACTGAACAACTAAGAATAATAAAAACTAAAACTGCAACGTTTAGAAAACCAACTTTTTGTGTCCTGATAATTAAAACAAACAAAATACGTTTGACCCCAATAGGATATGTAGTTTGAGCAAAACTGGGTCTTCAATCATTTGGAAATGCTAGCACACAACTGCCTGATTAAACACAATTTGTATTGTCAATAAAAAATGCAAATGACTATTTTACTGGCAAATACAGCATTAGACTTTGCTTGATACGAGGATTAAATTGCATTTCAAGACCAATTCACGAGGTCAAATTATAAATGAACATCCCCTTCTATTGTCCTTAGGTTGTGGAGGCCGGGATAGGAAATACAATAACAAAAATAATTGCCTGCCACTGTGAGCCATTTCAGTTAAAATAAAATCCATGCCAGTTTTGTGCAGTAGAAAATGATATTTAAGCCCCCAAATGGGTCCTGTAATTTAGCACATAATTCCTTGAAATTCACATGGCATACCCCCACTCATCTGAATCAACTGATAAACTCCCTTTTATTTGTATTAAAGAAAATGGGGATTAAGAGGTGGAGGACACACGTTGTAGAGATAGTGTAAGCCTGGGCACCACTTTCAAACCTTGGAGTCAATCTGGCCCAGAGCTAAATGGAATACACAGGAATGATGCTTGACTGCAATAGCCCCTGGATGCAGATAGGCAGAAGACATGGATTTCGAATCCCACAGAAAAATATGGAAGCACAGATGTTGCTTTTGAGCGCCTTTTTTTTTTTTCCTTCTGAAATTACAAATAATCATTGTTGGCATCTGCAAGGGGAAAATCTAAAAAAGCAAAGAAATACCTCATCACTGAGGAGAGGAGGAGAGCGTGGGGTGCAGACAGCCAGCAAGGCACAGACCCACTGTGCATCTGCACTGAGATGCAGGTGTAACTCTGGAGAAGCAGCACCAGGGCCCAATTTTCCAAATTTCCCCTTGTTATTTTTCCTCCTCCACACTTTTCCCATTAACTTCTAGTAAGACGAGTTTATGCAGCCTCTAATACCTTGTTACAGCTATTGTCCTTCTCTTTATCAAAGCCTGAATGTGTTCCTAGAACTGTTGGTAAACATGACTAACCCAAGTAGAAATTAAAGAGACTCCCTGATTGCATGGGGGATAGTAAACAGAGAACCAAATAAAAAGATTTTTGTTTGCTTGAAACTGGCATTCAGGCAGAATTTGGAATCAGAAAACACGGAATTGAAAAACCACACTGGAAATAGGTGTGATGAAACCTCGACATGCTACCAGTCAGCCTGCCTCGGGATAGTCTGAGCAACATGCATGTGACATGTGCTGGTGCAGAGTTAACTGTGTGCTAACTTACTGAATTCACACAGCTGTCCTGATGGCAAGGCTGGGTCACCAGCCCCTTTCCCACAGGAACACACCATGCTGAACAGTTACATTGGTTGCAGGAAGTATGGCCTGTGAGCCTGGGATTCTTATGGACAACCTTATTCTGTCTCTTAGAAGTCTCCAGATGTTACCTCTTTTGTCACCCTGCTGGTTCCAGTATCTGCCTCGGGCAGTATGTCAGTACTACTGAGTGCATGACAGGCTTGCAAGCACATTTGACTTCTTGTTTCACACATAAGGAAATGAACTTGGAGGTGAGGTGGTGCTGCTCAAATCCTTGAACTCCCCTGGTGGGACTGGACCCAGAAAGGCAGTTCCTGTTATGGCCTCAGCCCCTTCTTCCCACAGAACTGGCTGTGATTTGTCAACTAATGTCCTAGGTCTCAGGACCTGAACCTGAATGTCCCCATCAAGAGGCCAACTCCTCTCCACCCCCACGGCAACGCTCTCCTGCAAGCCACCAACACCCCTTTGCTGACTACTGCAACCCCCACCTCCTCCCAGTAAATTCCCTTCTCAACTTTACAAAGACTTCAGCAGAGCTCATTTCCAAAGCAATATCCAGACCCTTCCATGTTACAAAGGCTCTCTAAGGAATACCGCCTTAGCCCTATATTTCTGCAACATGTTCCCTGTCCCTGTGCCCTTCTCTGAAACACACCCCAGCTTCCAGCCTTGCCATTACTGGTCCCTCTGCCTGGGGTGCTGCCCTTACAGGCTCCCAGAGCCTCTTCAAGCCCATGCTCAAAAGCATTCTTAGGTAGGCCATCCCCAATTTCCCCCATTTAGAAGACAAGACCCACCTCCTGTGCTCCCATCTGCCTCCCCTGCTGTGGTTTCTCTGAAACATGTTCTAATGCACCCTGCGATCCTGTTTGCTTTACTGTGGGTAGCTTTCACACCCAGAACAGCACCCGGCATGTGAGCAGGAGTTTATGAATATATTTGTGCATATGGAAGAAAGAAGACAGAAGTGCTTTCTCACACTGCCAGGGAGGGTTTCAGTGAGTATCCTCAGTGCTCAAGGCCACCTACTAAAGGCTTCTTGTCTTATTCCTTGCATTCTTTTCCCTCTCCTCTACTTGCATTCCTGCATCCAATACAGAAACACAGAGTTTCATCTGGAAATCCTTAAGTGCTGTTTGGCATCATCAAGGACACACCAACCCCTTGGCTCATATTAAGATAATAGCTGTTAGAGATGATGGCTACGTGGATGGATAGGCAGAAAGGTAGGTAGACATATTGATAATTGGTAGAGGACCGACAGAAGCTAGCTAGCTAGCTTGTTAGATAGACACACACAGGCCCTTGTTCTTACAGTGCTCAGCTCTCTTCCTGCACTGGCCATTCTCAGCATCTCTTGGGTGCCTGAACACAGCATCTGGATGCAAGTTAAATTTTCTGTTCAAATTTTGGAGACAAACCTGTTCTCATTCTCTCTCTCTCTCTCTCTCTCTCTCTCTCTCTCTCTCTCTCTCTCTCTCTCTCTCTCTGTGTGTGTGTGTGTGTGTGTGTGTGTGTGTGTGAGAGAGAGAGAGAGAGAGAGAGAGAGAGAGAGAGAGAGAGAGAGAGGGTGTGTGTCCATCTAGCTCTGTCTCTCTCTCTCTGTTTCTATCTCAGTGTGTGTGTGTCTCTCTCTCCCTCCCTCCCCTTTCTTTCTCCCTCCCTCCCTCTCTTCCCAGTTCCCTCCCCTACTCCCCTCAGGAAAGCAAACAGCCCTGGCTTCAGGGACACATACAGATGTCTAGCTCACCCAGCTAAGTCTAACTCTTCACCAGATGTCATCAGTGAAAACGACAGGGTTTTAACATCATCGCCCTTCCAGGCCACAGTCTTGTATAATCGTCATGTTCTGCCCCTGTTAGGCTCAGGCCCTTGGAAAAGCCATTTCTCCGGTTAGTCTAACTAAAGTCAGAATTTCTATTTCCCACGGTTACTTAAAAAAACAAATGAGACAATATATGAACAAGAACTTTATGAATTTTCAATATTTAGATGCAATATTACCCTGGTGTAGCTACTTACCTTTTCTAGAATGTGTTTTTATACATAAAGCCTGATTTTATTCTTTTAGTTATTTGAGACAAGACCTCATAGAGCCCAGGCTGGCCTTGAGCTCACTGTATAGGGGAAGATGATCTTGAACTTCTGATCCTTGTGATCCCACATGTTGGAAGTGAACCACCATGCCTGGTTCATGTGGCCCAAGGATGGAACCCAGGCCCTTGTAAATGCTAGGCAAATCCTCTACCAACTAAGCTATACCCCAGACTCACAAAATGTGTCTTTCACAAAGCGGTGGTGGCGTATGCCTTTAATATCAGCACTTGGGAGGCAGAGGCAGGCAGATCGCTGTGAGTTCAAGATCAGCCTGGTCCACAGAGAGAGTTCCAGGACAGCCAGTCCTACAGAGAAACCCAGTCTCAAAAAAACTTAAGAAAAAAAAGTCTTTCTGTTTTATTAAGAACTAATCATTTTCCATATTCATTCAATATACATGCAATTTCAAATGATAAAATGCGGGTAAGTAGCATATCCACCTCCCCAAACACTGATTATTTTACTTGGTGAGAGTAGTCAAAATCCTACTTCCCATGTGGACCACACAGCTTATTATTGTTAACTATAATCCCCTACTATGCTCTAGAACACTAGAACTTATAATTCCTAACTGTAACTGAGTATTCAGTGTTCAAACTCCCCCAACCTCTCCCATTCTTGTGCTAACAGGCCACCATTTTTAGATTGTACATATTTTCAAGATCATGTAGCATTTGTCTCACTGTGCCTGGCTAATTTTTACTTAATAGAAGTATCTTCCAGGCCTATTGTTACAAATGCCTAAATGATACTCCATTGTGTACATATCCCACATTTTTCTGTATCAGTTCATCTACTGATAAATAAATTGATCACCTTTCCCAGCTATTGTGACTAGCGCTGCAATGCACGTGGGCCTGCAGGTGGCTCCTTGACTCACTGATACAATCCAATAGCAGAATTTACTTACCTTTGTGAAGGCTTCTGTCGTTCCTTCGTGAGACAGGAGAAAGTAGAGTTTATTGCTGAGTGAATAGCAGATGAAAAGGGGTACAAACAGAAGCCTGACACACTGCTCTTACTAAGCATGTGTCCCTGACCCACCCAGTTCTGCCTACCTTCTCACCAACTTAGAGAAAACCGACATCTTTCTTTAAAGGCTCAACAGATGATTTTTAAACCCTTTAAGAAAACATCTCATTATGTTCTTATTACTGAATTGCTATTTCTATGGAGACACATGAGAGTAAGTAGTGGGAATGAAGAAATGTGATAACAGAGCCATGACTTCAGGATGACACTTTAATTGAGTTGTATGTTTAAGGTACTAATAGACTCATTTTACAGTCGCCTTTTAATCAAAATCCAACCAGTATTTGCTGAACATAATCATGTGCACATGACCACTTGCTATAAGAGTTGTCAAGGGTAATAATTAGAAATATGTATTGAATTAAAAAAATTAAGATATGATCCCTTATCATAGCCTTTACAGTCTTGTTATAGAGACATTAGTACTGAAAAGTTAAGCATCAACAAAGGGTTTTAATGTTTAAGCAATAGAGAGGTTATTCAGAAGCAGGCCTTAATTAGTTTCCAAGCCAGTCCCAAGGAAACAAGGCCCTGGAGTGTTGTGAAAATGAAAGAGGCCAAGCAGGGTCTACTATGGTTTGGATTCATCCAAACTTGATAGAAATTTCTGATGGGCATTACTGAGACTAGGGGAAAGTGTCATGGAGTGAAAGCAAGGGGATCTGCCCTTCCTGGTACCCCTAAGGAGGGAATGCACAAAGCAGACACTCCAAGAAGCTTACTTTCATTCAGATCCCTTGAAAATGGGAAGGGAGGTAATACCTCTTTTAGATAATGGGAGCCCCTCTCCAGAACGACAAGGCACCTAAGGAAACCAAACACACGATGCCAAACCCCAGAAATCCTGGCAGTGAGCTAAAGCAGTGGAGCTTGGTACACAGGCGCATTCTCCTCGGGTGCACTCAAAAGTGGGGCCCTACCACCAGTTAGGAAGCGGTCTTCATTGGAAAAACAGCACAACAGAGCTGATGAAAAAAGCAGGGAAAATCCATCCTGCTACTTGGCTCAGGAGAACCTCTGCCTCAGTGTCATGGCCCGTAAACTCTATCAGACACACTCTGCTCAGATTGATCAGGCAGCCATTTGTATTGATTGGAGAAGCCACTGTGAAATGAGTCACTATAACCATTTCTAGGCTAGGGGAGATGCAATCTGCATTTGCTTCAATTCCTTTGGAGGCTCGGGGGATGCAAGACAGATCTGGCCGGCCAGGCTCAGTGTGTGACAATTAGTAGCTCTTATAGAGTGTTAGACCTATGTCAAGCCATAAGCTCGGGGCATACACTGTGTCATTTCTTTCTCACAACCAGCTACACTAAGTCCAATCATGGCTGAGGATGCAGACGCACAGAGCAGAACAGGGAGGGGTGTCTCATAGCGAGTGAACAGGGTGTCTGAAGTCAGCACCAAAGTCCATACTAGAAGGACCTTCCAGCCCCAGCCTTGTGCTGAGGCCCATATTCCCAGGAGTTTAGATGATACGCCAATGAACACAAGGTACAGAGGCTGGGAGATTGCTCAAGAGATAGTGAAAGTCTGTTTGACCTGGCAGCTAACATATTTACAGCCCTCACTATGGTTAGGTGCTATCTGAAGAACTGCAGCTAGAGGTGACCCTAACTCTCCCCAGGTGAAAATGCATGTCCATCAGTGCTTGCCTGAGGTCATCCCCAGACCACTGTAGAGCAAAGGTACCATTCTGGGTTCTCTAACCTCAGAGGGTGTGCTCTCAAATCTTAGGAACTATTGATAAATAAGGGTGGGATGCACCAAGTGATGACTGGACCCAGAGCAAGCAGTGTTACAAGAGCTCAAACTGATGGCTCCGACAGCCCACCAGAGATTTCTCTTCCCTGGCAGCAATTAGAGTCTGGAACATACTTGACATTACAGGTTTTCAGCTTCCCCCCACTCCACCAGCACAATTCATGGCAAGAGGTCCACAGAGGCTCCCCAGTAAGGCCTTACTCAAGGTCAGAAAGTCTGAACTTGCTTTACCCAGCAGGATGATTTGGCCAAGGGCATGTTACCAGGTATTTGGAAGGGTCTACACTTGGCTGTACGTTGTGCTTTGATCTTGAAAGGGGGAGGTCTTTCGCCTCTCCCCTTGGTAGTATATAAAAAGCCCATTAGAATAAATCTTGAGGATCTCCCTTGTCAACTACAGCCAGCTCCATCCAAGAGTCTTTTCTCACCCAGCAACTGTGGATTGCTTATATAAACAGGGAGAGTCTTATGAATCTTCCAATTCTCTCGGCTTCCTGAGCCTTATAAGTTTCCTTGGCTTCCCAAGTCTTATTTCTTCCTAGACAGAGGAGGTAGGTTCATATTTCAATTAGAGAAAACAGCTACAAACAGCATCATTCCCTGCCTTACCTGAGAACAGCCCTGTGAGGCCAGCACTACTATTATAAACATATTACAAGTGAGGAAACTGAGCAGGGCTAACTTACTTGCCTATATCCAGCTTGTTTTAGCATTTTTAAATCAGAGGGTACTAGAATGGACTCCACTTTTTGATTACCTTTTTTATTTGTCATAGAATACTTCCCTATCGAGAACTCCTTTCTACCCCTCTTCCTTCTCTAATGCCCACATCCCCTTTGGATTTTCTCTCTAAGCAAGCCTTGTCCAACAGCCCCGCCCCATGTTCCTCCTTCTCTGTACCCACACTGCACTACTAGACTGTTTTGAAAGGACAGTTCCAATGTTTATCGGCCTCTGACTGACAGTTCCTTTATGTAAGGGGTCACATCTCCTTATCTGTGATGCCAGCTACAGTCCTTGGCCTATACTGTGGGCTCAATACACGCCTGCTATGGTCTAAGTCAGTGAGCAGTGCTTATGAAATGAAAGCCTAGGGTGACTAGGACCTTTCAACAAACCAACCACAAAACACGGACACGAGAAGCCTTGGAAACATGATCCCCATTTCACAAGGTGGCAAACTGAGGCTCAGGGAGGATAGTGAACATGCCCAGATCCACACAACCAACAAAAAAGAAGCAACACACAAACCAAGATGGCGGCGCAACTTCGACGTTTGTGCTCCTCACATGCTCTGTCTCATGTGCCACGGGGCCTCTCACTGCTTTTGCCATAAGATCCCTGAGATCTCTCCTAGAACACTGTTCTCCCAACAACATACCCACCTTCTCTCGCTGTTAAAGGAAATGAGCTAAGATAGCCTTCAGCTACATTGTGGTAGAGGCTGGAAAAATTAATCTGGGCTGCTTTGCAGTTGCTGCTTGGGAATCAAACTGTGAAAGCTAATTTAAAAGCTTTCACACTTGGTTTGAAGGAGGACTGTCAGAGCTTGGAGGATGTGAAACTGTACACAGTCAGCTCAGACAGTGTTGGTGTAGAATACCTAGGATCCTCCCGAACAAGAAGGCTCCCATCATCACCCCCAATGGATCATGGCAAAGTTAAAGAGAAGGTGCCACTTGTGCCAGCAGAAGGAAGTATGGAGAAGTAAAAGGTGTCCCTGATGGGTCTGTGCATTGGTACGCTGGTCCTGGGGTATCATGTCATCAAGGAGGAGCAAAAGCATTTCTCTAGGACCACAGACTTTGTGGCACACAACCTATGGACCCTAGCTGTGAGACAGACATATGGCTGGGATGGGGGACCTAAAGTTTTTGCTAAAGACTTCATTTTATCATCTGTAAACAGGGCTAATACTATAGTCATCAGAGTCTTGTGAGGATTCAGCCTGCATGGAACATCTTGGCTAAGTGTCACCTCCTCATAGCAGCAGCTGCCAGGTGGTATTTGCTGGGGTTTGGGGGAAGGGTTGTTTTTGTTTTTATTTTTATTTTTCAAGACAGGGTTTCTCTGTACAGCCCTGGCCATCCTAGAACTCACTCTATAGACCAGGCTGGCCTCAAACTCAGAGATCTGCCTGCCACTGCCTTCCTCTGCCACCTGAGTGCTGGGATTGAAGACATGTGCCACCACCGCCTGGCAGTATTTGCTGTTTTATTATGTCAAAAGCTGCCTCAAAGTGATGTGCCCAACCCCAAGGGAAGGGCTCAGGCATTCCTCTTTACATCAATATCCTGGTGCATCTAATCTGCATCGTCTTAGAGCCCAGTCTTGTTCACAATGACCATTATTGTCACTGTGATTCACAGAACAGAATGTCATGGGCTATTCATTCTTGCTCAGCACCTCTGGCAGAGTAATGGAAGGAGTGTTGTGCCACGTGTGAGGACTTGTTTCCTACTGGGATCTGCTATCCTTTATGGGCCAGGTGAGCTTGCACTGACCATTTGCTTGCCTGGCCTAGTGCCTAGCAAGCAAGCAGCCCACTGCTAGATGATTGGTTTAGAATGAGCAAATGACCCACTGGGGCTTCCAATTCTTCATCTGAAAAAAAAAAAAATGAAAGGAACAGTAACTACCTTCGGTAAAGGAGATACACATGGAGGTAACCTTGTAAAGAGGAAATGAAGCCTGATATTGGGGTGAGGGTGATGAGGGGCAGACAAAAGACAGCCCCTGACACCCTTCCAGCCCCCAGCATTACCGGGCAGTCTGGGTGTCAGCAGAGCCACCTGTGTGGACCTGTTCCTACAGCTGTTCCGAGCTCTTCTACGTGATGTCTAACGCCCAAACATCTCCCCTGAAAACAATCTCTCATAACTACCTCATAACTACCAAAGGGGGGGGGAAGATTTAATAAAAGAATTTTAATAACAGCAGTTTAATTTTAAGGCAAAAATAACTGTAATTACTTGGAGCCTTCATAACATTTAAAATCTGATTAAAATGTACCATCGTTTATGAGCTGAGATGGTTATCATGTTTCATGGCCCTGCAATTACTGCCGGTGCCTGTGAGTGGGAACAGCCCTGGATGGCTTCTTTTTCTGTACTCCTGCGGTACCTCAGTCACTCGATGGAAAGAAGAGCTTCAATGCACAGCAGATGCAGGAAGCAGGCAGGTGTTCAGGGTTGTTCAATAGCCACTGTGTGTCAGGAACAGTGGGCAGTTAAGAAACACAGCTAACGATGATGATGGTATCATTATTGACACAAACACCTGAGGCTGGGAGGAGCAAGTGACCAGGTCACAGACTGAAAATGGAAGTGGTGAATGCCATGGGCCCTACAGCCCCTTGGCTTCTGAGGCTGCATTCCACTAAGGCCACCAAATGGCCAAACTGGGCTGGCTCACTCTGAAATCACAGCTTCGGGGAATCAGCCCATGGAGAGCTCTTACTGATTTCAGAGAAGGGGAAGAATGAAGGAGAAAGGAGGGATGGAGGAGGGGGGAAGAAAGGAAGAAGAGCAGAAGAGGAGGAAGAGCAGGAAGAGGAGAAGAGAGAAGAGGAAGAGGATAAAGGAAATAAGATACGGGGAGGAGAAGATGAAAGAAGGGAGGGAGAGGAGGAGGTACGAGTTCATATGCCAGTTAGCACTAAAGCTTCAACCTGACGTCATAGGTCAGAGTGTCAGGGTCCTCTGCATATTTTGCTTGAAGAATGTTACTCAGACATTTGGATGTCAAAATCATAATATATTTAAACCTTCATCCATTCAACCAGCACTTGATGATTAAATATCACTCACCCTCAAGACTCTGCCAGTCCCAGGTGAAACTCAATCCCTAAGGTTCTTAACTCTGCCTTCCTTTTACTTCCATCTAGCTTGAATAAAATTCACACAGACACAAACTAACCCTTTCTATCCATGTTTCCTTTATGTGTTTCTTGTCATCTGCCCTTTGTCGAGGGTGGCTAATGCGCTTTGTCACTACTGCCCTACAGTGTCTGGGCACCGGGGCACTCTCTGGAGTTACAGGAGACGTTCACTCTGAGATGTTTGTTAAATGAAGAATGAATTGAAACCTGGGGTGAGAGCAGTATGAGCAGACAGGCCAATTTTCCGATGCACATGTCAAGTTTTCAAGACACACTGCTTTTTCTTCGTGGATCTGCATTTGCCGTCTACACCCTCTGCTATCCATCCATTCTATCATTTAGCAGGCATTTACTGAGTGCCTGTGGAGCATCTGACAGTTTCAGGTGTCAGGATTCCAGCTGCGAACGAAGCGTGGAGACCCATAAACTTATACTCTGGTTGAGAAAAAATAAATAAACAAATCCCTATATACTTTCTGCATCGTTACATATCCATAGGAGCCAGGACATCATGTGAGTGAGGAGAGTGTGGCCAGGGGAACGGCAGGAAGAGAGGAGTGGCTGAAGTTTGGATCCGGGAAGCATCCCTGAGAAAGTCGAGCTGAACACACACAGTGAATACAAATCAGGAGAAGCTGCAGGCTCCAGGGTCACACATCTTTACACCAAATGGTGCAAATATTTCTCACCTTCAATCCTCAGCTTCGGTCGCGAGCCTGACACGACTACTTACCCTTCCTACCTTGTAAAGCAGGCTTGTGATGACCATAAAACGGAGAGCCCTGTCTCTCCCACCCAAGATAAAGGGGCTGCACGACATGATTGCTGTGATCCCTTCCTGCTGTAATTTACTAAGATTCTATTGCCACAAAAGAGACTTATAAGCCGTAATTTGCTGCAAGAGTGTCTGAGATAACGGGCAGCACAAATGGGACTTTTATCACCATCCAATGATCCACTCTGGTTCTGGGGTTCACAGCCCCCAAGCATCAAAGCACACTTAGCTTCATTTTTATCTCTGCAATTTCAAAATCTCACTGAAAATGTAAGCTGAATGGTAATTTCATTCCTCGCGATGTGTTGTTGTCGGAGCCATAATGTAAATGCCCATCCTAAATTGTGCCAGTTATCAGCGCTAATGAAAGACTAAAATGGCATAGCTAATCCCAAGGCCTGTGTTAATTTGGTTTTAGGCATTTCAGGATTTCTGAGCACTCGATTTGCCTTCATTCTCCTACACAAGCTAAGCCTCTGCTGCATAGGAACTCCCTGGAAAAGAGTCCCCAGTGTTTTGGGGAATGTCTGAAAATCACCTCTTCTCCATGAATGCACAAGCTAAGATATTTCCCCTGCTCTGCAGTGTCGTCTTTCAGGGTTCTTAACGTGTGCCCCCCCCCCCCCCCCGCACCACCCAAGACTTCGAGGAGAAGGCATCATCCACATCTGTGGGGGAAGCTGTACCCACAGAACACAGTAGTGAGAGTTCTCTCTCCTGGGGGAGAAGCTGCAAGATAAAGAGATGGACAGAAACTAATTAGACCCATCTGCACTTTGTCCAAGGGTCACTCCAGGAGGACATGATTGTATGTGACTACAATACTGATTTTAGCTCTGTACCACATTAATTATGTCTGCAGAACCTTACTGTCACGTGGCTTTCCAGACAGAGAGTTACAAGTTCCTTCATGGGCAAAACAGAAAAAGACAGTGTCCTCCATCTCTGCAGTGGTAAGGCACATGGCACAGATGTTTGTAACTGGGTGTGGTTCCTCCAATGGCCACATGGCCAGTGCTCTTTCTAGTAACCCATGCCGGCCTACCGGCCTGCATTGTCCTGATCAACAGGACCCTGTGATGTTAGACATTTAATTATGATTTACAAGGGTGACTCTATCCTTATCCTTATTGTTTGCTTTTGATTTGGCTGAGGGGGCAGAGTCCTTGCAAATGTTAAAGAATCAGCTTTAAGTTGGGTTCCATCTACTTTAACAATGGCCACAGCCAGCATTTGAAGACGGGCCCCTTTAGGGCCATCACTATCTATGGATTGCCTGTTGCCACTGTCATGCCCCTGGTGGAGACAAACACCCTTGCAGGAGCGTCGAAGCTTTTGACCACAAGCCACATGCTAATGTGTATTTATCCCTAATAAATGTTTAGTGGCATGGGCAGGGGGCAAAGCTGGGTCAGCTCCTTCCAAACCCCATCTTCAGGAAAGCAGGAGTGTACTATGTGTTTAGAGCAATGTGCCCTGACACTACTCAGGAGGAAAGCGACAATTACAAGACCTTACCTGGCTGAGTCAGTCATAAGAACATGTAAACTCCATCTGGCATTCAAAACAATGACCTTGGAAATGAAAGAGGAATAAATCCCAAATCCCAGTGACTTCACACAGACAAAACCTGTTTCATGTGTCCTCACAGGAAAACACTGCTCCAGTCACATGCCAAACATTAGCATAAAACACAGGGCTCTTAATACGATGATACAGAACTTTGTGGTTCAAAATGATTCTGTAGCTCTGGTTCATATAGAACTCACTAGAGGGTCACTGGGAGCCTTGGGTCAGGAGCTGGATATTTGGAAATGCCTCCGACAAGGCCCCTAACCTCAAAGACTATCTTAAAATAACCTCTCTTCCAGGAAGGCCCAGACGAACACGTAATACCTTCCTTGCAGGCGTGTGCTTAAAATACAAGTGTAGCACTCAGGCCTGCAAGGACAAAGCAGCTTTGTCCCTCAGGATCTCTGGGGGAAGGCTGAGGCGGTCATAACCACACCACACAGTAGTGTGACAGGCCATTGCACACCCTATGTCCCACCTTCTTGTGCACAAGCCTTGGGGCTACACTGGCTGCTCCATCTTCCCTGGGGCCTTATGCTATACTTTTGTTAGGCCTCCACCAATGACAAAAACCAATAGAGGAAGGCCAAGTGAACCTTCTTTCAAGTTCCAAAAACCAGGCTTTTCAGACTCAAAAATCTCTGACACTGACACCATGCCAAGAAAAAAAGCCAAAAAAACAAAAAAACAAAAACTTACATCACAAGCACAACAAAGGAGGTTGGCATATAACTAGGAGAAGCTACTGGAGAGGAAGTTATTCACGCCGGGTACTGAGGCAAGGCAGGGCTTTCAATTTGTAAATCGGGTTTGGAAGCACAGGTAGGAGTAGGAGTTCCTCTGGCAAATGAAGGAGTGGAGTTGAACATATTCAAGCCAGGAAGTCTCAGGAACACAGAGGCAGGAAAAGAAACTGCTTATCAAGGAATCTTAGGCCATTATATAAAGCAATACTGGAGATCAGGGCCAGCTGGCCACGGGTGTAGGCAAGAAGCAAGCGGAAAGCCATGCACATATATGTGTATCAATACTACACACACACACACACACACACACACACACACACACACACACACACACACACACACACACACACTAGCGTGCCCACACATATATACACATCTTGTATGTAATTATCTGCTTTTTTTCAGAGCAGAACCTAATTTGAGTTTGGACACCTGACATGACTGAAAACCAAGCAGAATTCAGCTATAGTTCACAGGTCCACTCAACTGCAGACAGCTCAGGCTGCTGACACTAAGCTTAGATAAAGCTCCCACAAGTGTATCTGTCATTTCTTCCTGCTCAGTGATAACCACTCCACTCCTTAGCATGCGTGCCTCTCAAGTCTACGGGGCCTAGCTGCAGTCATAAAGGCAATTAAGCAAAGTACAAAGAAGGCTGAATGTTCAGCCTGAGCATAGACAATCCCTTTACATGCAAAGGAAATGGAAATGCAAGCCCAAAACAAAAAGACTGTGTTTCCAAATCCAAGAGAAAAGCTTGTGCCTGGCAGACGTTGATCCATCCACCAACACACAAACACAAACAGGACAAGATGGAAAGTCCACTAAAGACACCATGGAAATGCCATCTGAGACCCTGTCCTGCTGCTGAGTCACTTTGTGACCAAGAATAAATCATTTAACTCCTGTAAGCCTCAGCTTATCTGGAAATGGGCACAATAATACACCTAACGCCATATTTATTAAGTCAGAAAATGCATAAAAAGTTTCTCATCACTGTAGATGACAAAGTGCTTACTATGGCCACTTGAAACTTTATTAATATGATCTGAAACTATATTTTTGCCCATGCATTCTGACATGAAGGAGGTGTCCAGGCTTAGGTAGTGTTCTAAACTTAAAAGCTCTGTTTCCCTACGATCAGCACCAATACTAGTAACAGCCGCTTCAGTTTATTAAACACACACTTTACAAATTACAACTTTCTTAAATTTCACAGAATCTCTGTGGAGTAGACTCTGATATCACTGACATTTTATAAACAGAGAAACGGAGGCACAGGGAAGATGAAGTTTTGAACCCAGGCACTCTAGAAAAGGACAGCCTTTCTTGATGTATCTATTTGGAAGTATTTACTTCTAGTGTGTGATAGTCAAATGTGTGAACCTGGAGGCTGTTCTTGGATCAGACTGACATTAAATCAGTGGACTGTGAATAAAGCAGATGGGCCTCCATAGCATGGGCAAGTCTCCTCAAATCCACTGATGGTCAAAACAAAAAGGCCAGTGTCCCCAGACACAAGAGGACTGTCTACCCGATTGCCAGTCATTCGGGGCTCTCCTTGGACCTGCAATCCACAGCAAGTGTTTGACCTGCCTGCCACAACTGCAGTGGGTGAGAAAACACCCCATAAAAGTCTCAGTCTCTCCCTTCTCCCCAACATCAACTCAGATATACCAGCTACTTCCTGGATATGCCACATGCACTAGGAAGACTTGAATAGAAGCTGAGAACTTCTGTCGGTGAGATGGATGTTGTTTTGACCTCCACTCCCCACCACTTTCCATCTCCTGTTAGTCTATCTGTCTCCTTTCTGGATCACCAGAGTCTTGGATCAATGACAAGCCTTCTTTGCACAACATCAGGTACAGGTAATGCCCATCAATGCTGATAAAACACATACTTATGCTTGACCTAGCTGCTTTTCAACATTTACCACATGCAAAGTCCTATGCTAGATACTCAGGGTTCGTGTTGGCTCATTGTGTCCCAATTTTTAGCACACAGGGAGCTCCCACGAGATTAGCTAACCTGCCTTAGGTCATGCACAGTGATTCACACACAGTCCACCTGGAGCCAAAGCCAGGGCTTCCAACCGCTGCTTCTCTTCCTGCCTCTCCCCTTTCCAAGCTGCACAGCAGATGAGGCCCCAGTGAAGGAGTACCCAGAGCCCCAGGGCAGCCAGCCAAACCTCCCTAACATATACCTTCATAGCTCTCAGGAGGTGAGGGATAAAAATGAAAGCGGCGGATGTTATCTAGAAACCGCTCAAAGCTTCCTTTCCCTTCACTTAAAAATTCTCTAGTAATTGTTTTTACGATACTTAATCATGAAAATGAATCACCTCAAATTTTAGAAAGAAATTCTCCTTCAAAAGCTGTCAACTTTGCGCCACAAATTCATTTATTATGAGACCACATGATGCCTCCAAGTACTGCATTTTATTTAAATGTGACATTTTTTCACTCTGTTTTGATTCCACATCTGAAAATCGCAACTATCAATCTTTTGCTGGAGCCAAACATAACTATTTTTGCTCACTGGAACATTAAATACAGACTCGGGGTCCTAGAATCAAATTAAAAAATAAAAATAAAGTAGGATCCAGCTGACATTCATAGCTTCATATCCAAAGAGAGCCCATTTGAAAACTGCCTTGAACCAGTTTCCAGGATAAAAATTAATCAATCCTAATCGTTTTGGACCTTGAGTTGGTTTTACTTCTGAGGTTCACTCTGGAGACTGTTCACCATTCCAGAGTTTGAAAAGGGCGTAACATCTTCGGAAAATTACCAGACCTCACTGGGCATTGATTGTGATCAATGACATGCCACACCAGCCGCCTTTGTTTTGTGGGGCTATAGTAATGCTCAGTACATGATCCATTCCCCATACTGTATTGTTCTCTTTCTAAACAGTAGAAGCAAACAGGCAATTCCAACACTGTACTGTACTCTTCTTTCATCCCTGATAATGACCTGGACCCTGAACGTCAGAAGGAAGGATGTCCCAGGTTCTGAGGAAGAAGGGAACCCTCGCCAAATCATCATGCTTTGCTTGCTACTGGTAGACTTGTGCATAGGAGCCACCAGCACCAGAGAGGCAGCAGGCATGAAAAGGAGCAAAGCAACTATCAAGGATGGCAGAGCTGTGATTAGAATTTCTAGTCATAACTTCTGGCATTCATAATGCGGCTGGGGCAGGGGCAGGGGCACAAGGATTGAAATGTACCCAGAAGTATTTCTCCACCAGCTCTGTCCTCCCCAGGACTAGATGATACTAGGGGCCTCAGAACATGCAATGGCTTATAGATCCAGAGAATTGCTAAAACAAGGAAAAAGCGCATGGTGAGATTAAGCAACCTCGAATCTTCAGAACAATGGCCAGATGAACACCTCTAAGACAAAATTCTAATCTTGTCGTCCTTGATCAAATACCTCCAATTTCCTCCTTGCTTCCTCTCCTGCAGATTTCCTGCTGTGCTTCTCTTTTTTTCTTTATCCTTCCTAGCTTCCTTCCTTATATCTCCTTTCTTCCTGGCTCACCTATCTCTCTTTCTCACCTAGCTATCTTACTTTCCTTCTCTATTTACTAGGTACTTAGAAAGTTATTCCCTGATTATGAAGTCCACGGTCTACAGGGAGACGTCATCAACACACTGATGACGACAATGTAGTGTGATATAAAACACCGGTGCTATGGGAATGCATTGGAATTGGGAGCACGACGACTATGGATATATTAATAGAGCTTCCTGATGAGGTAGGGGTGTGATGCCCCAAATGAAATGGCATACAAAAGCATAAGGACAAAAGGACAGTGTGTTTTTAAAGGAAATAGAGGCAGCTCTGTGGCACTGAGGCATAGTTACAGAGAACGCTATGAAATGAGCCTAGAGAGGTAGACATATCCCTGTGAGGAGGAACTTTAAATGTACGGATTTTATGAGGGCAATGGAGGGAAATAATGGGCTTGAAGCAGAAGTGGCAATGGTTACTTGATTTTTAATTAAACCTCAGTCTATGCATGTGCACATACATACATACACACACGCCCTCACAGAACACACACTGTTTAAAACTGCAAGTGAACTCATTAGTTTCTGCCTTCCATACTTCATGATTCTCTATCACACCTAATACATCTAGCACCAGATTTGCTTTGTGTTTATTGTCTGCCAGCCCCACTGAAAGGATAAGTCTGAGAGAAGGCAGATGTGACTCAGTTTGCCTATGTCATTCTTGTTCCCTGCAGTGTTTAGCACGGCACCTATTCAATAGATTACCAAAGATGGCACAGCTCAAATGACCTCAACTTTGCACTTGGAGAAAAGCCCTTGCCTTTAAAGGGTCACATCACTCAAATGTGTTCAGTCACATCCACTGACCTGTATAACATAGGGGAAATGCCTATTTTTAAAATTACAGTGAATGTTAAGAACTAAAAATGGATACTGACCTACAGTAAGTACTATTGCTCTTGCATCAATTTCCCCTCCCTCCACAGGAGCCCCTGGAGATAAGGATTGGGCCACAGCATGTGTTAGGGATGTGGCAAATGGCTTCGGACTCATGGAAGGTTGACAATCAGTCCAATGGATTCATTAGTTCTGAAGGTGAGTAACGCCCTAGGATATTTTCAAGTCCTACAATTAACACTGTTCGAAGAGAAAGAAATCTTAGGAACACACTGTGACTGTCAAACACTGAGTTCTATAGGAACAAAGCTCAATTGTGGCCAAAAGCAAGTTTCTTAGATGTTTAAGATGTGTCCATTCTTCTCCAGGGGATGGATGATACTCTGACACTATGATGTAACTACAAGAGTGATTTATCATAGAGGTAGGAGCTGTAACTGCTTTCCTCCATAAACCATGTGTCTCACCAGAAGACCGATGCTGAAGACAGAGCACAGTGTAGTGAGGAGGTGCATGAATACTGGGCCCAGAAGACAAATTTCAGCTTTGAATTCCAACTCTGCCACCATGTAGCCAAACAACATTAAAAGTTATTTAATGTCTCTGGGTCATAATGGATAGTGGGACCACAAGGACTCTACATTTCACCGAATGGGTTAACTGAGCTAATCTCATGAAGACATTAGCATACAGCAAGTTCAAAAATGTCATATTTGATCATGAGTATATCCAACACACAAGTACCCAAGGAATGCTTATGAGATTGGCAACCTAACATAAACATAGCTAGACTAACTTTCAGTTGACCACACAAAAAAACATGAATGAAGCTTCAAACCCAACTCCACCTCTTCCCTAATGTAGAGACATATTTTAAAAATATTGGTCATTGGAAAGGCTCTAGACTGTTTCGTGTGCATGATTTGAGACACAGCCTTTAACTACATGATCTCAGTTTCTACATCCATAAAACTCTTTTACCTCAGGGTTGTTTGAGGATTGATAAGATCTTGTCTTGTCCAATGCTTTACAAACTCTAAAACTCTACAAAATACAAGACAGTATTATAAATGGAAAAGCCCAAGTTGCTCTGCAAAAGAGAGGGTTAAAAATAACTGTACATGAAACTGCTCTGTCATCTTACATTTGCTCAAAATTAGAATGACTCTTTGCAGAATCCAATTTGGATAAGCCCATGTCAATACTACTAATACAAGCCATCACTAATGACAAGATTGATAACTCAGAAGGGCGAGTCATTTCATGTTCACTGTGCATCATGTTTAATTCGCCAAAAGGAGTTTGTGTGTATAATTAATGTGCTTTGCTTCCTGCCTTCATTTGGAAACATGTAAAAGGTCTCTAGGGAATTCTGTAAGTTAGAAACAATTAATAAAATAAAACCACTTAATTAAAGAGAATAATTGGAGCCTATTTTATAGAAGAAAATGGAGGGATAAAAATCACTTTGGAAACACATTGTACAAAAATTGCTGGGTTCTTTAAGAAAGAACAATCGGTAGACAGAACACATGTAAGTCATGATAGCAAATAGATCTCCCAGGCCCTTTGTTCTAGGATGATTGAAATCTGACTGACTTAATGGGTATACCAAAAGCATGAGTACTGACCCTACAATGACAAGTCCTGATTATTCATTATTTCAATGTACATTTATAGCACCTTTTATTTATACTCATCGTGTAGGGACCCATAGGTAAAAGCTGTCTCCTCTTTCTGCCTTACAGAAACTCTGAGAAGGGTAGTACATAAACACACACACACACACACACACACACACACACACACACACACACAATAGAAAAAAGCATATGGAGGGAATAAAGGATACCATGGAATACACAGGAAGGGTTTACATTGCAGCCTAAGAAACAAATAATGTTTCAGATGCCCTGAGTTTTCACTGGAGACAGAAATGAACATTTAACTGCACTGAATGAGAAAAAATTCAATTACAGATGTAATAGCATATACTAAGTCACAGATACATGAGTGCACATATTGCTTTGGTAAATCACATAAAACTCACCATGTCCCAAGGAAAGAGTACATGTTTTGAGCAGAAAGAGATAAAGCTGGGTACCAGATGGGGAAAGAACATGGACATGGAATCAGATAACTAGTCCAAATCACATAATTATATGTATGTGACATCTCCAGCCTTCACTTTCCGAATGAATAAAAATGGGCTTCTAGGAACACGCAGATGGTAGGATACTATACTGTGATTTCCAATATCTGTGTCTCTCCTAATAAGAGGCTTATGCATCCCTGTCTTTGTCATGTGACTGTCAGTACCTCTAAGCTGATGGAAAATATCCCCTGATCCACTGCCGGGTTTGGCCATTGGCCCCATGAGCTGCTTTGACTAATGGAACATGGATGGACATGATGCATACATACCTCAGTCTGAGAGAAGCTGTAAAAACATGTGGGTCATGCAGTTTAGACTCTTACCCTTCCTCTCAGCCATCATGAGAACTGTGCCATCAAGATGGAGCTGTCCTCTGAACCTGGATCTCAAGAACAAAGCAGTTCTTGGATTTGGAGCTAAGGCTGTAGCCAAGCCCCCAAACAACGGAAATTCCAAGGCAACTTTGGGCTGCCATTACAGTTATTGACACTCTATAGCATAAGGGTAATGACAAACAAATAGCAAAACCAAAACAAAAGTGGCCAGGAAATCCTACATATAGAGTATTTTCAAGAACCAACATCATGTATAAAGACAGCCCATGCTAGGCAGATAATCAACGCTTGATTCTTCACCTTGGGCTGTGCAGGAAGAAGCAAAATTTTGGAGTTAAGCATTATCTCAAAGGTCTTGCTGAAGCACATATTATTTTGTTCCCTATCATATACCTGCCATCAGATTTAATTGGACATGTTTCTGGCTGCTTTTCATACTCACCTTAGGCAAGTCCTCAAGCTCTTTGTACTCCATCTTTTACCCCTGAGCAGATGAAGTGACACTACCTATTTAAAAAATCACAGTTCTGATAGCTGCATTAATTAATTGTTTTAGTCTGGAGTTCTTAAAATCAAATCTAACACCTCCTCAGTAAATGGCATTCACATTTGCATCCACAACTATTATAGTTGTCAAATAATAACTATAAGGTGGCTTTAATTTACTCAAGAAGATTCCTCCCACACCATCTCAGTGACGCCAGCTACAAAATACTACTTTGGAATGTTTAATTATAGTCTGATCAATATCCCCCCACTACCACAGATATTGAAACCAATGTGATGTCATTAGGAAGTGAGGCCTTTTGGGGGTGATTAGGTC
Organism: Peromyscus californicus insignis; assembly: GCF_007827085.1. Lineage (NCBI taxonomy): Eukaryota > Metazoa > Chordata > Mammalia > Rodentia > Cricetidae > Peromyscus > Peromyscus californicus. Next base: position 47,317,034 of record NW_026294573.1, read on the forward strand.
ATGAAAATGAACCCTAGTGGGTAGGGTTAGTGGCCTAGAGGTCTCAGAGAAATACCTTTCCCTTTCTATCATCAGGGACACAATCTGAAGGTAATGTATATGAACTAGGTCCCCACCAGACACCAGATCACTGTCAGCAACTTGATCTTAAGACTTCTCAGTCTCCAGAATCATGAGAAATGACTTTCGGATAGCTTATTGTCTTTTATGGCAGCCTGAGTGGACTAAGACACTCAACTGAAATACATTTCTGAATGTGCACACAAGCATACATGCATACACACTACACAGATTAAAACCCTTCCTCTCTTACTACTAGAAAATCTGGGGGGCGGGTGGAGGAAGCAGGGTGAAGTGGGGGGAGGGGAGGGGAGAGGAGGTGGAAGGGGAAACTGCAGTTGGGATGTAACATACATGAATAAATTTAATTAATAATAATAAAAAATTGAAAAGAAAGAAAATCTCTCTTGATCTATGAATGTATAAATGAACCAAAGCCAAAATTGTTAATAATTCCTTTGAACTCTTTCAATGAGAAGATCAAGTGGTGAAATCTGGGCTCTGTATAGTATATTCACTAGCTAGTTTACTGGGTTTTTTGTTTGTTTGTTTGTTGTTTTTTACTTAATTATTTGGCAGTTTAATATATTTATATAGTGAATTCTAGTCATTTTCATCCCACTACTCTCTCTCTCACCCTCTCACCCCTCTATCCTTCCCCTCCTTCTTCCTAAAATATGCCCCTCCTACTTTCTGGGTAGAATTGGTTGCAATGTGGAAGAGAGGTTATTTACTGGAGCATGGGAACTTACTCACTGAAGAAAGTGGCATTCCCTTCACTCAGAAACTATTAAGTGACAATATACTTAATATTGTTTGTTCCCTGCCCCCCATCCCAGCACTGGAAGCATGGAGCCCCATGGGTGCTTCCCCATTCATGATGAAATGTTGATGTGCCCAATTCCCAAACCTATGTAAGTTTTGTGCAGGTAAATACAGTTGTGGTAAGTTAGTAAAGACAATGACCATGTCATATACAAAGGACATCTTTTTGTAGCACTGTCCCCCACCCTCTGGCTCTTACATTCTGTACACCCCCTCTTCTAGGATGTTCCCTGAGCCAGGGAGGGGTGATATAGATGTCTCATTCTGAGCTGAGAATGCCACCATCACTGATTCTCAGCACTTGGACCAGTCATGAGTCTCTGTATTCCTTGCTACAAATTTCCATTGGAATATTAGTTACTATATTGTCGGTCAGATCATTACAAAGTAATCACTAAAAACCTTGGGAAGATTATCATTCATAAGCTCAATGGATCTATTCTTGATCTCCAAATGGCTGGCTGCACACATTGATTTTGGTGATTTTAACATCTAAGTAAGTGGTGCGTAAATGTTTGGGGGTCACAGATGCCCTTCACGGTGACAGAGACACTGGGTGCTCTCTATAGACACACATGCAGGTCCGGGCCTCAGAATACTGGATGAGTTCTCCTCTGTGCACCCTCAGCTGGTGTGTGTTGAGTAACCAGGGCCCAGTGTGAATGAGGCCTATGGGAGAGAGACGATGTCCACCTAGAAGAATTCCCAATTGCAGAGTAGGAGAGACCAGAGGCTTGGCCAGATCTCTCCAAGAACAAGTGTCCCAATTCCCTGTGCCATGGTATCAGGTGGGCTGGCTGTGCCTCAGTTTGTAGGTTTGATGTCTTCATTAAAAAATTTAAGTAGTTTTAAGCTCTTGCCTCATGATGTTGCAGAAACTGCGATGGTACAGTGAAGTGACCCAGTGACAGAGCCTGACACTTGAAGCTCTCAGTGAATACTTACTACTTCTGTTTCAGGCTAGTAGACACTGGAACCCACAAAGGCATGCTGCTTGCCCACATCAGTGGTAGAGCAGGATGAAGCATGGAAGGTTCTTCCCGAAGAGAGCTCACACTGAGCCACACGCTGGAGTTAACAAACCAGGACATGTAGAAGTCAGAAGTGCTAAAATCCACTGGTATTTGTTTGTAGCTCAGCTGTTCCATCACACCAGCTGCTTGGAATGTTCAGATGTGTCCTAGCTCGGCGCAGAATCACCCCATCCTATATTCATTCCATCAGCTTCAAATCTAATTTCGCTCACAGAGAGGGTTTTTTTTTTTTTTTTTTTTTAGCCAAAAATTGAACATCCATCCTATTTATAGGAAAGGGACATTTCCTACAAAAGTGCCTTGTAAGGATTCAGATCCTGTTTCCTCAGCAGCTTTCCCTCTTGATCACATGGGGTCTATTTTGATTTCTTCTCTGGTTGAAACATATCTCAGAGGCTCAAGCTGACAATGGGGTAGAGGAAGCTTATGAATGGGCCTATCCCCTAGGATGTGCTGAGCCACCCACCCTCAATGGGACAAGGTACAACACTGGTGATGGGGGGGGCAAACAAATAAACACACAAAAACTATTATTGGTTGTAAATGCAAAGCAAAGCACAATTCTAGTCGAGTTTTGGACAACTATCCCAAGTGGACAACAAGAATTATAAGAAGCACGGGAAACTGAAATTCCAAGATGGCCTGTAAGACTTGAAATAGTTAGGGATAACCTACAGGAATATGAAACCTAGGTCCATCGTCCACACTGTCATTTGCTACGTGTCTAGAAGCTGGGGAATAACCTTCCTATCTCCAACACAGCTATCTACAAGGGAAAAAAAATCACTCAGAGGCAAGATATCAGATTACGTAATCAAAAAGACTTTTGAACTTAAGACACTGAGGGATACAAGAATATTTATGGCAACACTTCATGACAGGAAGACATTAGTACAAAATGGCTCCAGATCTCCCACGAGTAGATTAGAAACTAAAGGCTATCTCTACAATAGAATATTATGCATCAGTGAAAATTAATTGTTTACATCTATACCCACTAAGGAAATCTTGAAAATACAATGAGGGTTGAAGTCTCAAGATTATTTTGCAATATAATTCCATTGGTATAAAGTGTAAAAGCAGGGGAGGTGAAATGATATAATAAGTTGTTGAGCTATATATAGTGAAAATCATCAAGGAATTCATTAACACAAAATGCAGTATAAGCATTACCTGGACAGGAGGAGGTATTATCAAAAAAGGGCTCCATTGCGGACCTTTGAGACTTATGGTATCCTGTCCTTTGGCTCGAGAAGAGAGCATGTGGCTCTTCATTCTATTAGTCAGTAAGTTGTGCAGTGAGGCCATCAGCTTCTCTGCATATATCTGGTACTTCAAAGTTCGAAGACAGATTATATAGCCCATGTGTCCTCTATTCCACACACTCAGTCAAACGCGGTTGAAGATGCTCAAGAAAAGGAAGGCTGTACCACACTGAGCACGGGCAGATGCTGCTGTCACTGTCACTACCCCCTAAACAAGACAGTATGGCAATGATCTACATAGCATTCACACTAGACTGGGCATTAGCAAAGTATACAGGGAGATTTGTGTGACTTATATGCCAGTAGTACACTGTTTTTATATATAGAAAAACTACTTGAGTATCTGTAGATTTATCTAAGTCCAGACTTGGAATCAGTATCCTGTGCATAGACAGGGAGAATTATACTAAAAGTAGAAAATAATAATTAGGTTTTTAAAGAAAGTTAGTAACTAACTACGTCCCAACCAAATACATACCATTGAATATATATAGCTTGGGCAACTCACACAGTAAGACCTTTGGTTTTCCGATGAAGGGAGAAGCTATGAGTGAGTCACTCAGGTGGAGAGGCTCCACTCCAGACAAGGCCTCTTTGACTGGAAAGCTTGTGTGTTCTCTACCTCAACAGGCTCCTGAACAACAGAAGCCCCATGGTATAGAGAAAAAGAATGCTTCAGAAAGTTGCTGCATCTTTCTCAAGCTTGCCTGGAATATTCTGAGGCAGACATAGGACAACCTCCAGAGTGAGGTTGTCTTACCTCCTTCCAATGTGCTCTGCTGAGCCCTGAAAAGCCTTCCTCTGCTCAGTCCCTTTCAACTTGGTCTGCATGAAGTCGGAGACTATGCGCCTAGTCTGAGCAGCAGTAAAAACGCGGGCAGAGAGATAGGATCACACAAATCAGTGGTCTTCATGTAACTTTCTTTGCAGGACCAGCTTTAACCAGGGGCAATATGATCAAATATGTTCATGCTTTCCTTCTCCTCCTCAAACCAAAATAGCAACATGGCATTGCTCCAGCCTCTGATAGCCATAGACTTTCCAATTTAAATACTGTTATTGTCTCTGCTGTTTATGAGTTTGTTTCCCATCTCAGGAAATTTCAACCCACGCATAAGCTACAAATGTGCTCCCTTCCATTTTTTCCTCCTTACTCTTAATTAGGTAGTAAAATGCAACCCACCTACGTGAACGAGATGAGTAAAAGAGAGTAATAGCTAAATGCATTTTTCATTTCCCACATAACGATTTCTAAGTTCCCTGGAGCTAACTACATAGCACTTCCCCCAGGATGGAGGGTTGATATTTTTACATCCATCACTGAGTGTCAGGGCTGAAAGGGGCACAGAAATGCACCCCTCATCTTGCCTGGTATTTGGCACATGCCAGTGGCATAATAAATATTTGAAAAGTAAATCATAACAGCTCATAATTATACTAGCTAACATATATCAATACATGTCAGGTGTCAGATAATATTCTTTTTTGCATCTGTGTGTGTATGCATGTGCATGCATTCATACACGTGTATTAGAGTGAATGCGTGCGTATGTACAGTCATACATTGGTATTGGTGTGGAAGCATGTTCACATTTGTGTGTACAGGTGAGCACACACGTGGGTTTGAGCCTGTGGAGACCAGAGATCGAATTCAGGTATTTTCCTCGATTGCTTTCTGTGTCATACACTGAAGCATGGTCTCTTCATTGAACCTGGAGCTTCGATAACTTCATTAGTCTCCCGATCCAGCTTGCTCTGGGGACCCTTGTCTCTGCCTCCTGTGTCCTGGGAGGTTAGGCCGATTGCCTCACCCATTGGCATTTATGTGGGTGCTGGGCACCTGAACCCCAGCTCTCATGATGACAGAGCAATCTCTGCTCACTGGGCCATTTCTCTAGCCCCAGCTGTCAGGAAGCATTCTAAGCACTACACCTACAAAACTTGACTGCCTCTTTTACAATGATCTCAAAAGGCTGGTATTACTACTGTCCTCACCTTAAAGACAGGGAGAGCGAAACTCGAGATCATCAAGGTCCTTGCCCCAAGTCGCAGTGGGCAAGTGATAGATCCAGCATCTAGGTTGTCAGGTATGGATCCCGTGTTTTGAACTCCCCCACTGCTCTGAATATCCCTTAGCAGAGGTGATGACAACAAGGTCCAAGAATGTATGTACCATGATGACATTAACTCATCCCTCCGGGAAAGAGCATGAGTCTGAAGACAATTTCCAATTAGAGCTGGTGCCTGATTTGTTTGGGTATCTGAACCACAAACATTCTTTTTTGGGGTGGGTTATCAAAGACGTGAAGGTTGGCATCAGGTTTATTTTTGTGTGTTTCCACTAAAATTGTAGCTACAAAAAGAGACTCTGAAAGTTCCAATCTAACTGTCGGGTCACACATGGTGGTCAAAGAAGTTGTCTCACTTTCCTTCCCAGAACATACTAAGAAAAAGGTCACAAATCAAGTTGTGGGTAGGTTGACAGGGATTAAAAGGAGTAGCTTGAACTTCAGGGAAGCCACCGTTATGTTTGTGTCATCATCATACCAGAAAGCATCCCAAGAAATCTGCTCAGGTAAGGGTCTAAGCAACAGAACTTACTGTTAAGCCTGAACACTGGAGTTGGACACACCCAAGTGTGCTCGCCCACTCCACCTGCCAGTGGTAAGCTCTCTAGGCCTGCGTTCTGTTGCGCTTTGTGTTTTTGAGGGATTCATTACAATGCCCAGCATACAGCAGGGGCTCAGTCCATGTGAGTAAAAACCCAATCAACTATAGGGAGCTAGATAGGCAGCAGAACTGTTTCCCAAATTGGTATCAAGATGATACAAATCTAAGGGACCAACCAACCACAGCCGGAAAACAACACCTTTCCTATAGACCCAAGTGTTCACATTATTAATGATTTCCTTTCTCATTATTTTACACACTTTCACCTCAAATAGAAAAGTAACAGACAAGAAACACAGATGATAGACATGCATGTCCCTTGTATGAGCCCAAGAAATGGACATGCATTTTATCTTACTATATAGTTAATATCAGCAAACAGTATACTTCTCTGTCATTCCACCAGTTTATCAAACCTTTAGCAGTCTTACTTGCCCAGGACTGGCACAGCTTAGGGGCATCCGCTCTAGATTTAGGTTTAGAATGAAACCAGGGCTCTGTTCAGATTCTAGGAAACCATCTTCCCTAGAGCAAGGAGATCATAACACCAGCAAGCACTTGATCTACAGCTGGAGATGGGGTGCTCACCTAGGGCCAGAGATGGTAGGGTGCTCACCTAGGGCCAGAGATGGGGTGCTCACCTAGGGCCAGAGATGGTAGGGTGCTCACCTAGGGCTGAAGAAGGGGTGCTCACTGAAAGGTACTTAGGAGGATCATGAAGATCAGTGCTAAGACAGCCACCACCATGACTTTCCCAATGTGAGAACAAGAACGTCAGGGAACTGAACCAGGGCTCCTTCAGCTGAGAAGCCACGGCTCCTGGTTGTAATCCCAGTTTTGTGCCCTCCCATGGCTTTCACTAAGCTAACTCTCTTGCCAACCTTTCCCCCAGCTCTAGTTCTTCTCTCTTGTGATAAACAACAGTGTCCCTGAAGCGGCTATCTCACTTCCGCTCTCCAGTCAGGAACCTTGACTAACACCCCTCTCCCAGGTGTCTCCATGAGCAGCAGGCACCCTCTGCTGGCTTCCAGGCCTCCTCTGAAAGCTAACCCGAGAGCAGACAGTCCCAGGAGATGCTTAGATCAAGGAGTGAGTGAATGTACCAGGAGGGCACGAAATATAAAAAGATGCACGATTTTGTAAAAGGACAAGTGAGCCAGGAAGAGGCCTCAATGAAGTTGCAGCTTTGACAAATGCTACCTTAAAAAAAAAAATAGCACAATTATTGTTCTCTGGACTACTTCACTCATAAAGAGCTACACTTAACTCTCTCCAATCAAGTTCTCCCATCTATGCCCAAAAGTTTAGTAAATTAGGAAAATCATTGTTTACCTCTGTGTGTGAATCTGATGCCCAATGATTGAGATGGGGGGAATGGAAAACAGAGAAAGAAAGAGAAACAGCACAAAGACAAAGAGAAGACTCCTTCTGTGGCTTTGGACAAGTCCTTTCCCAAAGACTTGCCTTCCTCTTCTCTCTACCCTCCTTTCCGATTTTTAACTAAGTGCCTGGAATTCCATTTTCCCCGTTCTTCCCCCAGTCCTGACCTAGAAATCCGTTGTACCTTGTAAATGTTCTTTTTGTACGGTCATTTAAAAATTCGCACCATTGTCACAGCCAAAGTCTAGAGGATGCTTTTAAATCGAAAGTTTAGAAAGTGATTTCAAATACTTTCCAACAATGCTAAATCTCGGTTGCTGTTTCAGCATGAACCTTGGGACCGGCTGCTGTCCTCTGGTTTCTCAACACATTAAGTGTGGGCTTAACAAATCCTTCACCACAAGACTGGCCTCAGCTCTGGCAGGATGTCCACGGGAGTCTGGGGAATAGGCAATGGCTCTCTGCTCTGCTACAGAGATTAGCACTGTACGGCAAAGTCTTCTGCCCCAGAACCCCCCCCCCCCCCCCGCCCCCGGCCACACACACACACACGGGAACGCAATGTTTTCCTGCTCACCAGTGTGGACCCAAAAAGATCACATAGACACTGCTAGACCTAGGTTGGACCTAGGTGCAGATGTATCAAGCATGGGTTTCAGAGGAGGCAAAACAAACGGCCAGGAGGGGCTTCATGGAATGCCCTGCATCCAATTGTACAGATGGTTGAAATTGCCACAAAACACAGTGCTGGTAGCATATGGCCATGGGTATGTTGGTAATTCATCATTTTAATGTACATTTTATGTGCCAGGTAGCCATTCAACCCACATTTACTGAATATCTGCTGTGTGCCTATTGCTGTTGATACACTAAGATGGTAAAGAATAATGAATATCAATAAATAGAAATACATACATAGCATGTATGTTTCTACATGTGTACAGAACATGTGCTTCTGAGAACACATAGTGACTGGCAATTAGTTTCCTTTATTCAACAAACCAAAAATTCAGGACTCATATCCAGAGGAAACATTTGTACATGAACAAGTATCTTTCACACTGAGGCTGGCACTACACCCCAGTTTGTACTCTTACACTCACAGCTTTCTGCATTAAGAATATTCAGGAGCTTTGAACGGACACCACTGAAAGTCCGTGATTTTCAGCCAGAGGCACTTTTAGACTCTGGGGGACAATGCTGAAAGATGGTTTTGATGGCCAGAAGCAGTAGATGGAGGAGTACTGACATTGGGTAGAGGCCAAGCACGCTGCTAAATAATTACCTGGCCCCAAACACCAATAATAGAGACAGAGAAGGTCTGCTTGAGGTATGTCTAACCATCCTAAAAATGTCAGGGTCAAACTTTAAAATAAGAGTATTTATAGCATTAGATGATTTAGGAGTGAGGCCTCTGGTCTAGTTTAAAAAAAAATCTAAAGAGTTAAAAAAAAAAGACAATTCAATTGAATTTCCATGGAAATATACATTTATAGGAATGCATCAATGTTTGTCTTACCCAAAAAGACACCCAGGGAAATTTACAAATTATGATAATTTCTTTTTTTTTTTTTTTTTTTTTTGGTTTTTCGAGACAGGGTTTCTCTGTGTAGCTTTGCGCCTTTCCTGGAACTCGCTTTGGAGACCAGGCTGGCCTCGAACTCACAGAGATCCGCCTGGCTCTGCCTCCCGAGTGCTGGGATTAAAGGCGTGCGCCACCACCGCCCGGCTAAATTTCTTATGCATACCATAAAATGGTATGCTTAATACCTCTTGATTCACAAGAGTACCATACCTGAGTATGCCTTTGGTGCTACACCTTGCAGGACCACCACTTAAGACCTGGTATCTCCCACTTGCAAGAGGAACTTATCTCCAGAAAGACACGTGGACCCCGAGGCCTAACTCAAGATTGGAAAAAAGGCCGTAACTCAGGCATCAGACGATCAATAGTCCAATTTGGGATTTAGCACTCTGGAGGCGGCGTGTGCAGAAGCATGCATAAAGGATCTGCTTATGATGGGGGCCCAACTCATATTTATAATATAATCACCTAATAAAAACGGTAATGACCTCCGGCTGACTTTACATGGCATGCTGTGGTGCATGAGTGCCATAAAAGGATTTCCACAGACCCTGCCCTCAAGAAAATCCATCTAAGCCCCTGGTTTCCCTATCAAGACTGAAGAGCTCTGAAAGAAATATCATTTTGTCCTGAGAGTGCCTACATACACAATATGTACAATAGATTATCTTGTAATAATACAAGATTGTCCTCAAGAACTCTTTCTGCTCATGTGACCTTTAAGACGCATATGTAACATTCTCCTTAGAGCATCCTCTTTACAAGCAAAACCCAGCCTCTCTCCCATTCTATGCCTGCCTAAAAGATAATCAAAAGGCTGAATGATTAAAATACCCCACGGCTGCTCAAGTTGCTGCATCACTTTGCCTCCTCTGTCCAGTGTCCGAGACCTCTTAATGATGCTTAACAGTGGCTAAATTTTAACAACACAGCTGGCTTATGAGTCAAGTGAACAGTTAAGAGCAAATAAAGTTTTCCTGAAAAAAGATGTGTGTGTGTGTGTGTGTGTGTGTGTGTGTGTGTGTGTGTGTGTGTGTGTGTCTGTGTGTGTGGTGTTCAGCAGAAACAATCCTGGTAGACTCCCTTCACCACCCACACCCAAGGCCCACTTGCAGACTTTTGTGTTTAGTGGGAAATGAAGAGAATAATGCACTAAATACGAGTACAAAGCAGGGCAGGGACATAAAGAGACCGGCTGCATACACTCATCTGCCTCCTAAATTGCCTACGATCTTCTTCTATTATCTACGATCTACTGTTTCCACATTTGAAAATTACTTCCTGAATCTATTAGCAGAAGTGGTTGAAAAGGAATCAGCAGTCACAAATTCCAGTCCATGTGGAATAAATCAGAGCGGGTGGGTCCCCCGCCACTGGCACAGGCGGGGACATATTTCAAGAACATAATCACTAGGTTCTGAGAAAACTCAAGTTCATTTTTCCCATTACAAATTATACATCTGTGGCACCATTCGGAAACATGTATCTGAAGATACTTAAAGGATTATTAAAGAATTGGATACAATTTTTCCAGCCTTATTTCAGACCACTCCAGGAAGTATATCCCAAGGGGGATAAAGAAGAATGAACTTTTTTTTTTTTTTTTTTGAAACCAGTAAAATTCCTAACTACAAAGTGGTACATCCTGGGAGATCCATCTTTGGCTAGGATTTGAATTTGTGGATGCAGGCATGCTAATGCTGTCTACATCAAATTCAAATAAACAAATTGAAAGAACCTTTATGTTTTAGCAAGAAACACTGGTAGAATAAATGAACAAATGGATTCTTTGATGATGGATGATAAGCCTCAATGTTGTGGCAGTAAAGAAAACAAGAAAAGAACAAACAAAAGAGACTTAAGAAGGGAGCAACTGCATTGTCAGGAGCATTAGAAGACGGATCACCTAATAGCGCTGAGTTTTGTCATTCCCATGCTTGGTTCAGCCCCAGACCAAGAGTGTATAATTTCTTTTATATGTCTGTATTTTAAAAGTATTCTTTTTTTTATTAACCTGGGAAGTAAGCTTTCTGTGAAAATGAATAATCTTTCAAATTACTACCATTCTATTAATATTTAACATAAAAGAAACTTATCCCAGGGTAAATGACCTCTCCAATTATGTTAAATAAATTCAGAGTTGCAATAGTTCGAAATAAAAACCAAGAGATGAGACTGTGGAAGGCATTATCCTTCCTGAGCAGGCTGGCCAGTTTTCCCTTGTCCACTGTTCTCCGTCGTCACTGCTTTCGCCTCTCTTTACAAACAGGACACCTTGGGACTACCTAGTACCTTTCGAATGCTGGTGGGACATTATAGCCATTTGGGGATCATCAATAAACTCCTTAGGTCACAAGGAGAAGCAGTGACATGACTGGTCCAACACTGGCCTGGGCATCAACATTTTTCAAAGAGGATTTAGACAGTGCCTGGGGGGGGGCGAAGTTCTATTTATTGTAACTGTAGTTGAGATCCACCCTTTCAAGGGGGAAGGTCAAGGACCTCTGGCTAAGTCCTTGTGATGTTCAACACCAAATCTGTCATGGTGGATCCTACCTGTCACTCTTTCTAGGGGCCCCAGCTCGAGGTATTAATCTATTTAGTGTTTTATAAGCCACGCTGATTCACAGGCCAAAATGCTGCCTGTTTTTGCCTGGGTTCCAGAAAAGTACAAAGGGACCTTCAGTGTCTAGTTTTCAGCTTAGTCTAGAAGAATCCATCTCACAAAAAGCAACTCTGTTCTCATTTCCCTCAGAAGACATCAAAGGCCATTTGGTGACAATGGTTACTAATTGCTCAATATATAGGATTTCACTGAACTCTCTCACAGTAGCCCTCCAGGACAAGAATACTGGAGGACCGCCGAAGAAGTGGCATAAACCAAGGGGCCAGTGGGCCTGCTGCACCCCACACTTCTTTCTTGCCTACCACAGCAGCTGGAAGGTACTTGGTGCTTGCGTTCCCCACTGCAGTGCTAAGTCCTTTCCAAAGATGAACACAGTTAGGCCTAATGATCCCATGACATTAGACAAAGAGATGGGGTACAGAGAGGTATATGGTGTGCTCAGTGTCACAAGTCTAGTGAATGCTACAGCCAGTGTTTATACCCAGGCAGGCTGGATGGAAACCCCAAACTCTGAACCACTCAGCCCAATGTCTTCCTCACCACCACATGGGAAGCCTAGGGAATACTGGCTGCCTTGACCTCAATCATCACTCACATGGAGCATGGCAACCTGCTGGATGTGTTTCTGTTTCCACAGAGCCTGAAAACCACTAAATATACAAACATGTCTTCCGTGTCCTTGGAAATGAAGGAGCTGTATGTAGCCCTTCAACAACTACTGTGTGCGCTGTTTTCTGTCAACTTCCATGGCTAGGAAGATGACTCAGGCATGGGCCCCTGTCTTTAGGAATCTTATGCTATGACTGTGGAGACATGAACAGAGTTAACTGATACTTCATGATGAGTATGGTAACAGAGGTAGAAAGAGAGGCTGGGACACGATGTAAGGGACTCAATGGTAGTCCAAATAGCCCACAGTCACTTGAACGATGTGACTTGTTAAAAAGGAAGTTATCTTAGCTCCACTCTACAGTGAGACAATTAGAATCCTCGAAGAGAGAAACCCTGAACTTAGTGATCTGGGCACCATCCCACATGCTTTTTAGGATCATAAAGAGAAGTATGGAGACATGTGCATGGACTTTAACTCCAGCTGCTGGAGCCAGGGATATATTCGGAAGTCTGAGAAACAGAAGGACTACTGAGGCAACGCAATGGTCTTCTCCTGCTCTTGCTACCCAGCAGATTACAAATGTAAGGCATTTCACTCTACTATATGTAACGGAGCAATTTCTATCAGTCAGGGGCCCAATCAATCACAGAAGGTATCCTTCAATGGACAGCCTTAGAGGAGTTGGATAAAGAGACTGTTTGCAAAGGTGGAATAGTGTGACAGGGGAACTGTGTGAAGCAGTGTAACACTGCAAGATCAGTTGACTTCAGGGAGCTGTTACTACCACCCCAAGGCTGGAAGTGTAGCAGGAAGTTATTGGAATCTATAGACAAAGGGCTGTAGCCTCTGTATAAAAAAAAGCAGTCAGCCAGTATTGACCTTAAGGCATAAGAAAAGAGACTAAACTGCTTAAGTTCAATCATGTCCTGCAAATGCTCATCACTAGATGAAAAGAACCAGAAGTCAAAGGGCAGCTTTGAGAGGAGCCAGCTTGATGCCCAGGGTAAATTGCAGGGTGAGGACAGATCTGGACAGACAAATGAGGATATTCAGCATGAACCTCCAAGTCTTTGAATAATTCAGTGGTGGTGCTCCACACTTGTGACGCCTTGGCCACTCTTCAAATAATTAACAGTGAGAATATTCTGGCTACCCCAAATCAGTTTACCTACAACAATAAAAACTTCTGATCTTATCTATGCAGTGAGGACAAATAAGGCCACCCATGGTGCCTGCCTTGAGACCTGTATATTTCACAATCGTTAGATGAGACATGGGTACTAAGGGGCTTGGTGAAATTCCCTCTGTCAAATGTGAGTTACATTCTCCTGGTAGGTTCAGTGGAGACATGTAAATCTGTGCATTAGGAGGATGAAGTAACAATTTTCACACCGGGATGATCTGCGCCTCAAAGCTGAGCTACAACATATGTGTTTATGTTGGTTCTCTTATTTTGAGCAGTGCATTAGGGAAAGGAAGGAGTCCCTGGAATGGATGGACAGCATTTGGCAGCAAAGCACAGACAGCCTTAGTGACACCGAGGTGCTGAGGACATATGCTTAACAGCCTTTTTCATGAACCCAAAAGGAGAGCAGTGGAATCGCTGCTTCCAAGATCACTGCTACTTTAAGCGTTTCCTACCTACCTTAATTAGCTCCTCTTCTAAAGTAAATGAATTGTAATGAACTGAAAAGAGCCTTGAAACCAATGTCAAAAGACACAGTCAAGAGGCTGCATCTGCTATCCTCTGAGCTGTACAGCTGGGAGCTGAAGCCAGCAGAAGCTTCCTAAACTGTGCTGTAGGTAGCCCCAAGTAGTTCCACCCAGTTGTCTCCGGGTCTGCCCCTGAAGCAGAAGGAGGTGATAGGGAACTGGGGCTACCAGATCCTCCTAGGCTTCTCCTATCTTATCGCTATATGAAGCTTCCTACTGCTTAAAAACAAAATGAAACAAAATTATTCTGAACTAGATGATCTCTATGCTTCTTCAGAACATAATATAATAAAATTGTATTAAGTTCATTCCATCCAGTTTTGTGTGGGCCTGTGAAGCTAAGGGTATCTGCCTAAGTTCATTTTTCCATTCCAAAGGATGAGCCAACAGGAAGACGCAGAGTAATAATCACCTACCTAGAGTGAAATCAATGCTGAAGCCCTATGATCCATAAGCAAGCTTGCTATGAATATGTGTTAGGATGAATAAAGGCAGATGGCTGTGGTTTCACTGCTGAGGCACTACTTTGCTACAGAACAAACCAGGAAACAGGTACAAACAGGAGAAAAGCAAAGAACAGACAATAAAGGTTCCAACCGTTCATAAAACAACCAACCAAATTTTAGGGATTAACAAACATCTCTCAATAAGAACAATAAATAACAAATAAAAATAACTGATTTCAAGCCACCAATGAAGACACAGATGGTCTCATGGGATTATAAAACTAGATCTAACCTTCTGTAGCCTGGAAGAAACACACCTTACTGGTAAAGGCAAACAGAAACTGAAACTCAAAAGTCATAAAACAATCTATCAAGCAAATGGAAACCCAGAACATGCTGGTATCTATTCTTTTATTTGACAAAAGTAGACTTCATAATTACAAAAGATAATGAAGGTCACTACATATTAATAAAGGAAACAATCTGTTAAGAATATATAACAACTGTAAATATTTATGCATGAAACATTTCACAAAAGCAGACACTAATGGATATAAGTGGTCAGAAAGGTCCTGACACAATAAAAGTGAGGATTTTAATTCCCCACTCTCATCTGTATGTAGGCCATCTGAACTAAAAATAAAGAAAACTCAGAGATAAATTGTATCACAGATCAGATGGATCTAATGGATGTCTACAGAATAATCCAGGCCACAGAAACAGAACCCACATTCTGCTCAGCAGTCCAACACTTGACAGGCTGAAGTGAGAGAAGGAGCTATGAGAATCCAAGGCTGCCCTGGGATACACAGAAAGTTTCAGGCCTGTACAGTGAGAACCCAGCTCAAAAAACCAAAAATTTAAAAAGTAAATCCTTTAATATTGAATATTATTTTCCTTGTAATACCTGATACAATGCATACATTATGAAAGTATGCACACTACCTTTTATGGGACTTACTACTATTTATGGGATGATATCAAATTAAGATCTATGAGTGTTCAGTACAGGTGTGATTTTTCAAAAAATATTTTCCATTCACAGTTGGTTGAATCCATGAGTGTAGACTGTGGATGAAACCATGGATAGAGAAGGACAAATTCAGTGGTGATGGTCGGGAGGATGTGCCTACTGCTGTCGCAGCTGTTGCAGCAGATCAACACTTGGAATACAAAAGTGAAATCGCAGAGGACATCCTGCTACGAAGGGATCAGATCCTAGGAGGACATAGCAAGAACAGAGCCAAACACACTGACAGGTGAACGGGAGCAGGAAGAGCCCTGGGTCTAAAATGAATCAAGAAAGGCTCCAGAGTGGAACCTTTGACTTCAAAGATGCAAGGGGAAGAGGAGTTTTCTGAACATACAGTACAAGGATATTCCCCACACAGAGGCTGTGTGGGGGACACAAAGTTCTCCTTTATATCCCCCCCTTTCATATGCACCGATGCCCCTCACCCCTTTTCTGATTACACACGGAATGCAACAGTCGATGACTATGAATTCCCAATGCTGCCTCCAAACCAATGTTTCACTTCTCTCCTAAAATATTTGCAATATTAAAATCCTCTAAATCTCTGTGAGAGGAAGGAGGGAGAGGGAGAGAATCTCTCTCCTGTAATCTGCTGATTGTAGAGAAATACAACCTCAAGTTCCTTTGTCATTCCCAAAGGGATGCTTCTATGCGACAGGCTAATCACCTGCAAAATTACCACAAGGAGCGGGTTCTTAGTTACCTACAAGCAGAACGCGCACTCAGAGCATCTCCACATGGCTGGCGTTATAACTCAGGAAAGATGGCACTGCTTTGCCTAGGCTTATTTTTACAATTCAAACTTATAGGTAGCAGAATAAACTGACAGTGGTAGCTGTCAAATGAGAGGGAAACAGAAACACAGGACGCAAGCCATGGGTAGGCAATCCTGGCTTCTCATTCCTCCTCATGGAGACAGTGCAGTGATTTGGAGCCCAGAGCATAAAGCATAGGGCCCCTGAGTATCTTTATGCAGAAGATGGTGCTGTGAACACACTGATAAAGTGCTAATGTCTGTAGACTAAGCTCCGCTTTGTGCCACAGCCTTGTATGTGTCACTCACACAGATTGCTTTCTGTGTTTTTTTTCCTCTTTTCATATGGACAGGCTCTATGCTGTTCAGGTCCAGGAAGCATCCCCATCATATTAACAGCACAGCTTTCAATGGAGAACATTATGAGCAAACCAGTCGAGGCTCTGCCATACACAGGGCCTGCAGACCCACTGAAATACATTTACATTCTGTAAATGCATGTTATCTCAGATCCTCTGCCTATGCCCATCCCTTACTGGTAACCTTTGACCATTGGTCTGACTTATTTAGAACTGTAATATACAGTCACAGTTGGTGTTTAGTGCTTTTCCAGACCCAAGGACAGTCCTGGTACCAAGGTGAGATCCCTGACCCTTGCTTGGCTTGCATGTCTTAATGCAGAAGATAGATGTGGCTGCTTTCTGTTGGTCACAAAAAAGAAACTGAAGGGTCTCTTGATTGTTAATATGAACTCATGGTATTTTTTCCTCGGAGTTGAAATTCTTAACTGTGTTTCTAAATTATATAGGACAAAATATTTTATTGTTTATCATCCTGTCTCACTTGAAATTTTACACATTAAAATGGTTAGCATAATAAATTTCACATTTGCTGCATACTATTATATTTAAATTAAAAATGAAAAACAGTGCCAGATCATTAAGGGTATATGTGCAGGACATGTACCAAGCATGTTATAAATGTAAGCATGTCCCTATGGCATGCTCTTTGAGGAGAAATGGTGGGCTATACAGAAACACAAACATTACCATACTTGTAATGATGAAGGATGCAGATAATGAGACACCTACCCATGTCAAATGCAGCCCTAGCACACAACTTCTGAGGTCTCCAGGACATACTCTATACCTCCATCAACCAGATAAAAAGATAGGGAGTCACTATGTCAAATTGGTATAAGTTACAAATCAAATTGCTCATAAACGTTGTTACTATATCCCAAAATATAGAGCAATAAGAACACTTTGAACTTAGACATTTCACATAAATTTCTTCTTTGAAAGGCTGGAAAGAGGAATCAGTGGGTAAATTTGTTTGCCAAACAAGCATGAGGACCCAAGTTCAAATCCTCAGAACTCACATAAAAGTCAGATACATGTAGCAAGCATTTGTAATCTTGGTGCTCTACAGAGAGTTCGGAGGTGGAGCCAGGAGAACCCCAGCTTCCAGGCCAGCTAGCCTGGCCTATGCAGCAGAAAACTCACAACAAGAAACCCTGTCTTGAACAAGATAAAAGGTAAAGACCACCACCCAAGGGTGTCTTTGGACTCCCATGTATGCATGCCTACATTCACACTTATGAATGCAAGCATTCACATGCACACACCCAACACATGTGCATTGTACACAGACACATAAACATAGACACACACACACACACACACACACACACACACACACACACACACACACAGAACAAACAATCTCTCCCTGAATTAGCATTAGTGCCTTTTTGTGCTTCCGAATCTCAAGAAGACTTTATACTACAACTGAACAAGAGGATTCATGGCAGAAACCAGCACCATACAATCTCTGAGGAGCGTCTGAATGAGCGAGTTGTATCATGTGTCGCACACTCAGTCAGCAAACCTTTACTTAGCATCTACCACCACGTGCTAGTCCTTTGACAGGTTGTGGTGTTACCAAGAAAATGAAACCTAGTTCTGACATCCCAGAGACAAGGTTGAATTAAGCAGTCAGAGACGAGATCTGTAATTACATTTTGGGATGTATGGAGTCCAGAGACATGAGACAGCAGAGCAAATTTGACAGTGGGAAGAGGAGTAGGAACTTCAGGAAAGGTAGAGCATAGGCTGTGAGGCGATGAAGTAGAAAGTGAAAGAGCTCAAAAGGTTACTAGGTTGGTACTAAAAGCAATTTGGTAGCCATATGGTTGTACTTCACATTAAAGATGTCCCTAAGTGGGAGGGTACAGTGGAAGGTACCCAGTTGTGCTTTCTTTCTTCATGGGTATCTTTCTGCTTACAACAAAATGAACAGCTAATTGATCACTTCCCGTGGGAAGTATTTAAAGGTGTCTTCATCCCTGTCTTGAGAAAGAGGCAGCCCAGCGAGGAAGAGCCCTGGTCACACACTCAGCAAGAACATTGCTTCCCATGGAGCAGGGTCACTTTGTATTTGTAAGGTCTCGGGTGAGCTGTCCAAGGTCTGTTTCTGCAGCACACCACGAGGAACAGAGTGAGGGGCTACTCACACACAGACAGGTAGTTTTAGGGTCACAGGAAATAGTGGATGTGAGGAGGCCCTTTGCACATAGAAACACAGCATTAAAAGTACAGCTAGTATCCACCCATTTATTCATTTCCTTATTAGATACTTAACAGGCACTATTGGGACCCTAAGAACATAAATATGAATAAAATTTACTCTGCTATACTCATAAATTGGTGCCCAGCCCAATTGTCATCAAAGAGGCTTCATCCATCAACTGATGAAAACAGATGCAGACTCACAGCCAAACATAGGCGGACCTCAGAGAATCCTGCAGAAGAGAGGGAGGAAGGATTGTAGGAGCCAGAGATGCCAAGGAAACCACAAGAAAACCACACAGAATCAACTAAGCTGGATTCAAAAGGGCTCACAGAGACTGAACCGACAACCAGGAGCCTGCATGGGACTGAACTAGGCTCCCTGCATATATGTGACAGTTGTGTAGCTTCATCTTCTTGCAGGACTCCTAACAGTGGGAGAAGGGGTTGTTTCTGATTCTTTTGCTGGCTTTTGGGACCCTAGTCCTCATACTGGGCTGCCTTGTCCAGCCTTCAACTTGATATGCCATGTTTGTTTGCTATCCATGGAAGACCGGCCTTCCTCTGAAAAGAAACAGAGGAGGATTGGATGGGGGAATTGGCGGGGGTGGGGGGACTGGAAGGAGAAGGAGGAGGGAAAATAGCAGTCAGGTTGTAAAAGAAAGAAAGAAGGAAGGAGGGAAGGAAGGAGGAAAGAAAGAAAGGAAGGAAAGGAAGGAGGGAGGGAGGGAGGGAGGGAGGGAGGAAGGAAGGAAGGAAGGAAGGAAGGAAGGAAGGAAGGAAGATAACATAGCATTTGACTTTCAAAGAAGCTCAGGCTGATGGGAAGATAAAAACACTACATAATAGGACAAAGAAAGTCAGCACCCTCCCCAACACACACACACACACACACACACACACACACACACACACACACACACACACACACACAAACTTGAAAGAAAGGACCTGCTGAGCTCCACAAAAAGGATAGGACAAATTCCATATGATCTTTAAAGGAACCTATGGATAGCTCTGGAAAACTAGTGACAATACTTCATATTTGTCACAGTGTATAAGTGCCTATTTAATATATATTGCCCTCTCCCACCAAAACATGTTTCTGCACCAGATGTCTCAAATAGGGAATGGGATGAAAGAATGGCTACTAGTTTAACATCTTTACATTAAGACCTAACGTTCCGGCAGCATGAAGCTGTGGAGTGATTCTGCCCTACTGTCCTTCAGGGGCACGCTTGGAGGCAGCCTTCCAATCACATCGCCTCGATTAGTCAAGAAGCCTGCCCAGAGCTTCCCATTAGCCCTGTTAGTGGTGATGAGGCAAGTGGAACCAATAACAGGACTCATGGCAGTGGAACGGGATCATCCGTCAGCCCTATTTCTAAATATATCCAGCTCTCCACTCTCAGCTCAAGACTGAAAGCTAGGCTTTGGATCTAGACAGAAAAGGGTCTGAATCCAGCTTCTCCACTCACTAGCTGAGAGGGACGTTGGGTTGTTCATTTTCTCCAAGCCTGCTTTCTCAAGTAGAAACTAGGTTCAATGCTCTTCCCTCCGTAAGTCACGGTAAGGACTAAGAAGATGTGTGGACAGAGTTAGTACCTGACTAGATCGTGGAAGGTGACAGCTGTGAGGGAGTAGAGGGTAGGAGGGGAAGAAAGGAGTGGATTAGGGAAGAGAAGAATTGAAGGGGAGGGGAAAGAAAAGGAGTAGGAGAGGAAGAAGGAAGAGGGAAGAGGAATGACGGGGGAAGGAGCCAGGTAGAGAAGCGGTGAAGAGAGGAGAGGGATGAAGAAAAGGAAGAGGAAGTAAACCTTACCAGCAAGGTCAGATTTTTTTTCTCAAAACAACCAGAAGAAATAGTCACTGGTCCACCTTTGATTTTGAACTTCACTCCTTTTGCATTCAGTGATAAAATGCATTAGTGCCAAATCGCAGCACACGAGCTCTCTGATCATCACAGCAATGTGATGAGTCCACAGGAAGCTGTACCGATGCATTCCACTATAAGTTTGAGTGACAGGCGTGAAGGCTGAAGATGGGGCCCAGTTGTACAGCATTTACTACTTGGGCTACAGCCCCAGCACCACACATAAAAAGGAAACGTGTTTGAAACTGGATGTCTTTGACTTGAGCCCATGGTCTATTGACCAGTTCTTCTACAACGTTTAGTTATTCTGAATTAAGTTTTCAAAGATGGACTTCATCCCCATGCCCACCCTCTCCCAAACAACTACCTTCCTCCTCATGCAGGTAAGGTCTCTCTCCTTGTACACATCTTCCCTCACACATTATTCCACATGAAACATGGGCACTCTAAATGTGATTGTTTCTCCTTCTACATAAATAAACGTAAGAGCACACATCGTTCAGCAAAGATTTCTTTTCATTTCAGGCATCCAGCCAATGCTTGTTAAACTAGATCCCCAATCTTATATGATTCTTCCACGGCTCTGCAGTCCCTACTCTCACAGACCATTCCATCATCTGAGACAGCTTTGTTCCCAGTGCTAAAATTACAGCTGGCTCTTCCTTCCCCAAAAGGTGCGCAGGCCTTTGGCATTTTAGGCTATTTATGCTTCACGTTCCTGTGTGGGATCCTCTGTCCCATACTGATGTGATCACATCAAAGTCTCAAGGTTCCATTGAACTCACCTTAACCTCCATAGATGGCTTGTGAGCTATGTCCAAGCACTGTGCCCCCTCCTCTCTCATACACCCCTTAACCTTCTGCTACTCAAGATCCACCCTCTATTGGCCTGTGGTCTCTCTGTGAGTCAGTCTGTCTTGGAAAGTAGCCACACAGACACATCACATCTTTTCCCTCTTCTCTGCGTACTGAGATCCGGGCCTTAGGAAAATTAGCATCCCTTCTCAATCCCATCCCATTCCCATGGCTCCTCCCCTTTCCAGTTCTTCTCTTATTTATCCATTGGTTCATACTTTCCTTTTCTATGATGCCAAATCACTCGTGTTCACAGAATTCCACTCCCTCCCACAACCTTCTCTTACTTGCTCTGTGAAAGGCCTGTAAAACTACTTCATGTTATTTATTTTAGAAAAAGAAGTTTCAAAGACATTCCCTTTTACACCATGAGAGATCCAAAACTTCATGCCTCAGTTCCCCTGCTAGTTTAAATAAGAGCATAACTGGAATCCTGTTCTACACACCCCCAATCCCACACAACTCTGCCATTCCTGTTGTCACTATCTTGGCTCTGGTCCTAATTATTTCTCTGCTACTCCCCTAAACTCACATTCCTGACTTATTCCTTGTCAATTTCCATCTGCCCTTCACACCCGCTACTCTAGACTGATTCCAAAAAGCAAATTTGATCAATTAATTCCCCTGCTTGCAGAGTTCCATTGGCTCCTCATTAGTTTGAGGAAAAAAAAAAAAAAAGCAACATGCTCCAATATGGCACCCGAGGCACCTCAGGAATTGGCCCTGCATACCACTGTGTCTCCATGACACAACTCGGCCCCATCCAAGCGTCACTGGGGGTAACAGTTGCATGACCACTTTGCACCCATCTGAGTGCAACTAAGAAAACACATCCTGGACTCACACACATCAAAGGTGATTTTCTCTCTGTTGGGTATGTCCTTCCCACACTCATTGCAAGGGCTCTCATCATCTTTTATCCATCCATCCTTCTAGAGGATACTCAACCAAATAAATAGGTAATGGACAGATGGAGGAAAGAAAGGAACAAGCCATTTCGTAGAACAATAACACTTTTTTTTAAAACTTAAAATTATCCCTCAAATCAACTATCACTAAACTGTTCCACAACTAAAAAGGATTTGGCAGGAAAGCAGCCTTATGCTGCCTTTTATGCAGAGCATTTGTATACTTAAATGCCTCTGCATAGACCAGCCTGATAATAACAATAAAAATAATAACTAATATATACCAGAAAAGTTCCAAGTTCTTGAGATAATATTAGTTCCTTTTTTCATCAATAAATAGCATGCTAACACTAACATAGTAAGCAATTCACTCAAAGCCGCAAAGCCTTGAATTGAAAGGCTGAGTACAAACCCATGTCACCTGTTAACCAAATAATGCTATAATTTCCTCAGTGATAGTGAACCATGAAGTATTAGCATGCAGCAAACTTTTAAAACATGCCCTTAATAGCTCCTACGATCATCTTATTACATACAATAAAGGTCTGGGTCTTGCATGGCCCTCTGACGTAGACAACAATATTCTTCCAGAAGCCCATGATGATAAAAATAAAGTAAAAATGGAGCTTGATTCAAGAGACCTGATGGGATTCAAGTTTTCCTGTTACTCATTAGCCATGTGGCCTTAGGCAAATCATTTAATGTGGACCTCAATTTCTCCCAGTAATGGAGATATTAGCACCTGGCCTCAAAGGGATGCTCTAAAGTGCAGATGAGTTAATGCCGCTGAGAATATTTTGCAAAAGTATCCTTTCAATTCCAGTGGTTCTGTTCAGATACCCAAATAACTATGACCATTCTCCCAACAGGAAGACTACCCAGAGCAACAGAATGTAAAAATCTGCAAACATTTGCCTGAATTTATTGAATGGCATAAATAACTAGAACCCTGGAACACAACCCCTTTTGTTTCTGGACAATAATCTTATCCAGCATTACTTTCCCTCTCCTTGCTGATCTTCCCTGAAAAGGGGACCTGCAGAGATGATTTTAACTCCCCAGAGAAGAAGACAAGGAGAAAGAGAATGGAAGAGAGCCAGCATGCACATCTTTACTTCACGTTTCAACCTACCATTATCTTCCTAGATTTTATTTCATTTTTTGCTCTCTGCCAACTTCCTACTTACCAATGCTAGCCATACTCACCATGGACCCAGCTGATGTTACAGAGAAAATTTGCTTCCTGAAGAGCCAGGTTCCTATGTGCCCTCATCCAGATGTAGCCACTGCCCCTTCCCCAACCTGTCTGCTTCACGGGTCACAAAAGTCATTTTTCCATTGGAGATGTTTTTAACCTCTGGCCCTACAGGTGTGATCCATGATGATTTAAGTCCTTCTGCCTTGTTCCCAGTGGCCATCCTTTTTATTTTCAGCTGTTCAGGAAAAACTGAATTGATCCTTGCCATAGCCAAGCAAGGGCAGAGCTGAGATTGGAACCACGCTCCTCACTGCCTACATACAAAGTTCATTCTGTCAAACACAGACCTGAATCGGTAATTGTGGCCCAAGAATATTCACTCTTTCACAAGGATGGTACTAAAGAACACTGTACTATATATGACACTGGATCACTCAAGAAATACAATATAAAAAGCCAGAGGGCTACAGAATACTCTTAGAGATGACAAAGCCATCAGTTTCTTTGTGGTCTACATTGTCACAAGCATGTGACAGCATAGTAGTGCTGATGGTAATCCAGTAACCCCAAACTCTATTTAACAGTTCATCACACAGAAAATAAGCAAAAGGCACAAGAGTCAGGTTGCAGACTCTGGAGTCCTTGTGATCGACTTTTTCAGCTCACTAGACACATGTTAAAATATGAATTAATAGATGTCTCCAAATACATTTAAGTTAGGACATCTAAGATCATGGTGTATGGTTCAATTAACAAACAATATTCACTAAACACCTACCATGTGCAAAAAATAATAATAATAAATTAAAAAATAAAAATAAAAAAAAATTCTGGGAAACACAGAAGACTGTAAAACAGGATATGAACCCAGAGATCATTTTAATGGTGGTGTCAGGTAAAGACAAATTTATATATCTTGTTTCTGGAGAATTTATAAATATGTGAAAGAAATATATATGTATGTATATATGTGTACATGTATTCATGCATGCGTGCGTGTGCGTGTGTGCGTGCGTGTGTGTGTGTGTGTGTGTGTGTGTGTGTGTGTGTGTGTGTGTGTACATGTGTCATGGCACACCTCTTTGTGGAAATCAACTTTGGGGAGTCAGTTCTTCTCTCCACCATGTGTGTCCCAGGGATCAAACTAAGGTCATCAAGCTTGATATCAAGTGTCTGATCATTGAGCCATCTCATCAGCCACCAAAGCAGCATTTTTAGAAAGCAAAGTACAGTGATTATACCAAGAGGAGTAACTTAGATCCTCATTTATTATTCATTTGCTCGCCTAGATAGTTTAGCTAAGATCAGGTCCACTAATTTTGTAATGTCTTCTGACAAATCAGAACAGACCCTTTCAAGTACATTTTAAGGCTGTTTTCACACAACAGACATCAATACAAAGTTCCCTAGTCATTTAACAAAGAACAAAAGGAACACTGCTATGTAAGCATCTACAGTAGATCCTCTCTCTCACTTTCCCTGATTTTTTTTTTTTTTTTTTTTTTTTTTTTTTTGGTTTTTCGAGACAGGGTTTCTCTGTGTAGCTTTGCGCCTTTCCTGGAACTCACTTGGTAGCCCAGGCTGGCCTCGAACTCACAGAGATCCGCCTGGCTCTGCCTCCCAAGTGCTGGGATTAAAGGCGTGCGCCACCACCGCCCGGCCACTTTCCCTGATTTTAAAACCTGTTTGCTGAAGAAACGCTAGATACATGGTGAACATCGTGCTAGTTGCTGAGTGAGAAGATGCTCCTGGCTAAGAGTTTATCCTCAGGCAAGAAATTTAAACCAATCAGTTAAAAATTCAGCAAATATATTTGGAATAAAAGAAATGAGGCTTACAGAGAAGTTTGCCAAAATTGAAGAGAATGTGATTTTTGAAGGACCTGACAGAGGCGTTAAAATTGTGCAGGAGAAGGGATTGCAAAAGCATAATCCCAATGTGCTGTAGAGCTCTTGCGGCTCTGATCTGTGAGAGGGACTAGTACACTCAGGTATATCCAGAACATCACTGTAGTCCCCACAAAATTGCAGGTGAGAACTGGGTAGATGAAGATGAAAATGGAGCAATGGCTGCAAAGCCACAAATCATGATTTCCACTAATCCACAAAGATTCGCTGTTAGACACATTCCCTTGAAGGACAGCATCATGTTAGGAGAGGAGCATAGACCCTGATGCTAGAGGGCCTGGATTCCACACTCACGATCAAAGACCTCTTCAGTGTCTGACCATTTTTTCCTGTTTGATTCTGGTTTAATTAACAAGTGCAAAGTTTGTCTTTCTGGTGTACATGTATTGACTCCAATACATACTGTAAATGACTGACCCAGGTTATTTCCACACTGTGGGATCCTGAACAGGCTAACTTGTTGGCTCTGTTTTCTGCTCCCAAAGGAGGAAGATGGTAGGGATCGCTAACTCAAAGGGTTGCTGTGACAGCTGAGGAGCATTTAGAGTAAAGTCTGGATATTTTTTATTAGCATTGATGACCTAGTACTGCAAAGCCATTATCACTGGGATTCATTAAAAGAAGTCTAGTTTTTCCAAAAGTTCTTCTTTGGCATTGGAGTCTGATTTATACAAGCATTCAAGACTGCCCAGAGCCAGGGATTAGAATTGTGATCAAAGAAACAGATCCAAGAGTTTAGAGAGACTGTTCAGTGGTTAAGAGCACTGGTTTCTCTTCCAAGGGCATAGGTGTGGTTGAGCATCCACATGGTGGTTCATAACCATCTGTAACTCCAGTCCAGGGGTTTCAATGCCCTCTTCTGGCCTCTGATGGCACCAGGTACATATGTGGTGCATAGATAATACATGCAAACAAAAACTTTTACGCATAAAAATAAATAAACTTTGTTGTTGTTGTTTTTTTTAAAAAAAGAAATAGTTTAGAGTTCAGCAAACCAACTCACAGGAGAATCTAGCTCCATGTTTGTTTGTGTCTGTAAGTAAAGTTTCCTGGAATACACATTTTCAGGGCATCTATGCCTGTTTTAAGTCATAAAAGCAGAGTTGAGATACAATAGAGACCATATGACCAAGAATATGTACTATCTACTTCTTTTAGAAAATATCTTTTAATGCCTGAGCTTGATGATTGACTAACAGAAAGTGAGGCCAGCAACATGCAACAGGCATGCATATCCAGAATGTAAAACTTTGGTGAGATGACCTTCCTGCTTTGGCCATCACCTTTGACTAGCAGTTCTGGTACAGTGTTCCATGGTGGCTTTCTGTGAGTGGGTTTACCTGTCAATCTTTATCATTTGCCATACAGTGAAGGAGCAAAGCTGAGACTGTTACCCTAGACCCTGAGAGGTTATCAAACCTAACACAGGTAGTGCTTTATTCAAAGCAATCTTTTCCATAACATGGGTGGAATTGCCTTCCCCTTCTGTCAGACCAACGTCAGACCCAACAGACAAACAGCTGGAGGCAGAGAGCTTGGAAAACTGCCTTCCAATGAAAACTCACTTCCATTAGCCCCTAGTCTCCAAGCACAAAAACAGCCTTTGTGCCTGTCTGCAACACAAGAGATCGCTCAATCGCTGTTTACTGAACCTTAAGCCTTGACAAAATAGGCTACAGTCGGGTCCTGAACTAGCTGCAGATTTAGCCTTTCCTTAAGAAACTACAAAAGTGACTGCACACTGGATGCACCATGTCTCTTTTGTTATGGGAGAATTAGGGGTTAGTACAGAAGAAAATGCTTTCAATGTTCCTTCTCTGCAGATCCCTCTGGATAATAGACCTCTGGCCATGCTTTCTGAGCGGTGTGTTGAACAATGGTTTCTGTGAACACTGTTTTAATGGGTGCTCTGAAAGAGCAGAGAGAGGGGGTCTCAGATCCACAAAAGCTCAAAACATCAAGTCAGAAATGGCGAGCATCCTTTTTCTGCCACAACTCCTTTGGAACATTTAACCTGTGCATTGCACTCCCGGGATTCACCAAACATACTGGATTGGAGAAAACCTTTCTTGGTCTGTTTATCCTAGGAATGTATCTTGGTGATTATTTAGACTGTAAACATGTTAGATGAATGCAATCACTCTCGGTAACTTACTTACTAAGTATCTGCTCATTTAAATGTTGAGAGAGAGAGACAGTTTGGAGATTATCCTGCCCAGAAGTGAGCAAATGGTCACTAATGTACATGTTAAGTTCTAAATTATCAGTTGTACCCACAAAGACAATTCACATAGGGGCAACGATTTGCAACTCTCATCATTATAAACTAGCTCTGAGCTATCAAGGTGAATAAGAAAGAATGGATGTCTTATAGATAAGAGTTGATCTGTTATGACATCCCATTGAACCTTCAGATGATCCGCATAGGAGGGGTTTGCTATTTGCCATTTGTAGATTAAGACACTGGGATCAGAAAGGAAGTGTCCCAACTACAAAGTCACCAGGACTGAACCCATATCTGTCTGGCTCAATCCTGAAGCAACAGAGCTTCTCTAGTGAACTCTCTAGAATGGAAATGACCAGCATATGGGCTGGCCACTAGTTCCACCACAGTGGCCACCAGGCATCTGAGACTACTGAGCATCAAACAGGCAGCTGGCTAGTGTAGCTGGATCCTATTTTTAGAGATTATAATATAATTACATCATTTCTTCGTCCCTTTCATCCCTCCAAACTCTTTGGGTATATCCCCTTGCTCCCTTCCCAATTCAAGGCCTCATTTTTTAAAATTGTTGATATATATTAACAATTAAAGAAATTAAGCAATAATTAAAAATATGTATCTTTAATATATAATATTATATTACTTGTATGTGCATGCTTTGTTTTTAGGGCTAAACGTTCAGCATCCCTTAGTTGCCAGTTCTTTGTCTAGAGTTCTGGCCTCTACACTTTCTCCATGTTAACGTGTCTATTGGTGGTAGCCTTGTTCAGGTCATATTTAGGCATATTGTTGAGACTTCACAGATGTAGCTTCTAACATTTCAAGGAGACACAATCCCACAGCAAACACCCTATTCCTCTGACTCCTACAATCTTTCCACCCTCGTTTTCCTCAAGGATCCCTGAACCTTAGGTGTGGGAGTTGGAGGTATATCAGCTGGGACTGGGCTCCACAACTCTGCAATTTGATTGGTTATAGATTTTTGCAATGGTCTCCATCTGTTGCAAACAGAAGTTTCACTGATAAAGGGTGAGAACTACAAGAAAGCAGGACCAGAGGTTCTGACTATGAGGTTGGAAATTTGGTTCAAACACCAAGTTTCCCATGCTATAATTATGTGACCATAACCATGTCAATTTAACCCCTCTATGCCTCAGTTTCCACATTTGTAAGATGGAGACAAGAGTGGAACCTGTGTCTTTAAGACGCTCTTACATGCTAACATATAGCCTGACTGTAGTACTGGTTACCAAGTCAAGGACTGTGTTCCTCTAGTGATGCTATGCAAGGCAATAACCACAGTAAATCAGTGGGTTTTAAATATATAATGGCATTGTTTCCCCTTCGTGTGCTCTCTTATGTGGGTCAGGTCATTTGAGATGATGCAATTAAACATGTTTTCAGAAACACAAAGAAACAATAGTTCTTATTTTATATTACCATATTACCTTTCTCCCTGGGGCCAAAAGAACCCAGTTATTTATTCAAAATAAACTATGAAATGTTAGAATTAGAAGGATCCCTAAAACCAGGTGGTGGTGGCACAAGCCATAATCCCAGCACTCAGGAAGCAGAGACTGGCTGATCTCTGTGAGTTCGAGGCCAGCCTGGTCTACAAAGCAAGTTCTAGGACAGCCAGGGCCGTTACACAGAGAAACCCTGTCTCTAAACAAAAGAACAAAACAAAACAAAAACAAACAAACAAAACCAACCAAACAAACAAAAAAATGGTTCCTAGAACTCATTTTACCTGATATTCAATAAACTTGGGGATTCTTCCCAGTATCCTTTTCCCTGAACATTTTTCAGCTTGTAAACTTTGGAAAGGGAGCCCATTTTGTGCCCAGACAATTCCCTGAGCCCCAACCTGCTTTCTCTATCCTCCATACCTTCAGTGGTGCTCAGAAAGTTTCTTGTTCACATTCCATATTTCTGTACAGCAGTTTTCTAGTATGTGAAGATGGCAATCACATTCTGAATTTGCCCCAAGCACTCATCCTCAACAATAGAGACATTTCCGCATACCAACATCTGATCACTTCTATCTCTTGTCTATTTCTTTGAGAGACAGTGCGTTTTTATCTTCCTGACTCTCCACCATGCTTCTTGTGCACATAATCTAGTTCGGTCACTTCCTGTTGCCTAACATTTACCTATCTGTCCATCACCCCAAAGACTCAGTTTAGTCTGAGAAGAAAGAAGCTGAGGCAAAAGACTTCCTACCATGTTCATGGCATCACTGAGCAGTGCGGGAGCAGATGTGTCCATATATAACTGAACTACTGCTGTCTCTTGAAGGTCAGAGACAGGAATCTATGGATAATGTCTTTATGAACCAAAGATTCCTGTGAACCACAACGAGGGCAATCAGACATTGATGACGCCTCTTTGAGACCCTCTATTTCATAAGGAGTGCTAGATATCCTTGCATTCCACTTTCCTGTTAATATTTTTAATTATCTGAGAAGTACAGAGCTCTCCATGTCTCCCTTTAAAAACTACATTGGTCACATCAGCTAATCCTTCTCCTATGTAAAGACCAGCCTTTGGTTGTTTTGCTATTTTGACTTTCTTGAGGCAAAACCTTCAACTTCCACTGCTCATACCTTCACAAAGTAGGTAGACATTGTCTCCTCTCTCCCTATGTCATAGAGTTAGCATAACAAACATCTTCCATACAACTGCCTGAGTTCACTAGAGATACTAGATATGAATGACATTCCCGTAATGTATTTGTTCATTTATATTGAGTTCATTCTTTGAACAAGACTTTTCTACAGGGAAAGGATCCTAAAATGCAAGAGACATGATCACCAAGCTTTGGATACAAAGTGTTAAGGAAGCAGTAAGCTCGCCATTAATAGCTCAATGTGGGACCTAATGGTGGTGTCACTGGGACTGGGGAGAGAGCCATTCATTCTGACCAAGAAGACCCTGAGTAGCACTCCTTATGAAATAGAGGGTCTCAAAGAGGCGTCATCAATGTCTGATTGCCCTTGTTGTGGTTGACAGGAGTCTTTGGTTCACAAAGACATTATCCATAGATTCCTGTCTCTGACCTTCAAGAGACAGTAGTAGTTCAGTTATATATGGACACATCTGCTCCCGCACTGCTCAGTGATGCCATGAGCATGGTAGGAAGTCTTTTGCCTCAGCTTCTTTCTTCTCGGACTAAACTGAGTCTTTGGGGTGGTGGAAAGATAGGTAAATGTTAGGCAACAGGAAGTGACCGAACTAGACTAGGGCAGTGGACCTGAGGAGCTCAACAGGCTGTGGTGTGGAAAGGACAGACCACTGAAACCTGCAACAAAGTGTATCAGTATATGATCCAAGGGATCGTGACTACTGGTGGCTTAAATGGGGATATTTTTCCTGTTTCTAAGAGCTCCACTGAAATGTACTTGGGATATTCACTGTCATCTCACATAGGTCTCCTTATCCAAAAATGGTTCATTAAAGATCTGATTGATAATAAAATTTATTCATTTTTCCCCTTAAAGTATGATGCAAAATCACCCCACATTTCCAAACCAGGGAAGAGTCGTCCAGGCTCTGTGTCACAGTGTGTGTTCACTTGGAACTGCTCACTCCTCTCTGAAAGGCTGTGTCTGTGGTTTGGGAATGGCCATGGCTTAGAAACAGCCCACAATAAGCCTTCACAATGCTGCTCGGTTTTGTCCCATTCCTCCTAGGGTGCCCAATTACACTGCACTTTCTGGTGGCCTTTCCTTTCTTTGAGCACTGGCTTGAAGGATGGGTTGGATTTGAATGTGTACTCTTCTGGTACTGAGGGCTTCATTGGGAGAAATGCACTCTGCCTCCTAGCTGGGCTTTTGTTTACAAATGGGCTTTCCACAGGTTTTCTTCCAATTCAGTCTCTAGCTGAAACTTGAAATGATTAAAGGTATTTGCAGGAGCTAGAGCTGAGAAACTTTTTTCTTCTTTTCTATTGGTGGTTACCTACATACAAACCTCATCCCCAATCCACAGAGACAAGAGCAACCCAGCTGAAAGCATTTGGGGTTCAGTGCAAACTTTTCCCTGACTAGAGATTTGTGGACAAGGACTGTGCCTTTCACAATTCTTTGTTTTCTCAGCACTGTGCTTAGCACCAAGCATATACCAGGCACTCAATATTAATAAATATCAAATAAGGAGGATACCATGATGGATGGATAACAGTTTTCTAATCTCAAAATGCACTCTAATTAAATTTTAATTCAAACCTGTGATTCTGGACTTGTATCATTTTTAAAATAAATTAGAACATTGACAGTCGTATTTACTTGTATAATATGCATCTGTTTCAGAAGATAGGCCAACTCAGAGAACTCTAGGACTCT
Organism: Peromyscus californicus insignis; assembly: GCF_007827085.1. Taxonomy (NCBI): domain Eukaryota; kingdom Metazoa; phylum Chordata; class Mammalia; order Rodentia; family Cricetidae; genus Peromyscus; species Peromyscus californicus. Next base: position 47,348,916 of record NW_026294573.1, read on the forward strand.
GCAGGATGCAGTTACACTAAATGGCTCTTACCAGCTCCCTAGTCTAGCTCACAGGTCACTAAGAACCATCATCCTGTTTGTATACTCTAGGAAGTTTTAAGCAAAAAATAAAAACAACAACAACAAAAAACCCATGAGTTTGTTAGATATATAAGAAAAAGGAGTCAGGAAGGAGTAAACTGACTTGCCCAAGATTGTATTACTAATCAACTATACAGCATGGGTTGAATCTATTGGAATTTCATTGACTCTGATCATTCATGTTCAAGGTAGAAAAAGAATATACATTAACTAGAGCCATAGTGCACTTAATGGATTCAAATAGCTCTATGGTTCCTGCCTTGCAATGAAGAACCAACAAGCTAAAGACAGTGACAGCTAAAGCCAAATTATAAATGGCAGTTGGTCTAAAGGACAGTGTTTAATTTTAATAGTCCATTCTACCTACACAAAGATCTGGGCTGACTTCATGCCTGCCTGTGCCTATCATTTATTGAATTGAAATAATGGGTAGTTTCCAATAGATAAGGAGAAAGGGGAGCCTTTGGGATGCTGTCGTAGCACTAGTGTGTGACAGCTCCAAGGACTCAACTAAGTGAGCATCACCCTCCAGTATAAGCCACTAGTGTCCACACACACATCACTCTCCAGTATGAGCCACTAGTGTCCACACAGAGATGCAAAAAAATGTACAGTGCATCAGAAATGAAGCAGTTATTTTTCAAGTTTATTTTTAAGACTATAGACAGAGAGAATACGAAAACCCAAAAGGCTCTGGGGCTAGAGAGATGGCTAAGCAGTTCAGAGCGCTTGCAGCTCTTTTAGAGGACCAGAGCTCAGTTCCCAGCATCCACATTAGGTGACTTCTCACTGCCTGTAACTCCAGCTCCAGGGATCTGATATCCTCTTCTGGCCTCTGCAGGTACCTACACATGTGTGCACGTATGCATGCATGTGCATACATGCATATAAATAAATAATGAAATCTATCTTCAAAAAGAATAGATTCCCTCTTGCAGCCCATTGAAACCTTCCCAGTAAGCTTGGTACTCAATAGCCGCATATTTCATTTGTTCTGTCCATGAACTCCTGGGCAAAGAGCACAAGCCAGGGCTGTTTTTACCACCTTAACATGGCATATCTCCACTTAATACTATTTGCAACAAGATTGTTTGAGTCCTTCATGCCAGAATCAAGCTTTTTTATATAAACAAGCCAGTGAGTTTTTCACATTGGCTCTGGTTAATAGCAACATCTCATATAATTCTCTGGAAACTTCCGAAGTGGAAGGCCTGTCTTATCTAGGGTAGCCTGGACTGTTTGAGACAATTCTCTTCCTTTAGGTCCATGGTGCTACCATTTAGCAACGCTGAGAAATGGGAAGTAATCATATCGTGTCCAATGAGGCACATTACACAATTCACATAGAGTATGACTGTGAAGTGGGATTTATTCAATCTTGGGCACTGACATTGGTGCAGCTCAAACCCAATTTTCTAGAGAACAGCACAGTCCTCACTGATTTGGGGAGATCTGTACACATTGCCTTGCTTTGTAGACTGACTCTTTCTGAGCCCACGCAAACACAATCTGCAAACATTAAGACCTGAGTGAGCTTGGTGGAGGCTCCCCACGCATTTTCAAACATACCAATCTGACCTGACCACTAAAAAGGACACATTTTGCAACGATGGAAAGTAACATAGCACAGTCCTACCATAAGGTGCTGAATAATCAGAAATGCATAAAAGGATTCCATTACGTGCAAGAAATGATTTACCTCTCCTCTCAACTGCAAAAATTTGGCATTTCATATACATTAAAATGCAATCTCCCAGAGAAACTATTGAATTTGCATTATAGGGCATAAGTACCTAAGCAATTTCACCACAACTATGTAAGAGACCCCCTTTTGGATGTGTCTGAATTTGCCTTGGCTTTATCTTTCCCTGTAACACCTCTAAAATGTAGCTTACTTTTGCGGTTGCCAAATATTTACTGGGTGTGTAAATTCAAAATACTTTTCAGATAGGGGAAAACACACATGAAAGGCACCTGTGTGCATGGAGCTGAGGGTCTGGTGGGAGAGACAAGAGATGCAAGGATGACCATTCTGCTGTGTGTAATGTACACTAAGAGATGGATAGAGCTCAGGGCAGGAGGCTGCGGGAAGGCTTCTGAAAGGCTAAGAAATTGCGCAACATCATATTATCTAGTAGGTACCCAGCACAACTGCCGAGGTTTGGCAAGCCATCACGGTGCATGTAAAAGGACACAGTAGGCAGGGTTTTTGGAGATTTTTCCATCTGAAACATTCCTCCTTAGTGGAGAATATGCAGGGCCAGAGAAGTGAAGTAGGTACTTGAAGGTTAATGCAGATCTCTACCTGGCCCGTGAGTAGAAGCTGTATATGCAGCCCACTGCAGGAATTCTCCACAGTGCAAGAGTACTTCATTTCCTCTATCTGCCCACAGGAAACTCAACCTAGCCTAGGTGACTCAGCAGAGGTGACCACGGAGATTTTCTAAGACTACTCTCCATTATTTAGGCTTTAAATATAGATAGCCTATTTGTGATCGAGTTAAAATTAAAGGAAGACTGAAAACCAAGCTATGCCCATGATACTATGCAGTTATAATAGTGACTGACTTGTTAAAGGTTGGTAATATATGAGCACCTTACCACAATAAAGTTAAAAAAATGAGAAAGACAAGTAAAATGCTCTCTAATTTCACAAAATCATACGAGCTTAGGAGCCCCAAATGAGCTTATTTCTGTGAGGTCAAACTCATCTTTCAGCTGGGAAATATTGAGTTGCTGATTAGTTTCATACTGAAAAGTTTAGAAGGAAACTGAGCATAAATGGTGCTATGAGATGTCAGTCTCTCTCATAAGACTGGGCAAGAAAAAAAGTACAAAGGAAAACATTTTAGTTGCCATATTTTATTTCAAAAAGGCTGAATCAGAAAATTAGAATATTAATAAACTATCTTCCATACAGGCTTTGCTTATTAAATAAATAGATTCATGTTTTTATGAAGTGCTGATAAGCTACAGTCACGTTTAAGGGCATGTGTCCGCTTTTGTAATTACTAGTAGATATGGTTTAATTACACCTATAAATCCCAACACACTGGCAGAGGACTGAAGTGCCCACTCTTTACCTGAATCTGAGATTACCTGGAGTCTGACATGCAAATCCCATCAGCTTTGATTCACACGCGTCTATGAAGGGGCTTAGGCAATATATCTTCTGCCTTATTCATAAAGAAAAGTAATCACAATGGATGCATCAATTTACTAACGTCACTAACTCGGTGGTGCTCCCTGGAGGGAAGGAATTAGCTTGTGAGTATGCTGTCAAAAACATAAGCGCAAGACCAAGCAGACGCCAAACATCCCAATCTCTGAAATTGCAAGATACATCTCAAAAGCCTTCCTCTGGATAAAGGAATGGTGCCATTAAGCTGTACAAGCCCGCTATATGAATTGACAGCAATTTACAGGACAGAAAAATCTTACTCACCTCTTCGTGCTCCCTTCCCCTGCCCAATGAGCTAACATTCTTAAGAAATGGAGGAACCAAGAATGCTTCAGAGATACAGGTCAGATTATTAAAACTATTTTCTATGTGATAAAGCACAACGCAACATGCTTTAATTGTTTATCTTGTCAATTGTGCAACTGCCTCTCAGCTGGATGATCCATGCCCTACCCTGATTTTTTTTTTTGAAAGTCATCCTATTTTCTCAGTTTCAGTTCATACAGTCTGGAGGCTGGCCTTACCCTTTGGCTCCAATGGTGGGATAACCGAGATCCTGCCCTGGCCAGTGAGCTTGGGCATGGATTCTACCTCCTCAATCCTGACCACATGACTGACTCAGGAATGGAAACATGGCCACTGAGATCTGACTCTCTGCCACTCTGTCAGCCTGTCAGGAGGAAAAGCCCTCTCTTTCTGGAATTGTTAAGTTAATGGTATGCAAACCTAGCTTGCTCTCTTGGTGCTGCCTGAATAGAATCTACCAACAAAACCAACACCAAAAATGTAAATTGGATGTGAAAATAGAGCAGAAAAAGCATTCGTACTGGCCATACCCATAGTAGAACTGTATCTAGATTAGGTTATGTATGTCAAGAACTTCCTTACTAGAGGGTAAAACAGACTAAGCTAGATTCTTGTCATCGATGACCTGAAGGGCTTCCGTACAGTGTTTCACCTACTTGTACCTCTAATTGATCATGGAATCAGGCAGGTGAGATACTCTCCACCAACTTTCCACCCAAAGTGAAAGAATCTTAAGACAAAAACACATACAACCTTTAGACTATTTTAAGGATCAGAAGATCAGAAAAGAAAATGTTCTATGATGTGTCTGACCAGAACCCAAAGTCCCTGCCCAAGTCCTTTCTAGTCATTGAAATGGAACAGTGTAAGCCCAGTGCTAGCCAGAGTGGTAGTCTATGACCACTTGGATAATTTAAAATCAAGAAATCCAATTAAAAAAACAACTCTAGTTTCTTTGTCGTTTTAGCTATATTACTTTTATTTGTTTATTTGCTTGTTTTTCAAGACAGGCTTTCTCTGTCTAGTCTTGACTATCCTAGAACTCCTCTGCAGATCAGGCTGGCCTTGAACTCACAGAGATCCACATGCCTCTGCCCTCTGAGTGCTTGGATTAAAGGTCCGTACCACCACAACCCAGCTTTTTAAAAAAGATATACTTATTTATGTATAAGGATGGTTTGTGTACATCTACATCTGCACACCAGAGGAGGGCACTGGATCTCATGGGACTACAGTTATTGAAAGCTGTGAGCTGCCATGTGGGTGCTAGGACTTGAACTCAGGACCTCTGGAAGTGCAGCCAGTTCTCCTGACTGCTGAGCCATCTCTCTAGGCCCTAATTTTAGCTATACTTCTAATGCTCAGTAACCACAGGTGGCTTGTGGGAAAGCATAGACCATGTCCTTCCTCTCCTAAAGTTCAGTGGACAAAGGGGTGGCACCTTGCTATTCCATGTCTGCCAACTGGAGAAAACTGAGCTGCCACCAAATCTTAGTGAATGAAGATGCTGAAGAATGAGCATCCACTTACATCTCCAAAGGGAGGCTAAATTCTGATCTAAGCATATATGTAAATACTCTATGCCTGCCAAAAGCCATCTAGAGAGTGCTCTGTAAAGAGATATGAGTAGTAGTTTTTTTTTTTTTTTAACAAAAGGTAATGATATAATGACAGGTTGTCACAAAGTAAAATATGTATACCTGCATACTCATAGTTTTTCTAATATTTTCTATGTGTCAAGCAATAGTTAAATGTCTGGTTTAATGATCCAAACAGCTGAACTTAGAACATGAACAAGATGTCTGGCCCTCTTTCCTCAGCTTAAGTTCTACAAAAGCAAACAGAGCAAGCCTAAACTTTTGAGATGGAAGATTTGCAAGCTGAAATAAATCTATGCATGGGGGTGGGCCCAACTCCAGCTATCCCATGCTGCCTATCAGGGAGTGAGCAGATCCTGAGAGAAACTCTGCAGTCAAACCATTCTGTGGGGAGAACAGAAATCAGGCAGCCATGTCTCCAAACCCCAAAGCCTCCCCCACCTCCACTGACCAAGAGAGTGATAACCCCAGAAAACATGGGAAACCCCAGGACAGCTTATCTGATACTAACTCTGTGGACACAAATACTCCAGAGAAAGATTGTGGGATGCTGGCAGGGAGGCAACCTGACCCCTGGAAAGATGAGCATGCCCAGCTACAAAGGTAAATACAAGTGAGTGCATGGTCCCCTCAGAGCCTTGGACAAAGAAATCTGTTCTTCCCAGGCTTAGCCTTTCAGCATATATAGAAGAACACACACAGTCGGCAGGATAGAGACAATCAGAGAGGGCTTCCAAAGCTGGGCTGGGAAACTCTTAGCAGAGGCAGACTCCTGCACAGGAAGAGTTCAGCCCAGGATGGAGACAGTCAAGGATGCTTATTTAGACACCACTGTAACCTGTTGGAGTGCCAGAGCAGTACAGCATACAGACCATTCTGGGCTAAGCTGCTGAACCTCAGAGACACCAGCAGCTATTCTCACTCCAGCTGAATTACCTCAAAAGACAACTCAGGAGGCAAGAGACCTCACACCTATCCTGGTAAAGAAGAAATATTGGCTGATTCTATCATAGTTTTTATTGTCATTTCATTTGTCCCAATTTTCGCTTTTACAATAGTACTTGTTTGGGTTTAGAGTTCACCTTGCTTGACATCTGTGACTGTTCTGTTTTGTGTACCCATTCTGTTGTTTCTATATTCCTTACCTTCCATTCATATTTTTCTCTCTTGCCTTACCTCTCATTCCCTTTCCCCACTGTCTAACCTTTTGACCTCTTAGTTACAGATCTGTGCTTTACTAGCCTTTTCGTCTGCATTTCCCGGTTCATTTGGTTGCAGACAGGGTGTCTCATTTTGTATCCATGCTGGCCTGGAATTCCCTATATAGCCCAGGCCGGCCTCAAACTAGCAGCAGGATTCCTATATCTGCCTCTCTACCGTGGATGACAGGCAAGAGCCACCATATGTAGCTAGCTCAATAATCCTCAAGTACCCATTTCTTCTCACTGCTTTTTTACTGGGTTTGGTATCAAACTCCTCTTCTGGTCACAGCAATCTCTTTCTGCAACCTAAAGAGGATAGGATCATAGGCCCAGGGAGAGATCCCTAAGAGGCTCCACATTAAATAATAAATAAATAAACAAAACAAAAGAGTGGGTAAAAGAAAAAAATCAAACTGCAAGGCACATCCATCCCAAGAGGTGCAGAAATCACAACACAAGACGTGTGAAAACACAAGCCAAGGTGACACTCCTCAAAAGTCCACAACGCCTCAATAACTGAAGCCCACGATAATGAAGCAACAGAAATGCCAGGAAAGGAATTCAAAATCTAACCGTTCAAAATGTTCAACAACTTCAAAGGAGATTCAAAGAAGCAGATGAGTCAAGTAAGGAAATCAATCCAGGACCTAGATCAGAGAGTCAGTGTGGAGACCAGAATGTCAGCAAAACAGACAAGAAATGCAAGAACTTGGGTGGGAAAGTTCAGCAAGGAAATTACAATTCTGGAAAATAACCAAACAGAAGTGTTGAAAATGAAAGAGTCAATCAATCACAAGAAGCAAATGGAAAACATCATCAACAGACAGGCTGGAGCAGAACAGTACTGGAGAGTGAGCCCAAGGTTGTGGAGTGCGACATCCAGACAGCAGCAGTAAAGAAAACGTAATATGACAACAACTTCCAAGGACTCTGAGATGGAAGGAAGAGACAGAGCCTAAATATCACAGCACGGAAAAGGAAACTGAGGTTAAAAACTAAAGACCGAAAAATTTTTCAGTGAGCGTGTAGTAGAAACTTTCTCAGGTCTAGAGAAAGGATAAGCATACATGTGCTAGGGGCATTTAGGACCCCAACTAGAGATGAGTAGAGAAAAATCACTCTTTGACACCTCGTCAATAAAATGCTAAACCAACAGAAAGAAAGAATATTCAAGCAGCGAGTGGTAGGAAAATCCAGCTTACTTCCAAAGGCAGACTGGTCAGAATCACATTAGATCTTTCAGAGGACATGCTGAAAACCTAGAAAGCATGAGATGATATACTTCAAGCCTTCAAAGTGAACACAAGCTAAACAAGTTTGTCATAGCCAGCAAACATGTTTTTTTTAAATTGATGGATAAACAAAGGCCTTCCAAGACCATCAAAAGCTAAAGCAATGAATGACCACAAGCTGCAAAACAGGAGAGACTCAAAGGATTCTACACAGAGGAGGAAGATGGCCTAAAATGTGAGCACAGGAAAGAATAAATCTCATAGGAGGACTAGAAGAATAAATGAGATTTAGAAAAGAATCAAGCACCCCCATCTTAGTAAATTAGCAAATCTCAAGGATAAATAAAGAGGAAGGAAAATAAGAAATGATATGTGAGCCCTTCAGGAAAACAATACAAATGTTTACAAGAATTATCAAATATCTCTCAACAATAACCCTAAATGTTAGTGGTCTTAACTGTCCAATTAAAAGACACAAACGAGTTGATTAAATGAAAAAGTAAGATCCAACCATTGGCTGTCTGCAGGAGACACAGCTTATGGACAAAGACTCAACAGACCTGATGTCAATAGAATGATCCTATATACCACACAAATGGAAGCAGGAAGCAGGGAGGAGTGGCCATTAACAAAGCACACTTCAAAGTTAGTCCAAGGATATAAGGTCACTACATATTAGTAAAGGGTATACACCCCACCAAGAATATTACAATGATTATAAATATATAGGCATCAAATTTTTGAAATATCAAATCTCATGAAGCACTACTGGACATGAGAGGGACAGATAGGTTTAGATAATAAGCACTTTAATACCCAATTCTCACGAATGGAAAGATCATCAAACAAAACTGCAGCAAAGAAACTTCACAATTACACTGTGTCTTACATCAAATGGACTAACAGACATGAACAGGATATTCTACCCAAGCTGATAGATACACATTCTATTTAGCAGCCCATGGATGGAGCTTTTACCAAAGTAAATGACAAGCTGCCTTACACATCAAGTGCTAACAAAGTAGAATTGAAATAATTTACCAGATATTATCAAATCAAAATGGAGTAAAACTAAAAGTCAATCGCAAGAGAAACTACAGGAACTTCCAAAAAACAGAAACACAAAATTCAACAGTACACTCTTGAATGGCACTGAACAAATCAGGAAGGGAATTAAAATTTGTTTAGAATCAAGTGAAACTGAAAATACAATTTTCTAGAACTTTTATGATATAGTAAAGGCAGTTTTAAGAGGGAAGATCATAGCTCTGAGTGCCTATAAAAAAAACAAACAAAAACAACAACCAAGAGAGACTTCTAACGATACATTTCAAGATCTTGGAGATACAAGGAAACAAACTCCCCAAACCTGAAATTAGCAGATAAAAAAAAAAATAATAAACCTGGGGCTTATATGGGACACTTGGCTCAGCCTGGGAGGAGGGGACTGGACCTGCCTGGACTGAGTCTACCAGGTTGAACTCAATCCTCAGGGGAGTCTTTGCCCTGGAGGAGGTGGGAATAGGGGTAGGCTGCGGGGGGGGGGGGGGGGGGGGGGGGGGGGGGGGGAGAACAAGGGAATCCGTGGCTGATATGTAAAATTAAATTAAATTGTAAAATAAAAAAGATAAAAAAAGAAATTTTCTGAAAAAAAAAGAAATAATAAAGAGGAGAGCAGAATCACTGAAATGGAAAGTAAGAGAACAATGAAGAGAATCCATAAGTGATGAGTTCTTTGAAAAGATAAAGCCTTAACCAAAAGAACTAAAGGGAGGCAAGACCAAAAGTGATAAAATTATAAATGAAAAGGGGGACTAATGAAGTTCAGAATAACATTAGGAAATGCTTTTAAAACTATATTCCAATAAACAGGAAAACCTAGAGGAAACAAATATATATCTAGATATAATATCACCCTCCAAAATTAAACCAAAAGGATATAAACACTTGAAGAAACCTATACCAAATAATGAGATTAGAAGGGTCTTCCCCACCCTTTAAAAAACAAAGACAAAAAGGCCTGGAACCAGAGATTCCTGACTCACTCCTGAACTCTACCAGACCTTTAAAATAAAAAGAATACCAATTACCCAATCAAACCATTCAACCAATAAAATCAATCAGACTATGATGACCAGTCTTAGTTCTTGGTTGCCAACTTAACAACATCTGGAATTAACTAAAACTCGGATGATGGATACACCTGTGAGGACTTTTTTCTTGGCTGAATAATTTGAGGAGAGAAGACCACCTTCAATCTGGGTCACAAATTCTGGTGGCAGCCCGTACAAAGGACATGGAAGAAGGAAGTGCTTCCTTTTTGCCTGCTTGCCCTCATTCCTGATGGTTGGCAAGTTCATTCCTTCACTGGTGTTAGAGACTACTTCTTCAGGATTCCATGTGTAGTCAGCATATAGCAGCTGAGACATCCAGCCTCAGGGACCAAACAACTATTGTACTTTTGAATTTTCTGTCAGGAGATAGCCACTGTTGAACTAGTCTGACCACAACCTGTAAGCCACTCTCATAAATAGCATATATATTTGTGTGTGTGTATGCGTGTGTGTGTGTGTGTGTGTGTGTGTGTGTGTGTACTCTATCAGTTCTGTTTTCTTTAGAGAATACACAGATGAACAGGATCAAATCAATCAACCAATCAGTCAACCAATTAATCAACCAATCAAAACATCAAATCAATCAGTCAATCATTGAACTGATCTAAATGACACTCTACTCTGTGTACTCCTTCTATCAACGTTTATTGCCTAAAATCTGGGGTAGGACATGGGTTGGATCACATGTCCCTCCCTTTAGACAGCGCCTTTTATCACAAGAGGGAAAGGTAATGAGTAAGAAGGAGAAGTAAAGCAATAATGAATGTGATGAACATTTGGAACAAGGTCACAGTGGATATTCTTCCCAGTGCCACAGCACATAATACATGCTAGCTCCCTCAATGTTTTAATTAGGTTTAGCTGGTGATTTTGTATGTTTTAGCTGGCATGCTTGCTTTGAGTCACTATTGAATTGCATCCTGTTTTGTCAAATGGGTTTCTTTTAGCCCACCAAGTGCATTAAAAAGTCTAAAAGAAAAAGAAATAAATCCTTTAAAATTGCCCCTCCCAAATAAAACAAAATAGACGATGAATAGATAGTAACTTTGTCTTTCGAAGAGGAGAGAAATAGAAGTTGGAAAAATCCAGTAACCTGAAACTTGTGTGGATGCTGATCTAGCCCCACAGTATCTGTATCTCAGTAACTCAAAAGAGGACCACAGGCTGCCTCTTGGGAGAAATAGTGTAAGTTACCTTCCCCCAGTTTTGTGCTCCGTTACATTCTCCAAATTCAATTAACATGGAACTAGTTTATCTTTAAAAGCTGTAAAAGAGAAACCCATTCAACTTGGCTTGAGCCTCTACACCGTTACCAGCAGGCTGCTGTGTGCCTGGATCCTTGCTTAAAACGGGTTAATTACAGCACTGGGTTCTTTCATATTCCGCCAGAGCTTTGCTTCAAATCTAATTTCTCAAAGTATATTGCTAGACGCTAATGAAAACCTGAAGAGACACACGCATTCAGGAGATGTATAGCCAATGAATTTCCTGTTGTTTTTATACTGAACAACTTTTTTATATCCTAACATTTTTATGCCAGCTATGAAAAAGATAAATAAATATTTATGACACTCACTCAATTCCACAGTAACTACTAAGTTGCTGGTGTTCTCAAATCTGGATTGAAATGTGCATATTTCAGTGGCTGGGAGTCTCACCCTTCAATGAGGAAGCCTAGCAGCACTGTCATTAGGGCCCTAGACTACTCATTTGACACGCTGCAAGGACATGGCTTGAGAGCGGAACGTGAGGGGCTTCATTATGGTGGCTGCAGCAGAGGCGACTACAGACTTCAGTGCTGCCGAGCAAACAGCCAAGAGCATGCCAGCATCACTGTGGACAAGGGCTCTGCTCAGGCATTTACCACGTATCAGCAATGTTTAATCACAAAAGACAAACAAGGTGACTGAGAAAATAAAAATAAACAAGGGCCAATCTCCACCACTTTCAACTATCTTGCAAAAATTTTGTCATTTACTAAGAAATGGTCCATTTTTCCCCCTTTGGTATATTGATTGAATTTCCGCTTGTAAATTTATATATAGTCATAACCTACTATTTATGAAGAAGAGGCCAGAAATTCACCAGTAGGTGCTGGATAAGCTAAAAAACTGTAACGTATTTCTGCTTGTTTGTTTAATTTAGTGCCTGATCTTCAGAGGGCTCTCTCTCTCTCTCTCTCTCTCTCTCTCTCTCTCTCTCTCTCTCTCTCTCTCTCTCTCCCTCCCTCCCTCCCTCCCTCCCTCCCTCCCTCCCTCTCTCTTTCTACTTCAGCATGCCTCAGTCCAACATTTCCCACAGTAACAGTAACCACCAGCTGAGCTGAACAGTGGTTCGGTTCTTCTGGTCTATTTTACTCAAGGAGACCCATCCTTGTATTCTTATAACAGAAGAGATTTGTAAGACAATTAATATACACCACACCTGATACAGTTTCATTACACCCAAATAAACCCAGCACTATTTCTCCACAGTGTGCTATTTCACTATGGGCCAGAGGAGAACCTGGAAAGGCAAAATCACATTTCTAAGACTTAGTGACCACTATTGGCTCTGCTGACCTTTCAACCTCATTTTCCCTGACTCCTGCATCCCTGCTCTATACACATACTAATGATCCACTTGTCCCAAATCACTCAGGATTCTCCATGCAAAATGGTGTGTTCCACGGCCATCATTATGACCCTCTGCCCCAGAAAGTCTTGTCTTCTGTAGTAGATTGTATGCACTTAGAGGCTGAGTGCAGCCTGTGCCACACATCAGCTAATCCTGGAGCCCAGCACTAACAACTCACTCTCAAAATGCTTAACTGAGAGGCTGACCCTTCCAGATTCCAGAAAAGTTCATCCCCTGGTGTTTGCATTGTACTGGGCCACCAGCTTACTTATTTCCACTTCACTATTTGTTGCTAGAGAGCTTGTGTCTTTTTCATATGGTCATATCCACAGAGCACACTATTGTGCACAGAACTGTGCACCAACTCAATAAATTCTGAGTGAACAGGTGACATAATGAAGCAGAGAGTCACTTCATATAAATCTTTACTTTCTATAATGGATAATGAAGTAGTCATGTCCCTCCCCCTCATCATTATCACCTCTATCATTGAGACCCAGCAGGCACAGCTCAGAGCACAGAGTCCAGATACATGCCTTTTCATGGAGGTAGCTGAAGTACAGCCAATGGGTGGAAGAGGGTTGCAATCCCACCCACAATGATTATTCTGCATGTTTCCATTGCATGTTTCACTCTTTCAAATCCTTCCATTTTAAATATAAAATGAAATAATGACTTGTTTAGGTAACAGTCATCATGATCTTAGTACCTGTTATGTGCTCAGAAGACAGCTCACTGAACAATATATGCAGAATTCAATTCTGGCCGTGACATGCTTGATGTCTTTACCTACAGAACATCTCTCATCTCTCCTTCCTCTGGAGTTTTCTGTAAGTTATGGATTAATAAACTTTGCCTAAGAATATGGCTTTATGAATCTTGCAAAATACGTCAGAAGAAGAAAATCTTTTCTTATTCATCCCCAACATGAATTACAGCCCCCAAAGTCCCATGTGGGCTGACAACAAATGACATTGCTCTCCATGGCAAATTGTGTTCGGGGTGGTAGTTGTTCCATTTCTCCAGTGGGATTTGGAGTAAATAAATATCAAACTGCCTCCTAACGCAGGAGAACAACAAAGGCCACCTAGGTCACAACAATCCAGACTGGGTTCTTGGGATAGAAAGAGAAAAATGTAGCACAATATGGCATTAAGTCAAGCCCCTCCTGTTCAAAGTCATCTTTACAAACCGCTACAAAGGTACAGAGGTCTGTCATCACTCAGCCACTGGGTTCTTGCACACAAAAGCAGCTCCTTTTCAAGGGAGGAGCTGTGTGGCTGCATGTGACCGAGTCTAGGTTTCTGAAGGTGGAAGATAAGGAACAGAAGAGCCATCATTGGTAGCACAGTGTGCACCAGGCACAAATCTAATTGTGCTAAGTCCATTATTTCTTTTGACTTACAAAATAAACCCAGCTAAAGGGATGGAGCTCATACGGTAGAAAGCTTGCCTAACCATGCATGTGAAGCCCTGGGTCCAGTCCCCAGGAAGCCAGACAAGACAATGCACACCTGTAGTTTCAGCACTTGGTAGGTAGAGGCAGAGGAAACAGAAGTTCAAGGTCATCCTCACCTACATATCAAATTCAGTGCCAGCCTGAGTTGCATGAGACCCTGTCTCAAAACAAACTCCCATAATAATCACTGTTGACTAAGACTTGGAAAGTTAAGGGTTTGCCCATGGCTACAAACTAGTTATTGGTCAAGTCTCAGACTGACCATCTGTAAAATGAGGTAGTAATGGCTTTACTACCCACCCTGTTCATAGGTATAGCTGTTCTGAAGACCAGATGAGAAGACTTTTGAAAAGTGAGGGGATGGGGGAGAGGAAGAGAGGGGAAAAGGGAAAGGGAGGGGGAAGACAGGGAGAGAGAGAGAGAGAGAGAGAGAGAGAGAGCATGTGTAGATATGTGAAACACCACACAAATGTCAAATTACTGAAGCTAGAATTTGTAATACCTAGGTATCCGAAATTTTCCCTCAATTCCATCCAACACTTAAATGCCTGAATGTATATAATCAAAGAATCAGACCAAACAGGACATTCATCCACCACAAAGGGTAAGTCAATGGTTTGAGTTCCACAAGAAACCCAAGCTTACAACATGGGTACCAGACCCCTCCTTAAATAGTCTCCGTACCTACAGAGTGGGTGGGCTGCCCTGCCAGAGTACAGGCGCCCACCTAGCTCTGACAGTCCATGATTGTAGGGGATCTTGGTGTATACTTCAACCACTATACTATAACCACATGCCACTGACCTACAGTTCCAGTCATTCCTTCTCTATCATTTGGAGACATAGTTCACAAACCTTGTCCCAATTCTCTGCTATGTGATGGGTTCTACAGGGAAATTTTATGTTGGGCTTTAGAAATTCTGCATATACTACACCTCTGTCTTAGGGTTTCTATTGCTGTGAAGAGACACCATAACCACAGCAACTCTTATCAAGGAAAATATTTAATTGGGGTGGCTCACTTACAGTTTCAGAGGTTTAGTCCATTATCATCATGGCTAGAGGCATGGTGGCTGGAAGTACAGTGATGTGCAGTCAGACATGATGCTGGAGAGGTAGCCAAGTGTCCTATGTCTTGACTTGCAGGCAACAGGAAGTGGTCTGTGACACTAGGAGTAGCTTGAACATAGAAAACTTCGAAGCCCACCCCCATAGTGACACACTTCTTCTAACAAGGCCACACCTACTCCAACAAAGCCACACCTCCTAATAGTGCCACTCCCTTTGGGGGCCATTTTCTTTCAGACCACCACAAGCTCTTACCCTTTTATTTGTAATATCCTTACCCAGATTTGTAGTGACGCCTTGTAATCAAATAAATTCTTCACTGTTTCCAAAGCAAAATGCATGGCCAGTAGCACAGAAAAGAATCAGAAACAGATTGCTAGCTGATTTATGTCCCCTAGGGCAGGCTCAGTCTAGGCCTTACCACTAAGTGAGTTTCAAAAATGTTGGGTCTTCAGAGGTTCTCAGGTTCTGGAATGATAACAGGCCTGTGTATGCTAGCAGCCACCACATTCACCAGGACAACAGTACAGTACTCAAGGCACCTATGACAAGATAGAGCCACTGGGGCATAGTGAGTGCCATTCCTGGCATGAGGATGGGTGGGCTCTGGAGAGAAAAGGAGAAATGAGGAGCTAAGCAAATCCAAGTGCTTCCTTCAGCTGACTTCCTGCCACTCTACAATTTCAATAAGCATTTCTGCAGGAGACAGAATCATGAGGCACATAAGGACATTCTGATGAACCAACACCATGAAGTCTATCGAAGTACATACACCCCATGATCTCAAACTGTTTTGTTAAGCATTGCAACTGTCTTTCTCTAGCATATGAACAAACCCTTTGCCTTTTTCTACCAGATCCATTCCTGGTTCCTACTGATCCACTTTCCTGCTTTGTTGGGTGTTGCAGGAAGTTGGGCTAAACTACGTTTCTCAGGCGCCACTATGGATTGATTCCACCGGAAAGGGTTACAGGGGACAGGAGGAGGGAAGAGAAGTCAGCATGTTTCCCTGTTTTATTCTGTCTCACGGAAACATCTCCAGAGTGGCTGAGTCCTCCAGTGGTCCAGCATAACCCCTGTGTGCCACCCACTCCCATCTCACAGCCTGCTTTGCTTTTGGCTGTCTTCCAATGCTGCTGCCCTTCTGGCCCCACAGTCTCTTCAGAGCCCCTCCCACCTCAGATACACCGCATAGTCCTGGCACCTAGAGGTCCAGACTGGCTGACTTCCTGCTCTTGCTCATCTTTGCCATTTCCTTCTGTTTAACACTTTTAGTTCTTCTAACACCTGTGTGAGTTGTTTCCTCTGTTAGATCTTTCCTGTTAAGCTGCCTGGTGTGGATATCCCAACTAGACTGTCACCAATAGAGAATCATTAAAATGATTAAATTCTGCTTGGCAGTCATGGTTGTGGGGTGAGGGAGATCTCTGCTGCTTGAAGTGTACTCAAGGATAACACAGAGAGATACTCTCACCCAGACATAGTGACACAAAGTGCCTGGAAGAGTTTTAGACTTTGATTTTCAAGTGGCTATAGAGAATCTGCTAAGCCAACAATCATGCATATAAAATATTTACATGACTATGAGATTTGATAAGAAGTTAGAAGTCTCCTCTTGACTATCCCCCAGTGCTTCCCACCCCACCAGAATGATTGACAGACATATAGGGAGCAAGCCACACTCCATCAGCCATGCAAAATCACACCCGAAAACCTTCGGGGGACGAAGCCTTTGGCAGGTACTAGTGATTTCATGACACTCCTTTGGCCCAAGAAAATGTGGGAGAAATGGGAACAGGAAGATGGCTCAAAGTGTAAAAGAACTACCTCTGAAGCCTGACCACCTGACTTCAATCCATGGAACCCATGCAAAAAGGCCGGATGTGGGGTGCACACCTTTAATTCTAGTGCTCCTGCGCAAAATATGAGGTGAGGACCAGAGAAGCACATGAAAGCTCTGAACCAGCTCACCTAGGGCCGGCAGGACTGGAGTGTGCAGGACTGGAGTATGCAGGACTGGAGTGTGCAGGACTGGGTGTGCAGGACTGGAGTGTGCAGGACTGGAGTGTGCAGGAGTGCGGCATACAGGACTGGAGTGTGCAGGAGTGTGGCATACAGGACTGGATTTGTGCAGGACTGGAATGTGCAAGACTGGAGTGTGCAAGACTGGGGCAGGCAGGACTGGAGTGTGCAGGACTGGAGGGTGCAAGACTGGAGTGTGAGGGACTGGAGTGTACAGGACTGGGGCATGCAGGACTGGAGTGTACAGGACTGGAGTGTGCATGACTGGGGCATGCAGGACTGGAGTGTACAGGACTGGAGTGTGCATGACTGGGGCATGCAGGACTGCAGTATGCAGGACTGGAGTGTGCAGGACTAAGGCATGCAGGACTGGGGCATGCAGGACTGCGGCATGCAGTGCAGCAGAAGCAAAAGAGGTCCTGCCTCAGCAAGGTGGAGGGACAGAACTGAGTCCTGCAACTTGCCTTCTGAGCTCCACACACACTAATAATGTTTTCATTAAATGAGTAGGAGGGAAGAGAGGAAGGAAAGAGGGAAGGCAAGGAAGGACAGAGGGAGGGAAGGACAAAGCACCGTTTCTAAACAAAGCACTAAAACCTTGTCCCCAAAGGCAATGCCTAAGGAAACTCTACTATGGGACACTTTTTTCCTCTACTCTAAAAACAATTCTGCTAGACTTCAAACTCAACAAGAATTAATGGTGGACCTCTTCCATATCCAAGCAAGGGGAGCATAAAAGGCAGGGTCCTCCGGGAATCCTTGATCTTTAGCGACATCTAGGTTGACAAATTTGGGAGAGGCAGGTGAAGTCATCTTGAAGTGGGGTGCTAAGAGTCCTACACTCAGGGTAAAGGGGTGCTAAGACAAGACTAACCTTAGCTGTTCGACCTTTAATTAAGAGAACAATGAAGGCCCAGTCCCCCATACCCTGCCCACAGCACCTCTTCCTCCAGCCGTGCTAACTTATGGCAACACAAACAAATCAAGACCTCATTCTCCACTGAGACATGCAGGGCGGTGGGTATGCACCAAATGGCCTCACTCATGTGACCCCACTCACACACAACAACAGACTATGTACAGAGCAATCTACTGGGTTAACCAAGTGGTCACCTCTTCTTTCCTTTAACCTTGTTTCATATGTGGCAGGCTCCTCCATATCAACCTGAACTAACACTGCACCTACGATTTCATTCCAGGGACACAAACAAACAGCTAAAATTAAAATAGGGGGGACACGGGCAAGGAGAAAGGAGGGGGTGGAAATTTTATTAATACAGATGTTTTAAGAGGTAGTTCTGGAAAGGAATGAATACCTGATCTAAAATAAAAATCTTATTAAAAGGGGGAAAAACAAAAAATTTAAAAATAAATTTAAGAAAGCAGGAGGACAAGTAGGGAAAGAGTCACATCACAGGGAAAGGCAGTGGAGATGAGGGAAAAAAAGGGGAGGAGAGGTTGACAGATGTCACCTTGCTCAGTTCTCCCATCTGACCCTTCTTCACAGATGACACGTAACAATTTCCACCTAGAACTGTGGCTCCCAACAGCATTTCGCTCTACTGCCATCATACTCCATTTGAAAATCTTCCATCAACAGGCAGTATTGGCAAATGTGCTGGTCTGGATGCAAGGAGCCCAGGCTCTCCATCTCAGTTCAAACATCTGTTTTTCAACTCCCCAGACCTGAAGTTCTTCACTTAAAAAGCAGGACTGACTGAACTTCAGTCATCCGAGAAGCTAAAACTGTTTGTTTGTTTGTTTGTTTGTTTGTTTGTTTTTGCCAGAACTTGCCCCTCAAGGAGGCAGGAAATCACCACCATCTGCCTGAAATGCAGCACAGTAGCACAGCCCGAGTCTGGCTCACCAGCCCCAGCTCCCAACACTCATGTCAGCCTGCACATCTGCATGGCTTAGATACAAAGTGTTCCTCAAATGCTCGTGTATTAAAGGCTTGATCCCCAAAGCAGCAATGCGGTAGGACACTGAGAGAGGAGTAGATCACGAGGGTGCGAACCCAGTCAAAGAACACTGAGGAATTTGTAGTTGAGTGGGCTGTGAGGAGGGAGGCACACTGAGTGTACAGGTTAACCTCCGTTGTCAACCTGAATGGATTTACAATCCTTAGAAGATGACTCTCTGGGTGTGTCATGGAGGCATCTCTAGAGAGGCTTAACTGAGGAGGGAGACCAACCCATTCAGAAAGAAGGCAGCACCGTGCCATGAGTTGTGGTCCAGACCAAATAAAAGGGGCGGGAGGAGTTAACTGAACACCAGAATCCACCTCTCCCTGTTTCCTGAGCACAGATACGACATGACCAGTGGCCTCCTTCTCCTATAGCGTGACTTCCTCACCATCACAGGCTGTACCCCCAAACTGTGAGCCAACACAGTCCTTCCTTCTCCGCACTGCTTTCGCCAGGCGTTTCGTCACAGCAACGAGTGAAGAAACACCGGAGACTTGCCTTTGAAGGCTGGATGGCATTAGCTTCTGCCTCCTGCTCTTACTCTTGCTTGCTCTGATGTCTGGCTCCTAGAAGGTGAGCAGCTTTGCTTCACTTTGTGCTCCCTGCAATGCCACTGTGACCATGGACTGGAAGCTATGAAACTGGAAGCCAGAAAGACCTTTTTCTCCTGTAAGTGGATTACTTCTGGGTGTTTTGTCACCGTAACAGAAGGCTGACAAACACAACATCTCACCAAAAGGGAAAGGTATCTTATCCCCTCACAAACCTGGGAAACTAAGAGATTGTTTTCAAAACTCCCAAATGAGCAGCTGCAACGCCAGTTTACCACCCCTTAGCCTGCCATCCCTCAGAATTTCCATCTGACCACTGGGATCAACATCTTTAAACGCCTGGTACTATAAGTCTGCAGAGGAGGACAAAGAGCCACAGCGATTCTCTTAAGGCTGTTCTGGGATCAAAAGCAAATATCTAAAGCACCTAGTACATGGTAAACCCTGCACATCTCTGCTCTTTTTCCTCTCCTGGTTCAGAGAAAGCAGCATATGATAAAAAGCAACTACAAAGCTAGGAAATATAATTTTTAAAGATAGTGTTTACACTAGCAAAAATATAAAGCATAGTAGAATAAATCTAACAAGAAAGTGCATCCCTCCTGGAGAAAACTATCAACTGTTCTGAAAGATATTAAATAACTAAATTAATGCAGTTACTGTATTTATAGATCTAAAGATTCAGTATCACAATGTCGTCACTCTCGGTCCATAAATTTAATCTTATATAAATCAAATCTCAAGAGTATTGAGAATTTAAAATCTTAAAATATAGATGGCAGGGAAAAGCTGACACCTTTCTGGAGAGGACAATGTGGGGAATTTGTATTGTCAAATATGAAGGCTTATTATAAAGCTACAATAGTAAATGCTGGTTTGAGGAAAAGAACAGAAAAAAAGGTGTCTAGAAACTGGATCTAAATGTCAAAAGTGATTTTTTTCATATTAAATAAAAATTAGATCAAATTCCCGCATCACAACACCACACATCCAACACTCCACAGGAGTAACAGAGCCTACTTAGATATAGCAAAATAATGAAGCTTTTAGAAGACAATGAAGGAGAATATCTTTATGACATCAAGGTCTGAAAAAAGTCTTTCTCAAACAGGACATAAAAACTGCCAACTATGAAAGATTGATAAATTCAGTTACATTAAAATTAAGAAGTTAGAAAGCCGAAGATGGGCAAGTACCCAACTTCTACGTGGTCTATAATTCTATTCAGCTTCCTAAAGGAGTAAATTACAGTAAGCTTTTTGCATTCATTGAGATGACACTCTAATAACGTACACCAGAACCTATATTGAGCATATGGTCGGTCCATCTTGGACTTTATCCCCAATTGGATTACCTGTGTGCATTTCCACTTTAAACCTGAGTACCTTTGAATGGTGATGGGTTTGTATTTAGATTTCTGTGAATAGGCATACAAAGCTAATCAGAATAAGGTGACCCACAATTCAAGACAAGCACCACTATGTGTCATTGTGATACTGCATACGTATTAGTGACACTAAATGGGTACTAGTCACCAATCAACCCAGAGGTTAATAACCATACAGAATCCTCTCTCCCTAGACCCTATGTGCTTTCTTTTACATTCATACTCATTCACATCACAGAGATCATTCTTGCTCATCTATCTGTTGCTATCTGCTAGGATGTAACTATCAGCCTCAAAAATGTCTTTACCACCAAAAAACACAGTCCAGAAACCCTAGGGGTGGACTATTTGCACAATCAGCTTTCAGGCCCAAGGGAGAAGCTAATCTGCTGCCTCCCAAAAAGCCATGCTTTGGTCCCAAAAGCAACCCCAGTGAACCTCTAAAGGGCCTTCATTCTGCCACTATGCCTCCTTCGCCAGTATTCTGCTCTTCATGCGACAGGCTGATAGGTATACAGTAACATGAATGTAAGTGAGGACATTTAGAAAGAAAAACAGCATTTGTATTCTATAGAGCCTATGCACTTAGGCAGGAAAATGCCCCTTCCATATGTCAAGACAGATACTCCTGTTGTCATGAGAGTAGCTAACTACAACACTCTGCTACTGGGAGCTATTTCTTGAAGACTTCAAGGACAGAACCCTCATAAACCTTCCAAGTATTTAGTGTCAGGATGAGTAATAATTAGCATGATGATTTATAACTTTCCTCTTCTACTGAAAGTATCTTCCCGGAGTAGACGTGGATGGTCCCATTCTATTCGCTTTTTACTGGAGCTGACTGGACAGACAGCACTTATTCTTGATCCTATAAGTTGTCAGTTACACAGACAAATACCTTTACATCAGATAACTGTTGTCTTTCTCTCCCAAACCCATACCACAAAAGTAAAGAAGTATAACAAAAGTTTAGGATTGCTAACCACATGTTTCAGTATCATTATCATCTAGTTGTGTGTATGTGTGTGTGTGGGGGGGGGAACAGTTTAGTCTTTTTACCTCGGTCAACTTAATGAGCCTCATGAGACTACACATACTCACTACAATTCCACAGGAATTTATTGAACATCACCCATATTCCAAACACTAGAGTTAAAAGTAAATTCCATGCTTCTTTACTACTAACAAATGTAACTTATTCCAGGACACTTATTGGACAAAACCACTTTCTCTTCATTACCTAAGAACTATCTAGACACTGAATGGGAAGTCATTGGAATATATATATATATATGGGTTTTTTTCCCGAAGAGCATATTAAAAGATCATTTGGAATGGTGATGGTCAAATTTAGGATGGAGGGGGCGTTGCTCAGATTAGAGAACATGACGAAGGGGTTTCACCTGTGTTTGCATGGCCACATTTCCTTAGCTGAGAGGCAGCTACCCAAGTTTCAAAGAAAATATACTGTTATTTAAATTTTGCATAGTTCTTGGTCTCTTCTACTGTTGTGGTTTGAAGGAGAAATGTCTCCCCTAGGCTCTTGGGTTTGAACACTTGGTCCTCAGTGGGTAGCACTAGTTGGGAAGGTTGTGGAGCCATTTAGAGGTTAAGCCTTGCTAGAGAGGAAGCGGGTTCCAAGGACTTCTGGGTCTTCAGACCTTGTAACCTGGTCCCAGTTCTTCTTTACTCTCTGCTTCCTTGAGTACAGATGATCAGTGGGTCTCCCACCTGGCGCCATGCTTTTCCTGTCAGTAGCCAGGTCCTCGCCACAATGGTTGACTATATCCACTTGGAACTGTAAGCCAAAATTAATCCTTGCTCCTTGCATTGCCTTTATCAAACAGATACACCAATATTCCAAATCACGCCTGTTACTTTCATATTGAAAATCTTTCTAAAATCTTTATATTCCCCCACAAACCTTCCCCTGCCCCTCCTACCTGCTTCATCAATGACTGAAGTACCTCTTGGAACCAGAGGATTTGGTGCTAGAGTTTGGCAGATGCACACATGTGAGAGACTGGAGAGGTAGCCTATGAAGATTGTGGGAGGCGGTGGGACCAGGAGATGGATACACAGGGAAGAGGTTGGATCTCTGAGGACATGCTGTTGAAGGGGATATTGGGAGGCCGCCCTTTGCCTCTTCCTCTGGGTTTCCCATCCACCATGAAGTGAACAGCTGTTCCGTCAGTGGTTTTCACCACAGGCCCTGCCCAACACCAGCAAACAAAGAAAAAGACTGAAACCTGATAACCTGATCCAAAGTAAGCCTCCCTTCTCTTTAAGTAGACTGCTCCCTAGGAGCAGGGACTCCGCCTTCCAAACGGTTCAGAGCATGGACTTATTTGCACTCTGAGCACTCTTCCTCTTGATTTACTCGAAAAGATCTCAGGAATCATGAGTGTTCCCCAGAACTCAGCTAGGAACATGCTCCATGGAAAATGCTTTCAACCACGTATCTGCTTTATAACTGCACCCACTTGTACCCATCTCCAAACCTTGACACTGCCATGAAGTTCACTTGGTCTGGACTCCTGCTAAGTCTAGAGAAGCTCCTAGTCAGATTTCAAGGCCCGGATGAAATGCCAGCTTCCCCACTCTCATCATTCTCCAAAAGACTACTGAAAGCTTCAATGGCTAAACAGATATTTTCTGTACCACATCTTATGCTGTAGCAGTCTTTCATGCATGAGGCTGCAGTCTTTGATGGCAGGCTGCATGCATCTTTACATCCTGGTACTATTCACAGTACCTAGCACAGAGCCAGAAGTAGCTGGTATTCCAGTAACAAAAGTGAACATAGGACTGATACCTCTCCATAAGACTGAAATTTTCTTCCTTAATTGCCCAGAAGCCCTGTGTATTCATGAATTTCTGTTGCTAATACTACGAGTATAGACTGAGTAAGTTTTATTATGAACAGGTTGGTTTTGGCTCATGGTTCTGCAAGTCCAAGGCCTTGGGATAGCATCTGAATATTAATGATGGGTGATGTCGCTCTGTATGCTGTGAATATGTGTTGCTCTGATTGGTTGATAAATAAAGCTGTTGGACCAACGGTGAGGCAGAATAAGGTTAGGCAGGACATTCTAACTAGAGAGAGAGGAAGGAGAAAGAGCTGCTAAGGAGATACTGCTAGACACCACCAAGAAAAATAAGATGGAAAGGTACCAGTAAGCCATGAGCCATGTGGCAAAGTATAGATTTATAGAAATGGGTTAATTTAAGATGTAAGAGCTAGCTAGCAAGAAGCCTGCCATGGCCATAGTTTAAAAATAATATAAGCCTCTATATGTTTATTTGTGTCCCAGCAACATGGGACCCGCGGGTGAGAGGGATTTGTCATGATCAGGAGCCAGGCGGGACCAGAAAAACTTCAGCCACAGATTAATGCTGCCAGATTCCCACAGTGGCTACGTCATTGCACAGGATGGGAGAGGAGTGAGTATTTGTCTCTTCTTTAAAGGCACCAGGATGGAATCAACAGGCCTCTATCACAATGACTGGATTCTAATCACTTCCCACAGGCACTATCCACATTTGTATTTAAGTTCTCCACCTCTAAATATCTCACAATTTCCACCAAACTTCAATGTGTGGAGCTTGGGGGACGATGCTCAAACCACAGCGCTCCAATGCAGATCAGTAACTTGTCAGTCTTTGTTTTCAGCTGTAACACTAACAAGATTAAAAACAACCAGACATAAAGACTTCCTGAAACAAAGACAGACAGCAAAAGCAGGAGAGGCAGAGAGACAGGGGAGGAGGGAAGGACTAAACTGAAGGATGGTGAATCAACAGATTATGGCCCAGTTGGGAGAGTAGGAGACTGACCACTGAAAGACTGAGAGACAGGAATGAAGCCTGGAACAGATGCAAGAATAAGAATGTGGCAAGTCTCCCCACAGACGGTCAGCACTGCTGGAAATGGGTTAACTGTGCTCCGACTGTAGCTGTCTAGGGAAGCCACCCCCGTCCTTATCCCTAACCCAAGCAGCCCACCTTTACACACAAAACTTCCATCATCTGAGCCGTGAGCTCTTCTACTCAGCAGAATTTTATTTCTGTTTTCCTTGCGCTTTATGAGACTCCCCCACTGGCATTGTAGATTGGTTATATATGTCAGGTTCAAATAAAATAAAATAATAATAATAAAAGCAAGCTGGCAATTTCTTTCCAATAGAATATGCTGCATATTTCATGAAATAGAAGCCAAAGGAGTTTTATGATTCCTGAACCAAAACCTCCCCATATCTGAGGACTAAATGGAAGAACAATACAATGGGAATGTCACAGAAAAAAAAAAGAAAACTGAACATTTGCTCTCCAACCTCAGGGAATTTCAGGTGATTAACTGGCATAATAGGTTTCTCTGTTTTGCTTTGTGTTTACACGAGTTCGTATCCTGACATGCATTTCTTAGATGGAACACAGTGCTAGGGCTCATGGATATGAATGTATATTCCCCACTCACACTCCTTTCTCTGTACAGAATGTCTGGCTGGTTCCTGCTCTTAGCCTGACAGCAACTTCCCCGCCAAGTGTTATTTATATTTTCAAGCCACTTCTCTATCCTGGTATAGAAGGCAATCTGGCCTGGTAGAAGGAGCACTGTACAAAGAGTCCAAGGACTCTGGGCTACAACAGTGCCTCTCACCTGCAAAATCATGTTATCTTTTCTAGCCTGCATCTCCCCTGTCCTGCCTCAATCTGTGAACTGGGCAAACTGACTTATCCCTTAAGAATTCAATCAAAGCAAGCCAAGTTATTCTGCTCAGAACAAGTACAGAAGAGGGAGGGGATGTGACAGTTTCAGCACGATGTTCATGTCTACCATTGCTTTTCACACAGTGGATGTGCATAAGGCCACATGGCCAGTAAAAACATCAAGAAACAAACTGTTCACTGGAAATCTTGAAATCAACCTCTCTGGTTAGCAAAACTGCCACAAAAAGAGAGTGTGTTCATTGCCAAGAGGATTTTACCTCATCTGAAGGACAATATTCCTAGTTCGTCGTAGTAAATATTTCCTGCTAGGCGCTGTCTTAAGCACTTTCTCCTGCTCCTTCACAACAGTTATGAAATAGGTACTACTGTTCTAGAATGAGCAAAACTAAAGGACAGACCAGTGCTTGCAGAGCTGGGGTGGCGGAAGTCTGTAACAGGGTGACGCAGCCACTCTTGCCGAATTCGTACCACCTGTGATTCCCACCTCTTGGTCTGAGTATTTGTTTACAACAGCAGTCACTGACAGTAGCAATGACACCCTGCTAATTAACTGCCTAATCAATTACTTGCTGATTAATTACCTAATTAATAAATATTTCCACAGAGTAGATAGCTATGACCCAATACCAACCAGTACCTTCTAGAAAGCTCTAGCAAAGTCACAAGTGTTCACAGTGCAACCATCAGCCCATTGACTTGCTGGTAGTAAAGCCACGCCCATGTGTGTTGACTGCATGTGAAATGGGAAAATCTAGAGTCAGCTTCCACAAGAGGTCTTATGGTTGCTTTGTGTCAGGATGAGAGTTTACAGAGGCCCCGGAAGTAGCTCATTTCCCCTCCCTATCCAGAGCAGCACTACCTGTGGTTTGGGTGGACCCCGGAGCTACAGGGGGTGGATGGGTTTAAGTCTCCTTATCTCCTATGTGATCTCAGTTTAATGGCCAGATTTGCCTGTACCCAGCTCCCTGTCTAACAAACAAGAATAAGATTGAAAGAATGTTTTGTTTGAAAGATGAAGTAAGGTAACCCATGCCAAGTGCTGAGAAGGGTACCGGGGCCTTATTTAGGACTCAGGAAGGTTATTCTTGTTTTTGTTACTATATGGAATGACTTGTCAGACATCATAAGGGAAATCTGGATCTAATCCTAGCCTTCCAATTACAAAAGGCATCCCTACTCCTTACCCAATTTCCATGCTATTACTAAAATTTACCATTCTCTTGAAATCCTACTAAGTGCCAAAACACTCAAAGAGAGGATTTTCTCTTAAAACTGATACAAGACCCACAAGGAAAGTCCTTGCTTTGCAGACGATGACAGCCAAGTTGTGAGAAGTCACGTGATTTATTCTTAATTGCTGAAGTGGTGAACGTCTTTTGTCACCAGTGACTAGCGAGTGAGGTAAGATTCAGTGAGTCCTAAATAACACTTAAAGTTTCTGGCAACACCCTTTAATGCATGCTATCTGTTACAGTGCCATCTAAAAGACATCACCCGTGCTTCCCTGCTTTATGTTTGACTTGAGTGAATTATCAAAATGAAATGCTGCCTCAAATAGATTCTTCATCTGCCTACAGCATGGCTCCAAGCCTTGAAAACCCACCAAATGCAATTTTAAGATGGGTACATGATCATATACAAAGCCAAACACCCACCTGCTTGAGAAAAATGACTTTGGAGGGCAAAGGGGACAGAAGCAGCAGCTTCCTCTGAGGCTCTGGGGAGGAGAAAAACGAACAATAAGGGATAGAAGCTCTCCCCTGCAGCCTCACACAATGGTGTTTCTTGCAAATGAGACATACTGTGAAACAGCCTGTGAGATGAGCTTCGTCAACAATAAGTAATTTTTATTCAGATTTTATTGTTGAGTACAATGAGCATGATTAAATGTTTCAGACAAGCCTATTCAGACCTTAAGAAAACCGCCAAAAAATAATAAATAAATAGAATCCTCAACTAAAAAAATCATCTTTCAAGTCCGATTTCGGGAGATCTAATTGCCCAGTTCATGAGCAGAAGCACATCTTCACTTGCGAGCCACCTGGTTCCCAGGAATAGAGTAACAACATGTTTTCATTTCCCACTTTGGTCTCTTCTCTCCTGCGCCAGATCCTGCGCTGCCAAATAGTTACAAAGTCTGTCCTTTCACATCACCGCATTTGAACTTCCGAAACCTCTAAGAGGGCCCGTGTGTATGGAAAAGAACAATAGCACTTCAAAAGCCATTTCTGAGAGTTCTTCAATACTCCATTTGAATGCTAGGGTTTCAATCAAGGACAGCAGCAGACAATTTGATTGCTTAGAAGTTGACTTTTATACATCTTTGATTAGGACGCCCTGCTCAATGGGAAATCAAGAAAATCTTTGATCCCTTTCAGTCTCCAGAAGAGCCACCAAGCCTTGTCAGGATAGGAAGGGAATGAGATGGGAAGGGGGCGTTTGTACTCCATCTCACTTCATCCCGTGGTACTTCTATCTTTTTTGCCTGTGCAACTCAGGGTTCCATCCAGAATTGCTCATCTTGGAGATAATAAAAACAATGGGTGCTAATTCAGGGGGTGGGGATGGTTTATAATTTTATGGATTTCCCGAAGACCCATAATTGGCACATGAATGTACAAACGTGAACTGGATAATTAGGAGGTTCTGAACGTAAGCCACCTTTAATTTATATGATTACTTGAAAACATGTTAAGTGTTCGGAAGTGTCAGCGGAACCCCCACAAGGCCTTTATTCAAAACCATCAACATGGTGAAAGTGTGTCTAATGCGCCAGCTCCACGCAAGAAGAGCAGGGAAGAAGTGGGAAGCAACGGCAAAGAAGATCTCTTAGCCAGAGTTTGGCAGTGGGAGGCATTGTATCTTTCTGGAGGCCTCGCTGCCTGCCGGACCAGCTCCGGAAGAGAATGGTGCTCCGGCCGCCACAATCTCTCCACTCGGGGCTCTCTTTCTCTCAGGAAGCTAAACACAGGCGTGCGCAGACATACAAACGCACACGCAGGCACCGACCCACGCGGGCACGTACCCTGCCTCAGAAACACACATCCGAGCTCGCACTTGCCCGCGCCGCGGCGCTCTCCATGTCTCCAACGCCCGCCCGCCGGTCGCCAAGAGCCTCAGGCTCCCCGCCCCCACCCCATTCCTTCACTCTCCCAGCCCAGGCGGAAATACCCCGCAGACCCCCAACAATGAGGACTTGTGTGATACAGATGGGGGTTGGGGCCCATTTACAACCAGAGAAACACAGTGTGGAGGGTCGGCTACCAGACCACATAGCAGCCAAATGGTACCACTTTGCCATGCAGCTATCCCTGCCCACCCGGCCGGGTCCACTATAGCACCACCCCAAAAGAAAATAGAGAATGAAAGAAAAAGAAAAAGCGCCTTTAAAAGTGCAGTAAAGACGCACCCTCCCACCAGGAGTCACCAGCATACTCCGTGGGACGCAGCCAGCGGAGGCAATGACCAGCAGGGTGTGGAAATGCACTTTGTAGACTCACCCAGCACCTTCCCTGGCGCCGCAACACAACCACCCCAAAATCAAGACTCCTCACCCCGGGTTCCTTTGGCGGCTGAGACCGGGTCGTACGGCTCCTTTATGAGACTAACCACCACGGGGAATCAAAGTTTCCCCAGCAAGAAAATCCTGCTCTTGCTTTGGAGACAGCCCGTGGGGTACGGAGTTGGAGGAGAGGGCCGGCTGCGAGAGGGGAGTGGCGGGTGACCAAGGGCCTGAGGACCTAATGGTGGAGGGAGCGCGACAGGGAACACCCGGGAGCGGGACCCAAAGAACGATTGCGGTCCAGCGCAAAGGATTGGTTTGACTGAGATGAGTCCGATTAACGCAGGGGTCCAGGCAGAACCACACAA
This sequence comes from Peromyscus californicus insignis, assembly GCF_007827085.1. NCBI lineage: Eukaryota > Metazoa > Chordata > Mammalia > Rodentia > Cricetidae > Peromyscus > Peromyscus californicus. The sequence goes on from NW_026294573.1 coordinate 47,378,301, forward strand.
CTGCCGGGATGTAGAGAAGTGAGAACGCGCGGGCTCCGCGGAGTGGGGAAAGAGGTCGCACCCGCCGGCGCCACTAGCGAGGCAGGGAGGAGGCTTAGCGAGAACTCAGCAGGTCCTAGAGTGGTAGAAGGCAGCCTCGGGGTGCCTAGAGCCGGGGCAGAGGGAGGGAGGATGCAGGGGGTCCGGCGACAGGAGAGGGTCTTGGGTAGGCGAGCCTAAAGAGAGGATCGCGCGTGTTCAGAAGTGGGGCGATGGAAGTGGGGACCGACCGGGAAGGAGACGCAGGGTCGCCTCCCCTCGCAAGCAAGTGGTGGGAGAAGATAGACAACTGCGGCAGTCGCCAGTGCACAGCACCTCGGGCCAAACTCCCGAGAGACTCGCCCCGAAAACCCTCCTCCACACCCGGGTTCGCGGGCCCCAGCCGAGCCACCCGGGCTCGCCGAAGCCGGGTCCCCGCGGGCCACCTGCGCACACTCAACTCGGGGGTCCGTCGCGTGCCCCCCAGCCCCCCCCGCCGCCGCGCCTCTCACCTCGGCTCCCCGGAGCATCCTCCTCCTCCTCGGCTGCGGAAGCCGCCCGAAACGCGGCTCTCCATGCCCTGCGGGCGGCCGCACTCAGACGCACTCTCCAGCCCGGGGAAGCCCGGGTGAGCGCGGATCTGGGTCCATCCTCCCCGGGAAGCCACGGGCGCGCGTCAGAGCAGGGGGAGGAGACCGGACCCTGTGCGGTGCGCAGACCCGCCTCCTCCCGCCGCCCCCGCCCCGCGCCAGCCCCGCCGCTCACCTGCTAGCTCCCCGCCAACCGCGCGTTCCGAGCCGGTCCAGTCCGGCTCCTTCTCCCGCCGGGGCGCTCCGTGCGCTGCCCGAGCGCACTCCGAGAGCTCAGCCGAGTCGCCGCGGCGACGACCAAGAGGAAGAGCCAGCGAGCAGGCGAGCGGGGGCGCCGCGGCTTGCGGTCGCGCTTCTCCAGCCCCTGCGCTCGTCCCCCATCCCGGGAGTGGAGACCGAGCGGAGCCGAGAGCCTAGGGTCCCCGCCCTGCCGTTCTCCGCGGAGGGGGGCGCGCTGAGAGCGGACCACGCTCCTCAGTAGCCGCCGCAGCTCCCGCCCGGACTCCTCCGTTTCTCCAGCGCCTGCTTTTAGCCAAGCCTCTCTGCACACAAGTAGAGAGGGCGCCGAGCCAAGTGGAGGCTGTGCGAGCTTCTTGCCCCGCGCCCCTTGACAGAAGGGGGCGCTCTCTCCCAGCCACCGGGGCCGGCTTCACCCACCTTTTATTGACGTTTCCAGGGTAATATTGTCTTGCACCTGTCATGATTTCCTCAGCTCTAGGCAGCTTCCTGTGCCCCTGAGGGCTCGCGGGCCCCAGTTAACTTGTTTTTCCCTACTCCATTCTTAGAATGCAGGGCCCTAGACCGTCCTGTAAATTAGAACCTGTTGTGCCAAAGAAGGCTCTTCAGGTCCTATCTTACAAAGATCTCAGAAACACCGAGTGGCAAAAAATAATTGGATTAGTCGGAAATTTTTCCACCTTGAGATTGGATTCAGCTTTGTCAAGGCCAGTGTGGCATACTTGTCTCCAGAGGCTTGAATGTTAGGTGGGAGGGTGTAGTGCGAAAATCTCCTGCTGCCCCCTAGGAGCCGGGTGCCCAAGAGCAAAGGAAGAGGCGGCAACACTTGCTTTTAAAGTTTACTCTTCTTTTGAGGGGCCACACTCCTGCCCTCCAGCTGGGTGATAATAAAGTTAATGTGGTGGCTTGTTTTGGGGGGATTTTTTTTTTCTGGTAGCTTCTGTTACTCACCCATGAAAATTTAATGATGCATTTAGGGTTATTACCTCTAGAGTCAATGGGCTAAAAATATTTAGCCTAATGCACTGCTTGTGGAGTCAATAGGTCTGTGGCTGGTTCGTACAAAGTCATCTGGAGACCCTCCCTTCCTCCACAAAATTCACGAGCCATTACACTTATCCCATAATAACAGCTTCTGTACAAATGGAGGCCCTGCAAACTTGGCTGTCAGGCACCTCTGAAAAGATAGCAATTTACATAGAGACAAGAAAAAATTCCTGAGGTCATTGGCAGCATACACTCTACGGAGAAGAGCTGATCAGAGGAAATGCCCCACAGTTTGGCAGAGAGGTTCCATTCTTGATGGTTCCATCTAACTCTGGGGTGGCTGTCAATCTCCTGGGGTGACCACGGAGTCCCACCAGATTCTCTCCAACTTTTACAAAAGTTCCAGAAAGTGGGAGGAGTTGGATACCAGGTGCTGTTCTACACCCTGAGCAGAGTAGAGACTGGCTAGGGAACACCTCCGCTGCCATCAAGAAAACATTTCACTTTCACTGTCCGTGAAGACAAGTCCCTGGATTATGAACGCCACGAAAAGAAAGAGAAATGTGAGAAGTCAAGTCGTGGGAAAATAGGGAAGAGTGTACTTGAGTGTTGGTCATTTCTAAGAGCTGGAGAAGGCCAAACCTTGGATGATGCAGCGAAAGTAAGTTCGACTTTTTACAGACTGCAAAACAAAACCATAAGATCAACACAAAAGTCTAAAATCCTCTAGGTTTTAAGGACAGCTTTGAAATTTCCATTCCATTGATATGCATTTTAAGAGCCCATATCTAAGGTCCGACTGTACTTGCCCCCTGCCTCCTGTTTTTATCTGGCATGGTGGCTACAGACATCAGAAGGAATTGGGAAAGTGAGTTGGCCAAGCCATACAATGTAATAGAATGTAAAACTCTATCTCTCTTCAGTGTTGGACAAAGTCCACCATGGAAACTGGGCAGATTCCCATGAAATCCAGTGGGGGCAACAAGCCGCAGCTGTTCCCATCTCAAGCCTGGAAGAAAATGTGATGTATAGGCACAAGCTGCCCACTATAGTCCTCAGAGCCTTCCTGGTTAAACTGAACGAAATCTTAAAGAACATTTTGTCACTTCACTAAATGTCAAGAAATAGCTCATCTGAAAGATAAGGTGTGGGGCTTTACTGCTGTTCTTTTGAAAATACCAGTGTAATTTGTATTAAGTATGGCATAAAGAAAAAAATCAATAAATGTGCTTTCATCATCTACTCTGAGATACAGCAAAGTAATAAGAATAGTGAAGCTGTATATATTACTTATTCCATTACAGGCAGTATGAGATATTTCTCATATAACCTTTACAACATGGACTTTGAAATCTGATGGGACTTCTTCACTCTGGCAGGCCACCTGTCTGTGTGTCTACATTTTCAGCTTTCCAGGGGTAGTGAACACTTGACTCAATGAGCCTTCAATGAGATACAGGCAGAAGGACAACTGCCCTGGAGACATCGGTTCTCTTCCCAGGATACATCCCAAATAGTTCATTTTGATTCATCAAACATCGGCAGGGCCCATTCTGCACATCGAGGTCTGTGTAAAAGGCTCAGTCCACTGGACAGAGATGTGAAATGAGTTGCACAAAGAAGGGCAAAAAGGTGAGCTACTGAGCTTCATAAGTCATCCCTGCTCATGTGATTGACAAGCCCTCAGAGAGTCAGTTAAGACAACTGACCCATGTTTGGGAATAAGACCTGTGGTCACATGTCATAAATCCTGTGGGTGATAACCACTGCCCTAAAGAAAATAATGCAGAGCCTTTATGATGCCCTTGTAAATTGTGTACTTTTAAAACCCTGTTTATTCCTACAATTTTCCAAGTATATGTCTTGTTGGATGGTATGCAATGGGCTCTAATTTTGGAGGTCTTTTCTTACATCTTTATTTTTGGATGGTTGGCAAGTCGGTAGTGTATATATTTAAGGTGCACAATACAATGTTTTGACATATGTTCACATTGTGAAATGATTAGCACTATTGAGATAATTAACATATTCATTACCTCACATAGTTACTTTTTTTTGCATGTATGATAAGCTCACTGAAGATCTAGCCCCTAAAAAAATGTCAAGTGCATAGTAGATTATTATTAAATGTACTTACCTCACCCTGTGGTACTCAAGACCTCCAGAACTTATAACAAAGGTTAATACCCTTGATAGCAATCTCCACATTTGTCTTATCCTGTCACTCCTGAACACCACCATGCTACTATGATTTTATAGCTTTGTCTTGTTTAGATTCCATGTATATGAAATCATGCTGTATATCTTTCTGTGCCTGGCTTATTTCATGTAGAATAGTGCAACTGAGCATTGTCCATGTTGTCACAAATGCCAGGCTTTCCTTCTTTTTAAGGCTTAATAATATTCCATTGTGGACGCCACACACACCACTTTTTCTTAAACCGTATCTCTGTCAACACAAGCATTACATTGATTTTATTATGAATTTGCTATAATGAACAAGGACGTTCAGATTATCTCCCTGAGATAATCAGTCCCTTTCCTGGAGATACATACCTAGAAAGGAGCTCTACTTTCGATTTTTGAAGAACCTCCTTATAGTTTTCCAAAGCAGGGGTAACAACTCCCAATCCCACCAGCAGTGCCTGTACAGGGAGGGGTTCTTTCTTATCCACATCTTCACTAATAATGGTTCCAATCTGCCTTTTTTATGCCAATCATTGCAGGAGGTATGCAGTTCTACATCTTTGTGTGTTTGATTCAGATCTGGGAACTTTTCATACACCTGTTGTCATCCATGTCTTCTTGTGGAGGAAAACATCTGTTCGGGTCCTTTGTCATCTTGTGACCAAGCTGATTATGCTTTGCAAGCAAGTTCTCTGAGTTTTTATGTCATGGGTACTAACCACTAATCAAACACAACATCTGAAAAGGTTTCTCCCACTCTCAAAGCTGCCTTTCCCTACCTTTCTAAGCCACTGATGGTTTCTGTGGCTTTGGAAAAGCTTTCAAATTGGATGCAGCCCACTTCGTTTATGTCTTTTGTTGCCTATGCCTTTAGTATCAGATTCTTTTTGTTTTGTTCTTTTGTTTTGTTTGTTTGTTTGTTTGTTTTTTATCATTGTCAATACCAAATGTCAAAAAGACTTAGCCAGATGTTTTGGTCTAGAATTCTTGTGGTACAGATCTTATATGTAAGTTTTTAACCCAATTTGAATTGGTTTTGTATAAAGTATAAGAGGAGGTTGATTTCCTCTTCCTTCTAAGGGGATAGTTTTCCCAGCACCATTTACTGCACATCCTTTCTCCTGTGTAGTCTTGGTATGTGGTCATTTGTCTCTAGGCTAGCTCTGTTTTGTTCTGCTGGCCTAATTTATCAGGTCTGATGACAGTATCATATTGTTTTGATTACCATATCTCTGTAATATGCTTTGAAAACAGGTATGGTTGGCTTAGGTTTCAGTTTATCAGGGTCTTTTGTGGTTCCATAGAATTTTAGGATTTTTGATAAATTTTTTGTTTTGCAAAAATGTCACTAGAACTTTGGTAGTAATGTACTGGATCCGAAGGCCACTTTGGGTAGGTAGGAACATTGATATTAATTCTCCCACTTGGACTATGTTTCCTTTTGTTTGTTTAATTGTTTTACCTGCTGTCTTATGAATTCAGAGTAAAAATTATTCATTTCCTTGGTTAAAATTACTTCTCTTAAACATTCTTCTCTTTTTTATGCTATTGTAAATGGAATCATTTGCTTAGCTTTGGAATACTTACTATTTATTAAGTGGTCAGTAGCACTTACATATGCCAAGATTATGCAAATGTTAATATACATATAAAGTTTCCAAATTCATGTAACTTAAAAAAATGATTAGTAGGAAAACCTGCCCTGCATGTCAGAGGCATCATATACTCAAAAGATACTAGTATAGAATGAATAAAATCTCAAAGGTTAATACAGAAGGTACATTAAGCCTCTATATTAAGCCTTTTAGAGAAGTTCTTGTCATGCTCAAAATCTGTATTTGAGAAAAAAAAGTCTCACTCCTTTGTTCAAAATAAAATAAAATAAAATCAATAAAAGCAATGCTCACTCTTCAAGGTGCAATGTAAGATCTCAGGAGAAAACAGAGAAAATTGCCCACAAAACACACCATCAAATGGCACTGGGGTTAAAACTATGATGGGCCTGATGCTAGAAGAGCATCAACATTTGTATTGAATCCAGGTTGGGAAAGGAGTGGGGGTGGGTAATATGGACCTCATTAAAAAAAGGGGGGCATTTTGAAACACAATTAGGTACTAGATGAATGACCTGGAGAGGCATTTTGGACCAGAATTTCAAGTCAGACAAAGAAGGGTTATGTGAAAGAAGGCAGAGTCCTCTTTTGAGAGTAGCTACAACTGACCCTTGAGAGGCAAGCATAAAGCACTTGTACAGCTCTGCTTGCTGTATTTAATTTAGGGTGGAAATGCAGGGATGCACTTTTTTAAAAAGGTAAATATTTTGAAAAATGTCTTAACCCTCTTACCAAGATGTTGTTTTCCATATGAGACACGGGTAAAGCATCCAATTGCTACTTCTCTTCTGTGGTCAAAAAGACAATAAAAAAATATTTCTATGGTGCTTCATGAAACAGAGAATGCCCTCTTCATCCGACCCCAGCCAGTCTGACTCCAGGGAAAGGTGACATGGTGGAGTTACTAAGCTTGACTCTGCTCTCCAGCAGCTATAAATAGCACCCCTTTCATTCTCCAGGAGAAAGTAGGGGATAGCAATGTGAGGATAGCGGTTCTCCCACCAATCTGCTCTTTATAGCTAAATGCACAGTAGAAACAAAGTAGAGAGCCTAAGTGGTTATCAGAGGGCTCTTAGGCTCGAATCCAAACTCCCAATTTTTTTTCACTCGTAAAGTGGAGTGTAAGTGATGTTAGTATTGGGTGGGGGAGGGGCAGATGAAAAGAGTGGGGAATGACTGAGAGTCTGGCACCTATGGCGTGTCATAGAAACACAGCAGAATCGTCAGCACAGCATACAACCCAGCAAGCATACATTGTTGCTTCTGTACTTAAGGGGTTGCATGTTTGAGCTGTTTGCTGCTGAGGGTGGATTTCTCCCGTCTTGTAAAATAATACCTCGATTCTATTTCATTGGTTTACCATTTCTCTACCTGATCTTTTTTTTTTTCTTTCTGATAAAGAAGATTATACCTCCAGCCCAGGGACAGACAGGTGACAAAGAGAAATGTATCTCTTGGCCACACCAAATTGGAGATGTACCGTGTACCTAGGGTAGTGTGGCTGCAGAAGATACTTTCTTCTTAGTGCTGGGCTCAATCCTGGGAAGAAATTAGACCCATGTATAACAGTGGAGAAAAGATGTTAAAGCATGACGCAAAAAGAGAATGAGAGTGGTAAGAAGTTGAGAAATGGAGATTTAAGAAGACTCTTAGAGTATTTGGGTTAGCCTTACCTAAAAACAGCTACCATCTCTTCCATAGACTTTTCTGTCCTGTAAGTATATTTCCTCTTTTACTTAAGACAGTTTGACTTGTAGGATTTTTTTCACTTTAATAAAAAGAATTCTCTATACTCAATATTATGCTATGTACTTTCTAGATAGCATTAAGCTTAATGCTTACTACAGCACAGATAAAATGCAACTTACTGTAGTCCAGCATACACTACTTCAAAGTAGATGAACATAAGCTGTATAAGACTTGTTCACCAAAACTTACACATCCCAGATTTTAAAAAAAGCCAAGGTAGGCCCAAGAATGTAGAGATGTATACCATGTTCATGGTTTAGAATAATTGTTATTATTAAAATATCAATGATCTCTGAATTGAAATGTGCATTTAATGAAGTTACAATAAGAATTCCAATGCATTTTTTCCAAGGAATTAACAATATTGAAATGGATATAAGAATGCAGAGGAACTTAGAAAAGCCAGAATATTTTCAAGAAAGAAGAACAGCTCTAGAAGATTTGTCCTACACTGATTTTATGACATGTCCTAAGTGATAGTGATCAAAACGGGATGATTAAGACAATGAAATAAATAATCATTAGAACAGAATAGAGAACCCAGAAATGGACAAACATAATTCAGTTGCTGATTTGGTTTCCTCCCAAAGACACTGTAATTCAAAGAGGTGACAACAGCCTTTAAGGCATCTGGCAGGAACAGCTGGGGAAGCAGGAAAGAGCTGTACCCCACTTTGCAACATATGTGAGAACAAAAGGTATAGCTGAAATGGTAAAGGTTCTGGATGATTTCAGACAGAGAGGCACACGGCTGGTTCCACCATGTGAGATGTTGCAGCAGGAGGAGGATGAGTTTGAGGCCAGCCTGGGCTACGTAGACACACTTAAAAACAGAACACTGTACTAAAGAGCCCTATTGTCTTCATTATTTGGAAGTATGTTCAGTTTCCATGGAGAGGATGCAAAAATCACTGAGTATAACATAATAAATTTGGCTTAATCAAAATTTAAAGCTGCTGATTAATAGACAACATTAAGAAAATTAAATGGTAAGCCACAAGCCTGAAAAGAAACATTCACAATATGCATATCTGACAAGAGACTTAAATCTTGAAAAACATAGAATCTTAGTAATTAATAATAAAAAAGACAACCTAATTAAAATGGACAGAAGATCTAAATAGATACTTCACAAAAGAAAATGCACCAATAAACACAGTAGTGGAAAGGCACATTAGTAATGGGAGAAACATATGCATATACATAGTGAGACATTATTTCACACCCACTAAAATGGCTACAGTCTAAAAGTCAGATGATGATGGGGCTGGAGAGATGGCTCAGCAGAGGACCAGAATTCAGCCCCCACCACCTACATCAGGTAGCTCACAACTGCCTATAACTCCAGCTCCAGAGGAACTGACACCCTCTTCTGGACCCTATGGGCACCTGCACTCAGGTGCATATACCTATAGACAAACACGCACATACGTGCGCGCACACACACACACACACACACACACACACACACACACACACACACACACTCACACACTAAAAAATTAGTAAAGTGACTCTTCAAAAAGTCAGATGACATTAAATAATGGTGGTGAAGTTGTAGAACTCTTGTACATTACTGATAAAAGTATAAAATGATTTTACATTTTGGAAAATTACCTGGTCCAATCTTGTCAAGTTACACACATACATACTTTATGAGCTCTTTTAATATTTATATATTTATTTCTCCTAGGTGTTTACTCAAGAAAACTAAAGCACGCATTGCAGCTCTGTTCACAACAGGTAAAACTGGAAACAATCCAAAAGATCCTGTACAGAATGGCCAAGCAAGTCATAAAATCTTCACACACTGGCATATGACTGTGCAAGAAATTAAGTACTTTACAGACATGTGTGGCAACATGGATGAATCTTAAAAACATATTGAGAGAAAGAGAAAGACCAAGTGTAAGAGAAGACTATTATGTTTCCATCTTTTGAAAACTAAGAGCAGACAAAATAAGTCTACAATAAGAAAAAATAGGATTCCAGTTGGCTCCTTGGAGAGGGATTGGCTTGAAAGGAGTACAGTGAAGTTTCAATGGTATTTTAAACAAAGTGTTTATATAAGCAAACATCTTTATGAAAACAGATCTGCACATTTCAATGTATGTCACTTTTACTTTAAACATCATTAAGAAGAACAGGTACAAGAAAAAAATGGAGCAGCCAATAAACCCTTACAACTGTTATGTGTATTTCTTTATCACGGCCCAACCTAGACATTTATGCTAATAATACAAGTACCAGAGGGGGGAAAAATACTCTGCTCTCAATGTAAAAAGAATTCTCTGTCATCCATGGCACTTGGAGAGCAATGGATATGTAATATGTGTCCTTTAAATTACATTAATACACCAATGATCAGACCAAAATGGAACCACCCTCCAGAAAATGAAAGCATTGCCTGGTGATGAAGTAGATGTCATCAGAAGGCAAAGAATATCCTGGCACAGGACTTAATCAAATAGAGATTAGATAATGGCTTGGCAGGAATTCTATAGAGAAATTCAAATTCAGGATGGTAAAAGAGAATGGAGAAGGGGTCTCCAGCAATAAGATCTTAGGTTTTCCTTCTAAAACCTGATACCTATTATTCTTTGGAGAATCCATAAGCTCTGAAGACATAGTCATACTTCAGATGGCTGTCTGCTCCTCTGCGCCACATCCACCCACAAGCAGCCCCAGTTTTATACCGGAATACATCAGTTGCATTCAATTTGCATGAAAACCTCACAAGGAAAAAAGTCACCACTCTTCCTAGAAACATACTGATGCAAATCACATTTTATAAAATATTTTTTTAAATAAAAAGAATGTAATTGCTCATTGAATTGTAATATGAATGCAAATTAACTTACTGTAATTATACTGTGCAATTTTCTACTTTAAAAACTTAGAAAATGGAAGAGACCTGATAAGTAATTTGAACTGTAATTCTTCATTGTGTTCCTTCATTATGCAATGGTTACCATAAGCAATTTGCTGTTTTAATGTAGAAGATTTTTAGTTCATACCTTTACATTGGCAAGACTCAAATGAGACCGCTCAGTATAGACAGATAGCTGTCCCCCTTCTTCACAAGCACATTGCAGAAATTATCAAGATAAAATTAATACAGCACAGGTGAATTTGTGAAGGATGCTTAATACACTTTCACTGGGGAACCTTCATCCCATCAAACATCTTTCTGTCCTTACACCTTCAATCTATGTTAAACTTTCAGGGAGTCCTAAGCAAATGGGAGTCAAGGTATCAGCATTCGTGGCTTAATGACAAGACTTGGGCAGAGAAGTGAAGAGAAGGGGTTCTAGTCCCAGCTCTGCCACTAATTAACCCTGTGACCTTCTCCATTCTAGTTTTCTTTTCCCACATCTGTGAACTGAAAGGTTGGGCTAGGTAATTTCCAGATTCCATTATATCCCTTACGTATGACTCTGTTGTCACCCTCCTCTTTGCAACATGAGTGACAGGAAATTAATTTCTTACTTAGAATTAATGACTGTCTGAATGAACAGCAATCCCTATAGTTCAGTCATTCGTTGTTAAAGAATGCCTAATATAAAGATCATCTGTGATGATGCAATGTGAAAAAATAATAATTACCTATTTTTACGTTAATAATAATTTGCATGTGTAGTTCCTCCTGTGTAAATCCTGTTAACTGGAAGGCATTGATACAGAGAGCTGGGAATCTCATTAAGCACATGGTGCCCTGGAAAGGAATGGGTCAGACTTGGAATCATAAGACTTACCTTTGTTTTCTAAGTAATAACTAAGCTTTGGCAATTCCATCTTTTAGATGTAATGTCTCTGCTACCTCCCTGGATACTGTGCGAGTTTGGACACACAATGAGTAGAAAGGCATTGGGTCACCTGTATGCATAAAAGTTTCATCTCATCCTCTCAACAACCCCATGAAGTAACTTTTATTATTTCTATTTTCCCATGGGAGAAAATAGAACTTGAATAACTTGTGCAGGGTCACAGCCTATGACACAGTACATACTGTCTGTCCAGGGGGCACATAGCATCCTTTCATTTTCTGGACTTCATAACAATGTGTGTAGTTAATGTTTTTTCTCATGACATCTGAGATACTCTTAGAGAAAGAGAACTATTTCATCCTTGTGCCGCTATCAGTACTATGAGGCCCCCCATTTCCTCAGCTGTGAAATAAAGGAATCATTTCTACAAGGAACACTCGTTTGCCTTCTCCTCACCTGGCCTTACCCTGCTCTTGCCCTCTCCATTTCATCCTGCCTAAAAATCTCAGTCCCCAGGTGAGGAAGTATTCGATATCTGAAGTCCCCTGACCCCCTCGGGTCTGGATTGGAGCACAAGGCTTTCAGGTTGTGTCAGTTGATAGCTTCCATCTTCATGGCCATAGTGGCTGATCCAGGATCAGCAGAGGGGATAACTTTATCCAGCCAGAATAAGTCTCAGGAAAGATGACAAAATGCCTATATTGTTTTCTTTTTCTTAAAAGAAAAAATTCTTTTCATGGTGAGGATCAAATCCAGCATCTTGAACATGCTGACCAAGTGTTCTACCACTGAGCTACACCCCTAACCCTCTTTCCAAATTTTAACAAGGAGGAATATAGCCCAAAGAGCAACATCTTAGGCTCTGAAGGGAGGAGATCAAATCAAAGAGATGGGAAGAGATGTTACTCCTTTTGTATTACTGAGTCATGGCCTAGAGGGAACATCTCCTCAACAATAATTTGGGTCAACATAGTTCTTTCAACACTTAAGTCTTGTTAGATGCAGTTTCTCTTACTTCCTACCAAAACTTGGTAAAAAGCACTTTGAAGGACCTAATGAAGTTGTGAGTCAAATTGAATCAGGTTCAATCATGGTGATTGTGTTAATGATGCCATTGATCATAGAAGTGAAAGGGGGAGTGATCACCTTGCACAAGCCTGATGCCCTAATCTGGTGGACATAAGATGCCTACAGTGAATGAGTTTTCTTCTGCTGCTCTGCTACTTCATCTTCTAGAAGGTTCACTCATACAGAATAGCACCAAGTCACGGCCCTTTTGTGACTTCCTTCACTAGCTTGCCTTCGCACTATGTTCTCGCTGTGTCCTCCAGGATTCCCCTTCCTGGATCTCATTTACTGTAGTCCTTTCAAACCTGAAGTCTAGTTTAAATGAAACCTCTCTGATCTTTTCCTTTGTTTCGCTTCTTGTCTATATTGTGGCTGCTTGCTTACAGTCTTGATTCTTGCTGTGTGTTGGAGCAATTTTCTGCATGGCTGGCTCCCCTCTGCAACTGTAATCTCCCAGAGTAGATGTTAAGCTCCTTATAAAGGGAGATAGAGCTGGAAGTAACATCTGCCACAGCACTAGTGTCCAAGTCCATTTGGTCAATGTGACCATAAGTCTTCATTGGCAAACATCAATCCAAAGTATGTGAGGACATGGAAATGCCTAACCATCAGGATGCCTTGACAGTAGTCCAGCTGGAGCTTATGAAAAAACCTAGGGAATGCATGGCAGAGGCAAGGAGAGAAGCTGAGGTGCAAGGAGGAACCAAGGGTGATAGACAGGAGTATACCATTTAAAACTATAGCCTCATTTCTAATCTTAGTTCTGAGCTGTGAGCTATGGACTTGGGAATTCTCTTGTACTTGTTGGACATAATAAAGATAATGACACCTGTAGAGCAAGGATTACAAAAACTAACTCCAGTGTCTATCATAACTAATAAATGAAATAACATTTCAAGAAGTTTGTTGTATTCCTTAGCATGCATGAACTTAATAAGTCTGTGACATTCAATACAAAATCCTACACTTGTTGTTCATTTGGACATGAATTTCTCTCTTTGATTCTCATGACTTTCTCTAGAAAAATGACCTGCGGGATAATAGGCCCTCACCTTCCTGCACAAAACCACAAAGACTTTGGCAGTACTGATGACAGTCCTGGTACCCACAGTTCCTGAATGAATTCCCTAGCCATGCTACATAAACATTAAGACATCTGTATCTACTTAATTATTTGAGTGAGCTTCTTGTCCCTGCAACCAGTAGCCCTTTACTAATCATAAAATTGCCAGTGTCCACACACAATTTCTTGGGTGGTATATCACAGCAGAGCAGATTCCAACCTATACCTACAACCACGCCACTCTCATACTATTATGCTCCCTTGTCTTCCAGAGTAGGAGAGAAAAGACAGATGCATCTAACATGACCAGACATGCTAATGACTCTAGGCATTACCCTTGGAGGAGAGCTCCCCATGTGAGTAACAATTACCATGTGAGTATCTCTGGGAATTATTTTGGAAATTGCTATTCTAGGTGAATGGCCAATATCAAGGTGTTTTGAATATTTGAAGGAAGGGGCCAAATATTTGTAGTAGATGCACCATTGTGAGAGCTAAGAGTGATTAATATGTCCAACTCACTTTGGATTCATGTTTTCCTTCTGTCTTCTCCCCACTGCTAGCTGTAACATACTCAGAACACCAGGAACCACAAACCTCAAGAAAATAAAAATAAGACATCTTGGACATTCATTTAAAAATATAATCAAGCAAGGATTGTGGGCATGTAATATTGGTTTCAATATAAAGATAGAATATCCTGCAAAATACTAAAAAAGGATAGCTGGTCATTAGAGACTTCCCAGGTCTAGATTTAGTGAATCATAATGTTTGCAGTTTAAAGACAAATTAGTTTGTACCTCCTGATTGTGTGGACTGATCTGGGATGGTCCTAGCCTAATCAAATGGATTTGCAGTAGAAAAGCCTTGTCAGGGGAATGAAATGAGATACTACTCTAAGCAAAGACGAGGAGAAACAAGGCCATTAAAGGAGATGCTGCTGGGAGCCTAAGCATTCACACTTCTCTTCATTGACCCCTTCCGGTGCCCAGAACACCCTGAGCACTTTCATACACCTCAATGTTATTTCCAGGCTTCTCCTTCTGCATGAAATGGCCTTTCTAACCATTTTACCTACTGTGATGGTTACCCTTGTCAACTAGAGAGGACTTAGAGTCACCAAAGAGACACAATTTGATATTTCTAGAGAAATGTATTCGAGAAGGGAAGACCTGCCCTGAATGTGGGCAGCAACATTCCAAGGATTGGGGGCCAGGACCAAATAAGAAGGAGGATGTGAGCTGAACACCAGCATTCATTTCTCACTGCTTCTTGGTTGAGGACACAATGTGAGCAGGTGTGCCACATCACACTGTGATGAAACATACTCTCAAACTATGAGCCAAAATAGGCTCTTTCTGCCTTGGGTGACTTTTGTACATTATTTCGCCATGTCAGTGAGAAAGGTAACTAACACACTCACCTGAATTTCTTAAAGTCCAACCCAGATGTGGCTTCTTTGACAGTCTGCTTACCATATTCTCTAGTGTTTCTCTCATAAGTACTACTTAAATACATTATGAATCCCCCTGTTGTAGTCATTGGTTTAATAATTTCCATCCCAACTAAAAGAAAGTCATCTTTGAAGGTTCCCTCTGCCTTACTTCTCTAAAAGCAGCTTCCTATCAAGCCAGGCCATTCCTTTCTCAAACATATCACTCAAGTCCATAACCTTCTTTCATGCACCTTCTTTCACCCTTGACAACCCATGGCCATCTGCTGCATAGTGCTTTGTGGTTTTCTATTTCTCTCCTGCTTTTCTGTAACGTACATTCTAAATATCAGTCACAGTAAGATTTAAAAGACATAACCTATCTCCTGACACACTGTGTTCAAAACACACCCAAGGTATCCCTTTGCACTTAGGTTTGCATCACTTAGAAAAAGGCTCCCAGGTCCTCCATGATCTGACTTGGAGTCAACATTCCATCTTGTTCCGTGCGCTCCAGAGGCAGTGACCTGCAGGCACTTCTAAAAGCCCCCCTACTCACAGGCCTGTTCTGCTGCTTAAGATGGCCTCACTCACCTCTCCAACAGCTTCTCTGAAAATCCCAAGTCACACGTCTGCATTGACAATCGGTTTAAATATCACTTGTTCAGAGAGTTCTGACCAACTCCTTTCTTTAATGAAGTCCCCTGGTTGTAATTTTTCAAAGAATCTTGTAATTTTCTTTTATAGACCTGGCCATAATTTATAACTATGTATTTATAATTATACATAAAAATGTAACTAAATTTTGTAATCACTTAAATATCTATCCCCCCCCCCAAAGATTCTGGGCACCATAGAGTCAAAGGAATGTTTTTGGTTAGTTGTTAATTTTGTTTGTTTGGTCACTATGTGGGTTGAATGATGGTGACTCAGAATGTATGTCCATATCCTAACTCCTGGAATGTGTAAATGCTCCTTAGTTAGGAAGAGTCTGCCAACCTAATTGAGTCTGCCTATGGAAATGAAAACATAATCTTGGATTTTTGTAGGTAGGCCCTTAATCCAATCACACAATCACAGTGGTACTTAAAACACACCACACAGGGATTCCAGAAAGAGGAGGGGGAAGGTCACTGAAATGGCAGAGAGTGGAGTGATGTGGCCACAAGGTGAGGAAAAGTGGAGACTATCAAAAGCCAGAAGAAGCAAGGCCTGGGCAAAGGAACACAGCTGTGTAGACACGTGCAAAAGTCCAAGAGAATACATAGTTGCTATTTTGGGTGGAAAAACACGATGGCTTGTTACAGTAACACTAGGAAACCAGTGTGTCTGTCACCTGTATATTCTGAATGCTGGCTAGTAATTATATCTCTAAATTGTTTTGAAATTTATTATATACATGTAAGTATCTTGCTCATGTGTATGTATGTGTACTATGTGCATGCTTGGTACTCACGTAGGTCAGAAGAGAGCATCAGATTCCCTGGAACTGGAGTTCATTATGGTTATGAACCACCAGGTGGGTGCTGGGAACTTAAATCACATCCTCTGTAAGAGCAACACATGCTCTTAACCACTGAGCCATCTCTCCAGCCCCCAACAACTGTATCATAAGTGAATGAAGAAGTGATCATTCAAGGAAGAGGAGTCACAGTTCAGTATTCATATCAGAAACTACTACCAAAGGGAAATCAGATGCACTCAAATTAATCATCAACTTGTAGTAAATTAGAACTCTTTTTTACAAAACTCTAGGTACTAAACATTTTAGCGGTTATATATGCAGAGAAAGAGTACAGAGTAAGTTAGGCAACTCCCTTCTTTTATAAATGAAGATTACAGAATTGAGAAAGGTTATCTGACTAACCCCAAAGTCACCCAGGCATCTCAGGCTGAGAGAAGTGGCATTTGTTTATATAATTCCCACACCAGCCAGCTACTACCGTATCTTCCCTAAATACAACTGCATCAGTCTAATTAAAGCCATTGGGTAGGTTGCTGCTATCTCCAGCCAAAGACATCAGCATCCATTGTGATTAAACTAGTTAGTATGTGTAGGTCCTCACTGATAATGAAATAAATATTAAAGCCAATCTCAAGAAATGGAAGATAAAAACAAAAATGTTCCATTCACATCCCAAGGAATCCAAGAGGGAATATCCACATTAGACAGGCATTTACTATTCTATTACTTGATTTAATTATGATTTCACTTCTAGTATTCAAATATTTAAGAAGTTTATCAGGTATTATCTCTTCATTTAAGAATTTGCCATAATATATTAAAATGCGTAGAATAAGCCAACTTCCTTCAGAAGTGAGATCCTTCACACTTCATTTGTGACTTAGATAACTCCACCTGAAGAGTCTCTAACAATTATGGTTTTAGTTTAATGCATAGTACGTAGATCATGGGGGAAAGAAATCCACAAAAACAAAAATCAGCAGCTGAAACATCTATTTCTATCAACACAAAGGAGTATCTTGAGTCGATATTTTCCTCTTCTCTCTGTATGAGAAAGAACAACCTTCTGGAAATCAGAATATCTCATGGTGTCACCATCCTGTTGAGCCATTCAGTGTCCATTTAGTCAATATGAAGGCAAGTGTACATCACTGTTTTGTCCTCATATTCCCAATAGTCCATCTTCAGTCCCAATGCACCACTACACAGTACATCTATAAAATACTTGTCAAGGAAATCAGCTGTGGCTGGTGGCTTGGTTGATAAATCACTTGCCATGCAATCATGAGAACCTCAGGTAAAAATCCTCAGAACACACATAAAGCCAGGGACTGTAGGGCACACCTAGAATCCCAGTCCTCTTGCAGTGAGTTGAGAGACAAGCACAGGAGAATCCCAGGAAGCTCACTCACAGGCCAGCTAGCATGGTGTACACAGCAGCGAACAACAAAAAGAGAGACCTTGTATCAAACAAGGTGGAAAAAAAGGACCAATGCCCAAGTGCACTCACACAAATGCACTCACATATACACACATACAGACACATCACACACACACACACACACACACACACACAAACACACACACACACACACACGCACACACACACAAATGAACTCCATAGTGATTGCTAGAGTGTGACATGTTATTTCTTTTGGTGACTGCATCTCAAGAATCTAGTTATTTGCCGGGCGGTGGTGGCGCACGCCTTTAATCCCAGCACTCGGGAGGCAGAGCCAGGCGGATCTCTGTGAGTTCGAGGCCAGCCTGGGCTACCGAGTGAGTTCCAGGAGAGGCGCAAAGCTACACAGAGAAACCCTGTCTCGAAAAACCAAAAAAAAAAAAAAAAAAAAAAAAAAAAAAAAAAAAAAAAAAAAAAAGAATCTAGTTATTCTTAGAGAAATCCAGAAGGTCACTTAGTCAGTTCCCCCACTGCAGACCCAGCCTTCCATACCCATATATAGCTCTGAATTTATCCACTCTTCCCTTAAGGACACTCAGGACTGAAGCTTTTAAAATCAGCCCTGGAATCCATTGCTCTGTACAACAATAGCTCATTCTAGTTAAAAAAAAAAATCTGCATTTTTGTTATTCGTGTGTCCATACATTCAAAGGCTTTCCTGCATGCCCTTTGTAGGAAGACCACACTTCTCTAGGCACTGGCAACAGATGCATAGAAGGCTGTTTCTGTTAAAAAAAAAAATTGCTCAGAATAATGGCAAAGAAAGGTAAACAAGTAGTTTTGCAAAAGCAGTGCCTTGCGTGTTATAGCAGAGCTAGCTGCTAAGTGCTTCAAACCCCTTTCTTAGAGGCGTCTGGGGAAAGACACCATCCTGCATGGTTTCAAGAGAAGGAGCTTAAGGATCCACTGGGACAAAGGTCATCCTGGAGCCACTGACCCACTGGACTGCTTTGCTACTGATAGGGCCTCTCCAACTTAATCCTTTCTAGTGGCACTGGTCACTGTGTTAAAATCCTCAAAGGACTGTCAATGCAAAAAATCCTTGTGAAGATTTATCACTCTCCAGGCAGCTGTCTGGCTACTGCCCCTTACAGATGGAGCCACTTCTTTTTATTTGGGCCCACATCCTCATTGTAACTAGCCCAATCCATCCCTTGGTTTTTCGAAGAGGAAAATTTGCTCCTTCAGTGGGCTTTATTTTCAGAGAGATCAATAAGAAACCAGGTTTTCAGAATAAAATATAAGATGATTTTTGTAACATGGAACTTAAATCTGATTAGACCAGGCCTGTATTCAAACTCATTTCCCTGCTCCCCAGGGCCTGCGGGTAAAATCAAGAATTTTAATCCATGGTATGGCCCTCCTGGGTCAGCCTTTGCCTATGCTGCCACAGCATCTTTTATCAAGATCTCCAGATGTTAGCAGCCTGCCAGGCAAACCTCCTTTACCTTGTGGCCTGAGGAGTCACTGATGGCCTCTTAGTGGAGGAGTGATCAGAATTGATTTACATTTCCAGAAACTTCCTCCACAGTCCCTGCATGAAGCAGCAATGGTGGAAAAACTCATAGACAATTTAACTTGTTTCCTCAAAACCCTCCTAAATAAGGCAGGCCATCAATTCTCAAGGAAATATAAAATAAATAAATAAATAAATAAATAAATAAATAAATAAATAGAGCAAGACAACAACAAAACCCCACCTTAATGTCGATAAAATGTTCGTAATGTTTCCTAACAAATATAACTGCAAAAAATTTCTACTTTATTGACTATTACTTCATTAAAAAGTCAAAATGAAGATTTTCAGCCAGACTCTATATGTCCTCCCATTAACATATCCACTAAGTATTCTCTATTAACTGGGGATCTCTCCACTAGTCCTAAATTTCCCAGTAATTTAGTAGTTAGTGTCGGTGGCATACTATGTGTACTAGCCGTTGAGGACAGGTGTATATTGTTGCACACATGAATCATTGCATTTTAGTATTGCTTGACTGTGAAATGCTCCCCACAGGCCTGTGGGTTGAGGGCTTGCTTCCCATTTGGTGGCCCTGCTGGGAGATGGTGGGAATTTCAGAGGATGGGTCTTACTTAGCTAGAGGAGATAGGTCATGGAGGCTGTGCCTTGAACGGTCTCTTGTCCCTCCTCTGTCTCTCCCTGCTTCCTGGCTACCATGTATGCAGCACTGATCTGCTGGACACACCCATTGCCACCTTGATCTGCCTCAGCATGCCCCAAAACAACACAGCCAGTTGGCCATGGACCAAAATCTCTTAAACTGAGACAAAACAATGCCTCCTCCCTTAGAATGTTTATGTGGGCCTTCTAGCCACAGTGATAAGAACTAACATGTGCTTGGTCCTCATGCTTTCTGAACTCATTACAAGGTGTGCCCTGATTCAGGTATTAATTTGGTTAAGCAGGGACACAAACGCTATAGGCAATAAACTAGTTTACAGGAAAAAAGTCCTTCCAGTAACTTGCAGAGTTAGAGTCCAGACAATCCAATCTGTAATTGATAACACTTGAGTACTGAATTATTATGTTGCACATATAACTGCTAGACCTGTCTCTTCTGATAGATCTATTAATCAACAAACTGTTATTGACTGTCTGTTCTGTTAGGCAGCAAAGAACAAATGGTTGAGTGAGACATTGTTCTGACCTGCAAGCAGTAGCATGTGCCCATTTGTTTTAAGGCTCTGATGCATGAAATAAAAAGCAAAAGGGCTCAGTTTGACCCATCCTGTTCCTGCACTTCCTGTATGCTCTCAAGTCAACCATCACACACACACACATATACACACACACAGACACACAGAGGCACATGCATACACATACATACATATGTTATTTTCTTAGTGCCAAATCTTTTTAAATTCATGTGTATGTGTGTGTATATGGATGTTTGTATGTTGGGTGGGGGGTGCATATATGTGTGGATAGGTGCACAATCACAAATTGCATGTATGTGTGGAGGCCTGGCTTTATCACTGGTAATCTTCCTTGATCACTATTCTACCTTGTCCTTTGAGGCAAGGTCTCTCAATCAAACCCAGAGCTTGCTGATACAGCTAGTCTGGCTAGTTACCTTGCTTCCGGGATCCCCTGACTCTGTTTTTTCTAGGCTGGAATTACAAGCAACCTGCCTCACTAACCCAGACTTTATGTGGGTTCTGGGGATCCAAACTCCAGTCCTCTTGTTTGCATAAGTGATTTAACCACTGATTCACCTCCCCAGACCTCACAGAAACTATTTCATGCTCCAAATGCTGGCTGGGTATTCATCTTCCCAAGTTTCACGTTAGGCTCATTGTTCCATAGTCTCACTTTTGTGTATATTATGAAATTCCAACTTGGATTTTTGATCCTTTCTAAGTGACAACCATTTTAATTTGTCTTCAATAAACATTTTGTCCCACTGATTAGGTGTCTTGATGTTATCACAGAGAGTCAAGAGCAAAGGGACATCCAATCCTGCTACATTATAACATGTTGCCACACATCAGCCTAATGTGACTATCCCAAATTTCAAAGGGGAACTGCATAAGTGTAAGAAACCGTGTGGAATATATCACAAAATGGCTTGTTCTACAACATTACTACAAATGTGAGAACAAGGGGACTCTGATTCACATTGCCACTTCAGCTGGAGTCTCTGTATCCTGCTTTATGACCTTAACAAATGAGTGAATAAGTGATAAAGGATTATTCAAGAGCCTTAGGAGACACTTTACCAGTCTTACCAGTGGCTAGAAAATACTTATTAAATGTCATTTATTGTATTTCTAAATCCGACTAATGAAAACACAACATATTTGACATCATGTATTATTATATCTGTTGGTTTTTATCAATTCTAGAACTCTTTAGATATTTAAATTTATGGCAGTCTCTGACTATTATAACTGGTAAAAAAAAATAGCCAGCAAGACATTGACTTAAATTCATATTAAAGCATAAATAACCACCAGGGATACTATTTTATAAACAAAACTTTTGCTGTATAGCAATGTCCCCCAAATTTGGGCCTGTTAAAACCAAAGAAGCAAATAAAACTTAGGAGGCAGAGAAGTTCTTAAAATTTACACTATCCACAAGGCTCCTTCCCAAGACCATATAGGCAGAGGCAGTTTAACAATCACTGGGGAGACATGACTCTTAAACTTGCAGAGCTGTCAGGGACCTCCAGGGATATGACTCCCATCGGTGCTCAGCCATGTTAGGATGAACTGTTTGACAACACAGGTGCTTTTGAGTTATCTAGGCCCCTGTGCAAATCCACTCATCTATACTTCTTTACGTAAGCCCAATAATCACTGGTTTAGTGAGCTAGACTTGCATGGTGCATTTCTTGCATCTGTTGTTACCATCTGAGGTAAATAGACACTTATTTACATCTCCTCAGGAAAAGTCACAGAAGAGCTTTTTTTTTTTTTTTTTTTTGGTTTTTCGAGACAGGGTTTCTCTGTGTAGCTTTGCGCCTTTCCTGGGACTCACTTGGTAGCCCAGGCTGGCCTCGAACTCACAGAGATTCGCCTGGCTCTGCCTCCCGAGTGCTGGCATTAAAGGCGTGCGCCACCACCGCCCGGCTCACAGAAGAGCTTTTGATAGCAGATAGACAAAGAAAAGGCTCCACTAGACTCTGAACTAAAAGAATGTTAGAAGAAAGCATAGTGTGACGAAGGGAGCTATTGCCCAGTGGATAAGGCAACTTATGCTGGGCCCTTTGTTATAGACTGACTGATGAAATATTAAAGAGAAGAAGAAATACATATTTTTATTTGTTAAATAAAAACAGTAACTTTGGAACCACAGCTCTAAGTTTTCATCTGGCCATTTCACTTCAAACTACTTCACTCTGTAGGTAGGAATATGGCACACTTAAAAGGCAAAGTTATTTATAAAAAGAGGAGTGACTTCTTGTGCCTCAGCTTCACAGAAAATGAAGATATAATGATAATGACATTGATCAAAGGCTGTAAAATGTGGGACATTCAGGGCAGGGCCAGTGTTTACTATTGCAGATTCCTCAAAGGATCTTCAAACCACAGGGAAAAAAAAAACCTGATCCACAATTCATTATAAAAACATGCATCTGTGGGTGTAATCACAAATGATTTCATCTCATACTTTTCAAATAATGAATTTCAACTTTCTAAAAACATGTTTTCATATTAAAATGAAATGAAGAGATTATGCCTTTGTATTCTTCAAGATAATTACTGTCTCAGAACTCACCTCATGTTTTGTGTTCAATGTGTTCCACACTCTAGTCACCACATGTGATGCACGCTTCTTTAAGAACACAAGGCTTTTTACTTGTTTAATTTAGTTACATTCATAGTGGATTTGTGCAAATGAGTGCAGGGCTCATGGATTCCAGAAGAGGGCGTCGGATTCCCAGAGCTAGAGTTACAGCTGGTGTTGACCACTGAGGATAGAACTTAGGTCATCTATAAAAGCAAGACTATCAACTGCTGAGCCACCTTTCCGGTCCCCACCATAAAAAGCTTTTAAATAGTTACATCTTCCAAAGGAAAGGCATATCTTATTGCATGTTAGCTAGGACTTAAATGCAGGTCATGAAAGCCAGGGGACTTGGTTAATCCTTTCTGCCACCAAGTCTTTCATCTGCTTTGCCTTGTGATGAATGCCTTGCCAGCTAATGCCAGTCCCCAGGCTCCACAAGGGCCACCAGCTTCCAGACACACTCCTTTGTCTGTAACTCCCCACCTGACCTTCTGTCTTCAGCTTGTCTTCCTTGCTGAGAGGTTAATTTACTGAGATTCAAAGAAGTTAAGCTTCTGCCCACAGACACCTGGAAAAAGGTGAACCCCGAAGATTTTAACTTAGGTTTCTAAGGCACTAGAGCCTATATTTGTTCTTCCAGCTACATCCCGCTGATTTACAGAGCATCTGAGTCCTCCGCAGTGAGTTTCTTTTTTAGTAGAAAAGACCTAGGTTACAGTATTCTATTAAAAAAAAATTACCTATGTTAAAAGATGTTTTGTGATGTGTAGGACAAAGCGAGCTATTTAAATTGAAATCATTTCCCTAGTATCCAAGATCTCTAAATCTCATGCACATTAAGTTTGAATTAACACTAACAAGGGTCTAACAGCTTTGATGCTGTGTTCTTAGATAATTAAATTCTTAGAAAATCATTCCACATTTGAGGGAGAAGCGAAGGACACAGAGTTCAGTCTTAATTCAAAGTCACTTACACATCGTTACCTGCTGTTTCCGGGCCTTCACAGAACCAGCAGGGAGGATGCGATATTAAAAATGAGGTTTCTTTATTTTGGGGGGAGTGGGGGAGAAGTCTTTGTGGGGGGTGTGGGATTGTCTGGTGAACTGTTCCTATGCTGTTCTGTGCCACCAGCCTCTCCTGGAATTCTGGAAGACTAGGTCCATTACGCAGCCAGAGGCTGCGCCTCCTCCCTGCACCTCCCCTCAGAGCCATGCCCTCCCTGCCTTCTTTTACAAAGCCCTGCCCATTCACCACTGAATGTGACCCTCACAGAGCCCTGCAGAAACTGGAAAGATAGTTTATTTTCCCAGGACATTGTTTAAAAAGAGACTGGCTGTCAGTTGGCTAGGTCTCATGAGGTGACACTTACCTGGGATTAAATTTTCTAAGTTACACTTGACTTTCCCAACTTGGAGCCATAGAATCAATCTTGTCATGTCTTAGAAGTAAGTAGATTTGGAAGACTGACTCACAACAACGAACCTTACAAGAGACTGACAGATACACAGGAGTTCAAACTTCAGATTTGGAGTGGTTGACCCAGCAGGACCAGGGCATTGTTTTCTAAGATAGCCAAATTAGCAGAAAAGTTATTTGATTTTCAACAAAAGAAAGCTGAGGCTCTGTGAGTTGAGACAACTTAAGTCACCCAGTTAGTATCATGGAGAAAACATGAATATTCTGCTTCCTTCCCTGCTACTAGGATTAAAGCAGGGCAGGAAGCAGGTAGGTGCTTGAGAAAGCTTGGTTCTCCTCTTTCTTTTTAGAGTTTAAGAAAAGCCATAGACACTTACCCACTATCTGGTTCTATTGTCTTGCTCTAACTGCTCCTACTCCCCCAAGCTGAATCCCCTCCCTCTGATTAGTGCTTAAGTGACACCATGGGTGCTTACTTTGATGTCTGGCTCATCCTGCCTTGTTCTGATGATCTCATGTCCTTGGATGACAGTGCTCATCCCTGGCTTTGTTGATGCACATTCATGTTGCTGATGTTGGGGTATCCCGTTAACTTTTCACAGCTCTGATTCTAGTCTCAATATTTAGATTTAAAGCTGGATCCTCAGATAGTTTCTTCCTAGTCATGAGTAGCACTTGCAGTCACCCCTGCTTATACACCAGCACATGACTTTTTCCATGGGTAGAGTATCAATTGCTATCACTATTGTTCTCATGGAAAACTGGAGACCCCGAAAATTTCTGTTCTTGTGTCAAGGACATACAAGTTGCAAGCCTTGCCTGCAGACTTGAATCCACCCCATAAGTATGGGTCAGGTATTTCTAACTGTCACAAGGCCCATGGTTAACAATAATCCTAGTATTCTCTCAGCACTTGCTATGTGCCAGACATTGTTTTCAATATTACACACAAATGTAGTGACACACTGGATCATCACAACAACTCATCACTATCATTCCATTACAAGCTGAAGAAGTGACAATACAAAGAAAAAATTTCATTGGTCAATATCATACCAAGACAGAAAGTAGCAGAGCCAGGAATTAAACTCAAAACATTCTAGCTCACTCTATCCATATCTTTCCAGGTAGAAAAAGAAGGCTCACCCCCAGTGGAACCTTCAGCAATGGTAGGAAGATGATGACTTGGTCAAATGTCTGGTCTCTTATTAACCAAGACTAAATATTCCCCCTGGGGTTTATAGAAAGGGTCTTTTAGATCCAAGAATACAGTCAATCTTATTAATTATTTACATTCTGTGTCTATGAATGTTTAGTTATTTAGACACCTGAGATAAACAACTCAGAAAGAGGAAAGATTGATTTCAGTTCATGGTTGGCTCCATTGCTTGGGCTCAAAATAAGGGAAGGAGCTGGAGACAAAGACATGCCTTCCAAAGGCAACCCTCAGCCTGCTTCTCCAAACAGACGAATCCTCCCCAAAGCCCTTCAGTTATGAGTGCTTTGGTGTGAAAATCTATCGATGAGGTTAGTATGTCATCAGGATCCCATTCCCTCTCTGTCCATCTCTGGTCTCCATGAGCACGTGTGTGTACACTCACACACACTTAGACATGTGGGCACACACACAAGCAGAACACACAAATCTATTATGGTTATGCATGAGTCATTCCCACGTTGGTGTCTTGGAGATGTGGATGCCCCTGTTGGTTCACCAAAATTTGCCCTGTAGTGTCTCATCAGAAGACAGTGCTGCCGAGGTTTGCTCTCAGCAAGAAGGTCGCCCAGTGCAAAGAACCTCTTGAACCATAACCTGACTTTGTAATCTAATTTTTTTTGAATCCTCAAATATGGTCTTAATAAAAACATAACCAAAAAAGGATAATGACAGAAATCGATTTTCTCATTTAATCAGCTTCTTTGTTAATTCAATCATAAATTATGTGCCAGAGGAGTCTAATCACATTGTATATGAATCTTGCATAATTTGCATTAATTACAACCCAAGATGTAAATGCATTATGTGGCATTGTATGTATCTTTAGTTTATCTTATAAAAATGTTATAACTGCTTATGGTAGACACGACTTCGTTATTTCTCTTTACCCATAAAAGAAGAAAAACACAATCCTACTGATTAGTTTTAGGAATTGTGCCTTTCAGAAGATAATCACTTTAACTCTACTAGCTCTTAGACCCTTCTAGGGACAGCTTCTCCCAGACTGCTGCCCTTGCATCCAGTCTGTCTTAGCTTTCTATCAGCCAGTCAGCCAGGTGCCTGACTCTCAACCCTACTGTGTGCCTGGCTCTGCCCAGGCTTTTGTTGTCCTGACTCTCATGACTGACAGTGGTTGTGGCTTCCGTGCTTTTCCATCTCGTAGTTTCTTAGTTAGGGTTTCTATTCCTGTGGTAAAACGCCACGACCAAAAGCACCGTGGGGAAGAAAGAGCTTATTTTACAAGGCTCAGGTCGCACTCTTATCTTTGAGGGGAGAAAGAGCAGGAATTCAAGGCAAGAACCTAGATACAGGAATTGAAGCAAAGACCCTGAAGGAATGCTGCTTCCTGGCATGCTCCCCATGGCTTATT
Source organism: Peromyscus californicus insignis (assembly GCF_007827085.1). Taxonomy (NCBI): domain Eukaryota; kingdom Metazoa; phylum Chordata; class Mammalia; order Rodentia; family Cricetidae; genus Peromyscus; species Peromyscus californicus. The sequence continues at coordinate 47,405,198 of NW_026294573.1, forward strand.
CATCCTGATTTCTTACATACCCCAGGACCTCCTACACAGGGGTCATCACCCATAAAAGGCTGACTTTTCCACATCAATCCTTAATTAAGAAAATGCCCCTTGCCGGGCGGTGGTGGCGCACGCCTTCCCAGCACTCGGGAGGCAGAGGCAGGCGGATCTCTGTGAGTTCGAGGCCAGCCTGGTCTCCAAAGCGAGTACCAGGAAAGGCGCAAAGCTACACAGAGAAACCCTGTCTCGAAAAACCAAAAAAAAAAAAAAAAAAAAAAAAAAAGAAAATGCCCCTCAGGCCAGTCTTATAGAGGTATTTCCTCAGTTGTGGTTCCCTCTTCTCAGATGAGTCTAGATTTTGTCAAATTAACAAAAATACCAACCAGGACACTGGACCAAACTCAGCTATTGTAGAAGTCAAGTTATGAGCTATTTACAACTCCTATAGAGAGGGATGAGCCACATCTTCTCAACCAAGTCAGCACATTGCTGAAAGAAGAGGAGACAAAATGAGGTTTAAACTGTATAAGGATCATAATTCTGAGATAGAGGGCCAAAGGTGTTTCAAACAGAAGGGAAAACATGCTCAAAACTGAAGACCATGCTGGGTGTGTACGAGAGACTTGACACATTAAGTGGTTCTATTTGGTATATAAGAGCTTCCTAGGATTGGCAATAAGGAAGAAATACATCAGCTCATGGAGCAGCCAAACTTTCTGTGTATCCTATTCAGGTGTGTGCTTGCTATGTACAATTGATTCTCATAGACCTGAAGCTGCAGTATTTATTATCCTGCATTTACAGGTGAGGAAACTAAAACACATGCAGCTGTCCAAGATCACACACCTGGGAACCACCAACATATACTCATAGCGTTTGATTGTAGAGTGTGAATCATTCCAGAGAGTTAGGACTTCTTCCTTAGGCTCTGTGGAAGAGCCTGCGAGGATTGAATTGTGATGATGAGAGCAGAGTTTAGAAAGATCCTTCAGCTCACACCGCGAATGTGGTTTAGAGAAGAGTGTTTGGAGGCAAAACAAATAAAACTAAAACCCTACTTAGGATATGATTATCAAGCCAGGTAAGAAATGCCAGCTACTGAACCACTGCAGGCCCCATGGTTTCTCCAGCACAGAGATGCCAAGGTGACATATTTAGCTAACTTGGGACAAGAAAGTGGAAACCTGCCAGGCGATGGTGGCACATGCTTTTAATCCCAGCACTCGGGAGGCAGAGCCAGGCAGACCTCTGTGAGTTCAAGGCCATCCTGGTCTACAGAGTGAGATCTAGGACAGGCGCCAAAACTACATAGAGAAAACTTGTCTCGAAAAAAAACAGAAAAAAAAAGTGGAAACCTGATGCCACTCTACCATGTGACATCACTCATAGTCCTGTTGTATACACAATGAAGAGGAAAGATTCCCCCTCCTCATCTTCAAAGGAATCCAGAGGTCATGGAAGTTTCAGCACCTCAAGATGACTCAGCATATGGGTCTTCTCAAGTCAGGAATTTCTTACAGAGGATCTCTGACAGATGCTGGCCCATTCTCTGCGTAAATTAATTGTTCATAACATGTCTTTCAAATGACTAGCTCATATTGTAGGTCTTGATCATCTACTGCATCCAAGGTGCCATGTTTGATGCTGTGTCTGCAATGAGCAAAATCCAATCAAATCCTCTGAAGACTCCAATCTCATATTTGAATCTCTTTGCCCCAAGTGTCCACCTAGAATCATTGGTTCTACATTCCAGAACCCTGCAGAGTCAGCTTATGCTCTTATCCAATGCAGATTTCAAATTCCTGGGAGAGTATATCTCAGGGGTTTGTTCTTCTCTTTTCCATGATTAATATTCAGTTTCTTCAATATTTTCTCATATAAATCAGTCAAAGCTTCCAACAGCTGTTCAGTTTTCACTGAAGAAATGGCTGACAATTAAAGAAAACACACAGCAACTCTCACCCTTAACAGACACTAAGACCTGACATAGAAATCAAATCTGAAAATAGATGGCCTCTAGGGAATGTGTTCATTTCTGTGCATTTTTTTAACTGCTAAAATTTCTATGAAGAACTTTACTAATATAACCAGAAAAATAAAGTTTTAATGAAAACTGTAGAGGGGATGTTTGAGCTACTTGCTCTTCAAGGTGATGTGCCTTAAGATGTAAATTCTTTAAACAACGCATGAGCCTGTAACCAGAATGAACTATTGTATGTTGTGTGTCTTTTGAGCCAGTCTGCAAATGGCTTTGACACTTGGGCTCCAGTTTACAAACAGTTGCGCCCTTGGTGCTTTCATTTAGTTTGTTTTGCAAAAGCACATTCATATTTCTACCTGAAGAGGCCTCACATGCATGTAAATTACATGTAAATGCTTTAATTCTCCCATTGCAGGTCATGTGTTCTTGAAGGTCTGTTGTTACAGTTTCCTTGAGGCATTGTCCAGAATTGTAATTGCAGTACATGAAGATGCATGTAAACATTTTTACAGTGTTGGGTATTTATTTCTAGATCACCCTCGAAAGCAGAAGGGGCTCATGTCATCTTAATTTTCTCTCACAGAAACAATGAGCCAAAGAAAAAACCTGCTAGACTTCTGGGAGCTTAGAGATCAGCCATCTAATGAAACTCACTCTGCAGAGGAGGAAGCAGGGACTCAGAACTGTCTCCAGCTCTGGGACCCAAAACAAAAGCACTACACTAATAACAAAGATCAACCTTAGATCTTCCCACTGCTGAGTCAGGGCCCCTCTCAATGCTACCAGGCCAAAGAGCCCACCCTTTTCCCATTCTTCTTCCCGAAGTCAGAGTTGAATGAACACCATGTATAAGTCAGCAGCAAAGGCAGGATTTGCTTCCTCTTTGGCCATGTCATGGTTCTGCTGTACGTCAGACTTACTTCCCATTGCTTAATTTTTCTGAATCTTAGTTTTCTAATATGTAAGTCAGGAATCATAGCACTATGCATACTTTACAAGCTAGCTATAGGACTGCAGACTGTATTTGTTGGGTGACCAGCATTTTTAGGCCATCTTTTTGAGGGTTAGTAAAAGACACTCACCCTCAAGAAAATGCAAGGCTATGTCTCTGAGTTACCATGTGGTAACTTGGTGCCAATAAGAATAGGTCTTTCAAGGAATGGAGAGTTGGCTCAATAGTTAAGAGCTTTTGCTGCTCTTGCAGAGGATATGGGTTTGATTCTAGCACCTACATGACTGCTCATAATCTTCTCTTACTCCAATTCCATGGAGCCTGATACCTGCTCATGGCTTCCTTGGGCACCAAGTACACATTTGGTACACGTACATGCATGTTGTGCATATTGCTCTGTATGCTGTGAATGTGTTGCTCTGATTGGTTATTAAATAAAGTGCTGATTGGCCAGTAGCCAGGCAGGAAGTGTAGGCGGGACAAATAGAGAGGAGAATTCTGGGAAGTGGAAGGCTGAGTCAGGAGATGCTGCCAGCCACCGCCATAAGAAGCAAGATGTAAAGATACCAGTAAGCCACGAGTCACGTGGCAAGGTATAGGTTTATAGAAATGGGTTAATTTAGGATGTACGGTCTAGCTAGCAAGAAGCCTGAGTCATTAGGCCATACAGTTTTAATTAATATAAGCCTCTGTGTGTTTACTTGGGTCTGAGCAACTGCGGGACTGGTGGGTGAGAGAGATTTGTCCTGACCGCAGGCCAGGCAGGACAAAGGAAGACTCCAGCTACACATGCATCGAAAATACAGAATAAAAACTGAATTGTAAAAAAACAAAACAAAAGAAATCCCTCCTTCTAATGCAGTGGTTCTCAACCTTTCTAATGCTGTGACCCTTTAATATAGTTCCTCAGGTTGAGGTGACCCCCAACCATAAAATTATTTCATTGCTACTTCATAACTGTCATTTTGCTACTGTGATGAATCATAATGTAAATATCTGATATGCAACCCCAAGTAGGTAATGACCCACAGGTTGAAAACCACTGTTCTAGTGGCTATAACTCAAGCAGGGCACACAGTCTGGTACAGATGACACAGGGTGGCTAACAACCCCCATTCATCCCTTTGTTTGGGAGCAGTTGGTTCTGGGAAAAGCCTGTACAACCACTCGGTGAGGGCCAACCCAAGGGAGCCACTGTTCTTCTCATTGTGTGTGTGTGTGTGGGGGGGGGGGGGTCCAATGAAACATTCATTACTTCAGTCATTTTCCCCAAAGTGAAAGCAGAGATTACTTCTTGGCAACCAAGAGTTAAACAGGGGGCAAACCACTGCTGTGAGGGCCCATCAAGGCCAAATGTGAGCCCCGACCTTCATTAATTCCAGCTTTGTACTTTCGCTATGGGACTGTTGTTTGGCGGCTGCATCTGCTGTTGCTAATTTGGCCTGTTTGGGTAGCAAAGCTCCCAGTGATCATCTAAACCTCGTTTGATGCACCTGTGAACAATTCATTATATTAATATAACAGCAGGGGAGGAGCAGAGACACTAATAAATAGGCTTTAGCTGCCAGGACTTCTTGTCACAGTCACACAGGTCCCTTACTTTAGCTGCATATGTTCCCCAGCTCTGGGCCACACTGGGAAGGAGCCGGCACACACCAGACTCATGCATCTTCCACTGCAGATTGCCCCATCTGGCTAGAGGGAGGCTCATCCATTGCCTTTCCTCTCCTTCTGCGGAACATTTGCCTTCTTTGACTTGAATCATTTGTTCTCAGGTAGAGACGAAGCACAAGATTTCTAAGGTGGCTTAGCAGTGTTTGGTGACTGTCATCACAGCCAAGTCTCCATTTATCAAGGGGCTTGCACCACTGCCATACACAGAGTCTTTGGTCAATGTCTTCATTATGTTGACTCTCAGCACTTCAGCCTGGCCTATTGTCGGGGAAGAGTGTTCCTTTTTCCCCACTTTCAAAGATACAAACCTACATTTGGTGATGTTCTGTTTGAATGCCTCTTCAAACACATGGGTTCTGTTTGCTCTTTTCCCTCAAATGTAAACCTGCTTGACTTCAAATTAAAATGCATTGTTCCGGAAACTAAAACCTATCCACAAATGTTCTAGAACAGTACATGCATCCTTTCCCTTCATCCTTCCCAAGTACACTACCTCATCTTCTTCTCTAACCTCTGCTTCATCTCATGTCCTGGTTTGTCCACTGTGTTTCAGTTGAAAAAGGAATTTGTTTGCAGTTCCTGGGAGATAGCATGCTATTTTCTGCCCTGTGTGTTTACTTAGACCCTGCTCTTTGCCAAGAATTCCCCAATCTGTGCATTATATCTTGCTTATCCTTTCATATTTTGGCCAACCCCGAATTAATGATCTCTCCTCTGTGTTGCCTAGGATACCTCTCTTTCCCATTATGATTACCTGTAGCATTTCTATTGCCACCATAACAGGAGCCTCATAAACACACATGCTGCTCTCAGTCTTATCCATACACTTCATAGACAAACCAAAGCACACAGAGATCATTGCTTTGCTAGGAAGAGGTGGGAGAGGAAAAAGAGATTAAAAAAAAATCAGGTATTGCCTTAGGATGTCATCAGGTATTGCCTTAGGGTATAAAGGAAACATACTGGCCTAAGTTCAGATCATGCTGCCAGTTATTGGCTTAGGAACCTTAAGATGTCACTCCACCTGTCTAGAAGATGTCACTCCACCTGTCTAGGGTTTTGTTTTTAAGCCTGGCATTGATGGTGCATGCCTTTAATACCAGCACTTAGAATGCAGAAGCAGGAGTTCAAGGCCGGCCTGGCTACAGAGTGAGTTTGAAGACAGCCAGGGCTCACAGAGAAACCCTGTCTTGAAAAAAGTAACAAACAAACAAAGGTATAAAGAAAGTTAAATGAGTGAACAGTTTTCAAACTTTGTTCTTTGGAGGTCCAAAGATTCTGGTGAGTGAAGAGTGTCCCTATGTATATGGACAGGGAAAACTCCAGTGTCTTCTATCCTCAGACTCAGCTTTATTCGCGCTCCAAGTTCTACACATGGAACTATTGGTCCAAGGAAACAGTTTACAAACTACTGAAAGTCAACAGGTGACTTGTGCACATTAACTCATTTCTTTCCCAGACAGCTCTGAGAGAGGATTATCCTCATCATCTTTTTTTTCTACTCCTTCCTCCTCCCTTCCTCCCCTCTGTCCTCCCCTTCCCTTCCTCCTCCTCTTCTACATAGAGACACCGAAGCACACCAAAATGAACACTCACACTGACATACAGCTCAGGAGTTACAGAGCTACCATTTGAAAGAAGGTATTTTTCAGTTCGGAAACTTGTTGTTTTTATCATTGATCTGGGTGTTTCGGTACAAAAAGAAAGAAAACTATATGTTAAAAGCACTAAGCCAGGAGGCAAACAGGATGGCCAAAGGGTGGAGTGAAGAGAATAGACAACCCCTCTGACCAGGCTCATGCAGGAAGGCTCTTTGGAGGAGTTCAAACTCTAGTAGAACCCCTAAACAAGAGTGAGGTACAGACAAATGGAGGAGTAAGGCCATTAGATGTCAGAAAAAGGGAATGGAATACAATACCATAATGAATGTAGAATGGATATATTTATCAAACCCAAAGCTAGCAAAGGTTTCATAGTCTATCTTTAATGGATGAGCCATCTCTCCAGCCCTCAGATACACTCTCTCATGTTAACACAGAGGGTTGAGGTATGAGTGGCTTCACTTAGCCAAGTGTGGTACTCTAGACAGCTCCCACACCTGTGCTGAATCTCATCTATTTTCAGCACAAG